>NC_133421.1:50139166-51610833 GCF_049350105.2 Macaca mulatta | reverse complement strand
GAACTAGGACTCAGTTCAGCACCTAGCAAGAAAGACAGCATCGGCATTCCTTGGGTATAACACAGGGGCTGTCTTTGCCCTTCCTCCAAGGAATTTTTAGCCAGGAGGCGGGTTCTTGAGAAAACAGATGCAAATACATTTGTTTCCTTGGAATGCAAGGTCTCCTAATCACGAAGATGCAAACATGATTTCTACACTGGGCCACCTGTCCCCTCAGTGACACCAGGGGGTCAAGAGAAATGAGCTTGCCTGATTTGAGAAGGGTGTGGTTGTGGAGGGCTTAGAGAAACTTGGTGAATTTGACTTCCTCAAAGGCCAGGAGTTAGGACACCCCTGTCTCACAGGCTGCCATGTGGGGCAAATTAAGAGGCACTTGCTTTCAAGCATGAGTTAGGTCATTCTGACTCAGAATTCAGCTTTGCATACACATTTTTTACCCTCTGTGTAAAGATACGTGAACTGTCCTTTGGTGGTATGTGTTGTATTTCATATTCCTGAGTCTATTCTCCCTCTGTCCTCCTTATTTGTTCTGATTTTTTCCCCTCCCTCCCAAGACAGACCTAGGGTTCAAATTCTGACCCCATAATTTACTTGTGTGACCTTGGGCATGTTAATCTTTCTGAGCCTCATATTGCTCATCTTTGGAATGGGAACAAAAATGCTTCGTGTAGACAGGAGATAATGGATAGAAGTGCCTAGCACAAAGCCTGATGCTTAGTAAGTGCTCACTTAATGGCAGCTGTTTTTATTGCTGCATCTATAATAATAAAGTCCCTTCTTATTCCTGGAAGGGACAAGGCCTTTTCTGAACTTCCCCCTTCTTTGGTAATCAACAGTGCCTCTAAATGCCAGTGTTCGGCAAGGCACAGTCTGGGACAGCTCATTATTCACAGTCACTTCCCTCCTGTTCTCAGACCTCCAAACCCCACTGAACAAGCTCTTCCAGTTCTCAGCCTGCCTCCTTCCCATGAAGGAAGCCATGTGATCTCATTACCTCCTCACAAAGGGCATTTCAGGGCTCAACTGGGCCTGGAACTTAATGCTGGTCTCCCTTTATCCATGGCATCTCCTCCTCTTTGGGTGTGTGCTTCTGCAAGCAATTCTTTACTGTCTCCTGTTTCCCGGGCACTCTCCTCCCCCTCCCTGCCACCGACCTCTGCTGCAATCCTCTCTTAGTTCTCTGATTCCACGTACAGACCTTCAACTAGGCCTTGGACAGGTAACTTTACTGCTTGCTACAATTTTGCCTTTGTAATCAAGAACATTGGCCAGGCATCAAAGGCATCATTCTCCCCATTTCCTCTTTTCAGATTTTACAATCATCCTTTCCTGTACAACCTCCATTACCTGAACTTTTATCTTAGGTAGGAGGACACACCGGCATCATAAAGTAAAGCTCCTGCAGATATGGGGGTGGGAAAAAAACAGGTTGGCCTGAAGTTGCTGCTTCCGAATCCCAGCACCAGAACAGGCCCACCACTGAGGCCCAGCTTAGTCACCTTGCCTTGTATTGAAGGGAGTCAAGGCTCACATCTACAGGTTAGATCCTAATGGTTATTGTTCAGGGCTTAGATTTGGGAACCTCAAGACCTCTTTCAAAACCTTATATAAACTTGTCACTATCTCTTCGGGATGACTGAGTCTTTCCATGAATCAAGTTGGGAGGCTGGGGAATTGTCAAGAGGAGTTTCTCTTTGTCTATTTATTTTATTTTACTCTATTTATTTTTGAGACAGGGTCTTGCTCTGTCACCCAAGCTGGAGTGCAGTGGCACAGTCTCAGCTCACTGCAGCCTCAACCTCCTGGGCTCAAGCAATCTTCCTGTCTCAGCCTCCCAAGGTGCTGGGACTACAGGCATGCCTCACCAGCCTGGCTAATTTTTATATTTTTTGTAGAGACAAGGTTTCACCATACTGCCCAAGCTGGTCTCGGACTCCTGGGCTCAAGTGATCCTCCTGCCTTGGCGTCCCAAAGTGCTGGGATTACAAGCATGCTATCTATTTTTAAAAAATTATTCTACAAGAAAAGTGTATTCCTGCTTCCTGTAATTTTTTTAAGCTACGAAAGAAAATAATGTTGGTGGGGAGGGTGAAGCATAACCTTGGGCCACCTGATGGTAGTGCACACTAGCAGGGCATGGATGAAGAGGCCGCCATGATTTCTCACTTGATTCAGGAAACCTCCCTGGTGACACAGGGGTGCTGGTGAGCAAGAGAGCTGACAAGATAGAACTGAAATGATGTTCCAGAATCTAATAGGAAGCAGGGTGGCAAAATCTGAGGGAAAAACTGAGCTCACTGAAACTCCGGTTTGGGGCTCTGCGTATCATAGGCCCTTAGCGTTTGGTGAAAGAATGAGTAAAACTTGATTTGAATCCAGTTGCCATGTGGTTTATAAAAAGAGATGTAAATTGCTAACAGCTGAGCCTGGTTCACACCCATAATGGACCTTCAGAATTTGTCTTTTACAGCTGAAGAAAGCAAGACTAAAGTAACAGATTGCCCACCTAGTTGAAGTTAGTTAACCTAGTTAACACCTAGTTAAAGGAGGTTGAGGTCCCCTAAATTCAACCCCACACTGCCTCCGGGTATGCACGCTGGGGAGGTGTTCTGTGGCATGGTAAACATTAGGTGAGTACTGTAATATAATGCCTGGGATCACAGTGGAAGGCTTCAGGGTCCCCATTTCTAGAATTTTCAAACCTGAATCATTCTTAACAAGACAGAAGCAGGATCTGTCTGTTCCTTGTGCTCTGCCTCCAAGCCTCGGCTTCCTTCCTCTCCTCTAGGGTTTATCTCATCTCCTCTCCTAGCCACAACAAAGGCAGCCAGGCCGGGCGCGGTGGCTCAAGCCTGTAATCCCAGCACTTTGGGAGGCCGAGACGGGCAGGTCACAAGGTCAGGAAATTGAGACCATCCTGGCTAACACGGTGAAACCCCGTCTCTACTAAAAAATACAAAAAACTAGCCGGGCGAGGTGGCGGGCGCCTGTAGTCCCAGCTACTCGGGAGGCTGAGGCAGGAGAATGGCGTGAACCCGGGAGGCGGAGCTTGCAGTGAGCTGAGATCCGGCCACTGCACTCCAGCCTGGGCGACACCGTCTCAAAACAAACAAACAAACAAACAAACAAAAAACAAAGGCAGCCAGACCCAGACGCTGCTCAGAGACACTTTCCCAGTGAAACGTCCCTGTTGGTTTAGTATGAGAAAGGTGTGTCCTGAAATTAGAGGACATAGAAGCTCAGACCCAAATAATGGTCATTCAGCCAGACTGCCATTTTCCTCACTCCCTCGCCCCACATTACAGATGCTGTTCTTCAATTTCCAAATTCACCTATCCTTATTTCAGACTGTGCTGGAGCTCCATGATGCAACTGGACTTCTTTACATGAAAACAGCCCCCATGGTGGGGTTTTCCTGACCCCACACTCTGCCTAGCATCTTTGTATGGTGATTCACAGATCATGAGTGCACTCCTAAGGAAGTGGAAGAAGGTAAGGAGAAGAGCTACTTATCTGAGCTGCTTTTGAAATAAAGTGATATCAGAGAAGAAAGTTTATTTGGCACTAATCAGACAGAGAGAAGGAGGAAAAATCCCAGCCACCCAAGAAGTAGAACTTTTATATCATTATATTCTCACACAGAAACAGGGTTGGTCCTGACTCAGTCAGAATGACCCCTAGCTACAAAGGTACTAGGAAGCTACTCATGAAGTTAGAAGCAAAGAAGAGGGAGCCCATCAAATATCATTTTAGTTACATCAGGGATCTTTAGAAGCAAGGCCATGAAATAGAATACCAAGTTCTGAAGCCTATGAAGATCAAGACCTTAAAAGATAACCCAGTCATGTGTTCTGGACTCCTTTTCTCCACCAGGTGAGGAACTCAGGGCTCAACCATCCAAAAATCATACTAATTGGTCCTGGGAAGTCAGCTGACTTCTGATCACTGTCCCAGGAAAGATCTTGTGACCCTCACTGACCTCCATCTTATAGGGAGTACCACTGAGGCCCCTTGTTTAGCTAGGTCTTATTCAAAGAAGTCGTCTGCTGAAAGGCTGAGGTCTTGACACAGATGGCAAGTATTGCTAGGGGTAATATCTAATTCCCACATGCCCAGGATAAGGTCTATAGAGGCTTTGTCCAGGGCCCTTCTGAGGCATGGTCTTAACTCTTGCCACAACAAAGTAGTTAACTGAACTCTCACACCTAACCCAATGTGCTACTTGCAAACAGCCTTGACAGAGTTTGCTTTATGATTTGATTTTGCGGTTCCTGTTCCAGCCAAACTCAGGCCAGAGATGGCAGGAATCTGAAAACCTACTAGAAGCAGATAAGTGTTTATTTTTGAGTAATTATTTAGGTTAAGATTTCAATGCTTAAAAGGCCAAAGACTAAAGCCAGACAGTCCCTGTGAAAAACACCAAAGAAATGAAACTTAAGGAAACCAGATCATTTGTTTCAATAAGCCAGAGGCCCATCTGGACTACCGGCAGAGCTACTCAAGCATTGCTAAATTTGGTGATTTCAGTGCAAGGGTGTGAAAGAGCTTCATTAACATGGTTACTTCACACATATTCCAGGTCTTTCAGGCTTAGTCTCCTGCTCAGAGGCTGTAGGGATTTCAAGGTGTCCTGCAAACTCTGCTCCATACTGCTGTCTTCCACAACTGGCTTGCCCTGGGGCTTAGAAGCCCTTTGAGGGCAGATACTATCTCCAAAAGGGCTGGCTCAATGAAATCTTCTATGCTCAGATTTGCGTTGGCACCATGTTAAGTGGGGATGGAATGAAGCTATGAAGCTTGCTCGGCTGGTCCCAGTCCCCGGTTCCTAGGCAGTAACACACAATATTGTATTTACATTGCAAAGTGGGAAAAATGTGGAGGATGGGCCTGGGGTTCAATAAAGAAACAATAAAGGGATCACAGGGGTAGTTGCACTCAGAAATTACATCAGGAGGAAAAGGACAAAATTATTCAAGTCACCAGCCAACTCAGATGCCCAGAGTCTCTCCTTAGAAGCCATTGGGGGGTTGACATTAGGCCAAGGAGGTTTCTGTTCAGAAGAGGCAACAGCCAGGAAGGGCTTGTGTTGGAGATAGCCCAAGGGCTCCAGCCTGACTGCTGACAGCCCTTTGACCACAGCTCTGGATCTCTGTCCATGGGGTGGCCCTAGGGAAGAGGCCTGCTTTGGGGGGACTGTTTAATGATTTGCCAGCAAAGAACTAGGCAAACAGACTGCTGGCAGCTGCCTAGATGCAACAGGAGAGTGGATTTTTATTCCCACCCACAGTGTAGCCTTCCAGGCAGGGGATAAAAGAAAAAGTGAGATGGCTCTGGGAGAGTCTGGGAGGGATTGCCATTTGGGGCTGAGCATTTCACTGGGTCTCTATGGATGGTGCCTGGATATCTCAGCATTGGTGCCAGCTGGTATTTCCATCCTCTGAATATCTTAGAAATTCCCAATAGTAGCATCTCTTGCGCTCCTAGGAGCTAAAAAGTAAGATATATAAATAGCCTTTTATGGCAGAATTCTAGGCATTAAAGAGAATGAAAGCAGAAAAACACTGTCTTAGCTCCTAAGAAGTCTTTTACAGAAAACGTATGACGGGAAGATAGTTTGGTTCTCTGACAAATTCTTTTTCCTTTCTCTTCCCATGGACGTTTCCCTATTTCTTTGGTTCTATAGAGAAAAAAAATGGCACCTCTCCTATCCCCTGTGAGCCAAAGACTGTGAGAACTCCAATCCGATAGCTCTCTACTTCTTTTTGCCCTTGACTCCACATGCCAGTCCAAATTGGGCCCTTCTCTAATCCTTTGACCAGCCCTCAGTCCCCAGAACTAAATACTTTCCCTCATATATTCCCCTAAAGCCATCTATTCAAAATTCTTAAATGACACTTACCTCTTACTGTAGGTCAGTGCTCCATTGAGACCCACCCTCTTACCTATTTCCTCCAGCAGAATGCCTGATTCTTAGGGCAATGAAACATTAGTTCTTTCCTCCTTCCTGCAAAGTAGAATCTGAGCTCCTTGAGGTCAGGGACTAGGTCTTATTCATCACTTACATCATGCCATGCACACAGTAGATGTTAAGAAAAATGCATGTTGAATCATCCGTTTTAATAAACAGATGTAAAATAATTTGGTGGTTGCCTTGTCATTTTATCAGGATATGATTATTTTCAGATTTCTGCTTTCTCTTCAGAAACTTTCTGCATACTCCCTGTAAGTTTCAGTTTCAAAGTCAGCTTTAGAGTATCTTGACCTCATCACAAGGTGGAGTTCTCTTCTTTCCCTTCCACCATCATGCCTAGCTCTCCTCCACAACCCTGAACAAAACTCACTTGTTTCTGGAGAATCTTCCTGTTTAATAACCCATCCCATTACTCTTTTATTGTCTCCTCTCAGTATCAATGTATTGCTAAGTTATGCATAACCCTGAATGGGGAAGAAAGCAACAGTCTCCCACCCCAAAGGAATGAGTCTTGCTCTCAGGAGAGTAACACCTGACTGTAGGCTACAGCAGTGTATACACATGCTGAATGCACAGGGTCTTAAGGCCATTCGTTAGACAATACGCAGGGCATGGGAATGCACAGCGCACAGAACATAAACACTGGGGGAATGTGGAATGAATGGACTAACTTGCTCTTGCTGTATGGCTTTGGAAGTACTCTCTTGTCATTTTGGGCCCTTCAGTCTCTCTCCCAGATTTATTGAGAGGTTATTTTTTGAGAGAAGCCATTTAGAGACTATTACAAACAATTAAAAAAAAAAATCCCTGCAGTATTGACAGAAAGAAACTCTTGCTCCCCACTGGCTTCAGGCCATAGTGTCAGCTGTCTGCAGTGAACTTCAGTCCCTACCAAAATTTTATGAGGACTTGGCCCAGAGATCTGCAAAGAAAAGTTCTGGGAAAACTTAGAAGCAGTTCACTCCCGATAATATTCCATATTTTTTTCTGAGTGGGTTTTTCTTACCTTTGGTGGGATGAGAGATGAATTACATTTTTTTCTCTGTCCTTTATTCCTTGAAAAGTGGATGTATCTGAAGCCCAAGTTTTTTTGTTTGTTTATTTGTTTGTCTTTGAGACAGAGTCTCACTCCATCACCCAGGCTGGAGTGTGGTGCTGTAATCATGGCTCACTGCTGCCTCGACCTCCCGGGCCCAAACCTGGAAGGATCACACCTCAGTACCCCAAGTGGCTGGGAATACAGGAGCATACCACCAAGCTTGGCTAATGTTTTTGATTTCCATTTTTGGTAGAGACAGGGTCTCCCTGTGTTGCCCAGGCTGGTCTCAAAATCCTGGCCTCAAGCTATCCTCCTGCCTCAGCCTCCCAAAGGGCTAGGACTATAAGCATAAGCCACTGCATCCAGCTGAAGCCCAAGTTTTTTTGTTTTTTGGAGGTTTTTTTTTTTTTTTTTCCTGTTGCCCAGGCTGGAGTGCAATGGCATGATCTCGGCTCACTGCAACCTCTGCCTCCCGCATTCAAGCGATTCTCCTGCCTCAGTCTCCTGAGTAGCTGGGATTACAGGCATGTGCCACCATGCCTGGCTAATTGTTGTACTTTTAGTAGAGACAAGGTTTCACCATGTTGGTCAGGCTGGTCTTGAACTCCTGACCTCAAGTGATCTACCTGACTTGACCTCCCAAAGTGCTGGGATTATAGGTGTGAGCTACCGTGCCCAGCTAAAGCCCAAGTTTTAAAGACTTCAGTTAAAGAGACATTTGATTCCACCACCCCGCCTTTGTTTCCGCTTCCCAGCAGCTTGATCAGCTCTCCAGCCTATCCTGCCTCTGAGAACGTATGTAGGCCACCTCATGCCAAAGGCAGTTGTATGTTCAAATATTCCAGACATCCTTTGACTTGCTCTTTATGAACTATGAGCTCTTTGTTACTTCTTTTTTTTTTTTTTTTTTTTTGAGACGGAGTCTTGCTCTGTCGCCCAGGCTGGAGTGCAGTGGCCGGATCTCAGCTCATTGCAAGCTCCGTCTCCCGGGTTCCCGCCATTCTCCTGTCTCAGCCTCCCGAGTAGCTGGGACTACAGGCGCCCGCCACCTTGCCCAGCTAGTTTTTTTTTTTTTTTTTTTTTTTTTTTTGTATTTTTTAGTAGAGACGGGGTTTCACCATGTTAGCCAGGATGGTCTCGATCTCCTGACCTCATGATCCACCCGTCTCGGCCTCCCAAAGTGCTGGGATTACAGGCTTGAACCACCGCGCCCGGCCTGTTACTTCTTAATTGTTCAAACCTCTTTATTTTTCTTGCTAAGCACAAATAGTAAGAGACACAAAAAGATAATCAAAGTACTGATAAATGAGAGAGGAATCTTCTCAGTTATCAAGTTGGCTCTGCTGAATAGAATTTCCTGTTCACATCTGTCAGAAGATTCAGGGAGGTACCATCACCACACTGAGTGGGTAAGGGAAGTACTTAGAGAGTTAGGGAGGGGAGCCAAATTCCTGGGTTGAGAGTTCACAGGGCAATGAGGATCAATAGCAGCACTTTTGATTTGTACACTGTTATCAAGGTACAAAGCAACACTACCCTTTGTCCTTTTTATTTTTACTCTGCTAATGGAACCATTCACCCTAAATTAAGATTATTATTCAGCTTTGATGTTGCATTTTATATTAGCAAAGTGCTTTATAATCCTTCATTAGCAATTTTACTCTCTTTATTAATACCACTCATTTCACAAATTAGGTAACTGAGGCTTGAAGAGACAATGCAATGCATATTGGGCTTGTGACCTGACTTCTGGGCATTGATTTCAGGTACTAAATCTAATGAAGGGAGACTTGACAGACCCCAGGAAGAAGCACAGAGTAAAAGGGCAGAAGCACGGACATAAGAAGAACTTTCTTGGGAACTAAATCTCCGATGACATAGTGAAATACTTCAAAATGTTGCTTTCTTTTGCTGGTAGTAAAATTGAGAGCTCTCACTACTTAAATGAAAAATATGACCACCAAACACATCTTTAACAGGAAAACAGTTTTCTTGATTGCTGAATTTCCTCCCTAACAGAGTTGACATAGAAAAATAAATGTGTTTGAACTTAATGGTGTCAGTTGTTTCCTAAGAAAGGGACTGATACTATAGCAAGGCAAAGAGCCCTAAATTACTTCTGACCCAATGAATCCGCGCTTCTTGACTCTTCACAGGTTGCTCATGACATAATGCTATTCTAGTTCTTCCACTTCTCTGATTGTCCTCACTTATTGCCTCTTCCTCTTACTATTCTTCCTCTCCTTCTTGTTTAAATATATATGTTTCCTAAAGATGTATTCTCTGATCTCTATTATCTCTCTTCTGAAGTTCTTATTCACTCCAGTATCTTTAATTATGACTCCCAAATTGGTATCTGAAGTCAAATCTTCTGTACTTCAAAATGCTTGTTAAACATTATTTCTTTGTAGTCCTCCTGATACCTCAAACTTAAATATACCAAACCTAAATATCACATTCTCCCTACACTCCATCCTAAGCCAATAACCTCTCTTAACTTACCTATTTCAGGTAACGGCACCACCATTTTCCTAGAGACTCAGGCTGAGCACCTCACAGTCATTATGATTCCTCCTCCTAGTAATTGCAAAGACTATGCCATCACTTGTCTTTGGAGATCTACCTTTTCTATGTCTCTGGAGTCGGAACCATTACAACAGACTTCTAACTAGTCTTTAGTCCCTCACCATTCTAAAGCTCTCTGTCATTTCAAGAACAATCTTCCTAGACACAGCACTGATCCTATCTATCATTGCCCTGTTCAAATACTATCAGTGGCTGTCCACTGTCTTCTGAATTAAATTCAAACTCCATAGCCTGTCACATCAAGGCCTCGGTGCTCAGTACTGGTTTTGGAATCAGACAAGTTGGTTTTAAATTTCAACTCAGTTTTGCATTTCAACTCTATCACTTCCAAGCTGTGGGTAACCTAATCTCTCTAAGTCTCCTTTTAAAAATGGAGGCTGGGCACAGTGGCTCATGCTTGTAATCCCCTGACTTTGAGAGGCCAAAATGGGCAAATTACTTGAGTCCACAAGTTCAAGACCAGCCTGGGAAACATAGCAAGACCCCATCTCTACAAAAAATGTTTTAAAAATTAGCTGTGCACGCTAGTAGATGTCGGTAATCCCAGCTACTCAGGAGGTTGAGGCTGCAGGATTGCTTGAGCCCAGGAGGTCGAGGCTACAGCAAGCTATGACTGTGCCACTGCACTCCAGCTTGTGCAAGACCTTGTCCCTAAAAAAAACAAGAAACGAAACAAAAACAACAAAAAACACCATGCAAGAAGATCATTGCAGAAATAAAATGAAGTAACATATTTAAAGTACCAGCAGTTCCTGCACATAGTAATCACTCAGAAGTATGTGTTTCTTCCCTTCTCTACCTTTTCAGTTTCATCCCCACCTCTCTCCTCAATGCACCATACTAGTCCAAAATAAATTGGATTACTCACTATTCTCTCACATTCTCTTGGAATGCCTATTATTTCTGTTCTGTGACTTATTAAAATCCTATATATCCTTCAACGGCAAGTTCATATGCTACCTCTTCCATGAAGAATCTCTTCTTCTTCATCTGAAATGCCCCAAACATCTTGTTTGTATCTACATATAGTAATTTTCACCTTCTGCTTTATATTCTTTTCTTTTTTTAATAAACAGAGATGGGGTCTTGCTATGTTGCCCAGACTGGTCTCAAACTTCTGGCCTCAAGTGATCTTCCTGTCTTGGCCTCCCAAAGTGCTGAGATTACAGGTGTGAGCCACCATGCCTGGCCTATACTCTTACTTACTAAATTGAGGGCAGGGGTTTCTTTATAATCCCGCATAGCACAATGCTCTAACGTAAAAGGCAGTTAATAAATGTGTGCTAAATTAATATTGAAAATATTTGGTCTCCCAGGTCCATTTTGGTCCATTTCTTTGTGATTCGTACTTCACACTAAGCACTCTTTAGAAACAACCTCTGGAGGGATATCAGAATTTCAAACAATGTTAACAGAGAAGCTGAGTCAGTCTGGGATTAAGTTTAGTCCTAGTTCAGCCAAAAGGAATTGTCTGGACTCTGTTCCTGCTTGAGGAGATATCATAATTTGGCAGCTTGTGTGAGCCATGGGAACTCATTTGAATACATTTACACGAGAATGTATTTGTCTTAGGAATGGGTACACCAAAGTGCATGACACCTGGCTGGGTGCGGTGGCTCACACTTGTAATCCCAGCACTTTGGGAGGCCGAGGCAGGCAGATCACTTGAGGTTGGATGCTTGAGACCAGCCTGGCCAACACGGTGAAACCCTGTCTCTACTAAAAATACAAAAATTAGCCAGGCATGGTGGCAGGTGCCTGTAATCCCAGGTACTCAAGAGGCTGAGGCAGGAGAATCAGGAGAATC
Organism: Macaca mulatta; assembly: GCF_049350105.2. NCBI lineage: Eukaryota > Metazoa > Chordata > Mammalia > Primates > Cercopithecidae > Macaca > Macaca mulatta. The sequence continues at coordinate 51,599,430 of NC_133421.1, read as the reverse complement.
GCTTGAACCTGGGAGACGGAGGTTGCAGTGAGCCAAGATTGTGCCACTGCACTCCAGCCTGGGCGACAGAGACAGACTCCGTCTTAAAAACAAAACAAAACAACAACAACAACAAAAAAAAAAGTGCAAGACACCTATAAAAGTCAACTACTATTAGATTGACAATGACAATGGCTTCACTGGAAACAAAAGGAGATCCAAAAAGTTCTGAATATGGCTCAGCTAAGATATAACTATCTTACTCTGGCTTTCATCCAATACATTTCCTCTTGGCCCAGTTAGCAAATGGGTAATTATATGACATCAGCCACCATGGGGTGGCTGGGACATAAGGTGGCTTCATGGTGCCATATAATGTGGCACCAAGTGTCTGAATCACCAACCACAGGTGCATCAATTCTTCCCCGCACCACACACACCCCCTCCATAAAACCACCTTATCTGATATTTCTGTTGACACAGTGACTATGCTTCAGGCACTTTCCTTTGCTTCTTCTTAATGTTTGTTCGGGTGGGTACCTCTGTGCAGATGCCTATAAATGAGTTCTTAGGGTACAGGAGTAACCACCCAGTCATCAGGCCATACTTTTGTTTTTAGGCAGGTTTAACTCAGAAAGTAGCAGCATATGTAATTGCTAAGCCAACACCTACCTGAAATACTTCAGAGGCTAAGCCCCTTTCCTAGCCAAATACCTAACTACTAGAGTTGCTGTCTGTTACTAAGTTGATTCCTTGCCTGGGCATTATCGGACTTGTTTCTGGAGCCATCTTTCTCCCTAAAATGACAGCCGCAATAGTTTCCCCCAAACCCTTTGTGACAGGGCAGATCAATGGCTCCCAAGTGATCCCTGTCAAGAAACAGAGACTCACTTCATGTGACCACTGAGTGCAATGCTGGATGGGCATGCACAGAGATTTCCCTCATAGGTACATCAGAATGGATCTGAAATATTGCCTCTTAGTTGGCAAGTATTTGATGAGCACCTATCTTCTTCCCAAAACTGTTAGGTCCAACTCAGGCGGTACAGTCTCATTGGGAAGATAACATATTCATAAAGTAAATGGTGGTACAAAATGACATTGTATCAAAGGCCACATTGTGTGGTAAAGCCAGTAGGACCTACAGGATTTGTCGAGGAGATGGATCTTAAGCTCACCCTTAAAGAGGACAGAATTTGGACAGGAGAAAAATAGCCACAGGATCTAGTCCATTGGCATCTGTCAAATGGATTTTTCAAACTTCTGAGCTTACTTGAGAAGAAACCAGGAGCCAGGTGAGAGAAAAAGTAAGGTTCTTGAGCAGTTTCTCTCAAGTCTTCAAGGTACAGGAAGACTTGTCTGACTGAAAAAATAGATCTGCAAAGATAGTTTGGATAGCTGAGGTAGGATCAAATTACAAAGGCTACTGCATGCCAAGATGAGAGTTAAAGCTTGCTCTCATACGCAGAAAAGGAATCATCCTAAATTCGTAAGAGGATCTCATTATCAAAACAGTACTGTAAGAAGAACAATTTAATAGCAGAGTAAACCAGTGCAATGAAGAGAAAATTAGTGGTAGGAAAATCAGTTAGAGAGTTCCAGTAATCTAGTACTGGCATGATGAGAGCTTGAACTCTGGTAGTAATAGTTAAAAGGAGACGGAATGAATCACAGAAATTACGAAGGAAGTGTTAAAAGTACTTGACAGATTGGAGTACAAGGATGAAGGAAATGGAGAAGTTAAAAGTTCTAAACCTGGAGAACTGGAAAAGAGATGTTGCATTAACAAAATGGGGAAATTAGAAAAAGAAGTTAGGGTAGGGAAAATTTAAGTCAGTCTTGATATACTAAATGAGGAATGAACATTTAAATCTTAAAGGCAGTTTGAAATAGGAATTGGAATTTGAGTGACAAGCCTTCTGAAACTGATTCTGGTATATGCTAAAATTTGCTAACTATTGATCAACAGGGTTCAAAACAATTCTAGGCAGTTTCCTTACTACATGTAGAATGAAAGCCACCAGAGTGGGAGGCCAATATGCAAAACTGGTCATTTCCCAAAAGATAGGCTCTACATTCAGGTAGAAGAACAGAGGCTTCCTCCATTATTTCCCCATCCTATTAAATTTACATATGATCTCAGTATTAACCAGGGCATTGAATTGAGTGGATCTGAAACATCTGCAGAAGCTTCAAAGCTTTCTTGTATCTTATAAATTCTGTATGTCTATAATTCTACTACATAAATATGATCTAACACATGCTTTCAAATTACTACTCTCCTGTTTACCATGAACAAATAACAATGCTGGACAAAATGGTAACAAAATTTGATTTAGTTTGCCTTAGTGCTTCAATTCTTCTAAAGGACCTAATTTCTTTTTAAGATTGAACTACTGCTTTTTCCATGGAAGAAAGTATTACTTGTCTTAGACGAAAAAAAGGATACACTGCTCATCTCTGCAGTTGGTAAATCAGAAGTAGAGCACATAACGGGCTGCAGGGCGGCATGTCCTCATCCTCAAGCTCTGCACTCTTTTATTTTATCCATGCTCCTCCAAAGCTACATTCAGAATCAGCAAAGAAAATGTGAATGGTGGGAACGAGACAAACCCCAAATCCAGAATATGTAAAGGGAATAAAACAGTGCCCCCGAAAGCTGAGCAAAACGGAATATAAAACAAAGAAAACAGAACGCATGAGGTCAGAGCTTTCTAACTAATAAGTTATGAGGGCCCCAGTCAAGTTATAAAAGGCAGATCCTTTTTTTTTCTTTTTTTAATTTTCTAGAAGAATGTCACATGGCCCTATCATTTTTCTTTAGTTGAAGAAAGTGAGGCAAATGTTAAGATATTGTTTTGTAGAGCAAAAAACTCTAGCTGCTTTACACTTGAGATTCTGGTGTAAAGGGTAAAACCTGCAACTTTGATGCTCACCTTGAATACTGGTGAGTGTAGGATTTTATTTCACCTGCTATTTAAAACCTATGGCCTAATCTACACTGTTTCAGCAACAGTAGCCTTAAAACCATATGAACATCTTTAGAAATAGTAACCAGGAAACGGTCTTCTGAAATTAAGATGCTTACAATAAGTTGCACTTGGCTTTCCTGCACCATCCTTTGATACCAGAACACTCAAATTCTAGCTCCTCAGCTAAATTCTAAAAGAGGTTTAATGATCCCATTTACTAAGTGCCTAGAATACTCAATATTGCTTAGCAAAAGTAGGAATTTAATGAAAAAGGCAAAAGAAAATGGGTGAGAAACATGAAAGAAAAGAAGCAAATTTTAAACAAAGGACTGAAACTTTTTGTTTTTTGTGGAATGAAGTTTCCCTGATCACTTCTGTCCACGCTGCTGTTCTTTCTCATTGTAAAGTTCTGTAGAAACTCACTGTATACTCTCAAGGTAGAGTTCTCTAGTATGTATCTAGAGTATCTGAAGGGCTCCGTTAGTAAGCACCTTGAGGGCAGGAATGTTTGTTATCTTATGCTCCCCTTCAGGCCCTCTCCGGGGCCCAGCATTGTGCCCTGCACCAGGGTTTAGTAATACTGAGTAATTGTGAAGCCAACTGGAGATACGGAGTACAGTAAGGACCAAACCTAGAAAGATCGTAAAGCAGAGGGACAAATAAAAAGGGTGAAGGGTGAGCTTTCAGACATGAGTGTGTGCTGGAAAACTGAGCTGAAAAATTAAATTTCCAATTCAGAAAATTCCTTCGCCACTGTTTATTCCTGGTCAGGGGTCCCACCTCTCCACCACCACCCCCATTCCCCACCGTCCAACACATTTTTTTCCTTCCAGCATCAGCCAGGTGCAGAACAAAAGGAAATTAATGATTTAGTTATTGCTCCAATGCTGAAAGTTTGAAAGTCAGTCATTCGGAGCAGGTTCCATTGTGTGTCCCTGCATGTCTTGGGCTTTGGTGGCTGTGCACAGAGTACCATGGCTCCAATCACCACAGTGGGGGCCAATGCTGGACGCCCTGGCTTCTGAGCAAGAGAGATGAAAGGCTTCTTCTAATGTAATAACTGACGGCCTCTCAGTGCCGTTTGAACTGTTTACAGGCTGAGTTAACGATTACAGGCAATGTGTATCTTGGCCAGGTGCCCGAAATTCTTACCCACCCGTCAGATATTATCAAAGAGCCCTTCCATGCCTGGCTGGAGTCCTTCCAAAGCACCTCACAGAGATGCCGACACAAAAGGAGGAGTGTTCAGAATGTGCTCTCTGTCTCTCCAGAGGCCAAGCAAGAAAGTCAGAGGATCAGCATGAATTAGGTGCTGGGGACACTGAGTTTCCAGGACCACGCAGGACTGGGGAGAGGGTCAAGGTCAGAACTGGGGCCAGCAGAACCAGATTCCTTTCGAAGCAATTTAGGAGGTGTATGTAAGAGTCTTTGCAGCTGGTAGCTAAAGGATGGGGGTAGAAAAACGACCTTCAAGATGAAACAGAAATCTATACCACATAATAGAACAAGCAGCCCCTAAGACAGTGGATCTGGAAGAATGGACTAACTATTATGGGGCAGTGATCAGAGGAGGGAGGAAAGTATATCTTCCCCCCAAGGGATATGCACACAATTTGTAAAAGAATATCACCTTAAGGACAGGACAGAGCAGGACCAGAGTAGGAAACTTCAAAAATAATAGTAAATAAAGTAGGGAGAGCTAAGAAAATACCTCTTTTTTGGGGTGAATCCCAAGAGACTAAACGGCATCTGTTTAAGAACTATCAAAATGTTTTTCGCACAAATACATACTTCATATTAATCATGAGATATAACGGGAAGCCAGCTAGTTAATGACCAAAAAATGAACTTATCATCAAATAATGCTGGAAAAGCTTAGGAAAATAGTAATTTTTACTTCTTATTGATTAAGTACCCATTGACCTCTGGAATACATATGGAAGGGAAATAAATGGCAGTCCCTACAACTAAGACATATAAATCTAAAGTCAACATGTAAGACAGTTACACACTCATTCCAAAACTATTATCACTACAACAGCTCTCTCAAAGCGGAATACCTGTCTTCAAAACCTAGGGAGGGGTTATATGGCTTCTTTATCTCCATACATGGCCTAATGTAGAGAACAGCATATAACTTAGCACAAAATGCTCTCACAAGAAACTCTGGCAACAATGGATGTAATTCATGCTCTTTCATCCATATGTGAATATAATAATCATTAGTACCTTGTGTTTCCTTGAAGCTTCAATTGGATATGGTTGTTTCATTCTCTTGTCCTAACTTGCTGGTTAATGTTGCTATTATGGAGCAGCTGGTGACCCACCCTGTGTAGTAGGGGATAGGCCCTCGTGTTAAAAGACTCTTCTTTGGGTTATCTACCTTGAGGAGGAGGTACACTTGACATTCCAGTTGACCCTTAAACAACACGGGTTTGAACTGCGTGTATCTTCTTCTGCCTCTGACACCCCTGAAACAGCAAGAACAACCCCTTGTCTCCCTCCTTAACCTAGTAAGGTGAAGACAAGGAGAAGGAAGACCTTTATGATGATCCACTTTCACTTAATGAATAGCAAATACATTTCCTTGGGCCAGGCGCAGTGGCTCATGCCTGTAATCCCAACACTTTGGAAGGCCGAGGCGGGTGGATCACCTCAGGTCAGGATTTCGAGACCAGCCTAACCAAAATGGTGAAACCCCATCTCTACTAAAAATACAAAAATTAGCCAGCATTGTGGCAGATGCCTGTAGTCCCAGCTACCTGGGAAGCTGAGGCAGGAGAATCACTTGAAAGCAGGAGGTGGAGGTTGCAGTGAGCCAATATGGTGCCACTGCACTCCAGCCTGGGCATCTAGAGCAAAACCCCATCTCAAAAAAAGAAATTCTCTTCCTTATGATTTTTTTAGTAATATTTTCTTTTTTCTAACTTACGTTATTGTAACATAGTATATGATACACAAAACATGCAAAATATGCTAGTCTACTGTTATTAGTAAGGATTCTAGTTAACAGTAGCTTATTAATAGTTAGGTTTTGGGGGTATCATATGTTATATGCAGATTTTTGACGTGCAGGAAGTCAGTGCCCCAATCCCTGTGTTGTTCAAGAGTCAACTGCACTATTTTGATTACAATGTAGGTCAAGAAACTGACTAATTTAATATTTGAGATTCATTGTAATGCTTTCTACAACAGATCATAACTCATGTGCATTTTACTTGGGCAGTGCCCTAAATAGAAACACAACTGGAGGGCCGGGCGTGGTGGCTCACACCTGTAATACCAGCGCTTTGGGAGGCTGAGGCTGGTGAATCATGAGGTCAGGAGATCGAGACCATCCTGGCTAACATAGTGAAATCCCATCTCTACTAAAAATACAAAGAAATTAGCCGGCCGTGGTGGCGGGCGCCTGTAGCCCCAGCTACTCGGGAGGGGAGGCTGAGGCAGGAGAATGGCGTGAACCTGGGAGGCAGAGCTTGCAGTGAGCCGAGATCGCACCACTGCACTCCAGCCTGGGCGACAGAACAAGACTCCATCTCCAAAAGAAACAGAATTGGATGTGGTTGGGTTGTTTCAGAGAAGTGCTCCCAGCATTCCCTAGACTCCTCTCTACTGGGGATACCCTTCTCTCCTGAGGAAAGACAAGAGTTCAGTTTGATTTTTAGAACACAATTAGAAATCTTGGTTGCAATAAAATGAAAGAAAGAATGTGAGTCAGTGGTAAGCTTTGAAAGGTAAAACTACAAAAGGAAACCCTATCCGTTGATGGTGAATTTTAGAAGAAATTCCAGAGAATCTCTTAGAATGTGGCCGCATGCTCGTCTAGAAGATAGCCTTAGAAAAAGAAGATAACATGTCTTTGGCTTATCTATGACTTGATATCAAGTAGAATAATGAAGAAAAGTAAAGCATTGAATATTATCCACATGAAGAGAAATAATCTAGAAGGTGATTAGAGAAACAGAAGAAATCAAGTAAAGTAAGAACTTAGATATCACTGCACTTCTGAAATATGCAGAAACCAGATCGTTCAACAATCCTCACACAGCGTGGGTGAGAGTACACCTGGAGCACTTCCTATCCTATGCTTAGAGGTCTTACTTTGTAAAAGAGATTAACACACAAGAAGTTCAAAGCAGGCCAACAAAAGGGTAGAGGGACTTGAGGAGATGATTCACAGGGAAGGGCAAGGGCCACCTAGATGAATACTTTCGAGAATAACAACAAGGGTACCCGCAATAGTTACCTCTCTAGTAACTGGGCTGCTCCAGATGCACTGGCTCCATTGAAACACCAGCTGTGTCTTTGAACTTTAGGACTCTTGGGGTGGGTGGGAAATAGCCTCTTTCATCCTCCCAACTGCTGTTACTTTCAGGGTTGTGAAAATCTATGGAGGCACAATGGTTCAGCTATTCCACCTTATCTAGAGAGTTGAAACTCCATCACAGAGCTCTCCAAAGTGGAACATGGTGCTGTGCAGGCAAGTATATAGAGAGGAAAATGAAGTTCTTTATCAGTTTGCCATATAATAAGTCTGTTTGGACAGATTGACAGTATATGGAAAATGGATAAGAAACACTGATTTCCTTCCTCACAAGATATCACTACAATCCCTTTCTGCCTTCAGTACCTAGCAAAACTAGCAAATATTAAACAGGATCTGAAATTCCTTTGGGAAAAAAATATAAGGGAATGACTTTGAGACAGCCAAATAGTCTGTCAAAGCATGTCTTACTTATCCAAAGATAATGGAAACATGATTGTCAATACAAGGCAATATAATGTGATGTTAAGTTCCCTAGCTTTAAATGTATATACAACTCAAACTATTTCTGATCAGAGATCTGGTTCCATAGTCAGATGTATCCAAATCCACTACCATAGCAATAGCTATGAAGTTACCCCTTACGCCCCTTTATGAGGGACAGTTTATTATTGTGTATACTTGAACTCCTAGAAATACTCACAGTTCCCTGTGACTGAGTTCCCTGTGACTGAGTAATAAGTAATTCTATTATTATGGCAATTTAATCAGAAAGCTATAGAACACAAAAATCTGAGAAATATTCTTTTGGAAGAAAGATCATGTAACTTAGTCCCTCACTATAAAGATCAGGTGTTAAACTAAAAGAAAAGAGTAGACTGCTTTTGCAGCCTGAGAAAAAGAAAGGTGGTTTCTCTAGCTAAAAGTTTATAGATGATGCAGGAACTGCTGCTTAGAAACTACTTTCTAAACAAACTGCAAAGGGATGACTATAAACATTTTATCAACATATTACAATAAAATTGTCTAAGAAGCTGCTTCACTATTAAGGATAGAGAAAAACCACAGATGCTGTGATTTCAGTTCTTCTCTTTCATTTTCTGTAATTTGTAATTGTCTCTAAAATCTAAGCCTTCATTTGACAGGGAGGGGAAAAAAGGATCTTTTTCTGATGGGAAGACACAACCGTTAGGATGTAGCCTGGCATGTATTTCCACTGCCTGTTAATGTAGCCTGCAGAAAACTGTCTTCAGAGGAACAACAGCAGCAATACACCAACTTATTCAACAAAATGATGATTATTTTATCACACTTATTGAAATATAGACAGTGAACCTGGTGTAGCATATGACATAGGAGGGAACAGGCCTGCTCATCAAAATCCCAACCTAAAAAAGACTGACATGATATGGAGGGTATGGAAATGATAACAACTGTTGATAGAAGAAACGTTTGACTTGATAGTGGGCATGGATTTTCAAATAACCCAAAAATGAAAATGAGAGACAAAAAACAGAAGGACCATCATGTAGATTAAAATTTTTTTTGTTTTGTTTTGAGACAGAGTCTCGCTCTGTCGCCCAGGCTGGAGTGCAGTGACCGGATCTCAGCTCACTGCAAGCTCCACCTCCCGGGTTCACGCCATTCTCCTGCCTCAGCCTCCCGAGTAGCTGGGACTACAGGCGCCCGCCACCTCGCCCGGCTAGTTTTTTGTATTTTTTTAGTAGAGACGGGGTTTCACCATGTTAGCCAGGATGGTCTCGATCTCCTGACCTGGTGATCCGCCCGTCTCGGCCTCCCAAAGTGCTGGGATTACAGGCTTGAGCCACCGCGCCCGGCCAGATTAAAATTCTTAAGGGGCAACATAGTCAACACAACTGAGGAGAGATGAGCCCGCAACCATTTAACAGGAAAAAAACTCAGATCCCACATGCTGAAACAGACAAGCCTCAGACAAGGCTGAAACAAAGGGAAAGAGGTCAGTCTGTGAGGAGGTCAAACTTAACTGTTTTCCACTAAGTACAATTAACTAAAATAATGAGCGGAAGAGCGGACTTGAGGGGGGAAAAAACAGAGCGGGTACAGTCCTAAGGTTATCCATTTTATTTGTAACCATGCTCTCAACAGACAAAATTTCAAAGGTTACATATTTAATTTGGCTTCAGGGTCTTCAAAGCAAGCTATTTTTAGAGACTGGTCTGAGGTTTGCTTAGAGTTAGCAGCTTCCTCTAAAGGACTGAAAATGAGGATTTAGAATATTCTCTCTATAGACTATATACAATGTGGAATATGTATATATGTATGGAATACATCTATACAATATATAGATATATTCATTCTAACCTAAACATTTTTTATCCTTTATGTACACACACACATACACACACACACACACATTATCCTACCATAGTAGTTGCTTTTGTATAAAATCAAATATGATGTTAATTTCAAATAATTCTCTATCAGTGGTTGGTATGACATACACAATCTTCAACTTCAATTTCCTTCAGAACTTGCTGAGTTCCTTTGGTTCTGATGGAAAGATTCAGGGTTTTGATTTTCTAGCTTACCTTTATTTGATGATAGCTAAGCTTAGAAATTAAAAAACAAACAAAAAACAAAACACTGTGTGTATGCAGGAATGCAGAAATCAGGGTAGAGATTGAAAGAAAGAAAAAAAAAACACTGAAAACCTAGAGGGTGAAAAATAAATGTGTGTGTACAAGCAAACTTTATTACAGGATAAACATTTAAAATGTGAAACAACTCATCAACTAGGATTATGAAGAATGTGCCATTTTTTATGAAACACAGCAACCCCACAAACTCAGAAGGAAAGACCAAAAACATTAAAAGAAACGAGATAATTCTACCTAATTCTCAAATACAACTGCCAATTACAGAATAGGATATTCTGATTAGCACAGGTCGTTAAGTAATAATAAAAGTTTTTGGCCAGGCATGGTGGCTCATGCCTGTAATGCCAGCACTTTGGGAGGCCGAGGCGGGAGAATCAACTGAGGTCAGGAGTTCGAGACCAGCCAGGCCAACATGGTGAAACCCTGTCTCTACTAAAAAAATACAAAAATCAGCTGGGCATGATGGCAGGTGCCTGTAATCCCAGCTACTCAGGAGGCTGAGGCAGGAGAATCACTTGAACCTGGGAGGCGGAGGTTGCAGTGAGCTGAGATCGTGCCATTGCATTCCAGCCTGGGTGACAAGACTGAGACTCTGTCTCAAAAAACAACAACAACAAAACAAAAAGCTTGTGATGAGAAAAGAAAATAGCTTTTATATGAGGAATGCAAGTCCTTTTAATTATCAGGCCCAGAGAGACATTAAAATGAGACCGCAATCAAGTCCTACTTCTCACTTTAGGCTATGTTATTCATCTCTTGAAACTGCTTGCTATTGCCACAAGTAGCTATAGATTAATCTAATAATGCCACACCAGACACTATAACCCATGCCCTATAGCTTAACAATGTATAGCCAATTACTAATCAATGTTATTTCTGTAAACCAATGAGAATTCCTGACAAACAACTTGGTATTAGCCCACTCCCTATCCCTCTTTTTTGCTTTTAAAAATCCACTTGTGCCCTTTCCGCCATCTTTCCGCGCCGCCACAACGGTGCGCATGAATGTCCTAGCCGATGCTCTCAAGAGCATCAACAATGCCGAAAAGAGAGGCAAACGCCAGGTGCTTATTAGGCCGTGCTCCAAAGTCATCGTCCGGTTTCTCACTGATGATGAAGCATGGTTACATTGGCGAATTTGAAATCATTGATCACAGAGCTGGGAAAATTGTTGTGAACCTCACAGGCAGGCTAAACAAGTGTGGAGTGATCAGCCCCAGATTTGATGTGCAACTCAAAGATCTAGAAAAATGGCAGAATAATCTGCTTCCATCCCGCCAGTTTGGTTTCATTCTACTGACAACCTCAGCTGGCATCATGGACCATGAAGAAGCGAGATGAAAACACACAGGAGGGAAAATCCTGGGATTCTTTTTCTAGGGATGTAATATATATATTTACAAATAAAATGCCTCACGGAAAAATAAAAATAAAAAATAAAATAAAACTAAAAATCCACTTGTAACTGCTGCTAATCAGAGTGTATATTCAGGGCAACTTGAATCTAGGCTCTGGGGTTGCAATCCTTAAACTTGGCTCAAATAAGCTCTCCACTTATATTAATTTTGCCTCAGCTTCTTCCTTTTAGGTTGACAGTGATTTATTTACCTTTCTGAAGACCAGGAAGTCCTTATAAATTCAATCTGTACTGTTGAAATCCTTTCTTCAATGTATTGGTACACTTTCCTGCCTAAATACATCATGTTGAACAAAAGTTAGCCTTTACTTGGTGTCTACACTACAAGGATATCATTATGGTCATTTTTGGCATGAAATAATTTATGTTCTAAAGTATAAGAGACTGGGCTAAACTTACAATGTCCCTGGGAAGTTCTTATTTGCTTTTTAGGTTCATTACATCTGCTTCTTTTTTGATGTATCTCTGGTTAATAAGCACAGTACAGAAAAATTCCAGTTATTTATTTAATGAAAAGTATCCTATAGAACTTTGGTTCTGGGCTAAGGTACAAAATAGGAAATAAAAACTCAAGTGATCAGATATTAAATTAACTTTGCCACCAATATTGCCAAACTGGAACAACGGGGTATCTGAGGACAAAAACACATTTTCAGAAATTCCACCCATAGAAATGGAGTCTAGCAATCATTCATTCTTAGCACTGTATTGCTTAGTATCTCAAGACTTTGTCCAATAGCCTCAATAAATGTATAAAGATATCAAGAGGTAAAGGTCAAAAAAGGAACCATGAACATCAAACAAGGCCGCTGGAAGTGACCCAAAACATCACATGCTGGGCTTTCCTTTTTAATGATAATAACAGTGATACTGAATGTTTATCCTTGCCTTCATTTCAAAAAGCTTCTAATTCTTTGCAGACATCTCTTACTAATCTTTATTAGGCTTTGGGAAGAAAACAGTTTTCCCCAAGAAGTGCCTTCGGAGAGGAAGGCGGCTTCCCAAAGCCAATAAAAAGGAAAATGTCTGCCCTTCTCCAGGTCTTCCCCCACCCCCGCCTGCCACCCCACTGGTCTCCTAACTCCCACTGTGTTGTACTGGTGATTGAAATGAATTATAATACCATGCAAGTGTTGAAAGGATAATAATGGTAATTCAGTTTGTTTCCAAAAGAGTTATAAGCTGTGTGTGTTTAATCATAACAGGGAACAGGTAAGTAGAAAAGATGAGGAAACCCGTAATTACCTTTATCCCATTATTTACTTATTTTGGGAAGAGACTTCAAATTGGTAAAGTTACAAAACACTGAACACAGATTTTTTTTATACTGCAGACTGTTAGTCTCTGAGAAGGCTCAAAGGATGGTCTTTACCTGAAAATTTTTTCAGGGACACAAATATTTGATAGATGCTATGACAAAAACTCTGCTTATTCTTACTTTGATCCGATTCTTCTCAGATAGGGAATTGAGAGTCTCAGAGACTTGTGGGATAATTTCCAAGCAGGCTATAGAATCGTATCTGCTGAGTTTCAAAAAACATGTTGGGACCAGCATAGTATAATGAACTGGGTAAAGTAGTCCCCTTCACAATCCTGAACTCCTTCCCTTCTGGTCCTTAAAAACATGGCTTCAAGCTACACACCAGAAGTTGAAGCATCAGCATTCTGAGCAACTGTACCAGAGTAGCAGCAATTTCTTTTCTTTTTTTTTTTTGAGACAAAGTCTCACTCTGTTGCCCAGGCTGGAGTACAGTGGCGCCATCTCAGCTCACTGCAACCTCCGCCTCCCAGGTTCAAGTGATTCTCCTGCCTCAGCCTCCTGAGTAGCTGGGATTACAGTTGCGCACTACCACGCCCGGCTAATTTTTGTATTTTTAGTAGAGACTGGGTTTCACCATGCTGGTCAGACTGGTATCGAACTAACTGCTGACCTCATGATCCACCCACCTTGGCCTCCCATAGTAGTAGGATTACAGGTATGAGCCACCGCACCCGGCCAATAGCAGCAATTTTTAAAATACTCTAAAATTTCAAAAAGGGAAGATGTAAGAGTGATATATAATGTGATTCTAGGATCCCTCAGAATCTGATAAATAAAAACTTAGACAGCAGCTGCTTTGTGTCAGTGATCACCTCACTGATCATGAAAGGAAGCTAATGGGGTTACCGATATGGAATAGGCACTCATACAAAGGTCCAGGGCAGATAAGTGATTCACCGTACCACAAGCAAGGCAGTAACAGGTCTTAAGTTCTCACCCCAGAACTCATACACTATTAGTCATTCTTTAAACCACTAAGGCGGCCGGGCGCGGTGGCTCAAGCCTGTAATCCCAGCACTTTGGGAGGCCGAGACGGGCGGATCACGAGGTCAGGAGATCGAGACCATCCTGGCTAACACGGTGAAACCCCGTCTCTATTAAGAAATACAAAAAACTAGCCGGGCGAGGTGGCGGGCGCCTGTAGTCCCAGCTACTCGGGAGGCTGAGGCAGGAGAATGGCGTGAACCCGGGAGGCGGAGCTTGCAGTGAGCTGAGATCCGGCCACTGCACTCCAGCCTGGGCGACAGAGCGAGACTCCGTCTCAAAAAAAAAAAAAAAAAAAAACCACTAAGGCTACCTGTACTACATTATGGTAATATTTAATCAACATCCTTGACCCACAAAATTTTGAAGCTAAAGCCTTGTCCTTTTGGCTACATTAAAAATATAGCCTTGCTTAGTTGTGTTAAGCTGATGCCAAATTGAATGCAAATAGGTTGACTGAGCCTAAATCAATAACCTTCACACTTAGTAATATTTCTGATAGTAATTAGGTGAATAAGGAATAGCTCAAGTTTAATTATTTATTATTATTATTATTAATAATACCTAACATTTGCCATTTTCAAAGACAACACTCACACATTATTTCATTTCAGGTAGTCAGGCCATTTATTACTATTATTCCCATTTTACTCAGGAAGCCACAAGCTCAAAGAGGTTAAGCAATTTTCCTTTAGGTCATAAAGCTAAGAAGGATCAGCACTGAGATTAAAATACAAGTCTACTGAGAACACTTTTCACTGTAGGATGTTGCTCCTCATTTTAGAATACCTTTTATGCCTTATTATCATATTATATCATTACATATGAATCCTGTGCAAAGAGCACCATTTGGTGGGCATATTGTCTTAATTATTTGATTGATGATAGAAATTATGTTCCTAGGTTAGAAGGCATCCAGTTATACATAAGTTAGAAGATAATGAAGTAACTCTGCCCTGAGGGAACCCAAGAAACACTCCGATATTTAAAAGGAAAGAAGTTCTTATCTAGGATGTCAGATTGCCTACAAAACAACTGCCTAATCACAGAGCGAATGCTGGTGACCGTAGGGTAACCTACATTTCTGGAAAAGGAAAAAGCAACTGGGAGAAATGGTAGTTTCTCACCTTAGGAACTTTGCATGGTGGTCTGACTTCAGAGATATGTTCCTGATCTATTTTGGGGAAAATATACTCTCCTTCATGTTCACTAGATGCAGAACTGTACAGGTAATTTTCAAATAATAATTATCAAATGATTCATGCTTATTAACAGATCCTCACAAAAGTCTTGAAAACCAGGTAAACCAGAAAGTTACTTCTCCTCCATTTGTTAAATTAAATAATTGTTGAATGTCATGCCAAAGACTATTTTACAACTCAACTGGAGAACTAGTGGTACTAGTCCTCCTGATGTTGGGACACCCAAGTGTTTGGGTATGCACCCACTGTTTGGGTGCCAAGCACTAGCTTCTGTGTAGAGTTTAACTACAAGAGAAAATCAGATCTTCTGGCAGCACTTACAAGGCAGGTGCAGTCATAAAGAACTTGACTTTTGATTCCATTGTCTCTGCCAGGACAGGTGGTATATTAGAAGTATGGAATCTTGCCAGACAGGCTCTAACTCAAACCTCCCTTTAGAAAACAAAACAATAAAAATGGAAACAAAATGCCAAATCCTATTCCATACCCTGAAGATTGACATTGCTTGAAAAACTAGGGCATTTTATATAATACATTCATTTGTTTTAAGCCTACATCAACTCAAGAGAAATAAGACTATGAAAATGAAAAGTCAGTTGCAGGCTGGGCTCTTTCCTTATAAATTCAATTCCCTGTTCCCCTAAATAACCTAAGGGACACTTTCATTTCAGTGAATTTTATTCATACATTCCTAGCGTAAAAAACAAAACAAAACAAACAAACAAAAAAAACCAAACCCTATAATCTAATACCTGCATAGGAGTAACACAGGCAAGTTAGCACTGCTGAGTAGAATAAAAACCTTTGGCAAATCCTACTTACTTCCCAGATCCTACCTTACCTTCCTAGTACAAACTAGCACATCTCAAATTTTTGAGAATAGTCAGTTGATGATTCCGTGAAATAGATGGTCTTTCTCTAAAAAACTATAGCATGTTTGTTCAGAACCAGGTAAAAACAAAAGGATTGTTTCTAGTGGCAAAGACAGACAATTGATTATTTTTACCAGGTTTGTCTCCAGGGCAAGTCTTTGTGATTTATTGATATGTCTCCTGACCACAAGGACACCACGAGAAGACTCAGAGGAAGAACGCTCAAAGGATCCCTGTGAGGGCACTGTTAGCTGTCACCACTGGAAATACTGAGCGTTTCTGGTGTTCCTGGAATCTATTTCCAACCACTACTCTGTGGTTGTGATGAAGGGATAGGAAGAGATTGGAAATCTTCTAGAGCAAATGCTCTCTTCAGTTCATAACCACAGAACCAAGATAAAATAACAAGAATGTACTTTGCCCAAGGCATAATTCTGCCTAAATCTGCCCTATCCATCATTTTTTCTCCCCTAATTCTTGTTTATGTTGTTGTTAATCTGCTCGAGGAAGGAAAGCTAGATAATCTACAAACAGGTTCCGGAAAGGCTTGGAAAATTTGTGGATTCAAAGAAAGTTATTTAAGAGGGAGCCAAAATCGCTGAGAACAATGCCCTATAAATGTCCCAAAGTGTAAGAACCAAAATATTAAATGAATCGTTCTTACCCAAGAAGATAATTTCTTAAAGTTATAGTCTTAATTTTCTTGGAATGATAAATTGTCTATTCAGGCCCCAGAGATGAGGCTGTGACGCTAATACTTAACGTGGTGGTTGTGTCTCTTCATGCCTGACTCAATCAGTTGAAATCCAAAAGTAAGTTCTTCCTTGATTTACCTGCCAAGACCTGAGTTCAGGCCCTCAGGGTGCTAAGGTTTTCCTTTGTGGGAGAAAATGACATCATCAACACCTCAGCGACAGTAGGGAATGCAGGGAATGTGGCTCCCAACATTTGGTGATACCATCAACTGTCCTGGGAGAAACCCCAAACTCCCAAGAGTCAAACACTGGTTTAAAAAAGTTTTTTTGTGGGGGGCAGAGGGGGAAGGTTGTTGTTTTGAGTTTATTAATAGTGTTTGATGTTTCCAAATATCAGTTTTAAAAGGGAAGATAAGTTAGGGGGACCTCTTCTGGTAAGTGTGTACCTCAAGAACCAAACTTACATGAATCAAGTCCAGACAGGGCAATTCAAGTCATTTGTATCTTACCAGGGCACATCCAACTAAGGAAGAATAAAGATTTAGTTATATTAGGCTCTCTCCCAGCTCTGAGATGAGTATATTCTTTGGGGGACTTGCTAATGTTGCAAGTTTGCATTCAAAATAAATTCTAGGCACTCACATAATCCCCCAGTCTCCTCCAAACTTTCTTTGATGTCCAACAACTAAGGACAAGGATCTTTGATTATAAAACAATTTCTTTGGTTGGAAGAAAATTCTTTGCAGGGCGTGAACAGCAGGAGAAAGAAAAGGTTTTTCTGAAGTGCAAACTAGTTGGAAACCCCCTGGGGAAAGAATCTGATTCCCAGTCTTTGAGAGGAACAGGCCTGCCTGTACAAGCTGCCTCTGCTGAAGGCCTCTAAGAAGGCGCTTTTGTGTCTACTGTATGGCCCTCAGCAACAGCACGGCGGCCCTTCTCTTTTTTTTTGCCAGCGGAAGTTTTCCAACTCTGGGAATACACAATGCAGAAAGTCACGGTTTAATAACAAGGCATAGTTACTAATCAGATGGCCCCATTTCCACTCCTCCTAGTTGCCTCCAGATGCTTACATACTAGAGCTCTATCCCCCTTGCCCCATGGGTGAACACCCACTAGCTGCTCTGAAATCTTATTTTTAGTATAATTATTCAGCTTATCTCTAACAATTCACTTCACAGAGTACTTAGGATCAGAAGCATCCTACTCCTTTTACTTTCATGGTCCAGGCTGGTTCTAGGTTGTCTCCGGCTCTTTCCGGTTTTTCCAAAGGTTAGATTCACTTAGGTGCAGGTTAGTGATTGAAGTCAGTGTGCTCTGATCATTGGGACAGCCTTAACGAAGGATTTACAATAAGGGTCCTCAATCCACTACAGATATTTTAAAATATGAAACTCCAGAGAAAGGCTCCTTTTTTGTGTGCGTTAACTGGAATGTAAAGACAGTACAGGACCAGAAGACTGGGAGTACAACTGAGTCTCATGCTTAGTTCTGCTACCTATTTATTGTAAGACATTAATTTAGTCAGATATCACCTACCAAACAAATTTTGTCTTTGATGTCCAACAACTAAGGACAAAGAAAAAGAACTAAATAGGCAAGATACATGTCCCTTTAATATATGAAATCTATTTCTAGAATAAGCATAAACTCTAAAAGTTTAGAGCTGGAAAGGATCTTAAAGATTATTTAGTTCTCCCCCAACCCTACACCAACAGATGAAAGATTAAGTGACTTGCTTTTACTTAAAATGATCATAAGGTGCCTATGGACTTTTCATACACCCCAAGGGGGCAATCCAGTAATCCCAAATACTCATGATAATTTTTAAATGTTTAATGTGTGTCATAGAGTTCACTAACTTTAGAGTAAAATAACCTAATGTCATAGTGGATGGGTACATTCTTCTTAAATGGTTCTCTATACGCCTCACATTATACTAAAATCAACACATTTTAGGGAACATGAATAACACATTTATGACTAAAGTCAATAATAAAAAAAAGGTGCTGAAAACAATTTTTGTTAAATAGAGATTATATTCAAATACTCTTCACCTTCTACATAAAGGGTCTTAGTATTTATTTCTTCCCTTATGGAATGTAGTTTGCAAAGAATTAAAATCAAGCTAGTTGAGATAAAGTCAAACAAAACTTCCAATATGTTGAATTCTGTTTAAAGCTAAATTTACTGTTTTAACTAAAATTTAACAGGGACTGATTGGCACATTGTAGAAAGTCAGATTGCAACCTAAAAAAAAAGCCATGGTGTCTCATCATTCTAGACTCCTAAAGACAATGCTATAAAGATGAGTATTATACACATAGGAATATAACAACCTGTAATTAACTGATAACAGTAAAAGGTTAGAAGGTATGACTGGGTTGTAGTACTTTTTTCTCTAACTTTAAGCTACTTGAAGTTGCCTGGGTTAAAATTTAATATTTTGTCATTTGTTTTTTCTTTAATCATAGGGAATCTGAGACAGAATTACCATAATCACTTGAATGACTCCTGAAAAAATGAAAATCAGCACCCTAGGCCAGAAACGGTAGTCATGCCTGTAATCCCAGAGCTTTGGGAGGCAGAAGTGGGAGGATGGCTTGAGCCCAGGAGTTCAAGGTTATAGTAAGCTCTGATGGTACTACTGCACTCCAGCCTGGGTGACAGAGAGAGGTGACAGGGAAAGACTCTGTCTCTAATGACAAGAAGGAAGGAAGGAAGGAAGGAAGGAAGGAAGGAAGGAAGGAAGGAAGGAAGGAAGGAAGGAAGGAAGGAAGGAAGGAAGGAAAGAAACGAGAAAAGGAAAGAGAAAAGAAAAGAAAAGAAAGGAAGAAAGAGAAAATAAATCAGCACTCTAATGCATTTATGCCTACAACTACATCTGGCATTCAATACATAATGCCTCCTGCTATTTAAGTTGATTCTCCTCAGGTGGACTAGGCTAAGGTGCTGTTCTTTGAATTACTATAGTATCTGTCACAGAATTTGGTACAAATAGGAAAACCACATTATAAGGCATCTAGGGAATCCAGCACATCTTCCAGTCTTGGTAAGATTCTCAGCCTAGACTTTATAAAGACGTGATATTGCTCTGCGAAGATCCAGGACTACAGACCACCTGATGTGCAGTGATTCTGTGGCAGAATAAATGACACAGCACCACATAAAAGTATTGCTAGAGTGCGGTGAGGTATTTTTTGTCTGCTCACTTGTTTTAAAGTATGCCTTGTAGTTGACTAGGGATCAAAGAGGAAAGAGGCCCTGCGGCAGTCTATATCTTCTTAATGGAATGTTCAGGGGAAAATCTCTGCTGACATCTGCTTTTTAATTTCCCTGCAGTGACCCCAAAAGGTTTATAATAAATAAATAAACAATGCTAAAAATATTGGCCAGTAAGATACAGCAACAGACTGGAATTCTTTGATAAGCACTAATCTGAGTTCAATTCTTCATATATAAAATGAGAAGACTGGACTGACTGTTTTTTTCTGGCTTGAAATTTGATGATTATATTTCACAAATGGAATATTCTGCTACTTTTCCCTCCCCTCCATCAAAACTGTATTTTACTCTAGGAATGGAAAACTGAATAGGACTTAATTCCAATATAGGGCCAATATACTCCTTCAAAAGTTAAAGAAACTTGACCACAAGAATTTTAAAGTCAGATCATCAATATAATTCTAGGTATAAGATATTAAAATAAGGGAACACAAAGCCCAGATCATATAAAAGATGTTTTTCGTTGTTTTAGAGTAGATAATACATAAGACTGTAGAAAATGGTTTGGGGGGAAAAAACGAATAGAAATCTATACATTTTTTTGTTTTGTATTTTTAGAAAATAGCAAAATAAGTAGACTTAAAACATAAGGCCTTTAGTCTCATCCAAATTATTCTACAGAAGTAAAATACCAACAGTGTTTCTCAAATGTCATATATTTATGTATGTACAACAATACCTTTTTGATATACTAGCATGCACAAAAGTACATAATAATTTAATGTGCTATTTAAAATTATAGTTGTATTATAGTCAGTTTCCATCATGACAGGGTATTCTAGATTTAAAGCAACAACAACAAACAGGAGTCTTGAAGATAGTTATGCTGCCTCTGCTTTAGATTCAGAGACCGGAATTTTTTTATTTTTTCTTTTTTGAGACAGGGTCTCATTCTGTCACCCAGGTGGGAGTGCAGTGGCACAATCTTGGCTCACTGCAACCTCTGCCTCCCAGATTCAAGCGATTCTCCTGCCTCAGCCTCCCGAGTAGCTGGGACTACAGACGTGCAATATCACACTTAGCTAATTTCTTTTTTTTTTTTTTTTTTTTTTTTTGAGACTGAGTCTCGCTTTGTTGCCCAGGCTGGAGTGCAGTGGCCGGATCTCAGCTCACTGCAAGCTCCGCCTCCCGGGTTTACGCCATTCTCCTGCCTCAGCCTCCCGAGTAGCTGGGACTACAGGCGCCCACCACCTCGCCCGGCTAGTTTTTTGTATTTTTAGTAGAGACGGGGTTTCACCATATTAGCCAGGATGGTCTCGATCTCCTGACCTCGTGATCCACCCGTCTCGGCCTCCCAAAGTGCTGGGATTACAGGCTTGAGCCACCGCGCCCGGCCCTAGCTAATTTTTTAATTTTTTGGCAGAGACAGGGTTTCACTATGTTGGCCAGGCTGGTCTCAAACTCCTGACTTCAAGTGATCCACCTGCCCCAGCCTCCCAAAGTGCTGGGATTACAGGCATGAGCCACTGCACCTGGCCTAGAGATGAGAATTTCTAAATATTGTAGTCTAACTTCTTATCTTGAGGAATAATGTGCCAGGTCTTTGTGCTTACAATTTTTTAAAAACCTTGGTTTTTAAATCATTTTGGTTGCTCTGGTGTTTCCAAGTTTGTAAATTAAACACAGATTCCAATATATTAAAAAGTATAGCACAAAATAAAATTTATCTATGAACTGTAAAGTTTAGAACCCAGATAAAAAGGGTATGTAAAGTAGCTTATCTGTCATTCAAAACAAGCAAGCAACAACAAATCTTGGCTTTAAAAAATATATAAAGTTTTCCATTAGAGCAAATAGAAATTTAAGGGCCCAAAGAACCCTGCCCTATGGAAAGCAATGGAGCTTAAAGAGTGGAAACTAAAGACATGAGAAGAAAACAAAAAGCTACAGTTTGTTTTATACCCTCAGTTTTACTGAATGTAGTAACTAAATAGAAAACATGTGAGTAAAATATCTATTATTCTTAAGGGCCTTTCAGTGGAACTGCCATGCTGAAGGGATTGTAAGCATTTCTTGAATTGATGCAGTTCCACTTCATATTTGGAGAGCAGAATTCACTTATTACACATAAGAAGATCTTTGTCAGACATCATTTTTTAGTTCTGGAGTTCCTTCACCTAAGGTCAGGCCACTTTCTTATAACTGCATCATAATATTGTTGTTTGTCTGACTTCAAGTAATATATACAAGTACTTTTCAAATTAAGTAAACTGAAGGTAAATTTGTTTTGAGAATTTGGTTTAATTTCTTGAAATAATTGGGATTATGTTAGGATAGCTGCTCTTCTTTGGAGTCCTTAGATCTCTAGATATGTCTTACAGACTCTCTCAACTCACTGAGATTTTATGCAAAATTGTGTATGTTAAGTATTTGTGTGTATTTTGTGCCTATGGTCAATAATGATTATCACATTCTCAAAAGGGCCTGTGGCACACACAGACAAGATTAAAAACTGCTTTAGGGTATCTAAAAACCAGAATTGGTAATCACAAATTTAAGTACTAAGAAGGTAAGGTCCTTGGGATGCACGCTAATATCTTAAAATCAAAGGTTTAAAATCAGGACCTGAATAATCTTTCTTGGAAAACCAGAATATCCTAAACAGCAAGGTTTAAGCTATCGAACTAAAGAAAAAATTCTAAAATCCTATGTAAAGGAGCACCTTAAACATATCGATTACAGCCACATTTATGATTTTTGAACTAACAAGAAGTCAGAAGAGTAAAGGAACATAGCCTGCTATATCAAACCACACACACTCAAAATAATCTACCTTATAACATACTTTAAAAATGTGACAAGCATGTTTTATTCTAGAGTGATCTCCCAGCCATCAGAGTTACTTGGTACTACAATATTCCTTATATTCATTAATAAATATTTACTGAGTACCCACCATGTCCAAGGACTAAGTATACTTAGATGCTAAGTATACAGCTTTGAACAAAGGAGACAAAAATCCTTGCTTTCACAGAACTCATATTCTACTGTGGGGAGAGAGACAACTACAAAACTAAAACATTATAGCATGCCACATCAATAATTTTGTAAAGAAAAATACAGCAGGAAAGGAGAATAGGAGTCCTTGGGTAAATAGGAAAAGGCCTTTAGGATTTCCACTCAGTAGAACTGACCTCTGAGAAATCCACATCTTCAGATTCCTTAAAAGTTGATTACTCTCCTATCTCCTGCAAACCAGACTGGCTCAGTCTCTGTGCAACTTTGTTCTTAGATGATTTACTTTCTTTCTCTTTCCCAGTATATTTCCTTTTCTGTAAAATGGAGTTAATAGCACCTGTTCTTACCTGGCTCCAGGTATGGTGAATCATTTTAAGCTTCTTGGAAGAAAATTTCTACATAAATTTAATGGAATATCATTCTCACAGTCTTCTCTAACAATACCCTGCTACAGATTCTGGTTCCTAACAGGATATTACTCATTTATAACATTTTAAAAAATCTACTGTAATTAGCAATTTGAAAGTGATAAAAGGGAAAAAAACATTTAAAAAATCCAATAAACTCTTTCCAATTAACAAAATGTAAAGGCTTTTTAATAAAACAAAAACAAACAAGCAAAACCATGACCTCCAGGAATACCTTGTTTCTTAGACAGGGTCTCACTATGTTGCCCAGGCTGGTCTTGAAATCCTGGGCTCAAGTGATCCTCCCACCTTAGCCTCTCACGGTGCTGGGATTACAGGCGTGAGCCACCACACCTGGTCCGGGAATACCTTCAATAATGCAGACAACATGGCAAAACCCTGTCTCTACAAAAAATTTAAAAATTAGCTGGGCATAGTGCTCCGTGCTTGTGGTCCCAGCTACTTGTGGTGCTGAGGTGGGCAGATCGCTTGATCCCAGGAGATAGAGGCTGCGGTGAGCTGTGTCTGCGTCACTGCACTCCAGCCTGGAAGACAGAACAAGACCCTATCTCAAAAAACAAAGAAACAAAAAAAGTAAAGTAAATTATGGCTAGTTTTGGGATAATTATAATACACACACATATTTACATACACACTTTACTATAATACAAAACCCAAGGAAATACCTACCCCCTCCCCCCGCCCCCTACCCCCTGCCAACCAAGAGTCTGCCAAATGAACACTAAATAGCCTGATGGGAGCAATAGCCAGGGACATACTTCATTCACTACCTCCTATTAACCAGATATGTATGAAGCTGAACTTACAATTTTTTTTTTTTTTTTTTTTTTTGAGACGGAGTCTCGCTCTGTCGCCCAGGCTGGAGTGCAGCGGCGCGATCTCAGCTCACTGCAAGCTCCGCCTCCTGGGTTTACGCCATTCTCCTGCCTCAGCCTCCCAAGTAGCTGGGACTACAGGTGCCCGCCACCTCGCCCGGCTAGCTTTTTGTATTTTTTAGTAGAGACGGGGTTTCACCGTGTTAGCCAGGATGGTCTCGATCTCCTGACCTCGTGATCCGCCCGTCTCGGCCTCCCAAAGTGCTGGGATTACAGGCTTGAGCCACCGCGCCCGGCCTGAACTTACAAATTTTTGTTGGATACAAATTTTTGTTGAAGTACAGAACTGTTATATATACAAATCTGTTTGATGAGAACTTATTAAAAATTATCATTTAAAATATTCTGCAGCTTCTTTCTCTTTCCTGGGTGCCAGGCTTCTAACAACAAAGCCAAGTCTAGAATAGAAGACTCGAAAGCCATGTCAGGAAGGCACTGAGCTGGGATCATAGGAGGCAAGCACCTAAGAATGTTTGTGAGCACAGAGGAACTGTGTCTGATGGTATACTCTTGACTACATTCCAAAGTCAATTACTAATTAATTGGATTTTCTGCACCTTCATTTACATAAATAACAGAGTTGACCATACTTTGAATATCTACTCTATACTTCTTTTAAAGGCTGGCATCAAACAAAATCACAAAATTTCTATTTTAAAATTTCTGCATGGAAGGAACTCTAACTTGAGCAATGTCAGTTAAATGCATGCTATTTCAATGTTTATTATTTCAGGTTCCTATATTAGATAACTTAACCTAGACTTTTAAAATGAAGAGAAAGATGACAAAATATGTTACATTATAAGGGAGATACTGAGTAAACAGACATTGTGATTTACTGATATCTTTGCAAATGAAACACAAAATGAGAGAAATAGAAGAAATACAGAGATTATTAGAAGGTAGCAGGATATGATGCATTCTGCATCAATCTCAGATAATAGTACTCATCATTTTCATTCCTTTCTACTCTGGAAATAAATTTTTTATACAAACTCTAGATTGATGTTCTCTTCATCTGTGGCATTCTTACATATACAGTATTTTAGAGCTGGTAAAGCATGGGCTCTGCAGTTCAAGTTCCAGCAACACCACTTATTAGATAATAATAGTTAATACTTTGACAGATATTAACATTTTAATCCTCAGTTTGCTTATCTGTAAAATGTAAAAAATAAAGGTACTGAATTTCTTCTCTCATGAAATTATTATGAGAATTCAATGTGCTAATACATGTAAAGTGCATAGCAGAAGTTTGGCAGTATTATATTTTAATTCCTCAATTTCACAGACTGGAAATCTGAAGCCTAGAAAGGTAAAAACTATTTTGTCCCAAATCACACAACTATTAATATTTATAGTGGCAGCATATTCCTCTGTGTGTGGAACTAAAAGTCAAGTCCTCCAAGTCACAGTTTAGATACTTTGCCAACTATAGTTTGCAACATAGGACTGTCTCTCTAGCTTTGGCCAAAAACTTAAAGTTTCAGGCCCTGCCTACAGATAATGTAAAAATGCAAGGATGGGATAACTATGTGCTGACTAACAGGTAAAATTAAGAGGCAAGCAGAGACATTGTGCAAAGGGGAATTTCTCCAGGAAGTGTTCACTGCTACTGGCCACGTGCTAAACTACCGCTGCTCCCATGGTAGGTCTGAAGCCTCAGGGGAATACATTTTAATCTTGATCATAACTTTATCCTGGAGTCTAAGAAAATCCAGGACAACCAGCTGAGCAGGAAGAGTGTGATAGTTAGAGAATTGGTGACATCTCTTGTGCTACACTAAGATCCTCTTACTCTTTTGCTCTGAGAAGAAAGAATAATTTTGAGTTGTCCCTTGAAATAATATTTATAAATAATAAACAGGATTGAGAAATAAAATATGACTGTAATCATTTTTAGAAGTGGTGGCAATAATATTCCTTGAAATAATAGAAACAAACATTGATAAGAGGTAACCAAACCAGAAAAGTGAAAATTAGACAATGAATCAGCTCCAACACTTTTCCTTCTATAATGGTATAAAACAGGAGAGAAAGAATATATTCCAATGTGAATAAAAACAGTAAGAAGTAATCACTATCATTTAGTCCTTTTTATCAGTCACCGCCAGGTAATTAGGAGATCTGAAAAGTTTCCTTGACCTGGATTTTTGATGGTTATTAAAATACGGATCCAGAATAGCAGTGGAAGGTAATCCTAAATGTACAAATTCAGTGGAAAACAAAAGAAAAATAAAAGAGTGGAAGAGGAAGAGACAAATATTTTGGCAAATGTAGGGGAAACCTAAGAATTAGACAATTTAAAGACAATGACAAAGAGTTGGAATGATAGAGTAATATACAGAAGCAACTCTTGGGCAAAATAGAAAGGAAAATAATAAAATTTGGACGGTACTAAAATGAGATGTTCTGAAATCGAAAAGAGAGGACTTGAGAAATACAAGGGCAAAGGCAACAACACTTCCTCTTCTATTTTGACTTTATTCTAGCGCTTTTAGAAGAATATTACAATTTATAATTTTGAACATACCTTGTAAAATAGATCATTACTATTGGCAAGGAAAAACCTAAACACAAACAGTGAGGGATAAGAATTAGAACAAAAATCATCAAAACTTGACTTTCAATGCCCTTGTACATACAGCCATCAGACAAAGTTGAGACAAAATTCTTTTAGAGGCAATTCTACGATCTATTTTACTATTTAACAAATTGGGGGCACATTGTCAAGGAGGGGTCTCCTTTTATCTAAGAAAAATTAAAATCATAATACAAATGAAAATTCAGTTAGTTTGGTCCTTATGAAATTGTCTATATGCTGAATTAATTGAGCAAAATGTAAAGAAATGTCTGCTTTTCAGAAATTATCTGAGAATTCCAGAAATAACAACATTTTTTTTTAAATCGCTGTTCTCATAACTGTACATTTTTTGGCACATAGCATACTCAAGTTTAAAAAGATTTGACTGCAATCTTTGGAGACAACTAATCTTAACAGGCAACTAGAATAATTCGTAGGTAGAAGGATTCACAGAATTATCCAGAATTCCTCAAAACCAAAGAGAAGACTCCTTTTAGATTTGTGACACCAGGGTACAGCTCTCCACTAAGAACGTTAAAGTACAGCAAAGCACATCTCTAGAAGATATAAACAGAACTTCAGTTAAATGGAAGGCTTGGCTAACCACAGTTCAGTAAACCTGAGTTGCAGTGTAATCTGATAAGGAACAAACAGCATGGATTCCAGAAGTGTAAACCATGTGTCCCTAACACACTAGAGTTCTTTGAAAGAATTAATCAAAAAAATGGATAAAGAAAACCATATATATAATTCAGAAGCTTGTTTTTTAAAAATAAAGTTTCTCATAAGAAGCTACTGAGAAACTTTAATAACTGTTATAGATTAAAAATTGATTAACAGACAATAAACCAAAACCAATATGGAAAGTATCCAGAAATTAATACTAAGCTAGTGAAAAAGCTTAAAGACCTAAAAGAAGCATATGTGGACAGAAAGGTGAAGACTAAAAAATTGCCAGTGACATAAAACTATCCACTGTAAAGCCTGAAAGTCTTTGCTAAGGTATGATGAAATTCCCTCTTCACAAAGTAAAAACAATACTTAATGTATAATGATAGGATCAAAGTTAATAGTTTAAAAAACAAAAAAGATTGGTAAGATTTGCCAGAGTGAGAAAAAGGATAGAATAAGAGAAGATATGATAAAGATTGATAAAATAATGAATGGCAAAGAGAATGCCAACTGGTGCTGTTTGTTTACTTTTTCCTTTATGAAAACACAAACTTTATGTAGAGCTTTATGATAATAAGATTAGAACTTAAAAGAATACATTTTATGGACCACATAATTAGCCCACTGAACATGCTATCACAGGATATCAATAAGGCACGTATGGCTCTCAAAAACTTCAGTGATACCAAAATATGACTAGTAAATATGGTAAAAACTAAAATGGAGCACACAATTCATGCTTTAGGGTATTAACTAGGCAAGGCCAGGAAGGAAGTTTCCTTTCCAATTGCTGTAGTATTCAAGATGATTTATGATTTTAGCTTTTAAGTATTGCTAATTCCATTTTAGAGTCCAAGTTATCTTATTCAAAAAAATCTTATGCCATTTTTCCAGATATACTCTTCTTTCCTATTTTTCTAAATAGCAAAGCCTTCCATTTTCACCTAATTCTCCTTCTACTTCATTTATCCCAGCTTCAAAATATTGCCTAAGAAGTGATAATGAATAAACACTAAACCATATATTAAAGAATACATGTTTGGGAATAAGTTCTATAATTTGTTAAATTTTCCTATCTTCTCTAAGTAGACAAAAATTAAAATTCATACAATAAATTGGTTCTGTTCATAGTCTGTTCATATCACAAAATTAAAATTTGAGTTTGGATGCTAAGATGGATCACATTTAAGAATATTTTAACCTGTGTCCAGTAGCTACAGCAAGAATTGTTCTTTTATATGATAAATTTCAATCAATAAGCAACATCATTTTATGGAGTAAGACAGTGGAAAGACCATTAAAAAGGTACAGCCCTCTAGGTTCTGTCTTTACTATGGGGAATGAGCAATTGGTCTATGAAATGCTATGGCCCCAGTCATTTCATGTATGAATGAGTTACAGGCAACATTCACAGCCTGAAAGCCTAAGAATTTGTGTCTGAAAAACTTGGCAGATCAGTAAAAAATATGTTAAATTTAAATTCTTGAAAATGATAAAATTATGTGTGGATGAGGCCAAAGTGATCAGGAGGCAGGTTTACACCTTGTGTCCATTTTGTAATCCAATCCTCTCCATTTTGGGCTTAGCAATAGGGTGCCACACGTGGTGTAAGGCCAGCCATAGCATTCAAGCTTGACTGAATTTTAAAAGTGACACAGTAATCAAATATGCTCCAAGGGCATTCCAGAATTTCAGGTGCTGCTGACCATTAAAATCAACCTTCTTAGTGCTTACTTCAATTTAAACAGGATGTAAAGTACAATCCTCACGTCAATTAAATACAAGCTCATATACTTCATCTATCAAAAATTAGAGCCCAGAATATATCACTTAAAAAAAGGTATTATGTGTATCTAAGTAGTTATGCAATACCAGTTAAAAATAAGCAGATAATCTTCTAAAATATAGGATTTATGTATTTCTTCCAGAGTATAAAATAAGAATTTGCTTTAGAATGCCAATAAGGCAGTATCTACTCTTTCTATGAAATAGAAAGCTAAGCAGTAGAAGCCCATGTATGGTATTTCATTTGGGAGACAAAAGAAGAAAGGCATATTTCAAACAGATGGAAAGTGAAATATAATAAAGTTATACTTGCCTGCATTAATTTTCCTTCTGCTGGAGTTATTTCAGCAACACCAGCAAACACACCTTCCAAAGTGAGATTCAGTTTTCCTGTGGGGTCCATTTTCAAGGGGATCACTCTGATAATAGCTTTCTGTTCTGCTGATCTTTCAGACTCCACCGCTGCTGCCAGCACCAGTCCTGTGCGTCCAAAGCCTGCCTGCAGGGTAGCCATCAGCAGCCAGGGCCAGAGGGCAGCCAGCTGCAGCTGGTGGCCACCACTCATGCTACCAGCTGCAGCAATGCACTTCAACCATACATACTGCTTCCACTAGCTAATACCAAATGCAGGTTCTCAGATCCAGACAAATGGAGGAAAAGAACATTTATGCTTCAGTTTCAGAAAGCCAAGTCGTAGTTTTGGCCCTTCCTTTCTCTAAAGTTTATTCCCAAGAGCAGGTGGCATTCCTGATTGGGCAGAGAAGAGGATATTTTCAGCCCACATCTGCGGCAGGTATGTCATTTTCTCCCATCTTCACTGTGACTAGTAAAGATCTCACCACTTTTCTTTGGAATTTCCAACTTTGCTCGTGATTGAATGTCACATCGTGAATTTGTATTATGTCAGATCACTTGGCATTGCTCTTCCATATGCATCAAGTTGCCAGGCACTAAACCCAATGTTCATGAACAAAACAAGGCAAAGTAAACAGCTACGGCCATGCATCAAAGGTGAGAGTGAAGAACTCCAGCTCAGAAAAGGAAGAGATGGCCCTTTTTAAGCCATAATATGTGTCAATGGTAAATGACTAAAAACCACAAGGAGATTTTTTTTTTTTTAATGGAGGAGAAGAGGGAACAATAAAAATTTCAGGCCACACGTTGATGTCCAAAGATGCTACAACATGTATTAGAAAAATTTCCACATTAAACTGTATTTCGGTGTAGCCAGGGTTCTAGGCCCACTGCATTTACATACTTTTCATGAACTTAGACATACCATAATTTTTTATGTTTTACCAAAATTTGCCTATAAATTAGGTGCTAATTTATGTATCTTCACACATTACAGGATAATCCTGGGCATCACAACCTTTTCCAACTTTCATAATTAGAGTATTTGAAAAGGTTAGCTTTCCAATTATTTTTCCAGTTAAAATTCATATTTCTATCTCCGTTTTCTTTTCTCTCTTAAGGATTCTTGATTTTATTCTCCAGCTCGGAAATGCCGAACACTTTGATTTCCCATGAGATGCTTTTGGAAACTACTTTAATATCCAGATTTTATGATCTGTAATTTTCTAGGTTCATAAGAAAAACAAAGGACTATTCCTAACATGTTTTCCTTGAGGGGGTGGGGAATAAAAGGTAGGGAGAGCAGGGAGGCGATTAACCACAGGCTCTAGGTAGAATACCCTGAAAAAATACAAATAAGCTTGAGTAGAATAAATCTGTGCTATTTCCAGGCACTATGAAAATTTGGGTCTTTGTACAAACACAGAATAAGATTTTTAAAATGTGCACCCTTAAGTAAATAGAAATACACTTCACCCACAAAGCCCTCTGTGTTCCAAGGTCAAGTTTAAAAATATTATAAAGTCTTCAGAACAAGTGCTGAAAAGCCAAGCAATTGAACAACATGAACCTGTTATATAGATTCGTTTCTTTTGCTGAGGCAGAGGGAGGGGAGAAAAAAAGAATTTCAAAAGAAATCTGCAAACCTGTTGCGCTGTCGGGCCCACTGGAATCCACGGGGGTGAAACAAATTCAATTATGCTTTTACAGATCCTGCTCAAAAAAGGTTTCAACTGCTTAACCAAGTACAGCTCATTCTTCCACCTTCTTACTCTGCAACCAAACAAAGTGCCCCATACTACAGGTAGGTGCCGAGAAATTCCGCAGCCTGAAAAAATAATCCATGCAGGTCAAAGGCAGAAATTTACTCCAGGATGAGAGATGCTGTCCCCAAGAACTAGATTAAACACTTACAGAAAATCCAAAATCATTTCTGAAACCTCCTTTCTAATAAAAGTTCTTTTTTTCTCCAAACAGCATATAAAATGACCAAGTCTTGAAAGAGAAAAGGAGCAAAGTAGCAAATACATCAACAATTCACTATCAGAAACACAGAAAATCCCAGAGAGAGAAGGCAGTATCTCTGAATCATGGATGGACTTGGAAAGTTCGGAAGGATTCGAGTGCTTCCTTTCAGAAAGACAATTCTGGATCAACTCCCTAGAGCAGGAAGCCTGTGGTTTGTAATTGGTGTTCTAGCTCTGACTCCCTCCCCTGGGACAGCAATCACGCTCTCTACCTGCTGACAAAGTGAGGGTGGAGCTGCTAGAGGCAACCACCCCCCACCCTGCCCCCCTCCTCCTGGTGCGCACACACAACACTTACTTAACCAGACATGTTCTTTTGCTCTCTCCCCTCCCTCAGCTCCTCTACTCCCTCTATTGAGCCACAGCTAAACTGCATCCAATTTGATCCCCAGTACCTCTCTCTGGTACGCAAGCTACCACATGCAAATCAGGGCCACTCAAACATATCTAAGCAGACTCTGCACCCAACAGAGCATAGATGATGGTATGAGGAAATAAACAGAAAAAAATAAAGGTAATCCAGAAAAGAATGGACACAAGGTTTTGCAAATATAAATTCAAAAGGATTTCTGCTCATTCCAAGTTTGAGTGTCTATAAATGGCAGAAAGCCAGAATGAAGTGATCCTGTGCTTTAGTACTTACTGATTTACTGCTACTTATGTCTGCTACCCTGGGAAGGGCTCTGTCCATTTTATGCTTAGCTTTTCTTCAGCTCTTACTAATTTAAATTCAGTAGCTCTGTCTAAACTGTGCCTATATGGAACTTTCAAATCAGGGTCATATCAGAGGTCTGGAATCCAACTGTTACATTCTTTTCAATCTTTGAGAGGTGAAATAATACTATGGATCAGACCTATGCCTTCAATGTAAGACTCCAAATAAGTCCATGTCATAAATACAAGCAAAAGGGTAAAATATGATTAATGAGAAAAGCATAGGCAAAAAGAAAATGAATTTGTGGCTAATTACCACATTCATGAACTACAATCCTTATTACTACCTTGCCACTAGAAATAATACAACAGTTTCTAATACATTTATAACATTTGAAGTTTCAAATTACCAGATTATATTTGACGTGGTGAGACATTTTATTTCTGAACTGCTGCCATAAACTTTCAAAATTATACAAATGAACAACAATGTGGATATAGTTAAATCTAGTGAACTGTACACTTAAAAATGGTTATGGTAGTAAATTTTACGTGTTTCTTACCTCATGTACAAATGAATCTCTGATCATCTGTAAAATGCCGATGATAATAATTACGATAGGTCTGTTGTAAAGATTAAATGACATAATGCCTCTGAAAGCAAAAAGGATGAGTAGTCTACTGACCTTCAACATTGTTTTCCCTGTAGATAAGGTTTATGAGAGTAGTTTCAGAATTTCAGACCTAATAACTAACCAAGATCAAAGACAAATTTGAAAATAATTTTTTTGTTTATTTTTGTTGTTTGAAACAGGGTCTTATGTCACCCACGCTGGAGCACAGTTGTGCCATCATGGCTCACTGCAGCCTTGACCTTCATGGCTTCCCACCTCAGCCTCCAGAGTAGCTGGGACCACAGGTGCGTGCCACCACACCCTGCAAACTGTTTCTTCTTTTTTTTTTTTTTTTGAGACAGAGTCTTGCTCTTTTGCCCAGGCTGGAGTGCAGTAGCGCTATCTTGGCTCACTGCAAGCTCCGCCTCCCGGGTTCACACCATTCTCCTGCCTCAGCCTCCCAAGTAGCTGGGACTGCAGGCGCCTGCCACCACGCCCAGCTGATTTTTTGTATTTTTAGTAGAGACGGTGTTTCACCGTGTTAGCCAGGATGGTCTTGATCTTCTGACCTTGTGATCCACTCACCTCAGCCTCCCAAAGTGCTGGGATTACAGGCGTGATCCACCATGCCCAGCCAACACCCTGCAAATTTTAAAAAATTTTTTGTTGGGCCAGGAATGGTGACTCACGCCTATAATCCCAGCACTTTGGGAGGCCGAGTTTGGGGATCACCTGAGGTCGGGAATTTGAGACCAGCCTGACCAACATGGAGAAACCCGAAAAATAAAAAAAAAAAATTAGCCTGGCATGGTGGCGCATGCCTGTAATTCCAGTTACTTGGGAAGCTGAGGCAGGAGAATTGCTTGAACCTGGGAGGTAGAGGTTGCGGTGAGCTGAGATTGTGCCATTGCACTCCAGCCTGGGCAACAAGAGCGAAACTCCATCTCAATAAATAAATAAATAAATAAAATAAAATAAAATAAAATAAAATAAAATAAAACGAACGTTTTTGTAGGGATGGAGTCTCCCTATGTTGCCCAGGTTGAACTTGAACTCCAGGGCCCTAGCAATCCTCCCATCTAGGCCTCCTAAAGTGCTGGGATTACAGGCATGACCCACCATGCCAGGCCTAAAATAAATTCTTAATGTAGCACTTTTTCTGTCTTGTTTGGACTTTAAGAATATAATGCAGGTACAGCTGGCTGGGCATGGTGGCTCACGCCTGTAATCCCAGTACTTTGGGAGGCCGAGGTGGGTGAATCACTTGAGAGTTCGAGACCAGCCTGGCCAACATGACGAAACCCCATCTCTACTAAAAATACAAAAAATTAGCCGGGCATCAGTGGCATGCCCCTATAATCCCAGCTACTTGGGATGCTGAGGTGGGAGATTCTCTTGAACCTGGGAGGTGGAGGTTGCAATGAGCTGAGATGGTGCCACTGCACTCCAGTCTGGGCGACAGAGCAAGACTTTGCCTCAAAAAAAAAAAAAAAAAAAAAAAAAAGGAATAGAATGCAGGTACTACAGTAATCCCTTGGTATCCATGGAAGACTGGTTCTAGTACCCAGTGAGTACCAAAATCCAAGGATGCTCATGGCCTTTATTAAAATGGCTTAGTATTTGCATGTTACCTATGCACATCCTCCTGTATACTTTAAATCATCTCTGGATTACTTGTAATACCTAAAACAATGCTTATACATTCCTTAATTCTCATGGATTTAAAGTGTATGGCCTGTGGCATATTCAAGTTTTGCTTTTCGGAACTTTTGGAATCTTTTTTCCCAAACTTTTTCAATCTGAGGTTAACTGAAACCATGGATGTGGAACCCACTGATATGGAAGGCCAACTATATAAACCCTTTGTGGCTCCTTTCCTAAAAGATAGGAAGAGTTCTAATTCTGCTGGAGATAATTTTTTGAAATCTGTCATGGTTTACGATTTTATTCTGTGTATGCCATGTAATTGTATAGCATAAATAATGCAACATATACATTGTTATACATGATATATGCAAAAATACCTTTAAAGTTAAACTAAACAAAAAAAAAAAACCTACAAATGGGCTTTGCCTCATCTATTCCTGCTTAAAATGTGCAAAGGAATGAAGAGACCTAGCCCTAGTAATTAACACACACACTTAATTGACAGAAAGAAGACAGATACAAATGTGGTTGCCCTCTCTTGAGGAAACTCTGAGATTTGGAAATGATGATGATATGCATCATGAACCTGGAGACCTGGAGAAACTCAGAATCAAACCAAACAGTTCTATGTAGTTTAGTTCACTGTTTTAGGTCACCAGAATTGCAAGAGCAATTACTCTTCAGCTTCAAAGTTTTGGAGTTACCCTCTGGGTTTGATATACTACAACATTTTCCTAGACATGTCATAAAGATGCCATCACTATTGTAATGAAATGCCTAAGTCTCAATGACATCTACTAGCTAATCTTATACATGAGACAGATCATCCTTCAGGGTCTACTTTCACCTCTGGATTGATTAAATTTATTAAAGATCATTCATCCTTTTCCAAAAATGTAGGTTTCTGTAAAACATGTCTAAGAATTGTCCTTATCCTTAATGGCATTTAAACAATTCCATTGCTATTTAAATGGAAAAAAAAAAAAAAACTTTTAAAATTCAGATTATTTGAAAAACAAAGTACAATCTCATTTGAATTATGCTATTAACTGTCATAATGACTGAGTTTTCTATTAATCACCAATCAAACAGTAAGAACAGGCAAGACAACAAGTCTAGTTGGAACACTCACTTTATTGTTGACTGAGTGAAATTTATCAGTGCTTAAGGTACTGAAATACTGAGGTACTAGTCAGGAACCTTGTTAGTTGACTAGCTGTGTCAGACCCTACTGGCTAATTCACAGGAAGATTTTATTATACCTCTTGCCATTTTGCCCAAGTCATTAATGACAGCTTTAGTTGATAAATACAAGGCATGTAAGGATAGCAGGAGATCCAGCTCCTTGGTCTGCTGTATTCATATATAAAAATGTTTGGAAAGCTGAATAAGGCATTTCATTAATTAAGCCTTAAAACAACTGAAACCAAATCTATGCCAAGGTTCCTGCTTGACATGTGTTCCTCAAAAGATACTATCTCAACATATATAAAGCTAAGAAAGCCATATTTAGGGGAAAATATCATCTACACAGTATATTAGCTCTTCAACATGACAGAGAAAAAGCAAAGTTCCTTCATTTGGAAATTGGGTCTCCTCTTCACATACTCTGACAAAATATTATATAGTCTGGCCAAAAGATACAGGTGTCTTGATAATTTGCTCTTTTAAACCTTGCTAATAAAGATTAAATAAATGCCCATCACATAGACATTATCTAGTCTAATCAGATGGACCACACAGGTCGCTTTTCAGAATCTACTTTAATATCTAAACAGAGTCACTGCAGATCAACACAGAGCTCACCCTTTTCCAGAAAAGTAGATCTCTGTAATATTTCTAGGGTTTGACATCATTGGGAAGGCACAGTGCAGTATAAGAAATGAACTGTCACATCCACAGTGGCTAGCATAGTACTATGTCATATCACCAAGTGCCTTTTTAATTAGTTTCATATTCCTAGGCTTTCCTTTTGTTTCTGCAGTGCTTAATAGGAGAACTGAAGCAGAATCCAATAAGAAAGTTCTGGTCAATCGAAAGACTTTAAATCAGAAAGTTTCTTGCTGTCACTGGGTAAGAAAGTAAGGGATCAACCACAGAAACTGGACATCCAAGACATCCTTCTCTCCTAAAACAAAGTCCCACAATCCTACTGCACAAATCTAGAATCCTATAACAGGGATAAGAAAAAAATGTTACCATCTATCCCACTATCCAAAATTCTCTCAGAAGCTTAAACTAGATCGAAACCATTTTTTAAAAATCAGAGGCATAGCTTCTGCTAAATGACTACTAATCAGTTTTCCCCACATTTGCACACAATACCTTATATAGATGAGAATTTATACTTATTGAATGTAAAAATCTAAAATAAGAAAATAGTGTATTAAATCTCTTAATGTTTTTGTTCACACATTGTACATTTTCCCTTCAAAATAAAAATACTACACATGCATCCTTTATCCTTCTATCCTGCAATAATAAAAATATAAAACTTTAAAACCTTTAAATCTATCAGCATTTATAAATACAATTATATAAAACAAGTTAAATACTTTCTTTAAAGACATTTAAGTAAGTGATATATTAATAAAACCTTTTTACCATTTATGATAATATATCATTAAAATGAAAGAAAGATACGAAAATAGAAGAATGCTTCCATTAATATAAAAGAATCAGGGAGTGTTAAGTGTGATAGATGGTCCAAGTCCGGATGCCTTGCTCTTAAAACAGAATGCTAGGTTAGGAAGTAAGAGAATTTCCTGGTTAATCACTTAGAAAATTAGCTCTTCTCCAGAGTTTCTTCCCTGGAATTCCTGATGCATTTAGACCTGTGATGTTGGTGACCTCACATGCCTTTGTTTCTCACACGATCTCCTCTAAAAGGATCACACTGTGACTTGAATCAGAGAGACTGAATTCCCCACTAAAGTTGTGCTGACTACAGTTTGAGTGGCAAGACGACAAATCAGCACACACACAGATTATTCTCTAGTACCATAGATGGAGCAGTTTTTAGATGCTCCTTGACTATAACAGAAGGTCAGAACTTTTCATTTAAAAGGGATCTGGGCAGCCAAAAAACATGGCTGCTAGATGTTCGGTAGTTTGTCAAGGCAGATAATGTGAACTGAACCGCTGTAGTACATAGCAAATTCCCAATTCTCAATTAACAAAATTCTCAATTAACGAAACAAAAAATACTTTTTTTCCTTAACAGAACTGAAAAAATCCCAACATTTTGTCACGTGCAAGGCTAGTCTGCCTCCAGCTACAGCTAGTGCACAATGTCACATTTGTCATCCATGCCTCACTCTTTTAATTCTTCCTCCTTTGGAAAGTGCTCCTGCTTGCAGGCCACGTCCACCAGCAGATGAAGATCTAGAAAGAAAGGATTGTTTACTCCCTCTTAGCCTCTCTGTAGAGTTCTATAGACAAGTTTTCAGAAAAGCAGAACAAGTTGTCTATGTCTCACCTGTAGAACTGGCTCTAAAATTATATAGTCCCATCGGATTCTCAATTTTGGGGTATTCCTATAACTCTAAAGCATACTGATGCAGCCTAGTTGTTAACCCAAAGAGACCAACAAATTTTAGTACCTCTCCTTTTCAGCAGTATGGCCAAGACTCTTTTCATCTCAGTTGCCTTTTTTTTTTTTTTTTTTTTTTTTTGACGGACTTTTGCTCTTGTTGTCTAGGCTGGAGTATGGTGGCACAATCTCGGCTCACTGTAACCTCTGCCTCCTGGGTTCAAGTGATTATCCTGCCTCAGCCTCCCAAGTAGCTAGGATTACAGGCATGCACTACCACGCATGGCTAATTTTTATATTTTTAGTAGAGACGGGGTTTCACCATGTTGGCCAAGCTGGTCTCGAACTCCTGACCTCAGGACCCACCCACCTTGGCCTCCCAAAGTGCTGGAATTACAGGTGTGAGCCATGGTGCCTGGCCTTCAATTGCCTTTTATTATAAGTGAAAAAGTAAGGAAAAGTGTCAAAGGGATCAAAGTGAATATACACATACAAATAAAAATTCATTTTCTTCATGCTGTAAGAGTAGGTGGGTAGGTTGTGGGAACATGAAAAGGCAATGCCTCAGGAAAAACAATGTTAAAATAAGTAATCACCATTTTTCCAAAGTTGATTGACTCTGTAAAATTCCCACTTATTGACTAACACAGCTGAATTCTTATAAAAACACCTAGCTCAACTGTCCATAAAAAAGAAAGCATATCCTCACACAGTGGTTCATTAAGAATGAAAGAAGTAAAAATGCGAATTAGGTATTAGGTTCTGTAATACAAAAAAGCTAAGATCATGTGTAGAAGTTGAGCTAAAACGTCTATCAGAGGAACACAGGCAGCAATAAAAGGATCTTAACGTGGCTTCTAGCTTCAACCTAATGAGCTTACAATTTTTACAGCAACATGCAGGGAGATTTTTTTTTTTTTTGAGACAGAGTCTCGCACTGTCACCCGGGTTGGAGTGCAGTGGCGCGATCTCAGCTCACAGCAACCTCCACCTCCTGGGTTCAGGTGATTCTCCTGCCTCAGCCTCCCAAGTAGCTGGGATGACAGGCACACACCACCATACCTGGCTAATTTTTTGTATTTTTAGTAGAGACGGGGTTTCACTATGTTGGTCAGGCTGGTCTCAAACTCCTGATCTCGTGATCTGCCTGCCTTGGCCTCCCAAAGTGCTAGGATTAGAGGCGTGAGCCACTGTGCCCAGCCCAGGGAGCATTTTTAGGTTGGTTTTGAAGCTTACAACTTTGCCTTAGCATTTGTGAGTTAAAGTATACAGCACAAACCCTTTATTTCATTCTCAACATACAAAGACTTTTGTCACTACATTTTTGGAACACAGCCTCTACAGGATTGATCCACAGCCCGAGCAGGATAGCTGACTCAAATAAAATGGAATTCTATTACTACTTGGTAGAAAATCTGGAAAGTATTTGAAATAGTACCTAATTTTTGCCATATTTTGTAAAAGATAGACTAGTCACCAGGGGCAGGTGCTTACTCATCTGGTGAACTATAATCTAGCCA
The DNA here is from genome assembly GCF_049350105.2 of Macaca mulatta. Classification (NCBI taxonomy): domain Eukaryota; kingdom Metazoa; phylum Chordata; class Mammalia; order Primates; family Cercopithecidae; genus Macaca; species Macaca mulatta. The sequence goes on along the minus strand of NC_133421.1, from coordinate 51,560,153 downwards.
TATAGAGCAAGTAATTTAGCCACATAAGCATTTTGTGGAAGGAGAGTTTATCAGTTTATCACTTAAAATGAGTTTCTCATACATCCATGATCATAGTAGTATAATCAGCAGTATTTTTCACAATAGGCAAAAGGGAGAAGAAATCAACAGATGAATGGATAAACAAAATGTGGTATACACATATAATGGAATGTTATTTAGCCTTAAAAAGGAATAAAGCGGGGCTAGGAGTGGTGGCTCACGCCTGTAATCCCAGCACTTGGGAGGCCGAGGTGGGCAGATCACAAGGTCAGGAGATTGAGACCATCCTGGCTAATACAGTGAAATCCCATCTCTACTAAAAATACAAAAAATTAGCCGGGTATGGTGGCACGTGCCTGTAGTCCCAGCCACCCAGGAGGCTGAGGCAGGAGAATCGCTTGAACCCGGGAGGTGGAGGTTGCAGTGAGCCGAGATGGCGCCACTGCACTCCAGCCTGGGCAACAGAGTGAGACTCCATCTCAAAAAAAAAAAAAAAAAGAGGAAGAAAGCCAGGAGTGGTGGCACATGCCTGTAGCTCCAGCTACTCACTCAGAAGGCTGAGGCAGGAGGATTGCTTGAACCCGGGAATTCGAGGCTGCAGTAAGCTATGATGGCACCACTGCACTCCAGTGTGGATGACAGAGCAAAACCCTGTCTCAAACAAACAAACAAGGAAGAAATTCTAGCACATGCTACAACAATAGGTATTAGGATAAATGAAATAAACTAATCGCAAAAAGACAAAATACTATATGATTCCAGGTATATGAGGTAGCTGGAATAGTCAAATTCAGAGACAAAAAATAGAATGGTAGGTGCCAGGGGCTGTTGTTTAATAGGTATGGAGTTTCAGTTTGGGAAGATGAAAGGAGTTCTGTAGATGAATGGTAGTGATGGTTACACAAATGTGAATGTATTTCATGCCACTGGACTGTACACTTAAAAATGGTTACAATGAGGCCAGGTGCGGTGGCTCACGCCTGTAATCCCAGCATTTTGGGAGGCTGAGGCAGATGGATCACCTGAGGTCAGGAGTTCAAGACCAGCCTGACCAACATGGTGAAACCCTGTCTCTAATAAAAATACAAAATTAGCTGGGTGTAGTGGCACATGCCTGTAATCCCAGCTACTCAGGAGGCTGAGGCAGGAGAACTGAAGAATCGCTTGAATCTGGGAGGTGGAGGTTGCAGTGAGATGAGATTGCACCATTACACTCCAGCCTGGACAACAAGAGTGAAACTCCACCCCCCAAACAAAAAGTTACAATGAGCCAGGTATGGTGATGCACACCTGTAGTCCTAGCTACTTGGGAGGCTGAAGCAGGAGAATTACTTGAGCCCAGGAATTTGAGACTGCAGTGTGCTATGATTGCTTCTGTGAATAGCCACTGCACTCCAGCCTGGGCAACATAGTAAGACCCCATCTCAAAAAAAAAAAAAAAAAAGGTTAAAATGGTAACTTTTATGTTATGCACATTTTACCACAAAATGGCTTCTCTGAAGTTTAAATAATAATGATAATAATGATAACAGTAATACATTTACATAACATCTCTTTTTCAGGTAGCTAAATGCATTGTGTTAAGGTCATCTAATTAATCCTGGGTAGTGAGTAGATAACTAGGAGGAAGAGCCTCTAAGCCATTTGGCCAATTGGTAAAGCCAATGGTTTCCAAACCTTGCTGCATACTGGAATTACCTGGGACTTTTTAAAAAATACTGATGCTTGGGGCCCCCCACCCTCAGACATTTTAATTTAATTGGTGTGGAATGCAACCCAGGCATCAAGATTTTTGAAAGCTGACCAAAAAGAATAACACCTAACTATGATCATTTTCTAAACCTATAGAGACATACCAGCTCCCTAAAGGACAGGCCATATGATGGTAGAAAACACTAAAATAAGATTTGGAATATGAATAGACCTAGTTGTAACCCTACTTTGAAAGCAGAGTAGGAATTGTTGATAAGGACAAAGGAAATGACTGTTAAAGCAACTACAGATCTCAAATGGGGAGGTAGACTGAAGAACAGTAGCAACAAACCCACTGAATTTTAATGATTGGGCGTTAAAATATCGTTTGGCACACAGCTTCTAATAACAAGCATCTAAACATAATTTTATTAAAGCAAGCTTCCTTCATTAACAAAGTTGCCAATCAAGGAGCTAAGGAGTACAGAAATCAATAAAAATACAAAAAGACATAGACTAGCCTGGTGTTGCTAGAGGTTTATAAGACTTCACTCAAAAGATAAACTTGCATACTGATCAGAGAAGATAAGTATTTGGGAATCACAGGCTTGAGAGGTGAAAGGCCCCAAGAGACAAGAGCATTGCATCTACTTGTTTGGGAATGATCATTCCTACCAAGAGCATCCTCTAAGGTTTTGGGGCTATTACCTTAATGAAATCTCATCTATAATCCAATAGCTATAAAATGGGAAGTTTTTTCTTCAGGAATGAAGTGAACTTTGCTCTTAAACTTTCAGTTTCCTTTGACTGTAAAACTAAACATACTATCAGAATATAAGAGCATAGTTTCCACAGTAAGATTAATATTTGGGTACATGTGGTTTAGGGTAATACCCATTGTAGAAATCAGAAGAACATGATTCAGTCTAATATTCTTTACCTCTTGGTATTTTTTATTTAAAAGGTATTTCCTTAAGTCAGCATGTACTCAAAAGACCTACACAAAGCATGCCAGTGGCTGGAATGAACAACCTCCTCCTAACAAAATACACATCACTGAAATCACTACAGTTTGGACACCTAATCAATTAGAAGTCTATTATTAAAAAAAAAAATGTTGGCCAGGTGCGGTGGCTCATGCCTATAATCCTAGCACTTTGGGAGGCTGAGGTGGGTGAACTGCTTGCATCCAGGAGTTTGAGACCAGCCTAGGCAACATGGTGAAACCCTGTCTCTACAAAATAAATAAATAAATAAATAAATAAATAAATAAGCCAAGTGTGGTGGCATGTGCCTATAGTCCCCGCTACTCAGGAGGCTGAGGAGGGAGGATAGCTTGAGCCCAAGCAGTCAGGGCTGCAATGAGCTGATCACACGACTGCACTCAGACTAGGCAACAGAGTGAGATACTATCTCAAAATAAAGTAAAATAAAAAAACCACAAATGTCAAATAAAGCTTCAAGTGTGAGATGTCCCTTCTTACACAGGTTAAAGAAAATTTTAATTTAGTTTTTAAATTTTTATAATTTAGTTACAGAAGGGCACTGATAAGTTCTGGAATGTAAGATGTCCCTGTTCAATGTGATATTGAGCAACATAATGATATTCCAATAGTTAATGTTAGAATTACAGTATTTCAGAATTTGGGGCTAAAGGAGTCTTTAGAGGAGGATTTCATGAAATTCTCTTACATTCATCATAAATAATGTATGTTGAGAGCTGGAACATTATTGATGGGAGATACTCTTAACGATAATGACAGATGACATTTAAATGATATTTTAGGAATTTTGTATCTGGTTCCTATCATTAATATTTTAACCTTGGAATTTAGTATCTATCAAGCTAGAAAACATTTGGTCATCTATGAGAACTAAACTGAATGCTATTCCATTTTGAGCTCTCCCCACAAGCGGTACTTCCTTACTCTCTTAAAGCCTTCTCTGCCCATCAATGATCAGGGCTGCAAAAATATCAGAAGCTAAGAACAAGAAACAAGAACATCTAATACAGGGTTGGCAAAGTTTTTCCTATAAAGAGCCAGATTATAAATATTTTAGGCTTTATGACCCATATGGTCCCTATGCAATTGCTCAACTCTGCTATTGTAGCATGACAGTAGTCATAGACAACACATAAATGCATGGGTGTGACTGTGTGTTCCAATAAAACCTTATGGACACTGAAATCTGAGTTTCATATAATTTTCATGTATCATGAAATATTCTTTGGATTTTTTTCCTCCAACAATTAAAAAATGTAAAAACCATGCTTAGCATGTAGGCCATATAAAAACTGTCAGCAAACCAGATTTGATCCACAGGACTTAGTTTACTAACTCCTCTTCTAATAGCACACACTATGGGTATAATCAAGATAAATTTAAGGAAAACAGGAAAAAGATTTCATCAAGTTGAATATTGTTATTATGGTTCTCAAAACAATATATTTTCTCCAAAGAAGATATAAAAATGGCCAACGAGCACATGAAAAGATTAGTCATCAGGGAAATGCAAATCAAAACCACAATGAAGGCCAGGCGTGGTGGCTCACCCCTGTAATCCCAGCACTTTGGGAGGCCGAGGTGGGCGGATCACAAGGCCAGGAGATCGAGACCATCCTGGCTAACATGATGAAACCCCGTCTCTACTGAAAATACAAAAAATTAGCTGGGCATGGTGGCGGGCGCCTGTAGTCCCAGCTACTCGGGAGGCTGAGGCAGGAGAATGGCGCGAGCCAGGGAGGCGGAGCTTGCAGTGAGCCCAGATTGTGCCACTGCACTCCAGCCTGGGTGACAGAGCGAGACTCCGTCTCAAAAAAAAAAAAAAACCACAATGAAGTACCACCTCACACCACAAGGATGGCTCTAATAACAATGTTTTAAAAAGGAAAATATCAAGTGTTGGCGAGGATGTAGAGAAACTAGAACCCTTGTGCATTGCTGGCAGAAATGTAAAACAGTTCAGCCATTATGGAAAATAGTTTAACAGTTCCTCAAAAAGTTAAACATGGAATTACCATGTGACCTGGCAATTCCACTCCTAGGTATACACCCCGAAGAACTGAAAACAGGTACTCAAACAAATACTTGTACATGCATGTTCATAGCACTATTCACAATAGGTGAAATATAGAAACAGCCCAAACATCCATCGGCAAATAAATGGATAAACAAATTGTGGCATATACATATAACATTATTCAGTCATAATAAGAAATGAAGTACTGATTTATATGCTATAATGTGGATGAACCTTAAAAAACATGCTAAGTAAAATAAGCTAGACACAAATGTCACGCACATATTGCATTATTTCATTTATATAAAATATTAAGAATAAGTAAATCCATAGAGACAGAAAACAGACTGATAGTTGCCAGGGGCTGGGGAAAGGTGGGAATATGGAACAACTGTTTAATGGTTATGGGGTTTTCTTTTGGGGTGCTGAAAATGTTTTGGAACTAAATAGAGGTGGAGGTTGTACATCATTATGAAGGTACTATATGCCACTTAATTGTTCACTTTAAAATGTTTAATTTATAGCAGGGCATGGTGGCCCATGCCTGTAGTCCCAGATGCTCAGGAGGCTGAGGCAGGAGGATTGCTTGAGCCCAGGAGGCAGAGGTTGCAACGAGCCAAGATCATACCACTGCACCCCAGCTTGGGCAACGGAGCAAGGTCCTGTCTAAAAAAATAAAAACTAAGAAATTAAATGTTTGTCCAGGCATGGTGGCTCACACCTGTAATCCCAGCACTTTGGGAAGGCCGAAATGGGTGGATCACCTGAGGTCAGGAGTTTGAGACCAGCCTGGTCAACATGGTGAAACCTGATCTCTACTAAAAATACAAAATCAGCCGGGCATGGTGGCAGGCAGCTGTAATTCCAGCTGCTTAGGAGGCTGAGGCAGGAGACTCACTTGAGCCCGGGAGGTGGAGGGCAGTGAGCCGAGATCGCACCACTGCACTCCAGCCTGGGCGACAAAGCAAGACTCTGTCAGGAAAAAAAAAAAAAAATTAAATGTTTAATTCTATGTTAATTTCACCTTACAAAAAAAAAAAGGTATATTTTCCTGTCAATTTGAAATGACCAGACAAAAAGAAGGGGAAAGCTGGATATGGCTATAAAGCACAAAATTCATAGTTATGGTTGACTTTGTCAACCTCATTGGATTAAGAAATACCTAGAAATCTGGTAGAGCATTATCTTTTTTTTTTTTTTTTTTTTTTTTTTTTTTTACTGTTTTTGTTTTGTTTTGTTTTTTGAGACGGAGTCTCACTCACTCTGTCTCTCAGGCTGGAGTGCAGTGGCATGATCTCGGCTCACTGTAATCTCTGCCTCCCAGGTTCAAGCAATTCTCCTGCCTCAGCCTCCCGAGTAGCTGGGATTATAGGCGCCCACCACCATGCCTAGCTCATTGTTATATTTTTATGTTGGCCAGGCTGGTCTCGAACTCCTGACCTCAGATTATCTGTCCACCTCAGCCTCCCAAAGTACTAGGATTACTGGTGTGAGCCACTGTACCTGGCCTGGGAAAGCATTATCTTTGGATATGTCTCTGTGTTTCTAGAGGAGATGAGCATGTGAGTCTGAGTGGACTAGGTGGGGAAGATCTGCTCTCAACATGGGTAGACACCACCATCCAGTCAGCCAGGGGCCCAGAGAGAACAAAAACAGAGAAAAGGCAAGTGTGTGCTGCAGCTGGGGTACACTCTTCCTCTCCTGTCCTTGCACATCAAAACTCTAGACTCCCCAGCCTTTGTACTCTGGGACTTACACCAGGAGTCCCCTGGGCTCTCAGGCTCTAGTCTTGGACAAGTCACACCATTGGTTTCCCTGGTTCTGAGGCCTTTACACTTGGACTGAGCTACACTACCAGGGTCTCCGGCTTACAGACAGCTTGTGTGGGACTTCTCAGCCTCCATAACAGTATACGCCAATTTCCCTAATAAATCCCCTCTCATATGTCTATATTCAGTCATGAGTCACTTAACAATGGGGATATGTTCTGAAAAATGTGTCATCAGGTTATTTTGTCACTGCACAAATATCATATTGTATATTTACATAAACCTAGATGGTATAGCCTACTACATACTGATATGGTTTGGCTGTCCCCAACCCAAATCTCATCTTAAATTCCCACATGTTGGAGGAACCTGGTGGGAGGTAATTGAATCATGGGCTGAGGTTTTCCCGTGCTGTTCTCATGACAGTGAATAGTCTCATGAGATCTGATGGTTTTATAAGGGGGAGTTTCCCTGCAGAAGCTCTCTTCTCTCTCTTCTCTTGTCTGTTGCCATGTGAAATGTGCCTTTCACCTTCCACCATGATTGTGAGGCCTCCCAGTCATGTGGAACTATAAGTCCATTAAACCTCTTTCTTTTGTAAATTGCCCAGTCTCGGGTATGTCTTTATCACCAGTGTGAAAATGGACTTATACACATACCAAGGCTATGTGGCATAGCCTATTGCTCTTAGGATACAAACCAGTACAGCAAGTTACTATACTGAACACTGTAGGCAACTGTAACACAATGGTGAGTATTTATGTATCTAAACATAGAAAAGGTATGGTAAAACTACAGTGTTACAATCTTATGGGACCACTGTTCCATATATATGGTCCGTTACTGACTGAAATGTCATTATGCCATGCTTGACCATATATATCCTATTGGTTCTATCTCTCTGGAAGACCCTGACTAATACACATACCAAAACATATCTTAGTTTTCAGTATCAGAGCATGGTAATGAGATATGGAATGGTATCTTTTGTAAAACATACACAATTCTTGTTTCCAGCAGAAGAGACCTGTAGAGGACAACCCTTGTGTAACCATATTGAACCTAGCACAGTACCAAGCCCAAGGCAGGTATTCAATAAGTGCTTGTTAAAAGAAACCTGAGGGTGGTTTGACTCCCCATATATTCAAACCTTACCTCTTAGTGGTTAACTAAAAGACTGCTCATAGAGATAAAACACAGACATAGACACAGACACAGAAAGTAGAATGGTGGCTACCAGCATTTAGGGGACAGAGGAAATGGAGACTTACTGTTTAATGGGTACAGAGTTTCAGTTCTGCAAGATGAAAAGAGTTCTGGAGAGAGATAGTGATGATGGTAGCAGTGGCATTAACTGAATTGTACATTTTAAAATGGTTAAGATGGTAAATTTTATGAGTATTTATCACAATTTTTTAAAAGACTGCATTTTTCCATAAATTTTTTAAAAAGTACATTAGTAAGATAAGAATGTATATGGAGAAAAAGGCCGGGCGCGGTGGCTCAAGCCTGTAATCCCAGCACTTTGGGAGGCCGAGGCGGGTGGATCACGAGGTCAGGAGATCGAGACTATCCTGGCTAACATGGTGAAACCCCGTCTCTACTAAAAATACAAAAAACTAGCCGGGCGTGGTGGCGGGCGCCTGTAGTCTCAGCTACTTGGGAGGCTGAGGCGGGAGAATGGCGTGAACCCGGGAGGCGGAGCTTGCAGTGAGCTGAGATCACCCACTGCACTCCAGTCTGGGAGACACAGCGAGACTCCGTCTCAAAAAAAAAAAAAAAAAAAAAAAAAAAAAAAGAATGTATATGGAGAAAAAAAGCAACTCATTCATTTATTTATCCAACAAGGAGTGCCACAGGTAATATTCTAGGTTCTGGGGATACAACAATGAACAAAACAAAGTCCTTGCCTTCAGAGAACTAACCTTCTAGAAAGAGTGGGGGTGGGAATTATAGAAAAATAGCAAGTAGTAACAAGCACTGCAGAAGAAAAACAAAGAAGAATAAAGGGACTGAAGGAAGGCAGGACATGGGGAACAGGGTGCCATTTCAGATGGCATGGTCAGGAAGATTTCTATGATGAGCTGGCATCTGAGCAGAGGACTGAATGAAATGAAGGAACACGCCATGTGAAAATATGGGTGAAAAACATTTCTGGCAGAGAGAATACCAAGTATAAAGGCTGGAGAATTCTTGGTATACTCAAACAATAGTGAAGAAACTGCTGGGGCTGGACTAGATGAGGGAGATGGAAGGTAGTAGGAGATGAAGTCAGAACAGTTGCCAGGCACCAAATCATTCAGCATCTTGAAGACCACAGTAAGGATTTTCAGATTTTCTTCTACATATATATAGAAAACTATTAAAGAAATTTAGGCAAGAAAAATAATTACTGATTTAAAAGGATCACTCTGGCAGAAAAAGACTGTAGGGGCCAAGAGTAGAAGCAGAAAAACCTTAAGAAGCTATGCAGTCATCCAGGCAAGAGAAAGTAGTAGCTTGGACTATGGTAACACCAAGTAAAGGAGGTGAGAAATGGTCAGATTCTGAATGTGCATCTACAGTGAGCAGATAAGATTTGCTGATGGACTGGACATGTGAGAGAAGGGAGTCAAGGGAGACTCCAAGAGCTGTGGCGGACCAGATGACTAGAAGTACCATTCATTCATTCATTCATCTGAGACAAGGTCTTGCTCTGTTGCCCAGGCTGGAGTGTGGTGGCACAATCACAGCTCACTGCAACCTCTGCCTCCTGGGCTCAAGCGATTCTCCCACCTCAGCCTTCCAAGTAGCTGGTACCACAAGCACGTGCCACCACACATGTTTTTTGTAGAGTTGGGGTTTCACCATGTTGGCCAGGCTAGTCTTGCTTGAGCCCAAGTGACCTGCCCGCCTTGGCCTCCTAAAGTGCTGGGATTACAGGTGTGAGCCACCATGCCTGGCCAATACTATTTATTTATTTGTTTGTTTGTTTGTTTTTTTGAGACCGAGTCTGGCTCTGTGGCCCAGGCTGGAGTGCAGTGGAGTGATCTCAGCTCACTGCAAGCTCCAGCTCCCGGGTTCACGCCATTCTCCTGCCTCAGCCTCCCGAGTAGCTGGGACTACAGGCGCCTGCCACCATGCCCGGCTAATTTTTTGTATTTTTAGTAGAGATGGGGTTTCACCTTGTTAGCCAGGATGGTCTCGATCTCCTGACCTCATGATCCGCCCGTCTCGGCCTCCCAAAGTGCTGGGATTACAGGCTTGAGCCACCACGCCCGGCCTAATACTATTTATTTATAAGTAAATAAGTAAAATTGGGGAAAAGGTAGAATATATTAAGCTTGGGACACTTACAGGACATCCAAAGACGTAGTGTAGGCAGTAGGGTATGCAAGTGAGGGTCAGAGAAGATTGAGACTTTAGATACAGGTTTTGGAGACACCACTACAAAGATGATAATAAAAGCATGAGACTTGTTGAGATTACCTAGGAATTGAACCGAGAGAGAGAAAGAATTGAGCTCTGGGGTTCATAAATATTTAGAAATCAGGAAAGTTGAAGAGCATTCAGTAAAAGAAACTACAGAGTTGGCCAGTGAAAACTAGGAAAGGGAGATGTTCCATAAGCCAGAAGAAAGCATTTCAGGAAGGTTGAAATAATCTGTTCAAACGGTGCTAAGGTCAAGTAAAACAGGGACTGATAATTGGCTACTGGATTTGGCAGTGTGGCAGTCATTGGAAACCTTGACAAATGCAGTTTCAGTTGAGCAGAAGAAAGAAAAATCTGCTTGGAGTAGTTGAGGTAAGGATATGCTTCCAAGGAGCTTTGCTCTAAGGAAAGCAGAAAAAGCACAGGAATAGCTACCTGGAAATATGAAGGAAAGGTCAAAGGAAATTTTTTTTTCTTTTTCTTTTTTTTTTTTTTTTTGAGACGGAGCTTCGCTCTGTTGCCCAGGCTGGAGTGCAGTGGCACGTTCTTGGCTCACTGCAACCTCTGCCTCCTGGGTTCAAGTGATTCTCCTGCCTCAGCCTCCCAAGTAGCTGGGATTACAGGTGCATACCACCACGCCTGGTTAATTTTGTATTTTTAGTAGAGATGGGGTTTCACCATGTTGGCCAGGCTGGTCAAGAACTCCTGACCTCAGGTGTTCCACCCGCCTTAGCCTCCCAAAGTGCTGGGATTACAGGCGTGAGCCACCGCGCCTGGCCCAAAGGGATATTTTAAACACAGACCCTATGATGACATGTTTGCTTGCTGATGGGAATTATCTAACATAAAAGATAAAATGTTAGGCCGGGCGTGGTGGCTTATGCCTGTAATCCCAGCAATTTGGGAGAAGATCGAGATGATCCTGGCCAACATGGTGAAACCCTATCTCTACTAAAAATACAAAAATTAGCTGGGCATGGCAGCACATGCCTGTAATCCCAGCTACTTGGGAGGCCGAGGCAGAAGAATCGCTTGAACCTGGGAGGCGGAGGTTGCAGTGAGCCGAGATCGTGCCACTGAACTCCAGCCTGGCAACAGAGCTAGACTCTGTCTCAAAAAAAAAAAAAAGAAAAGAAAAGAAAAGATAGAACGTGGCCAGGCATGGTGGCTCACTCCTATAATCCCAGCACTTTGGAGGCCAAGGCAGGAGGATCACTTGAGACCAAGAAATCAAGACAACCTGGGCAACATGGCAAGACCCTGTCTCTATAAAAATTTTAAAAATTTAGCTGGGCCTGGTGGCATGAGCCTGTGGTCCCAGTTACTCGGGAGGCTGAGGTAGGAGGATTGCTTGAGCCGGGAAGTTGAGGCTGCAGTGAGCTGTATTCACAGCACTACACTCCAGCCTGGATGACAGAGGAAGACCCTGTCTCAGTGGGAAAGCAAAAACAAAGATACAATGTGATTACTGAAGAGTAAGAGCGATAGCAGTAGGCCCTAAGTCTGTGAGTACACAAAAGGGGACAGGATTCTGTATACAAATGAAAGGACTGACCCTTTTCCATTATAACAGGAGGAAAGGGAGAGTGTAGGGTTACAACTGGAAGTAGACTGATAGATATGTTGGTGGGAAGATATGAAATCTTTATTCTAGCTGCTTCTATTTTCTCAGTAAGATACAAACAGGGTCACAGCCATGAATGAAGAGAGAGGAGAAGTACTGGAAATGGAGCAGAGAGGACAGGATATAATAGAGTGGCTTTGGAGAATGGGGAATATATTGACTAGAAAAATATTATAGGACTACTGCAACACTGAGAGCCTATGTGAATTTAAAGTGAGACTAAGGCCGGGTGCAGTAGCTCATGCCTGTAATCCCAGCACTTTGGGAGGCCAAGGTGGGTGGATCACCTGAGGTCAGGAGTTCAAGACCAACCTGGCCAACATGACAAGACCCCATCTCTACTAAAAATACAAAAATTAATTGTGTGTGGTGGCTCATGCCTGTAGTCCCAGCTACTTGGGAGGCTGAAGCACGAGAGTCGCTTGAACCCAGGAGGGGGAGGTTGCAGTGAGCCGAGATCACACCGCTGCCTAGGCAACAGAGCGAGACTCCAGCTCAATAAATAAACAAATAAATAAATAAATAGAGACTAGCCATCTGAAAAGTGACCAGTGGTAATAAACATAAGAATAGTAAATGTTATAAAGATAATAGTAATTATTGCTAAAATTCTATTGCTACTGTGTACCGACTACTTACTATGTAACCCAGCATAATACTAAGCCAGTTCTATGATTTATATCATTATAATCCATATCCCTCATTTTGCAGATGAGGAAACCAAAGCTCAGTTAGGTAAACATGTCCAAGGTCACACAGTAAAGAGTAGAATCCAGGTTTTAATGTAGGTTTTTCTAACACCAAAAGCTTTCTTTCTATCTGTTATGCTGTACTGTTTCTAATGAGCAGTATATTAATCTCACACATTGACCTTGGTTAAGGCCTCTTAATGCCATGCAATCTTACATACAGCCATGTTTCCACAGACCAACTGTCAGGCCAAGGTCTATCAGAGAGGAAGCATTTACAACTTCATGAATTGTATTTCTGCTCACACTTTAATTAAACTAACTTTATTTTTATTTTTTTTATTTTTTAGCAGAGAGGTTCTAGCTTATTCATAACTCATTTTCCTCTTGTCCCTAATAAAATGAAAATGTGATTAATGTCATAATGATGCCAAGATTTCACAACTCTTACGTTTCACAGCAGGAAGCCAACATCAATTAAGACTCATCTATTAACTGCACTGACCAAAGGATAAGGCTTTACTTAGGAAAAAAAACAACAGGAAGAGTTAACAAAGGTAATCAATGTGCTAATTATTTTATCAGTTACACTTACAACCATAACATGTAGTGAAAGAGAGGAAATTATTATTTTAACAGCAGGCACCAGAGTTCCTCTCAGGGAGGTAATTGTCTTTGTTGAGGAATATATCTTGATAGATTGTTCTGGTTGGGAAAAATGAGGCCTTAAAAACATCAGAAAATAGAAGAGATGCCTAACCTTCTTTGCCTAAGTAAAACACAGAAATTCAGCACCTGGGGAAAGAGCAGGAAAAAAAAAAACAAAAAAAAAAACAACCCAACAATAACAACAACAACAAAACAGAGAAATGAAGGTCTGGCGCTAGTACAAGGAAAGAAAGCAACATGGCAGAGGACCATATTGACTAGTGACAAGGAAAGATGCTGTAAAGTGACTGGGGGCCTTTTAATTCCATTTTTGCAGTGTTCTAAATGTAAACCCTTTCTACCTCCCGGTATCTTCATAAAAGTGTGCTACACATACAAATGCCTAGCATAATGCTTAAAGGGAGGAAGAGGTCAAAGAAAGTGGGCCAAGTTCTGCATCTGGTATGGCATGGATCAGACAGATGAGAACAGCCCTGAGAAGTCAGATATGGACAAGTCTGGAATTACATTTAAGCAGAAACTCAAAAATAAAAGCTACTGTGAACCCTAGAAATTCTCAGAAATCCTGGAAAGGCATTCTTGGTATAAAGTAAGTTTATCTTGAGTCAATCATGTCTAAACCTCAAAAGTCAGTTTACTATCTGGGATATAAATATTTTTTAAAAACATTCTGAAATCATTCATTTCCATTACTTTAAGGCTTTTATATTCACGCTACAGGAACACTTCAAGTATTTAAACTACTTTTAGTATTTTTAGATTTTTTTAAATTTTAAAAACACAGAAGAATACAGACAGTGAAAATTTCCCATAATCCTAGTACATATACATACACAAATTAAGAAGTTAAACATACCCCTGCACCTGCACATTCTATCTTCTGAGAGGTAACTAGTGTTATATTTATCAGCTATATCATATACTTCCAGACTTTTTTCTACAGTTTTACAGCATATACTTTCTTTTCTTTCTTTCTAGAAAGGGAGTTGTGCTAGACATATTGTATTGGAACTTACCCATTTGCTTAACACATTATGAACACTTACTGTCTTTCCAGGTTACAACACATCAAGCTACTTTAGTTTCTTAAATGGTTGCACAGTATTTTATCATGTAGATTTGTCATAACGTATCTGGTTCCCCACTGTCAGGCATTTACGCTTTTTCCAAATTTTTGCTATTATAAATAACACTATAGCAAACTTATTTTTAGTACCATTGGGAACATACACATTTCTACAGGGGAGATTCTCAGGAGTAGAGTTCCTGAGTCAAAACTCATAAGCATTTTAGTTATTTATAATGCTTCTACTCATCTGACAAAGGGCTAATATCCAGAACCTATAAAGAACTCAATCAAATTTACAAGAAAAAAACAAACAACCCCATCAAAAAGTGGGCAAAGAATATGAACAGACACTTCTCAAAAGAAGACATTTATGCAGCCAACAGACACATGAAAAAATGTTCATCAACACTCGCCATCAGAGAAATGCAAATCAAAACCACAATGAGATACCATCTCACACCAGTTAGCATGACAATCATCAAAAAAAATCAGGAAACAACAGGTGCTGGAAAGGATGTGGAGAAATAGGAACACTTTTACACTGTTGGTGGGACTGTAAACTAGTTCAACCATTGTGGAAAACAGTGTGGCGATTCCTCAAGAATCTAGAACTAGAAATACCATTTGACCCAGCCATCCCATTACTGGAGATATACCCAAAGGATTATAAGTCATGCTGCTATAAAGACACATGCACACGTATGTTTATTGCAGCACTATTCACAATAGCAAAGACTTGGAATCAACCCAAATGTCCATCAGTGACAGACTGGATTAAGAAAATGTGGCACATATACAACATGGAATACTATGCAGCCATAAAAAAGGATGAGTTCATATCCTTTGTAGGGACATGGATGCAGCTGGAAACCATCATTCTCGGCAAACTATCGCAAGAACAGAAAACCAAATACCACATGTTCTCACTCATAGGTGGGAATTGAACAATGAGATCACTTGGACACAGGAAGGGGAGCATCACACACCAGGTCCTATTGTGGGGAGGGGGTAGGGGGTAGGGGATAAGGATAGCATTAGGGGATATACCTAATGTAAATGACAAGTTAATGGGTGCAGCACACCAACACGGCACATGTATACATATGTAACAAACCTGCACGTTGTGCACATGTACCCTAGAACTTAAAGTATAATAATAATAAAAAAATAATAATAATGCCAAGTTGTCCTTTATAGGGCTATACAAATTTACATTCCAGTTACAGCGTAGAGAAGGTTCCTTTTTCTCCATATCTTTATCAAAGCTGGATATTATCAACAGTTAAAGTTTTGCCAATCAAATTGCCAAAAAAAAATAATAATTGGTTGATTTTGGTCTATGACAGACCACACAGATGATGATGATTCCGTAAGATTGTACTCTATTTTTACTGTACCATTTCTATGCTTAGCTATGTTTAGATACACAAATACCACTGTATTATAATTGCTTACAATATTCAATACAGTAACATGCTGTAAGGGTTTGTAACCTAGAAGCAATAGGCTATACTACACAGCCTAGGTATGTAGTAGGCTACACCATCTCGGTTTGTGTAAGTACAATCCACTATGTTTACACAACAATAACATTACTTAATGACATAGTTCTCAGAATATATTCCTGTCATTCAGGGATGCATGATTATACGTGCTACTGGCTTTGCAGTCAGGCAGCACATGGTTAGGACACAGCAAGCTAGAATGTTGGTGATCTTTGTTATCCACGCCAACACATTTGGTAAAATCATCACCTGTGATACCATGGAAGTCAGATCACAGGCACCAAGTGAACATACAACCATGGGGAAAAAGATTGACAAAAATCACAATGTGTTGACTATTTCTTGACACATTCAGCAAAGCCCTGAAAGAAGAGAGAAACTCAGGCTAGAGGTACGTAGTGTGCAAGCAGAGATGGAAGGGAGTATTTGTCTGCCTGTGGTTGACAACTTATTGACTAGAGTTCAGTAACTGGGTCATGAATCCAAATGCTTCAATATCCCAACCCGAAGTTGCACTAAGAAGTGCCTTTAGGCCAGGCATGGTGGCTCACACCTGTAATCCCAGCACTTTGGGAGGCTAAGTTGGGAGGATTGCTTGAGGCCAGGAGTTGGAGATCAGCTTGGGCAACACAGTGAGACTCCATCTCTTTGAAAAGTAAAATAAAATCAGCTAGGCATGGCGGCATGCTCCTATAGTCCCAGCTACTTCTTTGGGGGCTAGGGGTTGGTTGACTGACGCAGGAGGATCACTTTACCCCAGAGATCAAGGCTGCAGTGAGCTATGATCGTGCCAGACTGGGCAACAGAGTGAGACTCTGCCTCAAAAAAAAAAAAAAAAAATTGGTGGTACATGCTGATTAATATTAAGCTAAGCCCAACAGTTGACGAATCTTGTCAACAGAGCTTCTGATAAACTTTTTAATGCTCCGCTCTTGAATAGGGAAGAAAGCCAATGAAAAAAAAAAAAAAACAGAACGTAGAGGAAACTGACACATGCTATGGGAAAACAACTTCAAAACCAGCCCTTCCATTTAGTATCCTCAGACAGCTATGAGAAGATATTGCATCCATATAAAAGAACAGAAAGTTCCCCAAAAAAGGAATGATTATAGAATAAAAAAAGAACTGTTAGAAGTTATATATATTTTTTTCTTTGAGATGGAGTTTTGCTCTTGTTGCCCAGGCTAGAGTGCAATGGTGCCATCTAGGCTCACTGCAACCTCCCCCTCCCGGATTCAAGCGATTGTCCTGCCTCAGCCTCCTGAGTAGCTGGGATTACAAGCAGGCACCACCACGCCCGGCTAATTCTGTATTTTCACTAGTGACAGGGCTTCACCATATTGGTCAGACTGGTCTCGAACTCCCGACCTCAGGTGATCCGCCCGCCTCACTTCCCAAAGTGCTGGGATTACAGTCACGAGCCACCGCGTCTGGTCGGAAATTATAAATTTAATAGCCAAATTTTTAAAACTAAATAGTTGAAAGTTTCATCTGAGGAACATTCCACAAAATAGAAAAAAGACAAAGGTATAAAAAATTTGAAAGAAAAAAACAGAGAGAGAAATTCAACTCAGCATATCCAATACTGGACTAAAGAAAAAATAGGAAAAATAGAGGGGTAAAGAGGTAAGAATTTTTTTTTTTAAATGATATGACCACTTCTGGTAATGTCAGGACTGGTAATTAAGACCAGTGTTCCCACTGAAGACAACTAAAAAACCTGGACAGACTATAGAAACAATATTCTTTAAGAGTCTCAAAAGGTAATGAGATAGTAAACAATGACTGGGCTGAGTGTCAGGTGAGCGTGGGGATCCAGAGAGGTAAGCCTGGTACTTGAGGCTACTTTTGCCTTTGTGACATTTGCCATCTGTAGGAGATTGAGAGGCTGAGCTTTGCCTTCTGGGTCTAGAGGGACAAATGTCAGAGACTGGGCTTGTCAAAGGTTGAGTTCTGATGAGATTCCCACTTTGATGGCTAGGATCTCTATAGGCTGCACCCAGGAGAGGATGAAACAAGCCCCTGCACAGTTTGTGGTCAGAAAAATCTCAAGCTCTGAACTGGATTAAGGTGATCCCTAATTGCCAGTGACCCCAATTACCTGGTAGAAACAAATCTTATTTGAGGAAGATAATGTCATCCTAGGCCTTAAATTATTTTTACAAGAAATTTTTCAAATACTATTCTTCAAATACTATGTTCAGCATACAGTGAAAACAACCAGTTACATGAGGGATTAGCCACTATGGTTGAGAACCAACACAAATGAGACAACTGAAAGAGACCTATGGAAACACCATATACTGGAATTACCAGAATCCAGCAAGAAAACAACCATGCTTACTATTTCAAGGAGGCAAATTCCAAGCTTGAAAAATTTTGGCAGGTAACTAGAAACTCAAAAATGTGACCAGAAGGTCTGGAGAAAAGAACAAACAGAAATCCTAGAATTGAAAAATAATCAAATTAATAACTCAGTGGATGAGTCAAACAGCACATTAGACCTAGTATAAAAGAAAGAGTGAACAAGAAGGTAGAAGAAATAACTCAAAAAAGAAATGTGGAGGAAAAAAAATATGAGAGGTTTAAAAAAATTAAGACAAGCCGGATGAGGTGGCTCACGCCTGTAATCCCAGCACTTTGGGAGGCTGAAGTGGGTGGATCACCTGAGGTCAGGAGTTCGAGGCCAGCCTGGCCAACATGGTGAAACCCCATCTCTATTAAAAATACAAAAAATTAGCCAGGCGTGGTGGTGGGTGCCTGTAATCCCAGCTACTCAGAAGGCTAAGGCAGGAGAATCGTCTGAACCCAGGAGGCGGAGGTTGCAGTGAGCCAAGATTATGCCATTGCACTCCAGCCTGGGCAACAAGAGTGAAACTCTGTCTCAAAAAAAAAAAAAAAAAAAAAAAAAATTAAGACATAGGGGATTCAGGGAGTAGGAAAGATGTGAACATCATAATCAACACTTAATCTAATTGACAGATATAGAACACTATATTTAACAACTGCAGAATATACATTACTTTCAAGTGCAAATGGTATGTTCACCAAGATAGACCATACACTGGGCCATGAAACAAGTCTCAATAAACATAAAGGATCAAAATTACACAAAATGTATTCTCTGACCACAACAGAATTAAATTAGAAGTCAATAACAATAAAGTAGGAAAATCTCAAATATCTGGAAATAAATATAAATGTATTTAAATATCTGGGAATAAATCTAAAAATGCATGAATCAAAGACAAAATCACAATGAAAAAGAAAATATTTTTAACTGAGTGATAATGGAAATACAACACCAAACTTTGCTGGATGCAGCTGAAGCGATGTTTAAAGGGAAATGTGTAGTTTTAAATGCTAATCTTAGAAAAGAAGATCTAAAATCAGTGACCTGAAGTTCCACCTTAAAAAACCAGAAAAGGAAGAGGAAAGTAAACCCAAAGTGATACAAGAAAGCAAATAATATAGATAAGAGTAGAAATCAATGGAAAAAATTAACAAATACAAAAGTTGGCTTTGAAAAGAGGCAACAAAAACTCGATCATTCCAAAAAAAAATGCTTACCCCTGAGGACCACTTCAGATGAGTCCATGAAGGATAGTGAACCAGGAAAAGCCCTCTTGGAAGGGAACGCCAGAGGTGATGGAGGCAACACACAGAAAAATACTCCCAGAACGCAAAAGCAGGGCCTCACTGATGGGCTAACCAAGGAATTTATCCCACTGTCAAGGCAGAAAATCTTTGCAGTTTTCGTCCAGCAGGATTTGATAAATGCTGTGAAACAGCAACAGTTGTATGTTTCCTATTTTTCTCTTTTTTGAGTGAAAGTTTTACTTGTTACATATCCTATTCTAATACTCTAATTTGGGTATGTGTGAGTGAGGGGGGAGGATGGATAACTTGTTTTTTATGTTACGAGACAAAGAAGAGCCATCTAACAGAAAAGAATTTTATAATATTTAGAGATCTTGACTAAGCAGGATGCCGTAATTGTATGGGTCTTTGGCATTGTCTCTCTTGGGGAGAATGTGAGCATGTTCTATGTATACTAACATGGGTGTGCTCTGATACTTGGGTAGTCAAAGCAATGGATCTGGCAGAGGCTGTCCCCCAGAAGTCATTCACCTCTTCTTCCATGGTGGTGGAATGCGTAGGTGGGTACATGGTCACCTAGCCAAAGATTTCTTTTCCAAAACTACCCTACAATTAATTGGCTGTGGCTATGTGATCAAAGCCAAAGGGTGGTAAACATACATGATGTATGTAACTTTTCACCTTATTTCAAGGGTGAGGCCCTCCAGTACAGTGTTGAAGAAAAGTGGGGAAAGTGGCCATCCTTGCCTTGTTCCCAGTCTCTGGGGTAAACGGTTTAGTTTTTTACCATTATGATCTTTAGTGTACATACTTTATAGATACTCTTTTATTGGTTTGAGGAATTTTCTACCATTCCTAGTTTGTTGAGAGTTTTTACTATAAAATAGTGTAAAAATTTTGTCCAATGCTTTCCCTGCATCTATTAAATGGTCATAGTTTTTCTTGTTTATATTGTTAACATGGTGAATAACATTGTTTGACATTTGAAAAATAAGCCTTGTATTTCTCAGACAAACCAAGTAGAGTTTGCCTCACAGGTGGAAGAGATGGGCTAGACTTAGTTAGTCCTTTCATTCTTTTTTTTTTTTTGAGATGGAGTCTCTGTCGCCCAGGTTGGAGTGCAGTGGTGCGATCTCCACTCACTGCAACCTCCGCCTCCCAGGTTCAAGCGATTCTCCTGCCTCAACCTCCTGAGTAGCTGGGACTACAAGCATGCACCACCACGCCCAGCTAATTTTTGTATTTTTTAGTAGAGATGGGGTTTCACCATATTGGCCAGGCTGGTTTTGAACTCCTGACCTTGTGATCCGCCTGCCTCAGCCTCCCAAAGTGCTGGGATTACAGGTGTGAGCCACTGCACCCGGCCAGTCCTTTCATTCTTAGTTCCCCAAGGTGCCAATTGCTGAAACAGAGATTTCTAAGTCCCACACCTGTCTTTCAATTTTTTTTTAAAAGGAGAAACCTCCAATTTCTAGCTACCAACACTCTTCAGAAGGAGGCAAGGATATGTGGATGTGTTAACTACTCTATAAATGACCTGTTAATCAACTTGCCTGCTCTCAAGCCCTCTGCCTCAACCTATCCCCTACCAAACAACCCCATCCCTCAGTCTCAAGCATCTCTTCCTTTGTATACACTCAATAAATCATCTTGTTTCTGGACCCTTGAATATACTGTTCTTAAATCATAATCAGAGGTATCTATCATTTAACTTTCTTTTTAGTTTCTCTTGTTATATTAGTTCAATAGTCTAGTATGTGTAACCATAAAGTAATGAGAATAATTTTTAACAAATATACCCAAGCTTATATAAGAGAAACCTTTCCCACCAGAGTATTATCTGAAAAGGTTATCTGCTTATTTGAGTGACTGTGCCATTACTAAGATGATGTAGAAAAAACATGTGGTTACATCTGGGGAAGACATAAAGGGAACAGTATGGGGAGGTAGTAGTCAAAGGGAATTCTAGCCTTAGTAGTTCTTACAAGGAGAATGTATTTGTGCACTGTTTGTGAGATTAAAACTTAAAAGGAAAGATTTCATTTACAATAGCATCAGAGAGAATAAAATAGGAATAAATCTAACAAAAGAGGCAAAACACTTTTACACTGAAAATTACAAAACACTGCTGAAATAAATTAAAGATGACACTAATAAGTAGAACACATTCCATGTTCATGGACTGGAAATATTGTTAAGATATCTATACCATGCAAAGCAATCTACAGTTCAACACAATGCCTTTCAAAATCTCAGTTAATTTTTTTTTACAGAAATAGAAAACTTCATCCTAAAATTCATATGGAATCTCAAGGGATCCCAAATAGTCAAAACAATTTTGAAAAAGAACAAAGTTAAGGGACTTACACTTCTTGATTTCAAAACATATTACAAAGCTACAGTAATCAAAACAGAGTGCTACTGGCATAAATTCAGCCAAATATATCAATGAATATTCAATAGAATAAATCTCACATATATTATTAAATGACCTTCAACAAAGGTGCCAAGCCCACTCATTGGGGAAAGGACAATCTCTCTGTTTAACAAATGGTATTGGGAAAACTGGGTATCCATATGCAAAAGAATGAAGTTAAACTCTTACACCATATATGAAAACTAACTCAAAATGGATTAAAGACCTAAACGTAAGACTTAAGACTATAACAATCCTAGAAGAAAACACAGAGAGATAACTTTATGACACTGGACTTGGCAATGCTTTCCTGGATATGACACCCAAAGCACAAGGTAAAAAAAAAAAAAAAAAAAGCAAAATAGACAGATGGGACTACAACAAACTTAAAAGTGTCTGCTCATCAAAGGACAAAACATCATGAAAGGCAACTCACAGAATGGGAGAAAATATTTGTAAATCATATCCACTAAAGGGTTAATATTCAGAATATATTTTAAAAACTCCTACAACTGAACAACACCAAAAATCAAACGAACCAACTGAAAAACTGGCAAAAGACTTGAATATACATTTTTCCAAAGATGATATACAAATGGCCAGTAAGTATACAAATGATACTAAGTATCACTAATTATCACAGAAATGTAAAAAAAATCAAACCTACAATGAAGTATCTACCAGCTCATGCTCATTAAGATGGCTACTTATAGAAGCCATCCTTTAAAAAATCCAGGAAATAATAAGTGTTGGTGGGGATGTGGAGAAATTAGAACTCTTTTGCAATGTTGGTGGGATTATAAAATGGTATGGCAGCTATGAAAAATAGTATGGAGGTTCCTCAAAAAATTAAAAATTGGATTAACCATATGATCCAGCAATCCATTACTGGATATATGCAAATGAAATCAGGGCCTCAAAGAGATAGTTGGAGCCAGGCATGGTGGCACATGCCTGTAGTCCCAGTACTTGGGAGGCTGAGGAAGGAAGATCATTTGAGTCCAGGAGTTTGAGTCTAGCCTGAGCAACATTGTGAGGCCTCATCTCTTTTTTTTTTTTTTTTTTTTTTTGAGACGGAGTCTCGCTGTGTCGCCCAGGCTGGAGTGCAGTGGCCGGATCTCAGCTCACTGCAAGCTCTGCCTCCCGGGTTTTTACGCCATTCTCCTGCCTCAGCCTCCCGAGTAGCCGGGACTACAGGCGCCCGCCACCTCGCCCGGCTAGTTTTTTGTATTTTTTAGTAGAGACGGTGTTTCACCGTGTTAGCCAGGGTGGTCTCGAACTCCTGACCTCGTGATCCGCCCGTCTCGGCCTCCCAAAGTGCTGGGATTACAGGCTTGAGCCACCGCGCCCGGCCAGAGGCCTCATCTCTTAAAAAGAGAAACAAAACAGATATTTCCACCCCCAAGTTCATAGTGGCACTATTCACAATAGTCAAGGGGCAGAAGCAACCTAAATGTCTATTAAGAAATGAATAAACAAAATGTCATATGTACATACAAGGGAATATTATTCAGCCTTAGAAAGGAAATCTTTTCACATGCTACAACATGAATGAACCTTGAAAACATAACCCAGTCACAAAAATACAAATGCTGCGTGATTCCACTTAAATGAGGTACCTGGAATAGTTAAATGCATAGGAACAGAAAGTAGAATGGTGGTTACTAGGGGCAAGTGAAGAGGGAAAAGGAAAATTGTGTTTAATGGATATAGAGTTTCAGATTTGCAAGATAAAAATGTTCTAGAGATCTGTTTCAAACAATGTGAATATACTACTGAACTATGCACTTAAAAATGGTTAAAATGGGGCTGGGCGTGGTGGCTCATACCTGTAATCTCAGCAATTTGGGAGGCCAAGGCAGGCAGATCACTAGAGGTCAGGAGTTCCAGACTGGCCTGGCCAACATGGTGAAACTCCGTTTCTACCAAAAAATACAAAAAAAATACCTGGGCTTGGTGGCATGCACCTGTAATCCCAGCTACTCGGGAGACTGAGGCACGAGAATCGTTTGACCCCAGGAGGCGGAGTTTGCAGTGAGCTGAGATCTCACCATTGCACTCCAGCATGGGTGACAGAGTGAGACTTTGTCTCAAAAAAAAAAAAAAAAAAAAAAAAAAAGATATGCATAGAATGAAAGTGAAGGGATGGAAAAGAGTGTTCCATCTTTTCCATCATCCAAACAAGAACAGCAGTAGCTATATTTGCATCAGATAAAACGGACTTTAAGGCCAGGCGCAATGGCTCACGCCTATAATCCCAGCACTTTGGGAGGCTGAGGCAGGTGGATCACCTGAGGTCAGGAGGTCAAGACCAGCCTGACCAACATGGAGAAACCCTGTCTCTACTAAAAATATAAAATTAGCAGAGCGTGGTGGTACATGCCTGTAATCTCAGCTACTCGGGAGGCTGCAGCAGGAGAATCGCTCAAACCTGGAAGGCAGAGGTTGCAGTGGGCCAAGATCACACCATTGCACTCCAGCCTGGGCAACAAAAGTGAAACTCCATCTCAAAAAATAAAATTTAAAAAAAGGACTTTAAGTAAAAAACAATAAAAAATGATAAAGGAGACCAGGCACAGTGGCTCACGCCTGTAATCCCAGCACTTTGGGAGTCCGAGGTGGGCGGATCACTTGAGGTCAGGAGTTTGAGATCAGTTTGGCCAACATGGTGAAACCCTGTCTCTACTAAAAATACAAAAGTTAGCCGGGCATGATGGTGGGCGCCTGTAATCCCAGCTACTTGGGAGGCTGAGGACTTTTTGGATAAGACCTCAAAAGCACAGGCAACAAAACCAAAAATGGACAAATGGGATTATATCAAACTAAAAATCTTCTGCATAGCAAAAGACACAATACAATGAAGAGACAACCTACAAAAAGAGAGAAAGTATTTGCAAACTATACATTTGACAAAAGGTTAATATGCAGAATACATAAGGAATTTAAGCAACTCAGAAGCAAAACAAAGACAAAAACAGTCTAATTTTAAAAATGGGCAAAAGACCTGAATAGACATTTCTCAAAAGAAGATACACAAATGACCAACAGATATATGGAAAAATGTTCAATATCACCAATCATCAGAGAAATGCAAATCAAAACCACAGTATCACCTCATCCCAGTTAAAATGCCTATTATCAAAAAGACAAAAAATAACAAACGCTGGCAAAGATGCAGAGAAAAGGGGACTCATATACTATTTGTAGGAATGTAAGTTAGGATAACATTATAGAAAACAGTATGAAGTTTCCTTAAAAAATTAAAAATAGAACCACTATATAATTTAGCAGTTCCACTACTGGTTGCATCTCCAAAGCAAATGAAATCAGTATGTTAAAGAGACATCTCCACACCGATGTTTACCACAGCACTATTCACAATAGCCAAGATATGGATCAACCTAAATATGCATCTACAGGTGAAGAAAATGTGATATATATATGTGTATGCATCCATATATACACATATATACATATATCATACATATATGTATATATACATAAATATATACATGTGTATATACATATATGTGTATGTATATATGTGTGTGTATATATATCTTGGCTATTGTGAATAGTGCTGTGGTAAACACTGGTGTGGAGATGTCTCTTCAACATACAAGATTTCATTCTGTTTTATGGCTGAATAGTATTCCACTGTATATGTATGTGTGTGTGTGTGTGTGTGTGTATTCACATATACAATGGAATATGATTCAACCATAAAACAGAATGAAATCTTGTCATTTTTGGCAGCATAGGTGAACCTGGAGAACATTACGTTAAGTGAAATAAGTCAGGCACAGAAAGACAAATACTGCATAATATTACTCATATACAGAAGCTAAAAAAGCTAATTTCACAGAAGAGAGTAGAATAGTAAATACCAGAGGCTGGGGAAGGTAGGAAAGGGGGGATTGGGAGAAGTTGGTCAAAAGTTGTAGTTAGATAGGAAGAGTAAGTTTTGGTATTCTATTACACAGTAGAATAATTGTAGCAAATAACAATGTAGTGTATATTTCAAGACAGCTAGAAGAAAAGGTTTAGAGAGTTATCACCACAAAGAAATGATAAATGTTTAAAGTAATGGATATGGTAATTATCTCAGTTTGATTATTACACTATGTATATATGTGTCAAAAAATCACATTGTACCTCATAAATATGTACAATTACATTTAAATTATAAATTAAAAATAAAAATGGTTAAAATGATAAATTTTATATTATGTGTTCTTCAACACAATAAAAAATGAAAAGGAAAGAATATGTGCTCTACAGGCAGACAACTTAGGGTAGCATATTAGCAATATTAATTTATACAAGACTAGCCATGCATTGTAGCTCATGCCTGTTAATTCCAGCACTTTGAAAGGTCAAGGCAGGAGGACTGCTTGAGTGTAGGAATGCAAGACCAGCCTGGGCAACATAGTGAGACCCTGTCTCCATAAAAAATGAAAAAAGGCAGCTGGGCGCAGTGACTCATGCCTGCAATCCCAGCACTGTGGAAGGCCAAGGCAGGCAGATCACCTGAGGGCAGGAGTTTGAGATCAGCCTGGCCAACATGGCAGAAACCCTGTCTCTACTAAAAATTAAAAAATTAGCCAGGCGTGGTGGAGTGTGCCTGTAATCCCAGCTACTCAAGAGGCTGAAGCAGGAGAATCCCTTGAATGTGGGAGGTGGAAGTTGCAGTGAGCCGAGATGGTGCCATTGTACTGCAGCCTGGGCAACAGAGCAAGACTCTGTCTCAAAAAAAAAAAAAAAAAGGAAAGGAAAAGAAAAGAAAAGAAAAGAAAAAAGGGCCAGTCGTGGTGGCTCACACCTGTAATCCCAGCACTTTAGGAAGCTGAGGTGGGCGGATCACTTGAGGCCAGGAGTTCAAGACCAGCCTGGCCAACATGGTGAAACCCCATCTCTACTAAAAATACAAAAATTAGCCGGGTGTGGTAGCACACGCCTGTAGTCCCAGCTACTTGGGAGGCTGAGGCACAAGAATCACTGGAACCCATGAGGTGAGGAGGCTGCAGTGAGCCAAGATCGTGCCACTGTGCTCTAGCCCGGGCAACAGAGCAAGACTCTGTCTCAAAAAAATGAAAAACGAAAACAAATTTATATGTGACCTTGAACAAGTTACTTACTCTAAGCCTAAATTTCCTGAAGTTTAAAATGACAATACCACTTCCATCAAGTTTGTCGTATGGCATAAAAATGGGTACAGTAAATATTAGTTCCTGCCCTTCTCTCATCTAAATTGCCTTCAAAGCTCATGCCATTGTGTTAAACATCTTCAGTGGTGAGAAATCTTTAATCTTTAATGATGGATTGGAAAATATCGTCAACTAAAAGCATGCAAGCTAAGTTTAGTGAACAAATGATGGATAGTTTTTAGCCTAAAAGACATTTTGCAGAAAGAACCCTATGAATCTGAGCTACACTATGACCTATGATCATATCACTATTAATTAACTTTTTGGAAAAGTTCTCACAGAAGTTCTCAACATTTTTCAAATTACTGTAGGTTAAAATGATTGTTTGTCCTGGTTAATTCCTGCACTGCATGCCCCTGACATGCACGTAATTCTAGAATATTAAAATTGTGCATTGCAGACTTTGGTAACCTGATTTTTGGATCATATAAAATACACGTTTTATTAGATGTTACTATTTTCTTCAAAAAACATGATTTTGTCATATTAGAAGCAACTATATGTCCCTAAAACAATCACTTACTGAGTTCTTACAAACTGCAAGAATAACAAACCATTGGTATAGGGTCATACTTTACAGTACCTTTATAATACGCTCAGGATAATATCCTAAATTTCCATCTAATTTTCTCCTGTCACAATACAAGTACATGCCCTCTTGTCCTAGAGTCTGTTAATAACAGAACAAGTCCAACTACAATTTCGAAGTCTGGCATCTAGGATAGTTATTAAATCATCCTTCATCCCTGCCTTCTCCAAGTTAAATAATCTAAATTCCTTTGCTTATTCTTAATATGTTCTATATTTTTCAAAGCCCAAATCATTATATGTAATACTAGGAAAATAACTATTACATACTTTACAAAGATAATTAAGAACAAATATAGAGTTAAAATTATAGCTATGTAAAAATAGCAATGTGACAGGTATAATACAATTATGAATAATAAATGGAGACCCAGAAAAACTGTCATTCATATATTAATTCTACAGCGTGATTCTACTTCTGGCATTCTAGAGCACAATAATCCTTACCAGGGGACTTTCCTTGTTGTGAGTTGCTTCTGTGCTCTCTGTATCTGGCTGGAGTGGCTAAACCTGTGTCTTTGCTAGGCTTGCTAGCAGGCCCCATTTCTGAAATGAGGAATCCCATCTGTTCTGAAGGCAAGATATTCTCACGTGAACTGGTCTGGCATTTTATATTGGCATCCACCTAAAATATTAAACCCATTCATTAATTGAGATTTCCTCCAAATATCTGCTAAAAGTTAAGATATTTTATCAGAGGAGTTCTATTATAGGAACATGATCCAACAAACAAGCTTATAAGGCTTTTCATTCTTATAAATGATACTATACCTTTCTCCATACACAAACTACTAAACTGTATATGGAGCTAAAACATTTACTTATGATCAGAGGAATATCTACCATGAAGCTTGTTGATTTTTTTTTTTAACTTACAAAAGTGCAGGGTTTTTTTTGGGTTTTTTTTGTGTTTTTTTGTTTGTTTGTTTGTTTTAAGGCAGGGTCTCACATTGTTGTCCAGGTGAGAGTACAGTGGTACAATCATAGCTCACTGTAACCTCAAGCTCTTGGGCTCAAGTGATCCTCCTGAGTAGCTAGGACTACAGGTGCTAGTTAATTTTTAAAAAGTTTTTTTGTAGGCTGGGCGTGGTGGCTTATACTTGTACTTCCAGCACTTTAGGAGGCTGAAGTGGGTGGATCACAAGGTCAGGAGCTTGAGACCAGCCTGGCCAACATGGTGAAACCCCGTCTCTACTAAAAATACAAAAAATTAGCTGGGCGTGGTGGTGGGCACCTGTAGTCCCAGCTACTCAGGAGGCTGAAGCAGAAGAATCGTTTGAACCCAGGAGGTGGAGGCTGCAGTGAGCCAAGATTGCACTACTGCACTCCAGGCTAGGTGACAGAGAGAGACTCCATCTCAAAAAAAAAAAATTTTTTTAATTTGGATTTTTTTGGGTATTATTTTAAGGGGTACAGGTACAATTTTGTTACATGGATATACTGCATAGTGGTGAAGTCTGGGCTTTGAGTAAATAGTGTACAGTGTACCCACTAAGTAATTTCTCATCTCTGTTCCCCCTCCCACTCTCCCACCCTTCCACATCTTCAATGTCTCCAATGTCTATTCCACATTATATGTCCAGTGTGTACACATTATTTAGCTTCCTCTTATAAAATGACAACAGGTGCTATTTGACGTTGTTTCTGTGGATATACTTTTGATGAATTATTCTTACTAATTATTGAGAATTAAAGTTTATTCATTTTCTTGTAATAAACTAGTGGCAATAAAGGAATTAGCCTTTACCTTCTGCTTTAGGAGTGCAGATATTAGTAAGGAAATTCAAACACAGTATGCTCACAAGTTACAGTTCAATGATGCTGTAATAAAGTTAGAAAAGACCTCCAACCGTCTCCTTACCTCTGTGCTACAAATGGCTAGGAAAGTCCTCATAATGTCTGTCAAATAAACCATCCCTCCTGGGTAACAGAATTATCGGCCAGGCATATCTAATCTATTCGAATTAAGATAGGAAGCAAAAACTCAAGGGATGCTTATAACATGAAAATAAGCTTCATACCACAATGCTCAATGAGACAACCTCTCTTTAGAGGTTGACTTCAGACCATGCATAATACAATGAGAGGATGCTTAAGGGTTAAGGTAACTTCTTTCTGAATCTTTTGTGCAGAAGCACTGGGACATGATCCTCCTGGAAACCATAATGAACTAGTATTAAACTCAAATAAAATCTGAACAAACTCTCCACTAGAATAATCTTTAGCAGAAGTACTAGGTACTTTGAGCTTTATTAGGATTTTTTCTTTGCCCCCTTACCTGGTGTGTGCTGAATGGTGGCCCTTCCTGCACAAATACTACTGAAGATGGAGATGGATTATGATTTAGGTGCTCCTTCAGTTTGACATGAGCTTGCTGGATGGCTGCAGATTCCTGTATTGTGCTATTTTCAACAGGCTGAGCTGTGTGGATGGTATAGATGTACTCAGGTGACTGTGGTAGAGAGCAGGCAATTGCTTGTTCTGTTCCAACCACAAAAGACATAATATCTGAGCCTACAGGAGTAAGTGGCTCCAGCTGGCTAGCCTGACTTGCAGAACATGGATTGCTGTTGTTAGAATTAGCTAGAATGTGTTGGCCTCTGTTAGATTGAGATGTTGGGCACTGATTCTCAACAGGCTCCACCTTTACCATCTCCAATTTAGGGGAGGAATGCAACTCATCTACTATCTGAAAGACAGCCTCTAGGTTTACTTCTGTCTTTTTATTTTCATCAGTAGTACTGCAGGGCCAATTGGAAGGCAAAAATTCAACTGGATAGGAGGATTGCATTGAAGGATTCTGGGAAAAGAAAAAATATAACTGTTTGGATAGAAAATCAAATATGAGATTAAGGAGGAAAGCTACAATATTTAGGCTGATGAGTGCTAAACATAAATAGATTAAACTTAAAGATCACTAAGAAAACCTAGACACGAATCTACTTTTCAGCAATAGTAGCTTCAAATCTACTGTTAGCATTTACTTAGTATGTACTACATGTCAACCACTCTGCTAAGTTTAACACTTCAATGGGTCAATAATTCTTAGGGTTAAACTATACAAAATCAAAAGCTATAGTACCCAAATACCTATTTGCTGAGAAAGCTACTATACACCAAATTCTTCCATAAAAGCTGACAGACAAAAACATAATTTGTATCTATCATATACTGTTTTAGGAATGCAGTAAGGAAATTTCAAACACAGGATGCTCAAAAGTCTACCAATCCTTCTACGGATTCAGGGAGTGGTACTAATATTCTGTTCCAAATAATATGGGGAAAAATGGATGGAGTATCAAATGCCCTTTGTTTCCTGGGATTATTTATTTTTAATAATAAAGCAGGCCGGGCGCAGTGGCTCAAGCCTGTAATCCCAGCACTTTGGGAGGCCGAGACGGGCGGATCACGAGGTCAGGAGATGGAGACCATCCTGGCGAACATGGTGAAACCCCGTCTCTACTAAAAAGTACAAAAAAACTAGCCGGGCGAGGTGGCGGGCGCCTGTAGTCCCAGCTACTCGGGAGGCTGAGGCAGGAGAATGGCGTGAACCCGGGAGGCGGAGCTTGCAGTGAGCTGAGATCCGGCCACTGCACTCCAGCCTACGCGACAGAGCGAGACTCCGTCTCAAAAAAAAAAAAAAAAAAAAAATAATAATAATAATAATAATAAAGCAATAGACTAAAATGGCTGTTGCTTTTAGATTTACATCTTTAAGATATATTCTCTTACATATACTACTTTGCAGAGAGTAGGCATTTAATACATGTTTGGTGATAAAGATCTGTGAACATAAAATACAGAAGAATGATTAAATAAAACATGAAATGAATTGATGTTGCCCAATGAAGAGCTTCGCACAGAGTAGGCATTCAATAAATGTTTGTTGATTATATCAGATTATAAACAGATTATATCTGATACATCAGATTATAAACTTAAAATACAGAAGAGCTATGATTAAAGAAAGTATGCAGTGAGTTGATGTTGCTAAACACACTCATTAACAAAGATTGTCAATGATTTTTGGAAGGCCACTAATGCCAAATAATGTAAATTCAAATGGTATAAGCACTAAGTGACTATAGCCAATAGCAGCATTTATTGAGTTATTACTATGTGCCAAGCACACGCAAAGTGCTTTATATAGATTTCATCCAACCTTCAAAAGAGCCTGGTGAAATGTGATAATCTCCATTTCAAATGATAAAACTGAGGTCCAGAAACTTCCTAATTTACCCAAAGTTACAATGAAATAACTGACAGAGCCAGGTTTCAAGCCTAGGTTTGCCATACTCAAGAACTCTTGCTCTTAAACATTACAACGTACTGACCGTGCACGCACGCTCTCACCCATACCTACAGTCCAACTAAACTAATTGCATTTATTTTCAGGTTGGAATCTGAAACACCTTCCCATTTTTCTATTTCAAAATTTTATGTGTGCTTATCTCTATTTTCCTATGATGAACATGTATTGTCTTCTTTTTTAAATTTTTTGTTTTGTTTTTGAGACAGAGTTTCACTTTTGTCACTCAGGCTGCAGTGCAATGACACAATCTTGGCTCACTGCAACCTCCGCCTCCCAGATTCAGGCGATTCCCCTGCCTCAGCCTCCTGAGTAGCTGGGATTACAAGTGCCCACCACCACGCCCAGCTAATTTTTGTATTTTTAGTAGAGACAGGATTTTGCCATGTTGGCCAGGCTGGTCTTGAACTCCTGACCTCAAGTGATCCACCCACCTCAGCCTCCCAAAGTGGTGCTGCGAGTACAGGCATGAGCCACTGCGCCTGGCAGATTTTTTTTTTTTTTTTTGGAGACAGGGTCTCACTGTGTTGCACTGACTGGAATACAGTGGCACAATCATAGCTCACTATAGCCTCAAACTCTTCAAACTCCTCAAGGTGGGAGGATCGCTTGATCCTTCCACCTCAGCCTCCCAAGCTAGGATGAAAGGTACACACGCCACTACACCCAACTAACCCACCCTCTCTCTCTCCCTCCCTCCCTCCTTTTTCTTTCTTTCTTTCTTTTTTTTTTTTAGAGATAGGCTCTCACTATGTTACCCAAGCTCATCTCAATTTCCTGGCCTCAAACAATCCTCCCACCATGGCCTCCCAAAGAGCTGGGATTTTAAGGCATGACCCACCACACATGGCCATATATTGTCTCTATAACAAGAAAAGGCCTTTATTAAAATGTTTCATTTAGCATACAACATAATCAAGATATAAACACTGTCATAGTATCTCCAGTATGATCCAGAGAAGAGAGTGCCTGGACCCACAAACAAGAGCATCTAACTGTGGGATAGGTGTGTCCCTCCAGTGAAGATGAATGGACTGGGATATCATGCTTGATCATATCAGCCATGAAAAGGGCCAGCTAAGTCCCCTTGACCTCATCCTATACTTTTCAAACAACAACCTGATTATAATTTGACTTCCTATGTAGATTTTTCTCCAAAAAAAAAAAAAAAAGGAATGTTCTTTTGAGTACCCTAATGCCACTAGTAAGATATTCTCTTAAGAACTGAAACTATCTTGGCTAGATGCTTATCCAAGGCAAACACGCAATTCCAATCTTTAGCAGTTATAGCATAAAAATACAAAGCATGGAATTTAAAAGTATCCTTAAAATAGCTATATAAAACATTTAACTCCAAGCAAGTGTCTCCTAAGAAATAATGAGAAGATACTTGGAGTAAAAGTTGAGCATCCTTAATCCAAAATTCCAAAATCCCAAATACTCCAAAACCTGAAACTTTTTGAGTGCTGGCATGACACCACAAGTGGAAAATTCCAGCACAAAAGCACTTAACACAAACTTTGTTTCATGAACAAAGTTACAAAAAATATTGTATGAAATTACCTTTAAACTATGTGACTCAGGTCATACCCTAAGATATCTCATTATGTTTTTGCAAATATTCCAAAATCTGAAAAAATCCAAAATCTGAAACACTTCTAGTCCCAAGCATTTTGAATACGGGATGCTGAACCACTTTGGTGTTTACAACATATGGGCTATGGATAAAGGGGGCCACCGTTTAAATTTCTCATTTTTGACATTTTTCTCCTTTCTCCTTAAAAAGAAAAGTCTAATTATCTGTATCAACTTGGAAGAATCTGTCATTTGATGACTTATGTACTTGTATAGTTTATCTGGTATTCATTTTACCTTGGAAAAATCCAGAACAGCACTTTTTAAAACAACTTGCAGCAATAATGGGAATGTTCTAGATCTGTGCTGTATAATTCAGTAGCCATAAGCCATATGAAACTACTGAGCACTCAAAATATGTCTACTTTAAGTATGGAATAATTTTTAAATCTATTTAATTTTAATTTAAATAACCATATGAAACTATTGAGTACTTGAAATGTGGCTAGTATAACTGAGGAATTTTTAAATTTCATGTAATTTTAATTAGCTTAAATAGCCACATGTGGCTAGTAGCTACTATACTGAACAGATCTGGCCTAGAAGAATTCTGAGATATTATTTATATCAATTCTCTCTCCTTTTTTTTTTAAGAACTGAGAAAACAAAGCCCATTAATCCACAGCTTACTTCTGGTTACTCATTAATATAAAATTACACTTTGAAATTTTGCAAGGTTGATAAAATCGCACATGAAGTGCAGAGCATGGCCACGGTTGCAAGACTCCTACCTGGAAGTAGTTGCAGTGTGCATAGGAAGAGGCAGTGGGAGTGACACAACTACTTAGAGCATCCATGTGGGTAGGAGAACAGCACTGTAGCACAGCTGGAACAAATTCAAACACAGAAAAGCCATCAACCACAATACACTTCTATAGCATTCAAGGAGCTCCCCTCTTTCAACCTGGAAAGAAATCCAAATTTGAAGAACTTCCTTTGTATGTCTAACAAAATATTTAGTCCAATTAGGTGGTGTTATTTATTGAAAACAACACAGTAACAAAATAATTTTAAAGGCCTTTAAAAGGTTCATGTCTAATGTCTATTTTTGTAAATGATTTAACACCTAAGCATTTTGTTATCTTTCTAACCATATATTTTTATTGAAAGTAATTTCATTTTATTGAAAGTAGAGGAATATATTGAAATTCCAAAATAAGTATTTCAATCATTTCAACAGTAACCACTATTTGGAGGGTGGAGTGTTTTAAAAGAGTAAAATAAGTACAAAATATTCTCCAAGTGTTCCACCATTAAACAATGCATCGAGTAGAAATGTATACAAAAATGTTTTAATCATTTAGGCAACTGGTTAGGAATGCAGATCATTGAGCCAGACTGCCTGGTTTTGGAGCCCAGCTCCACCAGCCTGGCTTTACAGCCCAGTGTAAATTTGAGCAAGGTTAATCTCTGTGTGCCTCAGTTTCTGCATCCTATTAAAAGAGATAACAACAGAATAATGGGACCTACCAAATATGGTTGTTATGAGCAATAAATGAGCTAATATCCATAAAGAACTTAGAAGAGTACTAGTACACAGTAAGCAATCAATAAGTGTTAGCTGCTATTATTTTAACAGAAGAAACACATTTTCAAAACTTTCCCTTTATAGTCAGGACACTGTGAAAAGCCTGAACTCTTGGTATTAGCAAAGTTACTTACAGATGCAGTCTTAATAATAGGTTGAGTCTGCTTTTTTGTAGAGACTCTCCAGTATAAGTGAGAATCAGTTATTAATAGCACAACTGTGGATTAAACGGAGGATGACGTATGTTGAGCACCTACCCTGTTTCAGGCACAGTAGTAAATGCTTTACATATATTGCCTTTACAAAACAAGTAAACTAAAGCTCAGTGATATTAAGTAATTTGCCAAAAGTCACAAAGCGGGAAGTGACAGAGTCAGTAATTAAACTCCAAAGCACACGCTCTTTAATATACCACAATACAGCCAGGCATGGTGGCTCACTCCTGTAGTCCCGGCACTTTGGGAGGCTGAAGCAGGCGAATCCCTTCAGCCCGGGAGTTTGAGACCAGCCTGGGCAACATGGTGAAACCCCATGTCTACAAAAAATACAAAAATCAGCCAGGCATGGCGGCAAATGTCTGTAGTCCCAGCTACTCGGGAGGCTGAGGTGGGAGGATCATTTGAGCCCAGGCGGCAGAGGCTGCAGTGAGCTGTGATTGTGCCCCTCACTCCAGCCTGGGTGACAGAGTAAGACCCTATGTCCAAAAAAAAAATTGTATATATCTCACAATAATTCCCTAAGCTAAACCCTCTTCCTGAAATGTAACATTTGTAGTTTTACTAGAATTCTACTTGCCAAATATCTTTAAAGGTGTCTTTATCAATAAGGTGGCAACTCTCCCTTTTTATGTCCACATTTTTCATATTTTGAGTGTGCTAATAAAATTACTAATCTCATTATTTAATCTTTAAAGGTAAATTGACCTAAGGATTATAAAAAAAGTAACCAAAATGCTTCCCTATTTCTCCATGAATATTGATTTTTAAAACATCAGAAGTTCATGAAGATACAGTAGAAATAAATATTTTCTCTTTGTATCATGAGGAATTTAACCACTAAATTTTGCACACAGAAAGAAAACTTGAAATAATGGGCAAAATTATAGTTCAGACATAAATATAAAGGTTATTTTTTGGATGACATATTTTTTAACAATTTTGGTGACTTTAAAAAGCCATATATTACTAAGATTGCCTCATAAAATTCAAGTTGTTATCATTTCCAATATAGGTTAGCAGAACAGGTTCTTAGACTTGATCCTTTGAAGGTTATTCAAATATATATATTAAATGTTTTGGATTTGAATTAGATTTCCCAAAGTGTCTGACAGCACAAATATCCTAGGAAATCAACTGAATCCAAATAGCTAAACACCAAGCAAGATCTGCAGAGCTTGCCAAAACTGCAGAAGGGAAAAAAAAAATTCTTTTTCCCCTAGAGTTACAGCAGCTAAGGAAAATCTAGCCACCTAGCGGTAGAGAAAGAGTTGGGAGCTGCAGGTCCATTCCATCAGGGTACCAAAAAGCAGTGTTTTGTTACAAATAAATCAATAAAAGGTGTTAGTTTTATTGTTTGGAAGTTTCTGACTCCATTGGTTACACATTTTGAATAGGTATAAAAATGTACTTTAAAATAAATTTCTCAGAGAAATAAACTACAATATATAACAGAGAATATGTTAATATATTTTTGATAGCTTGATAGCTGAGTTGGTTTCTCAGGAAACAGCAAAAAAGTAAATGTTCTTTAAAGTATCCAGTAACAAATGGAAAGCAAAACAGTACCTGTATGAAGAAAATGAGGACTTCAATAGATTACACTCCAAAAAGATTCCTCAATGGCTATTCCTTACCACTGTAGTCCTATTTTGTATAGTCAACAAAATAGAACAAAGGTATTAGTAAGTTTACTGAATATGAAAACTTAGGCATAGAAATTTGACTATGTGCCTAGTATATGAAAAAATAATCTACTGTGCATTATGAAAGCACTGACATTTATAAAACTTAGTTTATCACTATGTCTTAAGATACATTCATCTGCATAAAGAACTTTCAGTGTCTTCCTGAAGGCAGTGTTCAGTTGAGGCATTAAATTCCGTGTAGAAAGAAAAACTGAAAATAATTAAAAGAATTCCATTTCAGATATAAATATAGGCATTAATGACATTTTCAAAAAATTTCTAAGTAATAAAAATGTTAAGTCAGAGTTACTAAGAATTATTGCTCCTGCTATAGGTGAGGCAAACAAGTTAATGTACTTTATCCTACGGAAGTGATTCAAATATAGAATCAAAATATTTCGAATTTGAATCTACTCCAGAATAGTATAATGTCAACAGTGAGAAAATACCCCATTAATATAAATGCTCAAAAGAAAAAAAACATCATAATAGTATATTTAATTTCAAGATAAGTTCCTACAGCAACTAGAACCCCAGTATCTCCTCATTTATGGTGAGGTAAAGAAAAGGTCTTCTGAGTTTATACCTCAAAGTGAAAGCAGGCATTTGAAAAGATATCTGTACACCCATGTTCACCATAGCAGAATTTACAACAGCCAAAAGATAGAAGCAACTCAGTATCCATCAACAGATGAGTGGATGAACAAAATGTGTTATATATATACAATGGAATATTATCCAGCCTTTAAAAGGAAGAAAATTCTGACACATACTATAATATAGATGAATCTTAAAGACATTAAGTGAAATAAGCCAGTCACAAAAGGATAAATATTATACGATTCCTCATGTAAGGTTCCTAGAATAGTCAAATTCATATATACAAAAAATAAATTAGAGATTACCAGGGGTTGGGAGAAACTATTGATTAATGGGTACCGAGTTTCATTTGGGTGATAAAAAGTTTAGGAAACGATGGTGAGGGTTGCACGATATTGTGAATGTAAGTAGTGTCAATGAATTGTATATTTAAAAATGGTTAAGATGGTAAATTTGGCCGGGCGCAGTAGCTCACATCTGTAATCCCAGCACGTTGGGAGGCCAAGGCGGGCAGATCACAAGGTCAGGAGTTTGAGACCAGCCTGACCAAGATGGTGAAACCCTGCCTCTACTCAAAATACAAAAATTAGCTGGGCGTGGTAGCACACGCCTGTAATCCCAGCTACTCAGGAGGCTGGGGCAGGAGAATCGCTTGAACCTGGGAAGCAGAGGTTGCAGTGAGCCAAGATCGCACCACTGCACTCCAGTCTGGGTGACAGAGTGAGACTCCATCTCAAAAAAAAAAAGATGGTAAATTTACATATTAAATATATGATTCCACTTATATTAGATATTTAGAACGGTCAAATTCACAGAGACAGAAAACAGAACAGTGGTTGCTAGGGACAACCTCTCCACCTCAGGGACAGGTTGGCATTCTCTAATGGGCAGTTAGTGGTTAACAGGTACAGAGTTTCAGCTGGGGAAGATGAAAAAGTTCTGGAGATAGACAGTGGTGATGGTGAATGTACTTAATGCCTCAAAACAGTATCCTGAAAAATAGTTAAAGTGGTTAAGTTTTATGTTACGTATATTGTTTCACAATTTTTTAAAAAGGTAAATATGATTGTATTTTTGCTTAGTTTCTTCTGGCAGAGGACAGAGAGAGATTCCTGGTGCTAAGTGCCTCTTTCCCATAAGCACAAAATGAAGTACTTTCAGAGGAGCAATACAGACTGCCTGAGAACAAGAGGAACAGCACCAAAAACCTCTTATAATTCTATATTCTATATTTATGTACATTAATGTAGGATTAGAAGCCTAAAGATCACACTTATAGAATTTAAAGGTACTTTAAAACAACAATCAGTAACTCTTTTTGCCCAAGGGCCAATTCAGAAAAATCTTAAATGATAGGAGATACACACACACACACACACA
Source organism: Macaca mulatta (assembly GCF_049350105.2). Classification (NCBI taxonomy): domain Eukaryota; kingdom Metazoa; phylum Chordata; class Mammalia; order Primates; family Cercopithecidae; genus Macaca; species Macaca mulatta. Next base: position 51,521,517 of record NC_133421.1, on the reverse strand, counting down.
CATATGTACACACACACATATATATATTTTTTAACCTAGAACTGCATGCCAAGATAGATATTTTCTTTTTTTTTTTCCTTTTCTTTCTTTTCTTTTCTTTTTCTTTTCTTTTTTTTTTTTTTGAGACACAATCTTGCTCTGTTGCCCAGATTGGTCTCAAACTCCAGGCTTCAAGCAATCCTCTTGCCTCTCGGCCTCTGAAGGTGCAGGGTTTGCAGGCATGAGCCACCACACCTGGCCAGATATATATGTTCTAATAAAAATTAAAAATATCACGCGTATCTTGGGGGAAAGCTTATATTCTTATAAATTCTCTTATTTAGCCTTTAAAGTGTTAATGTCTAGGCTTATTTACTTTTTTGAGACAGGGTCTTGATCCGTTGCCCAGGCTGGAGTACAGTGGCGCAATCTTGGCTCACTGCAGCCTCAGCCTCCCAGGTTCAAGTGATCGTCCTGCCTCAGCCTCCCAAGTAGCTGGGACTACAGGTGTGCGCCACCATGCCTGGCTAATATTTTTTGTATTTTTAGTAGAGATGGGGTTTCACCACGTTGGCCAGGCTGGTCTCAAACTCCTGACCTCCAGTGATCCTGTCTGCCTCCGCCTCCCAAAGTGCTGGAAGTACAGGCTTGAGCCACCGTGCCCAGCCTTCTAGGACCATTTAAAAGACAGCTGTTGGACAGGTACAGTAGCTCAGGCCTGTAATCCCAGCAACTCAGGAGGCTAAGCAGTGGGATCACTTGAGGCCAAGAGCTTGAGACCAGTCTGGGCAACAAAGCAAGACCCTAGCTGTACCAAAAAAATTAAATAATGTGTTTTAATTAGCTGGGTGTGGTGGTGTGTGCCTGTAGTCCTAGCTACTTGGGAAGCTGAAGTGGGAGGATAGCTTGAGCCCAGGAGTTCAGGCTGCAGTGAGCTATGATCATGCTACTGCAATCCAGTCTGGTGAGAAAGTGAGACCTTGTCTCTTAAAAAATAATAAAAATAAAATTAAGCACAGCTTTTAAAACACTTGATCCTTTACATGTAAATAGTGTTTAAATTTTACAAAGTCAATTCACATATATTATTTAATTCCTCACTCAAACTATTTTTTTTTTTTTTTTTTTTTTTTTTTTTTGAGACGGAGTCTCGCTCTGTCACCCAGGCTGGAGTGCAGTGGCGCGATCTCGGCTCACTGCAAGCTCCGCCTCCTGGGTTTACGCCATTCTCCTGCCTCAGCCTCCTGAGTAGCTGGGACTACAGGCGCCCGCCACCGCGCCCGGCTAATTTTTTGTATTTTTAGTAGAGACGGGGTTTCACCGTGGTCTCGATCTCCTGACCTTGTGATCCGCCCGCCTCGGCCTCCCAAAGTGCTGGGATTACAGGCGTGAGCCACCGCGCCCGGCTCTCACTCAAACTATTATGGCCACTTTATAGAAAGGGAAATTGAGGCCACATAACATGATATAATCCACTGAAGTTCATATCCAATGATTAACCGCAAAGCTGGGACTAGAACTAGTTCATTCCACTCAATAAATTATGTACTTAGGGCCCATTACAGCAAGAACTATGGTAGGTGTAGGGGGATACAGAAATGAGTTAGAAGCAGCCCCACCCCACAGAGCCCCCAGACTGAACCTCCCACTCTAGCAATTGAAGTACATTCTCTCTACTTGGACAGGGTGAGTCAATAACCCAGAGCAATCACAATGCCACCAGCAGCATACAAAGGTAGATTCCCCTACCAATTGCTGTTGTCTACCCTAGAACTAACTCTGAGGAAGAGATATACCAGACAAAAATTGTCTCAGAAGAAAAACAAAGCTAAAAAACAAAAGACTCTCTTCATGAGAGGCAGGCAGACAGGCAGGCAGGCAGGCGAGCACAGTGGCCAAAAGAACAGACTCTTGAGTCAGATTGTCTGGATTTGTTTCCAAGCCCACAGCTTCCTAGCTGTGCCTCAGTTTCCTCATCTATAAAGTGAGGCTCATTACACTATTTTATAAGAGTATTTTAAGGATTAAATGAGTGAATATTTAAAGAGTACTAAGAACAGTGCCTGGTCATAGTGATTACTACATAAATACGTGTTAAATAAAAAAAGAGATGAAGGGCAGCTACAAATTTACTAATCATTGCCTTGAGTTTAAAACTTTGAAAAAAAGGCAAAGTTGATTTTGAGTCTATTCAGTGTTAAAGAAAAACAATTCTCAATATAGGATTCTATATATAAAGATGATGTATGTTCAAATATATAGTGGAGAACAAGTAAAATTAAAAGGTTTAAAATGAAGATTTTCATAAAAGAGGAAAATTAAATCACAGTTGTAGACCAAAAATAACATCAGAGGAAAAACTGAATTCTAGATAAGGCAAGAATAAAAAGAGTCAACTAATGCTAGATCTACAAAATTTTGCCTTTGAAGAAGTGGTAAGAATGGAAAACTGACACTTAAAGGGAGGAACAACAAACATAAAAAGTAACTCCAGTCTGCTTCTAACGTGAGAAAGAAAAAAAATGATTCCAATGAGTCATTTTAGGAGTTAGTCTGATGGCAACTTTTTAGTTGCAGTGTTTGACTTTACTAGAGAAATTAATAATTTATGAAATGTTATAAAATTCAACATTTACTGGTTATACTATCTGAAGACCAGATCCAAGTTTATTTTTATAACTTTTTTTTTTTTTTTTTTTTGAGACAAGGTCTTGCTCTGTTGGCCAGGCTGGAGTGCAAAGGCACAATCACGGCTCACTGCAGCCTCAACTCCTGAACTCAAGCAATCTTCCCACCTCAACCCCCAAGTAGCTGGGACTATAGGTGTTGCTACCACACCCAGCTAATTTTTCTATTTTTAGTAGAGACTGGGTTTCACCATGTTGGCCAGGCTGTTCTGGAACTCCTGGCCTTAAGTGATCCACCTGCCTCATGAGAATGATACTCTATTTAATTTCGGTAAAGTCATTTGTAATACTCTTAATAAATAAGTACTCACTAAATATTGGTTAAATTGTTCACTACTTTTTATTTCCTTCGCCCATAAGTTGGAGGAATTAAGCACTTGTAGGGTATTTTTATGGCACTTTCTTTTCCATTGCAAGTTTTTCATATTTAATAATAAAACTTTTCATTTATAAAGTGCTTCACAATGTTCAAAGCAGTTTTGCCTACATTATGTACTAGAAGTCATCATGAAATTTCTTATTCTCATAATCTCAGAAACTTTACAGTCATGTCAATTATCCCTATTAAAGAAGACAAAACAAAAATTCAGCTAACATAAAGTTATCTATATACTGTATACTATAAAAATATCAGTGACACTTACTTGTTCTTTTTTTAATGCCTCCTTCCTAATTCTTACCTTAAACACTTGGAGACAACTCCCAATTTATAATTTACATCAAGCTAAAATAAAATATTTTAAAAACACCATGTCCAAAATTATAATAATTTAACAAATAACAGTTCTATAATGAATATTAACTATAATATTTGTAGCGGTGTTAGTGAATAATATATGAGTACTTCTCATAAAATTTAGAGCTAGTAGTTTCCATGAGGATTGCTTGAAACTTGGAATACATTTTCCAGGCTGGAATGCAGTGGCACAATCATGGCTCACTGCAGCCTCAAACTCCTAGGCTCAAGCAATCCTCCACCTCAGCCTCCCAAGTTGCTGGGATTACACGTGTTAGCCACCATACCCGGCCATCTTGTTTTCAAAGATTGTACAGATATTTTGGTTCTTCAAAGAAGTAGCTGGGCAAATATGGGGGGAAAAATTAGGCCTTAACCATTTTCTATGTAACATGGTAAAAAAATTTTTTTTAAATTTCTAATAGGCAAAATGATTAAAAGTGCAAAATCATCCTTACTTCATGTAATTCCCTCCTTTTTTTTTTAACTCCATTCACCAAAAGAGTAACAGCTCTGAAAATCTATAAAACCCAATCTAGATGATTTTAATATCATTAAAGCATTTTGGGAAAATAATCCCTTTCACTGCTATATTTAGGTGCAATGAGCCAATGATACAAGTATACAGTTGGATATTAATACAGCTAGAAAATAGTGAGTACTACTACAAACAGTCACCAGATTTATAACTTTGTTTTGTGTGTACACATTTAGTTTTATTGTAACAAAGCAACTTGTCCACTTTTAACCTTTAAAAACTGAACCTCATCTTTCCAGTGAAACAAAAAGAAAATTTAAAAATAAACAGGAAAAAAATTACAATAGAGAATGTCAATTTCAAATAAGATCCTACAGGCTTTGCTGATTCTCCCATTGAGTGGCAGGGCTCAAGTCATCATTAGGAGAGAATTTATTTTAAAAAGTGTCATCTTAAACTGCAAAGGATGTCTGTCAAATATGACAATTAAACATGCAAAAGGAGAAGCCATGTTGTCAAAATGCCCACTTAACCCACCCGAACATCTCAAACCCACCCTGTGCTGACCTTCTGTAAACCCATTTTTTTAAGGTTTTGTTTTCTGTTTGTTTTTTTTAAACAAGAGAAAGTAGACAGATACATGTTGGTAAATGCCAAATGTCCATATTCACACAGAGACACAGTGTACTCTCTGAGCTGAATATACAGAGAAAGGAGTAAAAAAGCTAGAATTCTGGGCACTGCCACACAGGGGCCTCACACCTTCCAGCTTCCAGCAGAGACAAGGGAGCAGGTTTTTCTTTTTTTCGACAGAGCTCAGCGGTGTTGATTCCACACAGTTTTTGTTCAGACAGGAAGGGATAAAAATGAACAGAAAGGGGTAGAGACTCTTTTCCCACTGTATTCTGCTCTAGGTATTTCCCCCAAATAAGGTGAGAACCATGATACAGAGAAAAGAGATCTCAAGAACAGGGCGACTGAGCACAAGAGGAAAACAAACAAAAAACAAACCCTGCAACTTGCTCCCAGGGACTGGAGAAAATTTTTAAAAAGGAAGGTCGGAATCCATCAGTGTTCTATTAGTCATCTTCTCCTTCATCCTTCTCTCCTTCCTCCCCTTCATCATCATCTTCATCTTCTTCATTTTCCTCTTCATCCCCTTCTAATCAGTATCTTCTAATCCGTCCTCCTCTTCATCATCATCATCTTCTTCTCCTTCTTCATCATCCACATCGGGAACCAAGTAGTACTGTAATGGGCTTGGCCAAATATCATCTTTGATGACCTCTCCTAACTCATCAGCACCTGCATCAGAATGGTCAGTAAACCAGGTAAAGAAGCTCCCTGGTTCCTCATGCTGCTTCTTCCTGCCGGCTTTATTCTGCGTTTGACTTGAACGCTTTGTCAAATCCTTTCCAGATTTCCATTTGATTGCAGTGGACTTTAAAGATGGATCACCACTCTCATTCAGATGAAATTCTTTGGACAGAACTTTATTTTCAAAGTAAGGATTTTGATCAAAATAAAAATCTATTCCGTAACCTGATTAAATATATTCAAATTCTGTCACTTCAACTCTGCTCAAATAATGCAGTGCCGCTTCTTCCTCCTCCCCAAGCAGTGCAGACACCTGTGGATGGTTGATAAATGTTGTTATCCCCAAATGTGGGATTTTGGTGATCAATTCTGATCTCTTCTGAAAAAAATGGTTAGCGGAGTTTGTTACATTTCTGTTCTGCTTTCAAAATCTCCTCACTGGCTTGTTCATTAAGTCTGTTTGTTTCATTTTGGATTTCATCAATGTGTTCAATTGCTTCCTGCTGTTTTCCTGAGGTCTCGTCAGCCCTGTAGTGGCTGGAGTTGAGCTCCTTTTTACTGACTTTGGCAGCGGATGCCGATCTGGCGCGGTTGGAAGGTGGGGGCGGGGGAAGGGAAGGCGAAGGGGACTGGCAGGCGGCTTCCCAGTCACGGCACACGCGCGGGCGCTCGCTGGGTCCAGCCGCCTCCTCCCTGCGCTGCCCTAGCGGCCTGACTACAAGGTACCGGCTAGGGCTGCATGCGGGACCCGGTCCGGGCTCCTGCTCGCGGAGGGGATGCGGCGGCAGCGGCGCGGCAGCGGCTCACCTCCCTCGCCCAGATTTATAATTTTTTTTTTTTTTGAAACGGAGTCCCGCTCTGTCGCCCAGGCTGGAGTGCAATGGCGCCATCTTGGCTCACCACAACCTCCGCCTCCCGGGTTCGAGTGATTCTCCTGCCTCATCCTCCCGAGTAGCTGGGATTACAGGCACCCGCCACCATGCCTGGCTAATTTTTGTAATTTTTTTGGTAGAGACGGGGTTTCACTATGTTGGCCAGCCTGGTCTCGAACTCCTGACCTCGTGAACCACCCGCCTCGGCCTCCCAAAGCGCTAGGATTACAGGTGTAAGCCACCACGCCAGGCCCAGATTTATAATTTTTAAATGGCAACAAATTACGCCATTCCCTTTTCTTTTTTTTGAGACGGAGTCTCGCTCTGTTCCCCAGGCTAGAGTGCAGTGGCGCGATCTCGGCTTACTGCAAGCTCCGCCTCCCAGGTTCACGCCATTCTCCTGCCTCAGCCTCCCGAGTAGCTGGGACTACAGGCGCTGCCACCACGCCCGGCTCATTTTTTTGTATTTTTAGTAGAGACGGGGGTTTCACCGTGTTAGCCAGGACGGTCTCGATCTCCCGACCTCGTGATCCGCCCACCTCAGCCTCCCAAAGTGCTGGGATTACAGGCGTAAGCCACCGCGCCGGGCCACTCCATTCCCTTTTCTAATTTACATTTCTTCTACTTTAAGTAAATATGTTTTTTAAAAAATATTTAAAATGAAAAAATATTTTAGCTTTCCCTTTAGTGCCACCTGGGAGAAATGGTCTAACAAAAGACTTCCAGAAATTGCTTCCAGATTTACATAACTGAAAAAATTAAAGATCCTAGATTATTAATTCACAGGGTAAGGAATGCCCCCTTTCTTCTCTTTCTGGTCTTTTCTGGAATGCCCCCTTTCTTCTCTTTCTGGTCTTTTCTCAAAGCTTTGACGCTTGTCTTATTTCTATTGCCTCATTTCATCATTGTGTAAAAAGCATACCACATGATGAAATACATCATCATGTGTTTTTGCTATCGTGTTTTTGCAAAATTGAAAATACATTTGAGGCCAGGCGCAGTGACTCACACCTTTAATTCCAGCACTTTGGGAGGCCGAGGTGGGTGGATCACGAGGTCAGGAGTTCAAGACCAGCCTGGCCAACATGGTGAAACCCTGTCTCTACTAAAAAAAAAAAATTAGCCAGGCGTGGTGGCAGGCACCTGTAGTCCCAGCTAGGTGGGAGGCTGAGGCAGGAGAATCACTTGAACCCAGGAGGTGGAAGTTGCAGTGAGCCGAAATTGCACTACTGCATTCCAGCCTGACAACAGAGTGAGACTCTGTCTCAAAAAAAAAAAAAAAAAAAAAGAAGAAAATACATTTGAGTGAAATGGTAAGATTATATTGCAAAACGTTTTCTATTAAAAAAGAAAAAAAATGGCCAGGCCGGGTGGCTCACTCCCGTAATCCCAGCACTTTGGGAGGTCAAGGCGGGTGGATCACCTGAGGTCAGGAGTTCAAGACCAGCCCTTCCAACATGGCAAGATCTCGTTTCTACTAAAAATACAAAAAATTAGCTGGGTGTGGTGGTGGCACACACCTGTAATCCCAGCTACTCAGGAGGCTGAGGCAGGAGAATTGCTTGAACCCGGGAGGCGGAGGTTGCAGTGAGGCACGATTGTGCCATTGCACTCCAGCCTGGGCAACAAGAGTGAAACTCCATCTCAAAAAAAAAAAAAAAAAAAAAAAAGAAAAAAGAAAGGAAAAAAACCACAACTTTTTTTTTTTTTTCCCCAAGAAGCAAAACAGATGATAACTATCATAAGCATTCCCAGTTAGTGGCTTGGGATCTACCAGCATGTTCTCAATGCCCTTGGTTGAGTTCCAGGTCAGTTGTCATTGTCAGGTTTCTCCTTCTCTCTGCTACTCCCCAGTTCTTAGCTGCCTAGGAATAACACTGTGGAGATCCCACTGTTCACCAGGTTTTTACTAAAGAATTTAATGTTCAGAGAGTATGTTTTTTTTAATTAAATATCATTACTGAGATAAATCATTTCATTATGAGGTAATCTCACCTTAAGATTAAACCATATTAAATATATAATAGACATATTTTAAAAGAACTGCGGCACCAAGGACAGAGTTAAAATAAGGTTCTGGGGTACTAAGGTTTTTTGTTTTTTGTTTTTTTGTTTTTAAGACAGTCTCACTCTGTCGTCCAGGGTGGAATGCTGTGGAGTGATCTCCGCTCACTGCAACTTCTGCCTCCCAGGTTCAAGCAATTTTCTTGCCTCAGCCTTCTGAATAGCTGGGATTACAGGCGACTGCCACCGTGCCTGGCTAATTTTTGTATTTTTAGTAGAGCTGGGGTTTCACCATGTTGGCTAGTCTGGTCTCGAACTCGACCTGAAATGATCCACCCACCTCACATTCCCAAAGTGCTGGGATTACAGGCATGGGCCACCACATCCGCCCTTGGGGTACTAAGTCTTAATTTCATAACTAGGACACATTTTGAATATACAAGTTTCACTAACAATACACACCTTTATACACCCAACGAAATTTTCACAACCCTTAAAAGCACAATGAAATTTTATATATTGTTTAAAAATATCTCCTGCTAAGAAATCTTTGCCATTTCTTAGATGCACATTCCTACTGTTTGTGTTAAAGCACAGAGACAATAAAATGCATTTAAAATATATATATGCTCATTATAAACAACCTTAAATAGAAGGCCATGAACCTGAATTTGTCATACCTGTTGGATAGTAGGCTTGCGAGTACTGTGCTGAGGGTGTGTAGTTAGTGTATTTTTGGGAGGAGCTGACCATTGTTTGAGGACCTTGTTGAACATGGACAGATGTGGTGCTGGGCTGCAGCGTATAGGTAACCTCAGCTGGAAACCTCTGGAGTACAGGAAATGGAACCCCTTTATCTGAAAATGTGGGAGATGTCTCCACTTGTCCAGGGTGCATTCCAAGGGAGTTCTGCCATATCCTGTGAGGAACTGGGGTCCGATCTAAACCTTTCAGAGGGAAAGTACTGTGGTCATGGGACGGAGTTGATACGTAGGAGTAAGGAGACAAACTATCTCGCCGAAATGACCGGTGAAATTGTCCTACAGCCACTGGTCCTGCATAAAAGAGGAAGAGCACATTTACTAATTTTGCATTACACCACCAGACATAGTAAACCAAAGGTCATAAAATATACTACTCTTCACCTATCAGCCATTTTTAACACAACAGAAGTTTAGTTTTGGTAAAAAATTCAGAATCAAGAATATGAGACATATAATGCTGAAAGAAGAATTGAATAAACCTTTGTTTTCTCAGTGTAATAGTCATAAAAGATAAAGTGCCTAAATTCTAACATTAAATCAAATGTTAAATCAAATATTCAACATTAAAAGCCTTTTATACATGATTTGGCCATCTTACCTTTCGCTTTATTTGCCTGACCCAGATTTTTCCAACGTGTAAGCTACTTCCTAAAAGTTTTCCATTCAGTCTTTCAAACAATTTTGTAACATTAATAATAGACATAAAAATAAGCTGTCCACCAAAAAATAAAAGAAATGGGTATGGAACATATAACAAGATTTTTATAAATGTAACGTTCTTTGCTATCTATCTATCTATCTACCTACCTACCTACCAACCAACCAACCGGATCTCACTCTGTCGCCCAGGCTGCAGTGCAGTGACGTGATCTCGGCTCACTCTAGCCTCAAACTTCCAGGCTCAAGCAATCCTCCCACTTCAGCCTCCTGAGTAGCTGGAACTATAGGTGCACACCACCCAGCACTGTTTATTTTACTTTTTGTAGAGACAAGGTCTTGCCACGTTCCCAGGGTGGTCTGGAACTCCTGGGCTCAAGCGATCCTCCTGCCTTGGCCTCCCAATGTGCTAGGATTACAGAAATGAGCCATTGTACCTGGCCTGTTTTTTGTACTTTAAAGGAAAACAAGAAAAATCATTTTTAAGAGGCCTATTATTTGAATACATTCAATCTCCTGAAGTAGGATTTTTCCCCCCTACTAAAGACCTCTTGATTTCAGGGATCCAGAATTTGTGTTGTGTGTATGTGTTTATTTTTGGCATTAATGTTTTATTCTTTTTTTTTCTTAGAAACAGATTCTTGCTTTGTTGCTCAGGCTGGAGTGCAGTGGTGTGAACATGGCTCACTGCAGCCTCGAACTCCTGGGCTCAAGCAATCCTCTCACCTCAACCTCCTGAATAGCTGGAGTTCAGACATGCACCACCACACCTGGCTAAATTTGTTTTGTAGGCAGGAGCCTCCCTATGTTGCCCAGGCTGGTCTTGAACCCCTGGGCTCAAGCATCCTCCTGCCTTTGCCTCCCAAAGTACTGGGATTACAGGCATAAGCCACCATGTCTTGCCCTCCCTTTCAAATTTTTAAAAATGATAATCTTTGTAGAAAAGTCAAGCTTGAAAAGTTTGACTTAGTTTCCTCCTTCATTCCTTAAATCAATCAATCATTTTCCATGATTTTTCTTTCTTCAGAGTCTTTCCAGTAGTATCCTTTCCCAGATGTCAGTGGCTCTCAAACATTGGTTTACATCTGAATCACCTGAAGGGTATGTTAAAAATCCACAAATCCAGGCCCAGAGATTCTGATACTTGTCTTCTCTTCATTAGCAATGTAAAAAGGAATAAAAAATGGAGATAAGGAAGACAGAGAAAGGGCAACAGTATGTAATGAAGGACAAGAGAATATAAATGGTGCAGAACTATAAATTACGATTCTTGAACATAAAGCTAGCCTAATTTATTCCTAAGGAAAGTTTTGCATTAAATCATGTGACTGATTCACAAGTTCCTTTCAATTTATTAAGCTAATCTGTAAAACAGAGGGAAAACCTATTATGTGCTACTCAAGTATTAAACTACACGTTGAAAGCTGACACTCAAATATCTGCTTTTCCAAATAATTAGATTGTAAACCCATTCAACAAGTTACAAATCTGTCATTCTATTTCTGTGGTTTAATTTCCTTTAAAGAATAAAGCAGGCCAGCCATGGTGGCTCATGCCTGTAATCCCAGCACTTTGGGAGGCTGAGGCGGGCAGATCACTTGAGTCCAGGAGTTCGAGACCAGCCTGAGCAACATGGTGAAACCCCATCTCTACAAAACATACAAAAATCAGCTGGGCATGGTGGTGTATGCCTGTAATCCCAGCTACTTGGGAAGCTGAGGCAGGCGAATTGCTTGAACCAAGGAGGTGGAGGTTGCAGTGAGCTGAGATTGAGCCACTGTACTCTAGCCTGGGTGACACAGTGAGACCCTGTTTTAAAAAGAGAGAATAAAGCATTATTGAGTCCAGGAGTTCAAGGTTACAGTGAACTATGATCATGACACTGCACTCCAGCCTGGGTGACAGAGTGAGATCCTGTCTTTTAAAAATAAATACTTAAACAAGTAAATAAAGCATTAATGCCAAAAAGAAAAAAATACATACATATGAACAACACAAATTCTGGAGCCCTGGAAATCAAGAGGCTTTATCTGATGCAGGGAAAAAAATCCTATTTCAGAAGATTAAATGTATTCAAATGACAGATCTCTTAAAAACTATTTTTCCTTTCTTCCTTTAAAGTACAAAAAATAGACCCTGTCTATTTTTTCTAACCCTGTCTCATCCTTCTAACCCCAGCACTTTGGGAGGCCAAGGTGCGAGGATTGCTTGAGCTCAGGAATTTCAGACCAGCACAGGCAAAATGGTGAGATCCTGGCCAGGTATGGTGGCTCACGCTTGTAATACCAGCGTTTTGGGAGGCTGAGGAAGGCAGATCGCTTGAGGTTAGGAGTTCGAGACCAGCCTGACTAACATGGAGAAACCCTGTCTCTACTACAAATACAAAAATTAGCTGGGCATGGTGGCGCACACCTTGTAGTCCCAGCTACTCGGGAGGCTAATGAAGGAGAATAGCTTGAACCTGGGAGGCGGAAGTTGCAGTGCGCCGAGATTGCGCCACTGCACTCCAGCCTGGGCAACACACCAAGACTCTGATTCAAAAAAAAAGAAAGAAAGAAAAAAGAAAAAAAGGTGAGATCTTGTCTTTACAAAAAATAAAAAAATCAGCCAGGTGTGGTGGCATGCCCCAATAGTCCCAGCTAGGAGACTGAGGTGGGAGGATGACTTGATCCTGGGAGGTCAAGGCTGCAGTGAGCCATGTTCATGCCACTGAACTCCAGCCTTGGTGAGAGAGGGAGACTCTGTCTTTAAAAAAAAAAAAAAAAAAGAAGAAGCATAAAACAGTTTTTATGCTGCTTGACTACCAATTTCGCAGGTACACACACTTTGAACCTACCACTGACAACCCCTCCTTTTTTTTTTTTTTTTTTTTGCTCTTCACAAGAGGTGTTTCTCCATGTCCAAAACTACCCATTGCTTGATTTCTCCTGGGATGCTCACATGCCAACACTACATACTGCCTACAGAGTACAACAGCTCTGCCCTCTTTGGGGATAAACTGTTGGCGAATTTTCAGGCTGTCAATAACTTCAGCAGCTAATTAAAGAATTCTCGACCTTAAATTGTTTTATATCTGTCTACTTCTATCATGATAAACTTGGAGTGATGGCCAATTAACTATTTTAGATGCTGTTAAAATTAGAACACAGTCAAGATTAGAAGGGCATTCTTTTAAGTCTGTTTTTTAAAATAAAGAACCAAGACATGTTCAGCCCTTATTTATTCTTCTGTTAAGGGTTACCTCATAGTGGTCAATTCAGATCAACATTACATCACCTATATGTCCTCAAAATATCTTTAAGATATATTTGGCAAAGTTTTAATCCAGAATTCTGGAAATAGAGGGCAGGATGAAATTGTGTTCTTAAAAATTCTATTTCTTTTATGGAAGTGCATCTGAGTTAATCAATTCCCAGGAAAGAATCCAAAAACTTGCCTCTTGAGAGCATGGTATCCCCAGGCAAAAACAGGTTATCCATTTCTCAGACCTGTTACTTAGTTTAGAATATTTTAACCAATATCGTAAAATAAACTGTTCCTAAAAACAAAATAACAAAAGTGCACAAAGGAAAAACAGGCAATCTCACGTTTCTTATCAAGTAGACTCTTGGAAGGTGAACAGTACAGTTGGTTCAGTGGCTCTAAATAAAAGAACTAGGTCCTAAAACAGAGGATTCTATTATAGGCAGAGAAGTATTCAACCCATACACAGAAATAGAACACAGAAAAAATGGAGACTAAGCAGTAGCAGTGTAGTCAGGCACACAACCAAGGCAAGATTCGAGAAGAAAAATGAGATGAGGAAAAACAGAAGAGCCAAGGACTTAGAACATGGAATGAGGACAAAACAAAGTTGTATTCTTCAACAACTCTGTTCAGTTATTCAAGTTCTAGTATGCTTGAACTTATAGCAGAATTACATTCCACCTGAACCAGTAACACAATTCCCTGGTGAACCAAACCTATGGTATAGACAGTCCACACCTGACATACCTTCTGCACACACCAACAGGTAGAATGGTAAGGAAAACAAACAAACAAACAAACAAACAAAAAACACCAAACAGGAAAGGCATCAAAACAATAACTTAGTTATACATGGATTGACATATAATCTATACTGAAACACCATGAATGTATGTTTTTCAACAAATAGTAGTCTTTAAATGCTGACCAACTGAACTATAAGTGAATAAAATCAGATTCCAGATGGCCCTGAATTTCTTTAATTAAAACGGACTCTATCCTTAAAATATAACTGGGTTTAAGATAGTTGAGGGAAAAAGATCAGAGAAAAGAGCAAGTGTTGGTTTTCATGTGTGTGCGTATGTATGTATGTTTCTTTGTTTGAAGTGGTTATCCCATTTCTCCCAAAAAACACATTTTCTAGTCTTTTCTCCTTATGCCCACCAAACATGCAACCTGAAAAAAAAAAAATCCATGTCAGAGATTCTGCCAAATGTATGCCATGGTATTGTCTCCATTGCCTTGCCCCTTACCATTCCCTACCAAAATCAATGGCCATCACATGGAAGTGCGCTAATATTCCTTTAGGACATTCTTATGCCACTGCTGCTTTTTCAACTTATTGTTGGAACTTTAACCTAATCCATTATCTTCTAAACTCCACAGTGGACACATAACCTAGTTCCTTATCTTCTAAATTCCAAATGAACCAAGTACTGTTGTCACTCATAACCCTGGGCGAAGGTTAAGTTGAACATAGTGTTATTTTATTTGTATATTTAAACTTTTCATTAACTCAAAAATAACCCAGATTTCTTTTTTTCTTTTGAGACGGTGTCTCGCTCTGTCGCCCAGGCTGGAGGGCAATGGCATGATCTCGGCTCACTGCAACCTCTGCCTCCCGGGTTCAAGAGATTCTCCTGCCTCAGCCTCCTGAGTAGCTGGGACTACAGGCGCCCGCCACCACACCCAGCAAATTTTTATATTTTAATAGAGACAGGGTTTCACCATGTTGGCCAGGATGGTCTCAATCTCTTGACCTCGTGATTCACCCGCCTCGGCCTCCCAAAGTGCTGTGATTACAGGCATGAGCCACCACGCCCGGCCCCATGGGATTACATTTACTTTATAGTAAATCCATGTTAACATGCTGAAAGTGTTTTTATTACTCTCCTAGTTGAAGGTAAAGAATGAATCATTATTATATCCTGTCGGTTTCTTGGTATACTGCTGCATATCATGGACTCTTTAAACAGAGAAATGGAATACCGCCACCCTCGCCTTCCTGGAAGAGGAGGAAGAGCATCAAAAATCAAGTCTACAGGCCTGGTGTGGTGGTGGCTCACGCCTGTAATCCCAGTACTTCCAGAGGCCAAGGTGGGCAGATTACTTGAGCCCAGGAGTTCCAGACCAGCCTGGGAAACAGAGTGAAACCCTGTATCCACCAAAAATACAAAAAATTAGCTGGGTGTGGTGGCCACACCTATAGTCCCAGCTACTCGGGAGGCTGAGGTGAGAGGATCCCTTGAGCCCGAGAGGTGGAGGTTGCAGTGAGCCAAGATCTTGCCACTGCACTCCAGCCTGGGGGACAGAGTGAGACCCTATCTCAAAAAAAAAAAAAAAAAATCAAGTCTATAAAATAATTTGGCCACGTGCAGTGGCTCACACCTGTAATCTCAGCACTTTGGGAGGCCGAGGCAGGCAGATCACCTGAGGTCAGGAGTTCAAAACCAGCCTGGCCAACATAGTGAAACCCCATCTTTACTAACAATACAAAAATTAGCTAGATGTGGTGGCATGCACCTGTAAAATCCCAGCTACTCTGGAGGCTGAGGCAGGAGAATCGCTTGAACCCGGGAGGCAGAGGGTTCACCTCCCGGTGAGACGAGATCTTGCCATTGCATGCCAGCCTGGGCAACAGAGTGAGACGTCATCTCAAAAAATAAAATAGGCGGGGCGCAGTGGCTCACAGGCCTGTAATTCCAGCACTTTGGGAGGCTGAGGCGGGCAGATCACCTGAGGTCAGGAGTTCAAGACCAGCCTGGCCAACGTGGTCAAACACTGTCTACTAAAAATACATAAATTAGCCAGGCATGGTGGCGCACGCCTGTATTCCCAGCTGCTCAGGAGGCTGAGGAATGAGAATCGCTTGAACCCGAGAGGCGGAGGTTGTGGTGAGCCGAGATCACGCCATTGCACTCCAGCCTGGGTGACAAGAGCAAAACTCCGTCTCAAAAAAATAAACAAATAATAAAAAATAAACAATTCACTATCACAGAGGGTTTCTGAACTTTTACTAAATACAGATGTACACCAAAAAGTTTTTTCAATACTGAAAGATTGTAGCCAATAGAGAAAACTTCAAAGTCTGTAAATGTGAGCTTTCTAAAATTATTTTTAAACTAAAACTTGACAGCCGTAAAGAAAACCATTTTTGCCTTATGTATGTCTAATCATAACCCTTTAAGGAAGCATCAAGCTCTAATTCGCTACAATGAAAGAAATGTGTAGCCAATTCATTCTACATAGGAACTATATCTTGTAAGCCACGATGTATCCTTGTATTTTTGATCTTAAGGTATATAAACAATGCCTACCATTCTACACATCACCCAGAACCCTAAATCTGATGATTGTCTTAACATTTCTTCTAAGATTTCTTAGATGTGCCAATAGGTGGAAGGTGGTAGCCCTCTTCAAGGACAAATTTCCACTGCAGGCACCTTTTCCAAAACTTTCCCTTGGCTGCTATTGTAATGTTCTAGGTTCTTTTTTTTTTTTTTTTTTTTTTTTGAGACGGAGTCTCGCTCTGTTGCTCAGACTGGAGTGCAGTGGCACTATCTCGGCTCACTGCAACCTCTGCCTCCTGGGTTCAAGCGATTCTCCTGCCTGAGCCTCCTGAGTAGCTGGGATTACAGGCGTGCGCCACAACCACGCCCGGCTAATTTTTGTATTTTTAGTAGAGACGAGGTTTCACCCTGTTGGTCAGGCCAGTCTTGAACTCCTGACCTCGTGATCCACCCGCCTCGGCCTCCCAAAGTGCTGGGATTACAGGCGTGAGCCACCATGCCCAACCGTAATGTTTTAGGTTCTCTTGACTATTTTGTTCCGTCCCGCCTTAACCTGTAGGGTGACTCCACTCTGCTTCCCACCGGAGCAAAGGAGCCCCTTCTGTGTTTCTTGCAGACCCAATGTTTCAACGAAGGACTCTTTAGTCTACATGTTTGCAGTGGACAGTGTGGGTCTCAGGAAGGTAAACGGAGGCTTACAACCAGGTAACTCCTGGGGTTCAAACTGGGGACAAGTAGAAGGGAGCCTAAGAGGCGGAGGTCCCTTTTGCTGCCAGTGGGCTCAGAAGGGGCTGAATGCTTACGGACCCTCCAGGGGAGGGCCGGTGGCCACCGTGCTGGTGCCGAGAATGGTGGCGGTGGCAGTGGCGGGACTTTCAGTCTCTGGGAGCACAGTGGACAATGGGTCCTGGGCGCCTTTCGGACTCCCCCAGCGTGAGGACGTGCGAAAACGCGCCCTCGAAGGGCGGTTGCTCCCCGCCGCCCATGTGCCCGCTGTGGGCGAGGGCGCGGGCAGCTCACACTCACCGTGAGGCTCCGGCCGGGGCCCCGCGGGTGGCGGCGGCTCCTGGTGCTGCAACGGGGCGGCGGCGGCGGCCGAGGCAGCGGCGGCGGAGGCGGAGGCCGAGGTGATGAGCAGCCGCTGGAAGCGGTTAGGCGGGCGGCAGGGCACCTCCAGGCCGGCCGCCAGCTTGGCCTTGTTGGCGCTAGTCAGGCGCTTGAGGTGCACGAGCAGCTGCGGCTGGTCGCGGCGGAAGTGCGGGCTGTGGAAGTGATGGAGCGGCCCGTCCCCTGCCGGCCCGCCGCCCCCCGGCCCCGGCCCCGGCCCCGCCGCGCCCGGCCCGCCCAGCACCACCTTGCGGAAGCCGTAGAGGTTGAGCTGGCGGATGAAGCTGGTGAAGTTGGTGGTTTTGAAGAGCTCGGGCTCCGCCCCGGCCCCCGCAGCCCCGCCGCCGCCTCCCCCCGGCCCGGGCGGGCTGAGCAGCTCGGCCTCGAAGAGCGGCTGGTCGATGAGCAGCCCCTCGCCGCGGCCGTCCCAGCGGATGGAGCGGTAGCGCGGGCTGTTCACCAGGCGCCACAGCTTGGCAGGGAAGTTGTTGGGGTTGATGGGGGTGGAGAGAAGCGCCTCCTCCATCGCCCCGACGGGCCCGGGCCTCGCCCCCCGAGCCTAGCTCTCCCACCCCGTTCTCGATCCCTCCCCGGCCTTCGCCTCGCCCTGCCCGCTCCTGCCGGCGCCCGTCCGCCGCGTACCAGGGACCGTTGGCGCACGAGGCCCCGCGGTGCCTCCCAGCACGGCCAATGGGGCCTCGAGTTCCCGCCACGCGGCGTGGGCACCTCCCCCTCGGCGGCCGCGTGCCCCGGCCAGGCCCGCCAGACGCCTGCGGGACCCGGGCAGGCGCCCCTTCCCCAGGCGTTCCCAGACTTGAGGCCGGGAAGGCTGCCCGCCGGGGAGTTCTAAGTCCTGCGAAGAGAGAAGCCCAGTTATCCACCGTGGAATACCAAGAGGCGTGTGTTTCGGTCCAGCCAACTAGTGGGGACTTGGAATGCAGAGAAAGTGTGCGTTAGGCAGCAGAGTCGGTCATTCTGGGGACCAAAGGGTCTGGTCTGTAATCTTTCTAAGTGGAACTGCCCACCTCTCAAACAAAAATGATGCTACTGGAGGTATAATATCTTGAGTAAACGAATTCACCTTTTAGATAGTAGCCTTTTGTATCTTTTTAAGATACACTCTTTTAAGCCAGTATTTTGTTCAAGACAATTTACCCAAGGTTAGACGAGAACTGAGGTCCCTGGGAAGAGGGAATCACAAGAATCTAAGTACTATCTTGTGTGCCTGCCCAAACAGCTGGTGGCATTTTAGACATTAAAGATAAGATGGGATAGAATTCTACGGAATCCATAAGAATCGATCCCTAGCCAATCAATAAATAAGAATGTAACAAGAGCTGTGCTGATTCAAAAAGAGAGGTTCATTTGAAAATGGAAATTGGCCGGGCACAGTGGCTCACGTCTGTAATCCCAACACTTTGGGAGGCCAAGCGGGGTGCACTGCTCGAACCCAGGAATTTGAGACCAGCCTGGCCAACATGGTGAAACCGCGACTCTACTAAAAATACAAAAATTAGCCAGCGTGGTAGCGTATCTGTAGTCCTAGCTACTTGGGAGGCTGAGGCAGAAGAATCGCTTGAACCCAGAAGGCGGAGGTTGCAGTGAGCCGAGATCGCACCACTGCACTCCAGCCTGGGGAACAGAGGGAGACTCCATCTCGAAATAAATAAATTGGAAATTGCTGGGAGAAAGGGGTACAATGTTCTACTCTTCTCATAGTCAAAGAATAAGTGAATATTAAGGTTTTTTAGAAATGAAAATAAAACAACCCAACAAAGCAGCACTAATATAGAGATTTTATTTAAATTGTATTGAATTTTTACAGCACATTGCATTTTTGTCACAACGCAACTGCACAGTTTGGATTTTTGGCCACATCATGTCACTTACACCCACAACAGCTCTTAAAGGAGTATTTAATGAACACATCTGAGCCAAGAGCCCAGAGTCTCTCTCCAAGGCCATGCAGTTTGTTCACTGATGGGACAGTCCCTCAAAACAGCCACACTAAGTAGACAGATACAGTCTCCCCAAATGTTACCAATCTTACTCCCCTTGAAAACAGGCAGAGTGAAGTGCAATGAAAGTCAAGTTAATTAAAAAGCCACTCACAACTGGCAGTAAATTTTAATGATTGATAAAATGCTTAAAATAATTTTATGTATCAGAAACAAGGAATACCTTGTTACTTTTTCAATGATCTCAGGAATTTTGCAGACACAAAATATCCATTATTCAGCTCCATTTAAATGAAAAAAAAGTTCCGCTAGGCTGACCTAAATACGCCAAAACTTTTTAGGTTACATCTATGGCAAGTACAAAAGAACCACAGATGCTTCTCTGTAGGACTGAAAAGGTCAGGGAAATAATGATTCTTGTTCTAAATGCAGATCCTAGTTATTTTGGAATGAAATGCTGTTTTCTAGAAAGCAACATGAAAGTAGCAGTGAGAAAGATGACTACCATCATTTCAAAACAGGATAAGCCTAAATGTAATTTACCATTTATATGTCAACAAATTAAGGAAAATGTATAAAGTCCTAGTGGTTTCATTATAGGCCAAGGAGACTGTATCTGTCCCACCCACAGTACATGGCTATATCACTGTATCTTTTGGTTAAGTGCCACTGGTACATATTAAGATGAAAAAAAAAAAAAAAAACCAACAAAATAAAAGTTTTAAAAAACCAACAACGTTTGGTCCAAATGGACACATGTTCTCTCCCGATTTTGGTATCAAGGCTTTATTCTCTTCTGTTTGGGTTCCATTGTTAAGTGCACAGAAATAGACAGCAGCATTTGTACTGAAACCCTCACATACCAAACAGCATATGCTAGGAGGTAAAAACCAAACGCTAAATTCTACCCTCAAGGTGTCAAGTGTTCAGGATAAGAAGCAATGTGACCCAGAGGAGGCAGCAGCCAAGGGAAAGACAACATGGGGGAAACGGGCAATGGAACAACAACGAAAACCTTTGTTTTATTTTCATGCCAGGAGAGGATCAAGGTGTAGCTCCTGTGTTAGCACCAGGACAACTAGGAAAAGTCAGGCGCAAAGGGTAGGGCACAATCAGCAGATGTTTCACAAGGATAATTTTTACTTTTCCCTTCTCATTCTTCACAGTGAGTAACTCAAGAGCTGCCACTGTGTAACAGAGACGACTGCCTTCACAGCTCAAAATAACTCAATCAGCAGAGTTTTCCTCTGCTCCCAAAAATGGCTTGCTCCCTAGAACTGTCCCCCTAAACTGAATATTCACCAACGCTGGCTAATGAGCCAACTGAAAAATACATTGAAACCTCCACTTGCTGAACCAGTCTTCAAACCAAACTCCACAGAAAGACAGTACTAATGCAACTAGAGGGAGTGCCTCTAAAGACTGAGCCTTCATGCACAGACACAGAGCACAGAGGTACAGGATATAGTTCATCTCAAATAGGACAGGAATTCCTATCTTGTATACTATAATCTGCTTTTGTCAAGGTGGAGGAGAGATGGGTCTGGTTATCACTTGGAGTTTGGTTATACGTATGCCATTCTATTGCTGTTTGGGGCACTTTGCACCAGGTAACATCTATGCAATCATCATCTTGTGACCTCCAGGAGAAAGAGGCTGGAGTCACCAACTCAACATTAAGCTTCCAGACCCTGGGTCTGGGTTAGGACCATTACCCCAAGGTGAGGGTCTCACCAGTAGAGGACCTCCTGCCAAATTGCAATTCCTCTGCTCCAGTTTCATGATACCAAGGAGGATTTCTCAAGATGGTATCTCTGAGCTCTGTGATTTCATGAGCCACACCAACGAACCTTCCAAACTACAACTGAAGCAGATCCTCCCTTCAAACCTGCTAAAGTTGGACAGGTCGTCTCCCCGGCATTCAACTGGAAGCTGTAGCAATGGGTTTCTTCAGCTGTTGGCTCATGAGTTCCCTGGCACGAGAGACTTGAATGTGTTCGTAACAGGAGTTACAGACGAGAACTGGGTCATAGAGTTGCTGATCAGGAATGGGCAGCTTCAGGTGGCAGCATCCAGCACAAAATACATTCCCACAATTTCTGCCAAAGCACGAAGAGGGAAGAGTTCATCAGAAATGCCAATATACTAGCCAGGCAGGGTGACTCACACCAGTAATCCCTGCACTTTGCTAGGCTGAGGCAGTAGAATTGCTTGAGGCCAGGAGTTTGAGACTTGCCTGAGCAACATAGCAAGACCTCATCACTAATAAAAAAAAATTAATTAATATTAAGAAATGCCAATATACTGAGAATGAGTGATACTAAATGAAAAGTTGGGGACAAACAAAAATAGTTTCTATAAAGAGGTATCCACTTCCAAATGGATTCCATTTAGTTCTATACATATGTATTGCACTGTTTTTGTTTTTGTTTTTGAGACAGAGTCTCGCTCTGTTGCCAGGATGGAGTGCAGTGGTGTGATCTCAGCTCACTGCAATCTCCAACTCCCTGGTTCAAGTTGTTCTCCTGCCTCAGCCTCCAGAGTAGCTGGGATTACAGGCACACGCCACCACACCCAGCTAATTTTTATATTTTTAGTGGAGACAGGTTTCACCATGTTGGCCAGGATGGTCTTGATCTCCTGACCTCGTGATCCGCCTGCCTTAGCCTCCCAAAGTGCTGGGATTACAGGCGTGAGCCACTGCGCCCAGCCTGCACTGTTTTTTAAGTCATACTAAATCATACAAAACATCTTACCTGCAATGGTGTCTTCGTTTGGCCAACCAGAATTCACAGTCACAGTTATAGCAGTGTGATGCCATATGGTCTGGAACCCAGCGAGTCACCTAATAGAAGGCACAAGGAAAAATTCCTGGTCCTTGCTGACAGACTGGAAGAGCAACACTGCAATAAGGAAAGCATCCCAGGAGAAAGTGACAAGGCTTATCTTCATAACTGGCTACCACTTGCCTACCAGGTTGACACTCCACTGGGAGACAGCTCAGTCTACAGCATGTCATTCATCTCTGGGAAGTATGACGACTCACTGGCTCACATAAGTACCCACCACATATGTGCCTAAACATACCTCAGTCTCTTTCTTATCAACAGGTTCCCAGCTTGCTTCTGAAAGGCAGTCTTCACTGTGATCAGAGCCAAAATCCTCAGTATCGCTGCCATCTGACTCCTTCAAACATGTCTGATGAAAAGGCAAAGACAACAACATTATCTTCATCATCATTAACACTTAGTGTTTACCATGTGTCAGGCACTGTGCTAAGTGCATTACATACATGAACTTATTTCTCATGACAGTCTTACAACGTATACTACTAATATCCCCCTTTTACAAATAAGAAAATGAAGCCACAGAGAAAGTTAAGAGCTGATATGTGGTAAAACTGGGATTTGAACCTAGTATTGTGGCTTCAGACTTATACTCTTACCAATATGCTACACTACAGCATAGAAAGACTCTCTTGTTACGTTCTCAACCAGGGGTTGGCAAGCTACGGCCCACAGGCCAAACTAGCCCACTGCCTGTTTTTGTAAATCAGGTTTTGTTGGAACACAGCTGCATTCATTCATTTACATACTGTCTATGGCTGCTTTTTGTTTTGTTTTTGAGACAAGGTCTCGCTCTTTTGCCCAGGCTGGAATGCAGCGGCATGATCACGGCTCACTGTAGCCTCAACATCCTGGGTTCAAGAGATCCTCCGACCTCAGCCTCCCGAGTAGTTGGGACCACAAGCATCCGCCACCATGTCCAGCTAATTTTTTTGTAATTCCTGTAGAGATGGGGTTTTACCATGTTGCCTAGGCTGGTCTCAAACTCCTTGGCTCAAGCGATCCACCCACCTCGGCCTCACAAAGTCCTAAGACTACAGGCATGACCCACTGTGCCTGGCCTATGGCTGCTTTTGCACAACACCAGAGCTGAGTAGTTGCAACATAGACTGTATGGCCCACAAAACCTAAAATAGTTATTATTTGGCCCTTTACAAAAAAAAAAAAGGTTTGTTGATTACTGTTTAAAGCACCAGAGAAGTGAGAAGCAGGCAAGTGGGGAGCACCTTAACAGAAGAAAGGAAAGTGTCTGAAAATGGCAAGATACCATGGGGAGGAAGCTGGCTCCTAGAAGCTCCCCAAGCACTATGGTGCCAGAACCTGAGGCTGCCCAACACTGCACAGCCTACATAGTCTTCATCTCTCACCTGGATTATTCCAAAATGACCTTACCAGCCTCCCAATCTGGGTCTCAACTGACTCATTAAAATTGTACACTGTTGGGCCACGCACAGTGGCTCACACCTGTAATCCCAGCACTTTGGGAGGCTGAGGTGGGTGGATCACGAGGTAAGGAGATTGAGACCATCCTGGCTAACACGGTGAAACCCTGTCTCTACTAAAAATACAAAAAAAAAAAAAAAAAAAAATTAGCCGGCCGTGGTGGCAGGCACCTGTAGTCCCAGCTACTTAGGAGGCTGAGGCAGGAGAATGGTGTGAACCCGGGAAGGCGGAGGTTGCAGTGAGCTGAGATCGCGCCACTGCACTCCAGCCTGGGTGACAGAGCGAGACTCCATCTCAAAAAAAAAAAAAAAAAAAAAAAAATTGTACACTGTTGCAAGAGTGTAAGAGTCATTTTCTTAAAGTACAACTCTGATCATATTATACACTGGCCTAAAATTTTATTGCCTTAAGGGTAAAATCCAAACAAGAAGGGCACTCAAGCTGACCCTTCTAATCTCCACCTACTTCTCCAATGTCAGCTCCCACCACCCTATCTGTCTCTTACAGCCCCAGTGTAAGTGTGTATGCATGCATGTACACATATACACTCGCATGTCCCATCCTTTTAAGCCATATCATTGGAGTACCTATTGCCACGATGCTTCTGCAAATGGTGTTTCCTTTTCACTGTCTACCTAGCTAAATATCACACATTCTTCAGCACTCAGCTCAAGCATTACCTTCTCAAGAAAGCCTTCCTTGATGTTTCACTCCATTCCAGCCCTCTAACACCCGATGCCTCCTCAATCATAGCACTTAAAAACATCATTCTAATTGCTTACTTGTTTTTCATCCTATAGTCCAGGCACCTAACTCAGTGGCACACAGCAAGTACCCAACGAATAAATGCTGAATGGAGGGAAGGCTGGATGAACAGACTAAATAATGGGTGTATGGCAGTTGGTGACTACTTACAAAATCATCCTCATAGTCCATGGGAGGCTCTGCTGGAGGGGCACAGCAGTGACGGATATCCAGCCTCATCTGAAGCTCACGCACCTGTCGACGTAGCTGCTCTACCTCTTGCTTGTACCCTGCTTCGATTTGCCGTAACCTATGCTGGATCACATCCGTGGGAAAGGGGAGTCCATCATCATCCAAATAGAGAGGAGGCACTGGAGAAGGACAGGTCAGTGGAACAGGCTTTGTGCTAGAGACTTGCTTTGGGTGACTGGACAACCACATCCGGTTCTTTCCTCCTGGGCCAGTACAATGTCCATTGGAATGACTAGAACAGACAGGTGACTTCATACCTTCTCTCTGAGCCCACTGGCCCCCAAAGCAGGGCCCCGTGGCCCGCATCTGCTTACTGTTTGGCCTCTTGCTACAACAGCCATAGGAAAGCAGCCGCCGAGGGGTGGCCTCCCCACTTGGGAATGAAGTCACCATCCCTTGGAAGCTGTCCCAGTTGGACCCTAGAAAAGAGAACTCACTAATCTGGCTCTGAGAAATTGGCTTCCGGACCAATTCCAATGGCATTTTCCCAAAGCGAGGATTTTCCAATAACTGCCCATTCCTATTACTTCCTCTTTTACCAATGTCTTCCTCCCCATGAGTCAGATCTGGCACAGAACTCGGTTGCTCCTGGTGGGAGATACTTGCCACAGACCCTGAGGGATCTTGGTTGAGGAAGTCAGCCCTTGGGCCTAGAGGAGTTTGGCAGGCAGCACTTGGTGGGTTGCAAAGGGTGCTGAGGCTGTGATCGAGAACACATTTGTAGGGCACACCTAGCAAGGAGTCTGGCTGGGCCTGTTGGGGCGCACCTGTAGAAGAGTCCTGGGAAGACTCAGGAAAATTACAAACTCCATCACACTTATTAGAAATGACCTTGGAGAGTGCACTGACAGCTTCTGTTTCAGGACAATGTTCAGGTGGCTCCCCTGTGCCATCTAAAGTCCTACCCACCTCATTCTGGGCAGAAGGGTTGGGAGCTGGTCCCTTAGTCTCTTCCAGGACTTTGATCTCAGGATCAGAGGTGTTGCTCTTCATTTCCCGAGGCACTGCGGTATTAAGCAATTTGTAACTTGGAGAACAGTTTTTGTGACTCTTGAAAGGTTTATTGCTCAAGTAGTCTTTCTGGCTGCTGGGCAGAGGAGGAGGAAGACCCACTTCTCCCACAGTCTGCTGAGGACCTCCTACCCCAGAGTCCACAAAGGTTGTCTCTGATCCCTCAGGATTGCTGTGCCAGGGCTCCAGGCCTACCCTGACCTCCTGACAGTGGTTATTCAGGTTAGGGTCACTGGATGTACGAGTCAGGGGGCTGCTTGTGTCACAGGCAGAAAGAAGATCATCCATGGATCTGGTTTTAGGTAATCTGGAATGACAAATATAACACCTCCGGGTCAGGAGATGGGCACTTGCAATACAATATATGGAGCTGAATCAATGGAGCAATATCAAAGCGAGAGTTTAGAAAAAATGACACTTAAGAACACTTAAGTTTAACAATAATGACCCTTAAGATCACAAATAACCAATGTTCACTGAAAGTTTACTCTGTAAAAAAAGTGTAAGACATGGACCCTGTCCTCTGGAACCCAAAAATCTATCCTCAGCTTTTGTCAGCACTCAACCTACCAGTCTCCCTGGGCAATCTCAACCACTACAATGGTTTCAGCTGCCTTCTATGCCAATGCCTTCTGAATCTATTGTTCCAGCCAGGACTATACCCGAGACTCAAACCCAATATCTCACTGCCTCCATCACAATAAAACAGAAAGAAGACGGGTTTTGGAGCTAGAACATATTGGCTCTGACACTAATTAGCTACATGACTACAAATAAGTAAATTAACCTCCCAGATACTTGGTCTCTCCCTTTATACAATGATGATAATAAATCATACCTTGTAGAGATGCTACGAGAATTCAAAACATAGGCAACCAACCACAAACATAATAACCACAAACTTTATTAAGACAACACAACTCCCTCAGCACTGCTCTTTATAACCACTTAGCAGCGGTGTGCTCCTCTGATTCCCAAGGCCCCATGGAAACTTCCCCTGGTATATAGCACTCAGAGTTCTAGAGGCATTCATATATACCAGACGTGTTAAGGGACATTTTCAAGAATGGCCATCCTGATTATTAATGCAGTTCAAAGTCCTTAGAGCAATGAAAACTTGAGGGAAATTCACCAGGGAAACAGTAGAGACTTCACTGGCCTCCTATTTTTAGATGGCTCAGTCAGTTCAGCCCATGCGGAAAAATCCCCCAAAGGCAGAGTTACAACGCAGCTTATTTTAAGTAATTGATTTTTGAAACTTAAATGTTTTATACATATTTGATATAACTTTTATGACCAATTTTGATTTTTTTTTAATGGTATGAAATTCCAGGAAGGCAAAAACAGTCGTTATAATTAGAGTTCCTGGAGTCCCATAGGCAGGGCTCAAATCCCAATTTAACAACATCTTTGCTGTGTGACTTTAACTTCTCTAAGCCTCAGATCCCTCATCTATGGAATAAAGGTTAAAGTACCTAGCTCTTAAAGCTATTATGAAGATTAAACAAAAGAATCCACATCAAAGCACATTGCTCAGTACTTCCTATAACACATTATTGCACATCATTGTTTACTTGTTTAACTCCCTCTGCTGAAGTGTGCTGATGGCAGGACTCTGTCTTATTTGAATCCCCAGCACCTAGCACACTACCAGGGGCAAATGACTTGAGAAATGAATGAATAAGCTCAAAATACCACATCAACTTTCCACTGCTAGGTGCCAATTGAATGTGTGATATACATCAGGCATCTTGGTGGATCTTCTTAGACATCCAGACAACCAGGGTCCACCCAAGACCTAATGCATAAGAACGGCCAAGAGTGAGGCCCAGTGATCTGTATTCTTTTAAGTGCCACAGCTGACTTCTTTCTTTTCATTTTATTATGGAAACTTTCAAGCATACAAAAGAAGTAAAGAATATGCCGGGCACAGTGGCTCACTCCCGTAATCTCAACACTTTGGGAGGTCAAGGCAGGCAGATCTCTTGAGGCCAGGAGTTCAAGACCAGCCTGGCCAACATGGTGAAATCCCATCTCTACTAAAAATACAAAAACTAGCTGGGCGTCGTGGTGCACACCTGTAAACCCAGCTCCTACTTGGGAAGCTGAGACATGAGAATCGCTTGAGCCTGGGAGGCAAGAGGCAGAGGTTGCAGTGAGCCGAGATCGTACCACTACATTCCAGCCTGGGTGACAGAGCAAGACTGTCTCAAACAACAACAACAAATAGAAGCCTATAATTAACTCCGATGTGTTCTTCGTCCCAATTCAAATAACTGCCATCCTCCACAACTCATTCTATGTGTACCAAAGGTTAATCAGCAATGTTGACAGAGATAATAATACCTGAGTTTAGAACAAGGAGAGAGAGCTCATCCAGCTAGGTGGTCAAGGAAGGCTACACAGAGAGGGTAGGATTTGAGATGGGTATAGAAGAATGTGTTTATGACTTTAATGGAAGGATAAGAAAAAAGACAGTAGGACATTTTTGATCTAGGGAAAGGTAGAATCAAAGGTAAGTCAGGTCAGTTGTTACAGAGACCATTCCCTTTAAAATCTTTATACCAGTTATTTCTCCAAATCCACTCTCCATCTTGAGCTGCCTACAACACACCTCCTTCTTTGCTGTCAACTAATATTTCAATCCCAATTTCCCTGTATCTCCGCTTTCTCCCCAAACTGGCTTGTCTTCTCGACTTTTCAATGTCTATTAGCGGTACTAATATTCTCCTACTTTCTAAGCTCAGATACTTGGGACCCAAAGTACTTTTCACTTCTACTCTTCAACTTTCAATCAATTCTGTAGCCTGCCAATGGTTCTCTATAGTGCTTCTAAATTTAATCCTTCCTCTTTGCCAGGGACTCTTCCCCTCATACCTAAACTACTACAGCAGTGCTGGCTGGTCTCTGTGCCTCCAGCTACCCTGTACTCACTGATTAGTTCTCCAAGGATCCCACTGTCAGAAGATCACAGTGACTTCCTATAGTGACTTCCTATTGACAACCGAATCAAAATAAACTCTTTACTGTAATGTTTAAAGCCTTCAATGCCCTCAATGACCTGTCTTATATTTCCTTCTATTCCTTAAAATAGCCCCTTCTCAACCCCTGCCAGCCACAGAAGTTCTTTTTTAAAAAAAAAACTACCTCTCGCCCAGGCGTAGTGGCTCACTCCTATAATCCCGGCACTTTGGGAGGCCAAGGTGAGCAGATCACTTGAGGTCAGGAGTTCGAGACCACCTTGACCAACATGGTGAAATCCCGTATTAAAAATACAAAAATTAGCCCAGCTACTATTACTAATACAAAATTAGTAATCCCAGCTACTCAGGAGGCTGAGGCAGGAGAATCAGTTGAACACGGTGGGCGGAGGTTGCAGTGAGCTGAGAAGATCATGTGACCGCACTCCAGCCTGGGCAATGGAGCAAGGCTCCTTTTCAAAAAGAAACCCTACCTCTCATGTATCTACTTCCTTTGGACCCCTCTCCACTAACCTTGTTACTAAGCTCACAACTACCTTTATTTCATTCATTTGTCCAGTTTTTTTTTTTTTTTTTTTTTGAGACAGAGTCTCGCTCTGTCACCTGGGCTGGAGTGCAGTGGCACCATCTCGGCTCACTGTAACCTCCGCCTTCCCAGGTTCACGCCATTCTCCTGCCTCAGCCTCCTGAGTAGTTAGGACTACAGGCGCCCGCCACCACGCCCAGCTAATTTTTTTTTTTTTTTTGTATTTTTAATAGAGATGTGGTTTCACCATGTTAGCCAGGATGGTCTTGATCTCCTGACCTTGTGATTCGCCCACCTTGGCCTCCCAAAGTGCTGGGATTACAAGCATGAGCCACCACACCCAGCCGTTTGTCCAGTTTTAAGTAAATTTTTACTTGAGTAAATTTATTTAAATTTACTTATGTGCCAGATTCTAAGCCAGACACAGAGAACACAAACAGACCCACAGTTCTTGTCTGGTCCTTCATGAAAATTTCCTGAGTAAAACAGCCACCAAATGACCCTTTTAAAACACACATCATTTCTCTAAAGCTTTGAACTATACACTTTTTTTTTTTTTTTTTTTTTTGAGATAAGGTCTCGCTCTATCACCCAGGCTGGAGTGCCATAGCACAATCACAGCTCACTGCAGCCTCGACCTCCTGGGCGCAAACCATCCTCCTGCCTCAGCCCGCCAAGTAGCTGGGATCACGGCGCACGCCACCATGCCTGGCTAATTTTTGTATTTTTTGTAGAGGTGGAGTTTTGCCACGTTGTCCAGGCTGGTCTCAAACTCCTGGGCTCAAGCAACCTGTGCACCTTGGCCTCCCAAAGTACTGGGATTACAGGCATAAGCCACTGCGCCCAGCCTAAACTACACACATTCTTATCTGCTTAGATGCTGGCTTAGAATTGTTCTCTAGTTGGCCGGGTGCAGTGGCTCACGCCTGTAATCCCAGCACTTCGAGAGGCCGAGGCGGGTAGATCACGAGGTCAAGAGATTGAGACCATCCTGGCCAACATGGTGAAACCCTGTCTCTACTAAAAATACGAAAAATGAGGGTGTGGTGGCGGATGCCTGTAGTACCAGCTACCCTGGAGGCTAAGGCAGGAGAATCACTTGAACCCAGGAGGTGGAGGTTGCAGTGAGCCAAGATTGCGTAACTGTACTGCAGCCTGGTGACAGAGTGAGACTCCATCACAAAAAAAAAAAAAAAAGGAATTGTTCTCTAGTTGCTCTGTGTCTTACCTTAGAGCTTAAAATTATCTTGAAAGTAGAACCAATATCTTCTATTTATTTGGTGTAGCCCACAAAACCTAGTACAGTAATAGGCAACTTGTAGGTATTAAAGAAACATTTGTTGAATTGATAAGTCAGATACTAAGTTAATGAAATGATTATTAAATGAGTCACAGAGCTTATTCAAAATTTGATTAAAAGTTATGACCCCTCTCCCAGGAAAAGTAAACCTATGAACCTATTCATAGGTTTGCATAGTTTGGGGAAGGAAAAAAAATCACTGAATTCCTGAAACCTATCATGGTCCCCTCACAATGACTTAGTTCAAAAGACCCTCAAACCAGTAATTTGGGATGCTGGGTTTTTTGTTTTCCTTTATAATACTCAATCAATAACATATGTCATATTTGAAAAACTTTTAGCCAGGATGGACATGGTAGCTCACACCTGTAATTCCAGTGTTTTGGGAGGCCAAGGCAGGAAGATCACTCAAGGCCAGGAGTTTAAGACTAACGTGGGCAACAGACCCTGTCTCTACAAAAAATAAAAATTGGCACGTGCCTAATGAGCTAATTAGCTACCTGGGAGGCTGAAACATAAGGATTACTTGAGCTCAGGAGTTTGAGGTTACAGTAAGCTATAATTGTGCCACTGTACTCCAACGTAAATGACAGAACAAGACCCTGTCTCTTAAAAAAAAAAAAAAGCTCTCAGCCAATAAGCAAATATCAAAATTTGAGAGAGAGATATATATCCTTTGAGCATAGTATTTTCATTTATCTGGCAAAAATACTAGCACAAATGCAAAAATATGCATACAAAGTAACCCCACTGGCCAGGCGCAGGAGCTCACACATGTAATCTCAACACTTTGGGAGGCCGAGGTGGGTGGGTAACTTGAGGTCAGGAGTTTGAGACCAGTATGACCAACATAGTAAAACCCCGTCTCTACTACAAATACAAAAATTAGCCGGGCATGGTGGCGCATGCCTGTAATCCCAGCTACTCGGGAGGCCGGGGCAGGGGAATCACTTGAACCTAGGAGGTAGAGGTTGCAATGAGTTGAGATTGTGCTACTGAAGTCCAGCCTGGGCAACAGAGCGCAACTCTGTCTTTAAAAAAACAAAACAAAACAAAACAAAACTACAAAGTAACCCTACTAAACTATGTACTTAAAAATGGTGTGGATGGTAAATAGCATGTGTATTTCACAATTTTTTTTTTTTTTTGAGACGCAGTCTCGCTCTGTTGTCCAGGTTGGAGTGCAGTGGCGCAATCTTGGCTCACCGCAATCTCCGCCCCTCAGATTCAAGCGACTTTCATGCCTCAGCCTCCCAAGTAGCTGGGATTACAGGTGCCTGCCACCATGCCCGGCTAATTTTTGTATTTTTAGTAGAGACAGGGTTTCACCATGTTGGCCAGGCTGGCCTTGAACTCCTGACCTCAAGTGATCTGCCCGCCTCGACCTCCCAAAATGCTGGGATTACAGGCGTGAGTCACCATGCCCAGCCTGTATTTTACAATTTTTTAAAAAGTTACACATACAAGGATGTTCACAAAAGCACTCCCTGTAATGATTTAAAAAAAAATGGAAATTACCTAAATGATGAATAGGAATCTGGTTATATAAATTGTGGACTACTCTGAAGCCAATAAAAACAAGAAAAGAAATTTAGATGTGCTGTTATGAGAAGACAATCTAATACAAAGTGGGAAAAACAAGTTGCAGAATATGCAAAAAAGTAAAAAGGGTATGTAAAAATATTCTGATTTTATTTATAAAAATGTTTCCACATGAGAGCATGAGTGTGGATTTACCTATGTAGAGATAAACATCTGGAAAGACACATAACAAATGTTAATAGTGGACACCTGTGGGGACAAGGATCCTAAGGGATTTTCTACTTTTATACTGACTATTTTTTTAAAAACAAGAAACAGGTACTACTCTCATAATTTAACCAACACCATCTCACTTCCCCCCAAAACATTCAGCCAGAAGATAACTAATTTTATGTCTCCCTTTTAAATTCTGGCCTTTTTCTGACGGAGTAATATAAGGCCATCCCCCTGCTGGGAACCCATTTCCCTGAGAGTCAGATGTTTCTAGAAGCTAATGCTGGACACAACAAAGGTTGCTACTAATATAGCAAGCTCTCCGTGCCCTGTACCAGTGAACAAAAATCAAGACCATTCTCACAAACCTTCCTAAAACAGTCCTTTCTGTTTTGTTCTCTCTCCTGCTTGGGTATATCATACAGGGTGATAGCAGCTCCTTCAGGAAAAAAAGTATCCAACCTTATCTTCAGAGGACCTTGAAAATACACAGAGTGTACTCCAGGCTGGCTACAAGTCTTGGCCAAGCTTTTCCTGCAAATGACTCAAGAAGTTGCTTTTAAATACCTCAGAAAGAGGCCGGGCACGGTGGCTCACACCTGTAATCCCAGCACTTTGGGAGGCCGGAGCAGGTGGATCATCTGAGGTCAGGAGTTCGAGACCAACCTGGCCAACATGGTGAAACCCCGTCTCTATTGAAAATACAAAAATTCGCTGGGTGTAGTGGTTGGCGCCTGTAATCCCAGCTACTCGGAAGGCTAAGGCAGGAGAATCGTTTGAACCCGGGAAATGGAGGTTGCAGTGAGTTGAGATTGCGCCAGTGCACTCCAGCCTGGGGGACAAAGCTAGATTCCGTCTCAAAAAAAAAGAAAGAAAGATAGAGAACATTTAGATGAGATGGGAAACAGTTATTGCTTTCCTAGTGGAGAGAGGAGAAAGAAAGAAGGGCTTTTCTTACCTGTCCAGAGAGCGGCCAGAGAACTCCTGGCTCTGGGCCACTGGGGAAAGGTAAAGATCCATGTTTTCCTCCCCAAGTGTGCATGGAGATGATGCTGGCAGATAAACAGCCGTCCAGAGGTGCAGGGCCCGGACATGACAAACAGGATGCAGGACCTAGGGAAGCAGCCCAATACGAGTGCTTTGTCAAGAGTCTCTGGTCCCTTTTCTTTCCCTAAGCCCTTGACTCTACATTTTCCCTACTGATTCAGCTCCTTCTCCCTATAGGTTTCTAAATAGCACCTATAGGAAAAGGGCTGAGACTCACCATGTCTGAGCTGGGTGTGTAGAGGAAGTTATGAAAGTTTTTATTGCCAGCTCGAAGGAGCGCCCACACAGAGCAGGTCCGCTTGTAGATGTTGCGCTTCTCTCGCTCACAGGGGTTGTTGGCCAGGAAGGTGCCATAGAGGCAGGAGTATGTGTGTTGCACCAGTTTTACCTAGAAGGCAGAGAGAGCTTGCACCTGGGGGCCTTGAGCTGTCATTCCCCCCATCCCTCTTGTCACAGGGTTTAGGACTTACCAGGAATGCTTCATTAAATTCAAACAGGCAGGGGAACTGCTTAAGCAACTGATGAACAGAATCAAGCCACTGGAGGAACACAGGGCATTGTTCGTTTTGGTCCTCCACATTCTCTTGGTGGCCACAGCGATCTCCAAACTTGTGCCCAAAATCCAGCCAGTCAGACTCCACTAACACTTGGAAGCCCTGCAAAAAAAGAAACTATTCAAACATAGGGCCTCTCTGGAAACGCTGACGTGCTGCTCTCCCGGGAACTGCCCAAAGCAGGGAGCTGGCAGCTTCAAAGAAAACTAGGACTGGACCTAGAAGAGGACTAAAAGCCACCAATTTTCCAAAGCTTTGGGAGTTGAAAAAAAAGGGAAAAAAAAAGAGCCACCAATGTCCTCTACTGAAAGATTCCTAGGACAGATCCAGAGGGCTCAACACCTTCCCTCCTCCCACATTCCCTCTGGTCTTCCCACCCAATTCCTCTCAATACCTCCAACGTCCTGTAATATGGGTCCAGTAATATTTTGGCCAGGGCTACGATCTGTGGTGTGCGGTCCCAGCCGTCGGAGCAGTGTACCAGCACAGGCCGGCCTTCCCGGTCTACTGTATTTGCCACCAGCACAGCTGCTTTTAGCATTACCGACAAGTGCTGCAGCCATTTGGTACTCTCCAATGCCGACAACCAGCTACACAAGAGCAGAAATCAAGTCGGTCACAAAGGGAGCTGAGGCCACAACAGTCTCTCCTCCATCCACAGCCAGCCCTACCCAACAAAGTCCCCAGTGAGAACTGAAACAAAGAGGTACAACCCAGGGCCTTTTGGACAAGAGGTATCTAGCAGGAAGGTAGGGAAGACAGGACCTGCAGCAGATAAGAGCTTATGAGGCTCAAAAGAGGAACTGGGAAGCATCACATGCGCACTCAGCCATTTTCTCTCCCCAGTTCTCTGTGTTCTTTGAGTAGAACAACTGATCCAAACTAAAGGAATTCAATGTCCTGTGACCACGCCAAAGTGTTGGCTGAGAAGTGGAAGGGTTCTTGGAACTAGCCCATGGCACCCAACTCCACCCAGGCCCTCAGGTCTCCTGCTCTCCGAACTTCTCATCTCCCCATCTAATCTTCCAAGAATAAGAGGTACTGGGTAAGGAATGAGACTGGAAGGAATCCGAGCAGGGAACACCTACTTGCTAGGATCCGGCATCTGGCTACACACAGCCCGGAGGTACTGAAAGCTGTTCCGGATGGCATGGATGTTGGCCATTCCCATGAACACGACCTCACAGTTGGGATAGTACTCTGTAGACATGACAGGAGAGTGGGACGTAAAAGCACGTCCTAGGCTGGGCGCGGTGGCTCACACCTGTAATCCCAACACTTTGGGAGGCCAAAGCAGGTGGATCACCTGAGGTCAGGAGTTCGAGAACAGCCTGACTAACACAGTGAAATCCCGTCTCTACTAAAAATACAAAAATGAGCTGGGCATAGTGGTGGACACCTGTAATCCCAGCTACTTGGGAGGCTGAGGCAGGAGAATTGCTTGAACCTGGGAGGTGGAGGTTGCAGTGAGCCGAGACCGCGCCACTACACTCCAGCCTGGGTGACAGAGCGAGACTCCGTCTCAAAAAAAAAAAAAAAAAAAAAAAAAGCACGTCCTGGAAACAGGCATCCAGGACAAGAGTGGTCCCTGGTGGGCAAAGCTTCCCTGGCCAGGCAGAGCACTCCAGCATGGGAACTAAATACAGTTTTGAAATCTGAATCACACTTATATCTCTGGAGACTCAGGTGCCATATACTAATAATAGTAACAGTAATGACAGATGATAGTAGTACTTAGAAAGACAATATAGCCGGGCGCGGTGGCTCACGCCTGTAATCCCAGCACTTTGGGAGGCCGAGGCGGGCGGATCACAAGGTCAGGAGATCAAGACCACGGTGAAACCCCGTCTCTACTAAAAATACAAAAAATTAGCCGGGCGCGGTTGTGGGCGCCTGTAGTCCCAGCTACTCGGGAGGCTGAGGCAGGAGAATGGCGTGAACCCGGGAGGCGGAGCTTGCAGTGAGCCGAGATCGCGCCACTGCACTCCAGCCTGGGCGACAGAGCGAGACTCCGTCTCAAAAAAAAAAAAAAAAAAAAAAGAAAGACAATATATGCTAAATTCTCAATAAATAGTAGCTGCTCTGCAGCAATACTTTTATATATACAACTTCTTTTTCTTTTTTGAGACGGGGTCTCATGGTCACTCAGGCTACAGTACAGTGGCATGATATCAGCTCACTGCACCCTCTGCCTCTTCAAGCGATTCTCATGCCTCAGTCACCTGAGTGGCTGGGATGGGACCACAGGAGTGCACCACCATGCCCAGCTAATGGTTTGTATTTTTGATAGAGGCGGGGTTTCACCATGTTGCCCAGGCTGGTCTCGAACTCCTAAGCTCAAGTCATCCGCCTGCCTCTGCCTCCCAAAGTGCTAGGATTACAGGTGTGAGCCACTGGGCACAGCCTACATAGGCAACTTCTAACCATCCCAACAATTTTGCAAAGTTTGTAACACCCCCTTCTTGTAAAACTGAAAATAAAGCTTGGGCAGATTAAGCAACTTCAGCATAGTCATAGTCATAGCCATAGCTAGTAGGTAGCAAAGTTATGATTCCAAGCCAGGTTTGTTTGGGCTCTTTCCACTATACAAACGGCCCCCAACCCCTCCTCACCAAAGCCACCCACAGCACAGGCTGGTTACAGACACCAGGATAAGAGCAATACCTTCGCATTCACAGCCTCCACCCTTGGCCCGGTTGGCCACTGCTGCTGTGTAGGATCGCGCATCCAGGATCAGCAGCTTCTGGGGGGCTGCTGTGCTCTCCACTCCAGAGCATGCAGTCAGAGAGGAATCTAAACACATAGCAGCAAGGAGCCCCTGAGTCAGCCAGCCACCCAGCCTCCTGCTGGCCCTCTGGCACTCCCTCTCAGAAGGCAGAACATGCAACTACAGACCCCTCACACTCCACAGCTTCTGACAAGGCAGGGACCCCAGCACCCCATGTGCGATCATCTTCCCAGACTCTCACTGAGGACTCCCTGGGAGCCAATCAAGCCAAGGAGGGGGCCTGCTCCCTGGGGGGTTAGCATCATCCACACCTTACCAAAGTCTGCATCACACGCCTCGCTGGTATCATTATTCCCGGTGCTGAGGGAGCCCCCAGTGGCCCTTGTCCCCGGGTCCAGGGCACAGGCTTTAGCGATGGACGTGACCAGATACTCATCATCAGCATTGCGCCAGCCCCACCAGCTGATCTCTGGCTGGCTGCAGCGGGCAATGGCAGCCCCATTGCGCAAGTGTCTGACAAAACAGAAGAAACCGTAATGCCCTTGGCATTCGAAGCCTCCAGAGGCCTACCTCAGGGGGTTAGACCAAAGTCTCTAGAGCCAGCAGGGGCTACCCACTCATCCAGGCCATAACAGCAACCAAAAGCCCCAGCATCTCTAGCAGGCTTCACAGTTTACAAAGCACCATCACACATATTTTCTCAAATGGGCTCTGTACGCCCAAAGTGACCTTGACTCATCAAATATGCACAGCAACTGCTCCAGGTACAGACACCCAGCAGGAGAACAAGGCCTGGCTGAGCCAAGAACAGGAACAATTCCAAACTTCAGGGTTACTTCCTGTCTCACTCTATTTTAGCTACAATATTCTAGTGCAGAGATCAGCAAACATTTTCAGTAAAAAGTCAGACAACAAATTTTTGGCCTTGTGGGTCACAACCAGTTTCTGTCATGTATTTCTTCTTTGTTTTTTTAAAAATAGCCCTTTAAAATTGTAAAAATCATTCACAGCTTACAAGCCGTTTTATATAATAGACTATGAGCCAGATTTTGTCTGCAGGCCAGTTTGCCAACTCGTGTACCAATGTTTACACACACACACACACACACACACTCTCTCTCTCTCTCTCTCTCTCTCTCTAAAAAAAGGGGGGGAATGAATAAACTCCCTAACAGCCTTATTCTTAGGAGAAAAAACTAAGATAGTTTTTTGTTTTAAAATTATTTTATACTTCCCCATAGTGTCAATTCCCAGTCAACCAGGTTACCCAAAACCTCCAATACTGACTCTTTCCTTGTTGCATAAGAAATGGCCTCCCTACTTCCCGGCCCCACTGCCTCACCTATACACAACCACGGGGATCCGCTTCCAGGAGCGGAAGGAAGCCACATTCTCCAGCTCTTTGTCAGTGATCCACACAGGAACCAGCAGCTTCTGGGGGTAACTGGGGCACAATCTGAAAAGAGACCAGGTGGGGGTCACCGCACTGGGTCTAAAACATGTGACGACAGGATCCCTGGAGATGGCCTTGTGGGAAGAGAAACCAGAAGCCTTCCTCCCTCACAGACTAAGAAGCTGTGCCCACCACGCTTTATCCAAACACGGAAGCCGTTTGGTGTGGAAGGAGTTTTGGTCCCCAACCCTCTCACTTGTAGTTGCTGTTGATGTGTGAGACTCTCCAGACGTTCTGCAGGTCAAAGCCCATCCTTGCAAGCTCCGCCTCCTGCCGACAACGTATGT
The DNA here is from genome assembly GCF_049350105.2 of Macaca mulatta. Lineage (NCBI taxonomy): Eukaryota > Metazoa > Chordata > Mammalia > Primates > Cercopithecidae > Macaca > Macaca mulatta. Next base: position 51,483,495 of record NC_133421.1, on the reverse strand, counting down.
GCTCACCTGCAACAGAGGCCCCATGATGGTTAGCTTCCCAGAGCACCGATGTGCAGGAGTGGAGGAGGGATGAGAACCAAGGGGTAAGAAGCAGCCTCCCAAAGAAAATAGACTGGCCTCACCTGGCTGACATAGGTGAGTGTGCTGGTCCTCCTCAGTCAGCCCCAGGCACCAGGCATGGTAGGCAAAGGCAAAGAGGTCCTCAGGCTTGGCAGGTCTTGCTGTGGCTCGGCTTAGCCGTGAGAGCCACTCTTGGCACTGCTTGAAAGTGGAGAAGTGACACCTGCCAGGCAAGAAGCCACAGGCCTGGGTGAGGCAAAGTGCAGTTGTGCCATGGAGCTATCAGGGTCAAAAACACAGCCACAGGAAGGCTGTGAAGAGAGGCTGCAAAGCAAGAGGTAAAGCAGTGGGGACCCGGGGTGGGGGAATGAGGGACACTGACCAACACCCAACAGAAGTTGTCTCTCGTGATAATTCTCTTCCCAGGAACTCCTGTGTTTGAGGCATACTTATCCTCTCGAATGGGGCCCTACTGTTTCTTGTGTCAAATCTAAATGCTACCACATGGCCCTGAAAGTCTGCACTCCTTGTCCCTACCCTAATGGACCAGTGTTATCTCCCATGACTCCCTAACTCAAACCTTCTGCTTCAGGCGGGAAGTCCTGCTCACATCCTTCCCATCTCCTTGGTTTATCTTCTGCTTGATAATGTCTCCTCTCTGCCTAGCCACATCCTACTGATGCTTTGAAGATAGTTTCGGTCTCACCTCTTCCTTGAAGACTTCCCAGCCTACTCTATGCCAGAAACTCCTTCCTCTCTTGATTCTTAATGTGCTTGGAATATATATATACACCTTTTTTTTTTTTTTTTTTTGAGAGAGGGTCTTGCTCTTGCTCTGTCACCCAGGCTGGAGTGTAGTGGCGCAATCACAGCTCCCTGCAGCCTTGACCTCCTGAGCTCAGGCAATCCTCCCAACTCAGTCCCCTGAGTAGTTGAGACCATAATTGTGCAATACCTTTTTAAATTCTTCGTAGGGACAGGGTCTCTCTATGTTGCCCAGACTGATTCTTGAACTCCTGGGCTCAAGCGATCCTCCTGCCTCAGCCTCCCAAAATACTGGGATTACAGGTATGTGCCACTGTGCCTGGCCTGCTTGGAGTACTAAGCACCACATTTTCCCATAGCATTGCCACATGTTAGGTCTTCCAGCAGCTAGAGTTTAGCCTCCTTGAGGGAAAGAGCAATGTGAATGTTCCTCTGAATGCCCCACCGACCTGAGCACATGGTAGGCTCTAAAGTGGGTATCCTTTTAATAAACCTTGGAGTCATCCCAGATTCCTCTTTCTTTCATTTCAAATCTGTCAGCAAATCTTGTCATCTCCACCTTCAAAATACACCCAGAATCTGATTGCTTCTCACTGCTTTGGCTGCTACCACCTCAGACAGGCCGCCATGATCTCTCATCTGGGCAACTGCAATAGCTTCCTAACTAGCCTCCCAGTTTTTGCTTTTGCTCTTGCCCCCATTCTTTCATCTAGTCTCAATAGAGCAGCCAGCGTGATTCTGTGAAACATTAATCAGATCACATCACGCCTTTGCTCAAAATCCTCCAGTGGTTTTTCAGTTCCCTCAAAGTAAAAGCCAGTCTTCATGACAAAATGTCTGACACCCCACTTTGTTCTCAGATCTTGTAACCCACTACTCTCACCCACAGGCACTCTACTCCAACCACACCAGCCTCCCTGCCAGTCTTCCAATATGCAGGCACACACCCACCTCAGGGCCTTTGCACTTGCCATTCTCTCTCTCTGGCACATTCTTTCCCCAAATACCCACATGGCCACTTTCTTCAAGTCTTGACTCAACTGCTACCTTTTTGGTGCAGCTTCTCTGATCACTTTCGTTTTGTTTTTTTGAGACAGGGTCTCACTCTGTCACCCAGGCCAGAGTGCAGTACTGTCATCACAGTTCACTGCAGCCTCAACTTCTCAGGCTCAAGAGGTCCTCCCATCTCAGCCTCTTGAGTAGCTGGGACTTCAGGCACACATCACCACACCTGGCTAATTTTTTATATTTTCAGTAGAGATGGGGTCTCGCCATGTTGCCCAAGCTGATCTTGAACTCCTAAGCTGAAGCAATCTTCCCACGCATCACCACACCCGGCTATTTTTTTCTATTTTTAGTAGAGACAGGGTCTCACTATGTTGCCCAGGCTGATCTTGAACTCCTAAGCTGAAGCGATCTTTCCACCTTGGTCACCCGAAGTGCTGGGATTACAGGCGTGAACCACCGCGCCCAGCCTAATTGTTCTACAATCTTCACCCTCATAGCACTCCATATTCCCTTTCACTGCTTTATTTTTTTTCCTTTACATTTACTATCATTTCACAAATTTTACTTATTACTTACGGTTGGTATCTCTTCATTGGGATGTAAGCTCTCTGAGAAGGGAAAATTTTGTCTATTTGTTCCCTGCTATATCCCCAGGGCTTAAAACAGTCTGGCATTGAGTAGGGTACTCAATACATGTATATCAAACGAATAAATAAATAAACCAACAATAATGGGAATGCTCTGTGCCAGATACTGTCCTCGGTGCTTTCATACACATACACATTATCTCACTTAATCCTTACGATGACTCCATGGACCAAGCATTACCCCCATTTTTTCAGGTCAAGATACTATGGGTCAGTACACTGACCTCCCAACCCAGAACATGGTCTTCACCTTTTCTTCCAACTGGGGAAAGTGAGGCAGGATCTTTCCTCTCTCGCACCAGAGAAACCCTGCAGCACAGAGATCTGGACAAAACGAGGGCCAGGGGACCTGAGTGAGGCCCCGTTGTTCTCACCTCACCACTTTGGAGTCCTTGCAGGAAATGTGCAACTGGAACATATCACGGCTCTCCACACTGTCAATCATCCGGAGGGGGACCTTTAGAGGAAGGGCAAACTGAAGCTCAGACTCCCCACTGGGTATCACTCCTTACCCTCACCCTAGCCTAGGCACTGATGTATCAATAGCAGGAAGGAAACCAACAATTACTGAGGGTCTGTTAAGCACCTGGTAACTGTACGGAGTCCTCTGCATATGTGATCCCAATTAATGATCCCAATAACCCTGCACGGCAGGTGTTTTCAGCCCATATTATTGAGGAGAAAAATCAAGCCTCAGTTAGGTGACTTGACCAAGGTCACCCAGCTGGTCAGTGGCAACACAGGAAAAGAGCCCAGGTTTGTCTGACTCCAAAGCCTGTGTTCTTCCAACAATGCCACTGTGCTCCTTAGAAGGGCCAGTAATAGAATAATGGAAAGAGAGAAGAGGAGAAAGGAGAATGAGCCAGAAACAGAGCTATAGCTAGGAAAATGAGGCAGGAAAACATGAGGTCAGAGAGAAAGAGAAGGGATCCCCAAGTTTTTTTTTTTTTGAGATGTAGTCTCACTCTGTCACTCAAGCTGGATAGCAGTGGCACAATTTTGGTTCACTGCAACCTTCACCTCCCGGTTCAAGAGATTCCCGCACCTCAGCCTCCCGGGTAGGTGGGATTACAGGTGCGTACCACCAAGTCCGGCTAATTTTTGTATTGTTAGTAGAAATAGAGTTTCACCATGTTGGCCAGGCTGGTCTCAAACTCCTGACCTCAAGTGAACTGCCCACCTTGGCCTCCCAAAGTGCTGGGATTACAGGTGTGAACCACTGCGCCCGGCCTCCAACTTTTTTAACGACATGATCAAGGAGAGCTTTGGAACAATCCCACCTTGTTCCACCAGGCTAGAACCTCATAGGGATTCTAGCTTAGGGGTAGAAGAACAATACAGAAACTCACGTTGATGACAGAGTCCTTGAATTTGATATGCAGCCGGTAGTTAGAGATGGCAATGAGGGCATCGGCTGCCCGGCCCAGGAACTCTACTCCCTCACCCTGCAGCACTGTGAAGGGGACCTGTCAAGGGGCAGAGAAACCTTCAGTCCAAAGTGAGTGACCACCTTATCTTCCTCTATAGCCCCTGATCTGTGGGATCCCCTCTGGAAAAGGCGGACCAAGGCCGGAGAGGAGAGTTCTCTCCACAGTAACAGCACCAGGCAACAGCCGTACAGGAAAGCTCCCTTTCCTTCCCCAGGCTCAAAGGCTCCAGGATACACAGACAAACCCTCCTCCTCCAGAGACCCGGGAACAGGAAGCCAGAGCTTTGGTACCAGATCCCCTTGAGGATTTTTGGGAGAAGGGAGGGTGTTTTTTAACTAGGCAGGGAGCCACATCTACCCTGGCCCCCAAATCCTCCTTACCTGAAGATTCTCCTCCTCCTTCACTAGTTCCTTGGGGGGGAACAGATCCTTGGCTTGGATGTACTCCAGGCTGGGGGGCCCCTCCTCACCCTGTAGGAAGGCCACAGTCCTAAGTCACCAAGCTCCACTTAGCCCATCAGGCTCATTCTGCTTCCCTCCCCACCAAGAAATCCACAGATAACCACAAACACACCTCTAAAGGTTCTGGTCACCAGAGAAGGGAAAAGAGATCTGACTTGGCTGGACACAGGGAAGGGTGAAATGGAGAGAGTATCAGCCTATTAAGCCTAAGGAAAGAGTGAGGCCCCAGGAGGAATTGGGAATCTGTACTCTTCAAAGAGAGACTGTCCTACAGAACCAACATTTCAAAAATGGAGGAGAGAAAACTAAGGAAAAGAAAGACTATTTTCCTTAGACTCGTGTAAGGGTAAGGCAGGAGTGGGGATGGGAAAGTGCTGTCCTGAGGAAAAGGAGCCAGGTGTGGCAGCTAGTTTTAGAGAGGAGGGAAATCAGGCGCCTACAGCCACTGAAGCTTCAATCTGGTGGGTGAAGGAGACAAAGAGGAGTGGGTGGGGGGATTCAGTCCCACGCCTCTAGAGGGCCTTCACCGATGCTTTCAAAAGGAAGACGTGTTTGGGAGCTGGGCTTATCTTCTTGTTAGACCCACACTGCTGACAAGCCCCCATTACCTGCCAAGTAACCTGCCCTGCCTGCTAATCAGAGGGGAATTCCTGAGGAATACCCACAGCAAACAGAAGGAACTCCCCTCCCAACCACCAGGGAGGGGACCTGAGGGGATCCACGCGCCTGGGAGGAGCCAGGAGACCCAAGGACAGCCAGGAGAGAGAGAGAGGAGGCCTGGCAGACACCCACGGGGAAGGTGGGGGGGACAGCTGAGAGGACAGATGGGGGAAGCTGGGAAGGAGCATCAGCCAGAGCGGGAGGAGGGGAGGACCGGGAATGATGCAGAGGTACGGAACCCTGCAGAGACAGGGAAGATGGAAAAGAGAGGCTGTCTGGGGGACAGTCAAGGAGAAAAGGCTGGCATGTCAGGTGAGGGATGGAGTGGTGGAAGAGGGAAGGGACTGGAGCCCCGAGCCAGCTCACAGACATCCTGTGCTCCCCGACCAGCTCCCTAACATCCCATTCAGCCTACTGGCCACATCCCACATCTCCAAGCAAGGATTCAGCGGGTGGGACCAAGATGGAGAGGCGGAGGTAAAGAGATGTACCCCTGCAGGGCGGGGCCTAGAGATCTGCAGTCAAGGGCAGCGGCTGCGGGGCCAGGATGGACCACAGAATTTCCATTCCTGGCCTTCGACCATCTCCGGCACCCAAAGATAGAAGCAAGTCCAAGAAATAAACGGGTTAACCCACCTTCCCCGCCCCAAACGTTCGGAGCCGGGCCAGGGGCCTCGGGAAGGGGGATGGGCTGAAATCGAAGGCTGACCCAGGGCGGGGCTGCGGGTGCCTCCTAGGCCCCCAAAGGCAGGGTGGGCACTTACGAAGCAGCTAAGCATGGAGCAGGAGACGCGGGCGGTCAGGCTCATGGTCGCGGGCGGTCTGGGCGAGCGTACATGTCCCCGGAGCCGCTGCGCTGCCCGCCAGCCCCGAGCGCCGGCCGCATCCCGGCTGCGGGGCTCGCCAGGTGCAGCCGCGGAGGCCAAGAGGGTAGGGCGCTGGTGGCGGGGCCTCCGTGCGGCTCCCGCGCGCCTCTCCCCTCCTCTCCACAATGGAGCGGGCCCAGCTCCGCCCTCCCGCACGAGCGCAGAAGGGATGGGAGCCAGGCGCGAGGAGAGCCCGGGACCGCGGCGGGAAGGCGGAGGCAGGGGCGGGGCGGCTCCGCGGGCCCCGCCCACAAGTCCAGCCTCCTCCCTCCCCGCTGACCCTGGGCCTCGTAGGAGGGCGTACCCTACACCAGGGACCTTTAGGAGCTTTCAGGAACATGGGCTACGGGACCGCCCACATCTTCTCATTTCCCTTCTTCCCAGGTGAGCCACCCCGTGCCCTCTTACAAAACCATCCCTACGCCCTCCCCTCCTAAGCTCCCCCGACGCCTGCTCCGGATCCCAAGGTGGAGCTCACCTGCCCGCTACCCATTTGCTTCCTCCTTTCCCTCCAAAACCACTACCTACCATGCCCCTGCCCATCAGGGCCCTTCAATCCTGTGACTTCGTTAAACCCTTCTTTCCCCTTAGAATGGTGCCAGGTTAGTCATTCCACGCTCCTGGAAAGGGAAATGAGCTTTTTATCCAACACCCCTACCCAACCCTAGTCCTTCAGCTCCATCTCTCCCTTGTTTCACATTCTGATCTCTGCGTAATAAAGTCCTTCTTGGAGGAGAAGGGATTTCTCAGTCTAGGAAACAGAAGAGCTAGAAGTATGGACCACAGAAGGTATACAAAAAAATGAAACTTGAAACCCAGGAGCAGCGGAGTAGAGAGTTGGGTAGAGGGCCAAGGGGAGCAGGAATAAGGGGCTCAAAATGTCACCAAGAGTCACAGAGGGAGCTGACTGGAACCCCAAACTTCCTGCACCTGGTAACTTTCAGACACCAGGGCTTTTGTCTTGTTTGGGGGAGAAGGGAGTAATAAAAGAAAACCTGACATTTTATTAAGCACCTACAATGAACTCGCTAGTTTCTAACATTATCTCACTAAAACCTTTCAACCCCCAAGAAGTAAACCTTATCTTGTCTTACTGGTGAGACTCAAGCTTAGAGAGAAAGTATGTAATTTACCTAAGTGATGGTGCTAGGATTTGAAATTAGATGAAGCTGACTCTGAAGCCCATGCTCTTTTCAGGGTAGCCCAGAAGAGAAAAAGAGGAGCTATCTGTCGGTGGGGGCCAAACCCAGCAGGCTTTCTGAGAAGAGACTGAACCCATAGTGCACACACCAAATCCACATGTCTATGGAAGGAAGGGAGGGAAGGAGAAAATCCTCTCATCTACTGAATTCTTTAACCTGCCCCTAAGCACAAGGGACACCTAAAAGAAACTGAAGAGATACCACCAGGTTAAGGGCCTGGTCTGGGCCAGGGCCTGCAGCTCTCTAGGCCTTTCCCATCTCACTGCCTCCTCCTAGCTCTCAGGAGTTAAGGGCTTCCCTGGACTTGGGGTGAGAGAAGGGCCGTTACAGTTAATGGAAAATTAATAGGATCATTGTAAACCACCTCTGGTGATATTCTGGGCACCCTGGAAGATGCTATCCTGCTAGATATTCAGTCAGCTGTCATCTGTAGTGGCTTAACAGCAGCACCCTGGAACTGGAGAAGCCCCACAGTTTTGGTGGAGTCACTCCTGATATAGCATCCACAGTATTCAAAGGACCCACCAGAAGTCCAAGGATCTTGAGATAAAGAAGGCCTGGCTTTTCAGACCAGAACACAGAGATTCTACTGGGCACCCAAGAAAAGCAAGAAGAGGGCTGTTATGAAGGGTTAATAGAGCCAGTGGTGGGTAGGGAGTATGAGGAAAGTATGGGGCATAGCACATGCAGAAAATGATTTCTAGAAGCTTCCAGTCCTAGTGCTGTATTCTGGCTGATGTTGTGTAATCTAAAGAAACCCTAATTTATCTCCAGGGCAGATGAACATGTTTAGGAGCTGAACAGGGTAGCCTGGAGCTCAAGGTCTAGGAGAGGTGGGGCAGCTTCGCAGAGAAAGACACAAGGATTACAGAAAACACAATGGCCTGAGGAAAGACAGGGTACTCACCATTCTACCGTGGCAAGGGTCCTGGCTGCCTGCTTCTCACTGTAAGGAGACAGGGAACATAAAAGTAAAGGGCCCCATTAACACTACCATAGAATCAACAAATGCCACACATCTACCCCTGACCTTCTCTACAACTCTTATTCTTCTCCCTCGCAGAGACTCCAGTCTCTCCACAAGTCACCATGCCAGAGAGAGGCAATGGGAGCTACATGGGGAGAAAGCAACAAGTGATCCTGCAGGGCATGAAGTCAGCCACGAAGTTCTGGAGCAGGAATGAGTGTCATCCAAGATTATTCGGCAGAATTCAGGAGTCCTGATTTCCAGACGCAGAGGGAGAACACTTCTTTGTGGGGGAGCAGAACTGCCAACTCTGAAGAGACACAGGCTGCCCAACTGGGGCTCATTTTGGGCCCTGAATCTTTGGGTCAAGTGGCAGTAGCGGAAGGAGCATGAGTCCACAGGAATGTTTTGCCAGTTTCTGAGTCTGGGAGTAGTACCCACCTGACCTGTTTACTGGGGGCAGAGTCCAGAGTGGGACAAGAGGGAGGGGACCACAACCTGTGATCAGAGGGCAGCAGGGCTGCACAGGTCCTGCTGAGTATATTTGACACCAAGTGGGGTGGAGGTTATGGAGAGGAGGCCACACAACAGGGACAGAATCAGGCCAATCCAGGCCTTGGAGTCAGCAGCTGTCCAATGAGTCCAAGTAACAGGGATTTCAGGATGGGGCCTCCTAGGCTCACTTAGCGAGCCAGGCCCAGGTTTCACTGACACTTTCCTTCATGCCTGCTATCCTCGGGCAGTGCAGCAGAGCCCTACGGGAGGCTGCGGGGATAAAAGCCTCCATCTGTCGTCCTGCCCACCTCCCTGTTCACAGTATCCTCTTCCCTAGGCCATTCTCCCTCATGGGGAAACCCGCAAGAGACAAGCCAGAGGTGCTGCCTCACCGCCCACTGGCAGCAGCCCCAGGGAACGAAGGGAGGGAAGGAGGGACAAGGATCAGGCCTGGGAGGCCCAGGGTTTTCAGACCTAGGGGATCTGGTCCCGGAGGGCGGGCCAGGTTGGCAGGGGAGCCCAGGTGCCCAGGTTCTAGGGGCGGAGCCTAAAGACTGGGAGGCGGAGCCCCAAATGACAGAAGGCGGGACTCAGGAAAGCCGGTGGGGACCAGGGCGGGGCCGGGCAGGACGCGGTCGTTGCGGTTCCCAGGCTCGCAGTGCAGGGGGCACGGTGACTCACCCAGGCGGTGTCCGCCCGACCCTCTGAGGCCGCGCTCTTGCCACTTCCGTCTCCCGCAGCTGCTGAGGCCGCGCAGTCCCGACCCCACCACGGTGCCCCTCTTCTGAACCAATCATATCCCTAGCCTGTACCCGCCCTGGCCAATGGCCACGCCAAGTCCCGCCCTGCCCCCATCACGCAGCCGCCGCCCTCACTCTCGACCCCACTCATTGGTCGACTCGGGCAAACGCCCTCCCAGCCTTTAGCCAATCGGATACCGGAAGACAAGACTATACCTGGAGGAAGGAGGCGCGGCGCCGGAGAGGAGACGCGACCAATGGGAAATCACAGCGCGTCCTTGCGGCAGCCAGTAGGAGAGCAGTAAAGAGGGGGCTGCTGGCTACTGCTCTGGGGACCGGAAGTGGAGGCGGCTCGTCGCCTACTGGTAGCGCAATTAGAGGCGGGCATTGTAGGGTACAAGCCTTAAGCCACTTCCGGTGATGGCCCCGCCCTGGAGGTACTTCTCAAACGGATCCCCAGTGGCACCTCAGTTTATCCATTCCCGTTTTGGTTTCGCAGCTGTCATCCGGTCCCAACGCCAGAATAGGAGAAAAACCTGCAGGCTAGGAGAGAAGGGAGGGCTGGGCCTGAGGTTCAGTCTTGGTCGTCTCCGACTGGCAGCGCTGGGATTTCCCAGCCTTCGTGTGTCTTGATGGGTTCCTCCAACACTCACTTTGTACGGATAAACGACCCTGCCGTTCTTCACGACCTGCATTGTGCTGCCAGTCCTGAGTGAAGAACTCTCATCCCAGATATGGGAAACCTGGATCTGAGACTGCCAGCTAGCTGCGGCCTCCTAGTCTGTAAAGGGAAGGGAGACCAGGGCGCTCCCGAGGACCCGGCTTATCGCCCCTGCCTTTCTTTCCCGGGGACCCAGAACAGACCACAAAACGGAGGGTGGCCGCTGGAGGTCGCTGTGGCCCCGCTATACCACCAACCGACAGAAATGGAGAACAGTTGATTCAGATTCAGCTGATATTCTCAGGTCTGGAGTGGGCCTGAGCGCTTTAATACCAAGCCCCGGGGCCAATGGGTCCTTACCTATCTTTGTTTATAGAACATTGAAACTTCAGTACAGTTGGTAAGTTCCAGGAAGACAGGAACTTTGCACTACTTTAACTCCAGGGTCCAGAACAGCCTGCAACCTAGCAGATGCTGTAATTTTTTAAATTACTGAACTCCTGTAGGGCGGTGATTGTGTTTTTATTCATTCCGAACACTTACTATAGTGTTTGGTGATTACAATGCCTGCAGCATTTGTTCAAAGCTCTATCACAGGCTTTCTACAGTGTAGAGCTTAGCCTGCCTATCCCTTTTCCCAGATGAGGGGAAATAGAAAGTCAGGAGGTTGCACGCAGTTAATACCTTGTGTTTTCCCAAGGGCGGGTATCAAATCCAAAACTGCTTCCGCCGAAGCTGGAATAGGCACAGGCATCAAAATGGGGCCTTTTGGGCCGGGCGCGGTGGCTCACGCCTGTAATCCCAGCACTTTGGGAGGCTGAGGCGGGCGGATCACAAGGTCAGGAAATCGAGGTCATCCTGGCTAACATGGTGAAACCCCGTCTCTACTAAAAATACAAAAAATTAGCCGGGCATGGGGCCTTTTGGAGAGTCCTTTAGTATTGGGGAAGTGCCTCAAATTTATTTTTCTTTCTTTCTTTTTTTTTGAGACGGAGTCTCACCCTGTCGCCCAGGCTGGAGTGCAGTGGCGCAATCTCGGCTCTCTGCAAGCTCCGCCTTCCGGGTTCACGCCATTCTCCTGCCTCAGCCTCCCGAGTAGCTGGGACTACAGGCGCCCGCCACCTCGCCCGTCTGTATTTTTAGTAGAGATGGGGTTTCACTGTGTTAGCCAGGAGAAGTGCCCCAAATTTCTAATCCGTTAAGCCAGGACTTTGGTAGCCCCTAAGGTGTGATGGAGACTCTGGACAGAACCACCTGTTGACCTATCCAGGACCCAAATATGCACCAGAGCCAGGGATATTTCTGTTACCAAAGGTACTGTATGTGTGAAAGATGGAGAGAGACCCAGACCCCAGATAATAGAGGCATGATAGATATGATCGTTAAGATGGAGAAGCCAGCCTGGATTCTAAGCAGGGACTTAGAAGGGGAAACGAAGTGGAAAGTTTCCCCACTCTCCCTTCCCTACTAAAAGCCAGAAACCAACATCTTCTCCCATTAGCCTTTCAAAACTGGGTCCCAGGGTCTTGATCTCCAGGAGGTCATAAAAATACACACAGGGACACCAGAAGCCACCTACAGATTTATTAAACTTTATTTCCTCTGAGTCTCTGGGCAGTCAGCAGGGATGTAAGGCGAAGTGGCAGTAGCTGAAGGGGCCTGAGCAGAGCTGGTGCTGGGAGGGGCTGGCATGGACAGGAAGAACAGGAGGAGATTTAAATATCCAGGGCTGAAAGCCAGTTAATAGGTCTCCTTCATCTGTTTTTGTATTTTGTGTAGCATCTCCTGCATCCGCCGCAGCTGGAATAGGCACAGGCATCAAAATGCGGCCTTCTGAAGAGTCCTTTAGTGTTGGGGAAGTGCCCCAAATTTCTAATCCCTTAAGCCAGAACCTTGGTAGCCGTGAGGTGTGATAGAGACTCTGGACAGAACCACCTATTGACCTATCTAGGACCGAAATATGCACCAGAGCCAGGGATCTTTCTATTACCAAACAAAGAGATACCAACGTTGGTGATCAAACAGGGGACCTCCCCTACCCATACTGCTCTCACCTCCTCATCTTTCTCTCGGATAAGCTTCTCAGTTTCTGGATCTGTCCCTGGTGGGACAGCAGGGATGGGGAAGTCGGTACCACTCTCTCGAGTCAGTTTGCTAAGGGGAGAAAAGGGTTGATAAGGCTAGGAGGACTCCAGCACCCACTTAGATTAAGCCCAGGGCCTATAGAAGAACAAAAGTAGGGCTTGGTCTCACCCAAGGCTAGGCTTGGGATCTCCCCCTGCCAGCTTTGTCCTGGCTTCTGGTCATACTTGCGATTGCGTTCCTTTACCACCAGGCGGGTCATGCTCTGGATGCACTGTGCCCGGTAGTTCTCATAATGTGTCTCCCGCGTCACATCCTTCAGGTCCTGCATGTGGGTACGTACCAGCATTGTCCTCAGCTTCACAAAGTCGCAGTGCCCTGGGTTTTCCACTGCATAGCAAGGCTAGGGGTCAGCCAGAGGCATAGGTAGGGGAGAGCCACAGAGGGCAAGGAGATACCCTGGTTACAGGCTCAGTGCTTTACCTTCCACAATGCCCCAGGGGTAGAGTCGACCCCGAACTCGCCGCCCTCTGGCCTCTACTACAGTGTTGCTGCCAATTACTGCAAATGGGATGCTTTCCTGGAAGAGGTTAGGGGTGCCTGTCAGCACCCTCTGTTCTCACCTCTTTCTTTCCACCTGTATCGTCATCTTCTCTGCTTCACTCTAGGAAGCCAGGGTCCTTTCCACCCTGATAGCCTGAATATAGAATTCTACTCCCTTTTTCTACCCAGAAGAAACAAGATGGGAAGGGGATGCCCTAGAGTGGCCCCACCTTTAGGGCTTGGTCCTGCAATTTGAAGTCCTCATCCTCGTCAGAGTCACAGTCTGGGAACTGATAGATCTTGATTCCAAAATGCTCAATCTCCTCCCGGATCTGACAAACAGATGAGGGGCCCAAAGTTCTGGGGACCACGTCCTTTCTAGAAGCCCACCTGATCCCCTCCCACCACCAGCTTCCCTCACTTTGCGTTTCTTTCGGTCCACTTCTGGAGGTGTCAGTGTGTCTGCCTTAGCCAGGATAGGCACGATGTTGACCCGCTGATGCAGGGCCTTCATGAATTCAACATCCAATGGCCGGAGCCTGGGGAACAGGAATCTGTGACCACCTGCTAATGGCAGCCCTGCCCTTGGTGCTCTTGGCCTGTTCCCTTGACAGCACCCGGTGGTGCCAGGAGCCTCAGGCTTGGACCATACCCGTGGCCGAAGGGTGAGATGAAGTACAGGCAGCAGTGCACCCTGTTGTCTTGGATGTTCTTTCGGTTCAGGCCACTCTCATCTCGGAAATACTGCTCAAACTGCTGATCAATGTATTCTGCCACAGGCTTCCAGCTGGGGCAGGGACAGACAAGCAGAGAAACTGTGAGAGTGGGAGCCACCTAGTGAGCTCTGGGACTACAGAGAAGTAGTAGCCCACTCTCTGAGCAGTGTTTTTAAGACATTGTTATTCCCTGGCTTACTTTACTAAATCTTTAGGGAAATTCCTGAATGGGATGGGGTGTATCTCACATGTCCTGATACAAAACTCAGGCAAGTTTAATAAATGCTAGCTTGATGAGAGGGAAAGGGCCCAGGTGATCAAACAAAGCAGTAAGAATAGGCTGGACACGGTGGCTCACCTCTGTAATCCCAGCACTTTGGAAGGCTGAGGCGGGTGGATCACTTAAGATCAGGAGTTTGAGACCACCCTGAACAACATGGTGAAACCCCGTCTCCACTAAAAATACAAAAATTAGCTGGGCGTGGTGGTGTGCACCTGTAGTCCCAGCTACTCGGGAGTCTGAGGCAGGAGAATTGCTTGAACCCAGCAGGTGGAGGTTGCAGTGAGCCAAGATCATACCACTCCAGCCTGGGTGATGCAGCCAGACTGTCTCAAAAAAAAAAAAAAAAAAAAAAAAAGAATAGCAAGGTGGCTGCAGGCAAATACCAACTGGAAGCCAGGGAAACTCTAATTCAGGTTTCCAGTGTAACCTCAGAACCTCTTTGCTCATGTGTTTCTACCCTTTCCTCTACCTCCAAACCCACTCCATCCTTCAAGGCCCTAAGAACCATCTCTTCCATGAAGGCTCCTTTTACTATACCAATACACACTGCTCCCCCCTTGTCTTCACTACAGAGCAAAACAAATAAATAAATTTCCCCCAAGAACCTCAATTTTCATATCCTTTGTTCTTCTATTATCTTGTTTAATCCTCACTGCCCTGACAGGTCGACATTATGCATTATGATCATCATCACTATCATTTCATACATGAAGAAACTAGATGCAGAGCAGCTAACAGATTTGCTCCAGGCCAGGTGTGGTAGTTCACGTCTGTAATCCTAACACTTTAGGAGGCCAAGGTAGGTGGATTACTTGAGCCCAGGAGTTCAAGACCAGACTGGGCAATGTAGTGAGACCCCCATCTCTACAAAAAATACAAAAAAGTTAGCTGGGTGTGGTGGCATACACCTATAGTTCCAGCTATTTGGGAGGTTGAAGTGGGAGGATAACCTGAGCCCAGGGAGCCCCGGGAGGCGGGTGATCAGCTCACTGCACTCCAGCCTGGGCAACAGAGTGAGAACCTGTCTCAAAAAGAAAAAAAAAAGAAAAGAAAAGAAAGAAAGGAGGAAGGAGAGGGAAAGGAAAGGGAAAGGAAAAGGACTTTCTGTAGGTCATTTAGCTAGTAAATTCTCTACCCACCTGAGCCCCTACAGCTCAGTGCACTTGCCACTACACCTTGCCTGACCCATTTACTAATTTAAGTTGCTATCTGATTGAAACATGTTAGAAAACTGCCCCCACCTCCCCTGCTTCCCTGTTGCCACTTGACTATAAGCCTCTCAGGGATAGGAATCATTCATGTTTGTTCTGAATCCCTTAAAATGTCCAGCACAGGCTGGACATCTAGTATGTGCTCAATACATTCTACCTGATTTGATGCTCTGCTGTTGCCATGTTGAAATTCTTAAAAATTTTGAAAAATGGGCCCTCCATTTTCATTTGCACTGGGCCCAACAAATTATGTTGCTGGTCCTGCAATTATCATTGTTAAAATCCCTGAGTATGCTGTAAATAGCCCTTTACACTTTTCAGAGCGCATGCGTCATGTTGGGTGATGTTCAGATCAATTGGAGAGGTGGTAAGTGCTGGTATATTTTAATTAAATAAATGTCTGACAAAATGAGTATATATGGAGGTGCACTTTAAACTGTGAGGTGCCTGGCAAATGAAATTATTAGTATTATGGAAGGTAAGAGACAGTAGGTAAATTGATTGAAGGGGATCATTTGCTTAAGATCATGAAGTTACTAAATGCCAATCAAGATTTGAACTCTCTGTCTAGCGCTCTTAGCACTGCCTGCCTAACTTCTTCATCAAAGCTACCACCTTTTCTCCTGTCAATCTCATCCATTCCCCTCTTCATCTACTCACTTAGGTCTGACCATTACCTAAGCTGGAGGTAATGGTCAGACTTACTGACCATTAGCTGGAGGGAGGTCCTTCAAGCCTGAATGATAGGGGGTTGTGGAAAAGCCAACTTTTCTTTCTGCAGGTAGCCTAGAGGGTGCCTGGAGTTTAAACAAAGTTCTACCATTTTTCCCCTTTGCCTATTCTTCCTCACCTTTACCCTCCCTCCATGCATGCCCAGCCCTTCAACAAGACTTGCTTGTGACACCTAAAATGTTGCTAGTGAAAGGAAAAAGGGTGACAGTTTATTGGGCAACTACTATGTAATCAAACTCTGTGCTACATGTTTTCACACTTCACATGTGTTTGCTTTTTGAGGCTCTTCTCATCTTTTTTTTTTTGGAAGGTTTCACTCTGTCTTCCAGGCTAGAGTGCAGTGGTGCAATCACGGCTCACTGCAGCCTCGACCTCCTGAGCTCAAGTGATTCTTCTGCCTCAGCCTCCCCAGTAGCTGAGACTACAGGCCTATGCCACCATGCCCAGCTAATTTTTAAAACTTTTTGTAGAGATGGGATCTCACTATGTTGCCGAGGCTGGCCTTGAACTCCTGGCCTCAAGTGATCCTTCTGCCTCAGCCTCTTCTTTCTTATGTCCCTACCCCATTATAGAATCATGGGGCAGAATTGGAAGGAACATTAAAAATAATCTATTCCAATCCTTTCCCTCTTACTTTATAAAGGAGAAGATGGCTGTCCAGTAAGGGAAGTCACATGCTCAAGGTCATAGACAGCTTCCTCCTGATAAGTATGGATATATCTGGGCCTATGTGTGTACCTGTGTATGGAGAAGGGTGGCTCAGGGGCAGCTGGGATTGCACTTAGTCAGACATACCACTCTGTGTTGTTGACTGCATCCCCAAAACCTGGTGTGTCCACAATGGTGAGCCGCAGCCTCACACCCTTCTCTTCTATGTCCACTGCATGCTTAGTGATCTCCACGGTTTGCATGATCCGCTCTGGAGAAGGGGGAAACTGAGGCCAGGGCAAGGGCAGGGACCTGCCCAGTCAGGATGAACTGCCCACCCCAACCAGCCTCATTGCCCAGACTGCCTCATCCACACTGCCCCCTTCTCCACCCCCAAGCTGCCTGGGGGACTGTTCTCTGGGAACCAGCAAGGAGTACATTTCCCAACACAGGAAATGCCGGTGGCTGTTGGCTCTGGCCCCAGCCTCTTCTCTGCTCCCGGTTTTTTCTTGGATTCCTGGAATCCTTGGGGGTCAGAGACTCATTCAGAGAGCAAGACTCTGGTCCCTGCCCTGCTTCAGCACCCAAATCTTTAGGGAGCTGGCTGGTGGGCTGCCAGGCAGATAGGCCTATGGAGAGCTGCTGTCAGTCTCTCTAGGAAGCCATGGTTTCCTGCATGTCGGGGAGAGCCCCATCCCCCAGACTCTAGAGTGAGTTTAATTTCCCAAGGCAAGTCTGCCTGATTGTTCTCTCCTTTCCTTACCTTCAGCACCAAGGAGTTTCCGGTCCCGGTACAGATCAGTGAGGAAGAGGCTATTGACAAGTGTGGATTTGCCCAGGCCAGACTCTCCTGAGAGGAGAGAGGACAGAGGCACCAAATCAGAAGGTAAGATCTATAGCCAAAAAGCAACTCCACTGGATCAAGGTTTAGGGGGAACTGCTTTCTTATCTAATCGGAACTAGACTAACCAAACTATAGCATTTTAGAGCTGGGAGGAAGCACAGAGATTGGCTTGGGGGAGCAAGAGATTGCCCAAGGTCACACAAAAAGAGGCAAATGCTAGGGAACTGTTGGTCAGATGCTCTTTGCAACCAATTCGTACACCCACCCCCACCCCACCCCACACACATACACTTTCATAGACCAATGACTCCTGGCTTTTTTGCAAAACAGTACAGCCACTCACTGCTTGCTCCCTCCGACCTATACTCCCTTCCCACTCATGGACACACACACTATCCCCACCTGAAACACACCCTGCCCAACCCAGCCCTGCCCCTTTTCTACCTGCCACCATGAGGGTAAAGTCAAAGCCTTTCTTCACGGACTTTCGGTGGACTTGGTTGGGGAGGGTTGCAAAGCCCACATACTCCTTGTCATCCTAGTAGACAGGAAGGCAGAATGCATCAGGGTGAGAAGCCAAAGGGGCCCTGGCACCCAGCGCTGATCTTCTCTCCCTTTCAGGCCTTTGCCCCAGCCTTAAAGAAGCAGTGCCAGACTTCTCTGGGTTCCCATCTGAGGCCACCAGCTGGGCCTCCTGCCCTTGCTGAAACTGCTAATTTCCAGTGCCCTTAGGGGCAGATGTCATGGAGATAGGGCTTACACAGGACTGAAAGAGGTCCCAGATAAACACACACACACACACACACACACACACACACACACACACACACACACACTGCCCCCTGCCCCCTGATCTTCCTGCAGCAGCCCACTGAAAGGTAAAGGCAGGGCTGGAGGCTCTACCTCAGAGGAATCATAGGGATCAAGCTTGCCCCATGGGCTGCGGGGCCTGGCAGATGGGCTGAGAGGGGCTGGGGCACAGAAGTACTGCTGGTTGTCAGCGGACTGGGGCCACGAAGGGGGTCTGAACTCCAGGTCATCATCATAGAGGTCTGGGGCCTGGGGCCTTGGCTCCAGGACTTGGGGCCTGGATGCCCAGGTCTTAGCCTCTGGTGGGTGGCAGCTCTCATTTCCTGAGAAATCCTTCACGAACTTGCTCAGTTCTCCATCATCCGTGGTGTCCTCCAGGAAACGCTTGATCTGGGGGAAGCGAGGAGGGTGGAATAGATGGGTGGTGCCAGGAAGGGAGCCGGAAGGGAAGAATGAGGAAGGAGACAGAAGACAAGAGAAGGCAAGAGGGAAAGGGAAAGCACTTGTGGTTAGAAGAGAAAGAAACTGCAGCCAAGCCAGAGGAAGTGCTCACCATCCCTCCCTCACCTGCTCACAAGTCTCCCCAATCCAAGATGCCAGGCAGGGCCCCAGGGTCTAAGAAGAGCCCTGGGCACCCCCAGAGTCCTGGAAACTGCTCTAGGGAACTGAGGAACTCCAGTTCTGGTCTCCTTCTCAGCAGCATGTTTTTTTGGGGCTGCCTTTCCTGGGGTTCTGGCCTAGCCAGGGACTGTCTCAGGCCAGGAAGTAAGGCTGGACTGATTAAGATAGAACAGACAGAGGCATTAAACCCAGAAGGAGAGTACAGTGCATCAGAATGGGGCAGGGACATGAGGAAAGTAGATAGGGGAGAAGAAAGCTGCCTGCATCAGGCAGGTCAACCAGTGGGGGGTTCTGTACCTCCTGTCACTACTGGTCAGTGAGCTGGGGGACTGGGGTACAGATTCTACTGCCAGTGCTCAATTCCCAGGGTTCACAGACCAGCGTTCAGTATAACTGATCCTACCCCTTACTCCAGACACTGAGCCACACCCAAATCTGACCCTGGGCCCTGGAAGAGAAAAGTAAACCTGCCAGTGGATGCTGACTGTGGGTGGAAGGCAGCTGGGAGAGACCAGGTGAGGGAGGATGGAAGAGCCCGGGGAAGGCTGAAGGACGGCTGGGCCTCCAGAGCTTGTGACAGCCCCCAACTGTGACGGACATACAAGGGGAAGCACCCTCAGTTATCTCCTTACCCCCTTTGCCCAGAGCCAGCAGTACAGGAGAGGGGCTGGCCTAAACCATGACCCACAGGGAGTGGAAGGCAGAGAATGGATTGACTGCTCTGTAGAAGCCTGTTCTACCCCATCCCCAGTTCAGAAGAGGGACTGTTTCCCCCAACTCTCATTGTCAGCTCTAGACCCTAAAGATTCTCCTCTTCTTTGGGGTCAGCCTCCTTTGTGGGGTGCCTGGCAGTGCTGGGCTCAGCTTTGCCTCACAATACCCACGTGCCACCCCCAGACAATAGACAAGGGCCGGCTGCAGAGGCTGACTCACTCTCTGGGGATTAGCCAAGCCAGTGGGGACTACCCCAGACCACTGTGGAGTCCCAGCTAGAGTGGGGGAGATAAGATGGCCACAGTCTTCCTGCAAAGGGAAGAATTGAGGGAGGCAGATATGCATACTGCCAGGTGTATGCCAGAGGGAAGAGGTTGGGATAGGGAAGTTAGAGGGAAAAGTCTGCTAGGAGCTACTGCCAGGCTGTTGCCTCTCAAGTCTTCACACCTGCTTATAGCTATAGTCTCCAGTGCTTGCCTGGACAGAGGGGAGGAAAAGAGGCCCCTCAGCCCAAAACTGGAACCAGCAGGTAGAGGCTGGGTGACCAGAAGAGGCTATCCTGAGGCAAGCCTAACCCAAGGCTTTTCTCACCCATGATATTTGTGAGGTCCAGTGGTGACCATACATCCCATTCTATGCCTGTTGTCCTGGCATCGTGATTAATTGTGCCCTTTCACTCTCAAAGTGTCCCAGCTTGGACAATTAATTACATGGCAACAGAGAAGGGGTGGGACTGGGGGGCAGCAGGACTTGTTGTCTGGCAGCTAGTAAGTCTGGGGAATTCCAGGAAATCCTGCCTCTCTGCACAAATCCACAATGACCCAGCAGTTGGTCTGCGGGTCAGGACAAGGGTGGGACAGAGAAAGCTGTGCTTCACCTGATTTCCCAGGGGCACTGAGTGGAGGGGCAGGGATGGGAGAAAGGAAGGCCCTAATGAAGATCCCTAGCCCCCACGATCTTCCAGCAGAGCCTCCAGGAACCCAGCACCATCCTCATCTCTGCCAGCCCTGGCTGCTCATCCGCATGGAGGGGGCCACAGGGGCTCTAGACAAGGAGTCAGGACACCAGGGTCCCCGCCTTCTGCCTGTCCATGCCCACTCCCAGCTCTGCCAGTGACCAAATCATTTTCTGACTTTCAGCCCCAATCCCAGCCAAGGCAGGGGGAAGACAGGTCATGTCCACCCATCTCCCAGAGCAGCACCTTATCCCAGCTTCAGTCCTGTCCTCAGGGACAGAATTCCCTTGCCATCCCAGTGAACGGTCCATGTCCCACGCTTCAGACTCCCTGTCAGCAAGCTCTAGGTCTAATTTTATCTCCCAGGCAAAGTTCCTCACACACAGAAACCGTCTTGTTTTGATGCTCTTGTCTGGCTTCCTGGCTTGCTCCTTTCCCTTTCTCTTTGACCTCCTTCTGTCTCTGGCAGGGGCCAAAAAAGCCTGTGGAATGTCCTTCCCCACCCCTCTTCTCCTCCCCTTCCCTTGGCTCCCACCCTCCAAGGACAGCTCAGCTGCAGCAGGATCACTTGGTTCCTCTGCAGTCCCCTCCTCCTCTGATTGGCTGCCCCATGACGCCTGCCTGCTGCCTACCCTGGTGGGCACAGCACCAACCTCCCAATGTCTGTTTGCAGCACAGGCTCTTGATCCATTTGACCTCTCCTGTTAACCCCCAAGGACACTGTGGTTTGCCTGAGGACTATGAGCTGTCCCCAAGTGACCTGGCCCATCAGCACATGAGGACAGTCACCCAGGATACCCATTCCCAAAGGAATTGAATCCCCCAATCTCTCTCTTTCATCTTAACTTTAAGCAGTGCTGGAGTAGGATGAGATGTCCTATACTTCCCCATATAGGTTTTCATGGGAATGGTCCCACACTTCTTCCCAAGCGTTCATTTTTTTTTTCCCCAGTGGGGAACGTCACTGTCTTCAGAAATATGCTCCTAGATTTCCCTGCAGGGAGCACCAGCCACAGAGGGTACTTTGCTCCAGGGACTCCCCTTACCCTAGGACACCTGACCTCTGACTCATGGCAACCTGTATCAATTCCATCACTCCATGACTTCCATAGCATCAACAGGGGAGCTGTTAGCACTTGGTCTCTAAGGAGCATGGGTTCAACGCAATGGGGAGGCTGGAAGCCCAGAAGCTTCAGAGCTGCCATTTAGGTGGGAGACAAATTAAGGGGCCTGGTTGGAAGTGTACACTCAACTAGGAGTCAGGGGGCCACTGTTTCTGGTTGGGTGGAAACATCTTTTGTGAGTCTGGATAGTGTCTTAATTTGAGGACCTTAATGTTCAGTTGTGAATGGCCCTTCCTTGCCTCCCAGGGAGGCCGGGGAGAGAAAGCACTCCCAAATGATAGATTCCTTAAACTGCTTTGAACCTGAGAAGAGAAGGTGCATCCCAAGTCACAGGATAGTCATTAATGTTGGCCTGTTTTTCTTTTCACATGTAAATTTAAACCCCCTGGGGCACCTGGGTTGGGGAGGTCTCCCCCACTGATTCCCAAAGCAGCTGGGACACTGACCTCCTTTGACAAAGAGACCCTCATAGAGGAGTTTGGTCTGAACCAGTCAGCCTAAGAACTTGGCTGGCTTGAGGGCAGGGGCCTGAGGATGGGGACTTTGGTGGTGGTGGTTGGGGTGGGGGGGTGTCTTTAATTAGAGAACAGGGTGGCCTCAGACAAGCTGAAAGCATCAAGACCTCAGCTGAACTGAACTTAGTATGTGGCAGAAAAAGCCCCTCTAGCCCCTGCTGGACTTGGCACTGGGGATAATCAGTACTTCCCTAGGCTTCCATCCCTAGAACAATCAGTCCATCCATCCACCATGTGGGGAGAAGTGGGGGACAGGAATAAGGACAGGCCTCTCCCAGGAACCCCCCTTTGGGGAAGGTCACAGGGTCACCAAGACTTCCTGGCCAAGGCTTGGGCCTCTGCCTGGACACAGCTTGAAAGACAAGAGCCCAAAAGATTGGCCCTACCAGTCCTGAAAGCTTCTGATCCCAGGGGGCCCAGGGAGTTCCCTTCTGGAGGCTGCCCACAGCCACCATCCCGCCCCACAGGCTAGTCAGGGATCCCCCACTGCTGTAAAGAGTTCGTGTTCCCCAATGCAGAGGGCAAAGGCTGTGGGGCTTCCAGACTGGGAGGAGAGGACGGTGTGTGGCCTGGAGGTCCTGACATCCTTATGTTATTTGTGGCAGGCTCTGGCAACAATGTCAGGAGAAGAGATGACATCTTCAGAGCCAAGCATCAAAACTTCCTACCTGGGCACCTCCAGGGAGGCTGGCTGGGGTTACTGTTTCTCTTCCCACTACAGGCAGGTGGCAGGGATGGGTGCCCCCACCCCCACACACTGCAGAGGGACCTGGCTGGTGGGCAGGGAGGGGGTAGATGCAGCAGGAGGAAGCTTTCCCATGGTTCCTGTCCCCGGGGGCAGAAGGATATAGCTAATCCCACCGGGCAGGATGGTGGACTGGGCCTCTCTCTCTCTCAGGGGTCCCTTTGAGAAAGGCCCAGAGACTGCCCCTTGTCAGGCTGAGGCAAGGAGGGGCCAAGCGTCTCACCATCCCTCCTGGGGAGGCAGGCAGTGTTTGTGGGCCTCCTCTGTGTTTTCCAAATGAAGTTGGTACTGGCCCCTGTGCCCAGGGTAGGTGGGTGAGGAGGGGTTACTCAGGTAAAAGCTGACCCAGGCGAGGATGGGGACCCTCACCTCCGCTCACCACTGATGCGCCTTCGCCACCCCAACATGCGCGTCTCCACCAGCGGGCACCTCCCTCAGCACGGACCCACCCCTTCATCCTAGACCGCAGGCATTATCTAGGGGTCGGGGCCCACTCCGTGGCTGCTCAGAGGGAAAAACTTGGGAGCAACGACGCACCGCCGCTCGACAGCAGTGCCAGCCTGTGCCCGCGGCCGGCGACGGCGCCTCCCACCCTGCACAGCCGCGGCTGCGGCGCCGCGGGTCCCTTTGGAGCCGCCCGGGAGCGACCCGCCCTGCGCACCCCGGCCCTGACCCGCGCCCGCCCGTCCTCCTGCCTGCCTGCCTGCCTGCCTTACCATGGCTGCAGCCCGGGCGGGGCCGGCTCCGCCTGGACAGCGCCCGAGCGACCCGCTGCGGAGCTGCGCGCCGACCTCGCAGCACCGCTGTCCCCCTCCCGCCTACTCGAGTGCGGACAGCTGGGGGAGGGGCCCGGCGGCGGGGGCGGAGCGAGTCGTCCCCGGGGCGGGGCCTGTACCTCAGCTGCTAGGGGTGCCGGCGCGAGCCGGGTCGGGGTGCCCACCTTAGGGCCGGCCTCGCAGCCCGCGACCCCCGGAGGCGCAGAGCATAGGGTCACCCAGGACAGAGCGGGGAGCCTCAGCTCCTCGTCCCCGGGCAGCACTGGACACCTGGCTCTTTTTTACTCAGCTCCAGAAGTACCGCGGGGGCTTGAGCCAGTTCCCAAAGAAAACCGAACGCCCCACCTGGCATCCCCAGAAGAAGACGCCTTTGGAAGGGAGGGGGAGTTGCTCTATGAGTTGGAGAGAAACCGTTAGTTAGCGCACGGATTCAGCAAGGTTTTCACAAAGTGAAGCCGGCTGATGCCCAAGTTACTGATCACCACCCCTCCTAAAGGGGAATGTCAGATATTCTCCACCTCCACCCGAGCTGTGAAGGGGCAGGTTAGAGACAGGTTCCCTTCGTGCAGTACTGCAGATTACAGATTAAAGAGGATTTGCTGCAGGGATCATCTGCCGGAAGGATGGAAGGGAGAGGCTGAGTGGCTTTAACAGGGCGGTGGAGCCTTGCCTGTGGCTGAGGATAGTGGGGAGGGCCTCAGGAGAGGCCAACCCAGGCGTGACCCAGGCCCAGCTGGGCCACTCTTCCTCCCACAAGCAGGTGAGATGCTGAGGGGACAGATGCCCCTGAAGCTTTAGAGGCATTAGAGGCTCAGAAGGGTCAGAGCAGCAGCTAGGGGAAGGCAGATGCTTGGTGAGTGGGGTGTTGGTGAGGGATTCCCTGAGCTAAGTAGGGTCTGAGCTGGTCAGGCTCCTGTGGAAGTTTCCAGAAGCATGTTCCGTCCTGACCCCCAAGACTCCTCTCTCAATGGCAGGCTGACTGGCTTCTGCCTGAATACACTCTGGACAAAACTGAGACCCACAGGCACGGCCCTCCCTGTTGGTAGAAGTGCCAGAGGCCTGCCTGCTGTATTTCAGTCTGATCTGTGAACCAGTAGCAGTGGTCGGGACCAGTTAGAACTCAGCCAGAGGAGGGAAGAGGGCCTGAGGCAGCAGGTAAGATCAAGCTGAGAAAAACAATGGGGCTGCTACTGGAGCTGTTATTGGCTGTTTGGCACTGGTGGACTGGAAGATGGCAGGGTGTTCACGAGCCAGCAGGTTGAGGAGAAACCTTCCTAGTTGGGTGGCCTTGCTTCACCCGTCAGGGTCTCAGTTTCCATAGCTGAAAATGAGGGGATTAAACTAGATGATTTCTAAGCTTCCTTGCAGCTCTGGCCTTCTAAAAGTGGATGGAGTGGGGGAAGGAGGATATGCTGTATGCTACTATAGGCCTTGGAGGAAGATAAGAGAACAAGGCAGCAGCAGGAGGTGCTGGAGAAAGGTTGGCCATGCAGTGATTCAGGAGAGGGCCCAGGATCTGAGAAAAGGGGGAGAATGTATAGAATGGGGGCAGCAGCTTGGCTCCCCTGAAAGGGAACCTCTAAAGGTAAAGAGAGGCTCCCAGAAAAGGTCTGGGGTAGATCAGAGCATCCGAAGCTGTACTCAGGAAAACAAAGACATAAAGAGAGAAACCAATGGCAGTTGGAAGTCTGCAGAAGCAGCAGCTGCTGCTACCATCAGCCCCAAATGTCAAGCTTGGGCTATACAAAGCCCCACTGTTCAAAGCCCTGGGCCTCCAGTACTCATGTATGCACTCTAAGAATACCTCTTACATGCTTCCAGAGTCCTGTAGCCTGGGGTGAGGAGAAAGCCTACATCAGGGAAGACAGGACCCAGCAGAAACCCTTACTTTCCACTATTATAACATGCCCCTTCCCCTGATCTCAGCTGAATTCCAAGTGTGGACACATACACATCTCAAAAGGCAGCCCAGCCAGCTCATCCTCAGCTGTGGCTGGAATCCCAGTTCTTCTCTGGCACCTGCTGCCCAGGCGCCAGAGGGCCCTGTGTGTCCTGAGGAAGGTTGGTACCAGCTTGCCTTGAGGAAAGTGAGGCCCCAAGCAAGTCCTGGGACCACGGAACTTAGCTCTAAGCCAAGAATATTGGTCTAATCTCTTTCTAATCACTGTACCACAGGCCTAACATGAGGCATGCTGGGTGAAATAAAAGCTGAAGACTGACTTTGAGCCATCCCCCCTGCACAAGCCCTGCATGCTAACCTACCACAGCATTCGGAGGACTCTGAGAGAACCTGGCCTGGCCACAAGTCCTATGCTAACTTGGCTGTCTTACTGCCTGAAAGTCCCTTGCCCTCTCTGGGCCTCTCTTTCCCCCACTGAAAGAGAAGACTGGACTTCTCTCAACTCTAGCTCTTACATTCTGTGTGAGGGAGTTAGAGTCTAATACAGCAGCCCTTGCGTGAGTCACTGGCAATTTACTGAGTGCTCTTCCTCATCTCCAGCCAGCAGGTGGCCTGGCCAACTCTGCTTCAGCATGGCTCAGCTCTTGCAGCGCTAGCTCTCCCTCAAAATTCAATATCCCACCAAGCATTGATGGCCTTGACTAGAGTACAACTCCCCAGGCACTGCTAGGGCACGGTATCTGAGCCAAGTGTCTAGGGGAGTGTCTAGCTGGGAAACTCAGCTCAGCTACCATAGCTCTAGCCTGCTGTCCTGGGCTCCATTGCTTAGGTCAGGCCAACATGGTATGTCCTGGCCCCCTCCACTAGGTCTTTCCTGCCCACCCATAGGTACAGGTTGTGTGGCACAGGACCTAAGCAAGGAGGCTGCATGTGGGCCATCCCAGGGCCCAGGTTTAAAGCCGATAATAAACAGCAATTACCATAGGAAATCAGGATTTCAGATCTGCATAACTAGCAATGGCCATTTCTGCCTCTCAGTAGCTAAGTTTCCCTAAAGTGGTGCAAGAACTAATCATACATCCCTTCCCCAGTGAGATAGATGAGTCACTGATGATACAGTCAGAGAGCCCTCGGACCAAAGGCTATCACTGGGTTGTGTCTTTCAAGGAAACCTCAGCAAGTCTGTCCAACTAGGTCTGTGGTGGACAAAGGCAATAAACCAAAATACATTAAGCCCAAATCTTCCCCCAGCTGCTGCCACGTGTCCCATGATCCTGGAGGCAGGCATAAGGTGTGGGTGGCAAGGCTGGGGAACACTGTGTTTCCTGGCACCTGCCGAATGACTGCAAAGAGGGGCAGTTCCGGAGCTGGTGGAGTGCTAGAAGCCAGACAGTCCTTCCAACACCCTCCACGAGCAGGGCAGGGCTATAGGAGCTCAGGGTTGGAAAGGACTTACAAACCTCCTGATGTGACTACTCACCAGATGTCTGAAGGCTCCCCTACCTTCCCAGCCTCTGCTCGAATACCTACCTCCAACGGCCAAAAACTCACTGATTCTAAACAACTGCCCTTCAACCTTTGGGCAGCCAAGTTACCAAAGTCTTCACTATACTGTGCCAATATCTGTGTCTCCCTGGCTTTTACCCTCCATATGCCTCCATGCTGGAAGCTTTGCTGACTCATTTCATTGGACTTTGCTTTGTCCTTTGATGTACACACCCTTTCAAGTGACCCATCTGTATACTTTTCTCTACCGAATTAACCACAAGCTCCTCAAGGGCAGGGAGTATGTCTTCTCTTTTAACCTCTGCTCACTTCAAATCAGCAAACATGTGATGTGATGTTTGTCTGGGTGTCCAGGCCTCTGCCCCCAGGAGATGGCTGATCAATATGGATTGACTAAAAGGACTCATTGATTAGTTTTCCATTCTGATTTTAGAGCCCAGACAAGCCTTGAGGCTCTGGGCTTCATTGACCCTTCACTTGCCCTTCATCTTGGCTGCTCACAAGCTCACACCCACCTCCCAGCCTCATGGTTCACATGCAAGGACACAGATGTTACTCCCACTAAAACCTTTCCCTTCACAATTCTTGATACCTAAAGGTGCTGCTGAAATATTGAAAAGTATTTTCCAGGGAGACGTGGCTATAGAAGAAGGGTTTCTATACCATATAGTTGACTCCCTGGGACAGACTGCTCCTTAAAATGCTTCCAGCTTTGATGAACAAACTCTGAGCCTCAGTTTCTTCATCTGTGAAACAGGGAGCATAAATCCACTCATAGGTTACTATGAAAACCCACTAATGCACTTAATGTGATCACTAAATGAATGGTAGCTATTATCTCCACTAATAAGAAAATTATCAACATCAAACCAGTAACTGTCAACTGTGACTATTTCAAATGCCTTCCCTCCAAAGGATTTGGAGTGTGCACATGTAATAGGGGTAAAGAGATGGGAGGACAGAGAATACCAGAGTAATGCCTTAAATTAAAGTGACATTGGAATGACCAAGCCACCACCATCTGTGGAGTCAGCTTCTCCAGCTAGACACCATCTCTAGAAAGCTAGTGCTTGGTCTCAGACCTACCCACCCAAGTTCCCGGAAACAGCCACTGTGGAGACCCCTGGAACTAGATGGCTTTGCCGGCAGTGGGTGTGCCAAGGAAGCGACACCCACAGTGTCAGCCTGAGCTTCCCTCAGGAACTGCTTCACATTCTGTCCCCCTCCTCCAGGCTTCATTCAGCCCTCAAGGTGCAGCTGTCTCCTGCTGCTCCCCTAACAGCAGCTGAGCCAAAGGCAGCTGAGCAGAGGAGGGTGAGGGACACGGCCATTTCTGCTTCTCAGGACAGCCTGCCTCTGGCTGAGCACCTGTCAGGGTGGCTCCTTGGTTACAGATTTACTTCCTCACCCGAGTATGCACCCTGGCCTGTGAAGCCAAGCTCCCTACTCTACCCAGGCCCACTGTTTCTGTTACTTGGAAAATCCACCATTTCAAACAGCACCAAACTACTCTGCAGAAAGATGTGATGTTGGAGATTGGTTCCAGTCACCACACAGCTTCTGAAAATACACCAAAAAGTCCACGATGGATGTGGCAGATTTTTCCCTATGTGGGATTATTCTGGGCAAAACAAAGAACTAAGAAGAGAGTCTGCCCTCAGCTCTGCTATCAAGTCTGAGAGAAAAGCATCGTATTTTCCTGCCCCCATTTTATAGGCAGAGGGAGTAACCTGCCCATGTATCACTGTGAAGCCAGGACATTGTCCCCTCACTCTGTGCTTCCAGGCAGACTGCACCACAGCTTGTACTAGGTGACCAACTGTCCTGGTCTGCCCAGGACTGAGGGGGTTCTTGAGACATGGGACTTTCAGTGCTAAAACCAGCAAAGTCCCAGGCAAACCCTGATGAGCTGGTCAACTTAGCCTGTCCCCAAATTAGCAAATTTTAGCCAGAGGTCACCAGCCTTCCATCCTGCTCTGGAATTGGCTGCCCATGGTAGCTGGAAATGAACAGAGTGCCATCTGATGGGGTAAGATGCTTGCTTCCTAAGAAGCTGTGGAACAATGGTCAAACTGCTATAAAAATCCTCCCAAGGCCAGGCGTGGGGACTCATGCCTGTAATCTCAGCACTTTGGGAGGCTGAGGCAGGCAGATCACAAAGTCAGGAGTTTGAGACCAGCCTGACCAATTTGGTGAAACCCCGTCTCTACTAAAAATACAAAAACTAGCTGGGCGTGGTGGTGGGTGCCTGTAATCCCAGCTACTCAGGAGGCTGAGGCAGGAGAATCATTTGAACCCGGGAGGCATGGGTTGCAGTGAGCCGAGATCATGCCACTGCACTCCCAGCCTGGGCGACAGAGCGAGACTCCGTCTCAAAAAAAAAAAAAGCCTCCCGAGATGCCTTGCCCCATTTTCAGCAGTTCTGCTCCATTCTTTCAACGATTCTCTTTCTTCTCAACTATGAACCTCTACCCGAAGCAAGAGAAATGCCAGGTACAGTGGCTGGTGCCCATAGTCCCAGCTGCTCAGGAGGCTGAGGCAGGAGAATCACTTGAGCCCAGGAGTTCAAGATTACAATGAGCTATGGATCGCACCACTGCACTCCAGCCTGGGCAACAGAGCACTTTAAAAAAAAGTGAGAGAGGGTTTCTTCCAGATAGCCCATGACCTAGGATTCTGTGAACATCCTCATGAATGTGGAAACTCCCTGAGTTCCTCAAAGGCTTTGGATTTCTCTTTGTAAAGGAAGCCAACCTGAGCAAAATGTTCCTGTGATTCAGAAGACAACAGGAGGCTGATCATCCTATCCCTCAGGGGTCACATGACATGTCATCCAAAAGACACTGAGGTCTGCCTTAAGTATCAGTGAGATGGCCTCCTCTGATTCCTGGCCTATTTTCCAGAGTTGGTTTCTTGCATAATTGATAGAGCAGAGAGTAAACCACCTTGCCCTATGACAGCCTGAGAAGTCACATTTAAGGATGAGCAGGTCAGATGCCTTGAGGAAACAGGATCTTGGGGCTAACACACCCTGTCCATCAAAGGCATTGCAGTCCCTCCCATCAGAACTGCTTTATTTTCAGGAACTCCCCAGGGCTATGTGAGAAGACAGCCCCCAGTGACCCATTAGGGCACCCTCAGGACCTTCCTGTTGAGCTTTTGCTAGTTCTGATCCCAAAAAAACCCCATCAGGAATGCTTCCCTCAGTCCAGCACAAACTCCTCTAGGGAGACTCCAGCCCCTAATGTCCCAATCCAAGGATGAGAAGCATCTGTCCACCCCATTCCTTAGACAAAAGGGCCTTGAAGGGCCATTTGGGAAGGGACTGACACTTAGGAGAAAGAGATGGGCTGAATCAGGTGCCATCCCCAGCTGTTCACCCAGAGAAGCTTGTGAAGCTCAACAACAAACATGATGCCTTCCACAAGCCAGGCATCGTGGCCAGGCCACCAGAGAATCCCAGCCAGGAATGGAATCTGGAACAGACTCTATGGTCAACCATTCCCAGATTAGAGGAATCAGAGGCCTTGGACACCAGCACCACAGCATCTCCATCCTGAGTCTGCATGGGGCCATGCTGGCTGGGGGACAGGCTGGGGAGAGCCTAGCTCTCTCATGCATTAGAGAGCACCTGGCCCACCTCCATGCCATCCTACCTCCAGAATGTCAGAGAAGATCAGCAGCCCAGCTGCCTGGGAGCCTTCTCTTCTCGGCTTCTGGGGAGCAACTCTGTTGCTGAACAGGGCTGGAGAGCTGTAATTATTGAGACAGGATAAGAGCTATTTTAGGAAGGAGCCATCCTGTTGCCAAGGCTTTTGACTTACTAAACTAAAACATGATGCACAGAAAAAGGGGGTGAGGATGGGGGAGAACAGGGAGGAGCTTGCTCAGTCAAAAACATCAAATCTTGACTGAAGGAAAATATTAACCCCTTCCCAAAGGTACAGATTTGCATCTAGGGGTGAGCAAAAGGCTAGCTAAGACACCACCATCCCTTGGCTTTGGGAAGGAGGGCCTACCCATATCCCTGACCCCCTACCCATATCCCTGCGAACTCCCTCTCTCCTAAGACCCTCCAAGAGCACTTACTCAGTCTGTTCCATCTATTTTGACATTTCAGCACCAACTATTTCATATTGTTGTTTAAATGTTTCCTGTTTGTGTTTTATCTCCCCAACCATATCATGGCAAGTTTCTCAAGGCCAAGGAATGTGTGTGCTGTGAAACTTCAATGCTTCCCCTAAAAGTGCCTAGTAGAGTGCTAGGCATCTGAATAAAAATTGTTCATTGAAAGAAGGGAGGGAGGAACGAAGGAAGGAAGGGAGAAAGGGAGGGAGGGACTTACTGTCTTGCATGGAGATAATCTCTGAAAGTAGCCACTCCCACCTACAGCTGAGCTCAGGGTTGGATAAGAACCCATGGCAGTGGGAGGTGGCAGCCTTGTTTCTGGTCACCTCCCCTTCAGCTGTTCCATTATCTGAGCTTAGGCTGACCCCCACTATGCACTGGTTTGCTTTCTATCTGTGGCCAACTGTGCATCCTGAGTCAGCCCATGAATGGGACCCATTAGAGGCCATTGTTAGGCTTTGGGTAATAGAGAAATACGGCAAGAGAAAATAATGGAAGTAGGAAGAGCTTTGACCATCTTATCAAACATGGGCCAAGAATAGCCAAAGTACTTATGGGAACAATGCAGTGAAATCAGGACACTGCCAAAATGAGGACACAGGACTGCTGAGAGCAGAGTCCACCTTGAGTTTTTCCAAGTTGAGGACCCAAATAGTGTGTAACCCAAAAAAGCGACCCCTTTCTAGAATGCCCCAGGCTGAAAAGAGGAGAACCAGGTGGGGACTGATCCAACGGCTACCTAGACAGCCTTCCCACAGAGCACTTGGCAAGATTCATCATCTGCCAAAAGGTCTGTTCTTTCTAGGACTGCAACTAGCTCATACAGTGCTTTTGTGCAAATCCCCCTCTGGGGAGATGCAGCCCCACAGGTGCACAGCTTGGCAAATGGAACACAGGTTAGATTTCGGCCCCCCACTTACCCCCTCCACCCAGTGCTCTTGTGCAGTGAACAATCTGCTCAACCATAGGGAGCAGCTCTGTCTCCCTCCATGCCTTCTCCCATTACAGGACAGGAGATGGATTTGGATTGTAGGGTGGGCCCAGGAAGACTGGGAGTAACCTCCCAGGGGCATTCTTACCTCCTCATCTGTCATAACAGAGTAGAAGCCAGGCATTCCCAGGGGGCAGCAAATGGAATTCAGAGAGTGCCAATAGGAGGGGAAAAAGAGAAATTTACTAAAGACGCCCAGTGGACTTGGGCAAACCTGGCCCAATCCCTTCCAAGTGCAAGTGGCCCAAATAACAGCAGCTAGTATTTACTGAATGCTCACTGTTGCCAAGCACTGTGCTAAGTGTTTTTTCGGTAATAGCTTGTAATAATCCTCACAATAACCCTAAGAGGGAGCCATTATTCTCATTAACAGATGAGGAAACTGATGCTTGGAGAGGTAAAATAACTTACCCAAGGTCACAGTCAGAAAATAGTGGACCCAGGGCCCAAATCCTTAGATAACTCGAGTTCGTACTTTACTGTGCTGCTACTCTATAGAGCTTTGCTCCCTCTGAGGAGGACTGCCCTTCTCTGCTCTTTGCTGACCATCACTAGGAGGGCTCATGCTGGTTGGGATTGGACGGCATTCCCAGGGCTCTCTCCTCCCCAGGAACTGCTTTATCCATAGCCCTGCCCTCTGTCATGCTCATAGGGCTGGAGTATATTTTGGGCCAAAATGCTCACAGCAAGAGGTCCCTGCTGCCAAGATTTACTCCTTGAGGGCTGGTCCCCACCCTCCCCTGCCCCCAGAGAAGCCAAGAGTATAAAGGGAGCGGAGGGTCACAAGGTCTGGGGACACTTCTCTTAAGTATTCTAGAGCTGCAAGACACACTGACGGTCTCAAGGGGGAGGCCCAGACATCTCTGAAGATCCTGCCTGGGCAGCACCAATAAGTACCCCAGGTGGTAGAGTGGGGGCATGAGGAGGGTTCTGAGGAATCCGAGAAACACATGAGAAGAGTCCCCAGCCTGAATTAGGGTGAAGTCAACTCTGAGCAAGACTGTGAAGCAGGCGGTTTGCTTTGGTGTATTTTTTTTAAATCATGTGATAGGTGACCAACTAAGCTGAAAAGGCCATGAGGCTTAAATTATTCTCCATTCCAGAAGTAACTTCCTGTTAAAAGGAGACTCTTGAAAATGGAAAAGATCCCAAGCCCCCAAAGAAATGACTCTAACGGTGAAATTTTCAGCAAGATGAGAAGTTCCTCTGCTTCTTCAGGTCAAAATCCCAGCATTTACCTCCTAAACGACCCAACTCTGTAGATACATAGATGCCACTCCTCACCTGTCCTCCCATCCCCCAAGCTCCCACAGTGGACCCATAGGAGGGAAAAGCACAGACCTTTCAGCCACCAGATGACACGATTGTACATTTCCTCTGAGACATCTGAAAGTAACAGAGAGATGGTTGCTTTTCTTCTCTCTGTGGGATGCACATCCCACCCTCCACTACTTGCAGCTCCCTTTCTAGCTCCACATTTCTCCACCCAAAGGTGCCCTCAGCCCTTGGTCCTCTCCAAGAAGCTCCTCCAGCCTAGAACTATATATCATATACCCATTCTCCCTTTCCCTTTTTTACACCCTCTCTCTGTGCCACTGTGAATGCCTTTCCCCTCCTGGAATCCCAGCTCATCTGCACCCCACCCTCTCCACTTTGTAGTCAGAGTATTTACCTGAGGCCCTTATTCTATTTAACAGCCCTTACCGGCCCTCACCCCAGCTCAGTTCTTCATCCCCACTCAGGAAGCAGCTTTCAACCCTGCAAGCCCTCTCTACTACCTTCAATTGAAAAGGTAAGCAGTGTTGCCTGGAGGAGTCAATGCCTGTCGCCCGGCCCAAGCATCATCATCGATGTCATTAGCTTGGAGCACAGAGAAGCTGGCAGGGAAGGAATGGAGCAATAGGCTCAAGGATAGGACTAGCTTTGGCACTGGCAGGAGAGCAGCCCTTATTCCCAGAATGAAGAGGTGGTCTTTCCTGCCCACCCCAACATCCCATCTCACTAAATTGGGGCTGCACCTGGGCAGTCTGCTTCTTCACATACCCAGGAAGAAAGCACTAAACCTTTGAATGGGTTGTTTGCAGGTGTGCTTGGGGGTCTGTGGCACTTTATTCAGTGGTGCCCAACTTGGAAACTCCTTTGGTGGTGACGGTGGTGATAGGCTTGCCTTCTCTCTCTGGAACTTCAGATCCTCACAGAAAGGGCTAGAGTCTATTTTAAAACCGGACAATAAAGGATCTAGGGAAGGAGAACACTTAAGCTCAAAATCAGGTGTTGTCGGCTGGCTTTGGGGTGTTTCAACTTCAGGATTCAGCAAGGGCCACCATGAGGAGTCAGGTCCGTACCTAGGTAAGGACCGAGGAGGCAAGGGCCGAGGGGTCAGTTCCAGTTCTGCATGGATGGAGGGCTTTTGCGAGAGTTCTGGATACCTGGGTGTAGGTCCTTGGGACATGTAGGTAGTTTCTGGGGGTTTTGGGGTTTGCTGTTTATAGATGGGCTCTGGAGTGACAAACATGGATGACTTGTGGGAGCCCTCAGACACTGATTGAGCTGTCACACGGTGAGTTGGCTCTACTGACTGTACCCCTGGGGAGATGGTGACCCTGCGGCCAACCTCGTTGTTTCCTCGGATTGGGGCCCTCACATTGGACTCCACCTGTGATGATATTAAGACCTTTGCGGAGGGCTTGGTTTCAGGATAGACAGAATACTTGTGAAGAGACTCAGGGTCTACCCGTGTAGAAACTCGGTGTACACCATCAGAATCTTTAAGGACAGAGAGTTTGAGTGATGAGTCCAAGTTCATATTCCTATACAAGGCCTTGGGTTTTGAAGGAATTGAACTGTAAGGACCTGTTTCTGATTCTTCTACAGGTACCTTTCTCTGGGCTGTCTGATAGTCTGCAGAGACACAGCTGCTTCTGTGCTCTGGGCGAGAGGGACTCCTTGGAGATCTGATCTCGCTAGCAGTTGTAATCCTTTGGATGGGCTCAGTTTGTACTGCTTCATCCTTTGGGTAAGTCAAAATCCTACGGGGAACTCTGACTCCTTGGGGGTTCTGGACCTTGGATGGTGGGTCATCTTGTAAGATTTGTGATTGTAAGTTATCCTTCTGATCTTGAAAACTCAACCGACGAGTAGATTTGGCATCTGGGATTGATGAGGCATGATGGCCGACCTCGCGCCCTGACTTGCTCTCACCGCCTCTTCGTGCTGCTTCCTCTCCAGGTGGACTAACATTCCGTAGTCTGCTTGAAGCATGGGAAGCCAGTGTCTGAGTTTGCTGGTTCTTTCTAGGAGGAGAGGAATGGCGGGATGATTCTGTTCTTGGTCCAGTCTCGGTTACCCGAGGAGTGGGTACCGCATAGTGTCCAGGCCCTGACTGGAGGGAGACAGATTGAGGATAGTCTGATGCCGAATGGGGAGTGGTGGGATGTGCAGCTTCTGATCTTCGGTGGGAAGGGTTCAGGGAGACTGCAGCACTTCGATGGCTTGAGGCAAGAATGTACCCATGTCCCCGCTGAGGGGATGTGTTAGTAGTAACCTCAGACCCTCTCTGTGCTGAAACTGCTACCTTGGCCCCAGGTTTATTTGTCTTGACCATCTGATAGATTGTGCCTTTCTGAGTAGATCCCATATTTTACTGGCTCGCTTGTATTCAGGATCCTAATGATGCCTGAATATTTACCCCGTTTTAAAGCTGCTGTTCTTGGGCTCCCACAAAAGTGGCTGTTGTTCTAAGAGTGTCTCAACTAGTCCCCTTAGCTACCTCTCTGTCTGGTGATGTCATAAAGGAGGGAGTTTCCTTCCTATTAAACATCCTAGTGTACAGTCACAATTCTTTACAGAATCCCAAAGAAGTACCTGAAAGGAATCTGTGGATTTCTCTTTGGAGTTATATCACCAAGCCTTTGGCAAGTTTTTAACAAAACTGGGATTTCCTTGTATATAGAGAAG
Organism: Macaca mulatta; assembly: GCF_049350105.2. NCBI lineage: Eukaryota > Metazoa > Chordata > Mammalia > Primates > Cercopithecidae > Macaca > Macaca mulatta. The sequence continues at coordinate 51,447,732 of NC_133421.1, read as the reverse complement.
GCTCCAGACCCTCCTTTACTCTCCCCAGATTCTAGAAATTCTCAGGGACTCATCCAGAGAAGGAATCAGCCAGAAGATCCTATGAAGACAAGGTCAAACCAAACACACTGTGTAAGCCCCAGTTTTAATAAGGTACAAAGTACAAAGTTGCCCCAATTTTGTTTGAAACTGTACTGTATACAAGTTAAAAAAAAAAAAAAGAAAAAAAAGAGAGCTTCAGCTTTTTCCAGGTCTCATGGATGGTTTCATTGCTCCTGGGGTAAAAATCCAGGTTGCTCAAATAATAAAATTCTCACATTCTTGGTCCAGGAGAGTTTGGTGTTTTATTAATAAAGGGATTTGCCAGGTGCAGTGGCTCACACCTGTAATCCCAACACTTTTGGGAGGCCGAGGTGGGTGGATCACCTGAGGTCATGAGTCTGAGATGGCCTGACCAACATAGTGAAACCCCATCTCTACTAAAAATACAAAATTAGCTGGGTGTTGTGGCGCATGCCTGTAATCCCAGCTACTTGGGAGGCTGAGGCAGGAGAATCGCTTGAACCCGGAAGGCGGAAGTTTCATTAAGTAAAGATTGCGCCATTGTAATCCAGCCCGGGCAATAAGAGCGAAACTCCATCTCAAATAAATAAACAATAAATAAATAAATAAACAAAAGTGATTTGGGGCCGGGCAATGTGGCTCACGCCTATAATACCAGCACTTTGGGAGACCGAGGCGGGTGGATTGCCTGAGGTCAGGAGTTTGAGGCCAGCCTGGCCAGCAAGGTGATACCCCGTCTTTACTAAAAATACAAAAAATTAGCCAGGCATGGTGGCAGGTGCCTGTAATCCCAGCTACTCGGGAGGCTGAGGCAGGAGAATCGCTTGAACCCGGGAGGTGGAGGTTGCAGTGAGTTGAGATTGCACTATTGCACTCCAGCCTGGGTGACAAGAGCAAAACTCCATCTCAAAAAAAATATATAAATAAAAAGAAAATAAAAGGGATTTGGGCTGGGTGCAGTGGCTCACGTTTGTAATCCCAGCACTTTGGGAGGCTGAGGTGGGCGGAGGTCAGGAGTTTGAGACCAGCCTGGCCAACATGGTGAAACCCTGACTCTACTAACAATACAAATATTAGCCCGGCGTGGTGGTACGTGCCTGTAATCCCAGCTACCCCCGAGGCTGAGGCAGGAGAATCGCTGGAACCTGGGAGATGGAGGCTGCAGTGAGCTGAGATTGTGCCACTGCACTCCAGCCTGGGCAACAGAGCAAGACTCCATCTCAAAAAAAAAAAAAGAGAAGGAAAGAAAGAAAGAAAGAAAGAGAAAGAAAGAAAGAGAAAGAAGGAAAAGAAAGAAAGAAAGAAAAAGAAAGAGAGAGAGAAAGAAAGAAAAAGAAAGAAAGGAAGAAAGGAAGGAAGGAAAGAAAAGAAAGAAAGAAGGAATTTGGAGTTAGTCATTGGTTTTCATCATAAATGACTAGTGATGTACCTAGGAGAAATTACCTGACTTTCATGGGACTTGGTTTCTTCACCTGGAAACCACTGCCTGGTACATGGGTGTCACACAACAAATGTTAATGTCCTTTCTCATGATTCTGTCACCTGTCCAATCAGCTGGACTCCGGTTCTCTCTTGAAGAGTGACTTTCCAATTTGGATGACCATTTTGGAGGAGACTCTGTCAACTTCTCTCCCTTTCACATGCTCTTTCTCTCGCTCTCTCTTTTAGACATAGACTCTGCCATATTCAATATTCTATTATGAACTCTGAAGGGTCATTGAGATTATAGGATGGTCAGCTTCATTTTTCTTATTTCTTTTTTTATTTTTCTTATGTCTTTTTTTGTTTGTTTCTTTATTTGAGATGGAGTTTCAAATAAACTCCGCCTAGGCTGTTGTCCAGGCTGGAGTGCAATGGCGCGATCTTGGCTCACTGCAACCTCTGCCTCCTGGGTTCAAGCAATTCTCCTGCCTCAGCCTCCCAAGTAGCTGGGATTACAGGCATGTGCCACCACACCTGGTTAATTTTGTATTTTTAGTAGAGACGAGGTTTCTCCATGTTGGTCAGGCTGGTCTCAAACTCCCGACTTCAGGCGATCTGCCTGCCTTGGCCTCCCAAAGTGTTGGGATTACAGGGATGAGCCTGTATCCTGTAATCTCGGCCCCAGCTTCATTTTTCTATGCTCTACACTGACCCATTCTCTTCTGTTAACAGTTTTTCCTCAAATGAGCTATAATAAAATTGATTAGGTTTAGCTATTAATTGTGATATTCTAGTCCTGCCTCCTGTTGATTTACGTTTTAAATGTTTTATTTTTGTTTAGACAGAATCTTGCTCTGTTGCCCAGGCTATAGTGCAGTGACACGACCTTGGCTCACTGCAGCCTCCACCTCCTTGGGTTCAAGCAATTTTCATGCCTTAGCCTCCCAGGTAGCTGGGATTACAGGCACACACCACCATGCCTGGCTAATTTTTGTTATTTTTAGTAGAGATGGGATTTCGCCATGTTGGCCAAGCTAGTCTCAAACTCTTTTTTTTTTTTTTTTTTTTTTTGAGACGGAGTCTCGCTCTGTCGCCCAGGCTGGAGTGCAGTGGCCTGATCTCAGCTCACTGCAAGCTCCGCCTCCCGGGTTCACGCCATTCTCCTGCCTCAGCCTCCTGAGTAGCTGGGACTACAGGCGCCCGCCACCTCGCCCGGCTAGTTTTTTGTAGTTTTAGTAGAGACGGGGTTTCACTGTGTTCACCAGGATGGTCTCGATCTCCTGACCTCGTGATCCACCCGTCTCAGCCTCCCAAAGTGCTGGGATTACAGGCTTGAGCCACCGCGCCCGGCCGCTAGTCTCAAACTCTTAACCTCAAGTGATCCACCCACCTCGGCCTCCCAAAGTGCTGGGATTACAGGTGTAAACCACTGCACTTGGCCTAAGTTATAAGTATTTCTTTTTCCTTTTTTTTTTTTTTTTGAGATAGAGTCTCACTCTGTCGCCCAGGCTGGAGTGCAGTGGCACGATTCAGCTCACTGCAACCTCTGCCTCCTGGGTTCAAGCGATTCTCCTGCCTCAGCCTCCCAAGTAGCTGGGATTACAGGTGCGTACCACCACGCCTAGCTAATTTTCTTGTATTTTAGTAGAGATGGAGTTTCACCATGTTAGTCAGGCTCGTGTCAAACTCGTGACCTCAGATAATCCACCCACCTTGGCCTCCTAAAGTGCTGGGATTACAGGTGTGAGCCACAGTGCCCAGCCAGTTTTAAGTATTTCTAAACCCTTTCTATTCCCCAAAATGAAAACAGCTTTGGCTAGGTGCGGTGGCCCAGCCTGTAACCCCAACACTTTGGGAGGCTGAGGTGGGTGGATCACTTTAGCTCAAGAGTTCGAGACCAGCCTGGGCAACATGGTGAGCCCCCATCTCTATCAAATAAATAAATAAATAGTTTTAAAAATTAGACAGCTTTATAAATAATTATAAAAAGTTGAAATCACCTAAGAGGACCCCTTTACTATTTTAATAAGCATCTTTCCACATATCTTTCTATGCATTTACAGTACATAGACATTTATTTATAAATTTACATAGTCCTATTATAAACTTCCCAGCATCCTAGTACTAGCATTATTCCATAACATGTTATGAATACCTTTCTGTCAATAAGTCTATATCTATGATGTAATTTCTAATTAACCTACTTACGGTTGTTCCAGAATGTTTTAAATGAGTCCTTTACTGCTGGACGTTAGGTTGTTTCTTTTTTTTCTTGCTATGGTGCCCAGGCTGGAGTGCAGTGTCTACTCACAGGCCTGAGCACAGCACACTAAAGCCTCAAAGCTTCTGAGCTCAAGTGATTCTCCTGCCTCAGCCTACTGAGTAGCCCACCTCATTTGGGTTGTTTCTAATTTTTCAATATTATAAACAACGTTGCAATAAACATACATTTCTATAAATATATATTTGTGTATAGTTCAATTTTCTCCTCAGGATAATAGCTCTAAATCCTGGCTGCACATTAGAATCACCTGGAGATCTTTCAAAGCCCATGCCTCCACCTCAGACAAAATGAATCAAATAATTTGGGGGTAAGGCTTGAGCATCGGTATTTTTTTAAAATGCCTCAGATGGTTCTAATGTGCAACCAGGGTATAAAGTTCTCTAAATCCTCTCTACTCAAAGTGTGGTCCATGGACCAGCGTCATCAGAACCACCTGGGAGCTTGTTAGACCTGCAGGAGCTTGGGCCCCACCTTGGACCTACTTAGTCAGAATTAGTAGTTTAACAAGACCCTCAGGTGATTCATATGTACAATAAAATCTATGTCATACTGGTCTAAATGGAGTTTCTGGGTCAAAAAATAATCACATTTAAAATACATACTGACAAATATCCTCCAGAGAGGTAGTACCAATTTATACCCAACATAGAGAATGAAGATGTCTGTTTCTCCATACTCTCAGCAACCTTAGATATTATCAATACTTGTCCTCCGCAGTGAGGTGAAAAACAACCGTGTTTTAATTTGCATTTCTTTGATTACAAGTTAAACTGAACATCTTTTAATATGCTAATTGACCATCTGTACAGCTTCTTTTGTGAATTGTTCTTTGTCTATTTTTCTATTAAGGTGTTTGTCTTTTTCTTACAGGTTATTAGAACTCTCTGTATATTAGGTATATAAACTTTTTGTTTATACAATATATTGCAATTATTTCCACCTGGTTTGTTGACTTTATCCTTGTTCAGGCATTGTTTGTAGTAAATAAGTTTTACATTCTTAATTCCCAAACTTTATGCTTTGGTATGTTTTTTGGACTATTCGGGATTTTTTGTTTTTTGAGACAGGATCTTGCTCTGTCACCCAGGCTGGAGTGTGATGGTGTGAACACAGCTCACTGTGGCCTCAACCTCCTGGGCTCAAATGATCCTCCCACCTCAGCCTCCTGAGTAGCTGGGACCACAGGTATGTGCCACTGCACCCAGCTAATTTTTAAATTTTTTGTAGAGATGTGGTCTCACTATGTTGCCCAGGCTAGAAACTTTCTTTTTTTTTTTTTTTTTTTTTTTTTTTTTTTTTTTTGAGACGGAGTCTCGCTCTGTCGCCCAGGCTGGAGTGCAGTGGCCGGATCTCAGCTCACTGCAAGCTCCGCCTCCCGGGTTTACGCCATTCTCCTGCCTCAGCCTCCCGAGTAGCTGGGACTACAGGCGCCCGCCACCTCGCCCGGCTAATTTTTTGTATTTTTAGTAGAGACGGGGTTTCACCATGTTAGCCAGGATGGTCTCGATCTCCTGACCTTGTGATCCGCCCGTCTCGGCCTCCCAAAGTGCTGGGATTACAGGCTTGAGCCACCGCGCCCGGCCGAAACTTTCTATTATGTTCTATAATTCTTTCCATTCTTATGCCAATGCCATACTCTGTTTATTACAGCTTTATACTATACCTTAATATATGGTAGGACAAGTCCTTCCTCCTGACTTCTTTTACAGCATTGTTCCATCCATGCATTTATTAAAAGTCCTTTAATTTTACTCCACTATACAATTAGTAATATTCAGTAGGAGAGTGGATTTTACTTACTTAACTCCCACAGGAGCAACTTATTTCTGAGCTCTTGGGGGGCACCTCACTATAACCCACTTCCAATACCAACATATACGAGTACATAACATTACCATTAGCATTCAGAAAGGAGCCAAAAGTAATGTATTTGGAAAAGAGCAATTGAAATTTATTCCAAAAATTTCCTTTTTTTTTTTTTTTGAGACGGAGCCTCAGTCTATTGCCCAGGCTGGAGTGCAGTGGCATGATCTAGGCTCACTGCAACGTCTGTCTTCCAGGTTCAAGCAATTCTCCTGCCTCAGCCTCCTGAGTAGGTAGGATACAAACATGCACCACCATGCCCGGTTGATTTTTGTATTTTTAGTAGAGATGGGGTTTCACCCTGTTGACTAGTCTGGTTTTGAACTCCCGACCTCAGGTGATCCACCTGACTTGGCCTCCCAGAGTGCTGGGATTACAGGCGTGAGCCACTGTGCCCGGCCTTATTCTGAAAATTTCTAATAATGCAAACTTTCCAAGGGTACTCTAGTAATTTCATTCAACAGTGAACCAATGTTTATAAATCATCTGTGGGTCTAGAACTTGCTACATATTCTCTCTGCTTTCTCATCTTGAAGGACTTAGTACATTCTAAAAACTTGGCACAAAACCCATAGAATAGATACGGAGATTGGGGTGAAGTTCATAAAGGACGTGTCATGACAGTGTCAGTCTGCTTTCTGTTGCTATAATAGAAACCTAAGACTGGGTTATTTATTAAAAGAAGAAGAAGAAGAAGAAGAAGAAGAAGAAGAAATGTAGGAGTCAGGAGACCTGCCCCTAACCAACTTGGACCTTGGCAGTAGCACATCCAGTTGGGGGATGGCAGGGAGAGCTATCTGCCCTGTATAGGCAATAAAAAGGTGCATTTGACCAGGTACGGTGCCTCATGCCTGTAATCCCAGCACTTTGGGAGGCCAAGGCAAGCGGATCACTTGAGGTCAGGAGTTTGAGACCAGCCTGGCCAGTATAGTGAAACCCCATCTCTACTAAAAATACAAAAACTAGCCAGGCATGATGGCACACATCTGTAATCCCAGCTACTTACGAGGCTGAGGTAGGAGAATCACTTGAACCTGGGAGGTGGAGGTTGCAGTGAGCCGAGATAGCGCCACTGCACTCCAGCCTGGGTGACAGAGTGAGACTCTGTCTCAAAAAAAAAAAGAAAAAATTGTATTTCTTACAATTCTGGATGCTGGGAAGTCCAAGGTCAAGAGGCCACATCTGGTGAGGGCCTTTTTGTTGCATCATAACATGGCAGAAGGCATCACAGGGCAAAAGGGGGTCACAAGAGAGAACCAAAGTGGCTTTTATAACTAGTCAACTTCCATGATAACCCATTAATCCATTAATGGGTTAATACATTCAAGAGGATTGAGTGCTCATGACCCAGTCACCTCTTGAAGGCCCACTTCCTAATACTGTTGCACTGGGATTCAATTTCAACCTGAGTTTCAAGAGGATAAACATTCAAACCATAGCAGTAAGTTTTAACTTGAAGTTGGCCCTTGGTTCACTTTCACAATCCTGAAACTTTGCTTAGGGCACTCTTAAACTATAATCTCAGGGTAAGCTCTTGGTGGAAGGGCTGAGGCAGGGTTTGCTTGTCTGACACCCCAACATAAGCTACTGTGTTTTACTGTAAGTATGCAAATTAATGTTTAGTATGATCTTGGGAAGGTCATGGAACCCTCTTTGGGTAGTCTCTTCTTTTGTAAGTAGTGATAATAATATCCAACTTTCAGTGTTATTGTGAAGATTAAAAATACTCAGTTAACAAATATTTGTTGAGCACCTAATATGTGCAGGTTCTGTGCCAGGAGCTGGGGATACCTCAATGAACAACCCAGACATGATCCCTGGCCTTGTGGAACTTACAGTTGTATGTAAGTTCCACAGGTGGTGGTAGAACATTCTATTGGCTTTTAAGTGTGCTATATGCTATGAAATAAAAATGTGGTTATGGGCTGGGCGCAGTGGCTCATGCCTGTAATCCCAGCACTTTGGGAGGTCAAGGCTAGTGGATCACGAGGTCAGGAGATCGAGACTATCCTGGCTAACATGGTGAAGCCCTGTCTCTACTAAAAATACGAAAAATTAGCCGGGTGTGGTGGCACGCGCCTGTGGTTCCAGCTACTTGGGAGGCTAAGACAGAAGAATCGCTTGAACCCAGGAGGTGGAGGTTGCAGTGAGTCGAGATTGTGGCACTGCACTCAAGCCTGGATGGCAGAGCAAGACTCCATCTCAGAAATAAACAAAAAAAAAAGTGGTTATGTGTGTTGGCAGGGAGAGGGCAGGCAACGAAAAATGGGAGTATCTTACAGAGGGCCCTAACCTACTCTAAGGTTCATAGACTTCAGGAAAACTCCCCGAGGAAGTGAAGTGTAAATAACTTATGAACTGAAAAATGAGGTCCCTATGAGGAAGGACATTCTGGGCAGGGAGAACAGCATGTGCCATGATGTATTTGAAGAACTGAGAGGAATCCAGTTATGTCTAAGAGCTATGGGCAAAGATCTTAACAAGGAAATAAAACAATTATTTTTTCATGATAAAAAGATCATTGTAGAGAAAAAGTAGAGAAGAGAGAGGATTAAAGAAATCTTTAAAAAATGTAGCTCAGTTTGTTTTACCCCACTCCGTCCCCTTACTTAGAACCTTCCACTGGATTTCCACTTTTTGCCATGGTCTATAATTACCCTCCTCAGTCTCCAGACTCACTTCGTCTCCTATCAGCCTCCCTACAGGTTATTCTACTCTACCAGCCTCCCCCCGGATTACCCTCCACCACCACACCGGCCTTCTGCTGCTCTAATTCGGTGTTTCCTGTGGGGCCTTTGCACTTGCCATTCCCTTGCTGGCATGTTCATCTCCCAGAGTCACAAGACTGGCTCCTTGTCATCATTCCAATCAACGCTCAAGGGTCACTTCTTTTTTTTTTTTTTAATTCTTTTTTTTGAGACGGAGTCTCGCTCTGTCACCCAGGCTGGAGTGCAGTGGCCGGATCTCAGCTCATAGCAAGCTCCGCCTCCCGGGTTCACGCCATTCTCCTGCCTTAGCCTCCGGAGTAGCTGGGACTACAGGCGCCCGCCACCTCGCCCGGCTAGTTTTTTGTATTTTTTTAGTAGAGACGGGGTTTCACCGTGTTAGCCAGGATGGTCTCAATCTCCTGACCTCGTGATCCGCCTGTCTCGGTCTCCCAAAGTGCTGGGATTACAGGCTTGAGCCACCGCGCCCGGCCAAGGGTCACTTCTTAAGAGCAACTTTCCCTTGAATAGCCCTAGCTAATGTTAAGTTGCTCCCCGACCCAATTATCACTTTAACCTATTTGTTTTCTTCATAGCTTTTACCATTTGTTCATTTAACTCCAGGACAGCAGGAACTCTGCTTTGTTCGCTATCACCCCGGCACCTAAAGTAGTACGTGGAACATAGGAGTCATTCAAAAAATATCTGTTGAATGTGAGACTGAATGGAAGCAGCCACTTCAGGAGGCTGTTGCAATAGTCCAGGGAGGAATTAATTATAGTCTGGATTAGTGCAGCGGCAATAGAAATGGAAAGAAATGGGCATAAAGGACATAGATTTTGGAGGCCTCTTGAATAGCTGGGACTACAGGTGTGCACCACTATGCATTGCCAATGATTGATTTTTTTTTTTTTTTGAGACAGTGTCCTGCTCTGTTGCCAAGGCTAGAGTACAGTAGCACAATCATGGGTCACTGCAGCATTGAACTCCTAGGGTCAGGCAATCCCCCTGTCTCAGACTCTCGAGTAGCTAGGACTACAGGCGCATGCCACCACACCTGGCTAATTTTTAAATATTTTATAGAAACAGGGCCTTGCTATGTTGACCAGGTTGGTCTCAAACTCCTGGCCTCAAGCAATCCCCCCACCTTGGCCCCTCAAAGTGCTAGGATTACAGATATGAGCCAAAGCACCCGATTTTTTTTTTTTTTAATGTAAGGAGTAAAGGAATGGGAGAAGAGTCAAGGATGACTCCTGGGTTTCTGGTTTGAGTGGCTGACTGAACAGCAATACCACTGATTGGAAGGGGAATGCTGGAGGTGGAGAAAGTTAAGACTATGAGTTCAGTTCAAATGGAGACATCAAATATATGGGTAGTAATATGAGCTAAGAAGAGAAATCTAGTCCTAGACTACAACACAAATCTGGGAGCTGTCAGTATATATATATAGACAGTAACTGAAGCCATGGGAGTGAACAAGGTCTCTTAGGAGAAGAACTTGCAGTGAGAAAAGATAGAGGTGGAACCTCCAAAGGAGGCTGAGGTGGAGTAATCAACAGAGATAGAAGGAAAACCAGAGTGTGACATCAGGAAAGCCAAGGCAATAGGTAAAGAGCAAATGACAAGGAGGCCAAAGTGTCCATCAGATTTAGGAGTAAGAGTCACTGTGATTTCTTTCATTTTTTCTTTTTCTTTTAGACACCGTCAAGCTCTGTTGCCCAGGCTGGAGTGCAGTGGCAGGATCTCAGCTCACTGCAACCTCCACCTCCTGGGTTCAAGCGATCCTCCTGCCTCAGCCTCCTGAGTAGCTGGGATTACAGGTATGCACAACCACACCCAGCTCATTTTTTTGTATTTTTGGTAGAAACAGGGTTTTGCCATGTTGGCCAGGCTGATCTCAAACTCCTGACCTCAGGTGATTTACCTGCCTTGGTCTCCCAAAGTGCTGGGATTACAGGCGTGAGCCACGGCGCCCAGCTCTGTGTCACTGTGATCTTAAATGACTGCTAGAGAATGGAAGTAGAATTCAGATTCTAATGGGCTGAGGAGGTAGTGGGAGGTAAGGCACTAAAGATAGCAGGTGTAGACAACTCTCTCAAGAACTCTTGTTGCAATGGGAGGAGAGAGATGAGACAGTAGCTGGAAAACTAAGTGAGATCCAGGAAATGCTTTTTAAAGATAGGAAAATCCAAGTGTGTTAATGCTGATGAAAAGAAAAGAAGAAGCCAGGCTCAGTGACAAGAGCCTGTAGTCCCAGCACCTTGGGAAACTGAGGTAGGAGGATTACTCGACCTCAGGAGTTTGAGTCCAGCTTGGGCAACATGGTGAAACTCTGTCTCAAAAAAAATGAGGGGTGGGTTGAAGCTACTAAAAAGAGAAATAATAACCTGGGAAAGATAACCCTGAGTGGAAAAAAGATGATATTGGCCAAGGACAGGAAGAGAGACACCTCCTTCAGTATAACAGGAAGGAAAGTGAAAAGAATAGGTGTAGAATAAGTCCATCTCTAGTGCAGGGCAGACTGCTTCACCTACAACTGTTGTTTTGTTCTACACAGATAGATGTGGCCATGTTAGTAGTTTTGGTTTGGTGGCAGGCAGCTGAGTTCATTCCCATCTGATGGCTTCTATTTTTTCTGTAAAGTTGGAGGTAAAGTCATCTGTTAAGAGTTTATGCAAAGTGAAGGATGGAAGTCTGAAATAGATGATGAGAGTGGGAGAAGACGCATACTAAAGAAACACAGTAGCTGGGCACGGTGGCTCACGCCTGTAATCCCAGCACTTTGGGAGGCCCAGGCAGGTGGATCACTTGAGGTCAGGAGTTCAAGACCAGCCTGGTCAACATGGTGAAACCCCATCTCTACTAAAAATACAAAAATTAGCTGGGTGTGCTGGCATGCACCTGTAATCCCAACTACTCCAGAGGCTGAGGTGAGAGAACTGCTTGAATCCAGGAGGCAGAGGTTGCAGTGAGCCGAGATTGTGCCATTATACTCCAGCCTGGGTGACAGAGTGAGACTCCATCTGAAAGAAAAGAAAAAAGAAAAGAAAAGAAAACACAGTGGGACTGCTGTGTGCAAGAAAAGGATTAATGTTTATAAGGTAACTGGCACATCACAGTTGCTCTATAACCAATAAATAATACCTGCCAATATTATAAATGTTAATATTGGCCAATATTACAGTCACTGGCCAGACAGAAGAGTCTACTCTGAATAAAGGAGATTACAGTCCTTATCAGCAGGAACTTGTATACTAGGACTTGTAGCCTTTATGAATACTAATAATTAATGCCATCATAATATAGCTCATCATTTATCCTGATATGTCTATTATTGGTCCTTACATTTGTACATATGTTGGTTTTGTCTCATCGATTAGAATACGTTTTATGAGAGGAAGATGGTGTATTTTAAATCCTTGTATCCTTTAAATTTTCTTCATCCAGGCCAGGAGCAGTGGCTCGCACCTGTAATCCCAGCACTTTGGGAAGCTGAGGCAGGAGGATCACTTGACCCAGGAGTTTGAGACCAACCTGGCAACGTAGGGAGACTTAATCTCTCCTAAAAATTGTTTTAAAAAATCCAGGCGCACACAGTGGCTCACACCTGTAATCCCAGCACTTTGGGAGGCCAAGGCAGGTGGATCACCTGAGGTCAGGAGTTTGAGATCAGCCTGACCAACATGGTGAAACCCCATCTCTACTAAAAATACAAAAATTCGCCAGGCGTGGTAGCAGGCACCTGTAATCCCAGGTACTTGGGAGGCTGAGGCAGGAGAATTGCTAGAACCTGGGAGGCACAGGTTGCAGTGAGCCGAGATCATGCCATTGCACTCCAGACCAGGTGATAACAGAGAGATTCCGTCTCAAAAAAAAAAAAAAAAAAAGTCAGGTGTGGTGGCCCATGTCTGTAGTCCGAGCTACTTGGGAGGCTGAGGTGGAAGGATCGCTTGAGTCCAGGAGTTCAAGGCTGCAGTGAGCCATGATTGTGCCACTGCACTCCAGCCTAGGCAACAAAGTGAGATCCTGCCTCTAAGAAAACCAAACTTTTGCCGGGCGCGGTGGCTCAAGCCTGTAATCCCAGCACTTTGGGAGGCCGAGACGGGCGGATCACAAGGTCAGGAGATCGAGACCATCCTGGCTAACCCGGTGAAACCCCGTCTCTACTAAAAAATACAAAAAACTAGCCGGGCGAGGTGGCGGGCGCCTGTAGTCCCAGCTACTCCGGAGGCTAAGGCAGGAGAATGGCGTGAACCCGGGAGGCGGAGCTTGCAGTGAGCTGAGATCCAGCCACTGCACTCCAGCCTGGGCGACAGAGCGAGACTCCGTCTCAAAAAAAAAAAAAAAAAAAAAAGAAAACCAAACTTTTCTTCACCTCGTATTATTTATAAACTAATTCATTTTTGGGTGTTTTTTCTCTGGTTACAACAGCAAGCAACTGTTTCCTTACTTTAAAATGGTCAGATAGATTTATACCTTCTCATTTTATCTGTGCAGGCTAAAATTTCTGAGTGCAAAGAAGTATGAATATAACCATCTACAATAAGAACTATTCAGTTTTCACAAACAAAAGACCTACTATTTACTCACCAAGACAGAATAATAAAATGTTAGCTGACTAGTACTGCACAACAGCACATAGCTTCTAAGAAAATGTTTTTATTCATGGCCAGGCACAGTGGCTCACGCTTGTAATCCCAGCACTTTGGGAGGCCAAGGCAGGCGGATCATTTGAGGTCAGAAGTTCGAGACCAGCCTGGCCAATGTGGTGAAACTCCGTCTCTACTGAAAATACAAAAATTAGCTGGGTGTGATAGTGTGTACTGTGGGAGTGCACACCTGTAATCCCAGCTACCCGGGAAGCTGAGGCACAAGAATCACTTGAACCCAGGAGGTAGAGGTTGTAGTGAGCTAAGACGGTACCACTGTACTCCAGCCTGGGCAACAGAGTGAGACTCTGTCTCAAAAAAAAAGAAAGTAAAATGTTTTTATTCATCATGAAGATTCCAAACTGGAGGTTGGTGAAGGTATATAAAAAATCTGCATGGCCAGGCCTCACGCCGGTAATCCCAGCACTTTGCGAGGCCGAGGGAGGTGGATCATGAGGTCAGGAGATTGAGACCATCCTGCCTAACACGGTGAAACCCCATCTCTACTAAAAATACAAAAAATTAGCCGAGTGTGGTGGCGGGCGCCTGTAGTCCCAGGTACTCAAGAGGCTGAGGCAGGGGAATCGCTTGAATCCGGGAATTGGTGGTTGCAGTGAGCCAAGATCGCACCACTGTACTCAAGCCTGGGTGACAGAGCGACTGTGTCTCCAAACAAAAATAAAAACAAAAAAAAACTGCACATGTGCCTCTGGCCAGTGGTCACAACAGGCTAAATTAGAGACAATGCTATGATCTTAGTGGTACAATACAAAATAGATGGAGATAATATTTGTTCACCTTAACGAGTTCAAACTATCTTAGGACTTTATTGCTACCTGTACTTACTTTTTTTTTTTTTTTTTTTTTTTTTGAGACAGGGTCTCACTCTGCACCCAAGCTGGAGTGCAGTGGTATAATCACAGCTCACTGCAGCCTCAACCTCCTGGGCTCAAGTGATCGTCCCACCTCAGCCTTGTAAGTAGCTAGGACTATAGACAGCACCATCATGTCTGCCTAATTTTTTAATTTTTTATAGTGACAGGGAACTCCCTCTGTTACCTAGGCCAGTCTCGAATTCCTGGGCTCAAGCAATCCTCCTGCCTTGGCCTCCCAAAGTGCTGGGATTATAGACGTGAACCACCACATCTGGCCACTACCTATACTTTGATTGTGTGAGCCAATTCTAGCTGGAATGGGAATATGGCACTCTCAGCTGTAGTTCTGTTATGAGACACAGATGACTGGTACCAGTATGTATAATGGGTGGTAGCAGTAGTTGCATATTTGTCAGAAATTGAAGCCTCTTTGGGTGGCAGTTCTCCCCACAACTCCCAACAACTCAAATTCAGAAATACATCTTACACAGCGAAATCTGTTATTAAAAGTAAACATTTTATTATATAACAAGAGTTAAAGTTTTTGAAAATTAACATCAACAAAACCAAAGCCATTCTAGGCACAACCAAAAATTTTTACAATCAAAACTACCTCTCACTTTTCAGAAATCTGACTGAAAACAAATGGTTGAATGTGCTGCTAACAGAGAGGGCCAAATGATGATGTCCATTGTGGCAGCTGAACAAAGGGAGACTTACAGAACTGGAACTGCTGCCCTGATAGCAACTGAAGCAGAAAGAGAAGAAAGGAGCTCACAACCAGGACACTTAAAACTCAGGCCAGGAGTCCATCTACGATCCAATTACAGTCAGTCTGACAAGTCACTCTGATCCAGCACGATTATCCTATGCACATGTTTTTTAAAGAACAAAAAAGGAAGTTTCAAGTTGGTGTGTATGTTTTTTAAAGACACAAACCACATCTTTCTACTCAATTAAATTCAAGGGAAAGGGATTTTGGTCTTTATAATCAAGGGCGATTATGACCAACAGTGTGTCATGGAAAGGCAAAATGACGAAAAAGCAATTCACAGCAGCATCTTCTGTATTCTCTCCATATTAAAACTGTTCTTTTTTTTTGAGACAGAGTCTTGCTCTTGTTCCCCAGGTGGAGTGTAATGGCTTGATCTCGGCTCACTGCAACCTCTGCCTCCTGGATTCAAGTGATTCTCCTGCCTCAGCCTCCCAAGTAGCTGGGATTACAGGCACCTGCCACTATGCCCGGCTAATTTTTGTATTTGTAGTAGAGACGGGGTTTCACCATGTTGGCCAGGCTGGTCTTGAACTCCTGACCTCAGGTGATCTGCCCACCTAGGCCTCCCAAAGTGTTGGAATTACAGGCGTGAGCCACCGTGCCCGGCCTAAAACTGTTCTTATGCTGACTCTATCACTTATTTAATCAAAGTTGGCATTAATTTCACTTTACATTTTAATTAACTATAAACACTAACATTTTATTTATTTATTTTTTTTGAGACGGAGTCTCGCGCTGTGTCACCCAGGCTGGAGTGCAGTGGCGCGATCTCGGCTCACTGCAAGCTCCGCCTCCCAGGTTCACGCCATTCTCCTGCCTCAGCCTCCGAGTAGCTGGGACTACAGGCGCCCGCCACCACGCCCGGCTAGTTTTTTGTATTTTTAGTAGAGACGGGGTTTCACCATGTTAGCCAGGATGGTCTCGATCTCCTGACCTCGTGATCCACCCGCCTCGGCCTCCCAAAGTGCTGGGATTACAGGCTTGAGCCACCGCGCCCGGCCTATAAACACTAACATTTTAAACATTGAGCGAGTTTGTCTAAATTCAAGTCTTTGTCATTAATGTGTATTTAGACACTGGTAAATGTTTTTAATTCTGCTTCTGTTGTCTATAAATATGACTTTTGATCTACAAACATCTCGTATCTCATTACCTGGATGATTCGGACCAACCTAGTCGCTTCCAAAAACAAGGTTTTAGTTCATCTTGATGAAATATAAGAGGAAGGAAAAAACAACATGATTATTTTCTAGGTCAAAGGGTGCCAGTATTCATATTAGTGCTCCCTCTCATTTAGGGTAGACTGTTTTACCTACAGTGGTTGTTATATTCTGCCAGATAGACTCTTTCTAAAAACACAGTTAATGGGTTCCCCTCCTAACATTCTATAGTTTTCTGCCACAGCAATGGACACTAATGACACTAATTCACAAAGTCCCTGTATTATCTTCTCAGTGAAATCAATACTATTAATAGCTAAATGTCTACACGCTCTAGGCCCTGTTGCAGTCAGGGTTCTGGAGGAAACAGAATGTACCCATGGCTGGTTCAAATAAAGATCCTTAATGAAGTGACTACATACAGAGGTTTATTTAGAGTTAAGGGAACGAACAAGGAATGTCAAGGCATCCAGTGATTAGCAGCAGTGGGAAGCCTAAGTCTGAAGGAACTGAGTGTTGGAGATAAGAGGTCAGTTACCAGAGCCTAATGAGAGCTGGAATTGGGATGAATGGGCTGCCTACAGAAGCCGCACTTGTGGAGGGACACCACTTCTACCAGGTACAAGGTGCTGAAGTAAGCAGGGAGGCAAAGTAATACCCCAACTTCTCTCTAGCCCCCTTAATCTTCTGCTGGGGCCTGTCATTGGCAAACAGGAAGTCCAGGAGATACAGTCCACTAGGGTCAGCATTCTGGGGCACAAAGCAGGGCAGAGATGGAGAGAATGAGTAGGAAATCAGGAAGGGATGAAAGGAATACCAGATGCTCTGAAAGAGTTAATGTCTCTTACTTCCCTAAGTAGGAAGAACTTAAATATGGGAAAGCATCACTGTAAAGGGCATATCAGAAGCCTTCAAGCTCTATCAAAATAGTTTTAAAATTAAGGTTAATTTATAATTTTTACATTACTTGTAGACTCCATTTAAAGTCCATAAATGTGATTTCTTATTGGATTTTGAAGCATCTATATGAGCTAAATTTAAAACTCTTTTGAAGACGTTGGACAATTAGAAGCAAAACATCGGCTGGATGCAGTGGCTCACGCCTGTAATCCCAGCACTTTGAGAGGCCGAGGTGGGCAGATCACCTGAGGTCAAGAGATTGAGAACATCTTGGCCAACATGGTGAAACCCCGTCTCTACTAAAAACACAAAAATTAGCTGGGCGTGGTGGCGCGCACCTACAATCTCAGCTACTGGGGAGGCTGAGGCAGGGGAATCACTTGAACCCAGGAGGCGGAGGTTGCGATGAGCTGAGATCGTGCCACTGCACTCCAGCCTGGGCAACAAGAGTGAAACTGTCTAAAAAAAAAAAAAAAAAGAAGCAAATGTCTCTCCAGGCAATGTGCAAGATAATGATGATGAGACTGGGCAAAAGCTTGCTTTGGAAATAGAATTGGATGTTATTACTGTTTTTGTGATAAAGCTATGATTGGCAATTAACAGAATACCTGGGCTGAACTGCAGGGAAAAATAAATTATCAAAGGCAGGAGGATTATGTGTAGCATCTGGGAAACATTTCTAAATAACTTTGATGCACATCAAAGCCTAAGGACTACAGACTACATTATAAATACTCATTAATTCATACCTTCTTCAGAAGTCCCTAAAACACTCTCTGATTTCCTTCTCTCTGGCGTGATGCTATCTTCCCTTTTTCTCTTGTCTTCACCAACTTCTTGATCTTTGATATTTATCTCCCTGTAACAACGATTTGGGGAATCAAAACATATGCACAACAGCCAAGAAAATAGGACTGTACTCAAAACAAAACAAACAAACAAAAAAAACCCATATAATAGCTAGCACTAACAAAAGTGTTCTCTATGGACCAGGCATTGGTTTAAGTGCTATAATTTAACTCATTTAATTATCATAAGTATATAAGGTAGTTACCACTGCCATCCCCATTAAGCAATGAGGAAACTGAGGCACACAGAAGTTAAATTACACACCTAATAATTCCTAGAGCTGGAATCTGACCTCAGACTCACTCTGCCCTAGACTCTGCTTTCAACCACTATGCTACATTGCCTCAAAGGAAAAACAAGGCATTTTACTTAAATTTTCATGGGTGTCCTTTTCAAAACCATCATTTATTTTATCATCTTCATTTCCTGAAACTCTCTCCTAAGTGAAATATGTAAATAATTTAAGTACCTCAAAATTTAAGACCACGTTTGTCAATCTATTAAGCAGAGACCATCCCCTTGACCCAACTGGAAACTCCTTATAGGCGGAGCCATCTTATCCCTCTTCGTGGTACCTCCAGCCCCTAGCACAGTGCTTTGGACATTGTCAGTGCTCGGTGGATGCTGGTTGAACCAAAATAACATTGTTTAGGGATTATTCTGTTTTCATGTGGTGGATAGTCAAAACAAAATATGTCAAATGAGAGAGAAAATAAAGCCAGCTACAGTCAAAAGAATTTTTCCCCTCTTAATATTTTCCCACTAATAGAATCACAGGCCCAAGAGTTGGAGGAGGCCTTTGGGTTATCTTCCACCCCCGTTCAAATGCCCGAGACAGGGAATCATCTAGCCACTGCCTGAGCAGCAGTAACCATTACTAAAGTAAGTGTAAAGGCAGGCAGCTGTTCCCTTTATCAGATAGCTGTGGCTATTAGGTTTGTGCTTTACTGAATAAAAATCTGTTACTCTGCAATTTCTAGTCACTAATCAGTCTTCTGGGGCAGAAAAGTAAGCTGACTCTCTTTACTTCACAATATTTCAGGTATTTGAGGGCAGCTATCAAATTCTCCATTCCATCTCCTCTTCTCAGGCTGAGCTTCTCAGCTCCTTCAGCTGTTCTCGTATGACATGGTTTCCAGATCTCTGACTGATTTGTGGCCACACTCTTGTGTTTGTTAATATCCCTTTTAAAATGTGATGCCCAGAATGGAGCCCCACACGGGTCCTAGGACTCCTCTAAGCAGCACATTACCATAATCTGGACAGTACGTTTCTATATATCCAGCATCAATGCTGCATTGACCTTTTCAGCACTTCATCAAACAGGCCTCACAGAGTCATTGCCCATGCCTTCTCAGGAAGAATTTCTTGACTTCTCATCGTCAAGAAATTGACGGCTCAGTACTGGGCACACAAAAATAAGACATACTTCTTGCCCTCAGTAAAATTATAGTGAGCAGAAGCTTCTGATGAAAACTTCAATTAGACCAGGTCTCACACATTCTGTAATTTTGGATCTTTGACCTTTATCTTTTACAGAATCTAACATTTCCACCTGTCAAGATGATTTTGAATCCTCAGACTATTACTCATCACATCAGCATTCATTCCTAAATTTGTGTTATCTAAAAATTTGATAAGCATGCCTTTTCTGATTTAATTCAAATGACTGATGAAAATGTCAAAGGTAGCAGGGCCAAGATACAGCAAACTTAGAAGCCTCTGTCTATACTGACATGAATCTGCTAATCAATATCTTGAGTACTGTGGGTGGTCAGAGGAAGAAGGGCAAATATGAGTGCAGACAGGTGGAGTCAGGACTGGCTTATCTAAATCAATGTAATGCCATCACCAGGTATTCATTCTCCAAGAAGTCTAAAACTTAGCCCCACTTCCCGAAAAAGAAAAAAAGGATTCTCTCTTGGGGAACAATAACCTTTCAGAGCCCTTGGGAAGGTCTTGTAGCTTCATGCTCTCCTCAGGTGGCTGCAGCCATCTTTCCAGGTCCTCATCCAGAGTAGAGTGAGCTCTGTTTAAGGACAAGTGAAGAGAATGGAGACAACAGTCATTTCCCATCTCCCTTGACAAAGATGCATAACACTTTAGAGTAGAAAGGGACCTTAAAACCTGTGCTTTCACTATACGTATGAAAAAACGAGAGTTCAGTGAGATTGTGTCTGGAGTCACAGAGGTCACTTAGATCTGACTGAAATATGCACTGGTAGGGCGCGGTGGCTCACACCTGTAATCCCAGAACTTTGGGAGGCCGAGGTGGGTGGATCACCTGAGGTTAGGAGTTTGAGACCACCCTGGCCAGCATGGTCAAACCCCATCTCTACTATAAATACAAAAATCAGCTGGGCATGGTCGCATGCACCTGTAATCCCAGCTACCTGGGAGGCTGAGGCAGGGGAATAGCTTGAGCCTAGGAGGTGGCAGCTGCAGTGAGCTGAGATCTGCACTCTAGCCTGGTCAACAGAGCAAGACTCTGTCTCAAAAAAAAAAAAAAAAAAAGAAAGAAAGAAAGAAAGAAAAAGAAAGAAAGAAAGAAAAAAAGAAAAAAGAAAGAAAGAAGAAATATGCACTAAAACAGTCCTTTAACCCCTTGACAAAAAGCCTCAGCACCTATTAAGATCACTGCTTCCCGAAGTCTGATGGTAGACTCTGTTCTCAATTCTAGATCACTGAGTCAGTTTTCTACCTGAGGCTAGAACTACACATGCTTTCCTACATGTTTTCCCAAGAAAAGGCTAGAAGATGCAAGGTAGAGTATTTTAAGAAGGCCTGAAAATCCTGCCCATCTGAAAAAATATCTTCCACTCTGGCTTGGTGCCTAGATTGATCATTCACAGCACTGAGATGACTGAGCATCTGTGGAGCATCTATCTGTGGTCAGCACTGCTGGCCCTTTTGGAAAAGGAAGAGACAACAATAACAGTAGCTAACTTTTGATCACGTAAAAAGAGCTTAATTTTTTTTTTTTGAGACAGAATCTCGCTCTGTTGCCCAGGCTGAAGTGCCCTGGCACCATCTCAGCTCATTGCAACCTCTGCCTTCCAGGTTCAAGCGATTCTCCTGCCTCAACCTCCTGAGTAGCTGGGACTACAGGTGTGTGCCACCATGCCTGGCTAATTTTTTTAAAATATAATTTTAGTAGAGACGCTGTTTTGCCATGTTGGCCAGGCTGGCCTCGAACTCCTGGTTTCAAGTGATCCACCCACCTCGGCCTCCCAAAGGGCTGGGATTATAGGTGTGAGCCACTGTGCCCGGCCCCTGTAATGCCAGCACTTTGGGAGTTCAAGGTGTGTGGATCACTTGAGTTCAGGAGTTTAAGGCCAGTCTGGGCAACATGGCAAAAACCCCATCTCTACAAAAATACAAAAATTAGCTAGGCATGTTGGCATGAGCCTGTAGACCCAACTACTTGGCGGCTGAGGCAGGAGGATCACTTGAGGCCAGGAGGTCAAGGCTGCAGTGAGCGGTGTTCATGCCCTATTGCACTCCAGCCTGGGCAACAATGTGGGACTCTGTCTCAAAAAAAAAAAAAAAAAAAATTGCACTAAAATATTACTTATCTTGACTACTGAGTTTTTTTGTTGCTCCCTTCAATTTTGTATCCAAGGAGTGTATCTCCTGAGCTCACCTTAACCTAGTCCTGGCCCCGAATAATAAGGCAGAGGAGGTGAGCTGAAGTAGTTTACCCTACAACACAGGTAAAAAGAGAGCTCCAAATCAGGAACAAAGTCAGGTTTCTTGAGGCAACCTTGTACTTTTAGACTGAATTGTCTGGATGACTGCCCCCATTTTCTCTTCTAAGGCCTCTAACTAAAATGTTTTGAAAGAGACTGAAACTGTGTTTGCCTAACAAAATGAAGTAAAAATAAACAAACAAAACCCTAAAAACAACTCAAGAGAAAATAACAACAAATAACCCTATTAAAAAATAGGCAAAGAGCCAGGCATGGTGGCTTGCACCTGTAATCCCAGCAACTTGGGAGGATGGGGCAGGAAGATCACTTGAGCCTAGGACTTCAAGTTCACCCTGGGCAACATAGAGCCCATCTCTAATTTATATATATATATATATATATAGAGAGAGAGAGAGAGAGAGAGAGAGAGAGAGCGAGAGAGAGCGAGAGAGAGAGATCATACATATGTATATATAGATATCATACATATATGTATACATATATACCTGTATATATATAGATCATACATATATATACATATATATGTATACACACACACATATGCATACATACATACACACACACAGCAAAGAACTCAGACATTTCTCCAAAGAAGATATACAAATGGCCAAGAAGCATATGAAAAGATGTTCAAAATCACTAATCATTAGGGAAGGGAAAATCAAAACTGCAGTGAGGCACCACCTCACACCCATTAGGATGGCTACTATATTTAAAAAAAAAAAAGAGCTTCCACCCCCACAAAAAGAGAGAGAAAATAACAAGTGTTGGCAAGGATATGGAGAAACTGAAACCCTTGGGCACTGTTGGTGGGACTGTAAAGTGAGGCAGCTGCTATGGAAAATAGTGTGGCAGTTCTCAAAAAATTAAAAATAGAATTACCATATGATCCAGTAATACCATTTCTGGGTATATATCCAAAAGAATTGAAAGCAGGATCTCAAAGAGATATCCGTACACTCATGTTCACAGTAGAATTCTTCACCATAACAAAAGGTGGAATCAACCTAAATATCCATCAACAGATGACTGGATAAATGAAACATATTACTCAACCTTAAAAAGGAAGGAAACGCTGACACATGCTACAACATGGATGAACTTTGAGGACATTATGCTAAGTTAAAATAAGCCAGTCACAAAAAGACAAATACTGTATGATTTCACTTATGTAAAGTATCAACAGTAGTGAAACTCAGAAACAAAAAGCAAAATGGTGGTGGCCAGGGTGTGGGAAGAAGAGAAAATGGGGAGGGTTTTTTTCTGTTTTTTTTTTTTTTGTGACAGAGTCTCACTTTGTCGCCCAGGCTGGAGTGCAGTGGCACCGTCTCGGCTCACTGCAAGCTCTGCCTCCTGGGTTCACGCCATTCTCCTGCCTCAGCCTCCGAGTAGCTGGGACTACAGGCACGCACCACCACGCCTGGCTAATTTTTTGTATTTTTAGTAGAGACGGGGTTTCACCGTATTAGCCAGGATGGTCTCAATCTCCTGACCTTGTGATTCGCCTGCCTCGGCCTCCCAAAGTGCTGGGATTACAGGTGTGAGCCACTGCGCCCGGTGAAAATGGGGAGTTTTTAAATGGGTATAGAGTTTCAGTTTGCAAGATGAAAAGGTTTGGGACATTACTTGCACAACAATGTGAATATACTTATTAATGTGATTGGACCTTGCACTTAAAAATGGTTAAGATGGTAAATTTTGTTATATACATTGTATCACAATTAAACATTTTTAAAGCCAAAAAAAAGCAACCCTTTAGGAATAGGGGCCACTAGGATAGTATGAAAGAGGACCACTTTTTTCATTTCTTATTTGTCAATATTAGAAAAAAAACTAATATAAACTAATACAATTTTTAAAATCCTTTCAGAAGTCCAGCTTTTCCTGTTACCTCTCTGTGTCCTCTCCCAGATCTCCAGTTTCTTTGGACAAAAGCATACTACTATCTTCTTTTTTACTGTCAGTTTCTTGTTCTTCTAAGTGCCTTTGATCTAAAAGCAGTTGAAAGAATTAACTTTATTAGAATGAAAAAAAAATTTGAGAAAGGTTGCCTTTAAAATAGAGTTCAAAAATTAAGGCCAATCAGTGGTCCCTGAAGTGTGCAATGCATTAGCTCCCCTGTTCCCACGAGAGCAGGGGGCCAGGTGGCAGTCTGCAGGCCACCTGTATTTGCAACAGCTGCTTCTGGGGTCTTGGAAGCTTTTCAGTGCCAGATGAAGCTACAGGAAACCTTGCTTGTGCCAAGGCTCAAGGGAGACAGAGGAAGCAGAAGAAAGAAAGGGCACATAAAATAGGAGGCAAGCAACCATGAAAACAAAACGCACAAATTTACTTTGGGGACCATCTTGTTCTCCACTTGTTAGATGTTTCTAAGTTGGAGTTCTAGGAAAGGAATTTGGGTGGGGAAGGGATGTACCCTTTAATGTATGCCAAGCATTTTACATATGCTATCTCATTCCATCCTGCCAGCAGTCCTATAAAGGGAAGAGGACTAACATTTGCTAAGTATTTGAAAATGTTAGTACTTGTACATGGCTCTGTACATGGAGCTAATATGTACTTCATGAGACAGAAATTATTGTCCCCATTTTACAGATTAAGACAACTGAGGCTCAGAAACAGTAAAACAGCTTGCCATACAAGTAACTATAAAGTCAGACTTGAGGTGGAGTTGTGCCTGACCTCAAGGTCACACTTCCCTATAAGTACCACTGTGTTGCCAGGGACAGCGTTACAAGAACCTGATGAAAAGGATCTAGGTAGTTCGCTTACCATTTGCAGTGCCTCCTGCATCACTTGCTGTGTTCTCATGCAACACCGTGGATGAGCCCTGCTGCTGTTTCAAGAGCTCTGTCACAACACAAAAGCCAAAGGAAACATTTCCTCCCTTGCATGTCCTGCCATTCTCTAGAGCAGTGGTTCTCGAAGGGTGATCCTTAGACTAGCAGTATTAACATAACCTGGAAACTTGTTAGGAATTCTCATTCTCAGGCCTCTTCTCAGACCTGCTGAATCAGAAACTCTGGGGGTCTAGCAATGTGTGTTTTAACTAGCCCTTCAGGTGATTCTGATGCCTAATAAAATTTGAGAACCACTGCTTTAGGGCATTCCAGGTTTGAAAGGAATTCTTCAAGCATGACAAAATCCCACACGACACTCAAAATAGAAATGATGATGATCATACATAACACTTGCAGAACCCTAGGTGTCAGGTTCTGTTTCTAAGCACTCACGTACATTAATTCAGGATGAATGTTCACAATTAATCTTCACAACAACCCTCTGAGATAGACTGTGTTATTGTTACTCCTATTTAGCAGATGAGGAAATTCAGGTTAAGGAACTTGCCTAAAAATCACACAGACAGTAAGTGGTAAAATTGGGAACTGAATCCAGGCAGTCTAGCTCTAAGGTTTACGCTCTTAATCTCTATTTTATAGTCTCTCAAAAAGTAACATCAAAACAATCTAAATGTTTTCCCATCTCTATTCGCCTACATTTCATATTTTTTACCTGGTTTATGAAAAGACAGAAGGCAGGCTGAGCATGGTGGCTCATGCCTATAATCCCAGCATTTTGGGAGGCCGAGGCAGGTGGATCACTTGAGGTCAGGAGTTCAAGACCAGCCTGGCCAACATAGTAAAACCCTGTCTCTACTAAAAACACAAAAATTAGTCAGGCATGGTGCCACACATCTGTAATCCCAGCTACTCAGGAGGCTGAGGCACAAGAATTGCTTGAACCCAGGAGGTGGAGGTTGCAGTGAGCTGAGATGATGCCACTGCATTCCAGCCTGGGCGACAGGGTAAAACTCTGTCTCAAAAAAAAAGAAAAGAAACAGAAAAGATGGAAAGCAAAGAATATCCATCATTTCCAGTTCCTAAAGAAATACTCAGTCTGGCCAGGAGCAGTAGCTCACACCTGTAATCCCAGCACTTTGGGAGGCTGAGGTAGGTGGATCACCTGAGGTCAGGAATTTGAGATCAGTCTGACCAACATGGTGAACCCCATCTCTACTAAAAATACAAAACATTAGCCGGGCATGGTGGCTCATGCCTGTAATCCCAGCTACTCGGGAGGCTGAGGCAGAAGAATTGCTTGAACCCTGGAGGTGAATGAAGGTTGCAGTGAGCTGAGATCGCTCCATTGCGCTCTAGTCTGGGCAACAAGAGTGAAACCCTGTCAAAGGAAAGGAAAAAGGAAAAAGGCAAGGCAAGGCAAAAGGCAAGGCAAGGCAAAGCAAGGAATACTCACTAGACTAAGACAAGCATCTGCTAACTCAGTATGCTGCTTTATCCTCAAAGTGCTCTGCGAAGCAGAGCAAGCTGGGAGGCAGCATAGACAAGCCACCCTGAGCTCGTTGGCATGGTCCTCTTCTGTGCTGGTGCAGGTCTTCTCCCTTCCTGCAGTGCAGGAAGCAGCCCTACCTGGCAGCCATGGGTGTCAAGGGTCCCCATAAGATCATTTAATATAATTTGAAATTTTAAAAATCCATTTTTGTCCTTGTTAAAAGTAGTGGAGATCTTAAACGATCATCTGTATCCTAGTTCCAAAGAACCTTCCACTTTGTGCACCTGTCAGGTGCTTTGGATGTAAGCCCTCCAAAATAGCAGTTGAGAGTTCCAGTAACTTCCCAAATGTCTCTTTAGGGGAAACAACAGAGTGATGATACATAGTAATTGGGCGGGCAAGCCCATTATCAGAAGAAACTACTCAAGTGCCCTCTGCCCTTTGTCTTTCTGCAAAATTACCGACCCATCTCAAAGTGCAGACATCACCTAGAAACCCATAAGCTAAATGAGGCCCAGATAATTCCCATAAGTGAAATGAGGGAAGGCTTCTGCAAACTGTGCTGGGGTGCAGCAGCACCATGAGGCCAGAGTCCAGGACAAAGTCTGGTAACACAGCTGCTGAAATGGAGGAGGTGAATGGAAGGTTTACACAGCAACTACAGAGGGAAGACAGCAGGATCCAGAGAAAAAGTATCAGCTATGGTCAAACTGCAAAGGAGCCTACAATACTGCCTTAAACTACGACCAAGAACAAATAATACTAAGAATCTACCTGAGCAGAACACGTGTGGAGTGACCTCCACTCTCAGCAGTACTGTTATTTTAAGGAGAGCAACCAGAAAGGAGGAATTCGCAAGGACTGCCTGGGGAATTCCAGATATGGAAAGCAGGGGTGGGAGTGTGGGCTCTAAGAGCCTGACCCAACAACTCTGTGACTCTACAACACTGTGGCACTGGGGGAAGGGTAAAGTGAAGCAAGAAAGGTCCTATGACCATGGAAAAAGAAAGAAACCAAGGAAGGTCTGACAGCACTGACTGGCTCCACCCACATTCATCAGGCCAAGGGACAGGAGCTAAGGGTTATGACAATAAGCCTGGAGAGAGCTGTCCACTGAGTCAGACCGGAAAATTCTGATTTACCTCCTCCTTTATGAAACACAAAACCTCAGAGACCCTGAAAACCAAGGGGTGCCCCTCAGGAAATTCTCTATAGGTCCCATAACAAGAACTGGACTATCCAGAGTCTGATGAGATGCATTTTCTGAGGGTGAAGGGCTGGTTGGCCAGGCTGTCAAAAAGGAGCAGTCAGGTCTTTCCTAGGAAAACAGACCACCTGCCCCCAGTTTCCATAACCATGCAACATTTACTTTCAGCATCAGACCAGCTGGACAGGGCCAGCCAATCAGCTGCAAAAAAAATTTGGTTGGTACTGCTCAGTCTCTGCCTGAAAATTCTGGTATCTTTAGGTTTTGTGCCACTGACTTCCCTGTTCTTAGGAGGGGGATTTATTCACAATTTCAATACCTTTAATACCTACAGCTAATGGCAAAACTGAAAGCACAGGTGTCTTGGCCTGGGCAGCCAGACCTCAGGCCTCAAAGGAATGGCTGGTTTGGTCTGAAAAGGAGATAAGAACTCCTTTAATAAAAGAAATTCATCATAATAAACCCCTTGAATGTTATTTCCCCTTAGATTCATCAACATAAGTCCTTTAAGTAACAAAATGACAACTGACACAAGCCAATCATCCTGGCCAGGCTGTGGCTCATTTTATTGGAAAATTGCCCCTTCCTAAATTTTGGAAAACTGCCCCTTCCTATATTCAACCAAGCTGTCACAGAGCCTTTGATACTAGTGTTCATACTTGAGACAAAGACACCATATTGTGGTCAGTGACATAACTAACAGGGCCGAGAAGTATATTCTGTGTTGAACGTCTCTTACCAATTTCATCAAGTAGTTCCTGAGATGGTGGCGGCAGCTCATCAATGTGATGCTGTGAGAAGGCTTCTACTAGTTCTTAAAAAAGGCAAAAGGGAAAATGTCTTAACACCTCTCTGGACCTGAACTGAATTTTTCTAGGCTCTCACATAGACTTGACTGAGGATTTCTCTCAATGACGAAACAAACTAAGGAGGAAGGAAACCTCTTACATAATAGTTCCAGTAGAGACCTCCTAACATGTGAATGGTCTTTACTCCCCACTTTTACCCCAATCCCTTTCCTTTCCTACATCAGCCCTTACCCTGGTACTGCTTGATCGATGCCCCTCTCTTCCTAAGGATATTTTACAAATTCTTACTAAGTGGCTCAATCTGGACCAGGGCTGCTGGAGGAATACAGAGGTTCTGGACCAGCCAAAATGAACAAAAGCACAAAGTAGGAGGCCTTTAACTAAATATTATCAGGCCAGGGGATTTAGAGGCAATCATACTTTGGGTCTTGCCCCAAGTGCTCAATTATAACATTAACCAAACCTCAACATAATTTACAAAATCTCTATCCCCCTGAGGGAAATTCCAAGAGTTATACCAAAGACAGAAGACGTTAAAATTAAAGTAATAAAGGTAATATGCCTCAAGACTGCTAATATTCTCAGACCTCGTGATTTGGAAACTGTCTTCTAAGAATCTATCCTAAGGAAAGGATCGGAGGTACAGATAAAAAATTATGTACAAAGAGCAAAAAGTGGAAAATGATATAAATCTTACACGTAAGAAAATGGTTAAGCAACAAGTAGAATGGACTATAACTACTAAATATATTTATGAGCAATTTTTAATAACAAGGGAAAAGCCTCAAAATATATCAAGGGAATAAAGCAGTCCAGAACTGATACACAATATGATCTCACTATGCTAAAACACATTATTATATATTTATAAAAATATTTAAAAGATATGCAAAAAAAGTACATGAGGTTAAAAAAGTATAGTCACCTTCTTTTTTAAGCTTTTATTTATTCTCCAAGTTTTCTACAATGAGTGTGTTTTACTTTTATAATCATGGGGAAAACAGCATTTCTGTCTGAACCTATTGTGGCATCAAAGATTGATAAGCATCAATTTAAGCCTCCTAGATTATAAACTTCTATTTTGATATTAAACACAGGGTACCTTTAGGCAGGCTCCTTCTCTGGGTGGCATGGGGTGGTGATGAGTCACATGCCTTAACAAGGCTGGAGGATCCAGCCCCAATAAATGAAGACAATCTTTTCTATAAGAGATAAACATGGTAACTGTCATGTGTGTTGAGCTAAAAAGGCATATGCATGCAGCTCAGTCATTTCTAGTTGTTTTGTTGATAAAGTCAAACTCACTCACATGTCACCTCCTCTGGGAAGCCTTCCTTTTTTTTTTTTTGAGATGGAGTCTCACTCTGTTGCCCAGGCTGGAGTGCAGTGGCACAATCTCAGCTCACTGCAACCTTCGCCTCCCGGGTTCATGCAATTCTCCTGCCTCAGCCTCCCAAGTAGCTGGGAATACAGGTGTGTACCACCACGCCCAGCCAATTTTTTTTTTTGTATTTTTAGTAGAGACGGGGTTTCACCATGTTGGCCAGGCTGGTCTCAAACTCCTGACCTCAAATGATCCACCCACTTCAGCCTCCCAAAGTGGTGGGATTACAGGTGTGAGCCACCACATCCAGCCTGGGAAGCCTTCTTATCCCTGACTGCCTCCTCAGCACTCAGTACTTACCGCTGTATTACATCAGGCCTGTCTTTCTCACTAGACAGTGAGTTCCTTAGAGGTAGGGATTATGTCTTATTGACACTGGGATGCCTTGAAGAGGGCCTGACATGGTGCCCGGCACTTAGAATCTCCCCAATTAACGGTTTGTTAAATGAACACATAAAATTCCTTGTCATTTCCCTACTTCAAAGTGAGACCTTTTTTGAGCCAAATGCCAAAAAAGTTGACAATTTTTCATAAAGGAACTTGTACTTTTCTTTCTTTCTTTTTTTTTTTTTTGAGACAGGGTCTCACTCTGTTGCCCAGGCTGGAGTGTAGTGGTGCAATCACAGTTCACTGCAACCTCGACCTCCTGGGCTCAGGTAATCCTCCCACCTCAGCCTCCTGTGTAGCTGAAACTACAGGCACATGGCACCATGTCCCGGCTAATTCTCTGTATCTTTCGTAGAGATAGGATTTCATCATGCTGCCCAGGCTGGTCTCAAACTCCTGAAATCAAGGGATCTGCCTGCCTTGGTCTCCCAAAGTGCTGGGATTATAGGCTTGAGCCACCGTGCCTGGCCAGAACTTGTAGTTTTCCTGAAGAGGCTACACATATGAGAAAGGGAGAGGAAAAGAAAAAAAAAAAAAAAAAAAAAAAAGGAGGAAGAAGTAGAAGAGGAGAAGAAGGCAGTATACCATTAAGTGTTTTTCCTGCAGGTTATCAGTTCAGGAGTTCAGGGAACAGTAGAGATCGATCAAAACTCTCAGGGAAGTAACCAGGAGAGGCTTTAAGGAGGAAGCAAAACTTAAGCCTCCCATAATATAGACTCAAGAGAGGAGTCCCAGGGAACCCAGGAGAGGACCCAGCTTATTTCTTCCCTTCTTAATGAATTTGGAGAAATTTTGGCAGTTTGGGTCACTGGCCCTTTGGGCTGACTCCATGAGTTTGTAATGTGGAATTGATATACTTACAAGACCAGGCAGTCTTGAAGGGCAAGTTTCAGAGGCAGTAAGGAGAGAATCCAGTTTCTTTGCTCTCTCTCGGACACTTATAAATTCATCAGACAAAGTTTGAATAAATTCTTGACTGTTCCAGCAAGAGGCAGACTCTGTCTTAACCTGAAATGTGATACTTTCAATGCAGTCTTTATACTGACTGGCAGCTGAAGAAACTGACCCTGTTGGAGAAAAGCAGGAGGTTACTGTCTGAATCCTTTATATTATTTCTCTTTTTTCCCTTTTTCCATTCGTTTTTGTTTTTTTCTGCCCCAATATGATGTGCAGAAATGAATCCTTTATATTAAAAAAAAACAAAAGAAAACATCCAAACCCACAAACTTACACCTATACTAAGGATTTTCCAAATTGCTAATAACTAAAATAAGGCCAGGTGCGGTGGCTCACACCTGTAATCCCAGCACTTTGGGAGGCCAAGGGGGGCGGATCATGAGGTCAGGAGATTGAGACCATCCTGGCTAACACGGTGAAACCCCGTCTCTACTAAAAATACAAAACATTAGCCGGGTGTGGTGGCGGGCGCCTGTAGTCCCAGTTACTCAGGAGGCTGAGGCAGAAGAATGACGTGAACCCGGGAGGCAGAGCTTGCAGTGAGCCGAGGTTGCACCACTGCACTCCAGCCTGGGCGACAGAATGAGACTCTGTCTTAAAAAAAAAAAAAAAAAAAAAAAATTACTGAAATAATCATTGACACAGCTCCTCATGGTATAAAAAATAATAGTCTCTAAACTTGTCCTCTAAACTTTATCAAAATAAAATAAAGGGAGATTTTTTAAACCACAAATATATTGGAAGTAAGGCCACTAAAGACAGGATATTTGATGCTGGTTGCATATGGTTGCAGGACTTAAGAACTATATAAAATTTAAGCACAAGGTACTGTTTTAAGTTGCAAACTCTACAAAACTCAATGTTTTTGTTCTAAATTCAGTAGCGCTTAGAGGAGACCTAGTATTTGCATGGCTTTACCACTGCAGTTCTAACCAAAACCTCCTAATGGCTGCCCAATAATCACCACCACCATCACCCTGCCCCCTTGGCCTACAATGGGATTACCCAGCTTTGGCCCTAAGGAAAAACCTTTGCACTGTGACAACACAGCCATCAGCTGTGATCCCACAGCTTGGCTTCCCAGAGCCAATGGGCTGGGGCTGTAAGTTCTTCTCCCCAAACACTTCTTTTCCCTGTGATTACCTGGGCTGAGTGGAGTGCTGACACTGGTAGGTGCATGGTTTATTCTGGGTGTTTTGCATGAAGCTTCCTTAAAAGAGCTGTCTGGTTCATAGGAGATACTAGACAGGTCTTGAATGTCTGTCAATGATCTAAAGAATTAAGAGCACACAATAATGATGAGAAGATGGCTAGAAAAATCAAACAATATATTCCTGACAGGTATTTTTTAAGTATATTCTTAGCAAAATTTGTATGTGGCAATAGGCCAGAATTAGAGAATATCTTAGAACATCTTATATATCTGAAAGAGAATATTAGAGAACATATATAAAAGAGATTGTAACTTTTTAAAAAATATTCTTTATTACCACAGAGATTTTTTTTTTTTTTTTTTTTTGAGACGGAGTTTTGCTCTTGTCACCCAGGATGGAGTGCAATGGCACGATCTTGGCTCACTGCAACCTCCACCTCCTGGGTTCAAGTGATTCTTCTGCCTCAGCCTCCCGGGTAGCTGGGACTACAAGCATGTGCCACCACGCCTGGCTAATTTTAGTATTTTTAGTAGAGATGGGATTTCACCATGTTGGCCAGGCTGGTCACAAACTCCTGACCTCAGGTGATCAGCCCGCCTTGGCCTCCCAAGGTGCTGGGATTACAGGCGTGAGCCACCACACCTGGCACCATAGAGACTTTTTTTGCCAGATATTGTAACTTTAAACATATCAGCAGCTTAAAATAAACTATTTACATAGATGAAATATTCCATATTTCCAGGATATTTATGTGGAAAACAGATTTAACCTACCTTAAGCATAAACTTATTATTATCGTCACTACATTTCCTTGAATGTAAGCTGCTATTAGTTATAAATCACATCACCAATTTGATAACAACTTTTTGGTGAAAGAAGCAGCATACTCACATTAAGTCTACACATAAAAATGGAAAGATTCTTACAAACAAGAATATACTATTCCCTTAAAACCAAGACTTTACACAAGCATCCCTAGACACTCTCTTTGGTGATCGTACATGTCTTTCTCTTTCAGTTCCTTTAGTGACTCTTTTGATGTCTCTTCTTGTTCATCTTCAGTACTGTGAGAAAGAAAGTAAGAAAATTACATAAATCCCCTCTGTGAACAAAGTACACTAACTTGGTACAAGGAACCAGTTGATCAGCCCAGTGTGAGACGCAGAGGAAAGGGCACTAAGCTCAGGAGTAGAAAGTGTGAGTTCTGTACTGGGCACAGTGGCTCATGCCTGTAATCCCAGCACTTTGGGAGACTAAGGCAGGTGGGTCACGAGGTCAAGAGATTGAGACCATCCTGGCCAACATAGTGAAACCCCGTCTCTACTAAAAATACAAAAATTAGCTGGGCGTGGTGGCATGCACCTGTAATTCCAGCTACTCAGGAGGCTAAGGCAGGAGAATCGCTTGAACCCGGGAGGCAGAGGTTGCAGTGAGCCGAGATCGCGCCATTGCACTCCAGCCTGGGCAACAAGAGTGAGACTCCATCTCCAAAGAAAAAGAAAAAAAAAAAAAAAGTGTGAGTTCTGGTTCTGGCTATACTACTAGCTGTAAGTTCTCTGAGTGTCTGGGCCTGGGCCTCAATTTTCTCTCCAGAGATTGAATAAATACTCTCTAAGGGTCAGCTCTGAAATCAGTTAAAGACTCTATATGACCATGAGCAAGTTCATGAGAAAATCAACAGAGCACAGGAACTTTGCTGGGAGGTGAGATATTGGAGCAAAGGGGCACAGCCACGAGGCCTTAGCACCTGTAAGAAGCTTCCTGGTATAGTGTACTAGGAGAGGCCAGAGAGGCTTGTACCAAAAAATGGCCAGAATAGTGAAGATAAACTTGACCCGTTTCTACTTTAACCAATACTTAAGATTCAATTTCAGTACTCACTGAACATTAACTATAAGGCAGATCCCATGCTAAATCCTTCCATATGTTTTCGCATTTTTTTTTTTTTTTGGGACAGAGTCTCGCTCTTGTTGCCCAGGCTGGAGTGCAGTGGCACGATCTCGGCTCACAGCAACCTTCACCTCCTGGGTTCAAGCGATTCTCCTGCCTCAGCCTCCCAAGTAGCTGGGATTACAGGCATGCGCCACTACTCCCAGCTAATTTTTTGTATTTTTAGTAGAGACGGGGTTTCTCCATGTTGATCAGGCTGATCTCAAACTCCTGACCTCAGATGATCCGCCTGCCTTGGCCTCCCAAAGTGCTGGGATTACAGGCGTGAGCCCCCGTGCCTGACCTTCACATTTTTAATCCTTGCAAAAATCCTGTGAGACCAATGATATAAATGAAAGATCACGGATTTGGGGTTGAGTTGTGACTTTATTCTGTTTCCAAAAATGTTTGTTTCTCCTTCTAAGCACATAATAGAACAGCACTTTTTGGCCCTCTTGATTTACATAAATGACCACAGGACTTGTTTTAACCAATAAAATACGAGTGAAAGCGATGAGTCATTTCTGGGCAGAAACTTTAACAGCCAGTGCACAACTCACCATTTTCCATTTTTCCTGCCTTAGCAATGAAGGAAGCACAAAAACGGGGCCTCCCTCAGCCTAAGTCTGATAGAAGGTAATACAGCACAGAACATTCCTGGCCAAGCCATGAGCCACGGAAATGAAGCAGGAGCAAAGAAGAAACCTGTTTTAAACCACTAAAATTTGGGAGTTGTTTACTATATATAGCATAATCTAGTCTATCCTGACTGACTAGCTGTGTGACCTTAGAAAAAAATATTTAAACTCTCTGAACTTTGCTTTCCTTATTGACAAAATGGAGGCAATAGTATGTGCCTCACGGGGTTGTTAATGTGGATTAAATTAGACAATGAAACAATGCCTGGCATATGCTAGATATTTAGGAAATACTAGCTGTAATAATTATAATTAAGGAAATTGAGGCCCAGAGAGAAGAAAATAAATTGAATGTTATTGTGCCAGATACTTTATATCAACTATGAATTTTTTAATTTAAACTTTTCTTTTGAGGTAATTGTAGAGTCACAGGCAAGAAATACACTTTACCGGCTGAGTGTGGTGGCTCACGCCTGTAATCCCAGCACTGTGGGAGACTGAGGCAGGTGGATCACCTGAGGTCAAGAGTTTGAGGCCAGCCTGGCCAACATGGTGAAACCCCATCTCTACTAAAAATACAAAATTAGCCAGGTGTGGTGGCATGCACCTATAATTCCAGCTACTTGGGAGGCTGAGGCAGGAGAATCGCTTGAACCCGGGAGGTGGAGGTTGCAGTGAGCTGAGATCATGCAACAAGAGTGAAACTCCATCTCAAAACAAAAACAAAAACAAAAACACTTTACCCACTTTATCCCAATGGTAACATCTTGCAAATCTATAGGACAGTATCACAACCAGGATATTGACATTGATACAGTCAAGATACAGAACATTTCTACCACCCTCATATTTCTGGTTTACAGCTATACTTACCTCCCTCCTTTCCCCACCCCTTCCTTAACCGCTGGCAACCACTCATTTGTTCTTTATTTTTATAATTTCATCATTTCAAGAATGTTATATTAATGGAATCACAAAGTAAATAACTTTTGGGGATTGCTTTTCCTACTCAGCATAATTCTCTGGAAATTTAGCCAAGTTGTTGCATGTATCAATAGTTTATTCCTTTTCACTGCTGAGTAGCACTCAATGGTATGGATGTACCAAAGTCTGTTTAATCATTTACTTGGTGAAGGACATCTGGGTTTCCAGTGTGGAGATATTATGGATAAATTTGTTATAAATGTTCCCATATGTATTTCTGCGTAAATGTAAATTTTCATCTCTCTGGGATAAATGCCCAGGAGTTATATTATTACTTTAAGTTCCTATTGTCAACATTCTCAGTAAGGATTCTTATCCCTACTTCACAGATGGGAAAATAGAATAGAGTGGCTGAGAACCTTGACAAGGTCACATGAACAGAAAGTCAGAGTCAGGATCTAAGTAAAGGTGATGACTCTACCCCTCAAATTGTACTGCACAAGTCCTAACAAAGCTAAGCTGCCCAAAGCTAACTTTGATAAGATAGTAGCTAATACATTTGAAGACAAGCAATATATAAGCACGGGGCATTATCACCATTTAACACCACATCTATGAGTCTGAAACCGCATAAGATAAAACAGCCCATACCTTCGTATAGGTTGAAATTGAGACCTGGGCAAAATCTCAGCATTCTTTCCAAGAATTTTTCTCATCTGGAACTTTTCCTCACCTGAAAGCATAAAATAATTTTTTTTTAACTGATCTTTGTCAAGCCAAATTATTATCATCATTCCCTAGAATGTCCCTTTGTCTGGTCCAGAATTAGAAATAATCCGGATAAGCAAAGTGCTGCCCTAATTGGGTTTGGATTGAGTGCTATAGAAGAGGTTTTTGCTCTGAAAGTTTATTTTCCTTGCTCAGAGCACAGAACTATATTCTGACACTCAGAATACAATCAAGTTATTTACTGGCCTTTCAGTTATAACCACAGTTATTTCTGGAGACAAACGTTGTTTTGTCCTTTTAAGAAGGCAAACTGACCGGGTTCCTGTGAACAGACAGCAGGGGGCGTTGAAAACAAGAACTGTTTGTTAACTAAACAGTCCCGAACTTTAACTATGCCACTTGGCCATCAAACACCACCTAAAGAGTAGGGGCGGGGGTGGAGTCTTGAGTACTGAGGAGCTAATTCAACAGTCTTCTGTTCTCCTTGGCATCAAGTTATTTGAAGTTACTCCTCCCCAATTCTCAGTAAGATGCTTTATTCCAGGCAGGCGGGGCCAGTATCTATTTTCCTTCCCACCACTGTACTGTCCTAGCTTATAGAGAAGGGGGCAGACGGAGCATCCTTTGCTTTGCAGACCTCCAGGCAGGCAGGGTCAGTATCCATTTTCCTTTCCACCACTGTACTGTCCTAGTTAATAAAGAAGGGGGCAGATGGAGCATCCAGCCCTGTTTCCAAATGCCCATGACTCCCCCACCCCCATCCCATTCCTTAGGTCCAGGTGGTCTGGTAGACACTATAAAGGCCCACCAGAACAATGCCACCTTTCACAGCTACCAAGTAGCTCTGAAACTCCACCAGTGGAGAGACATTAGGGGTTCCTCTTCCTCTGACCCTCTTTTAAAATGATAAATATCCAGAAAGCATAAACTAATTCCTAATAAGCAACATTTAGAGCTTAGAGACTTTAGAGTCAGACCCTCTCCTTTACTTTATACCAGGCGAAAGTGGGGCCCTGGGGTGAAGTGACTTGCTGAAGTTTATGCAGAAAAAGTCAGCGGCAGAATGGGGCTTGGAACCTAGCACACTGCATCCTGTACCCCTGTTGTATCCTCTGATGTGGAAGGCGATATACATCAGAGCACTAGATGGAAAAGGGGGTAGAGAGGGGCAGAAAGAAGTGAATGGAGTAGAAATCAGAGACTTTTTCACATACTTCAGATGTCTGTATCAAACTAACTCTGGTTATCTGACCTGTCTGCTCTAAACTTTTCCATCCCACTCAACTCACCTCCAAATACAAGTTAAGTGGCCACATACAAGGCAGGTCCAAAAAAGGCTCTGCAGGAAGAGGTGGGTGGCCCAAGGCTCTGGAGACTTTCAATACATATTATGCTGAGACTTTAACTGTTCATCTAAAAGCTTACAGCTTCTTAAAACACTTCCAACTCTGGCAGGGGCCTACACAAGGTTACAGTTGGAAGCTGGAGTATGCAGCGGAGGAAGCGAGTAAGTTCATAACCCCACCTTCTTTGGGCTTACAGGGTTGAGACATGACCATGGACAGTTACACAGGTTGGTAGGTGGATAACCCTAGTTTTAAAATAGATGAGTGCATACCTTAAAAG
This sequence comes from Macaca mulatta, assembly GCF_049350105.2. NCBI lineage: Eukaryota > Metazoa > Chordata > Mammalia > Primates > Cercopithecidae > Macaca > Macaca mulatta. Next base: position 51,410,464 of record NC_133421.1, on the reverse strand, counting down.
AACAAGAGTACACAATTCTAAAAATGTAACAAAGCCAACAGTTAACTTATGTCTGTCTGGTGACACACCCCTGGCTACGCATCCAAGGTTACCTTCTCACCTAATAGAAAGCCCCTGCTAAGTTATACAGAACCCAAGGCCTCCCAAGTGGTAGATGTTAAGTTGAATCTGCATTGTTAGCTGTTACTAACTCTTTGCTAAGATGCTAAGCAAGCAAAGGAAAATGCTGGTGACACTGCCTTCTAGGGAGAAGAAATACATGGAAACCTAGTTCTAATTTTGTTATGTCAAAAACTAGCTATGTAGCTTGGGCAAATCCCCCAGGTCAGCTTAGCAAAGATAACTGTGCACTTGTTATGTGGCACACTAAGGAGCCTGAAAGCTTGAGAGACCAAAGGGGGGAAAAGCAGTGACTACAACAACATATGCTATAAAAACGCAAGGGGAGGTATAAATAATACAACACATGGATGTCATGAGGTTGGTGAGGAGCAAGGGATTTGTTCTATTGAGGAGAAATCATTGAACCTTGGTTTTCTCAACCATATAATGAAAGGTTTGGACGAGGCTGTCCCTCAGGATCCCCCCAGCTCTAAACATCTGTGATCCAACAGAAGAAAGTGAAGGGAAGTGATTCTCAAGGAATCTTCTGTAAGGGCTTAGTACCAGAGACTTGAGGTTGGGCAAATGCACCTTGTATTCCTTCAAACTCCTCTTCTATGGGACTCGAGGTCTAAAAATGAACAAAAGAAAGGAGGTTCACTGGAGGCAGACATATTAAAAGGTCAATAATTTCTTGATGTTCTTAAATCTTGAAAATCTTCATAAGATCCCTGCGTCTTTATAGAAAAAGTACAAACTTGCTTCCTAGACATTAAGTACTTATTTGTACCATATGTCCCTCCTCAGTAAGTCCTCCCTCACCTCCCATTGTGAAGAGGAATTATGTGACTCCCCCACCTTATATCACTATCCCTGTTCATCCCAATCTTCCAACAAAGATGTTTTGGTTCTTGGGAGCTTTATCAAAAGAGCTAAATAAGGTTTAAAAGCTGGCCTGGTATGCAAAACTACTCTATGAGGTAAGAAGTCGGAACGATGGTTCCTTTTGGAAGAGGCAGTGACTGGATGGGGGAAGCACAAGAGGTCTTTTGGGGACTAGTAATGTTTCATTTCCTTTTTTTCAAACAAGGTTCTGCTATGTTGCTCAAGCTGTTCTCAAACTCGTGAGCTCAAGCAATACTCCCACCTCAGCCTCCTAAAGTGTTGTGATTATAGACATGAGCCACCACACCAAGCTGAAATTATACATATATTTTTTGAGATGGAGTCTCACTCTGTTGCCCAGGCTGGAGTGCAGTGGCATGATCTCAGCTCACTGCAACCTCTGACCTCCGGGTTCAAGCAATTCTCCTGCCTCAGCCTCCCCCCGAGTAGCTGGGAATACAGGCACCTGCCACTGCGCCCAGCTAATTTTTGTATTTTTAGTAGAGATGGGGTTTCACCATCTTGGCCAGGATGGTCTTGAACTTCTGACCTCACGATCCACCCACCTTTGCCTCCCAAAGTGCTGGGATTACAGGCGTGAGCTACTGCGCCTGGCCTGAAATTGTATCTTTGATGCATCCTAGAATTCTTATCAGTCAAATACTGTGATTGACACATACAATCCTCCCTTTCCTCCACCCCACCTTTCATATTGGTAAAAGATCCCAAAAAGGTGCCAGGTTAGCAGGGAGGTAGGGTAGAAAATAAGTAAATAAGAGAATCCAACAAAATTCATTTTAGAAATGAAAATACTCTGTACAGCAGGTTCTTGTAAAAGCTAGGCAGATTCCCAAGAAAACTTGGTATATTGGACAGTCTCATATTTGTTGCTGAACCCTTGCCTCAATCTTGGCTCTCCCATCACTAAAGCTTGTCAGGCTGGAGTTAATTAATTCCGTACATCTGCAGAACACCAGTCTTCCTCAGAGACAGGAATGATAGCCTTGCCCATTCCCAATAGGAAGAATATGTGAATTAGGTAGCATGAATAAAAATGTTTTGATCTAGGCACGGTGGCTCACACCTGTAATCCCAGCATTTTGGGAGGCCGAGGCGGGCGGATCACGAGGTCAGGAGTTCAAGACCAGTCCGACCAACATGGTGAAACCCCATCTCTGCTAAAAATACAAAAATTAGCTGGGTGTGATGGCGCACACCTGTAATCCCAGCTACTCAGGAGGCTGAGGCAGGAGAATCGCTTGAACCTGGGAGGCAGAGGTTGCAGCGAGCCAAGATTACACCACTGCACTCCAGCCTGGATGATGGAGTGAGACTGTCTCAAAAAATTTTAAAAAATAAATAAATGTTTTGAAAAAAAAGTACAAAGTGCTGTATAAATGCAGTAACCAAATTTGGGGAGAAACTGCACATGACCTCCCATCCTCAAAAATAAAAAATCTTTCAGACGTTTTTTCAAAACACATATGAGTGCATAGGTTCATATCACACTCCTGACACCAAAAAAGGTATAAAAAACCCTGGTACACATTATATACTTTGATATGTAAGCTATTTTTCTCAATAAAAGAAATAAGGCAATGGAGAAAGGTGAAAATGTACTTTACCCTGAACTGCGTTTTTTACCTCTAGAGCTAAGTTTTCTTGAGCAGTCGAGGAGTAAAAATATTCATCGTCTGGAGTTAAAAATTCATCTGTTATGTCCTCAGAAGACTCTGGTGAACAAGTTGATTGCATGGACTGATGCTATTAATAATGTAGGAAATCACTTTTAAGTTGCTGTTCATTGTAACCAAATCGCTTTATAGTTGGATGCAGTGTTAACAACGGGGTTACCTAACACTACCCAGCAGTCAGTTTGACACTCTGAGCTGACTCTCCCTACCTCTTTGTGCATGTGCCTCTGCCTTCCCTTCCTGGTGGGGAAAAGCAGCTGTGAACTGCCTGGAGTAGCATGAAGGAATGCTAATCCTGAGCCTCAGCAGCATCATCTGCAGAATGGGTGGAGATGAAGTGACCGTCCTATTCTAATATTCTAAATAAGGAGAAAGGCCCTAGTCAACTCAAGTTGAGTACTGAATTTAAACACCCTGATCCCTCATAGGCAGAGACATAGCCCGTGTGTTGGCATCATCTTACAGATGAAGAGGCTGCGGCTACTCAGAACCTGTGAGTCCCTCGCGTATTGTAGGTTAAAGGCAAATGAAGAAGCATTTTAAAAACAGCAATGTACTCTCAATAATAAAATAGTAAAAAGCAGCAAATTTATATTTGTTTATTTATTTTTCCGAGACGGAGTCTCGCTCTATCACTCAGGCTGGAGTGCAGAGGCATGATCTCGGCTCACTGCAACCTCCACCTCCCAGGTTCAAGTGATTCTCCTGCTTCAGCCTCCTGGGTAGCTGGGACTACAGGTGTGTGCCACCATGCCCGGCTAATTTTTGTATTTTTAGTAGAGACGGGTTTCACTATGTTGGCGAAGCTGGTCTTGAACTCCTGACTTTGTGATCTGCCTGCCTCAGCCTCCCAAAGTGCTGGGATTACAGGCGTGAGCCACCATGCCCAGCCTGCAAATTTCTGTGTCTTTTTGAGACAGAGTCTTCCTCTGTCAACCAGGCTGGAGTGCAGTGGCATGATCTCGGCTCACTGCAGCCTCCGCCTCTGGGGTTCCAGTGATTCTCCTGCCTCAGCCTCCCAAGTAGCTGGGATTACAGGTGTATGCCAGCACGCCTGGCTACTTTCTGTATTTTTAGTAGAGATGGGGTTTCACCATGTTGGCATGGCTGGTCTCAAACTCCTGATCTCAAATGATCCTCCCACCTCGGCCTCCCAAAGTGCTGGGATTATAGGGGTGAGCCACCGCGACCTGCCTGCAAATTTATTTCTATAGCATCTCTGTTCCATCCCTTTTTTCCTGCTTATTTTGCAATATTCAGGACCTGATTACCATGTGGCCAAACAAACGGCTCACTTCAGTCTTTTTTTTTTTTTTTTTGAGACAGGGTCTCATTTGGTCACCCAGGCTGGAGTACAGTGGCGCAATGACAGCTCGCTGCAGCCTCGAACTCCTAGGCTCAAGTGATCCTCCTGCCTCAGCCTCCTGAGTAGCTGAGACTACAGGAGCACACTATCATGCCTGGTTAATTTTTATTTTATTTTATTTAGACAGGGTCTCACTCTGTCCCCTAGGCTGGAGTGCAGTGGCGTGATCATGGCTCACTGCAGCCTCAACCTCCCCAAGCTCAGGTGATCCTCCCACTTCAGCCTCCCAAGTAGCTGGGACTACAGGCATGCACCATATCCAGCTAACCTTTCTATCTTTGGTAGAGATGGGGTCTCGCCATGTTGCCAAGGCTGGTCTCGCACTCCTGGACTCAAGCAATCTGCCCACCTTGGCCTCCCAAAGTGCTGGGATTATAGGAGTGAGCCACTGTGCTCAGCTGATTTTTACATTTTTTGTAGGCAGGGTCATATTATGGTGCCCAGCCTGGTCTTGACCTCCCGGCTTTAAGCGATCCTCCTGCTTCAGCCTCCCAGTGTGCTGGAATTATAGGTGTGAGCCACTACACCCAATCTTCAGTGATCTCTTGGCAGAGATTTTGTGACTAATTTCCTCGGACACTGCTTTTTGCCACACGCTTCCCTTCCTGTGCACTTAACAGCTGCTCCTCTTTACCTCTCACCAAACTGAATTTGAGTCCTGGCCTCCTGCAGACATTCCCCACTTTTCTGCCTAGGCCTGCTTCTCCAGCTCAGCCAGTATGCTTAATATGACTGTTCTTCCAGCCCTCAAGTCAGAGAAAGAATAAGCTGATCTTATGAATGGTTCGTATGCCATGATTAAATATAATAGGTCAAAAGACCTTACATTTTATCACTGTTGTATTCATATATTGTATCATTCTCAATTGCTGTCTATATTCTTTAAATGATTGCAATCCCACATCAATGACAATAAAAAACTTTTGGTTTCTTAGTCTGGCTGCGCTATGGCCTAGAGTGTGTTAAACCCCTGAAGCAAGGCTGTAACTGCAGTGGAAATGCAAATGGATCCTGCTGAGGTGCAGTTGTCAGGCACAAACACATCACTTCCACTGAGCTGGGAGCTGAGTCTGGCCCTCAGAGGATATTCCAGGTGAAGGTACTCTCATAGCAACCCTGCCCTTGCTTTTCCTACTCCTAACTGACCTCAGTCATCTGCTGGGGAAGGAGCTTTGCTCCAGTTTTGTTTACCCAACTATATCAGAAACTCACGTGCAAAAGCTGAATCTGACACTTTTCTGTACTCTCCCAATCTCCAGGATACACAATTCACTGAGTTGAACTGACTTTTTAAAAAGTATCAGACAGGAGGAAAGATTATTTTATTCATGTCAGTGACATGAAGGCACATGCTCCAGCCAAAAATAACTACTATAGATATTATTTTGGTGTCATAACACATAACAACTCAGATCTATCTTATTAGATCCTTGGGTTCGACTTGGCTTTCCAGGCAGTATTACTTACACTGTAAGATTTCTCAACAGCCACCAATGCGTCAGAACTTGCTTGAAAGGCTTCACTATACTCTGGTTGTTCCTTTTGTCTGGGAGATGGGTGCCTGATATCTAATGATTGTAACACAGTCAGGGCCAAAGTTATTCAGTGATATTCAGACAACATGGAAGAGCATAAAGGTGGCATGAGAGAAGAGATGTATACATATTCTGCCAAGAGTGGCCATGTCCCATACCTTACATTCAGTCCAGAGAGTAGAGACTGTTAGTTTAGCCTGACCTCAAAATGCAGCCCTGGATCATCTGCCCACCCATTCGCGAGTGACGCTTGACAAGAAAGAGATTCTAAATACAAACAATACCCAAGTCAATAGATTTTCTGCCTAAGACAAATGACAATTTTAGATGTATCTTTCTTTTTTTTTTTTTGAGACAGAGTCTCGCTCTGTCACCCAGGTTGGAGTGCAGTGGCGCGATCTCCACTCACTGCAAGCTCAGGCTCTCGGGTTCACGCCATTCTCCTGCCTCAGCCTCCCATATAGCTGGGACTACAGGCACCCGCCACTGTGCCCGGCTAATTTTTGTATTTTTAGTAGAGACAGGGTTTCACCGTGTTAGCCAGGATGGTCTCGATCTCCTGACCTCGTGATCTGCCCGTGTCAGCCTCCCAAAGTGCTGGGATTACAGGTGTGAGCCACCGCGCCCGGCCAGATGTATCTTTCTTTAACTTATAAACAACTGTGAAACAATATCCCATGCCCTGATTGTAAGCAAATTATCAACTGAAAATATATGGCCTTCATTTTTTTTAACCTGTAAATCTATAAACCGATGACAATAAATGTCATGTGTCTCTAGGTTCCTCCAGCATAGACTCTCTGGAGGGAAAATTTAATGCCAGCTTAGAATACATTCTAAATAAATTCTGGGAGAATTTATTTCCAGCTTAGAATACAATGCAGAGACATGGGCAGTAGGCAGTGGTGGCCCACCTCTATCCCCAGGTAAAGAAGGCTCAATTCCTTGCCAAAACCAGGGTCAGTACGTGATTATTTTACTTCCTTTGGACAAAGGGGCCTGTTTCAGTAATATAAAAACTGATCAGTATCTGAATCTGTTTGCCTGTGGGAAATGCAATGAGATATATGGCTATACTGCCTTCCCCTGGAATTCAAGGTTTCCAGAAAAGTAGGAAAGTAGAGAGGACCAAACCAAAAAAATATGCTGGAAGGTTTACTTTTTTGAGAGCTGATAACTTTTATTTTTATTTTGAGACAGGGTCTCACTGTCACCCAAGCTGGAGTGCAGTGGCGTGATCACAGCTCACTGCAACCTCCACCTCTTAGGTCCATGTGATCTTCCCACCTCAGCCTCCTGGGTACCTGGAACTACAGGCGTGTGCCACCATGCCCAGCTTTTTTTTTTTCTTTTTTTTTTTTTTTGGTAGATACCAGGTTTCATCATGTTGGCCAGGCTGGTCCCAAATTCTTGGGCTCAAGCGATCTGCTCGCCTCACCTCCCAAAGTGCTGGAATTACAGGCTGAGCCACCTCGCAGACTGATACTTGATTGAGTTCACCTATCCTGATTCCCGCAAGTGAACTTACTGGTGAAGCTTCCAGGCCTGGGCTGTCTGTCATGCTGATCACTGTCACAGTCATTGTTGCCCATGTTGTCAAACTTGGCATTTCCTCTGGGCTCATCATTTTCCCTATGATACTCAATAACTCGCTGCCAATCCGTGTTTTCAGGGCTCCCAATGGGTGGCTGCAGCAGGGCATCGGGCTCATTTTCAGCCTCACTTTCTAAAGTCAAACTACTCTGAGGATGCCAAGGAGGTACGGTGAGCTGTCCAGTAGCTGCTTTCTCTGCCATTTCTTTCACCTCCACTGGGCACAAGAGAAAATAGCATTTAAAACATCACTGTAAATACTGGAAACACAGGCTTTCATCTAAAAGAAATACACAATACTATTATAACTCATACTGTAACAATAATTGCCTTTTTACAGTTGTATCATCCTTAGCTTGCCCTGTTTGGCTTGAATGGGAGGTGAGGGGAGAACTGATGACAGAGAGAAGGGAATTTCAGTTAGTCATCCCAAACAACAACCCTTGTTGCTGACTTCCAGGGTGAAAGATAGCAAAAAACTTACAGATAGACCCTCTTCCTGTGAAATTTTAACAGGAAAAATGACATCTAAAGTTCCCAGTGTGTAATAATAGAAAGGATTCTATTTGAGTTTGTCTAGTCTTTCCAGACTACACTGAGCTCATATTTTTGGAGTGCATACATACATGCATGTTTTCATTTCAAAAGTTGTGGAACACTTCTGCTAATGTCACTTACGACTAGTATTAAAAATAGACATTATATCCTTTAAGCCTATAAGAGAAAACTGATACAAAGGATAATGCCCACAGGATATGAGAGTGACACTGCATACTCTCCACTTTAATAATGCTATACAGTAAATATCTATGTAGCAGTTCCTCAAATAATGTCATTTTATTCAATATTGTTTCATTGTAACTCTGATGAGAAAAAAAAAAATTCCCAGCTGAGGCCACTGTCTGTGTGGCACCTGAGTATTCTCCCCATATCTGCATGGGATTTTTCCAGGTAGTCCAGTTTCCTCCCACATCCCAAAGATGTGCACGTTAGGTGAACTAGTGTGTCGAAATGGCCCCGGTCTGTGTGAGTGGGAGTGTGTGAGTAGTCTGCAATGGAATGGTGTCTGTCTAGGGCTGGTTCCCTCCTTGTACCCTGAGCTGCCAGGATAGGTTCTAGCCACCTGTGACCCTGAACTAGAATAAATGGGTAATTACTTATCTTACCTGTTTTTATTAATCTCTCTTAAATGTGTACATAGCTCACATTTATTTCAATGTTTAATATTAGAAGTGTTCTGGTCTTTATTTGGAAGTATGGTGATGTATTTGTGACCAGAAATATGCTGTAGGAACTTAACTCTTGTTTATATCAATTAGCCCATGGTAAAATTGGTTTTGTTATACATCGTTTTGCTTAAAGTCATAGTTTGCTTAAAGTCATTGTTGTTTCCTATTAACAGTATTAATAGGACTTATTGTATTGTGTACTGTTTTATTACATTTCTTATACAATATACATTTATATAATAAGAATATTTCCTATAAAGTCTAGAAATTAAAAAAAAAAAAGCATTTCCCTTCTGAAGTCTATAGTCAGAAGGGCCCTGCTTTTAAAATGAAATATAATAAAAGAAAAAAAATTCAGAAGGACATTGCTATGGTTCTAAATGTGCAACATAGGTTGTATACTTAGAAATATCAACCACATTAGAAATATACTTTAAATTTCATTTTGTCTAACAAAACCCATGACTTTATACTCACTTTTCCATTTTAAGTGTACCTCTCCATCATCTTTATTTCTGGACTCTGCATTATAGATTTCAGAAGAAACAGGATCCACACTCATCCTGAATTGCATGGGTTTTTTGGAGGTAGGGGGAGCAGGGTGGACACAAACACATCAGTTTGCTCAAGTTCCTGACAGAACTGAAAGCCCACTAGCCCATCCAGAGGACCTGTTCCTACTCTCCGAGCCATTCCTAGAGTTGCACTGACCCCTTTGCACCAGCAGAGGGTGCCAGAACCCGCCCCCATCCCTGCCCCACCACCAGTTTCCAGCCTGCAAGGATCCTTACCTGGTAGAATCCCAGTGAGAGTTGGGTGATGCAGAAGGTCCCTGCCAGTGGCTTGACAGAGTGAAGAGTGCACTATCAAACTGTGTGGCTTTGGCTTGGGCAGTGGACTCTCTAGGTTTTCCTCGGCTAAGAAATGAAAGGACTGAGCTATAAGATCTCTAAGAGTATTTTTAGTTTCTAAGTTTAGATTTTGTGATTATAAAAGTGCTCTTGGGAGATTTTCAGAGGTAGAAGAAACCCACAGTTGAAGCGCAGTTTCACAAGACAATCCCTGGGCTGTTGCAGAGCCTCCCCTGCAAATGCCACAAATCACAGATGATGGTTCAGGTGAGGGTTCTGCTCCTGCCCTTCCATCAGAATTCTCTGGTAACAGGCCCACCTTCATATCTGTGACAACACAATTAACATCTGTAGTTGTTGAGACAGAGTCTCAGTCTGTTGCCCAGGAGTGCAGTGGTGCGACCTCAGCTCACTGCAACCTCCGCCTCCTGGGTTCAAGCGATTCTCATGCCTCAGCTTCCCAAGTAGCTGGAATTACACGTGCACACCACCATGCCTGACTAATTTTTGCATTTTTAGTAGAAAATCATGTTGCCCAGGCTGGTCTTGAACCCCTTATCTTGAGTGATCCACCCACCCCGGCCTCCCAAAGTGCTAGGATTACAGGTGTGAGCCACCATGCCCGGCTGATTTGTTAAAAACAGTCTTAAGGCATCAGAGATCCTGAAGAACATTCAGAAACCTTCAATCTAGTCCTACTGAATTCTAGAACCTGACCTACCACTAGGTTACTATCTGACTTTGGCAAACATCAATCTGTCTAGGCCAAGGCTTCCTCATTTGCAACATAAGGGAGTCTTTTTTTCCTCTAAATATCCCATAACTAGCCAGGCATGGTGGCTCAGGTCTGTAGTCTCAGCCATTTGGGAGGCTGAGGCAGGAGGATTACTTGAGCCCAGGAGGTCAAGGCCAGCTTGTGAAACATAGTGAAACCCTGTCTCCAGAAAAAAAATAAAGTTTATAAATACCTCATGAACATGTACATTTTATCATCTATTCAATTAACTTTTCAAAAATGCATGATCTGGCTGGGTGCGGTAGCTCAGGCCTGTAATCCCAGCACTTTGGGAGGCCAGGGTAGGCGGAGGCCAGGAGTTGAGGTGAGCCTGGCCAACATGGGGAAAACTCTATACTACAAAAACAAAAATTAGCTGGGCATGGTGGTGCATGCCTGTAATACCAACTACTCAGGTGGCTGAGGCATGAGAATTGCTTGAAATCGGGAGGCGGAGGTTGCAGTGAGCTGAGATCACACCACCATACTCCAGCCTAGGTAACAGAGCAAGACTCTATCTCCAAAGAAAAAAAAGTGTAGGCTGGGTGCAGTGGTTCACACCTGTAATCCCAGCACTTTGGAAGACCAAGACAGGTGAATCACGAGGTCAGGAGTTCAAGACTAGCCTGGCCAACATGGTGAAATCCCCGTCTCTACTAAAAATACAAAAATACAAAAAAACAAACAAACAAACAAAAACCCCACAAAACAAAAACACGCTGGGTGTAGTGGCGAGCGCCTGTAATCCCAGCTACTCAGGAGGCTGAGGCAGGAGAATCTCTTGAACCCAGGAGGCAGAGGTTGCACTGAGCCAAGATCAGGCTACTGCACTCCAGCTTGGGTGACAGTGCGAGACTCATCTCAAAAAACAAAAAAAAGAAAAAAGAAAAAAGAGTGTGTGCTCTGTGGCACAGATATGAATTCCCTGTTATCCAGAATGTCCTATTCCCCAGCTGGACCAGAAAGCAGAGAGACTGCTGAATCAGAGAGGGCAGATCTGATCAGCTTCCTTTTTAAAAAATAAATTTTTTTCAGAGACAGGGTCTGACTCTGTCACCTAGGCCGGAATGCAGTGGCACAACCACAGATCACTACAGCTCAACTTCCCGGGCTCCAGAGATCCTCCCACCTCAGCCTCCCAAGTAGCTGGGACCACAGGCACCTGCCACCACAGCCAGCTAATTTTTATATTTTTGGTAGGGATGAAGTCACACTAAGTTTGTTGCCCAGGGTGGTCTCAAACTCCCAGACTTCAAGCGACCCTCCCACATTGGCCCCGTAAAGTGAACTGAGATTGGCCGGGCATGGTGGCTCATTCCTGTAATCCACCACTTTGGGAGGCCATGGCAGGCAAATCACAAGGTCAAGAGATTGAGACCATTCTGGCCAACGTGGTGAAATATCATCTCTACTAAAAATACAAAAATTAGCTGGGCATGGTGGTGCACGCCTGTAATCCCAGCTACTCAGGAGGCTGAGGCAGGAGAATCACTTGAACCCCGGAGGCGGAGGTTGCAGTGAGCCGAGTTTGCGCCACTGCACTCCAGCCTGGCGACATAGCAAGACTCTGTGTCAAAACAAAACAAAACAAAACATGAACTGAGATTGCGCCACTGCAAGGAAGCCTGGGCGACAGAGTGAGACCCTGTCTTAAAAAGGGGGGTAAAAAAAAGAATCCTTATCCTTAAAATCTTCAAAACCTTTGACCAAGTAATTCTGCTTCTGAGAATCTATCCTGAGGAAATAATCCAAAATGCAAAAACAAAGCATTATTTACAAGTAACTGTGTCCCTATTCATAATAGAATAAAGAATGAAGCAACCTAAAATTCAACCATAGGTGAAATCCAACTATTTTTGTTGTTGTTGTTTGAGACAGAGTCTCGTTCTGTCACCCAAACTGGAATGCAGTGGCATAATCATGGCACTGCAGCCTTGACATCCCCAGGATCAGGTGATCCTCCCACCTCAGCCTCCCAAGTAGGGGAGGGTATGGGTCTACAGCCGCTTACCACCATGCCTGGCTAATTTTTTGTAGAGATGGTGTTTTGCCATGTTTCCCAGGGTGGTCTCCAATTCCTGGGCTCAAGTGATCTGCCTGCCTTGGCCTCCCAAAGTGCTGGGATTCCAGGTGGGAGCCAACTTGCCCAGCCCATCAATTTCAAAATAAGTTTACAGGTTGTTGTTGTTGCTTTTTTTTAATAACATAGAGTAATGCTTACATTCTAATGTAAAGTGAAAAATCAGGATATAAAATTGCCTACACATATCATAATTGTCACTTTTTTTAAGCATACAAAAAGACTAGATGAACAGGTAGAAAAATGTCAAACTTTTCTTTGGTCTGTTTTTTGTACTTCTGAGGGAAGAGGGTGCCAAGCAGGGGAAGCCACAACAATTACGGGTTTTTCTTTGTCATCTAATGGCTATGTCATCCCATCTGCTTCTATAAGTGGTGTAAGTGCCAAACACTCTGATGCCAGCTAGGTAGTTCTTCATTATTCCCTTCATAAGAATAAAATACACTGATCTAAAATATCTGGCTGAATGCGGTGGCTCACGCCTGTAATACTTTGGGAGGCTGAGGTAGGCAGATCACCTGAGGTCGGGAGTTTGAGACCAGCCTGACCAACACGGAGAAACTCTGTCTCTACTAACAAATACAAAATTAGCCAGACATGGTGGTGCATGTCTGTAATCCCAGCCACTTGGGAGGCAGAGGCAGGAGAATCACTTGAACCTGGGAGGCGAAGGTTGCAGTGAGCCGAGATCACGCCATTGCACTCCAGCCTGGAGAACAAGAGTGAAACTCCACTACAAAAATATAAAAAATAAATAAATAAAATCTCTGGACATTTTCCTTCATTCTCCCTTATGTACATATTTGCCAACATGAAACAGCAAACTCGTCATTAGTCTCAATCACCACTAGGGGGAGGAATAAAAAGTTTTTTTTTTTTTTTTCCAGAACTGACTTCAAAGTTGTGGATGAGTGCTACCATTTATCCATAGGAAAAAAAACCCTAAAACTGATATACTAGTCTGCCTTGAAAAACATGTACTGGCTGGGCGTGGTGGCTCACACCTATGATCCCACCAGTACTTTGGGAGGCCAAGGTGGGTGGATCACCTGAGGTCAGGAGTTCAAGACGAGCCAGGCCAACATGATGAAACCCCACCTCTACTAAAAATACAAAAAATTAGCTGGGCGTGGTGGTGGGCACCTGTAATCTCAGCTACTTGGGAGGCTGAGACAGTAGAATCGCTTGAACCTGGGAGGCGGAGGTTGCAGTGAACCAAGATCACGTCACTGCACTCTAGCCTGGGCAACAAGAGTGAAACTTCGTCTCAAAAAAAAAAAAGAAAGAAAGAAAAAAAACATTTATTGCCCCTTTAGTAATTCCCTTACTTATAATACTTAACTAAATTTAAACCAAAAAAAAATTTTAATAAATTTTTTTAAAATTAAAAAAGAATTCCCACACACCAAATAAATTTGTTTTACTTAAGTTCGTTCTTTATTTATTTATTTATTTTTTGAGTCAGAGTCTCGCTCTGTTGCTGAGGCTGGAGTGCAGTGGTGCCATCTCAGCTCACTGCAACTTCTGCCTCCCGGGTTCAAGCGATTCTTTTTTTTTTTTTTTTTTGAGATGGAGTCTTGTTCTGTCACCCAGGCTGGAGTGCAGTTGATCTCCACTCACTGCAAGCTCTCCGCCTCCTGGGTTCACGCCATTCACCTGCCTCAGCCTCCCGAGTGGCTGGGACTACAGGCACCTGCCACCACGCCCGGCTAATTTTTTCTATTTTTAGTAGAGACGGGGTTTCACCATGTTAGTCAGGATGGTCTTGATCTCCTGACCTTGTGATCCACCTACCTCGGCCTCCCAAAGTGCTGGAATTACAGGCATGAGCCACTGCGCCTGGCTGTTCAAGCGATTATTGAGCCTCCATCCCCCAAGTAGGATTACAGGTGCCCGCCACCACACCCAGCTAATGTTTGTATTAGTAGAGACGGGGTTTCACCATGTTGCCCAGGCTGCTCTCGAACTCCTGACCTCAAGTGATCTGCTCACCTTGGCCTCCCAAAGTGCTAGGATTACAGGCGTGATCCACCACACTCGGCCTGTTTTAATTAAGTTCTTTAAAACTCAGCGTGTGTGTGTGTGTGTATGTATGAATATATGTATGTATACATACACATAAATATGTGTATATACATATATTTGCATGAATAGATACATATATGTGTGCATGAATATATATACATATATGAATATATTATATACACATATGTGTATGAATATATATACAAACATACACACACTCTTCTTCCAGTAATTTGTGCTAAAGTCAATTCATTTCATTCATTTGGCTGGAAATCACACACCCCAGGGTGATAGTGACATTGTTCAACTCTCCCTCTGGAGCCAGTGACACTTTAAACAACCTTGGTTTCCAATAAGTTTGGTTTCTGGAGCACTGGTAAATGGAATAACTGGTGTTTGTTTTTATAAGAAAAACTATCTGGGCAGTTGTGGAAAGGCAAGATACTTTGCTTCTAACAACTGATGAGTTCTGTCTGATTAACCTGTCAGTCACTTGGGCTTTGATGTCTCCTCAACTTCCTATGATGCTGCTCTTTTTCATCACTCACAGTCCCCTTTTGTCACTAGACATATGAAGATCACCGAGTGGCCTCAGAGACACGCAGAAGTCTAAAGGCATAGTGACATTAAGAACAACAAAATGTTGACCCACCTACTGGTATTTTGGATCCTGCTTCTTTCCAAACTGTCCTTGACTCCTTGAGTGCCCTGAAATTGTTCATCTGTGTTCTGTTTTCCAGGGTCACAAAGAGTCAGCAGCTTAAAAAGCAATAAACATGTTTCAGTACTTTGATGAGAGAATTCCCATTCTCTTCACTCTCACACTATTTTCAAAGCTATTCCTGCTAAATATATAGAAATAACCAGACCTACCAGGATTTCCCTTTACATGTTTCCTATCTGCTAACCCATCTCTTATCTGGAGGTCTTTTTTTTTGTTTTGTTTCTTGTTTTGTTTTTATTTTGAGACAGAGTCTGGCTCTCTCACCAGGCTGGAATGCAGTGGCGAGATCCTGGCTCACAGCAACCTCTGCCTCTTGGCTTCAAGAGATTCTCCTGCCTCAGCCTCCTGAGTAGCTGGCACTACAGGCGTGCACCACCACACCCAGCTAATTTTTGTATTTTTAGTAGAGACAGGGTTTCACCATGTTGGCCAGGATGGTCTCGATCTTTTGACTTGGTGATCCACCCGCCTCAGCCTCCCAAAGTGCTGGGATTACAGGTGTGAGCCACTGTGCCCAGCTTATCTGAGGTCTTTACCCAAAAATGTTGGTCTCCAGGAACCTACCCCAGACAGGGTACAAGTGGAGAGTAAGCAGACAAGATAGAAATTTTTAAAATATCCACTCTCCCCGTCCTATATGAATATGAAGACAGCAGATCTTTGTGGCAGGAGTCATGGCCCTTGGGTTCCAGTCTAAGTGTTATTCAGACTAACCTAAGAGAATCTTTTTCTTTTTTCTTTCTTTCTTTTTTTTGAGACAGGGCCTCACCGTGTTGCCCAGACTGGAGTGTGGTAGCATGGTCTCGACTCACCGCAACCTCTGCTTCCCAGGCTCAAGAGATGCTTGTGACTCAGCCTCCTGAGTAGCTGGGATTACAGATGTGTGTCACTACCACTGGGCTAATTTTTGTATTTCTAGTAGAGACGGGGTTTCACCATGTTGGCCAGGCTGGTCATGAACCCCTGACCTCAAATGATCCACCCTCCTCGATCTCCCAAGGTGCTGGGATTACAGGTGTGAGACACTGCGCCCTAACACTAAGAGAACCTTGCACTTCAGTTTCCTCATCCATAAAATAAGAACGATAATACCTACCACTGGGGATGCTATGAAAATAAAATAGATTACAACAAAGGTTACAATACTTAGGAAATAGCAAAAGTAAAACAAGTGAAAGTCTATGCTCTTTATTCAAGAGACTATTGGCTCTACTTATCCCAAGTTTAACATAATTCTAACAAACTTAGTTAATTATATTTCCTAGCCTACAGCAAATTAAAGCAACAAATGTGGAGTTTGGAGATGGGAGCAAGATGTGTAAAAGTGAGAAGGAGGCACAAAAATTTACTACATGCTCCCTGAAGTATAAGATCCAGAGGCCTTTGTATGGGCAAACACTCCTTAGCAGAAGCTTAAGATAGCACTGTATCATGATGCTTCACCATAACAGGTGTTCAGAAAAATACCACTGTCACCAAGGTTAGAATATGTTTAGAATATAATCAAAATAGATATTTAGAATATCATGAAGTCTGTAATGTTTTCATTCAATATAATTAAAATTTTAAGAACTAAGAAATTAAAGAAATAAACTTCAATTGTCTGAAAAATTCATTTAGATAGAGATGGCTTTTTCTCTAATGCTAAAAAAGGATGGTGACGTTTTTAAGGAAAAAATAAATATGGTATCATTGTTTTATATCCTATGTACTAATAGATGGTTTCCAGCAGTGGCCACCATCAATTCCCTCCCTTCTGTCCACCTTGACACACCTCCTATAAGGAGCTGGAGTCTATTTTCCCGCCCAATGAATCTGGGCTGGCCTCGTGACTTTCTTTGATCAACAGAAAGCAGCGAAAAGTGATACAATCCTAGGGTCAGGACTAACTTTTAAGAGGTCTGGTAGTTTTACCTTTCACTTGCAAAGTCAGCTGCTATGCTGTAGAGAAGCTTGGGTGAGACTATTTATTGAATGATGACAAGTCAAGTGCAAAGAGAGGCCACCTGGAGGAGCTCAAGGTACAAGACATGTAAGTAGAGGCTTCTTGGACCTTCTTGCCCAGTCCAACCTCCAGCTGACTGCAAACAAGTGAGTGATGCTAGCCAGTGGCCATGTGGAACAGAAGATTCACTCAGGGGAACCCTGTCAAATTCCTGACCCACAGAATTGCGAGAAATAATAAACTATTGTTATTTTAAGCCATTAGGTTTTGGGCTTTGTTGTTGTTGTTATGCAGCAATAGATAATAAAACATAATACATAAAAAAGTTATTTCAGGCCGGGTATGGTAGCTCACACCTGTAATCCCAACACTTTGGGAGGCCAAGGTGGGCGGATCACGAGATCAGGAGTAAATACAAAAATTAGCCGGGCATGGTGGCGTGCACCTGTAGTCCCAGCTACTCGGGGGGCTAAGGCAGAAGAATCACTTGAACCCGGGAGGCGGAGGTTGCAGTAAGCTGAGATGGTGCCACTGTACTCCAGCCTGGGTGACAGAATAAGATTCTATCTTTAAAAAAAAAAAAAAAAAAAAGTGATTTCTAATAGTTTTCTAGCAAACTCTAATTTTCTATGGAAACAGAAATATTAGGATATAAGTAAATTTTTTGTGCCTTTTTTGTTTTTGAGGCAGGGTCTCACTCTGTTGCCCATGCTAGAGTACCGTCACATGATTTCAGCTCACTGTAATCTCAACTTCCTGAGCTCAGGTGATCCTCCCACCTCAGCCTCCCGAGTAGTGGGGACTACAGGCACACGCCACCATGCCTAGCTAATTTTGATATCTTTTATAGAGACAGGGTTTCGCTGTGTTGCCCAGGCTGGTCTCGAACTCCTGGGCTCAAGCGATTAACCCGTCTTGGCCTCCCGAAGTGCTGGGATTACAGGCGTAAACCACTGCACCTGGCTGTGTCTTCTCTTTATATAAAAACAAATGACAGCTGGACATGGTGGCTCTTGCCTGTAATCCCAACACTTTGGGAGGCCAAGGCAGGTGGACTGCTTGAGCTCAAGAGTTTGAGAGCAGTCTGGGCAACATAATGAAACCCCATCTCTATGGGGAAAAAAAAAAAAAAAAAGATAAAGAAATAAATACTGGCTGGGCGTGCTGAGACCCCATCTCTACAATTCACAAAATTAGCTGGGTATACTGGTACAGCCTGTAGTCCCAGCTACTCAGGGGTCTGTGGCGGGAGGATCGCTTGAGTCCAGAAGATTGAGGCTGCTGTGAGCCATGATAGTGCCACTTCACTCCAGCAAAAATAAATGCCAATGCTTTTCCAAATGTTCTAAGTGAGGACTGAAGCCTCACTAAGATTCAGCATTGTACAATGAAAGAACAACAGACCAGGAATCAGGAGACCTGCCCCTAACCAACTTGGCCCTTGGTTGTAGCACAACAAGTTGAGGGGTGGCAGGGAGAGCTATCTGTCCTGTATAGGCAATAAAAGGGTGATATGGCCAGGCACGGTGGCTCACACCTATAATCCTAGCACTTCGGGGGGCCGAGGCAGGTGGATCACCTATGGTCAGGAGTTCAAGACCAGCTGGGCCAACATGGTGAAACCCTGTCTCTACTAAAAATACAAAAAATTAGCTGGGCATGGTGGCACGTGACTGTAGTCCCAGCTACTCGGGAGGCTGAGGCAGGAGAACTGCTTGAACCTGGGAGGCAGAGGTTGCAGTGAGCAGAGATTGTGCCACTGTACTCCAGCCTGGGCAACAGAGTGAGACCCCATCTCAAAATAAATAAAATAAAATAAAAAATGAAAAAAGAGGATAACTGTTAAGCAGAGAATTTTAAAACAGTAACAAAACCCAGTAAAAGCTGGCCTGCATTTTATCATCATGGGCCAGATATTCTAAATAATACCAGTAATAACATCCGCCTTCCAATGGGGCAGACCTCTCCTACCCCACTCGCATCTTGACATCGCTGGGCCTCAGGAAGTTTACATCACTGGGCTTAAGCGTCACACTCTGTAAATTGACAGGCTAATCCATGTCTAAGGGATCTTCCAACTCTAAGATTCTATAATTCAAGAGGCAGCCAGCTCTCTGAGTGTGAACTTGTTTAAATTCATTAATTCATTCATCCCCTCATTCCTTCACTGACCATTTATTGATTTCCTTCTATGTACTGGTCATCATGCTAGGTGCTGGGACACAGGAGGAGTCAGACGACAGCCCTGTCCTTAAGGAGGAGCCTCTCTGCAGGCTATACTTCCCAGCCAGCTCCTATGGTGTCTGCTCACCTCCTCTGAGGGGTTTTCTTTGATCCACCAGGTCCCTCAGTCCCCAACTGGTATTTGAGCTACTTATGGGCAGAGTTTGTGGCTTATTCATCATCAGAATCCAGAGTCTAGGCAAGGTGCAATGGCTCAAGCCTATAATCCCAACACTTTGGGAGGCCGAGGCGGGCGGATCACCTGAGGTCAGGAGTTTGAGACCAGCCTGACCAACATGAAGAAACCCCGTATCTACTAAAAATACAAAATTAGCCGGGCATGGTGGTTCAAGCCTGTAATCCCAGCTACTCAGGAGACTGAGGCAGAAGAATCACTTGAACCCCGGAGGTGGAGGTTATGGTGAGCCGAGATCACACCATTGCACTCCAGCTTGGGCAACAAACTCTGTCTCAAAAAAAAAAAAAAAAAAAAAACCCAGAGTCTAGATAGCCTCTGGCTCCGCAGGTGTTTGTTGAATGAGTGAATGAATGAATGAACGAATAAGCAACTTAGAATGGAGATTAATACCTATCCAAGATACTTTATTCAGTAAATTGAGCCACGCAAAATTGCCAATACTTGACCATTTTAACTAATAAAACAGCAATTTAATATGGGTCAATTTGATACATATGAATTTACAGAGAAGGACATGGGCTGTGTGTTGGGTCTGGACTGGGAGGCAGAGAGTATCTACCTTGAAATTCCATCATGGAGGACTGATTTCCTAAAGCTAAGAGCACCTTGCTATGAGTCGGTTGCATATATACGTCAGTCCCTCCACACAGGTTAGGGGCAATGTCAAACCAGCACTGGGTTCCTGCTTAGGCTGCCCCTTCCTCCCACTTAGGTTACCTGATGGCTCATCTCTGACTGATCCCCAGTGCTTACTTCGGAGACTTGGGTGAAAGGTTTCCAGCCATAACCATTTCTTTTCCTGGATCTTTTGCCACAATGTCCCCCTTGAAAGTCTCTTACCATTCTTGGAAATCTTGGTAGGGTTGGGCACTTGCCACTGGTGTCTGGCTGCTGACCCCCTGAAAGCTGTAGGACAGGAGGAATATAGTTTAAAGATGGAGGGCCCACAGCTGGAGGTAAGTTGTAGACATCCGTAAACTCTCTTGAAGTGGCCCATAAAGACATGCGCTCTTCCTGCTCCTTCTGTTTCATCTCAACTTCATCTAATATCTGCTCGATATTCCTCAGCCTATCATCGTTCTCATGCATTATTGTCTGCATAATCTTTAGATCCAGCACACACTTACTGATGAGATACTCCTCAGCCATGGACCTGTTGTTCAAATTGCTCTTGGCTTCTCTGGTTGACTCGGGAAGGCTAAGTGAACTGAGTGAACCATTTTGCCAGTCCCAGTCCTCAAAAGAGTACTCTGTCTCAGCTTTTGAAGAGCTCTCATCCTCACTGCAAAAACAACACGCCTCTCTCTCCATCTTATCCAACTCTTCTTCCATGGATTGCAATTCATCTACCTGGTTAGGTCCGTCTGCCTCCAAAGATGAAGCAGCTCCTGGGGGCTCTTCTATGTCATCTTCCAAAGTCAAGCAGCCTGAGTAGATCTCGTTGATTTCAAAACTGCAGAGGCTTGCCTGACCTGTGCTGGGGCTGCTGGCCTCTTCTGCCATAAATGGAGTAGGGCAAGGAGCATCTTGATTCTGAGTCTCCCTGGCCATCAGACATGGATCTGGGGCCTGAGGATCTAGTGTCCCCTCGGTGAATAAAGAGTGAACCCTTGGTGAATGAGGTTGACTGCCTATTGAAAAGAACAGCAAAATTCAACTCATTAAAATGAACATATTTGGCCGCTAAGCAGCCTTGGTTTGTTCAAAAGGCAAAGATTGTCAAAAAAAAAAAAAAAAGCTTTTTATTTTCCCATACCCTTCCCAGTTGTGGAAGACTACTGGATACACTCACAAAAGGTGAGGGAGTATGTGTCACCTAGGTGAAAGCTCCTATTTTGACATGGAATGAGGCAGAAATTGTTGTCAGGGCAGGGGTCTATCCATGGAAGAAATATTCTAAACTTTATTGTGTGCCCAAACATGCGTAACTGCCAGGACATGCGAATTATAGGCCCCTGAATCTTGTTTTGTTTTGTTTTATAGAGATAGGGTCTTGCTATGTTGCCTGGATTGCTCTCAAATGTCTGGCTTTAAGTGATCCTCCCATCTAACTCTCCCAAAGTGCTGGGATTACAGGTGTGAGCCACCGTGCCCAGCTCCCCTGAATCTTAAGGACCACATTCATAGCCTTCTTTCCACACAAAAGAGTTTGACTATTTCTCAGTTAAAGTTATGCTCTTGGTGAGCATCTGATAAAAGTAGCCTAGGGCAGGGCGCAGTGGTTCACGCCTGCAATCCCAACACTTTGGGAGGCCAAGGCGGGTGGATCACCTGAGGTCAGGAGTTCAAGACCAGCCTGACCAACATGGTGAAACCCCACCTCTACTAAATACAAAAAATTAGCCAGGCATGGTGGTGCATGCCTGTAGTCCCAGCTACCTGGGAGGCTGAGGCAGGAGAATTGCTTGAACCTGGGAGGCAGAGGCTACAGTAAGCCAAGATTGCGCCATTGCACTCCAGCCTGAGCAACAAGAGTGAAACTCTGTCTCAAAAAAAAAAAAAAAAAAAAGTAGCCTAGATACCACCCAAGGAGCCATTACATTATGGGAGTAATAAAAAAACTAAAAAAATAATGCTAGGATTGACCACCCACCACCCCTGGTTTACAGGTGTACAGCTTACAGAGAATGGGATGAAGCAGCCCAAGTAATGAGGTTACGGGGCCACCCTGGAGGCCTCCAGCACTGCTGACAGAGAGTCAGAGTGAATGGTCATTTGGCTGGAATTGGAAGGCCTGGGTTCCAGTTCTATAACAAGTTCTCTGTGATCCTGAACAGGTTACAACCTGTCTGACCCTTAGTTTTCTCATCTGTAATATGAAGGAATTAAGCCTGACGACTGCAAGGTCCTTTCCAGTTCTAAATTCTAAGGTTTTCAAATGTACTAAAATGTAGTAAAACTGCTTGGGCAAAGTGGCTCACACCTGTAATCCAAATGCTTTGGGAGGATGAAGTGGGAGGGCTGCTTGAGGCCAGGAGTTCAAGACCAACCTGGGCAACGTAATGAGACCTCATTTCTAAAAAAAAAACTTTTTTAGGCCAGGTGTGGTGGCTCATGCCTGTAATTCCAGCACTTTGGGAGGACCAGGTAGGAGGATTGCTTGAGTTCAGGAGTTCAAGACCAGTCTGGGCAACATCGTGAGACCTTGTCTCTACTAAAAATTTTAAAAATTAGGCTGGGCGCAGTGGCTCATGACTGTAATCCCAGCACTTTGGGAGGCCGAGGTGGGTGGATCACGAGGTCAGGAGATCGAGACCATCCTGGCCAACATGGTGAAACCCCATCTGTACTAAAAATACAAAAATTAGCTGGGCATGGTGGTGCGTGCCTGTAATCCCAGCTACTTGGGAGGCTGAGGCAGGAGAATCGCTTAAACGAGGGAGGCAGAGGTTGCAATGAGCTGAGATCATGCCACTGCACTCCAGCCTGGCGACAGAGCGAGACTCATCTCAAAAAAAAAAAAAAAAAAATTAAAACAATTAGCTAGGTGTGGTAGTACACACCTGTAGTCCCAGCTACTTGGGAGGCCAAGGCAGGAGGATTACTTGAGCCTGGGAGATTGAGGCTGCAGTGAGCTATGATTGTACCACTGCACTCCAGCCTGAGAAACAGAGTAAAACCATGTCTCAAAAAAAAAAAAAAAACCTTAAAAAAAATTAGCAGGATATGGTGGCATGTACCTATAGTCCTGCCTACTCGAGAGGCTTGAGCCCAGGAATTGGAGGCTGCAGTAAGGTATAACTGTGCCTCATACTCCAGTCTGGGCGACAGAGTAAGATCCTGTCTCTTAAAAAAAAAAAAAAAAAAAAATGGTAATTTTCTTCTTTAAACTATTCCAAATTCTCTATAATGAGCATTTTTATTTGTGAAACAATTAGATAAAATTTTAAGAGTAATCATGCTAGAAATAAACTCAATTATTATGACTTAGTTCTAGATCCACACTAGGTATATATATATGGAGCCCAAAAAGTTTACCTTAATAATTCCAAGGATCTTGATTTTCTTCCTAAGGCATCCATCTTTTCCCAGTATAAGTTGCATCTACAGTGGCCAGGCACGGTGGCTCATGCTTGTAATCCTAGCACTTTGGGAAGCCAAGACAAGCAGATCACTTGAGGCCAGGAGTTCAAGACCAGCCTGGCCAATATGGTGAAACCCTGTCCCTACTAAAAATACAAAAATTAGGCCAGGTGCAGTGGCTCACATCTGTAATCCTAGCATATTGGGAGGCCGAGGCAGGCAAATCACCTGAGGTCAGTTCGAGACCAGCCTGGCCAACATGGAGAAACCCTGCCTCTACTAAAAATACAAAAATTAGCCAGACGTGGTGGCATGCCCCTGTCATCCCAGCTACCCAGGAGGCTGAGGCAGGAGAATTGCTTGAACCTGGGAGGCAGAGGTTGTAGTGAGCGGAGACCCTGCCACTACACTCTAGCCTGGGTGACAGAGCAAGATTCCCTCTCAAAAAAACAAAAACAAAAACAAAAACAAAACAAAAATTAGCCAGGCAAGCTGGTACACACCTGTAATCCCAGCTACTCAGGAGGCTGAGGCATAAGAATCTCTTGAACCCAGGAAGTGGAGGTTGCAGTGAGCTGAGATTGTGTCACTGCGCTCCAGCCTGGGCAACAGAGCTAGACTTTATCTCACAAAACAAACAAACAAGTTATATCTACAGTTTAGAGGAGTCAATTAGTTGTAGCTCATGTGACTCTCAGAACACATTTGTGTCAAAGTAACACAACCTGTGAATTAAGGCCATACCCATTTCCTTTAGCTCTATGATTTCCATGTCAGGGGTCTCTCTGGTATGTTCTGAAGTCAGTCCTAGATAGACATTGACATCAGGATGGAGTCCATATCTCTGCACTCTGGGGCTCTCGGTTGGTTGAGTTCTCTGGGTTCCAGTAAAATCCTGTAACACAGGGAATATTGTCAAGGACATAGTCTCAGTCATCCTGAATGTCACTGGTGCTTTAGAAACCATCTAAGTATCTGATAAACTCCCTCTTAGTCCTGTTGGGTAGACTGACTTTAGTCCTAATTAACTAGTTTATTGTAATTGCCAGTACCTTAAAAGCAATAATAATAGCTACCATTCATAGAATCTCCACTAAGTGCCTGCAGTGTGCCCCTACTATGCCTATGTGTTGAACCTCCCTAGCTCCCTTCCTCAGTTCCATGCTGCTTTCACCAAGTTAAGCAGTTAGGCTATTCTCAAGAACACAGAAATAGTGTAATAAAATGAGAATTTCGAAAATTTCTTATAACCTGGTCTCCAGCTTCTTCTTAGTCTCTAACTCCCTACTTTCCTGAGTTAGGTAAGCAGAAATAAACTCCCAACAACTTCAGGGCTTGCCTTTAAATCATTCTTCAGAATATACCGGATATCTTGAAGGTTCATAGTTCGGTCTTTCTGCTTGATGTGGATGCCCAACTTAACAATATCATAATAAGGTTTCGGAAGCCTCACATCAGCTTCTAAATAATTCCCCAACACTATGGCTTCTTTAATAACTGAGCCATCTAAGCCATTCCAGGGTATGTCATCTGTAAGGAAAAAGTCATACAAAGGAGTAACATTAGAAAATCAGAGAGTAGAGTGGGGGGAAAAGAAATTAGATGAAGCTGGGTAACCTTAGGCAAGTTACTTAACTCCTTTATTTTTTTTTTCTAACCCACTGTACTTTAGAAACAATTCATTGCTTTATATATTAATTTCTTTCTGTAGGAAAACTACCCAGAGGGGCCGGGCACGATGGCTCACGCCTGTAGTCCCAGCACTTTTGGAGGCCGAGGTGGGTTGATCACGAGGTCAAGAGATTGAGACCATCCTGGCCAACATGGTGAAACTCCCTCTCTACTAAAAATACAAAAATTAGCCGGGCATGGTGGCCGGTGCCTATACTCCCAGCTACTCGGGAGGCTGAGGCAGGAGAATCACTTGAACCTGGGAGGCAGAGGTTGTAGTGAGCTGAGATTGTGCCACTGCACTCCAGCCTGGCAACAAAAACAGAAAACAAAAAACAAACAAACAAAAAAACTACCTGGAAGGTCAATTCATAAGTGAGAAGCCACTTTACCCATTTACCAGGGAGATCCCTGCCACAGAGATAGGAAACAACAGTGTCGGCAACACGTACATATGGGCTCCCCGCTGGCACGGGAGCCCAATACTCATCTCACATATATTGTCATTTTGCCTCTGGGACTGCAAACACCATACAAAAGCAGACCTTGGCCGGGCACGGTGGCTCACACCTGTAATCCTAGCACTTCGGGAGGCTGAGGCGGGTGGATTACCTGAGGTCAGGAGTTTGAAACCAGCCTGGCCAACACAGTGAAATCCCATCTCTACTAAAAATACAAAAATTAGCTGGGTGTGGTGGCGAGCACATGTAATCTCAGCTATTTTGGGAGGCTGACACAGGAGAATTGCTTCAACCCAGGAGGCGGAGGTTGCAGTGAGCTGAGATCGCACCACTGCACTCCAGCCTGGGCAACAGAGTAAGACTCCATCTTAAAAAAAAAAAAAAAAAAAGTCTTGGCCGGGCGCGGTGGCTCACGCCTGTAATCCCAGCACTTTGGGAGGCCGAGACGGGCGGATCACGAGGTCAGGAGATCGAGACCATCCTGGCTAACACGGTGAAACCCCGTCTCTACTAAAAAATACAAAAAACTAGCCGGGCGCGGTGGCGGGCGCCTGTAGTCCCAGCTACTCGGGAGGCTGAGGCAGGAGAATGGCGTGAACCCGGGAGGCGGAGCTTGCAGTGAGCTGAGATCCGGCCACTGCACTCCAGCCTGGGCGACAGAACGAGACTCCGTCTCAAAAAAAAAAAAAAAATAATAAATAAATAAATAAATAAAAAGTATTGCGTGGTGGCTCACGCCTGTAATCCCAGCACTTTGGGAGGCTGAGGTGGGTGGATCACGAGGTCAGGAGATCCAGACCATCCTGGCTAACATGGTGAAACCTCGTCTGTACTAAAAATACAAAAAATTAGCCGGGCATGGTGGCATGCGCCTGTAGTCCCAGTTACTTGGGAGGCTGAGGCAGGAGAATCGCTTGAACCTGGGAGGCAGAAGTTGCAGTGAGCCGAGATCCCGCCACTGTACTCCAGCCTGGGCGACAGAGCAAGACTCTGTCAAAAAAAAAAAAAAGGAGCCCTTAATGAATGTGATTTTACTGTGTGTGTACGTCTTCCTCTTGAGGGATTCTTTCCATCTTCAGATATGTGACTACTTTCTCCACATCAGAGCAGTGGGTTTGGAAGTACATCCATTTCTTTCAAGTGACACTGTTCATACATCTAATGGACCCAGGGTGTGTTTAATTTCATAGTTTACTTCTCAGAGGCTAGTCTTTCCCCCTAATTTACAAGTTCTCAAGGGATACCTCACAAAGATCATAAGTACTGATACCAATATTCAGGTTAAAAAGTTTGGTTCAGCTGGGCGTGGTGGCTCACACCTGTAATCCCAGCACTTCGGGAGGCCGAGGCGGGTGGATCACAAGGTCAAGCGATCGAGATCAGCCTGGCCAATATTTTAAAACCCCATCTCTACTAAAAATATAAAAATTAGTTGGGTGTGGTGGTGTGCACCTGTAATCTCAGCTACTCGGGAGGCTGAGGCAGAAGAATCGCTCAGACCCGGGAGGCAGTGGTTGCAGTGAGCCAAGATCGAGCCACTGCATGTCAGCCTGGGTGACAGAGCAAGACTCTGTCTCAAAAAAAAAGTAAAAAATAAAAAAATTTTAAAAATAAAAATAAATATTTTGTTTGGATTAAATGCATTGTCACTGATAAGCAGATGGGATGGGCTTTGCTGAGTCCTTTTTTTTTTTCTTTTGAGACACAGTCTTACTTCATTACCCAGGCTGGAGTGTAGTGGCGCTATCTCAGTTCACTGCAACCTCTGCCTTCCAGGTTCAAGAGATTCTCCTGCCTCAGCCTCCCAAATAGCTGGGACTACAGGCATGCACCACCATGCCCAGCTAATTTTTGTATTTTTAGTAGAGATGGGGTTTCACCATGTTGGCCAGGCTGGTCTTGAACTCCTGATCTCAGGTGATCCACCCGCCTCAACCTCCCAAAGTGCCGGGATTACAGGCGTGAGCCACTGCTCCCAGCCAAGAAATCTCTTTTTAGTAAGTCTGTTATTTTCATACAAGTAAGTAACTCCTGTTGGGGGAGAAAAATACAATCTAAGAATAGGGACTTTGGTCAACCATTAATGATCTTGATCTACCTGTTAAAATCTCCTGAATGATCATAGAAAAGCTGTAGATGTCCGACTTCACTGTGGCTGCCTTCTGTAAGATCACTTCTGGTGCGGCCCAGTTGTACAGCTGGGTAGGAAGGGGCACTCGAGTCAGGTCCCTCTGTTCACCTCTGTCCTTGCTAGGGAAGGAAACACACAAGTCAGGGCTCATGCCTTAAAGGGTCATTCATTCATTCATTCATTCATTCATTCATTCATTCATTCATTCAAAGTCTTGTCATGTCACCCAGGCTGGAGAGCAGCAGCGTGATCTCGGCTCACTGCAACCTCTGCTGCCTCCCAGGTTAAAGCGAATATCCTGCTCAGCCTCCCAAGTAGCTAGGATTACAGGTGTGTGTCACCAGGTCCAGCTAATTTTTGTATTTTAGTAGAGATGAGGTTTCGCCATGTTGGCCAGGCTCGTGGGTCTTTTAATCAACATACTGCATTTGTGAAAACTTTGCCTCTGAAGGCCGACAACCTCTTTGAGCTCCTGGAAACCTAGCTAGACAATGAGCTAATCCACACTGCTTCAGAGCTGTTCCAACACCTGCAATTCCTTACTGTTCCACCTAGGCCCTCTCCCCCAACTTCATCTGGCAACTCTACTGCTCGCCCACTCCACTCAAGTCACAGGGGCCTTCTTTCAGTTCCTCCAACATACCTAGCACATTAGCCCTTCAAGTCTTTGCACTGGCAGCTTCTGCCAGGTATGCCCTGCCCACAGATCCTAGGGTGACTAGCTACTTTTTGTGACTATTTGTCTGAAAGTCACTTCCTCAAGGAGGCCCTCCCTGACTGCCAAAAGTAGTCCTGTTTTATTGGTTTCAGAGCACTTATTATCTGAATTTGTGTTCATTTATTTAGTTTATTATGTCTCCCCTCCATTCTAGAGAGTCAGCTCCATGAGAGTAAGCACCTCATCTGCCTTTATCACTGTACTCCTGGGCTTACACCAGGGCCTTGATGCTTGCTGTTGAATAAATGAATGCAAACTCTTTCAAGAGCCCCCTCAACCCCCATCTGCTTTATCAAAGCCATCTGGGACTTCTCCAACTCCTCATGATTTCTTTTCTGAACTCCTGCCCTTTTGAGAATGCGCCCTCTCAGTTTAGCATTCAAGGGTTCACTCATAGGCTTAAATAACTCATCTTCCCAACCAGACTCCTTAAGAGCTAAGTCAGAGCATCCTAAATGTCTTCTGGCCCAGCAAGAGTCCTCAGGGTAAACTCAGCACTGACTTCAGCCTACAGCTGTCATGACAATCAAATGAGATCATGGATGTAGAAACACTTGGTGAGCCATAAAGCGCTCTTTCATGTAAAGAATTAGTATGAATATTATGGGAGGCATTCAGTCAAGACTTAATGACTGGCAGTTGATAACTAAGAATTAAGCTTTTAAAAAGCAAGTGACAGCAAGTTTTTTGTTAGTCTGGAAAAAGGACAGATTTTAGAGGATGAGATGGGCTTCTCAGATTTGAGCAAACTTCCCTAAATAAAGTTTCTTCCAGTAAATCTTTGGATAGAGGGCAGTCAGTTCATGAAGTCATGAAGGTGTAAAAGCTAGTATTGACTTTAGTTGTATTGCTGAAAAGTCACCTATGGCCTGGTATAGTGTGAACAGTGTGGATATGCATACAAATTTAATACATAAATATTTTTATATTGAACCCGGGAGGCAGAGGTTGCAGTGAGCCAAGACTGAGCCACTGCACTCCAGCCTGGGTAACAGAGCGATACTCCGTCTCAAAAAAAAAAAAAAAAAAAAAAAAAAGGCCAGGTGTGGTGGCTCATGCCTGTAATCCCAGCACTTTGGGAGGCCAAGGCGGGTGGATCACTTGAGGTCATGAATTCAAGACCAGCCTGGCCAACATGGAGAAACCCCATCTCTACTAAAAACACAAAAATTAGCCAGGCATGGTGGCACACGCCTGTAATCTCAGCTACTCAGGATGCTCAGGTAGAATTACTTGAATCCGGGAGGTGGAGGTTGCTGTGAGCCGAGATTGCACCACTGCATTCCAGACTGGGAGACAGAGCAAGACTCTGTCACAAAAAAAAAAAAAAAAAGGAGCTGAAGGGTAGGAGAAACTGTTGTATCACTTTTATACCAAGAGATGGAACACCGTCCTTGACAATGACATTCAACAAACTGATATGCCCTAGTAGAGTGTTACCAAAAATAAATGTGGGATTGAAGGCTATTTTGGGTTGGTGAATAATCAACTCATGTTATCAGCTTTCAAAGAAGGGTATGTTGTTTCACCTGCAATGGCTTGCTGACTGACATTTCTGACACTTCTACCTGAAGTTCCATCCTGAGGTCACTCCTAGACATTCACAGACCCTTGGTTAC
Organism: Macaca mulatta; assembly: GCF_049350105.2. Lineage (NCBI taxonomy): Eukaryota > Metazoa > Chordata > Mammalia > Primates > Cercopithecidae > Macaca > Macaca mulatta. Next base: position 51,380,615 of record NC_133421.1, on the reverse strand, counting down.
CTCCTACCCCCTCACTTGGCCAGTTGTTGACCCCAGCAACTCCATGCATTTCACTTTATTCCCTCCCATTTTGGCTCCATGGTCACCACTAGGCCCTGTCTCATGGTCTCCTGGCTGGTGTTCCTGTCCTCAACCTCCAATCCATTCTGCCCCTATGTCCTGGAGACATCCTCTGCCAACTGGTTAAGGCCCATCTATGTCTCTAACCAATCAATTGGGTAACTTCACACTATTGCTTCACCCCTGGGTGGCTCAGTTTCCTCAACTATATAAGGACAGCATTGGGCTGGGCCATTTCCAAAGTTCCATTTCATTCTAGGATTCACATTTCTATTGAAGAGCAAAAGGAGAAGAAACTGTGGGACCTTTCTCTCTACATCAGATGGCGCTCCATCACTGACAAAAGTGCACACCCCTTAGCTTCCACTGCTCCTCAACACACATAGCCAGAGAGGTCAACCCTGCTCTGAACCATTTCAAATTCTTCCTTCAACTAGGTCATCCAATCATTTAAGAAACATTTACTGGTCAGGTATAGTGGCTCACGCCTGTAATCCCAGTACTTTGGGAGGCCAAGGCAGGAGGACTGCCTGAGCCCAGCAGATTGAGATTGTAGTGAGTCACTATACTATTGTCTGGGCAAAAGAGAGAGATCCTGTGTCCCCCACCCCCAAAAAAGAAGGCTGGGTGTGGTGGCTCGCACTTGTAATCCCAGTACTTTGGGAGGCAGATCGCATGAGTCCAGGAGTTCAAGTCCAGGCTGGGCAACACGGCATGACCCCATCTCTATAAAAAATACAGAAATTGGCCGGGCGCGGTGGCTAACGCCTGTAATCCCAGCACTTTGGGAGGCAGAGGCAGGCGGATCACAAGGTCAGGAGTTTGAAACTATCCTGGCTAACATGGTGAAACCCCATCTCTACTAAAAATACAAAAAATTAGCCGGGCATGGTGGTGGGCACCTGTAGTCCCAGCTACTCGGGAGGCTGAGGCAGGAGAATGGCGTAAACCTGGGAGGTGTAGCTTGCAGTGAGCCGAGATCTCACCACTGCACTACAGCCTGGGCAACAGAGCAAGACTCTGTCTCAAATAATAATAATAATAATAATAATACAAAAATTAGCCAGATATGATGGCATGTGCCTGTAGTCCCAGCTACTCATGAGGCTGAGGTAGGAAGATCGCTTGACGCTGGGAAGTTGCACTGAGCTGAGATCGTGCCACTGCACTCCAGCCTGGGCGATAGAGCAAGATCTTGTCTCAAAAAAATAAAAAATGAGGCCGGGCGCGGTGGCTCAAGCCTGTAATCCCAGCACTTTGGGAGGCCGAGACGGGCGGATCACAAGGTCAGGAGATCGAGACCATCCTGGCTAACACGGCGAAACCCCGTCTCTACTAAAAACACACACAAAAAAATTAGCCGGGCGAGGTGGCGGCGCCTGTGGTCCCAGCTACTCGGGAGGCTGAGGCAGGAGAATGGCGGGAACCCGGGAGGCGGAGCTTGCAGGGAGCTGAGATCTGGTCACTGCACTCCAGCCTGGGCGACAGAGCGAGACTCCGTCTCAAAAAAAAATAAAAAAATAAAAAATAAATAAAAATAAATAAATAAAAAATGAAAAATATTTACTGAGCACTTACCACATGTGGCAGGCCCAGAGCTGGTGATGAACTCCCCATCTGGTGGGGCAGACACACTTGTATAGAAATGACTGTGGTACATTTGCGTGAAGCAAGTGAGGAGAGGAATATGCAAAGTGCCTCAGGGGATAAGGGCATCAGTATAGACTACACAGAGAGTGTTGGGAGACTGTTTCTGAAGTGAGTTTAAAAGGCTAAACTGGCGTGTGCCAGGTATTCCAGATGCAGACAGCAGTGTAGTGAAAGTGCCTTCAGATGGTCAGGAGGGAGAGGGGCAGTTAGGAGATTGGCACTATGGGTGGAGTCCCACTTGGGAAGGCTTCTGCTCCCTGAAAAGGGGTCTGGACTTAATCTTGCAGGCAATAATGAGACCCTGAAAGCTTTTAACTCAGATTAAAAATGGACCAGATGGCCGGGCGCGGTGGCTCACGCCTGTAATCCCAGCACTTTGGGAGGCCGAGGCGGGCGGATCACAAGGTCAGGAGATCGAGACCACGGTGAAACCCCGTCTCTACTAAAAATACAAAAAATTAGCCGGGCGCGGTTGTGGGCGCCTGTAGTCCCAGCTACTCGGGAGGCTGAGGCAGGAGAATGGCGTGAACCCGGGAGGCGGAGCTTGCAGTGAGCCGAGATCGCGCCACTGCACTCCAGCCTGGGCTGGGCGACAGAGCGAGACTCCGTCTCAAAAAAAAAAAAAAAAAAAAAAAAAAATGGACCAGATATGAAGCTGAGCAGCTCAACTAGTGACAGTTATCTGGCCTTTGCCTGTTCTCATCCAGAAAAGTGCCATGGCTCCAGTCATACCCTAACGGCTCCCCTGCTTTCTCTTGCCCCATCACAGCCCCTTCTCCATACACAGGAGCAAGAGGGAGGATTTTTTTTTTTTTTCTTTTTGAGACGGAGTTTTGCTCTTGTTGCTTACGCTGGAGTGCAATGGTGTAATCTTGGCTCATCGCAACCTCTGCCTCCCGGGTTCAAGAGATTCTCTTGCCTCAGCCTCCCGAGTAGCTGGGATTACAGGCATGCACCACCACGCCTGGCTAATTTTGCATTTTTAATAGAGATGGAGTTTCTCCATGTTGGTCAGGCTGGTCTCAAACTTCCAACCTCAGGTGATCCACACACCTCAGCCTCCCAAAGGGCTGGGATTATAGGCATGAGCCACCATGCCCAGCCAAGAGGAAGGATCTTAACCTACAAATCATCCGTGACACTATAATGCTCAAAAATGCCTATCCTAAGAACACATCCCAGTGTTCTTAAGATAAAATTCAAACTCCTCACCAGGGCCCACAAGGCCAAGCACAGCCTGACCTCTGCCTCCTCTCCATGCAGAGGGACAAGAGGCACTCCAGGTCTGGGGAAGTGAAAGCCTTTTTGTTTCATTTGTTCAAAAAACGTATGTTCAGGGCACAAATGCAAAGGCCTGTTCTGGGCATCTGAGATATAGCAGTAAATAAAACAGAAATCCCTGCCTCATGGAGCTTTTCATCTTTGAGAGAAGTTACAGAGTATGTGACAAGCAAAGATCTGGTAAGAGACCAGAAGCAAAGCATCAGTGATGGGTAGGTGGCAGACAAGGGTAAAAGGAAGTAGGTGAGTCTAGGCAAGGGGTCTGCCCAGTGGCCAAGGCCTCACAGAAGAGCAGAACCAATACTGGCCCAAAGGCTCAGAGCTGTGGATGGCAGTAAGGAAGTACAGGGGAGAGCCTCTGCCTCTCAAAGCTTGGAGGCTCTCAGGAGGACTTTGACTCTTGCCAACAGGAAACTAAGCCCCCTTACCAATTCCTGAATTTTGACTGCCTCTCTCACTGTGCTGAGCCCCTTGAGGGCAGAGAGTGACCTCCGTCTATCCAGGCCAGTGCCTGACCCAGATGTAGGTGTGACAGACCATTAGGCTCATCAGCACCCATCACCTTCTCTCCTTCCAGGATGCACAGCTAAGGGACAGTTCAGCTTCCCTCCAGTAGAAGCTAACTGGTCTCTGGCCACTGCAAAGTGGGAGGCAGTAACATACCCATTTCAGACTGGCCCCAAACCCCACTGTGTCCCCTCCATGTTCTTTCTTGCTTGTTGACTGGCAATGCAAAGAATGCAGTGGGGGATCAAGGTCTGAAAGGTGGTGAAGCTACAGATTAGAGTGACAGGGAACACTGTCCCTGCCTCCAACACACACTGGATTGCAATGTGAGTGAGAAATATACCTTGTTGTGTTAAAAGTTGCTGAAAGTGCTGGGCGCAGTGGCTCATACCTGTAATCCTAGCACTTTGGGAGGCCGAAGTGGGAGAATCACCTGAGGTCAGTAGTTCAAGACCAGCCTGGCCAACATGGTGAAACTGCATCTCTACTAAAAACACAAAAATTAGCCAGGTGTGGTGGTGAGGACCTGTAATCCCAGCTACTCGGGAGGCTGAGGCAAGAGAATTGCTCGAACCCGGGAGGTGGAGGTTGCAGTGAGCAGAGATTGTGACACTGCACTCCAGCCTGGGCAACAGGGCAAGACTCGTCAAAAAAAAAAAAATAATAATAATAATAAATAAAGAAAAGCCACTAAAAATGTTGGAGTGGATAATTATAGCATTTATACACATTAGCTAATACGAGATCATACTTGTTAAATGTTTATTAAAATGTCTCCAAATTCCTCTAGCCTTGGCAGACAGGGTAAGGCATTTGGGACAGGTTCATCAACTGATGGGCAGGTTCATCTCACCAATGAGGAGTCCCACCCAGATCAGATTCTATCTCTACAGGAGAGGTCCCCAAGGGAGATTGCCTTCAGGACAAAGTTCCACTCCATGTTGTGCCCACCTTTCCAACATGTACTCCAGGTTGGTCAGCCTCGCTTCACCTGGGGAGACGATATGGACAGCATAGGAGCTGAGGGAGCGGTGGATAAACCCCTGGGAATGCAGGTATCTCAGGGCGTCAGATATCTGGAGCAGCAGGTGCACGATCACCTCCATGTGCAGCACTGGGAACTGGGATCGCTGCAAGCAAGAGATAAAATGTCAAGGAAAAAAAAAAAAGGACTGGGGCTCTGACACTGTAGCATTTTGTGATTTCCAGTCTTTCCATATGATCCTCACGGCTACCAAGGATCCCCATTTTAGAGATGGAGAACCTAAAGCTCAGTGAGGCTAAGTGAAAGGCCTGACGTCCCAATGACTCAGGCCCCCTGGATCCAAACCTGGATTCCTTTCCCTTAGCTGAGCTGCTTCATACCACAAAAAATGAAAATAAATTTCTCAAAGTCTGTTATGTGCATCCAGGATTGGCCAGGGGAAAACTGACAGGGGAGGTCCCCCCATACCACCAGTAAACCTGCCCTGTCCCCTCCCTGTCCAAGCCCAAGCTGCTGGGGAGAACCTAGAAGCTCAAAGGACCCTGCAGGATGCAGATAACCAATTAAGTCCTACCCCAGTCAGATGAGCCAGAAAGTGCTTTCTAAGGGGACAGAAAGTCACTCACATCAATGCACCTGGCTGACTAAAGTCTTAATGGGTCTCTCCCCCAGAGAAATGGTCTTTAAGGTAATACCCTCACTCAAGGGGGAAAAACAAAAAAACAGAATAGGATGTCCTCAGGCAGAAAGAATGGCAAGCCATTTGGGGGAAGGGCCCTTCTTGGGGTCTCCTTATTTATATCTAGAATCTTTAGAGCAAAGTTACGGAGGAAAAAACCTAAATACTCCAAGAGCTCTCTAAACCCACATCTCAGGCCGAAGCACCCTTCCCAGGGACTCTATACAAGCCAGGAAAGATGTCTCCCAACCCCAAGGAAACTTGAGAGGTGAGAGGGGAGTGATACAGGCCTCTAAAGAAAAAACTGGCAGAGCACAAATGAAAATGTAGGAAAATAAAGCCAGTGGTTGCTGGATTATAGTTAGTCAAAAGGTGTCTGTGTTCTCTGGGTCCATTGCACTCTTAGATGTCTGATAAAGAAGCAGGACTAGGCTGGCCTCAGTGGCTCGTACCTGTAATCCCAACACTTTGGGAAGCTAAGGCAGGAGTTCAAGACCAGCCTGGGAAAGCAACATAGTGGGACCATGATTCTACTAAAATTTAAAAAATTAGCTGGGTGGGGGTTGGGTGCAGTGACTCAAGCCTACAATCCCAGCACTTCAGGAGGCTGAGGCGGGTGGATCACCTGAGGTCAGGAGTTCAAGATGATCCTGGCCAACATGGTGAAACCCCGTCTCTACTAAAAATACAAAAATTAGCTGGGTGTGGTGGGGGGTGCCTGTAATCCCAGCTACTTCGGAGGCTGAGGCATGAGAATTGCTTGAACCAGGGAGACAGAAGTTGCAGTGAGCAGAGATCATGCCACTGTACTCCAGCCTGGCAGACAGAAGGAGACTCTGTCTCGAAAAAAAAAAATTAGCTGGGCATGGTGGCATGCACCTGTAGTCCCAGCTACATTGGAGGCTGATGCAGGAGGATCATTTGAGCCCAGGAGCTGGAGGTTACAGTGAGCTATGATCTCACTACTGTACTCCAGCCTGGGCAATAGAGCAAGACCCCGTCTCAAAAAAAAGCAGGACAGGCCGGGCACAGTGGCTCAAGCCTGTAATCCCAGCACTTTGGGAGGCTGAGGTGGGTGGATTATCTGAGGTCAGGAGTTTGAGAACAGCCTGGCCAACAGGGTGAAACCCCGTCTTTACAAAAAATACAAAAATTAGCTGGGCACGGTGTTGGGCACCTGTAATCCCAGCTACTCAGGAGGCTGAGGCAGGAGAATCACTTGAACCCAGGAGGTGGAGGTTGCAATGAGCCAAGATTGCGCCACTGTACTCCAGCCTAGGCAACAGAGGGACTCTCTGTCCCTCAAAAAACAAAAAAAGTAGAACTGACAATAATACAACCATACTAGTTCTGACCATGTGCTTATCAGCCTTAAATAGCATGTTACACAGCCCCTATAAAGCAAAAGAATAAAGATATTTATCTTCCATGCATACAGCAATGGGATCGCCACAGCTGGGGCAAGAGGGTAAGGAAGGAAGAAATTGGGAGGGCAGCAATGGAAAATCCATGGAAACAGCAGTTTACTCGTTCATGAAGGACACTGAACAATGTGCCAATAGTGATGCGCTCATATACAAGGCGAGTTTTCTCCAGGTCCTGGGACAGACACACAGCCATCATCTGTAGCAGGTAGGGGTGCCGTAGCTTGCTGCAAAAGAAAAGAAGCTTCAGAAAAGGCAGGGGAGAGGAGGACATAATGAAAAAATGGGCATAGGCCTTTTGAACACATTCTAAACAAATACCATTTGTATACGATGTTTCCTTTTCTTTTTTTTTTTTTTTTGAGACGGAGTCTCACTCTGTCGCCCAGGCTGGAGTGCAGTGGCTGGATCTCAGCTCACTGCAAGCTCCGCCTCCCGGGTTTATGCCATTCTCCTGCCTCAGCCTCCCGAGTAGCTGGGACTACAGGCGCCCGTCACCTCGCCCGGCTAGTTTTTTTTTTTTTTTATATTTTTTAGTAGAGACAGGGTTTCACCTTGTCAGCCAGGATGGTCTCGATCTCCTGACCTCGTGATCCGCCCGTCTCGGCCTCCCAAAGTGCTGGGATTACAGGCTTGAGCCACCGCGCCCGGCTTTTTTTTTTTGTTTTTTTTTTTTGAGACTGAGTCTCACTCTATTGCCCAGTCTGGAGTACAGTGGCGTGATCTCGGCTCACTGCAACCTCCGCCTCTTGGGTTCAAGCAATTCTACTGCCTCAGCCTTCCAAGTAGCTGGGATTATGGGTGACCACCACCATGTACAGCTAATTTTTGTATTTCTAGTAAAAATGGGGTTTCGCCATGTTGGCCAGGCTGGTCTTGAACTCCTGACCTCAGGTGATCCACCCACCTTGGCCTCCCAAAGTGCTGGGATTACAGGCATAAGCCATTGCACCCAGCCTTTTGTATACAATGTTTTCTAAGAAAATAGGATGAGGTGTTGGTAAGGGTTTCTGTTGGAATCTGTGGTCCTAACTGATGAGACCCTGGGAGCTTAGAGCCATCAATGACAACAATGGCAATGTGGCTAAGAGCTCCTGTATTCTTTGCATATATCATCTCAGATCCTAACAACCACCTGCAAGAAATGTATCATTATACTCATTTTATAAATGAGGAGACCAACATCAAGGAAATGTCAGGGCCTGGTGCAGTGGCTCATATCTGTAATGCCAGCACTTTGGGAGGCCAAGGTGGGCAGATCACTTGAAATCAGGAGTTTGAGGCCAGCCTGGCCAAAATGATGAAACCCTGTCTCTACTGAAAATACAAAAGTTAGCCAGGTGTAGTGGCACATGCCAGTAGTCCCAGCTACTCAGGAGGCTGAGGCCCGGGAATCGCTTGAGCCCAGGAGGTGGAGGTTGCAGTGAGCCTAGATCGTACCACTGCACTCCAGCCTGGGTGACGGAGTGAGACTCAATCCCCACCGCCACCCCCCCCAAAAAAGAGGAAGAAATATGTCAGGAATTCATCCAAGTTTGCACACCCGACTCAGTCTCATGTCAAAGTCTATGATGCCCAGGCTCCTTCTTAAAGCTTCCTTTGGTCCCTTCAAGTCGATTTCCACAAAAAAAAGAATGTAGCCCCTCTACATGCCTCCTGCAGGAGTTGAGGAGCCTTCTCAGGAGAAAGCTCGATGAGCCTGGGTCCACTGAACGAATGAATCAAGAACCTGTCCTAGCAAGTGCAGAATGACCTAACTCTGGGTCCACTGAATGAATGAATCAAGACCCTGTCCTAGCAAGAGCAGAAGGACCTAACTCTGGAGCCACAGGAGCCCTAAGGTCCAGAGATCCATGAGCCTGTCCTCAATGTGTCCTCAGACATCTGGATCTTAAGCAAGCCATTTCTCTATGAAAACAGGATAGCCACATGTTGTCCTGATGGGTACAGGGCCCAAAGAGGGTGGGACTCAGGGATTGTAGCATAATAACCAGAAGGGCCTGCACGGAGGCTGCCGCATTCAGAGACATGGGTTACAGGGCAGCTGACAGACACAGGCCCTCACCACCACTGTCCCCACTGCTCAGGCTACTCATTAATTTCTCTTCCTCTTTCTTGGCAGCCCTTGTAAGTCAAGTCAATCAATTTCAACAGTCAGGAAATGCTGAGACTGAGAGGGGTTGGAGCTCCCTATCCCAGGCACAGAGCTGAATAGCCCAGAACCTGGGTCTGTAGAGAGACCTAGACCTATAAGGGGCCTGGGCCTTGGGCTTCCTTCTCACCTGCTGTGTTCCTGCTCAGCAATTAACAAGTCGGCCAGCCGCAGCTTGCTGCAGTGTGGGTGGGTGGGGAGATTTAGCTCTTTCACTGTGACCCTGCTCCCGTTCCATACCAGGCTACAAGGACAGGAAAGAGTTTCAGCAGAAGGGAGTGAGCAGCCACTTACTCCTTCAATGAATGAGCTTTCCTAAGCAAGGACCAGAGAAATGGTCTCTACACAGAACTTGCAATGCCCACTGGGCACTACTGGGTCCTCCCTCCCACTACCCCCAGCTACTAAAGCACCTTGGAGAACTTAGGTATAGGTGGTGGGAAGTCGTCACTGAATGCAAGGGAGGGAGTGACTTGATCAGGTTTGTATTCAAAAGCACAATGGTACCGGCAGTGTGGGGAATGGGTAGGGGAGGGGTGGTCCAGAGAATGGGAAGCCAGTTAGGAGACCAGTCCAGGTGAGGGATGGTAAAGACTTGGGCAAAGACAGTAGCAATAACACAGCTTCTATAGGGGCTTCGTTACCCTTGGCCTGTATCAGAGGCAAGATAGTCACTACCAAGCTGCCTCTAATTCTTTAGCAAGCAAAGACATTAAAATATTGTAATGAGTAATCTTTCAGAGCAGTGGTTCTCCCCCAGAGGACATTTGGCAATGTCTGTAAGACAGTTTGGTTGTCACAGCTGTGGGGGCTGTAAGGGACTGTAACTGGCACTAATGGGTAGAGACCAGGGGCTTCTAAACATCCTACAATGCACAGGACTACTCCCAACAACAAAGGATCATCTGGCCAAAAATGGTAATAGTGTCCTGGCTGAGAAACCCTGATTTAGACAGATGTTCTAATGTGTTCCCTGTGTTTGAGTAGAAACTCCCCACATATAAGGAAGTCACATGCAGCCCACACTCTTCCCTTGAAACTCAATCAGACCTCCCACTGGCCAGCCCCCACTTACTTGGTCATGACCATGTAGGGACCGCTGAAGAAAGAGAAGGTGGGCTCATCATCAGCTTGAATCACTTCCTTTTCTCCAATGACCAGAAGAGATCCTAGATAGGCGATCTGTGTTGCCCCTGTGAGATAAAACTGAAACCAAGGCATAGCCTCAAATTAGGGGGAGAAGGGAGGAAAAGCAGAACACATCCGGAATCCTATCAACCAGCTAAAAGAATGATAATTGCTATTTATCAACTTTCTGAACACCCCTGTGCACTAGGCCCTTTTTTTTTTTTTTTTTTTTGAGACAGGGTATCACTCTGTCACCCAGGCTGTGGCATATGACATGATCTTGGCTCACTGCAGCCTTGACCTCCTGGGCTCAAGCGATCCTCTCACTCCACCCTCCCAAGCAGCTGGGATTACAAGCATGCACCACCACACCTGGCTAATTTTTTTTTTTTTTTAATAGAGATGGGCTTTTGCCATGTTGGCTGGTGTCAAACTCCTGGGCCCAAGTGATCCACCCACCTTGGTCTCCCAAAGTGCTAAGATTATAGACGTAAGCCACCAGGCCTCACCACAATTCTTTATATTATCTTTAATCTTTCTAAAAACTTTCAAGGTTGTATGTTATTTCCCTTTTATTCTTTTCTGTGAAGAAACTGAGGCTCATAGAAAGAAGTCAGATGCCTCAAGTGCCATGGCTGGGACTGAGAAGCCCATTGTGGCCCCCACAGCACCCAGGATTGTGTGCGGCCAAATCAGATATTCCTCCTCCCCGCCCCCCCAAGGCTGCCTCAGCACAACAAACAGAACGCGCAGTAGGGCTAGGCGAGTTGGCTCATGCCTGTAATCCCAGCACTTTGAGAGGCCAAGGTGGGTGGATTGCTTGAGTCCAGAAGATTGACACCAGCCTGGGCAACATGGTGAAATCCCATCTCTACTAAAAATACAAGTAACCAGGCATGGTGGCACATGCCTGTGATCCCACCTACTTGGGAGGATTGAGGCACAAGAATTGTTTGAACCCAGTAGGCAGAGGTTGCAGCAGTGAGCCGAGATCGTGCCACTGCACTCCACCCTGGGCAACAGAGCCAGACTCTGTCTCAAAAAAAAAAAAAAATTTTTTTAATTTAAAACTAAAAATTAATTAATTAATTAAAAGATCATTTTCTAAACTTAAGTCTAGCCCAGGGTCATCCAAGGGAATTCTCTGGGGGTTTCACAATTTGTTAGTAAGACAGCAACACTAAGAGATACCTTTCCCTCAATAGGGACAAAAAAGAAAAGAACGGCCGGGCGCGGTGGCTCAAGCCTGTAATCCCAGCACTTTGGGAGGCCGAGACGGGCGGATCACAAGGTCAGGAGATCGAGACCATCCTGGCTAACACGGTGAAACCCCGTCTCTACTAAAAAATACAAAAAAACTAGCCGGGCGCGGTGGCGGGTGCCTGTAGTCCCAACTACTCGGGAGGCTGAGGCAGGAGAATGGCGTGAACCTGGGAGGCGGAGTTTGCAGTGAGCTGAGATCCGGCCACTGCACTCCAGCCTGGGCGGCAGAGCGAGACTCCGTCTCAAAAAAAAAAAAAAAAAAAAAAAAAAAAAAAAAAAAAAAAAGAAAAGAAAAGAACACCACTTTGGTAAGGATAAGGAGGCAGGAGTTGGACAAAGGTAGGAGATGGGGCCCGATGATTCTCCAGTTAGTCCTGCAAACACTGGCTGTCAGTGGCAACCTCTTACCTTCCCAAAACCAAAGCTGTAGATATTTTGAGCAGAAATGACTCCAGCTTTAAGCAGTCGGTTAGGAGAGCCATTGGGGTTTCTAGAAATATTTAAAAGAGGAAAAAAAAAAAACTCAATTAACCACTCATATCCAGAAGAATAATGCTGAGCCAAGTTTTCAGAAGGTATAGTTGATTTTGTCTTTACTGCTAGACTTTTTGTTACAAAACTAGAGATGATGTAATAGCCAGCCTCTGAGAGGGCCTCTATGATTCTCACTTACCAGTATGCATAACCTTGTGTAGGCGCTCACAGGTCAGACGGGGTTGACCTGTTAACTCATTTTTGACTGTTAACAGTGCAAAACAGTGATGGTCTGTCACTCTGAGGCTAAATCTACCAAGTCTTTGGCCCTGATCTCTCTTGGATCATTTGCTCTGCCAGCTGCCATGATATGAGGACATGATATGAGCAGCCCTAGGGGGAGGCTCAATGCCCAGCACCAATTTGCCAGCCATGTAAACGAGCCATCTTGGAACTGAACTGTCCATCCTCAGTCAAGCCTTCAGATGAATACAGCCCTAACTAACATCTTAACTGCAACTTCTTTAGAAACTCTGAGCCAGAACAACCTAGTTAAACCATTCCCTGATTCCTGACCTACAGAAATTGTGTGAGATAAAAATGTTGTTTGAGGCTGCTAAGTTTGGGGGTGATTCATTATACAGCAATAGATAACAAATACAGATGGTCAGAGTTGGAAATAACCATAAGCACATCGTGTTCAGTTTTTTCATTTTATAGGCAAAAAAATGAAGCCCAGGAACAGGAAACTTGCTGGCCTGAGGTCATAAAATGCAGCAGTGACCAGACCCTGATGTTGCTCATTCCAGCCACTGTTCTTCTCACATTCCACACCCAAACCATCACCTGTGCATCAGGGTACCCCTTCACTGAAGTTGTCTTGGAAGAAGGGGTGATGCCTCGTATTTCTTTGGTTCCCAGAATCTGGCATGGTGCCATGCAGTAAGTGCTCAGTTAATGCTTGCCAGTTGAGTACTTTCAGCTCAGACTGAAGGAAAAAACAACCTACCACCACCAGAGGCACTTTCCTTTTCTTGGCAAATGGCAAAGGAGCTGGGGGACGGTGCATATTCAGGGCCAGCCTACCTCAGGTCTGTGAGGCCCCACATGCCACTACTAGAGAACACATGTAAACGCTTTACTTCTTTTCTATTTCCTCAGCAACTCATCAGTGCCAAGCTGTCCCGTATCTGCTTTAAGCTGCTATGCTATTGAGAAGACTCTGAAGTTTAGACTGAGATAAACTGAGCATCCCAGTTTACACCTGGTATCTCAGCACCATTATTGATAGTCTCCCTTTCACTCTGGAAACAGCCAACAGATAATAAGCTATATGGTCACTCTCACTTGAGTAGACAGGCCCTAAGAAAAAGGCCACTTTTCTACACCAAATCATCAGCCTCTTCTTAAAATAAGGCTTATGTGCTTAGGCCTCAGAAGATCTAAGAGACAGTGAACCGTTTCTTGCCCAGGGGAACAGAACTTGTGCTGACAGTGACGATGTCAGCCTCCAGCAGCAGTGGAACTGGGGGTAACCAGTGACAAGGCCTCCTGCCTTCCACTCTGGGATCTCTGGGCAGTACGTGGCTCTTTGGAGCGGAGAGTTCTTTTTAAGCAAAAGAGCCGAGTGTTCTCAAACAGTGACCTGGACAACAACTGCAGTTCAGATCAACATTTCCTGCTCTCCTACCTAAATTTCTCAGCACACATCTATATAACTAAACTCGGCTTGGGTTAAGGGGAGAAAAAACTAACTCCAGTCATCTACAGCCATTGGTCCTCAACTCAGTGCTTTTCTTCTTTTCCCAGTACAAGCTCTGTGCAAACACACGTGTGAGGAATCTTATCTGACATAGTACCACTCACAAATCTCAAAGGCTAACTCTAATTTCAAGAATTTGTGTGGTTTTTTACATTAAGAGAAGGGGGGCAGGCACGGTGGCTCACGCCTGTAATCCCAGCATTTCAGGAGGCAGAGGTGGGTGGATCACTTGAGGTCAGGAATTCCAGACCAGCCTGGCCATGGTGAAACCCCATCTCTACTGAAAATATAAAATTAGCCAGGTGTGCTAATTTTATATTAATCCCAGCTACTCAGGAGGCCGAGGCAGGAGAATTGCTTGAACCCAGGAGACAGAGGTTGCAGTGAGCCAAGATTGCACGGACTCCTGCCTGGGCGACAGAGTAAGACTCAGTCTCAAAAAAAAAAAAAAAAAAAAAAAAAGGTGGGGGAAGAGGAGTGTATTTCCATGTAAACATTCCATTAACCCCATAAGAATGCTTCATCTAATTCTAAACTCGATGCTGTATCTAGATAAGTAAGACTGTAAAAGCTCACCCACTCTTACACTTGGGTTTTCCTTTCAGGCTCACTCATGAGCTTCTTCTCCTTCTACAGAGCCCTACCATGCACCAAGCAGCTAAGGGTTAGTAGCAATGAAGAGGACAGACACAGCCCCTGCCCTCTTGGAATTCACAATTTAATTGGAAAACTGGAGAAGAACATATACAAATAAAATAATTGCAAACTATGACAATTCTCTAAACTCTGAAGAAGGGGTCTCCATACAAGCACCAGGGGCAGAGGGAGGAGATGAAGTGGGAGGGCTTGGATGAGGCAGGGCCTCCAAGGCCAGATAAGGGATTTCTGAACTTAACCTAATAGCCACAGGGAAGGTCCTTAAGGAGTTTTAGCAGAGTGGTACAACCTGATTTCTATTATTTTATTTTTTGTTTGATTACTTTATTTTATTTTAATTTTTTGAGACAGGATCTCGCTCTGTCACCCAGTCTGGAGTGCAGTTGCATGATATTGGCTTGCTGCAACCTCCACCTCCCAGATTCAAGCGATTCTCTCACCTCAGCCTCCAGAGTAGCTGGAACTATGAGGAGCACACCAACACACTAGGCTTTTTTTTTTTGAGACGGTGTGTTGCTCTGTCACCCAGGTTGGAGTGCAGTGGTGCGATCTTGGCTCACTGCAACTTCCGCCTCCTGGGTTCAAGTGATTCTCCTGCCTCAGCCTCCTGAGTAGCTGGGATTACAGGTGCATGCCACCACACCCCGCTAATTTTTGTATTTTTAGTAGAGACAGGGTTTCCTCACGTTGGCCAGGCTAGTCTCAAACTCCTGACCTCAGGTGATCCGCCCACCTCAGCCTCCCAAAGTGATTACAGGTGTGAGCCACTGCACTCAGCTACCTGATTTCCATTTTTAAAAGGTCATTCTGGATACTGAGTAAAGAGCCAAAACTGGTCAGAGTGGCAGGCAGCACAGCAGCTAGGAGTTAACGGGATCATGAACTCATCTCGCCTGAGGAGCCAGGAGTATCCAATCATCAGAGGAAAGTCAGGACTTGAAGTGCATGAATGACAGGACAAGGAAGCCTGCAAAAGTGTGGTGAGCCCACCTACCCTGCTTACAGAAAGAGATGCCATCAGAGAAAAGCCAAACGGGAAGGACTTTGTACATACAAACCCTAAGTCAACCAATCCCAGAGAAGTTGAAATGACACTCCTCCCTTCCAAGCTTAACCCTGAGCACGGAGAGAAGCACAGAGCCCACCTCCTGCAGCTGTGATGGAAGAAGGAGGGGGCTGCCCATCCAGCTGGCAGCAAGTCTCTCATATCAGCTGAAAATAGCCGAAGAAACTGTAAGTTAAGCATTTGTGGTCTTTTGCAACCTTAGTAATAAAGGAACACTCTTTCTATTGTTTTCAGGAGATGACGAAAAAGCCAGAAAGGTGTCCTGCTGGGTAAGGGTTTTCTGCTGGGCTCCTCAGACCTGAGATGTTCCCCTTCTGCTAAACACAGGGTAGTTTCCACTGGAGCCCACACTCATTCCTCTCAGACCTTCTGGGGAGAGGGAAGAGAGGGCCAAAGGTGATCCTCTGGCCTTCCTTCATCAGGGGCAAGCCTTTTCTTTCCAAGCACGCCCCTTTGGATGGGCCAGATGCCAGAGGGCACTGATGTGGAGGAGCCGAAGCAACCCATGCTGCAGGGCTCCCACAAGGAAGGCTGGGTGATGGAGAATATCCCACTCTGCTTGAGGCAGTACTCACCCCTGCACAAGGCTCCCAAACCAGGGTGGGCTGTAGACAAGCCGCTGCGGGGAGTCTATCTTCTTCAGGAGGTCATAAGAGAAGCCCTGGATGATGGCCTGCATGTGTAAGGCACAGCGCTGCATGAACTCCACTATCTGCAAAACATCAGAGATGCCCAATGCGGGCACACCAGTTCTCAATGGAATGGAAGCCTGGGTGTGAAGACAAATGGTCCGAGGAACTGAGAGCCCCCAATAGAAAAATCTCTCAAAAGGAAAGGGCCCAGGTGATTTTCTAAAGGTATGGAATGTTTTCAGGGACAGGATTTAGGGCAACAATTTCCTCCAACTCCCTCCTTCAATAGATGAGGAAACCAAGGCCAAGAGGAGTAAAACTGCTGGTCCAAGGCCCAACAGCTAATAAGCAGGAGCCCCAGAAAGGAGACTGCACACAGAGGGGCCTGGCACTGTACCTGCCCTTTGAGTTTTACATTTATGTTATTTAGTCTTCATTAAAACACATCACACCAGCCAGGCGCGATGGCTCATGACTGTAATCACAGCACTTTGGGAGGCCGAGGCGGGCGAATCACGTGAGTCAGGAGTTCAAGACCAGCCTTGCCAACATGGAGAAACCCCGTCTCTACTGAAAATACAAAAGTTAGCTGAGTGTGGTGGTGCATGCCTGTAATCCGAGCTACTCAGGAGGCTGAGGCAGAAGAACTGCTTGAACCCAGGAGGCAGAGGTTGCAGTGAGCCGAGATCGTACCACTGCACTCTAGTCTGGGTGACAGAGCAACATGCCATCTCAAAAAAAAAAAAAAAAAAGCTGAGTGTGTTGGTGTGCTCATGCTGAGCTCATGCCACTGCACTCCAGCCTGGGCAACAGACTCCTTCCCCCCACCACCCCCCCCCCAAAAAAAAACAATTTCCACCTGCCAAGCAAAGTTACTTAATGTCAGTGGGCCTCAGTTTCCCCACCTGTACAATAAGGACAATAATAGTACTTACCTGAGAGGCTGTTGTGAAGATTAAAGTGACTTAATATATAAAAAACATTTAAAACAACATCTGAGTCATGGTAAGTGCTAGTTAAATAGGTCAAAGTTACAGTTGTTTGCCTTTCCCACAGAATGGATGAGTAGAAAGGTTCACTAGAACTGCCGGAAGTTTCGCAGCTGGCTAACTTGCTTTGATCCAAGCTTGAGAGTCCAGTGCCAAAGCTAAGGCCACTGCACGCTCTGTGCTGACCACTGGGAGCCTGACTCTCAGTCCAGTGCTCTTCTACTGGGCATGGCTACAGAGTGGGACCCACCCTTACCTGGGTGCTACGCTCCTTTCCTGCTGTCAAAGCCCAAGTCTTCGGGTTTTGACCCCTCTCATCGTGGAGTCGCAGGTCACCTCCTGCATCCAGCAGTTTACTAAGGATCCACTGATTGCCTGAAAATGCTGCTGCGTGGACAGGGGTGCTCCCATCAAAGCAGCGGCTGGGGAGGGAGATGGGTACAATGGATGTCCATGGCAATGCTCCTGCATTCCATGGAGCAGGGCTCAGTGTGCAACACATGGCTCCTATTCTACAAGGCAACCTTTTTTTTTTTTTTTTTTTCTTTTTTTGAGACGGAGTCTCACTCTGTCGCCCAGGCTGGAGTGCAGTGGCCAGATCTCAGCTCACTGCAAGCTCCGCCTCCCGGGTTCACGCCATTCTCCGGCCTCAGCCTCCCAAGTAGCTGGGACTACAGGCGCCCGCCACCTCGCCCGGCTAATTTTTTGTATTTTTTAGTAGAGACGGGGTTTCACCGGGTTAGCCAGGATGGTCTCGATCTCCCGACCTCGTGATCCGCCCGTCTCGGCCTCCCAAAGTGCTGGGATTACAGGCTTGAGCCACCGCGCTCGGCCTCTACAAGGCAACCTTGATGACGAGGAATATAACATCATAATTTGTGAAGCCCATCTGTGACCAGAGGAACTTTCTACACACACACACCTTTTTTTCCCTCCTTCACTCAACCCTTCAAGGAAGTATCATTTCCCAATTTACAGATGAGGAAACAAAATGGCAAAGCTGAGGTTCATTCCCAGGCATAGACCTGGTTCCAAATCCAATTTTCTTTCCCCAGTACCCTGATATTGGCTGCACGGAAACAATGTCTTCACATCTGCAGTGTCCTGGGATCAGGCTAGTCAAGCACAGCCTAACAAGGTGCCAGCTCTCTCATTTGAGAATGTCTCCCCACAGTCCCCCAAAAAGATCCTGTGGTAGAGGCCCACAAAATCTTGGCATTAGCAACGCAGTCAAGGATCTACACCTCAGAAAAATTTCACCTCAGAAAAATTTCACCAAAGCCAGTAAACTCTCTGAGGCATGAAGTGACAGCCTTTAATGTGTCCAGGATACAGTGAGGATATGATGTATAGCCTTAGTTTCCTAACCTGGCTACACATGAGAATCACCGGGGAACTCTCTCTTTAACTGAAAAAGAAACACAAATAAGAGGAGGGGGGAAGGGAAAAAAAAAAGAAGAAGAGGAAGAGGAGGAAGAGGATGAAGAGGAAGAGGAAGAAGAGGAAGAAGAAAAAGCGGAGGAAGAAAGAAAATAAAAGGATGACGAAGAGAAGATAAGAAAAAAGTCCTCCAACTCCAGACACCCAGTTCTCTTACCAAGATGCAATTACTATTACAAGTTTTTGTATCCTTCTGGAAATGTTCTAGGTATATACAAGTATAGATAAGAATACACTATACAAACTCTTCTGTATCTACATATTTTCTTTTCTCTTTTTTTTTTTTTTGGAGGCAGAGTTCCGCTCTTGTCACCCAGGCTAGAGGCACGATCTCAGCTCACTGCAACCTCCGCCTCCCAGGCTCAAGTGGTTCTTCTGCCTCAGCCTCCCAAGTAGCTGGGATTACAGGTGCCCGCCACCCACGCCCAGTAACTTTTTGTATTTTTAGTAGAGACATAGAGACATGGTTTCACCATGTTGGCCAGGCTGGTCTCGAACTCCAGGTGATCCACCCGCCTCAGCTTCCCAAAGTGCTGGGATTATAAGCGTGACCCACTGCGCCCGGCCTATGTATTTTCATTTAAGAATCTATCCTGGAGAAATTGCCATATGAGAAACTACAAGGCACCTCCATTCTTTTTAACAGCTGCATAGTATGCCAATGAATGGGTGTATCATAATTTAGTTAATAAGCCGCAGCCGGGCGCGGTGGCTCAAGCCTATAATCCCAGCACTTTGGGAGGCTGAGATGGGTGGATCACGAGGTCAGGAGATCGAGACCATCCTGGGTAACATGGTGAAACCCCGTCTCTACTAAAAAATACAAAAACTAGCCGGGCGAGGTGGCGGGCGCCTATAGTCCCAGCTACTCGGGAGACTGAGGCAGGAGAATGGCATGAACCCGGGAGGCGGAGCTTGCAGTGAGCTGAGATCCAGCCACTGCACTCCAGCCTGGGTGACAGAGCGAGACTCCGTCTCAAAAATAAATGAATAAATAAATAAAATAAGCCGCTGGGATATCTGTCAAAAGCACAGATTCTCAGACTATACCTTACACTGACTGAAACAAAACTTGCAAGCACAGGACCCAGGAATGTGGTTTGGTTTTGTTTTATTTTTCAAATTCCCCTGGTGATATTAATGAGGCTTGCCTGCACCCAGGCATATAGGAACCACTGATCCCATTGGTTCTCTCCCACTGCTGGGCAGGCTCTCTCCCACTGCTGGGCAGAGAAGCAGTTCAGCACAGTGCATTGTGGGAACCACAATATCCTCCTTGCTGCAAAAACAGCTTTGTATAATGTCTTACCATCTTCTTTTTTGTTTTTTGGGTTTTTTTTTTTGAGACGAAGTCTCGTTCTTGTTCCCCAGGCTGCAGTGCAATAGTGCGATCTCGGCTCACTGCAACCTCCACCTCCTGGGTTCAAGAGATTCTCCTGCCTCAGCCTGCCAAGTAGCTGGGATTACAGGTACGCACCACCACACCCAGCTAATTTTTGTATTTTTTTTTTTTTTTTTTTTTTTTGAGACGGAGTCTCACTCTGTCGCCCAGGCTGGAGTGCAGTGGCACAATCTCGGCTCACTGCAATCTGCACCTCCCGGGTTCAAGTGATTCTCCTGCCTCAGCCTCCCTAGTAGCTGGGACTACAAGCGTGTGCCACTGCACCCAGCTAATTTTTTGTATTTTTAGTAGAGATGGGTTTCACCGTGTTAGCTAGGATGGTCTCCATCTCCTGACCTCATGATCCGCCCCCCTCAGCCTCCCAAAGTGCTGGGATTACAGGCGTGAGCCACCGCACCCGCCCTAATTTTTGTATTCTTAGTAGAGGCGAGGTTTTACTATGTTGGCCAGGCTGGTCTCGAACTATTGACCTCATGGTCCACCCGCCTCAGTCTCCCAAAGTGCTGGGATTATAGACGTGAGCCACTGCGCCTGGCAGCTTTTGTATTTTATGTGTGTGTGTTGTAGAGGGGTTGGTTATAAGATTGCTTAGGGGAGGAAAAGTTGGAAGCTTAGAAAAGTACAAAGAAAAAAGCCAATTAGTATGAGAATTAAGTAACCAGAGGTAACTTAAAACAATGAACATTTTGTTGCGTTTCCTTCCAGAATTTTTCTTGACTCACACATGCTCTACTGTCTCTACTGTGTTGTTTAATTTCAAAGCCCGGAAGGAAATGGGTCAGCCAGATGCAGTAGCTCACACCTGTAATCCCAGCACTTTGGGAGGTGAGGTGGGAGGATTGTTTGAGCCCAGGAGTTTTGAGACCAGCCTGGGCAACAGAGACCCTGTCTATACCAAAAAAAAAAAAAAAAAAAAAAAGCAGCATGGGGACTGGCTCAGCTGATAGTTGCATATACCCGTGTTGTATGGAGGCCATATTGGGACAGCCTGCAGTTCTTCAGCAAAAATGCAACATCTTCTTTTTTCTTCAGTTTTTCCCACTTTTTTTTTTGAGATAGTCTCGCTCTAGTCACCCAGGCTGGAGTGCAGTGGCATGATCTTGGCTCACTGTGACCTCCGCCTCTTGGGTGCAAGCAATTCTCCTGCCTCATCCTCCTGAGTAGCTAGCATTACAGGTGCCCACCACCACGGCTGGCTAATTTTTGTATTTTTAGTAGAGATGGGGTTTCACCTTGTTGGCCAGGCTGATCTCAAACTTGACCTCAGGTGATCCACCCACCTCGGCCTCCCAAAGTGCTGGGATTACAGGCATGAGCCACCAAGCCCCGCTATTTCCCACTTCTTTTAATTACTGGAACAAGGTGTATAAACAATGCCTTGAGTGAAATAGTCATGACCATCACCACTTTCATATTCTGTATGACAGTATAACTGTGTTCAGAAAACATAAACTGTTTTTTAAAAGCCTGTATAAAAAAATACAGATAAAAATTGAAATATTTTATAGTCATCTGCATTTACAACTGCTTTGTCCAGGCTTAAAGCTGATTTCTTTAAAGATCAAACCATTCAAACCTTTAATTTTCAAGATCAGGGAATTGAGACTAGCCCATGATATGGTGCATAGTAGTAATGACACAGCTGAGACCAGGAAGGAGCTCAGCTTCTGAAGACCTCAGAGTTTAAAGAAGTTCCCTCTTTCAAGTATCCAGGAAGGCCACTTGTAATGCCAGGCAGTGCCAGGAAGGAAGTGGAAATGGACAAGAACAAGAGAGGATGGCAAACCCCTATGGCTTTGTTATTTTGTTGTTAGGAACATTTTCATGTGACTTAGAAAATATCTGATGATTAGCTGCATAGAGGTACCAGGAAAAAAAAAGTTTAAAATTTTTTTTTATCTGATCAAGGTGAAGGGGAATTTCTGGGAGGAGGCTTTATTCCTTTTTTTGTTTTTGATGAAGTCTTGCTCTGTTTCCTAGGTGGAGTACAGTGGTGCGATCTTGGCTCACTGCAACTTCTGCTTCCTGAGTTCAAGCGATTCTCCTGCCTCACCCTCCTGAGTACCTGGGACTACAGGCGCACGCCACCACACCTGACTGATTTTTGTATTTTTAGTTTTGCCATGTTGTCCAGGCTGGTGTTGAATTCCTGACCTCAGGTGATCCATCTGCCTCAGCCTCTCAAAGTGATGGGATTTTAGGTATGAGCCACCACACCCAGCCAGGAGGCTTCTTTTTTTTTTTTTTTTTTTTTTTGAGATGGAGTCTCGCTCTGTCACCCAGGCTGGAGTGCAGTGGCGCAGTCTTGGCTCACTGCAGCCTCTGCTTCCAGGGTTCCAGCAGCAATTCTCCTGCCTCAGCCTTCCAGATAACTAGGATTACAGGCACACGCCACTATGCCTGGCTAGTTTTTGTATTTTTTGTAGAGATGGGGTTTCACCATGTTGGCCAGGCTGGTCTCGAACGCCCGACCTCAGATGATCCACCTGCGTCAGCCTCCCGATGTGCTAGGATTATAGGTGTGAGCCACCGCACCCAGCCAGGAGGTTTTATTCCTATTATACGCGCAGTGGAAATGCTGTGATGGACTGGACCTATTGAAGTCACAAATCAGATGCCTGCTGGACCAAGTAACTGGGTTTAGGCTTTCTCTGAGGAGGGTCAGGGATCTATTGCTGTTGGGCAGGAAAGGGAGCCAGGAAAGGGAGCCAGGAAAGCCAGATATTCCGAATTTCCAAGAGCCAGAAATCCCAGTTTTTAATTTGAAATCTCCCAAATGTTGCCGGGCGCAGTGGCTCACGCCTGTAATCCCAGCACTTTGGAAGGCCAAGGTGGGTGGATCACGAGGTCAGGAGATCAAGACCATCATTGTCAACATGGTGAAACCCTGCCTCTACTAAAAATACAAAAAAATTTAGCCGGCCACGGTGGCGGGTGCTGTAGTCCCAGTTACTCAGGAGGCTCAGGCAGGAGAATCTCTTCAACCCAGGAGGCGGAGGTTGCAGTGAGCCAAGATCGTGCCACTGCACTCCAGCCTGGGCGACAGACCAAGACACTGTCTCAAAATGAAGAAAGAAAGAAAGAAAAGAAAGAAAAGAAAAGAAAAGAAAAGAAAAGAAAAGAAAGAAAGAAAGAAAATCTCCCTATTTCAATTTTTTTTGAACACTGTGTGTACCACATAAACTTCTGAGTTGGCTAGCCAGAGACTCCAGTTTTTAGGCTTTACGATAAATAAATATGATAGTACACATTTTGATACCAGGTAGACCTGGATTTTCTTGTAAGCTTAGCTGGGTATAAATCATTATTCCTTTCCTTCTTAGCATTCATGAGAAATGAGAAATAATATCATCTCTCTCCCAATCCAGATTTCTTATTGTTTGTGGGAGGAATGATTAGATGGTAAAACGGGCTGGGCGCGGTGGCTCACACCTGTAATCCCAGCACTTTGGGAGGCCGAGGTGGGCGGATCACCTGAGGTCAGGAGTTCGAGGCCAGCCTGGCCAACATAGCGAAACCCCGTCTCTACTAAAAATACAAAAATTAGCCAGGCATGGTGGCAGGTGCCTGTAATTCCAGCTACTTGAGAGACTGAGGCAGGAGAATCACTTGAACCCAGGAGGTGGAGTTTGCAGTGAGCCATAATAGCGCCACTGCACTCCAGCCTGGGTGACAGACCAAGACTCCATCACAAGAAAAAAAAAAAAAAGTACAAAAACTTCCAATATCAATAATTTAAGTAGGTACATTAAACACAGCCTCTTTAAGTAAGATGGGAAAGACTTATGATTATTCATATTCTGGCGTTCCTGTGAAAATCAGCTAGAATCACTTAAGTGCTCAAAACCCCAGTTTCTGGTTCTGTTTAATGGGAACTGAAAAAATATCCACCACCACTCTCCCTTCTCTGTCAAGGTGTCAAGTAAGCTAACATTTGGGAAGGCCCGAGGAAAAGCCGAAGTGCTTCACAAAAAGAGATGTTCGGCCAAGTGCAGTGGCTCACACCTGTAATGCCAGCACTATGGGAGGCCAAGGTGGATGGAGGCCAGGAGTTCGAGACCAGCCTGGCCAACATGGCAAAACCCTGTCTCTACTAAAAATACAAAAAATTGGCCAAGCATGGTGGTGCGCACTTGTAATCCCAGCCACTCAGGAGGCTAAGGCAGGAGAATTGCTTGAAGCCGGGTGGTGGAGGCTGCAGTGAGCCAAGATCATGCCACTGCACTCCAGCCTGGGTGACAGAGCCAGATCGTGTGTCAGAAAAAAAAAAAAAAAAAAAAGTAGATGTTTACCTGTCACTAATTCATTGTGTTGCTGTTCCATATTAAAATTTAGACCAACTATTAAACTTCAATTCTTTTAGTGTGTTTTTTTTTGTTTGTTTGTTTTTTTAAGATGGAGTTTCGCTCTTGTTGCCCAGGCTGGAATGCAATGGTGAGATCTCAGCTCACCACAACCTCCTCCTCCCGTGTCAAGCGATTCTCCCGCCTAAGCCTCCGGCGTGGCTGGGATTACAGGCATGCGCAATCACGCCCAGCATTGTATTTTTAGTAGAGACAGGGTTTCTCCATGTTGGTCAGGCTGGTCTCAAACTCCTGACCTCAGGTGATCCTCCCACCTCGGCCTCCCAAAGTGGCTCACGGATTACAGGCGTGAGCCACCATGCCTGGCCTAAACTCCGATTCTTTTAAACCACAGCTATAAGAGTCAGGCAAAAGTCACCCCTTTTTTTTTTTTTTTTTTCTGAGATGGAGTGTCACTCTTGTTGCCCAGGCTGGGGTGCAATGGCACGATCTTGGCTCACTGCAACCTCCGCCTCCAGGGTTAAAATGATTCTCCTGTCTCAGCCTCCCATGTAGCTGGGATTACAGGCAATGCGCCACCACGCCCGGCTAATTTTTTATATTTTTAGTAGAGGCAGGGTTTCACCATGTTGGTCATGCTAGTCTCGAACTCCTGACTTTGTGATCCGCCCGCCTTGGCCCCCCAAAGTGCTGGCATTACAGGCGTGAGCCACCGCGCCCGGCCAATGGTTCTTCAAATTAGTTTCTAAACACCCCAACTCATCTTAATAGCACAACCCCTATTTTCTAGACATCAGTATTATTGTACTTACTGATTTGGATCTGATCCATAATCCACCAGAACATCAACTAATTTCCTAAGGCCCAATAATGCCGCAACAAAAAGTGCTGTTTGGCCCAAGTTGTTAACTGCATCAACATAAATTCCTGCAAAGGAAATATCAGAATCAATGCAAATATCAGAAAATTTCCTGAGATGGAACTGGGTGGTGGGGGGGGGATTAAAGAAGGCCTTCATTAGTCACACATAGATATACTGGAAGGCAAACTCAGTGTTTATTCATCAAAAATATTTACAGAAAGTTGCATTGAAGCATTTAGTTCACCACACTCTGGTGTATTACAAAATGGATTAAAATGGTTCTCAATCATGGGAAGGGATGAGGGAGGGACTAAAGATACTGTGTGTGTTGGGAGGAAGGCTATAACATAAAAAGAGCTCACTGGAATTACAAGTCCTCACCTAAAAGATCTTACTAAAGTATAAAGACTAATTAGACAAGGGAAAACAAAATACACAAAACAGACCAATTTCCAGTACTATCAAACAATGAGGCTGTGAATAATTAAAAGGGACTGAAAAAAAAGAAAAAGGCCAAAGTAGTAACACGACCAAGAAAAAAAATAAAACACGTCTTACCTACCAAGAAAAAATTAATCGCGCACGCCTGTAATCCCAGCTCTTTGGGAAGCGGAGGCGACTGGATCACCTAAGGCTAAGAGCTCGAACCCACCCTGGCCAACAAAGCGAAATCACCTCTCTACTAAATATATAAAAACTAGCAGGGAATAGAGGCGAACCTGCAATCCCACCTACTTAGAAGACGGAAGCAGGAGAAATGCTTAAGAGACGGAAGCTGCAATGACCCGAAATCGGGCCATTTCACTCCGGCCTAAGATAACAGAACAATGCCCTAACTCAAAAAAGTAAAAAACAACAGCACATGTACACACTTAACCAGTCTCCAAAAAACAAAAGAAAAATGAGCATTCCCTTAAACCACAACTAATTGAAAAAATCGCTGACTAGTTGACACACGAACTACCTTTAATACACAAGTAAAACATCCGGAATCACTCAGATTGTGCTCTCTCCCTCTTACTCTCCCAAAAGGAAAGAAGAACGATCATCAATGCCAAAAGGCAAACGCGATAAAACAATACCAAGCGGCAATCTCACGCTCAGGAAAAAAACCACTGCATCTCTATTCTCGTGGTTTCCGGTATTCTACACGTTCAAAGAAACTTCTCTAGTAACAAACTTTAGAAACGATCCCTCAAAGTAGAGTCTTACTCGACCATACCACGCCTCCCCCATGCGAAAGAAACTCACACATATTTCGTTGATGGTGAGTTTTTCGTGAGCACCATTTTCTCCTAGAAAATATTAGTATGTGCTTTTTTCCAAAAACGATCTTTCCATTACCAAAGTTCGACAAAACATTTAAAATAAACTCAAAATTTCGAAGATACTTTAGGCAATCACGGTAATTAACATATGGTAGCAAAACAGCCAATCACTCGCTAGATACTTTCTAACCCCGCCCCATTTTCCTCCACACGTAACGCGGACGACTATAAAGCGCGCCGGAGCTCCAGAAACCTTCAACGACGCTGCCCAGTTTGGACCTATAATCGGAAGCGAGGAGGCCCTTCGAGAACAACCAAAGAGTGAAGGAGAAAGCGATAATTCAAAGCCAAAGACTTTGATATTCGCATATCGCGCCCTATTATATTTTATACTGTGATCAAAATTCCAGACACATAAATACTTTGGATTTCTTCCCCCCAAACCAGGGAGTTTTTATTCTACATGGCATTGCTGTGTTTATTTTTTTCTGGTTCTCGCACTCTTGCCCAGGATGGTCCTGAACTCCTGGATTCAAGCGATCCTCCCACTTCAGCCTTCCAAAATGCTGGGATTACAGGCGTTAGCCATCACACCCAGTCACTGCTGTGTTTAAACAAGCAGGACAACATATTCCCCTGGTTTAAGCTTCAGTAGCTTCCCATTTCTTGAGGTAGAAACAAAACTTCTCTACATACTTCTGTGAGAAAATATTTTAAATGGTCCATTTTCAAGGCATAATAGATAAATCTAAGTACTGGCAGCCAGCCTGCAAACGTAACAAACCGCACAGCTCATGCACCTAGAAGGTCACAATAAGCGAACAGAATGTAGAGGAAGGGTCAGCCCATAAAAGGGAAGAAAGTTTCTTTATTGGGAAATCGAAAATTAAAGCAGAGGGTTACAGCTGCAACCCTGAGGTCCACTACCATCTTGAGGCAAGCTAGGGCCAGAGATGGTAGTTCCCCGCTGTACTCCCAGCACTTTGGCAGGCCAGGCAGATCACTTGAGGTCGGGAGTTTGAGACCAGCCTGGCTAACGTGGAGGAACCCCATCTCTACCATAAAAATAGAAAAATCAGCCGGGGGCTGGGCGCGGTGGCTTACGCCTGTAATCCCAGCACTTTGAGAGGCTGAGGCGGGTGAATCACAAGGTCAGGAGATTGAGACCTGCCTAGCCAACATGGTGAAACCTCGTCTCTACTAAAAACTACAAAAATCAGCTGGGCATGGTGGCACGTGCTTGTAGTCCCAGCTACTCAGGAGGCTGAGGCAGGAGAATCACTTGAACACAGGAGGCAGAGGTTGCAGTGAGCCAAGATCACGCCATTGCCCTCCAGCCTGGTGACAGAGCAAGACTCCGTCTCAGGGGAAAAAAAAAAAAAAAAAGCAAATAACAAAAAAAGCCAAAAAGTAGGCAGAGATTAGAGGAAAACCTGGAAGACATGGGTCACAAGTGACAAGGAAGGTTAAAAGTTTCAAAAAGAAGGATCAGTCAACAGTATCAAAGCCTGAGACATCTAGTAAGAAGAAATTGGGCTGGGTGTGGGGGCTCACACCTGTAATCCCAGCACTTTGGGAAGCTGAGGTGGGTGGATCACTTGAGGCCAAGAGTTCAAGACCAGCCTGGCCAACATGGTGAAACCCTGTCTCTAATAAAAATACAAAAATACACAAAAATTAGCCGGGCTTGGTGGCAGGCGCCTGTAATGCCAGCTACTCGGGAGGCTGAGGCAGGAGGTGGAGGTTGCAGTGAGCTGAGATTGTGCTACTGCACTCCAACCTGGGCAACAGAGTGAGAACCTGTCTCAAATAAAAGAAAAAAAGAAAAAGAAACAGTGTTCATGGTGAGAGCATTACTAGAGGGGTTCACATGTCTTACTGCTCAGGACTTGCTGTGTTACAAAAATTTGTGGTATGTTTGTGTCCTCTACCAGACTGTCTTTCCTACACTAGAGGGTAGGAACTGCCCAGTGTATCTCCCCTATCTTCAGTGCCTTGTTCACTTATCTGCCCAACACAAGCCAGCCTAAGAGTAGAAAAGAGCAGCAGAGAATAGAAAAAGGACAATTCTGCATGGATCTCTCAGTTATGCGTGTTACGGGGGCAAGGCACTAACCTGTTCAGGGCACCTCTTTGAAGATATTTGTATAATGAACTTTGGAAGACACATAGTATCTACATTCATAGCAAATTGAATACATGCTTATCATCCAGTATAATAAAAACAATGTCTCCAGCCGGGCGCGGTGGCTCATGCCTGTAATCCCAACACTTTGGGAGACCGAGGCAGGCGGATCACCTGAGATCAGAAGTTCGAGACCAGCCTGGCCAACATGGTAAAACTCCACCTTTACTAAAACTACAAAAAGTAGCTGGGCATGGTGGCGGATGCCTGTAATACCAGCTACTCAGGAGGCTGAGGGAGGAGAATTGCTGGAACCCAGAAGGTGGAAGTTGCAGTGAGCTGAGATCTCAACATTGCACTCCAGCCTAGGTTGACAAAGCGAAACTCTGTCTCAAAAAAAAAAAAAAAAAAAGGTTAAAAGGAAAAAATACTGATATTCTGGCTACTGCTATTGCTATGAGTTATAAACCATCATTCATCTATGACCCCAAGAATCTCATCCACACACCTGTAGCAGTCTAATTTATCAAATCTGAAACTATTTATAGTTATTGACAAGAAGAAATTACAGTCAAGTGAAGCAGGCTGACAAGAAGTTATAGTTATTGACAAGAAGAAATTACAGTCTAGGGAAGCCCCTCCTGGGGCTCAGGAGGCAAAAAAATTAAATCAACCAAGGCCTCCAAGGGCTTCTCTCTTTTTTTTTTTTTTTTTTTGAGACAGAGTCTCCCTCTGTAGCCCACGCTAGAGTGCAGTGGCATGATCTTGGCCCACTGCATCCTCTGCCTCCCAGATTCAAGTGATTCACCTGCCTCAGCCTCCCGAATAGCTGCGATTACAGGCACGCACCACCATGCCCAGCTAATTTTTGTATTTTTAGTAGATATGGGGTTTTACCATGTTGGCCAGGCTGGTCGCAAACTCCTGACATCAAGAGATCCACCTGCCTTGGCCTCCGAAAGTGCTGGAATGACAGGCGTGAGCCACCGCGCCCAGCCCTCCAAGGGCTTCTCTAAGGATCAGAAAACACTTAGGGGAAGGCACTGAGCAACAAATCTTGAGGGGATACAGGTGGCTGGAAAGAAAAATAGGTGAAAACCTCTGTCCCTACAACTTAAGCAAACATGCCCTTTGGAGATTTCCTAATAAAAAATAACACTTATTCATTCAACAAATAATTATTTTAGGCCAGCATTGTACCCATGTTGTGGCTGCTGTAAAGGTAACTAAAAACAGTCCCACAAGAAGTGACCAGAGACAGCTATGACAAAGACTGACCAAAAAGGTTAAAAGACCTGGATTCAAATGTTGACATCCTAATACCACCCTCATTAGCCCAGGGCCTCGAGATGGGTCAGTCACCTAACCTCTGGGCCTCCTACGAGGTAATATCTGATATTAACAATAATGTATGCCAGGCATCATTCTTTTAATTCACTTAATCCTCACAACTCTACAACACGAAGAAGAAACTATTATTATCACTATTTTGTAGATGGAGAAATGGAGAGAGATCAATTTGCCAGAGGTCACAAACCAGTCTGGTTCTAAAGTCCATGCACTATACCACTGTCTCTGTGATATTGTGCAACATATATTTGGGGCTGGGCGCGGTGGCTCATGCCTGTCATCCCAGCACTTTGGGAGGCCGAGGCAGGTGGATCACCTGCGGTCAGGAGTTGGAGACCAGCCTGACCAATATGGTGAAACCCCGTATCTACTAGTAAATTACATAAATTAGCGGGGCATGGTGGCATGCGCCTGTAGTCCCAGCTACTTGGGAGGCTGAGGCAGGAGAATTGCTTGAACTGGGGAAGCAGAGGTTGCAGTGAGCTGAGATCATGCCAGTACACTCCAGCCTGGGTGACAGAGCGAGACTCTGTCTCAAAAAAAAAAAAAAAAAAGATTTATTTGGGGCTGGGCATGGTGGCTCAAGCCTGTAATCCCAATACTTTGGGAGGCAGAAGCACATGGATCACTTGAGGTCAGGAGTTCGAGACCAGTCTGGCGAACATGGTGAAACCCCGTCTCTACTAAAAATACAAAAATTAGTTGGGCATGGTGGTGGGCGCCTGTAATCCTAGCTACTTGGGAGGCTGAGTCATGAGAATTGCTTGAAGCCCAGGAGGCAGAGGTTGCAGTGAGTGTGCCATTGCACTCCAGCCTAGGTGACAGAGTGAGACTCTGTCTCAAAAAACAAACAAACAAACAAACAAACAACCAAAAAAAAACCAAGAAATATATATTTGGTCTTCATGCCTGTTTCCTGATATGGAGATTCTAAAACTCTTTGAACCTCTGGAATGATGAGTATCTTTTGTATGCTGATGCTGACTGTAGCTAGTGACTGGGCCCATCCAGATGGCATCAGGATGACAGCTGGTCACTGGAAAGACCAAAGCATGATGAGAGGGTTGGGACTCTTAGCCCTGCCCCCCAACCTTTGGGGAGGGGAGAGGGGCTGAAGGTTAAATTGATCACCAATGGCTAGTGATTTAATCTACCATGCCTACGTAATGAAGTTTCCATAAAAACCCAAAAGGGGCCAGGCGCGGTGGCTCAAGCCTGTAATCCCAGCACTTTGGGAGGCCGAGACGGGCGGATCACGAGGTCAGGAGATCGAGACCATCCTGGCTAACACGGTGAAACCCCGTCTCTATTAAAAAAATACAAAAAACTAGCCGGGCGAGGTGGCGGGCGCCTGTAGTCCCAGCTACTCGGGAGGCTGAGGCAGGAGAATGGCGTGAACCCGGGAGGCGGAGCTTGCAGTGAGCTGAGATCGCGCCACTGCACTCCAGCCTGGGTGACAGAGTGAGACTTCGTCTCAAAAATAAATGAATAAATAAATAACAGAGCAAGACTCCGTCTCAAAAAAAAAAAAAAGAAAACTTTTGTTTTCAGGCAGGGTCTCATTCTGTTGCCCAGGCTGCAGAACAGTGGTGCCATCAGGGCTCACTGAAGCCTTGAACTCCCAGAAGCTCAAGCCATCCTCCCATTGAAGCCTCTTGAGTAGCTGGGACTACAGGCAGTCGCCGCCACTCTGGCCTACTTTTACAATTTTTTTGTAGACATAGGGTCTGGCTATATTGCCCAGGCTGGTCTCAAACTCCTGGCCTCAAGTGATCCTCCCACCTCCACCTCCTAAAGTGATGGGATTACAGGCATGAGTCACCGTACCTGGCAAGAAAATATTAAAAGCACATTTAAAACCACTTCCAACTGCTTTCCTAAGTAACTCAGAATGTAGGCTCCAACTCCCATTACTCAAAAAGCAGAACAGAACATGGCAAATGCTTGAAAAATAGGTCAGATACGTATTGACATTAGGTGGAGAGCAAAACTACATAAATCCTATCCCCAACACCAAAACGCAGGCTGCTATTTGACAACCAAATCACTTCATTAAACACAAAATTGGCCGTGCGTGGTGGCTCATGCCTGTCATCCCAGCACTTTCGGAGGCTGAAGCAGGTGGAACACTTGAGGTCACGAATTCGTGACCACCCTGACCAACTTGGTGAAACGCCCTCTCTACTAAAAGTACAGAAACTAACCGAGCGTTGTGGTGGCGCCTGTAATCCCAGCTACTCGGGAAGCTGAGGCAGGAAAATCACTTGAACCTGGGAAGTGGAGAGTGCAGTGAGGCAAGATGGGGCCAATGCATTCCAGTCTGGACGACAAAGAAAGACTCCATCTCAAGAAAAGAAAGAAAAGAAAAGACCCGTAAAGCAATAATTAACATAAGCACAGAAATACTAGAAATGACAACTGCGTGAAGCAGCTTCCTCTTCCATTAAGCGGAAGAACAAGAGAAACCACTCAGACTGCGTCCTCTCCCGCTTGCTCTCTCAGAGGAAAAGAAGAATCATCCATCAATGGCAAACAGTAGCTGCAGCAAAGCAACACCAACTGCAGGTTTCAGGCTCAGGAGAGAACACTGCGTCTCCTCGCAGTTGCCAGTGCTCCACATGTCCAGAAAAGCTTCTCTAGTGGCAAGCTATAGAAATGATTCCTAAAAGTATAGTCTTAACCGTCTATCGGCTGCCTCTGCTGGGTCTATTGCGGCCGCACACTTTTACCTGATGGCTAGTTATTATAGATTTCCCCATTTTGGTTCCACTAGGGGGAAAAAAAACCCAGCTCTGCCATACAGTCTTTTCGAATACTATCACTTAACGCATTTACTGTTTCAAGTGGAAATGTAATTTTAAAAAATGGCTTAATCATAAACATCTAAGCGGCTACGTTTAAATAACGTAATATTGCAGGGCGCAGTGGCTCACGCCTGTAATCCCAGCACTTTGGGAGGCCGAGGCGGGCGGATCACAAAGTCAGAAGATCGAGACCATCCTGGCTAACACGGTGAAACCCCGTCTCTACTAAAAATACAAAAAAAATTAGCAGGCACGGTGGCGGGCGTCTGTAGTCCCAGCTACTCGGGAGGCTGAGGCAGGAGAATGGTGTGAACCCGGGAGGCGGAGCTTGCAGTGAGCTGAGATTGCGCTACTGCACTCCAGCCTGGGCGACAGAGCGAGACTCCGTCTCAAAAAATGAATTAATTAAATAAATAAATAACATAATACTGAATGAGGGCCAGTCACAACCTGCAGCTCCACTAAAAATACAAAATTAGCCAGGCATAGTGGCACATGCCTGTAATCCCAGTTACTTGGGTGACTGAGGCAGGAGAATCGCTTGAACCTGGGAGTCGGAGGTTGCGGTGAGCCGAGATTGACCACTGTACTCCAGCCTGGGCAACAAGAGCGAAACTCCATCTCAAAAAAAAAAAAAAAAAAAAAAAGTAAAAAAGTAGCCAACCAGGCAGCTGTGCCTATGGAGTAGCCATTCTTTTCTTTCTTTCTCTTTTATTTATTATTATTATTATTTTTATTTTTGAGATGGAGTCTCATTCTCTCCAGGCTGGAGTGCAGCAGCTTGATCTCTGCTCGTTGCAACCTCCCATTCCCAGGTTCAAGTGATTCTCCCGCCTTGGCCTCCCGAATAGCTGGGATTATAGGTATGCACCACCACACCCAGCTAATTTTTGTATTTTTAGGGTTTCTCCATGTTGGCCAGGCTGGTCTGTAACTCCTGACCTTGTGATCGATCCGCCTTCCTCGGCCTCCCAAAGTGCTGGGATTACAGGCGTGAGCCACTGCGCCCAGCCAAGTGATAGATGTTTTTTGTTGTTGTTGTTGTTTTTTTTTTTTTTTTTGAGACGGAGTCTCACTCTGTAGCCCAGGCTGGAGTGCAGTGGCACGATCTCGGCTCACTGCAAGTTCTGCCTCCTGGGTTCACGCCATTCTCCTGCCTCAGCCTCCGGAGTAGCTGGGACTACACGCTCCTGCCACAACGCCAGGCTAATTTTTTTGTATTTTTAGTAGAGACAGGGTTTCACCGTGTTAGCCAGGATGGTCTTGATCTCCTGACCTCGTGATCCGCCCACCTTGGCCTCCCAAAGTACTGGGATTACAGGCGTGAGTCACCACACCCAGCGGTGATAGATGTTTTAATCCTTTATCTCATTTAATCCTTTAAACAACTGAAGGAGAATAGGTGATTATTTCTCCTTTCACAGATGCTGGGTATAGCATCTGTCACACTCCTGAAGGAACCACTGTTGGAACCTAAGCCTGTCTGGCACTAAATCAAGTCCCTGTTCTTTCTGGTAAGCTGAAGGGGTCTTCTTCAGAAGTCTAGTCTCCAATCAATTCAGTTCTCTGATGAAGCATTAAATATATAATCTTTCAAAGTTAGGTCTGAATGACTCATCTTCCTGGCTTCTAAATCCCTGAGGAAGCCTACCCATTTACTTCTAGGAAAAGTTAGCCTCAATTTCACCTCAGTTAACACATCTCAGATAGATGATGTGCAACTGTTTTAGTCACTTAACTTCCTGCTGTAAATTTCATGCCAGGAAGCACAGGGTCACATGAACATTCACATGGCACAGTATTCTAATCAACCACACTTTTATTTATTTATTTATTTTTTGAGATGGAGTCTCGCTGTGTCGCCCGGGCTGGAGTGCAGTGGCCGGATCTCAGCTCACTGCAAGCTCCGCCTCCTGGGTTTACGCCATTTTCCTGCCTCAGCCTCCCAAGTAGCTGGGACTACAGGCGCCTGCCACCTCGCCCGGCTAGTTTTTTGTATTTTTAGTAGAGACGGGGTTTCACCGTGTTAGCCAGGATGGTCTCGATCTCCTGACCTCGTGATCTGCCCGTCTCGGCCTCCCAAAGTAATGGGATTACAGGCTTGAGCCACCACGCCCGGCCTCAACCACACTTTTAATTGCATTATAGCAGCATCACAAATATGACCATCAGGTTGTAAAGATGCTTAGCAGTCAGTCATCTTATTCAACCGCCTCTCCTAATAGAATCTCCTCACAGACAGTTCTCTTTACAGACAGCCAAATGCTCCGTACTTAATTTTTTTCAGAAAAAGGGACAATGTTGGGGCAATCTGGCCGGTCTGGGACGTATCTTTTGGTTTCAGAGCAGTTCCATATATATATAAATATATAACTATAAATAAATATATAAATATTTTAAATATTTATAAATATATGTATTTATATATAAATATATAAATATAACATAAATATATTTAATATATTTGTATATTATATATTAAATATATTTATATATTATAGAAATATAAATATATTTATTTATAAATATATTATTTATATTTATATATAAATATACATTTATTTATATATATTTATATATATATACTCTTTTTTTAAATGGAGTTTTGCTCTTGTTGCCCAGGCTGGAATGTTAATGGCACCATCTGGGCTCAATGCAATTTGTGCCTCCCATGTTCAAGCAATTCTCCTGCCTCAGCCTCCCACCTAGTATATTTTGAATTTATAAAGTACTTTCCAGTCACTTTCATCCAGGGTCCTATCTCTGGTCTGGGCCCTTCTATATCTGTCTTCCATTCTCCATTCTCTATTCCTCCAATCTTTCTGGAAACCTCTCACCAACCATGCCATCCCTTGGCCTCCTCTGAGCAGTTTCTCCAACTTCACGTGGGTGTGACCATCACTCCAGTAAATTCTGACTTAGCTCATATCACCTCTTCTGGAAGTCTTCCTTGACCTCTGCAAATAACACAGCCCACTCTGTGTTTTGTGTCCTTAGTCATCCTTGTATAGGTTTCTACATAGCTCACTCTGGAATTCCAAATACATTTACTTCCCCTTACTAAACTGTGAGCTCTTTAAAAGCAGGAACATGTCTTATTTATCTCTGTATCTCCGGCACATTGCGTGGCACAGCAGATGTCCAGTAAATGCTGACTAACTGAATGAATGATGAATTCGTGAATGTATTGTTCCTTCCCTCAAGTCCTGCTACTGACCTGTTGGGAACCACCTGGTTTTCCCTTCCTTCTTATTCTACTCCTCCCCCAATAAAGCTGGCCTGTCTGAAATACAGTGAGGAACATGTC
Source organism: Macaca mulatta (assembly GCF_049350105.2). Classification (NCBI taxonomy): domain Eukaryota; kingdom Metazoa; phylum Chordata; class Mammalia; order Primates; family Cercopithecidae; genus Macaca; species Macaca mulatta. The sequence goes on along the minus strand of NC_133421.1, from coordinate 51,345,044 downwards.
AGCAGGGTTCCTGGCCTTCTCCTCTTGCCTATCCTTGATTTCAAAATATGTCTGTGCAGTCCATATCACTCCTCTGAGCTTCTGGCTCAAATATCCAGCTTCTACTTGACATTGCATTTAGGTGAATCACAGATATCTCAAATTCAGCCTACCCAAGTTGACTTAGATCAGCTTCCTCCCAAACATATTTCTCTTTTAGGGAATAATATCACTCTCAACCATGTTGCTCAAAACAAAAACCTAGCCTAAAGTTGCAGTGGCACATGAGTCTGTCCTCCCATCTGTGTGAGAGGATCACTTAAGCCCAGGAGTTCAAGTCCAGTCTGGGGCAACATAGTAAGACCCTGTCTCAAAAATGAAAAAAAAGTAACCTAGGGCCGGGTACAGTGGCTTACAACTGTAATCCCAGCACTTTGGGAGGCTCAGGCAGGCGGATCACCTGAGGTCAGGAGTTTGAGACCAGCCTGGCCAACATGGTGAAACCCCATCTCTACTAAAAAAACACAAAATTTAGCCAGGTGTGGTGATGCATGCTGTAATCCCAGCTAACAGGGAGGCTGAGGCAGGAGAATCGCTTGAACCCAGGAGGTGGAGGTTGCAGTGTGCCGAGATCGTACCACTGCACTCTACCAGCCTGGGCGACAGAGGAAGACTCTGTCTCAAAAAAAGAAAAAAAAAAAAGGAGCCTAAGTCATCTTAGTGCTTTATCTCTCCCCCCACCTACCTCATAGCCTCCTATAGCCAGAGCAGCCATTTGGACATGCAAATCTATTCATACCTCTGTTACACGATGGAGGTAGGTCACCAAAAAGACCAAGCTATGATAGAGGTTTAGGACCTTTAATACCATACCCTACCATTAACCTCTAGGGAGAGGAGCAGGGTGGGAAATTGAATTTAATCACCAATGACCAATGATTTAATCAATCGTGCCTACATAATGAGACCTCCATAAAAATCCACAAATAGGGTTTGGAGAGCTTCTGGGATGGTGAACACACTGAAGAACTGGGAGGGTGGAATGCCACCAGAGGGAATGGAAGCCCCTCCCCTTATACCTACACAAAACCCTGGGTATCTCTTACTTTTGGCTGTTTTTGTTTTTGTTTTTTTGAGATGGAGTCTCGCTCTGTAACCCAGGCTAGAGTGCAATGGCACGATCTCGGCTTACTGCAAACTCAGCCTTCTGGGTTCAAGCACTTCTTCCACTTCGGCCTCCCAAGTAGCTGGGATTACAGGCGCATGCCACCCAGCCCAGCTAGTTCTTGTATTTTTGTAGAGACGGGGTTTCACCATGTTAGTCAAGCTGTCAAGCTGTGAACTCCTGACCTCAGGTGATCCACCCACCTTGGCCTTCCAAAGTGCTGGGATTACAGGCATGAGCCACTGCACCCGGACTTTTTTTTTCTGACGGAATTGTGCTCTTTTGCCCAGGCTAGAGTGGCAAGATCTTGGCTCACTGCCACCTCCGCCACCCGGATTCAAGCGATTCTCCTGCCTCAGTCTCCCAAGTAGCTGGGATTATGGGATTATGGGATTATAGGCACCCGCCACCACGCCTGGCTAATGTTTGAATTTTTAGTAGAGACAGGGTTTCACCATGTTGGCCAGGCTGGTCTTGAACTCCTGACCTCAGATGATCCACCCACCTCAGCCTCCCAAAGTGCTGGGATTACAGGTGTGAGCCACTGCGCCCAGCCTTGGCTGTTCTTGAGTTGTATTCTTTTTTTTTTAACTTTTTTTTTTTTTTTTTTGAGACGGAGTCTCACTCTGTCACCCAGGCTGGAGTGCAGTGGTGTGATCTCAGCTCACTGCAACCTCCACCTCCCAGGTTCTAGCGATTCTCTTGCCTCAGCCTCCAGAGTAGCTGGGACTACAGGCCCGCGTCACTATATCCAGCTATTTTTAAAAATATTTTTAGTAGAGACGAGATTTCACCATGTTGGCCAAGATGGCCTCCAACTCCTGACCTCAAGTGATCTACCCACCTTGGCCTCCCAAAGTGCTGGGATTACAGGCGTGAGCCACCGTGCCCAGCCTATATTAGTCTTTAAAACAAAATTATAAAATTATATTGTAGGATTCATAACTCATAGATATATTATGGCTTCTATAATATAAAGGATAAGAGAAAGGGAGAAATGCACCTTTAAGTTTGTATCTTTTATGTGAAGTGGTACATTAACTGTAAGTAAACTGTTAAAAGTTAAAGATATAGACAGTCATCCCTCGGTACCTATGGGAAACTGGTTTCAGGACCCTCCCATACCAGTAAAATCCACAGATGCTCAAGTCCCTTATATAAAATAACATAGTATTTGCATATAATCTATCTTATCTATCTACCTACCTACCTACCTATCTAATCTTCCTGTATATTTTAAATCATCTCTAGATTACTTATAATATCTAGTACAATGTAAATGCTATGTTAATAGTTGTTAGTCTTCATTTTTGTTTGTATTTTTTATTGTACTGTTATTTTTTAATTGTTTCCTTTTTCCTAATATTTTTGATGCTTGGTTGGTTGAATCCACAAATGTGGAACCCACAGATAAGTAGTGTCAACTGTATTGAAATAACTAGAGCAATCACTAAAAAAAAAAAAAAAATGTAAAGAGGTATAGCTTAAAAGCCAATCGCTATCATAAGTTAAAATGGAATTCTAAAACATTTCATTAACACAAAAGAACGCAGGAAAGAGACGAAACAAAAATAGAGGGTAAAACACAAAACAATATAAAATGGGAGTTCTTAAATCGAACCAAAATCCTTCCAATAGCCCACAAGGCTCTGACTGGTCCAGCCCAGGCCTCCCTCGCCAGTTTCATCTCACATCTCTCTCTCCACCCCACTGGTTTTCCCCTCAACTCATGTCAACCAGACCCTTTTATTTTCTAGCTCCTCTCCATCCTGAGCTCAACTCCTGCCTGATCAACTCCTTTACGTTTTCTTTTCCTTTTTTTCAGAGATGGAATCTCACTCTGTTGCCCAGGTTGGACTCCCCGGGTCAGGTGATCCTCCCACCTCAGTCAGCCAAGTAGCTAGGACCACAGGTGTGTGCCAAGGCACCCGGCTTGGTCAACTCTTCTTCCTTGAGGTCCTGGCCTAAACAACACTTCTTCTGAGAAGTTTCTCTTGATTATCCCATAGAAAAGGAGGCTCAGATGAATCTTGTGTGCTCACTTCACTTCCTGCCCTTGTCAGTACACTTCAGCTCCCAATTTATGTCTGTTTCTTCTGTTAGATTATGGTCCCAAAGGGCACAGTCATAATCTCTAACAATCGGTTTTCTGAATGAGCTAAACTGAGTAGGATACAATCAGGAGACAACTTAGCCTCAGGCACACTCTTTTTTTTTTTTTTGAGACAGAGCTTCGCTCTTGTTGCCCAGGCTGGAGTGCAATGGCACCATCTCGGCTCACTGCAACCTCCGCCTCCCGAGTTCAAGCGATTCTCCTGCCTCAGCCTCCCGAGTAGCTAGGATTACAGGTTTGCGCCACCACGCCTATTTTATGTTTTAAGTAGAGACGGGGTTTCACCATGTTGGCCAGGATGGTCTGGAACTCCTGACCTCAGGTGATCCGCCCACGTCAGCCTCCCAAATCCCAGCCTCCCAAAGTGTTGGGATTACAGACGTGAGCCACTGCGCCCAGCCTGGAACGGCACAATTAAAGTGACAGAAAAAATAGATTCTGCAGCCAGGTGCACTTTGGGAGGCCGAGACGGGCGGATCACGAGCTCAGGAGATCAAGACCATCCTGGCTAACATGGTGAAACCCCGTCTCGACTAAAAATACAAAAAAATTAGCCGGGCTTAGTGGCGGGCGTCTGTAGTCCCAGCTACTCGGGAGGCTGAGGCAGGAGAATGGCGTGAACCCAGGAGGTGGAGCTTGCAGTGAGCCGAGATTGCGCCTCTGCACTCCAGCCTGGGCGATTGAGCGAGACTCCGTCTCAAAAAAAAGGAAAAAAAAAGGATTCTGCCTGAGATGCCTATCAAGGAGGGGAAGGAAGAGCCAATGAAGCGTGTGCATGAGGTCAGGCAAAAAAAAAACACAAAAATTGTTGTTCCACTAAAATCAAAATCTTAATCTCTCATCCAATTCCAATTTCTTTTCTTTCTTTTTTTTTTTTTTTTTGAGACAGAGTCTTGCTGTCGCCCAGGCTGGAGTGCAGTGGTGCAACCTTGGCTCACTGCAACCTCCATCTCCCAAGTTCAAGCAATTCTCCTGCCTCAGCCTCCCAAGTAGCTGGGACTACGGGCATGTGCCACCAAGTCCAGCTAAGTTTTGTATTTTTAGTAGAGACAGAGTTTCACCATGTTGGCCAGGCTGTTCTCAAACTCCTGAGCTCAAATGATCCACCTGCCTAGGCCTCCCAAAGTGCTGGGATTACAGGCGTGAGCCACCGTGCCCAGGCCAATTCCAATTTCTTCCCTCCTCTACACTGCAGGATGCAGCAATGCTCTGTTAACTGTCCTTCTCCTTGCTTCTCCACTCTTCCTCTGATCTCAACGCTGTTTGTGGCAACTCCAGAGCTGAGGCAAGGGGGAGAACCAATGAAACAAAATGAGGCAATGGCCTTCATACTCAGCTGATGCCCTGTGTAGCTTCTGGCTTTATCCTAAAGCCTGTCCTGTTGTGGAAGGTGCCAGTGGGTCCTTCAAGTGCCTCCACCACACTGTGCAGAACCCCACACAGGCCAGTGCTCTCTTCTGCTGACTTCTTGCCCGCCACCCAACTCCCTCCTTCTAGAGCCCTACCTGCAGCCTCTCTGTTGGGATTCTTTCTTCCTTCACAGGTAGAATCCCCTTAGATGGCTCAGCTACCCACTGTGGAGTCTACTTGTTCCACCAGCTGGTGCAAGTGTGACTAATTACTGCTAGCCTTCTATGCTCACCCACCCATCAAGGACTGCTCCAAGTAAGAGACAGATAGCAGTCTTCCTGCCTCCTCAACTCCAGGGAACACTGCAGCTTCTTGGCATGTCACTTTGGTGGCAGCTTGGGTAGGCTGACATACTTCAACTGTATAGCAGGCTGGGACTCAGGTCTCATCTCTCCTGCCTGCAAGCACTACAATTCTCTCCGAGGTTTGTCTGAAGGGCCTCTTGTCTTGAGACTGGCAAGGATGGGGAAAGCCACAGCTTTCTAATCCTGTGACTATCCTTTTTTCTTTTTCTTTTCTTTTTTTTCTTTTTTTGAGACAGAGTCTTGCTCTGTCGCCAGGTTGGAGTGAAGTGGTATGATCTTGGTTCACTGCAACCTCCGCCTCCCGGGTTCAAGCAATTCTCCTTCCTCAGCCTCCCAAGTAGCTGGGACTACAGGCATGGGCCACCACGCCCAGCTAATTTTTGTATTTTTAGTAGAGACAGGGTTTTAACATGTTGGCCAGCTGGTCTCGAACTCCTGACCTCAAGTGATCTGCCCACCTCAGCCTCCCGAAGTGCCGGGATTACAGCCGTGAGCCACCACGCCTGGCTTCTTTTTTTTTTTTTTCCTTTGAGGTGGAGTTTTGCTCTTGTTGCCCAGGCTGGAGTGTAATGGCGCAATCTTGGTTCACTGCAACCTCTGCCTCCCAGGTTCAAGCAATTCTCCTGCCTCAGCCTCCCAATTAGCTGAAATTACAGGCACCCACCACCACACCCAGCTAATTTTTGTATTTTTAGTAGAGACTGGGTTTCACCATGTTGGCCAGGCTAGTCTCAAACTCCTGACCGCAGGTGACCCACCCACCTCAGCCTCCCAAAGTGCTGGGATTACAGGAGTGAGTCATCACACCTGGCCCTGTGAATACCTTTTAAAGAATCTAGTGATCATTTAGATCATCTCCTAAGAAGCCCTCTATCAGACTTTGGGAGAACTTACTGCCCCTTATTCTTCAATCTGAGGCTTCAGATTGAATTCCCAGATGCAGATGAAGTCCTGTTCTATATCCAGGTACACTTGTTAACCCCATCCCTTACTCTAACTGAATATCAAGCATTTGAAGATGCAGAATATTCAGGAGATGTCTAGGAGATAATAAATGTCATAATACTCTGATATTCACTAAAAAAATTGATGTTCAATATAAGTATGCTATGACTTCTAGTGACTGTCTATCCATACCATTCACTGTGAGAAGCAGAGTTTTATTTATTTTTTAGACAGAGTAATCTCACTCTGTCTTGATCTCAGCTCACTGCAACCTCCACCTCCCAGGTTCAAGTGATTCTCCTGCCTCAGACTCCTGAATAGCTGGGACTACAGGTGCCCGCCACCACGCCCAGCTAAGTTAAGTTTTGGTTTTTTTTTTTTTTTGAGACGGAGTCTCACTTTGTCACCCAGGCTGGAGTACAGTGGCGCGTTCTCGGCTCACTGCAAGCTCCGCCTCCCAGGTTCACGCCATTCTCCTGCCTCAGCCTCCTGAGTAGCTGGAACTACAGGCGCCTGCCACTACGCCTGGCTGATTTTTTGTATTTTTAGTAGAGACGGGGTTTCACCGTGTTAGCCAGGATGGTCTCAATCTCCTGACCTTGTGATCCGCCCGCCTCGGCCTCCCAAAGTGGTGGGATTACAGGCGTGAGCCAGCGCACCCGGCCTAATTTTTGTATTTTCAGTAGAGACGGGGTTTCACTGTGTTGGCTGGGCTGGTCTCAAACTCCTGACCTCAGGTGATCCACCCACCTCGGCCTCCCAAAGTGCTAGGATTACAGGCTTGAGCCATTGTGCCTAGCCCAGAGTTTTATTTATTTTTTATTTTTTATTTTTTCTGAGACAGAATCTCACTCTTGTTGCCCAGGCTGGAGTGCAATGGTGCGATCTAGGCTCACTGCAACCTCTGCCTCCCGAGTTCAAGCGATTCTTCTGCCTCAGCCTCCCAAGTAGCTGGGATTACAGGCGCCCGCCACCATGCCCAGCTAATTATTTTTAGTAGAGACGGGGTTTCACCATGTTGGCCAGGCAGGTCTCAAATCCTGACCTCAGGTGATCCACCCCTCTTGGCCTCCCATAGTGCTGGGATTACAGGTGTGAGTCACCACACCTGGCCCGAGAAGCAGAGTTTTACAACGTTTTATTTTAAAACATATGTGGATAGTTATGGAGTAAAATGCAAAATTTTGAGGGGAAAAAAAAAAAAGCCCAGGACCTTTCACATAAATGATTGAGCTCAGTGTGAGCTACTTCACTTATGGACCCTAGGGGTAGTACATGAAAAGGTTTGAGAACTTATTTTTTTGTTGTTGAGATGGGGTCTCGCCTCAGCCTCCTGGTGTGGTGGACTACAGGCATGCACTACCATGCTTGTAGTATCAACTAGTGATTAATTTTTTTTTTATTTTTTGTAGAGACAGGGTCTCACAGTGTTGCCCAGGCTGGTCTCAGACTGGTCTTGAACTCCTGGCCTCAAGCAATTCTCCTGCCTCAGCCTCCCAAAGTGCTGGGTTTACAGATAGATGGGATTCGCTGTGCCAGCCATGAGAACTTCATGAGGGAACTATTCAGTGGGATAGTTGGAAAATTGGGGTTACCCTTCTGGACATCTTCAGGAATGCTGTTGAAGCAAGTGGAGAAAAACCAGGTCACCCTGACTATTCCACAAATCAGCAAAGAGAAGTTTCAGAAGCCTCCCCTTCAATACTAAGAAAAGAGAGGGGGGATCCAGCAGGACCTCTGCTCACATTGAAAATAGCAGGTCTGGATTGATGCCTGTAATCCTAGCACCTTGAGAGGCTGAGATGGGCAGATCACTTGAGCCCAGAAGTTCTAGACCAGCCTGGGCAACAAGGCAAAAGCATCGCTACAAAAAACAAACAAAGAAACAAAGAAACAAACAAACAAAAAACACAAAAATTAGCCAGACATGGTGGCTTACGCCTATAGTCCCAGCTATTTGGAAAAGCTGAGGCAGGAGATTCACCTGAGCCCATGGAGGTCGAGGATGCAATGAGCTGTGATCATGCTACTGCACTGCATTTGGCAACAGAGTGAGACTCTATCTCAATAAAAAAAAAAAAAAAGCAGGTCTGGGTCCCTAGATCAGGAGCCAAACACCAGAAAAGGTTCTGTTTGTGTATGGGTTTTTGTTCGTTGGTTCTTTGGTTTGTTTCCTCAGACCAAATTCACATGGCATGTTTGTTGGTTCTTTTGAAGACTGCTTCAGCCATTGAGCCACGTCTGCCTGTATTCTTCAGCAAGAAAACCCTGGAAAAAGGGCACCAAGTGGAAGTAAGGAGCAAGGAAGGGGACAGCTGTGAACACTGGTCTCCTCAGTCAACCACAGGTGTCAGAGAACTCAATGGATGGAGCAGATTTGAAGGAAAGGAATCAGGCAGAATCAAAGGTGGGTGACTTCAGAGAAACCTTAGGAGCCTAGCAGTAGCAGTTGGATGCGCTTGTGGTTGCTTCCCCAGCACAAAACAAAACAAAGCAAAACATCCTCAAAATAAGAATTTAACACCTCTCTTGACTGCACTGCTAGAGAACATCTAATTTCTATATTTAATTTCTGGATTTCCCCAAGGACTCATTCATAGCTTTATGACATTCCTTTTTCTCTGAACGCTATTCAGAAATGTGTACCAAGGTGCATCTGCCATCTCAATATGGTGCTTACCTTTCTTAAGAATTTTCTTCACTTTCAGATAGTTCCCTTGTTTGACATACTCATGAAGCTGAGCTTCCAGGGAGTCATTTCTTAAGGTACCAAGTTGAACAGGACAGGGGAGTGGAAGAGGAACAGCCCGAGACATCCTGTTCCAAAAGAGAGCAGTATGCTTATTTTAACTGAACCAGAAATGCAAGGAAACAACTTAATTCTTTCACATTTAGAAACCTGTACAGCCACCCTCATTAATAATGAAGATTAGGGAACAATTATTGAAACTCTGAATTAATGTTTTTCCTCAGTGTTATCGCTGAAATTAAAGAACTTCAATATACTGTTGAATATAGGAATGATGAGAAGAGACAAGTAAAAATATATATATTTGAATATACTTTATATGGTTTGGCTCTATGTCCCCACCCAAATCTCACCTTGAATTGTAGTTCCCATAATCCCCACAAGTCATGGGAGGGACCCAGTGGGAGGTAATTTAATCATGGGGGTGGTTACCCTCATGCTGTTCTTGTGACCAGTGAGTGAGTTCTCATGAGATCTGATGGTTTTAAAAGGGTTTTTTCCCTCTTTTACTCAGTACTTCTCCTTCCTGCCATCACGTGAAGAAGGACATGTTTGCTTCCCATCTGCCATGATTGTAAGTTTCCTGAGGCCTCCCCAGCCCTGCAGAACTATGAGTCAATTAAACCTCTTTTCTTTATAAATTACTCAGTCTTGGGTATGTCTTTATTAGCAGAACAAGAACAGACAAATACAATATTTGTCACTAATTCCCAGGACTGAAAAAGTGAGGACTTCTAGGAAGTAAAATTCTAAATACATGTGTTTATTGTGTCATTAAGATAACTTGGAGAGTATTGACTTTGAAAGGTTAGAACACAAATGCAGTCATTATGTAAAGCTAGATAGTATAACATAGTGGTTTAGGTTCATAGTTCAGACTCTGAAACTGTCTTGGCTCTGTCACCTCCCTGTGTGATCTTGGAGGAATTATTTAACATTGATAGGCCTCAATTTCTTCATCTGTAACATGGGAATAATAATAACCAGAGGGTTGCTGAGAGTTTCAGTTTCTTTTTTTGTGTATGTGACGGAGTCTCACTCTGTCGTCAGGCTGGAGTGCAGTGGCGCAATCTTGGCTCACTGTAACCTCTGCCTCCTGGGTTCAAGCGATGCTCCTGCCTCAGCCTCCTGAGTAGCTGGGACTACAGGTGCGCGCCACCATGCCCAGCTAATTTTTTGTATTTTTAGTAGAGATGAGGTTTGACCATGTTGGACAGGATGGTCTTGATCTCTTGACCTTGTGATCCGCCTGCCTTAGCCTCCCAAAGTGTTGGGATTACAGACGTGAGCCACTGCGCCCAGCCTGAGAGTTTCAAAGGAGCTAATTTGTGTGCAGTGCTTAGCATAGTACCTGGCACCAAACAAGTTCACTATAGTTGTTAGCTGTTACTGTGCATAAGACCCATGCAGAGAAATTTTAACTTTCCATACGTGGCAGCCACATCTGACCATCATTCTTACAATCAAGTGTCTGTGGTGTACCTACTGGTATGGTTTGAACGTGTCCCCCAAAATCCATATGTTGAAAACTTGATCCCCAATATGGAGGTGTTGGGAGGTAGAACCTTTAAGATGTGTTTAGGTCATGCGGGCACCACCCTCATGAATGGATTACTGCTATTGTCATTATAAAGGAAGTAGGTCGTTATGGCAGGAGTGGGTTCCTTATAAAACGATGAGTTTGGGAGACATTTGAGGTTTCTTTCCATCTCCTTGTTCTGCGGTCCTATGATTAAACCTTTTTCTCTGCTGCAACCCAGTGTCTCACTACACTGATTTGCCACGTGGGATTACAATTTAACAGTGATCCTATGAAAAGATGCCCTTTGTGGGCATTTAACCATGGCTCAGTGACCCCTTTGTGGCAGTCCAGGTTTTCATCAGCAGCCAGAACAATCTGGTTCCACCAACCCTTTACTATAATTTTGATGAATGCATATGTTAAACATTAAAGAACTGGAGAAACTGGTGCCTGAGTACAAGGGCTGGAATGCAAAAAAAACCCATTAAGACACCATCTGGCCTTTCTCAGGTCCTAAAGTCTGATCAAATAATAATAGCATTTTTACACATACACCTTGTACCAGGGAACCATTTAAGATTAAGAAACTTTCCAAGACTCTAGAGAAAGCTTTTCAGACCCTAGATCCTAGTTAAAGATTAGATATAGGTCTGGTGTGGTGGCTCACGCCTGTAATCCCAGCACTTTGGGAGGCCGAGGCGGGCGGATCACGAGATCAGGAGATCGAGACCATCCTTGCTGACACGGTGAAACTCCGTCTCTACTAAAAATATATATAAAAAATAATTAGCCAGGCATGATGGCAGGCACCTGTAGTCCCAGCTACTTAGGAGATTGAGGCAGGAGAATGGCCTGAACCCGGGAGGCGGAGCTTGCAGTGAGCCATGATCGTGCCACTGCACTCCAGCCTGGGAGACAGAGCGAGACTCCATCTCAAAAAAAAAAAAAAAAAGATTCGATATAGATTGAATGAAACATCCCACCTTGTAGGTGCACTCCCGCATATCGGCATGGACCTTGAATGTATATAAGCTTTGGGGAAAAAAAAAAAAAACTTGTAACTTTTTTTTTTTTTTTTTTTGAGACAGTCTTACTTTGTTGCCCAGGCTGCAGTATAGTGGCATGATCTCAGCTCACTGCAATCTCCGCCTCCCGACTTCAAACGATTCTCCTGCCTCAGGCTCCCGAGTAGTTGGGATTACAGGTGCCCACCATCATTACCAGCTAATTTTTGTAGTTTTAATAGAGTCGGAGTTTCATCATGTCGGCCAGGGTGGTCTCGAACTTCTGACCTCAGGTGATCTGCCCACCTAGGCCTCCCAAAGTGTTGAGATTACAGGCATGAACCACTGCGCTGGGCCAAAACTTTTAACTTTTTTAGTTGGTCTGGTGAGTTACTCTGACCTTCTCCCTGTAACCAGTTGCAGAAATAAACTCCCTTCTTTTAGTCTTTTTTTTGAGACAGTCTTGCTCTGTCGCCCAGGCTGAAGTACAGTGGTGTGATCTTGGCTCATTGCAGCCTCTGCCTCCTGGGTTCCAGTCATTCTCCTGCCTCAGCTTCTTGGGTAACTGGGATTACAGGCACCCGCCACCACGTCCAGCTAATTTTTTCTTTTCTTTTTTTTTTTTTTTTGAGACAGAGTCTTGCTCTGTCGCCAGGCTAGAGTGCAGGGGCGTAATCTCAGCTCACTGCAACCTCTGCTTCCTGGGTTCAAGCGATTCTCCTGCCTCAGCCTCCCGAGTAGCTAGGCCTACATGCATGCACCACAACGCCCAGCTAATTTTTGCATTTTTAGTAAAGATGGGTTCTCACCATGTTGGCCAGGATGGTCTCGATCTCTTGACCTCGTGATGCACCCGACTCAGCCTCCCAAAGTGCTGGGATTACAGGCATAAGCCTCTGCATCTGGCTGACTAATTTTTGTATTTTTAGTAGAGACAGGGTTTCACAATGTTGGCCAAGCTGGTCTCAAACTCCTGACCTCAGGTGGTCTGCCTGCCTCGGCCTCCCAAAGTGCTGGGATTACAGAAGTGAGCCACCGCGCCTGGCCAATAAACTCCCTTCTTTCCCAGTCTGGATCTCATTATTGGACTGTGAGAACAAGCAGCTGGACCTCATTCTGTTCTGGGACACCCTGACATTTCGACACCCTGAGACGAGCCCTCCTTTAAGCCAGGGGCCATGTCTGGCACCTCCCTTGTAGGCAGGGACATTGCTGACTTTAGGCGCGTAAACTGGCTTGCAGCAGAGAAATGGTTTCTGATTCTGGAAGAAGTCTCTGATGATTATTCCCAAGCATAATCCATCCTCCCTTTCCCTTCTCCTGATCTGTTGGCCTCCTCAGAGGCCATGTAAACTCTTCGAGGGTCCTATTAACTCTCCCTAACCTATAGAAAGGGACCTGTTAAAGGCATTTTTCCACACTGGAAGAATAAAGGGCACTGTTTTGGGGAAGTACTCCTGGACCCTTCAAGTCTCAGTTCAGAAACCTGGTTTTGGTTGGGCGTAATGGCTCACACCTGTAATCCTAGCACTTTGAGAGGCTGAGGAGGGTGGATCACCTGAGGTCACGAGTTTGAGACTAGCCTGGACAACACGGCAAAATGCTGTCTCTACAAAAAATACAAAAATTGGCCGGGCAGTCAGGCACAGTGGCCCACGCCTGTAATCCTAACACTTTGGGAGGTCAAGGCGGGTGAATCACCTGAGGTCAGGAGTTCAAGACCAGCTTGACTGATATGGTGAAACCCCCACCTCTACTAAAAATACAAAAATTAGCTGGGTGTCGTGGCGGGCGCCTGTAGTCCCAGCTACTTAGGAGGCTGAGACAGGACAATCGTTTGAACCTGGGAGGTGGAGGTTGCAGTGAGCCGAGATCATGCCACTGCACTCCAGCCTGGGCAACAGAGCGAGACTCTGTCTCAACAAAACAAAACAAAAAACAAACGTCTGGGTGCATGGCTCATGCCTGTAATCCCAACACTTTGGGAGGGTGACGCTGGTGGATCACAAGGTCAGGAGTTCTAGAACAGCCTGCCCAACATGGTGAAACCCCATCTCTACTAAAACTACAAAAATTAGCTGGGTGTGGTGGCGGGCACCTGTAATCCCAGCTACTCAGGAGGCTAAGGCAGGAGAATCGTTTGAACCTGGGAGGTGGAGGTTGCAGTGAGCCAAGATCATGCCACTGCACTCCAGCCTGGGCAACAGAGCGAGACTCTGTCTCAACAAAACAAAACAAAAAACAAAAGTCTAGGTGCATGGCTCACGCCTGTAATCCCAACACTTTAGGAGGGTGAGGCTGGTGGATCACAAGGTCAGGAGTTCTAGACCAGCCTGCCCAACATGGTGAAACCCCATCTCTACTAAAACTACAAAAATTAGCTGGGTGTGGTGGCGGGCACCTGTAATCCCAGCTACTCAGGAGGCTGAGGCAGGAGAATTGCGTGAACCTGGGAGGCGGAGGTTGCAGTGAGCCGAGATCATGCCATTGCACTCCAGCCTGGGTGACAGAGCAAGACTCCGTTTCAAAAAAAGTTGGCCAGGCGTGGTGGCGAGCACCTGTAGTCCCAGCTACTCAAGAGGCGGAGGCACAAGAATCACTTGAACCTGGGAGGTGGAGGTTGCAGTGAGCCAAGATCATGCCACTGCACTCCAGCCTGGGCAACAGAGCGAGACTCTGTCTCAACAAAACAAAACAAAAAACAAAAGTCTAGGTGCATGGCTCACGCCTGTAATCCCAACACTTTAGGAGGGTGAGGCTGGTGGATCACAAGGTCAGGAGTTCTAGACCAGCCTGCCCAACATGGTGAAACCCCATCTCTACTAAAACTACAAAAATTAGCTGGGTGTGGTGGCGGGCACCTGTAATCCCAGCTACTCAGGAGGCTGAGGCAGGAGAATTGCGTGAACCTGGGAGGCGGAGGTTGCAGTGAGCCGAGATCATGCCATTGCACTCCAGCCTGGGTGACAGAGCAAGACTCCGTTTCAAAAAAAATTGGCCAGGCGTGGTGGCGAGCACCTGTAGTCCCAGCTACTCAAGAGGCGGAGGCACAAGAATCACTTGAACCTGGGAGGTGGAGGTTGCAGTGAGCTGAGATCATGCCATTGCACTCCAGCCTGGGCAACTGAGCAAAACTCCATCTCAAAAAAAAAAAAAAAGGAAAAGAAATCGGGTTTTATTTAATTTTTTTAGATGTGGGATCTTGCTATGTTGCCTAAGCTGGTCTTCAACTCCTGGCCTCAAACAATCCTCCTGCCTCAGGCTCCCAAAGTTCTGGGATTATAGGTGTGAGCCACCATGCTGGCCAAGTCTGGTTTTATTTTTATTTTTTTATTATTATTTTTTAAAAATAGAGATGAGGTCTCACTATGTTGCCCAGGCTGATCTTGAACTCCTGGGCTCAAGTGATCTCCTACCTCAGCCTCCCAAAGGGCTAGAATTACAGTCATGAGCCACCACGCTGGGCCCAAATCTGATTTTAGAATTCTGATTTGTGAAGGCTTGTGCTTGTTCTTGTCTGTGTGTCGGGGGTGGAATCCTGAAGGAATCACTAGCAGAAGCTCAGCAGGCCTCACTCAGAGGGAACCTCTTGTCTGTTTTGCCACATTAAAACTCAGATACTGAGTGGAGTAACTGGTGTTTGTGTCTTTGTCGTGTGTATAATTTCATCTGAGCAATACGGGAAATGCCTTTCTTTTTTTTTTTTTTTTTTTTGAGACAGAGTCTTGCTCTGTCACCCAAGTTAGAGTGCAGTTGTGCGATCTCGGCTCACAGCAGCCTCTGCCTCCCGGGTTCAAGCAATTGAAACAGCCTTTGCAAAATTATGACTGAGATAGTGAAAGAGATCTAACTTAACTGACTCCATCTTGCTTCTAACTTCCAAGCTGTCCTTGTTCATTCCTGGGTGTAGACTGAACTAACTTTGGGAGAAACTTGGTTTACAGTTTATAGTTTAAACAAAGACAGTAACAGCCTTTTCCCAAAGCAGACCTCCTTCTTGTCTGGGGACTAGATTGCCTTTGTAGGACTAACATTAGCCACAAGATTAGAAATTATGGTTTAGGAGTCATGCAGCTGGATGCTACAAGATTCTGACCCTTCCTAAACTGCTCCTAAAATCAATGCTTGATATATTTTGCAGACCTTGCACTTCAGCTGGCACCACCCAGATCAATAAACTGGCTCATCTGATCTTGTGGTCCCCACCCAGGAACTGACTCAGCACAAGAAGACAGCTTTGACTCCCTATGATTTCTTCCCTGACCAATTAGCACTCCTGGCTCACTGGTTTCCCTTCACCCACCAAGTTATCCTTAAAAACTGTGTTCCTCGAATGCTGATTTGAGTAATAATAAAACTCCGGTCTCCCTCACAGCTGGCTCTGTGTGAATTACTCTTTCTCTATTGCAATTCCCCTGTCTTGATGAATTGGCTCTGTCTAGGCAGCAGGCAAGGTGAACCCCTTGGGTGGTTACACTATTCTCATGCCTCAGCCTGTACCTCCTGGTGTGTACCAGCTGTGCACCGGCGGTTTTTTTTTTTTTTTTTTTTGGAGACCGAGACTCACTCTGTCACCTGGGCTGGAGTGCAGTAGTGTGATCTTGGCTCACTGCAACCTCTGCCTCCTGGGTTCAAGTGATTCTCCTGCTTCAGCCTCCCGAGTAGCTGGGATTACAGATGTGCACCACCATGCCTGGCTAATTTTTTGTATTTTCAGTAGAGACAGGGTTTCATCATGTTGGCCAGACTGGTCTGGAATTCCTGACTTCAAGTGAGACACCCGACTCGGCCTCCCAAAGTGCTGGGACTGTAGGCTTGAGCCACCCTCAGCAATTCATCCCACCAGAAGAAAAGGCTAAGGTAAATTTATCTGCACAGGAAACTGGTAAATTTATCTGCACAGAAAAACTGAACTACAAGGGATGAGGTACTTAACTTCCCACCTGAAGACCCAGGAATTTTTTTTCTTTCTTTCTTCATTGAGATTGGGTCTCTGTCCCTCAGACAGGAGTGCAGTGGCACGATATTGGCTCATTAAAGTCTCCCTCTGGGATCAAATGACCGCAGTCTCCTGAGGAGCTAGCACCGGTGCACACCACCACCCGAGAATCTGACTTATTTTTCCACCTTTCATAGAAAGTGCATAAAAAAGCGCCTAATTAAACTTGAAACAGAAAAAAGACATAGCCGGATAAAACCTAAGCTCGCAACAATTCCAAACCCACGACACTATGACAACAACGGCACACATGCTATCTTTCCAAACACATCGTGCAATCAGAAGAAAGCGCGAACGCAGTCGCCCCTACCACAAATTACGCAGTCAAGTTTCCCACATTTGCGGATATCACAAGGATCAATACACACATCCAAAGTGCAACGAAAAAGCCTCGCCTTTAATAATAAAAAAACAAAAACAAAAAAAAAACCACCTTCGTGATCATGATATCTCCCCTGCTAGATAAGTACGAGTTGTTAGTTACTACTAGCTACCTCACCACCGTCCTCAACACACTACTTAGTCATGGCAAATTGTATTGTGAGTTTTTAGGCATCATTTCGAAACCACCACTTCTTCGTATGACACAACTCAGACTACACCTTCTTTGATATTCGCTAGAAAAATTCTTCCGCGCGAAGAACGCACTAGAACCGGCAATCACTGCGCCTCTATCTACATATGCCCGCCTCTAATAGTGACGTCACCATCTGCTTCTTTACGCTTTGACTGAATTCCCTTCCAGATCGGTTCACTCTTAGCTACCGCTCCCAAAGATTCAAAAGAAATCGCATTGTGTGATAAGAAATTTTCTTTTCCTTTTTTCTGCACAGGCTCATATAATAGAAGGAACCTTTGTTACTTTTTCAGATAATTCATACAGCCATTAATTATCCAGACCTATTTCTCAGTGTTTTTTTTTTCCCTCCCTCCCTCCCTTCCTTTTCTCTTTCTTTCCCTCCCTCCTTCCCTCCCTTTCTCCCTCCCTCCCTCCCTTTTATCCCTCTCTCCCTCTCTCTTTCTCTTTCTTTTTTTCTTGACGGAGTTTCGCTCTTGTTGCCCAGGCTGGAGTGCAATGGCGTGATCTCGGCTCACTGCAACCTCCGCCTCTCAGGTTCAAGCAATTCTCCTGCCTCAGCCTCCCGAGTAGCTGGGATTACAGGTGCCTGCCACCACGCCCAGCTAATTGTTGTAGTTTTAGTAGAGATGGGGTTTCACCACGTTGGCCAGGCTGGGGTCGAACTCCTGACCTCAGGTGACCCGCCAACGTCGGCCTCCCAAAGTGCTGGGATTACAGACATAAGCCACCGCGCCTGGCCCTCAGTGTTCTTTTCATTCCACTTAAGAAATTGGAACACACCACGATGAGGATGATGATGCCAAAACTAGATTGATGGCTCACATCATCTACAGTACAAATACATGCTTAATAATTTAACACTTTAGGCCAGGCACGGTGGCTCACGTTTGTAATCCCAGCACTTTGGGAGACCAAGGTGGGTGGATCACCTGAGGTCAGGAGTTCAAGACCAGCCTGACCAACATGGTGAAACCCCATCTCAAAATACAAAAAATTAGCTGGGTGTGGTGGCAGGCGCCTGTAATCCCAGCTACTCAGGAGGCTGAGGCAGGAGAATCGCTTGAACCAGGAGGTGGAGGTTGCAGTGAGCCAAGATCGCACCATTGCACTCCAACCTAGGCGACAAGTAAAAAACTCCATCTCAAAAAATAATAGTAACAATAATAATAATTAACACTTTATTGAACTCAAAGCAACATTAAGCATCTTTGCCTTCGTTGTACACAGCTGAACAGGAGCCCAGGGAGGGGAAGGCTGCATGGTTTTGCTTGGCGGGGAAGGTGTGCACCCTGAAGTCCTGCCGTGTTGTGGGAAGATTAGCCCATGTTCTGTCGGTTGCCGTAACCCCTAGGGTGGGTGTCCTTCCAGTCATCCCACTCTCGAGCTCTTTGGAGTGTTTGTTCATCATCCTCTTCCTCCTTTTCTTGATCTTTCTGTTGCTGAGTGGCTTTTCTGAATTCTTC
This sequence comes from Macaca mulatta, assembly GCF_049350105.2. Classification (NCBI taxonomy): domain Eukaryota; kingdom Metazoa; phylum Chordata; class Mammalia; order Primates; family Cercopithecidae; genus Macaca; species Macaca mulatta. The sequence goes on along the minus strand of NC_133421.1, from coordinate 51,326,810 downwards.
TGGTGTTGCCTTAGCTATTCCCTGATCTGGTAACACTGCATGTTTCTGATGTTGATCATACCAGTCACTCACTGTCATAGAAGCCAGACTTGGATAACCAGCGCCAAATACTTTGGCTTGCGCCATGTTCCGAGTGAGAATGAAGGGTTTTATTAGAGGCCTCTCATGGCCAGATGAGTTCGAAGTGGATGCCTCTCTTGAAAAGTCTTTCTCTCCCAGGATCTTTATTTCCTGATCAATGCTCTCAATCTCTTCTAAGCTGGTATCAATCCACCTCTGAAGGTGAAGAAGATAATATTCACGAACACGCTCATCATCTGCTTGACCACTTTCCACAGCAGATTTCATTGTAGACAACCTATGCTCCAACTCCTTCTTCTGCTTGTATCTCTCTATTTTAGCCTGTCTTTGAGATGCCATAGCAACGAGGCTAGGATAAACCGTGGAAGTAATAGCAGTGTTATTTTCAGCTGAGTTGGTCTTGGTTTGGGGTAGCTCAAACTCGGCCACACGATAGTAATGACACTGAGTTAAGTATTTTATAAAGTGTTCGCGAGCCTGCTGCAAATGATCTAGACGCTTACTGGGGTTGACTTGTTTCATGGTGAGGGCTCCTTGAAACGCTGGCACCATCAGGTACTTCAGGTCGGTGGAAGTAATCTCCTCCAAATCTTCATTTCGGCTAAACAAGTCGAGCTGCGATAACATTTTGGCAACCTTCTGAAGGAGGTCGAGGCCCTTTAACACCTTTTCCTGGACTATCCGGGAACCGGTGGGTTCAGTCGCTCCTTCGACTTCTTCCAGAAGCTGTTTGCTGGAATCGAACAGCTCGGGGAGCCGCGGCGGCGGCAGAAACTCGTCTTCAGCAGCTGCCATCTTGGGAAGGCTGACGTGTAATGTTGATTCCTTCCCTTTCTGGACACACGTAAAGATTCTGGCGCGGATTTCTAACAACCAGTCTCAATCGGGCGCTGCCGAGCAGGGCAGTCAGGGAGGCGGTGGCGATGGGGAGACATAGGGGAAAGCAACAGAGTCGGTTGTGCCGGGTCTGAATCGCTGCTCCACTCTGGGTCTTCGTCAAACTTTGTCTCTCTGTTTTCGTTTCCTAAAATTGTAAAGTGGGAATAATACTGCCTGCCTGGCTCACAAGATTTCTGTGAGGACTGAATAAGAGAATGCATTTAAAATGCGGCTACCCCCAACCCAGGCTATTCTGCCCCTCGACTGCTGCCCCCTGTACTTTGGAACCCCCAAACTGACTTTGCCAAGATTCAAGTATCTGCAGTTCCTGCCACACAGGCAAGTAGCATCAGGCCTGGATTTGGTAACAAACTGAGTGCGCTTATATGTGTATATCTGTGTATGTATGATGTACAAAGTACTGGGATTACAGGCGTGAGCCACCACGCCTGGCCTAAAACTCAGTTTTTAAAAATTACTGAGCGGCCGGGCGCGGTGGCTCACACCTGTAATCCCACCACTTTGGGAGGCCGAGGCGGGCGGACTACGAGGTCAGGAGACTGAGACCATCCTGGCTAACACAGTGAAACCCCGTCTCTACTAGAAATACAAACAATTAGCTGGGCGTGGTGGCAGGTGCCTGTAATCCCAGCTACTCAGGAGGCTGAGGCAGGAGAATTGCTTGTACATAATACATATTATGTGTGTACAGATATATAGCACACATATTACACACACACACATACACAGAATCAAACCAACTACATGACCAAATCATGACTAAATCAAAGGCCCCAAATAAGTTGAGATGGAGAAACACAGCCCCTCAATACAGAATGTTATTTGGAGAGTTCCCTCACACGTGGGGAAGGGCAACACGCGCACACCTATTAATCTCAGATCATGGCTGTTCCTGCCAACTCAGGTGTGCTGTCCTAAGACATGCCCCTCAGTTTGTGAGTCTCACCTCATCTCTGAATTTCCAACCATCCCTTAGCCTCATGGGGGTCAAGGAAGGAAGGGCTGATGCTCAGAAATATGAGATTGACATATATACTCAGTAGTTTTTAAAAGCTGAGTTTTGTCATATAAGTTCACAGAGCAATTGTGACTGTTAAAACGTCATTAATGTTGGCCAGGCGTGGTGGCTCACACCTGTAATCCCAGCACTTTGGGAGGCCGAGGCAGCTGGATCACCTGAGGTCAGGAGTTTGAGACCATCCTGACTTGGAGAAACCCTGTCTCTACTAAAAATACCAAATTAGCCAGTTGTGGTGGCACATGCCTGTAACCCCAACTACTTAGGAGGCTGAGGCAGGATAATTGCTTGAACGTGGGAGGCGGAGGTTGCAGTAAGCCGAGATCACGCTATTGCACTCTAGCCTGGGCAACAAGAGCAGAACTCTGTCTCAAAAAAAAAAAAAAAAAAAGTCATTAATGCCAATGTCACTGAATCTAATTTATTATTATTATTATTATTTTTAAGACAGAGTCTCACTCTGTCACCCAGGCTGGAGTGCAGTGACATGATCTTGGCTCACTGCAACCTCCATCTCTTGAATTCAAGCAATTCTCCTGCCTCAGCCTCCTGAGTAGCTGGAACTATAGGCATGCATCACCACATCTGGCTAATTTTTTGTGTTTTTGGTAGAGACAGGGTTTCGCCATGTTGGCCAGGCTGGTCTCGAACCCCTGACCTCAGGTGATCTGCCTGCCTCAGCCTCCCGAAGTGCTGGGATTACAGGCATGAGCCACTGTGCCCGGCCACTAAATGTCTTACTCAACACTCTGAGTTGTGGAGAGCCAAATCCATTCACTCCTGAAACACACTGGCCCTGAAGCTGCATTTCTCAGCCACAAAGCTCTGCAATAAAAACCATACTAACTCTGTTTAGGCCAGGGGCGGTAGCTCATGCCTGTAATCCCATCACTTTGGGAGGCCGAGGTGCTGATATCACCTGAGCTTGGGGAGATTGAGGCTGTGTTGTGCCACTACACTCCAGCCTAGTGAGAGTAAGACCCTGTCTTAACCGCTCCCCAATCAACAAAAAACAACAACAGCAGCAAAAAACCAACTCCACACTATTTAGTACAATTGCTGATTTAGGACAATTGCTGGATTACCTTCATCCACAAAGTGTGACCCAGCCCACCTCAGTTATACTATATAATCTCATTATTGAACTATCTTCCTAATTTTATTCCAGAAGGTTTGATTTCACATCAGGAAAGTAATACTTTGGCTGCTTTCAATGGTATCCAGGAATGCCAGGCTGACAACAGCTCTGAGGCCTCTATGATTATTTGTGCCCCCCATGGCTCTGATATCACAGGTACTAACAGACCCTTTTTGCTATGCTGGGAGAACTTCATTTCTGATGACCACATTGTCTACTCCAGTATTTTCACCATTCATAAAGTATTATTGAATTTCTTTGAGTGCTGCTAATGATGAAAAACACCTGTTCTCAAGTCATTACTTACACGTAGTGCATACTTTTCATTTACTCACAGCCACTTAAATGTTCAAGGTCCAGTCCACTGGCCTGGCCTCTGGGGATACTAAGAGGAATAATGCAAAGACCGAGTCTGCCTGCAATAAATAAGATCATAGTCTGTAGGGAAAACAGACTTGCCAGACTATAAAAAGTTCAGTCAGAGCCACATTACGATTTTGAAGGGCCCATACTTTTGCCTTTGTGTGCCTGCCTCCTCTGTTAAAATATACATATTTCCATTAAAATGTATATTAAAAATGCTATCTTATGACTGCATTAAAACATGAATATATTATTATATATGACATTTTCTTCCAGCTAAAAATTCATTTTTTTCTTCTGATTTTTAAAAGAAGTGCCCCTAGGCCCTGTGCCTATGGTACCTAACAGATAAGGTTAGGTGGGTTCAGTGGCACTGAGTGGATCCCAGGCAGTTTGGAAGGGCTGAAGTACAAGTTTTCCAGGTAGATGAAGAACGGCAGGGCAGGGAAGTGCATTCCAGGAAGAGCAGGCATATAAGTTTATGGAAGTAATACAGTAAGGCTGTCTGGAAACTTTAAAGTAAGGAAACAGATTAAGTAGAGCAATGCTTCTCCAGTGGAATATGGTGTGGGCAACATTCAACATATTCAATTGAACATTTTTAGTAGCTATATTATTATTTTTATTATTTTTTATTTATAGAGATGAGGGTCTCGCTATGCTGCCCAGTCTGGTCTTGAGCTCCTGGTCTCAAGCCATCCTCCTGCCTCAGCCTCCCAAAGTACTGGGATTACAAGTGTGAGTCATCAGGCCGGGCCCACATGAAATTAACTTTATTATCATGTTTTGACTGGGCACGATGACTCATGCCTAAAATCCCAGCACTTTGGGAGGCTGAGGCCGGATGGCTTGAGGCCAGCAGTTGACAATTAGCCTGACCAACTTGCCTAAACCCTGCCTGTACCAAAAATACAATTAGCTTATTGTGGTCATGCATGGCTGCAGTCCAGCTACTCTGAGGTTGAGGCATGAGAATTGCTTGAACCTGGGAGGCGGAGGTTGCAGTGAGCTGAGATTACACTACTGCACTCCAGCCTGGGCAACAGGGTGAGACTCTGTCTTATAAAAAACAAAAAATAAAAACCAAAAAAATCCACAAATCATTGCATTTACCTTACTAAAGTTCCTAAGCATTAAACGATAGCAAGGTACAGCTTTAAACAGTAAGCAACGGTAACAACCCTGCAACCCCAAAAGCATTAAGAACCAAAAGAAACAATGAAAAAAAAAAAAAAAACCCAGGGCGCGGTGGCTCTCGCCTGTAATCCCAGCACTTTGGGAGGCGGAAGAGGGTGGATCACCTGACATCAAGAGACCAGCCTGACCAACATGGTGAAACCCTGTCTCCACTAAAAATACAAAAAATTAGCCAAGCGTGGTGGCGGGTGCCTGTATTCCCAGCTCTACTCAGGAGGCGGAGGTTGCAGTGAGCTGAGATTGCACCATTGCACTCCAGCCTGGGTGACAAAAAGCAAAACGCTGTCTCAAAAGAAAAAAAAAAAAAAAAAAGCCAGGTGCCATGGCTCACGCCTGTAATTCCAGCATTATGAAAGGCCAAAGGTGTGGATCACTTGAGGACAGGAGTTCCAGACCAGCCTTGCCAACATGGTAAGACCCCATCTCTACTGAAAATACAAAAATTAGCCGGGCATGTGGTACACTCCTGTAATGTAATCCCAGTTTCTCGGGAAGCTGAGACACGAGAATAGCTGGAACTCGGGAGATGGAGGCTGCAGTGAGCCGAGATTGCTCCAGTGCACTCCAGCCTGGGAAACAGCAAGACTGTGCCCCCCCAAAATAAGGCAAAAACCTAAAACAACCAAAGAAGCTGGGCGCATGAATCTGGGCACCATTGCACTCCAGCCTAGGTAAACAAAGCCAAACAATCCTTCCACCGGCAAAAAACAAAGCAAAAGCAAATACACAACAAAACTCTCATTTCAACCACCACAACCAGGGAAGAGCGCGTACGCAGCCCCCACTATCACAAATTATGCGGTCGAGTTTCCCACATCTGGGAAAGCAGCGGGGGTCAGCATAATTGGAGTGTAATGGATGAGCCTCGCCCTGGGAAAACCACCTTCGTGATCATGGTATCTCCCCAGCCAGGTAAGTATGAGGTACTTGCCAGACCCCAGCAATCCCCGGTGCCACCCACATCATTGTAAACTGCGTGTAACTCCTGAAACGACTCTAATTGTACTCTGTCCACATATCGTGAACAAAATAGATTTTTATACTATATCTTAGTGTTGGCGACAGAGTTGTGCAAAAAGGAACGCCCTTCCAAAATGCAGTCTTTAATTTACTCCCCCTCCCGGCGTCACGTCATGCGTAGGCCTGGCTGGTCAGAGAGCACAGCTGCGCTCTCATCTGGGCCCGCTTCCAACCACCAGTTCCTCCTCCCGCTCGCATCAATGCAAGTGACGTCTGTCAGGCCATTTTCCTGACAAAAACGCACCACCTCCCTACTTTTGGCGTAGCCTAAGGCCTTCGGATCTCCCAGTATGGAGAGTTTCCTTGAGCAAACAGACGTGAATGAACTTTTAGTCGCGGGATACCCACGCTATGCACCAGCCGAGCATCATTTTCTCTTATTCCAAGAAGGGGAATAGGGCATGCTAGCAGGTTGTATTGCAGAGTGGAGGGTTTTGGAATCCAAGATCTGGACTGCAATCTAGTGTTCACAATGCAAGACTTTCGATGAGCTTATGGCCTCAACTTGTTCCTCAGTTTGTAAAACCTGCATTACTGTCCTTGGAGGAGTTCTTGTAAAGACTAAACCAAATAAATTAACGAATAGCTTAAACCTTAAAGCATAATTATAACATGTGAGTCACGCAATCCAATAAAAACCCTAAAGCAAACCAAGAAATACTAACAGCTAACATCTACTGTTTACCATGCACCTGGACTAAATTTATGGTTAATCCTCACAACGTTGAAGTAGGAAATGGAATCATCCCCATTTCATGGATAAAGAACCTGAGGCATGATGAAGATTCTTTGCTGGCCGGCTGAGGTGGCTCATGCCTGTAATCCCAATACATTTAGGAGGCCCAGGCGGGCGGATCACCTGAGGTCAGGGGTTCGAGACCAGCCTGGCCAACATGATGAAACCCCGTCTCTACTAAAAATACAAAAATTAGCTGGGTGTGGTGGCACGCGCCTGTAATCCCAGCTATTTGGGAGGCTGAGGCAGGAGAATTGCTTGAATCTGGGAGGCGGAGGTTGCAGTGAGCCAATGAGCCGTGATCACGCCACCACACTCCAGCCTGGGCGACAGAGCGAGACTCTGGTTCAAAAAAAAAAATTCTTTTCTTGTTTGCTTGGCGAAACCTTAGTCAGGCTTCTGAATCTTCTCATAGGCCAGTCTGTGCATGTTCTTGTAAAATCTAGTTTTAGTAAAGGAACCCTACTAATTCAATTTAGCTGAAACCCAAATTCTCCAAATCTGATCAGGTTCCTCATCCTGCACCACCCCCCAGGTGATATCTGATCACCCCAGCCTGTCTTCAGCAAGAATCCTGTTAGATCAGTTTAGCCAGAATTCCTCTTACCCCTGATGTTTCCTCTTGGTAATTTTCCATCCACTGACCTCCACACTGCTCCTTGGCTATAAATTCCCATTTGCCCATGCTGTACTTTGGACTTGTGCCCAATCTTTCTCCTCTACTATAAGACCCCATTGCAGTGGTCCCTATACCTATCCTGATGGTCCTAAACAAAGTCATCCTTACAGCAAAAAATTCACCTCTCCCAGTTACCAAAGCCTCTTCTACTGATGTGCCTGGAGGAGCTACAGTAACTATAAACCCCTGCAAATGTGGAGGAAGTAACTAGAGCCTGGGTCCAGTCATGACTGTCTACTGAATCATCTTAGCCAATGCTCACTGAAGGCTCATGGTGCTCCCAGCACAGGGAGAAGAACTTCACACACCTTAACTCATTTAATCCACTCAATAATTCTACAGAGTAGACAATATCTCCATTTTGCAGATGAGAAAACTGAGGCCAAGAGAGGCTGATATATGCCCAAGTGGCAGAGAAGGAATTAAAATCCACATAGACATCCCCAGAGAGGACTTCCTTTTTTATTTTTATGCACACATAGACAAGGGTGACATCTATAGAAAACAATCTGGATCACCCAGAAAGCATGTGGCATCCCAGGTGAACTGCTATGTTAGGTAACTGGCCCAAGGGCTCTAGTCACCCACCCTAACATCCCACCCAAAGACCCTGAGGACTGGGGGGTCAATATATTACATCACACAGTTTGAGAAGCTGTAGGATGGAAACTTTCTGGCAAGTGAGTATCATTTGTTCCGGGTATATGTCAAATTAGAAAAAAAGGCTGAGAACCACTGTTCTAAGGCAAGCATAAAAAATGGAAACTGGCAATTATCAACACTGTATGAATGGAGGATTAGGGATACATCTATATTGTGTAAAAAAGGGAGAGACAATGCCAGGCGCAGTGGCTCACCCCTGTAATCTCAGCACTTTGGGAGGCTGAGGGGGGCAGATCACTTGAGGTCAGGAGTTCAAGACCAGCCCGACCAACATGGTGAAACCCTGTCTCTACTAAAAATACAAAAATTAGCCAGGTATGGTGGGGCATGCCTGTAATTCCAGCTACTGGGGAGGCTGAGGCAGAAGAATGGCTTGAACCCAGGAGGCAGAGGTTGCAGTGAGCTGAGATCATGCCACTGCACTCCAGCCTGGGCAAAAGAGCAAGACTCTGTCTCAAAACAAAAACAAAAACACCACCAAAAAAACCACCAAAAAAAGCAATAGAAAAAAAAAACCACCAAAAAAAAGGAGGAGCCGTGGAGAGGAGTTTGTCACATTTGCTGAAAGTCACCACACGATGGCTATAGAATGTAACAAGCCAGCTGCTGGGCATGGTGGCTCACGCCTGTAATCCTAACACTTTGGGAGGCCAAGGTAAGTGGATCACTTGAGGTCAGGAGTTCGAAACCAGCCCGATCAACATGGTGAAACCCCGTGTCTACTAAAAATACAAAAATTAGCCAGGTGTGGTGGCGCATGCCAGTAATCCCAGCTACTCGGGAGGCTGAGGCAGGTGAATCGCTTGAACCTGGGAGGCAGAGGTTGCAGTGAGATTAGATCAGGCTACTGCACTCCAGCCTGGGCGATAGAGATACTCCATCTCAAAAAAAAAAAAAAAAAAAAAAAGCCAGCAACAGCTTGAGACTTGATTGAGGTTTAGCAAGAAGCACCCTCATGTGAATACGTGTTAACGAGATGTCAGGAAGGAGCACTGGTGCTGCTCTAATCTGATGTTACTCCCTTGCCCAAAGCCCTTCAATACTCCTTATTGTCCTCTGGATAAAGCCCCAACTCCATCCCATGCTCCTTGAGGCTCTGCATGGGCTGGCTCCACAGCTTTTCCAGCCTGCCTGTACTGTCCACCATGCTGCAGTGGCAGCCACAGCTACAGCTGCAGCCTCCTTCCAGCCTTAGAGCTTTTGCCTGTGTAGTTCCCCTTGCTTAAAATGTTTTTACCCTGCCTCTCCTGCTAAATCTAACTTCTCATGCTGAGTTCCCTCTGTTATCATAGTAAGAGTCCTTTAATTTCTCTTTTAGTCCTTATCACATCTCCAATCCATTCATTATTCCACTGTGTGATTATCAGTCAGTTTCCTGGGCTAGACTACAGACTGTCCAAGGACCTGAGAGTTTTCATCTGTCACTGCTGGAGTCTTAGGCTAGCAAAGTACCTTGCATGGAAGATATCTATACCTATCTACCTATATTTCTGCCTGTCCATCTGTCTATAGGATGCATGTGTATAATGATTAGAAAGCTGAGAAATGTGATAGAAAAGGAGTGTGGGAAGCCTGAATAAACTTTGAAAAGATTAAAAAAAAAAAAAATTGGGAAGGTAAGAATAAGGATCAAGGACCAAGATACTAAATTCAGCCAGGCGCTGTGGCTCACGCCTGTAATCCCAGCACTTTGGGAGGCTGAGGCAGGTGGATTACTTGAGGTCAGGTGTTTGAGACCAGCCTGGCCAATATGGAGAAATCCGTCTCTACTAAAAATATAAAAATTAGCCGGGTGTGGTGGCAGGCACCTGTAATCCCAGCTACTCGAGAGGCCGAGACAGGAGAATTGCTTGAACCCAGGAGGCAGAGGTTGCAGTAAGCTGAGATTGCGCCACTGCACTCCAGCCTGGGCTACAGAGTGAGACTCCCTCTCAAAAAAAAAAAAAAAAAAAAGTGACTATACTTAATATATTCTTGAAAATTCCTGAGAGCATATGTTAAGCATCTTTACAACAATAAAATGATACAAGTACATATGGTAATGCATATGTTAATTAGCTCCCTGTAGCCATTCCACAATGTATAATACTTCAAAACAACATGTACACAATAAATATATACAATTGGGACACTGATTACCATTACCTTTCCAAATATTGCTTTCACTCCACCTTCTGGAACTCCCATTGCATTTATATTGACCCCTCTCATTCTATTCTCTATCTCTTTGAAACTTTCTTGCATTTTCCCATCTCTGCATTTCTTTGAGCTACATCCTGGGTAATTTTTCAGATATGTCTTCACTAATTCTCTCTTTGGCAGTGTCTGCTGCTTAACCCATTCACTACGATTATTATTCCAATTATTGTACTTTCATTTTGAGAAATGAATAGACTAGAGAGGGTTTCCTTTTGCTTCTGCCTGGTGCCTGGGGCATTACCAAGCCAGGCTAATTTAAAGTAACTTTTTGTCCCATCCCCTAACATATACATATAGCAGTATGAATTCTGGCCCATTTTGAGGGACTGTGAGTTGTGAGATAGTGGTAAAGATTTCTCTGCCCCTTCCCATTCTCAGGCTGAGGCTGAGACAGGCACATATCTCTAACATCTTTCTCTTGGGGAGGGGGCATTCCTCAGAACTGAGGGTGTTCTTCTCCTGGGGTGGTCGCTTTATAGAATAGGGAGGGGCTCTCTAGTCAGACCTCCCACCTGGATCAGGCCCCAGGCTTTGTCTCCTGCCTGTGGTCCATTAAAAGCCAGATCCAGAGCTTCTGAGGATGGCCAATGTCCTCAGGAAATACACAGGGTCCATCCCTGCCTTTCCTTTCTGGATTTGTTTTCTTTCTCTGGGTCTCTGTGGATTTCTCTTTTTGCTAGATCAGGAATTTATTTTAAAAACTCATTTTCTTGTTCTATTTTCTCAACATTTTACATATTTTGAGCTTAGAAAAGCCTTCCCTGGACCTCAGGTCTACTCACTGCCAGAGAAGCTTATCCCTCAATTCATCTGATCCTTCAGACTTTCACGCCGTTTCACTCACTAGGCCCCTAGCCCAATCTCTCACCTACTTCATGCTGCACCACAGCGTATTTCCTCTATCTCATGGGTCCCCAACTTTTTTGGCACCAGAGACCAGTTTTATGGAAGACAAATTTTCCATTTTTCCACGGATAATAGGGGGTGGGTGGGAATGGTTTCAGGATGAAACTGTTCCACCTTAGCTGATCAGGCATTAGTTAGATTCTCATAAGGAGTGTGCAACCTAGATCCCCGGCATGCTCAGTTCACAATAGGGTTCACGCTCCTATGAGAATCTAATGTGGCTGCTGATCTAACAGGAGGCGGAGCTCAGGTGGTAATGACACTCACCTCCTGCTGTGTGGCCTAGTTCCTAACAGGCCACCAACTGGTACCATGCACGGTCCGGGGGTTTGGAATCCCTTGCTCTAACTGGTCCTAGAGCCAACCAACAGTCATCTCCTCTACTCCCATTTCCCCAGCACTGCTGGAGAAAGAAAGTTGCAGAATCTTCCAGCACTCTTACTCCAAATACTCCAAATTTATGCAAACTGCAACTACATCCTCACTGCTGCTTGGCATTCCTTTTTTTTTTTTTTTGAGCTGGAGTCTCACTCTATCACCCAGGCTGCAGTTCAGAGGTGCAATCTCAGATCACTGCAATCTCTGCCTCCTAGGTTCAAACGATTCTCCTGCCTCAGCCTCCGGAGTAGCTGGGATTATAGGCAGGCGCTACCAGGCCCAGCTAATTTTTTTTATTTTTAGTAGAGATGGGGTTTCACCATGTTGGCTAGGCTGGCCTCAAACTCCTTGGCCTCCCAAAGTGCTGGGATTACAAGCCTGAGCCACCACACCCAGTTGGCATTCCTTTTTTTGTTTGTTTGTTTTTTGAGACGGAGTCTCGCTCTGTCACCCAGGCTTGAGTGCAATGGTATGATCTCGGCTCACTGCAACCTTTGCCTCCCGAGTTCAAGCGATTCTCCTGCTTCAGCCTCCTGAGTAGCTGGGATTACAGATGCACGCCACCATGCCTAAGTTTTGTATTTTTACTAGAGACGGGTTTTCTCCATGTTGGCCAGGCTGGTCTTGAACTCCTGACCTCAAGTGATCTGCCAGCCTCGGCCTCCCAAAGTGCTGGGATTACAGGGGTGGGCCACCACGCCCGGCCGGCATTCCTTTTATACATACTTTTTTTTTTCTTTCAATTTCTTCTACCCAGCTGTTTCAAATGTTCTCCACAATTGAGTGGTTCTCCGTGACAGTGGAGCCACTCCCAAAGGGAAATTTTGAAATTCTGTGGGGATGTTTTTGTTTCCCTGTGTAGTCATGCCAAACCTTTACATATTAAAATATGGTACTGTAGGGCAGGGCGCGGTGGCTTATGCCTGTATTCCCAGCACTTTGGGAGGCTGAGGCGGGCGGTACATACGGTCAGGAGTTCGAGACCAGCCTGGCCAATATGGTGAAACCATAAAAAAAAATAACAAATATAAAAAATTAGCCAGGTGTGGTGGTGCACACCTGTAGTATCAGCTACTCGGGAGGCTGAGGCAGGAATATCACTTGAACCCGGGAGGCAAAGGTTGCAGTGAGCCAAGATTGTGCCACTGCACTCCAGCCTGGGTGACAGAGTAAGACTCTGTCTCAAAAACAAATAAATAAATAAATGTATTGTAACTTATTTTATTTTTCTCTCTCTTTTATATTTGTGTTGTTTTGTTTTTAAGACAGGGTCTTGCTCTGTAACCCAGGCTGGATGGAGTGCAGTCACGCAATTTCAGCTCACTGTAGCCTCAACCTCTTGGGCTCTGGTGATCTTCCACCTCACCCTCCTGAGTAGCTGGGACCACAGGCATGCACCACCATGCCCAGCTAATTTTTTCTTTTCTTTTCTTTTGTACAGTTGGGGTTAAGCCATGTTGCCCAGCTTGGTCTCGAACTTCTGGACTCAGGCGATCCTCCTGCCTTGGCCTCCCAAAGTCCTGGGATTATAGATGTGTGCCACCCCACGTGGCTTCTCTCCCTCATATTATAGTTAGAACATATTATCTGTGGGGTAACTATATGTAGTTTGTATTTTCTATGAATATCTTCAGGGTAGTAAGTGGAATGTTACTAGTTGTTATAAAAGGAAACCCTGGGCCAGGCACGGTGTCTCCCACCTGTAATCCTGGCACTTTGGGAGGCCAAGGCAGGCAGAATACCTGAGATCAGGAGTTTGAGACCAGTCTGGCCAACATGGTGAAACCCTGTCTTTACTAAAAATACAAATATTTAGCTGGGCATGGTGGCATGCGCCTCTAATCCCAGCTACTTGGGAGGCTGATGCAGGGGAATTGCTTGAATCAGGGAGGTGGAGGCTGTAGTGAGCCGAGATCGCACCACTGCACTCCAGCCTGAGTAACAGAGCTAGACCCTGTCTCAAAAAAAAAAAAAAAGAAACACTTAGAAACACTTGATTTGACAGAATTGACAACCACAAACGAATCCTATTGCATCCACATCATTTTCACAGGAGTGAGAATAACTTCTTTACGATGAAAGTCCGGCCAGGCACAGTGGCTCACGCCTGTAATCCTAGCACTATGGGAGGCCAAGGCAGGCAGATCACGTGAGGTCAGGAGTTCGAGACCAGCCTGACCAACATGGCGAAACCCCGTCTCTACTAAAATATAAAAATTAGCTGGGCATGGTGGCTCAGGCATGTAATCCCAGCTACTTGAGAGGCAGAGGCACAAGAATTGCTTGAACCTGGGAGGTGGAGGTCGCAGTGAGCCGAGATTGTGCCACTACACTCCAGCCTGGGTGACAGAGGAAGACTCCATCTCAAAAAACAAAAGGAAACACTAACAAGAAAACATAGGTGTAAATCTTCTTGACCTCCAATTAGGGAATGATTTCTTACATGACATCAAAAGCACAAGTATAGAATGTCAATCATCCTTCAATAAAGTGGTTAAAAAAAAAAGATTTCTCTTCAGTGAGGCCTTTGGAGAAAAAAAGGCAGGTAGGCTGGGCGCGGTGGCTCACACCTGTAATCCCAGCACTGTGGGAGGCAGAGGTGGGCGCATCACTTGAAGCCAGGAGTTCGAGACCAGACCAGCCTGGCCAACATGACGAAACCCCATCTCTACAAAAAACACAAAAATCAGCTGGACATGGTAGTGCATGCCTATAATCCCAGCTTCTCGGGAGGCTGAGGCATGAGAATCGCTTGAGCCTGGGAGGCAGAAGTTGCAGTGAGCTGACATTGTGCCACTGCACTCCAGCGTGGGTGACAGAGGGAAATTATCTCAAAAAAAAAAAAAAAAAAAAAAGATGCAAATAGCCAATAAGCACACGAAAATATGCTCAATATCCTTAGCCATCAGGATAATGCAAATCAAAATCACCATGAAATACCACTTCACCCTCACTATGATTGCTAGAATCGAAATGACAAGTATCTGGCTATGAGTGGGCAAACTAGTTGATTTTCCTGAAAAAGGCTAAAACTACGAAGAAGATTGTGCCAAGCCTTGAGTGTGCTGAGTCCAACTGCAGAACAAAGAGAATGCTGGGTATTAAGAGATGTAAGCATTTTGAAGTGGGAGGAGATGAGAAGAGAAAGGGCCAAATGATATACAGTTCTAAGTGTCATCTTTTGTTTTATAATGAAGACAATAAAATATTGAGGTTATGTTCACATAAAAAAAAAAGTCTCCAGACAATCTCTGGCTCTTTCTAAAAATCAAACTATCTTTTAAATGGGTGAATTGTATGGTATAATATTAATAGATGGCTTCCCCATCTCCCTTCCCCAGACAGACTCCCGATTATGACAAGGACTACGTTCCAAGGGTATCTGCATTCCCCTCACCCAGAATAACCTTTATCCACAATAAGTACCCCATTATATATTGGCTGAATTGAATGAACTGGAAATCAAACTCAGGAAGCATTTCCAAAAGGATTTCCTTTAAACATGTTTTTAATTTTTAGAGATAGGGTCTTGTTCTGTCACCTGGGCCTCCAAAAGTACTGGGATTACAATACAAGCACAAGCCACTGAGCCTGGACTTTCTGCATTTTTAAATTGATAGATCACAGTAATATGTAACTTTTTCCCTTTTTAAAACTACTATGGGCCGTGGCTCACACATGTAATCCCAGCACACTGGGAGGCTGAGGTTAATGGATCACCTGAAGTCACGAGTTCAAGACCAGCCTGACCAATACAGTGAAACCCCATCTCTACTAAAATACAAAAATTAGTCGGCCGGGAGCAGTGGCTCACGCCTGTGATCTCAGCACTTTGGGAGGCCAAAGAGGGCAGATTATCTGAGGTCAGGAGTTCAAGCCTAGCCTGGCCAAAATGGTGAAACCCCATCTCTACTAAAAATATAAATATTAGCCAGGCGTGGTGGCAGGTGCCTGTAATCCCAGCTACTCAGGAGGCTGAGGCAGGAGAATCACTTGAACCCAGCGGACGGAGGTTGCAGTGAGCCAAGATCACAGCATTGCACTCCAGCTTGGATAACAAGAGAGAAACTCCATCTCAAAAAAAACAAAACAAAACAAAACAAAAAACCCAGGCTTGGTGGCAGGCATCTGTAATCTCAGCTACTAAGGAGGCTGAGGCAAGAGAATCACTTGAACCTGGGAGGCAGAGGTTGTAGTGAGCCAAGATCATGCCATTGCACTACAGACTGAGCAACAAGAGCAAAACTTCATCTCAAAAAAACAAAACAAAACAAAAAAACAAAAAAAACTACTACTATGTCAGAACCTAAAGCTGATCCATTCAAAACAGTCATTTTAGAATGCAGTAAATGAATTTCAATTCTATAGTCATGTTAAAAGCAGGTTAAAATCCTTTAGGGGCCAGATATGGTACTCATGCTTGTAATCCCAGCACCTTGAGAGGCCGAGGTGGGAGGATCACTTGAGGCCAACAGTTCAGACCAGCCTGGACAACGTAGCGAGACCCTATCACTACAAAAAGTGTTGTTTTTTTTTTAAATTAGCCAGCTGACCATGTGTGGTGGCTCACACCTGTAATCCCAGTACTTTGGGAGGACGAGGCAGGTGGATCACCCGAGGCCAAGTTCAAGACCAGTCTGGCCAACATGGCGAAACCCTGTCTCTACTAAAAAATACAAAAAAGTAGCCAGGCATTGTGGCGGGCACCTGTAATCCCAGCTACTCAGGAGGCTGAGGCAGGAAAATTGCTTGAACTCAGGAGGTAGAGGCTGCTATGAGCCGAGATCAAACCATTGCACTCCAACCTGGGCAACAAGAGGGAAACTCCGTCTCAAAAAAAAAAAAATTAGCCAGCCATGGTGGCACGTGCCTGCATAGCTACTTGGAAGGCTGAGATAGAAGGACTGTTTGAGTCCAGGAGGTCAAGGCTGCTTTGAGCCATGATCAAGCACTACTGTACTCCAGTCTGGGAGACAAGAGCAAGACCCCGTCTCTAAAAATAAAATTGCTTAGAGGAAATCCTTCCTGAGTTTGATTTCCAGTTCATTTGACTCAGTCAACATATATGTGGTACTCACTGTGTACAAAGTTTATGCTGGATTAAGGGAACACAGACAAGAGAAAACACCAAGGAAGCCTGTTACTATCATAGACTAAACAGTAGTACAGCTTCTCACTTCCATGGAAATTTAAAGACACAGTTCACAAGAAACAAGCAAGGAGAAGCCAAAATCGGCCACTTGACAATCACACTGGCTACTTCCCATTTGACAAAGAATAACACAGGGGAAAGCGTGAACACAGTCGCCCACTACCACAAATTAGGCAGCTGAGTCTCCCACATTTGGGGAAATCACAGGGGCCAGCAAACAGAATGCAATGAGTGAAACTCGCCCTGGGAAAACCACCTTTGTGGTCAGGGTATCTTCCCTGATGGGTAAGTGGAAGGCATGGTTGTTGCCTGACATCTCACCCTCAGATTCAAAACACTCTTCACATAGGGTCACTCTCCTTGCATAAGTTCTAGCCTGCCACTTAGAAGATAGAGACTTTTCCAAAGTTTAAGAGCCAGAAATGGCCGGGCGCAGTGGCTCACACCTGTAATCCCAGCACTTTGGGAGGCTGAAACGGGCAGATCACAAGGTCAGGAGTGATCTGAGACTAGCCTGGCCAATATGGTGAAACCTCATCTCTACTAAAAATACAAAAATTAGCCTGGTATGGTGGCGGTGCCTGTAAGCCCAGCTACTCAGGAGCCTAAGGCAGGAGAATTGCTTGAACCTGGTAGGCAGAGCTTGCAGTGAGCAGATATCGCGCCATTGCATTCCAGTCTGGGTGACACAGCGAGACTCCAACTCAAGAAAAAAAAAAAAAAAAAAAAAAAAGGAAGTTTTCAGATGTGATTGATTTAAGATGAAAAGCTTATCCAGATGGGCCTAATGTAATCACAGGGTCCTTAACAGAAGGACACTGGGAAGACAGTGTGGCGATTCCTCAAGGATCTAGAACTAGAAATATGATTTGACCTGCTAATCCCATTACTGGGTATATACCCATAGGATTATAAATCGTGCTACTTTAAAGACACATGCACATGTATGTTTACTGTGGCACTATTCACAATAGCAAAGACTTGGAACCAACCCAAATGTCCATCAACGATAGACTGGATAAGAAAATGTGACACATATACAACATGGAATACTATGCAGCCACAAAAAAAGGATGAGTTCATGTCCTTTGTAGGGACATGGATGAAACCAGAAACCATAATTCTGAGCAAACTATCGCAAGGACAGAAAACCAAACACCGCACGTTCTGATAGGTGGGAACAGAACAATGAGAACACTGGACACAGGGCAGGGAACATCACACACTGGGGCCTGTCATGGGGTGGGGGAATGGGGGAAGGATAGAATTAGGAGAAATACTTAACGTAAATGACGAATTAATGGATGCAGCAAATCAACATGGCACATATATACATATGTAACAAACCAGCACATTGTGCACATGTACCCTAGAACTTAAAGTATAATAATAATAATAATAATAATAATAAAAAGAGAAGGACACTGCAGCCGGGCACCGTGGCTCACACCTGTAATCCCAGCACTTTGGGAGGCTGAGGCAGGTAAATCACCTGAGGTTAGGAGTGCGAGACCAGCCTGGCCAACATGGTGAAACCCCATCTCTACTAAAAATACAAAAATTAGCTGGGCGTGGTGGCGCATGCCTGTAATCCCAGCTACTCAGGAGGCTGAGGCAGGAGAATCCCTTGAACCCTTGAGGCTGAGGTTGCTGTGAGCTGAGATCACTCCATTGCACTCCAGCCTGGGCTATGAGAGCTACTCAGGAGGCTGAGGCAGGAGAATCCCTTGAACCCTTGAGGCTGAGGTTGCTGTGAGCTGAGATCACTCCATTGCACTCCAGCCTGGGCTACGAGAGCAAAACTCGGTCTCCAAGAAAAAAAAAAAAGCAGGACTCTGGGGGTTCACGAAAATATATAAAGACAGAAGAAAAGTCAGAAGATGCTAAATTGTTAGCTTTGAAAAGGAAAGGGCTACAAACAAGAAAAATGTGAAGGTAACACTCCCTTAGAGCCTCCAGAAAATTGGCCATTCAGACATCAATCTCTGGGTATTCCAAAACAAGAATTATGACATAACACGAGATTACAACACAATACAGGAGAACCTAAGAAGTAAAGATACAAGGAACGTTTTTCACAAACAAGCCAGAACACGAAAGAGTACAAATACAGTCCTCACTACCACAAGTTAGACACACATCCACGGTACAACACACAAGCAATCATTTCGGGAAAACCACTTTTGTAATCATGGTAGTTGCTCTGCTGGGTAAACGTAAGTCCTGCGACCTGCCTGGGAGCTAACCCTTAGATTCAAACCACTCTAAATATAGGGTCATTTTTCTCATGTGCTCTTCAGACCCCCTAATTTCTGAAATAAAGATTTTTTTCCAAATTACAATAATCCAGCAGCTATATTTTTAATATCTGGCTATTCAAAATCTTAGGAAATATAAGCCTAGGGTACAAATAGCCAGCAGTCACTGCGCTTATCTACATACTCCACACCCCTTTTTTTTTTTTTTTTTTTTTTTTTTTTGAGACGGAGTCTCGCTCTGTCGCCCAGGCTGGAGTGCAGTGGCCGGATCTCAGCTCACTGCAAGCTCCGCCATTCTCCTGCCTTAGCCTCCCGAGTAGCTGGGACTACAGGCGCCCGCCACCTCGCCCGGCTAGTTTTTTGTATTTTTTAGTAGAGACGGGGTTTCACCGGGTTAGCCAGGATGGTCTCGATCTCCTGACCTTGTGATCCGCCCGTCTCGGCCTCCCAAAGTGCTGGGATTACAGCCTTGAGCCACCGCGCCCGGCACTCCACACCCCTTTTGATGATCTTATTCAGCATGTCCTTTCCTAGTATGCTTGGTGACATAACTGACATAAAACTCAAAAATGCTCTACAGATTAAAAGATAAATAACGTAAACTAGCTCCTGCCTTTAAGGGTTTGGCGCTAATGATGTCACTATGGCGTCTTTTCTCTTTTTTTTTCCCCTCCCAGAGACAAAGTCTTGCTTTGTTGCCCAGGCTGGGGTGCAGTAATTATCGAACTTCTGGCCTCAGGGGATCCTCCAGCTTCAGCCTTCCCCAGCAGCTGTGAAAACAGGCGTGCACTGGTTTCTTGCACAGTTAAACAAGTTCCTATGCACGTAACCTGAATAAGTTTGAAAACATGAAATTTGGTAAAATTATTTCTGAAAATCCAGTCTACATATCTGAAAATCCAATCTCCGTATAGGTTACCTACCAGTCCAAATTGTCATGCTTACGTACAAAATGCTGTCTTTCAAACATACAGCAAAGGATCAATCTTACTTGAAAGATCAATTGCACAACGCTAATTCTAATTTTGAATGAAGCAGGCTGGAAGCTGTGGCTCCTGCCTGTAATCCCAGCACTTTGGGAGGCTGATGCTGGCGGATCACTTGAGGTCAGAAATTCGAGACCAGCCTGGCCAACATGGTACAACCCTATCTCTAATAAAAATACAAAAGTCAGCCGGGAGTGAT
Source organism: Macaca mulatta (assembly GCF_049350105.2). Classification (NCBI taxonomy): domain Eukaryota; kingdom Metazoa; phylum Chordata; class Mammalia; order Primates; family Cercopithecidae; genus Macaca; species Macaca mulatta. Next base: position 51,306,937 of record NC_133421.1, on the reverse strand, counting down.
GGCAGGCACCTGTAATCCCAGCTACTCAGGAGGCAGGAGAATCTATTGAACCTAGGAGGTGGAGGTTGCAGTGAGCCGAGATCACGCCACTGCACTCTTGCCTGGGCGACAGAGCGAGACGCCATCTCAAAAAAAACCCCACAAAAACAAAAACAAAAACAAAAAACCAAATTAGAATTGGAGTTTCAGAGTTAACAGTGTTCTTCAATTGTCTTTCCAAGATCACACTAGAATCACCCTAATTTCCCACATCTTTTATCTTACAGAATGACTCTTCTGGTATCTTCTCCTCTGCCAAAATAAATTAGCCAGAGTTTACAACTTCTTTTCCCTTGTCTCTGACTTCAAGCTCACAGTTTTCCATCTTTACAACAGGAAGAAATAATGCTGTTTTAAAAAATCTTGGGCCGGGCACAGTGGCTCACACCTGTAATCCCAGCACTTTGGGAGGCTGAGGTGGGTGGATCACCTGAGGTCAGGAGTTCAAGACCAGCCTAGCCAACATGGCGAAACCCTCTACTAAAAATAAAAAAAATTAGCCAGGCATGGTGGTGGGCGCCTGTAATCCCAGGTACTCAGGAGGCTGAGACAGGAGAATTGCTTGAACCCAGGAGGCAGAGGCTGCAGTGAGCCGAGATCGTGCCATTGAACTCCAGCCTGAGTGACAAGAAACTCTGTCTCTAATGATAAATAAATAAAAATCTTGATAAACAAGCAACAACTGAGAACATAGAGGTGTCTTAGATGGGGAGAAAAATAATATTGGGACAAGGAGGTAGGGGATTCTGTGATGCAAGCAGACACGTGTTCTCAAGTCTGATGTTCTGACAGTCTATCAATTTTTATATATATTTCAAAGAAGTATTATGTAATATATATGTACACATATATGTATATGTATGCTCTATAAATGATCAACATTTTGTTTTGTCAAATAAAACACACTTTGAAATCTGGTTGGAGGGCTGGTCGTGGTGGCTCACACCTGTAATCCCAGTACTGTGGGAGGCCGAGGCAGGTGGATCATTTGAGGCCAGGAGTTCAAGACTAGCCTGGCAAACATGGTGAAACCCTGTCTCTACTAAAAACACAAAAATATCTGGTGGTGCGCGTCTGTCATCCTAGCTACTCAGGAGGCTGAGGCAAGAGAATCGCTTGAACCCGGGAGGCAGAGGTTGCAGTGAGCTAAGATCATGCCATTGAACGCCAGCCTGGGTGATAGTGGGAAACTCTTGTCTCAAACAGAAAAGCAAAAAGAAATCTGGTGGAACAACTCATGTAAGGGAAAAGGTGATGTATGTGAACTATACTGCTGTTACCACTAAACAGTTCTTAAACAACCAAAATGCCAGTTTCAGAAGATTTGTGACTAGCAGTGCCTTCTTCAGGCTATTGTACAGCGGCACCATCACAGCTTACTGCAGCCTTGATCCCCAGGGGTCAAGTGATCCTCCCACCTGAGCGTCCTGAGTAGCTGGGACTGCAGACACACACTACCATGTCTGGCTAATTTTTGTACTTTTTGTAGAGAGGGAGTTTCACCATGTTGCCCAGGCCAGGCTCAAACTCCTGGGCTCAAGCAGTTGACCCATCTCTGCCTCCCAAACAGGTGGGATGAGAGGCATGGAACCACCATGCCCAGGCCACGGAGTGTTTCTTTCTTTCTTTCTTTCTCTCTCTCTCTCTTTCTTTCTTTCTTTCTTTCTCTCTCTCTCTCTCTCTTTCTCTCTTCCTTTCTTTCCTTTCTTTCCTTCTTTCCTTCTTTCTTTCTTTTCCTTCCTTCCTTCCTTCCTTTCTTTCTTTCTTTTTTGAGACAGAGTCTTGCTGTGTCGTCTATAGAGTGCAGTGGCACCATCTTGGCTCACTGCAACATCTGCCTCCCGGGTTCAAACAGTTCTCCTGCCTCAGCCTCCTGAGTAGCTGGGATTACAAGTATGTGCCACGATGCCCAGCTAGTTTTTATATTTTTGGTAGAGACGGGTTTTTGCCACATTGGCGAGGCTGGTCTTGAACTCCTGACCTCAAATGATCCACCTGCCTCAGCCTCCCAAAGTACTGGGATTACAGGTGTGAGCCACCGCGACCACTCCTCCAACCAGATTTCAAAGTGTGTTTTATTTCACAAAACAAAATGTTGATAATTTATAGGCCCACCTCAGCCTCCCAAAGTGCCGGGATTACAGGCGTGAGCCACCATGCCCGGCTGCCCAGCCTACAGAGTCTTAAGTGGCCTGTGAATCCTCACAAGTCCCAGTTTCAATATTTCACAAAAATTTCACTGTTACTGGCCTAGTTATCAAAATATCTATTTAGGGGAGTCAGCCTTAGGCAAAAAGATGTCTGTCCTCCACTGTCTTGTAACTCTAAGCAAGTTACAAAAAATGCTACTGTTACAATCCTCACAGAGGCCCTGCATACCATAATACCCTTTGAGAAGAGCCACATTTCTTTGATTAGAAAAAAATGAGGAGCTGGGTGTCGTAGCTCACACCTATAATCCCAGCACTTTGAGAGGCCAAGTTTGCAGCGTGCTGAGATCACACCATTGCACTCCAGCCTGGGCGACAGGGCGAGACTCCGTCTCAAAAAAAAGAAAAAAAAAGACAAAAATGAGGAAAGACAGCACGGTGGCTTATGCCTGTAATCCCAGCACTTTGGGAGGCTGAGGCTGCTGGATCACTTGAGGTCAGGAGTTCAAGACCAGCCTGGACAAGAGTTCAAGACCAGCCTGGACAACATAGCGGAACCCCATCTCTACTAAAGATATAAAAATAAGCCAGGCATGGTGGCACATGTCTGTAATCCCAGCTACTGGGGAGGCTGAGGCAGGAGAATTGCTTGAACCTGGGAGGTGGAGGTTGCAGTGAGCTGAGATCATGCCACTGCACACCAGCTTGAGTGACAAAGCAAGACTCCGTCTCAAAAAAAAAAAAAAGAGGAAATATGTTTAATACTAATATAAGTAAACATATAAAATCTTTATAAACTGCATCTAGTACATTATTAAGAGACACAGTTGGCCAGGCGCGGTGGTTTACACCTCTAATCCCAGCACTTTGGGAGGCTGAGGCAGGCGGATCACCTGAGGTCAGGAGTTCGAGACCAGCCTGGTCAACATGGTGAAACCCTGTCTCTACTAAAAATACAAAAATTAGCCGGGTATAGTGGCTCATGCCGGTAATCCCAGCTACTCAGGAGGCTGAGGCAGGAGAATTGCTTGAACCTGGAAGGTGGAGGTTGCAGTGAGCTGAGATCATGCCACTGCACTCCAGCCTGGGCAACAGAGCAAGACTCTGGCTCAAAAAAAAAAAAAGAGAGACACTTGGCCGTGTGGAGTGGCTCCCGCCTGTAATCCCAGCACTTTGGGAAGCCGAAGCAGGCAGATCACGAGGTCAAGAGATTGAGACTATCCTGGCCAACATGGTGAAACCCCATCTCTACTAAAAATACAAAAATTAGTTGGACGTGGTGGCGCATCCCTGTCATCCCAGCTACTCAGGAGGCTGAGGCAGGAGAACTGCTTGAAGCCGGGAGGTGGAGGCTGCAGTGAGCCGAGATGGCACCCCTGCACTCCAGCCTGGTGACAGAGCGAGACTCCGTCTCCAAAAAAAAAAAAAAAAAAAAAAAATTAAATAAATGAGACACAATTACTCAAGAGGTTTTATTCCAGGACTATAGGACCTACATATATAAAAGTATATGATAAGGGTAGCATTTCATATAGATAGGGAAGGAACTGATTATTTCAAAGACTGCTCCAAAAATTAGGTCACAACTGGAAAGAAAAAAAAAAAATGCTTCTGCTGGGCATGGTGGCCAAGGTGGGTGGATCACCTGAGGTCAGGAGCATGAGACCAGCCTGAGCAATATGATGAAATCCTGTCTACTAAAAATACAAAAATTACCTAGGCGTGGTGGTAGGTGCCTGTAATCCCAGCTACCCAGGAGGCTGATACAGGAGAATCGCTTGAACATGGGAGGTAGAGGTTGGAGTGAACTGAGATCACACCATTGCACTCCAGCGTGGGCAACAAGAGTGCAACTCGGTCTAAAAAAAAAAAAAAAAAATTGCTTCCATATTAGCCAGGCATGGTGACACAGGCCTGGAATCCCAGCTACTCTGGAGGCTGAGGCAGAAGAATCACTTGAACCAGGGAGGCAATGGTGGCAGTGAGCAGAGATCGTGCCATTGCACTCAAGCCTGGGTGACAGAGTGAGACCCTGTCTCAAAAATAAATAAATAAATAAAAAGTTTCCTTCCTCCTACCATTTATTTTTTAAAAAATCATATAGATTAATAGGGGGGCAGAGGTGAGCAGATCACCTGAGGTCAGGAGTTCGAGACCAGCCTGGCCAATATGGCAAAACCCTGTCTCTACTAAAAATACAAAAATAAGCTGGTGTCTCACGCCTGTAATCTCAGCTACTCAAGAGGCCGTGGCATGAGAATTGCTTGAACCCTCAAGACAGAGGTTGCAGCAAGCAGAAATCATGCCTAGGTGACAGAGCAAAACTCAATCTAAAAAAAAAATCATATAAATTAAAATTTCAAATGTTGAAGGAATGGGTCGTTAGAAAATAAAATAAAAAAATAAAAAAGATTCACATGTAGATCTAAACCATATGTAGAAATAATACAAATGAAAAATCCATTTATAATTTTGTATAGACCTTCTAAACATGTTACCAAAGTCAGAATACAAAAATTGAATACTTTAGATTTGGCCTAGTTTTGAAGGACCTGTTTTGAAGCACTTTGGGAGGCCAAGGTGGGTGGATCACTTGAGGTCAGGAGTTCAAGACTAGACTAGCCAACACGGCAAAACCATGTCTCTACTAAAAATACAAAAATTAGCCAGGCGTGGTGGCAGGCGCCTGTAATCCCAGCTACTTGGGAGGCTGGGCAGGAGAATCGCTTGAGCCTGGGAGGCGGAGATTGCAGTGAGCCGAGATTGCACCACTGCACTCCAGCCTGGGCAACAGAGCAAGATTCGGTGTCAAAAAAAAAAAAAAAAAAAAGGAATTTCAGATTTGACAGATAAATAGTTAATTAGGTGAAGGAGGGAGAGGTAATATTATAGACATCTGCAAACACTGTTGAGGGATGAGGCCTAGCATACACAAGGAACTAAGAAAAGGGCAAAGTAGCAGGAGTATAGGAAGCAAATGGGAGAGAGGAAAAGGAAGAAGCTAAAGAGGAAAAACAGGGGCCAAAACATGCAAGGCTTTTTTTAAGCCTTATTAGGAAATTTGGTCTTTATCCTAAGAGCAAAATAAGATGCGGTGCAGTGCCTCATGCCTGTAATCCCAGCACTTTGGGAGGCTGAGGTGGGTGGATCACCTGAGGTCAGGAGTTCAAGATCAGGCTGACCAACATGGGGAAACACTGTCTCTACTAAAAAATATATAAAAATTAGCTGGGTGTGGTGGTGTGCACCTGTAATCCCAGCTACTCAGTAGGCTGAGGCAGGACAATCACTTGAACCTGGGAGGTCGAGGTTGCAGTGAGCTGAGGTCACACCACTGCACTCCTGCCTGGGCGACAGGGCAAGACTCCGTCTCAAAAAAAAAAAAAAAAAAAGAGCAAAATAAGGAGTGACATAACTGAAATGTACTGTAAAAAGATCATGCCAGGACGACCATGGTGTCTTGCACCTGTAATCCCAGAACTTTGGGAGGCTGAGGCAGAAGGATGACTTGTAAAACCAGTCTGGGCAATACCTTGTCTTTACAAAAAATTTTAAAAATTAGCTAGGCACAGTGGCATGTGCCTGTTAGTCTCAGCTTCTTAGGAGGCAAAGGCAGAAGTACCTCTTCCTTGAGCCCAGGAGTTAAAGGTTGCAATGAGATATGATCATGCCACTGCACTCCATGACTGGAGTGCAGTGAACATGCAGAGTGAAAGGTAAGGAGGTGTCAAGGATGATTCTAGGTTTATGGTTTATGCAGATGGAAGGATGGATATGTGGTTCATGGAGGCAGGAAATGCAGGAAGAGGGCAAGGTTCTGGGAGTGGGGTGAAGATAATGAGTTAGATTTAAGATAGGCTGAGTTGGAGGAGACTTTGAATTGTCCGGTAGGCAATTAGATTTTTGTATCTAGAGGACAGAGGGTCAGGGCTAGAAATACAAATTTGAGAGTCACTGCCATGCCCAGGTTATGGAGGATGTGCTTGCAAAAGAAACAGAAAAGCCCAACATGTAGAAAAGAAATCAGAAGTGTGGCATTACAAAAGCCAACTAAGAAGAATGTTTCAAGGAGTCTATGGACAACAAATACATATTGTGCTTCTATTATGTATAAGGTCTTGTAAAATTGATACTGCTACTATATATGGCTGAGGCCTTAAAGAAGGAAGCTTTATCATAACCACCTCTAAAGCTATGCCTTGATTCAGAGGTTTTTTTTTTTTTTTCCCCCTCAGTCTGAACAACATTCACTTCTTTCTCCTATTCCCAAATCCACTTGAACAAGAAAGGTTACCTTTTCTTTTGAGATGCAGTCTCGCTTAATCACCCAGACTAGAGTGCAGTGGCGGAATTTCAGCTCACAGCAACCTCCATCTCTGGGGTTCAAGAGATTCTCCTGCCTTAACCTCCTGAGTAGCTGGGATTACAGACGCCCGCCACCACACCTGTAGGGAGCTGAAGGTCCGTGGGATGTGACCAACTCAGCATTCCACTGGAGGCTCTATGATCAAACAGCAAACTGTTAATCATGAATGCAGGATGTGAACAAACTCATGACTGCTCCTGCTGACAGAAGATTTGCTGGAAGCAATCACTCCCTGGCACTGAGGTTATCTACTGTAACATCTAGAGAATACGTCTTGCAAGCCTACTCTGGACTGAGCAGCTGACCCCTTCTTCCACCCGCCTTCTCACTATCTCTTTTACCTAATAAATACAGAGGGCTGTGTAAAGCTCAGGGCCCTTGTCCACTACAGGCAAGGTGCCCCCTGACCCCTTCTTCCAAATATACTCTTTTGTCTCTTGTCTTTTATTCCCACGTTCGCCCTCCTTTATTCAGCCCATAGGTCCGTGTGGGTTACATAGTGGTGCCCTGATCAGCGACACAATCAGGTGCTCTACACAGACCCGCCTAAGTTTTGTATTTTCAGTACAGACACGGTTTCACCATGTTGGCCAGGCTGGTCTTGAACTTCTGACCTCAAGTGATCCACCCACCTAAGCCTCCCAAAACGCTGGGATTACAGACGTGTGCCACTGCATCCGGCCGTGGTTACCATTTTTTAAAGTTCTATGTTCTTAGGCTAAAAAAAAAATAAACTTCTCCCCAGCTATAACAAAAGTATTCATATTATTCCTCTCCTACATCTCCAGAAACAGCCCAGTCAACCTGAAAATGTCTTGTTATTGGAATACTCTGGCAGGTTAACTATAGATATTAGCAGCAATAGCTCCTTCCTACCCTTAGAATTACATCAAGATAGCTACACAAGTCAGAAATGCAACATGCCAGAAATAATAAAGATCCTGATAGATTATAAGCTCCACGAGGGCAGAGAATCTGTCCTGTTTACCCTGTCATCTGGCACAAAACTAGCAATTAATAAGTATTTAATCTTGTTTTAGTGATCCAATCTTCAGAGTGCTAATCCTGAATGGAGACCCCAGTCATAGGACTACTGTGGATCAAGTCAAAGAAAATAAAATATATAAAAGTACTCTACTTCGGCACTTTTACAATTGTAGACTTTGTTTTGTTCTGTTTTTGAGACTGAGTTTTCCTCTTGCTGCCCAGGCTGGAGTACAGTGCCGTGATATCAGCTCACTGCGATCTCTGCCTCTCATGTTCCAGTGATTCTCCTGCCTCAGCCTTCCGAATAGCTGGGATTACAGGCACCCTTCACCACCCTCAGTTAACCTTGTGTTTTTAGTACACATGGGGTTTTACCACATCGCCCAGGCTGGTCTTGAACTCCTGACCTCAAGTGATCTGCCGGCCTCAGCCTCTTAAAGTACTGGGATTATAGGTGTGGGCCACTGTGTCTGGCCTAATTGTAAACATTTTTAAAAAACATCTTAGCATTAGCATTCTGCTGAGCTAGGTATTCTATAAGGATTTATTCCAACTGAATATGCGCATTAGAATACTGTAAAAACTGAGAAACAGACTCAGATTATGTACCTTTTTTTTGTGATAAGTACTGTATATGTGTTAATTTAATCTTGACCAAACCCCAGGAAATAATACTTTCTACTTGCAGTTGAGGAGACTGAGTAACTTGCTGAAGGTCACATGGTTGGTAACTTCCAAACACGTGATACAAATCCAAATCTGTATGACTCCGCAGCCCATGCTGGTTTGCCCATAGGAATGTCTCTCAAATTTTTTTGAGGTAACCTCAAGTTGCAAGAAAAACCAAAACATATTCCCAGGGGGGTTTGGGAGATTACTGAAGTATCCAGTTTAAGCCTGATGTGTCTCTAAGCTCATACTTTTCTCTTAAATTTTATTTTTTTTCATTTTTTATTTATTTATTTATTTTTGAGACGGAGTCTAGCTCTGTCGCCCAGACTGGAGTGTGGTGGCGCAATCTCAGCTTACTGCAACCTCCGCCTCCCGGGTTCAAGCGATTCTCCTGCCTCAACCTCCCGAGTAGCTGGGACTACAGGCACATGCTACCACACCCAGCTAATTTTTTATATTTTTTAGTAGAGATGGGGTTTCACTGTGTTAGCCAGGATGGTCTCGATCTCCCGACCTCGTGATCCACCCACCTCGGCCTCCCAAAGTGCTGGGATTACAGGCGTGAGCTACTGCACCCGGCTTAAATTTTATTTTTATATTTGCATTTTACCCCCACATTTATTTATATATGTATATTTTATTTATTTTTTTTGAGATGGAGTCTCGCTCTGTCACCCAGGCTGGAGTGCAGTGGCGTGATCTCGACTCACTGCAAGCTCTGCCTCCCAGGTTCACGCCATTCTCCTGCCTCAGCCTCCCAAATAGCTGGGACCACAGGTGCCCACCACCACGCCAAGCTAATTTTTTGTATTTTTAGTAGAGATGGGGTTTCACCGTGTTAGCCAGGATGGTATCAATCTCCTGACTTCGTGATCCACCCACCTCAACCTCCCAAAGTGCTGAGATTACAGGCGTGAGCCACTGTGCCTGGCCAATTTATTTATTTTTAGAAGGACTCTCTCTCTGTTGCCAGGCTGGAGTGCAGTGGCCCGATCTCAGCTAACTGCAACCTCCACCTCCCGGGTTCAAGCTATTCTCCTGCCTCAGCCTCCTGAGTAGCTGGGACTACAGGCACGCGTCAGCTAATTTCTGTGTTTTTAGTAGACAAACGGTTTTACTATGTTGGCCAGGATGGTCTTGATCTCTTGACCTCATGATCCACCCACCTCAGCCTCCCAAAGTGCTAGGATTACAGGAGTGAGCCACCGTGCCCGGCCTACCCCACATTTTATTAATGTTTATTTTCTTTTTCAAAATTTTTAATGATTTATCCATACTACACAGACGTAATGTTTGCTTAATATAAACCATTTCAAATGACTTACCAGGTAAATCATTTAACTCTTCCCTCCCTGAAATATTTTTTTGAGAAAAGTGATAATATAAGAAGGTGCACCTTCCATATTTATCCCATAGCTTTGTTTAGTTCCTAGTGCCTGGCTTCAAAAACCTGGATCCCAGTTTGAAAGCATGACTACAAAGCAAATTGCATTAAAGACCTCTTAAGAATGATGATGAAAATTATTATTATAGGCAAGGGCCAGAAGATTTTTGTTTTTTTGAGACTGAGTCTCACTCTATCACCCAGGCTGGAGTGCAGTGGCGCGATCTAGGCTCACTGCAAGCTCCGCCTCCTGGGTTCAGGCCATTCTCCTGCCTCAGCCTCCCAAGTAGCTGGGACTACCAGTGCCCGCCACCATGCCCGGCTAATTTTTTCTATTTTTAGTAGAGATGGGGTTTCACCATGTTAGCCAGGATGGTCTTGATCTCCTGACCTTATGATCCGCAAAAGATATTAACAGCACTTAATTGTATAGCTATAGAGTTGAGTGTGTTTTTGTTTTGTTTTGTTTTTGAGATGGAATCTCACTGTCACCCAGATTGGAGTGGAGTTATGCGATCTCAGCTCACTGCAACCTCGGCCTCCCAGGCTCAATCAGTTCTCCCACCTCAGCCTCCCAAGTAGCTGGGACTAGAGGCATGCACCACCATGCTGGCTAATTTTTGTATTTTTTATAGAGATGGGGTTTTGCTCTGTTGCTCAGGCTCATCTCAAACTCCTGAGATCAAGCGATCTGCCCTCCTAGGCCTCCCAATGTGCTTGGATTCCAGGCTTAAGCCACTGTGCCAGGCCAGAGTAGTTCTGAACTTTCCACTGTCAATGAAAGAAATTCTAAACACGACCGATTCCACTGAGTTTGACCAAACTAACTGAAGACTTATTGTTGAATGTGGTAATACCATTTTTTTCTTTACCCGAGAATCTGGGTGGTTTATAAGCATAAGCGTGAATTCTCCCTGAGGATAGTATTTATGTGCTGAGTGCTCAAATATAGACCATATTAGAAGTTAAGCAATGGGTTGAGTGGCCAACCAGATTTTGGTCAGTCCTACAAGACTTACTCTGACCTACCAAATGGGGTATAAATGCTTCTTGTATTCTCCCCACCAGTAGGGACTCAAAATTTTAATAGATCAGGGTAGTAAAACGGATGCTAGGTTTGAATCTTGGCTTTAAGAAAACCGTGCTGAGGTGTTTTGTTTGTTTGAGAGAGGGTCTCACTCCGTCACCCAGGCTGGAGTGCAGTGGTGCGATCACGGCTCACTCCCAGGCCGAAGGGATCCTCCCACCTCAGACCCCTGAGTAGCTGGGACCACCAGTACATGCTAGCATGCCTGGCTAATTTTTTGTACTTTTGGTAGAGACGGTGTTTAGCCATGTTGTTGAGGCTGGTCTCAAACTCATGAACTCAAGGTGATCCACCCGCCTCGACCTCCCAAAGTTCTGGGATTACAGGCATGAGCCACTGCGCCCGGCCAGCTTTCTTTCATCAGAATTGATATCAAACTATATGCTGAGCTTCTATGTCCTTATCTTCCTTTTGGCATGGCTATGCCCATTTGAAATGTGTGGGATTTGCTAAAGTGCTCAACATACGTTGTTTCCTTTTTTAGATGTAAGTATGTAGAGGACTCTGATTTGCAATATTTAGAAAGTTTCTCTAAGCTAGGAAGAAAAGTCAAGACTAAGAATCATTGCCAACAGGGCCGGGCACGGTGGCTCACGCCTGTACTCCCAGCACTTTGGGAGGTCGAGGCAGGCGGATCACGAGGTCAGGAGTTCAAGATCAGCCTGGCCAACATGGTGAAACCTCTTCTCTAATAATAATACAAAAATTATCCGGGCATGGTGGCATGCACCTGTAATCCCAGGTACTCGAAAGGCTGAGGCAGGAGACTCACTTGAACCCGGGGGGCAAAAGTTGCAGTGAGTTGAGACAGCGCCACTGCACTCCAGCATGGGCAACACAGTGAGACTCTGTCTCAAAAAAAAAAAAAAAAAAAAAAAAAAAAAATCTTCGCCAATAGGTAGGAAATAAGTTACCCCCTGCTAAATAAGTTACACTCACTGAGACAAGGAAAGATCTCATAAACCACCTTCTAAACTGCTTCCTTTCCTCCCCAAAGTTCTGTAATTTAGAAGTGGCCACTACCACGGTTTGAACGCCCCTTCCCAACTCTGTACCACAAATGGAGCTCTTGTGTAGCCCAGCCCCTCCCTCTCAGGACCCCAGACCTACTAATAGGGACGTTAGTTGCTTACTTTTCCAGATACTGCTTAAGTTAGGCAGGCCATGAAGAAATAACGGTCTCAGAAACCCCCATGCTAGACATTCGACTCCCGGGTAGGTGTGGGTGGGTGCGCGGAATGGGAAGCGATCCCTCCCAACGGCCGTTGGGGGCTGGCCCACAATCCCTCGCGAGAGCGGGAAAAGCAATGGCGCGGGGGGGGGTGAGGGCGCGGGGGGGTGAGGGCACGGGGGGGGAGGGCGCGGGGGGGGAGGGCGCGGGGGGGCGGGGGTCACAAAAGGGGGACGGTCAGCGGGAAGAGCCAAGAGACTGCAACTCTACAATGAAGACGCAGATTACTCCTAATTCCCTGAGCTTTTCACACCAAAATAATGGAAACTGGCCAGTGTGTGCTCGTTACACTCACTACTCCCACTCGAGATCATTCCTATTAGTAACTCTGAGGCTTCACCTAACAGGCCACAGTGGAGGCAAGGAAATGTTGTGTGGAGAACCCACTGGGCCTGGCTGTCCATCCTATGGTCTCCGTCCATCGTTTTACAGTCAGGGTGTACATTTGATGGGGAATCTCTAAATGGGACTTTGGGGAATCATAACGGAATAGTGCACAAGTGTGAAAATTTACAAGCCTGCGCAGAGCTGCAAGGCCCAGAGCCGCGTGCAGCGAGGCCACAAAGCCGGCCCCTTCCGCTTTACGTCTGACGTCACGCCGCACGCCCTTCTGAGGGCGTGCGCAGTTTGGCTGCTCCGGGGTTGGTCCCTGAGCTCGCGCGACTGTGCGGCAAGACGTTTGGCTTTGAAATGCAGCGGGATTTGGTGAGTTTCCCGCTGTCTCCAGCGGTGCGGGTGAAGCTGGTGTCTGCGGGTTTCCAGACTGCTGAGGAACTCCTAGAGGTGAAACCCTCCGAGCTTAGCAAAGGTAACGACTCTTGATGGCAAGCTGAGGCACACCGGCCGCCGTCAGCGCCGCCTCAGTCTTCGCTCTCTCGTCTCGGGCTTCAGCCCAGTCTCTGTTAGATTCTGCTGCCTCCCACGTCCGCGTTTACAACGTGAAACAGCTACTTGACTCCACTTACAAGTTGTCTGAATGGTTAGGAGAACTGTGGTCGTGAAAACATTTACTAATTGCGTTTCCTCTGGCAATGCCTGCTGAATGCTTTGAAGATTGTCTCATTTAACCCTCAACCTGCTTACGTAGATTATTTTATTCAGTATATGTATTTTATTCAGTATATGGATGAGAGAACTGGTATCTTGCGGAGGTTAGGTAACTGTTCATGCTAAGTGGGTTAGGAAATGGTGGAGTCAGAATTGGTTGTCTAATTTTTGCTGTTCCAAGATCCAAGGGGTAAGGGTTAAATTTCAGAAATGCAGGATTTGTGTAGGACTAGAGACACTAAGAATGGGAAAGGGAGTAGAATGCCCGGAATCTTGAGGAAGCGGTAATATTCTCCTTTTGCGTAATTCACTGAAACACCCAAAACCTCATATTCCAGAGCACTGCAGATGGGAACCACTGCATCCCGAGGTATACAAATATGAAGCTGGCGTGGTCACTCGTGCACGTTACACTATGACATGTCCAGACCTGTGCTATTCACTGAAGAAGATGGAACAGAATTTTAAATTACTGCCCTTAATGGTGGAAAATACGGAGGTTTCGATTCACCTCTAAAGAATAAGTCTTGTAGACCCAATCTTAACTGTTTTTTTGTTTTTTTTTTTTTTTTTTTGAGATGGAGTCTCGCTCTGTCGCCCAGGCTGGAGTGCAGTGGCGCGATCTCGGCTCACTGCAAGCTCCGCCTCCCGGGTTCACGCCATTCTCCTGCCTCAGCCTCCCGAGTAGCTGGGACTACAGGCGCCCACAACCGCGCCCGGCTAATTTTTTGTATTTTTAGTAGAGACGGGGTTTCACCGTGGTCTCGATCTCCTGACCTTGTGATCCGCCCGCCTCGGCCTCCCAAAGTGCTGGGATTACAGGCGTGAGCCACCGCGCCCGGCCAATCTTAACTGTTTAAGCCATACCGCACGCAGACTGTGTCCCCCAAAATTTGATGGGCTCTTTTTTCTTCAAGTTGGTTTTTCAAAGAAGAAATATGAGACTCTGAATAATAATAATCACTAACAACTGTTGACCATTTTAGACAGCCTTGATATTCTACCAAGCTTTTTACATGTATCGTCTCATTCCCATTTTATAGAAGAAAAAAATCTGAGCAAAAAAGAAAAAGTGAAGTAACTTGCCCAAAGTCACGCAGTAAGTGGTGCCAGGATTTACAAACCCAGGCAATCTGATTCCAGCATTCAGGCTCTTGAACTGGATAGGATTTTCATTTCCTAAATGCTCTCATCACCATTGTCTTTTATTAGCCCCGTATTTATGGCTCATATTCTTACCAGATCAAGCACTGATAAACTGATACGTGATGTCATCCTCACCATTATTTCTTTACCAGCTTGTTTTGTAATTGCCATATTCTCTTCTCAGGCCATACTGTCAGATGGGTGAAATTGTGTAGTCGAGGACGCATAAATGTATTCTTTAAAATGCTTATGCATTGGATATTCTCATTAGTTTGGAGTGATACATGAATTTTTTACATCAGTTATTTCCATGAAAAGTTTTTATTATAAATAATATATGCATATTTGCTTCTTAAAGTTGTACCTTGTTGTAGGCAGTTAAAAAATCTGTTTTCATTCTCATCTGAAAAATAATTTGTATACCTTATGAGAGCAAGATAATTATGGCTTCATAAGACCAAAAGAGATAGTAAAAGTGTGGTAATAGTGAGTACATTTTTATTTCTGCTTCCTGAGACACTTGTAGGTACTCAGAAATGCTTTAGTTGAATTGTTTCTGAGGTAATAGGTAATTCTTTATGTGATGACTAAGGCAACAAATGCCTTTATTAAGCTGAATATTTTTTTTTTTTTTTTTGAACCGAAGTCTCACACTGTCATCCAGGCTGGAGTGCAATGGTGCGATCTCTGCTCACTGTAACCTCCACCTTCTGGGTTCAAGCAATTGTCCTGCCTCAGCCTCCCAAGTAGCTGGGATTATAATGCATGCCACCACACCTGGCTAATTTTTGTATGTTTAGTAGAGACGGGGTTTCACTATGTTGGCCAGGCTGGTCTTGAACTCCTGACCTCAGGTGATCCAGCTGACTCAGCCTCCTAAAGTACTGGGATTATAGGAATGAGCCACTGTGTCCGGCCAAACTGAAAAATTAAATGTTGATAGAATGTTGCATTTTTATGTTTCTCTACTCCTAGCATCACTCTTGTCTAAAAATTAAAATTAATGAAGACAAGCCATTATCATGTTACACTTTTAAATCTCTGAAATTAGGGTTCTTTTTTTCTTATTTTACTTTCAGAAGTTGGGATATCTAAAGCGGAAGCCTTAGAAACTCTGCAGATTATCAGAAGAGAAAGTCTCACAAATAAACCAAGATATGCTGGTACATCTGAGTCAGGCAAGAAGTGTACAGCACTGGAACTTCTTGAGCAGGAGCATACCCAGGGCTTCATAATTACCTTCTGTTCAGCACTAGATGATATTCTTGGGGGTGGAGTACCCTTAATGAAAACAACAGAAATTTGTGGTGCACCAGGTGTTGGAAAAACACAATTATGGTAAAATAAAGTGTTCTCCTTTTAAGGGTGGGTTTAATAACATATTATGAAAGCAGTATTTTGTACTGTTGGTTTACAGTCAGGAAACCAAATAAGGTATATATGTGCTGTTAATTTTAAGTGTATATGTGCATTAAACAAAAATTAACTTACTATTTGTGTTACTTCAGTATCCCTTCTTGATAAATTGATGCAATTATTTTGATGTGAAAAAATGTTTCTTTTGCAAATTGTAGTGCAGTCTTAAGGTTAAACGGTAAGTTTCTGCTTTATTCATTCCTGAGACGATATTTGAAAGTCAGATGTTTGAAAGTAGATTTATGAGGCCGGGCGCGGTGGCTCACGCCTGTAATCCCAGCACTTTGGGAGGCCGAGACGGGCGGATCACGAGGTCAGGAGATCGAGACCATCCTGGCTGACACGGTGAAACCCCGTCTCTACTAAAAAATACAAAAAACTAGCCGGGCGAGGTGGCGGGCGCCTGTAGTCCCAGCTACTGGGGAGGCTGAGGCAGGAGAATTGCGTGAACCCGGGAGGCGGAGCCTGCAGTGAGCTGAGATCCGGCCACTGCACTCCAGCCTGGGCGGCAGAGCGAGACTCCGTCTCAAAAAAAAAAAAAAAAAAAAAAGAAAGTAGATTTATGGCTGGGGTAGTGGCTCATGCCTATAATCCCAGCACTTTGGGAGGCTGAGGCAGGAAGATCACTTGAGTCCAGGAGTCTGAGGCCCGTCTGGGCAGCATAGTGAGACCTCGACTCTACTAAAAATGAAAAATTAGCCAAGAGTGGTGTGCCTGTGATCTTAGCTACTTGGGAGGCTGAGGCAGGAGGATTGCTTGAGCTGGGGAGGTCGAAACTGCAGTGAGCCTTGATCACATCACTGTCTGGGCAGCAGAGTGAGACCCTATCTCCAAAAAAAAAAAAAAGAGGCTGAGGGTGGTGGCTCACACCTGTAATCCCAGCACTTTGGGAGGCTGAGGCGGGCGGATCACCTGAGATCAGGAGTTCGAGACCAGCCTGGCCAACATGGCAAAACCCCGTCTCTACTAAAAATACAAAAAATTAGCCAGGCATGGTGGTGCACACCTGTAGTCTCAGCTGCTCGGGAGGCTGAGGCAGGAGAATTGCTTGAACCTAGGAGGCAGAGGTTGCAGTGAGCTGAGATCATGCCACTGTACTCCAACTTGGGTGACAGAGCAAGACTCTGTAAGTAGATTTATGTATAATAAGGAGCTCCATTTTGAGAGGCCTGGAAATAATTAAAATATCCTTAATCGGCCAGGCGTGGTGGCTCATGCCTGTAATCCCAGCACTTTGGGAGGCCGAGACAGGTGGATCACGAGGTCAGGAGATCGAGACCATCCTGGCTAACACGGTGAAACCCTGTCTCTACTAAAAAATACAAAAAATTAGCCGGACGTGGTGGCGGGCACCTGTAGTCCCAGCTACTTGGGAGGCTGAGGCAGGAGAATGGCATGAACCTAAGAGGTGGAGCTTGCAGTGAGCCGGGATCACACCACTGAACTCCAGCCTGGGCAACAGAGCGAGACTGCGTCTAAAAAAATAATAATAATAAAAATAAATAAAATAAAATGTCCTTAATCTTGGTTTTATAGGCATGCTGTCCCCCAATCCAGTTGATTCACATATGGTCGATTGGTTCACATTATATCTGGAGTCATGAAGAGTTAGACATTTCTGTTGCCTTGGGGAACATATTTGCATTTATAAAACTTTAGTGGTACCTAACTTGTTATTATCTAGAGTTTCAAAAACACTGCCTTAGATCATGATGATGATTTGGTTATTTGTCATCTTTTTATTGACAGTATGCAATTGGCAGTAGATGTGCAGATACCAGAATGTTTTGGAGGAGTGGCAGGTGAAGCAGTTTTTATTGATACAGAGGGAAGTTTTATGGTTGATAGAGTGGTAGACCTTGCTACTGCCTGCATTCAGCACCTTCAGCTTATAGCAGAAAAACACAAGGGAGAGGGTAAGTTAGCAAATGATCCTCTTTTTTTCTGTATTAGTAAAAGCAATTTGCATTTGTGCCCATCTCAGACCTCAGCAACAGACCATTTGGATGTGAAGCCTAATGACTTGACCATGAACTAGTGTTAAACTCTTTTACTACTGTTGCAAAATGAGAAATGCCACAGCCTGGACTGGCTTTTTTTTCTTCCCCTTTTATGGCCCTCACTACTTCTTGTAGGAGCTTTGGGACAAAACCTATGTATGTATTTCAGTCATCATACTGCATCTTATCAGGTGTAATTTAATGGTTTTGGACACCTTAATATAAGCAGCTGTTGTTAAAAGCGTTTCAATGTATAATAGCTTCCATATTGGTTTTCCAAAAACCAAAGTAGCTTTGAAAACCACGTCTGAGGCCAGGTGCAGTGGCTTATGCCTATAATCCCAGGACTTTGGGAGGCTGAGGCGGGTGACTCACCTGAGGTCAGGAGTTCGAGACCAGCCTGGCCAACACGATGAAATTCTGTCTGTACTAAAAATACCAAAGTTAGCCAGGTGTGGTGGCACATGCCTGTAATCTCAGCTACTCAGGAGGCTGAGGCGGGAGAATCACTTGAACTCGGGAGTCGGAGGTTGCAGTGAGCCCAGATTGCGCCACTGCACTCCAGCCTAGGCAGCAGTGAGACTACTCTGTCTCTTAAAAAAAGAAAAAAAAAAAAAACCACGTCTGAAATGTTTGAATTGTTAAGCAGATTGACTTGGGGGCTTTGATTATATAGCTGATTTCATAACTGCACTAATTGTTAAAGTGTTTGGGAGGTGTTTTTTGGTGCTTGTTATGTGTGGGAAAAGAAACAGAGATCAGCCTCTTACTGTGTCTATATAGAAAGAAGTAGGCATAAGAGACTCCATTTTGTTCTGTATTTGAGATGCTGTTAATCTGTGACCCTACCCCCAACCTTGTCCGTGCAAGAGACATGTGCTGTGGTGACTCAAGGTTTAATGGATTTTGGGCTGTGCAGGATGTGTCTTTGTTAAACAAGTGCCTGAAGGCAGCTTGCTGGTTAAAAGTCATCACCATTCTCTTAATTTCGACTACCCAGGGACCTCTGCTTGGAAAGCTAGGTATTGTCCAAGGTTTCTCCCCATGTGATAGGCTGAAACAATGCTGCTAAAAGGTTTATGGAGATGTTTGCATATGCATCTCAAGGCACAGCATTTTCCTTTAAACTTATTCATGTCACAGAGATTTTTGTTCATATGTCTACTGCTGATTTCCTCCCTACAATGATCCTATTGTCCAGCCACTCCCTTATCTTTAAGATGGTAAAGATAATTATCAACAAATACTAAGGGAACTCAGAGACCGGTGCTGGCGTGGGTCCTCTGTAAGCTGAGCGCCGGTCCCCTGGGCCCACTTTTTCTTTCTCTATACTTTGTCTCTGTGTCTCATTTCTTTTCTCAAGTCTCTCATTCCACCTAACGAGAAACACCCACAGGTGTGAAGGGGCAGGCCACCCCTTCAGTTATGTGAAAATAAAGTGACTGTAAAACAATTTTTTGTTGTTTTTTGAGACGAAGTTTCACTCTTGCTGCCCAGGCTGGAGTGCAGTGGCACAATCTCAGCTCACCGCAACCTCCACCTCCCAGGTTCAAGGGATTCTCCTGCCTCAGCCTCCTGAGAAGCTGGGATTACAGGCATGTGCCACCATGCCCAGCTAATTTTGTATTTTTAGTAGAGACAGAGTTTCTCCATGTTGATCAGGCTGGTCTCGAACTCCTGATCTCAGGTGATCCTCTCGCCTCAGCCTCCCAAAGTGCTGGGATTACGGGCGTGAGCCACTGCACCCGGCCAGTCTTTTTTTTCTTTTTCAAGGCAGAGTCTTGCTCTGTCGCCCAGTTTAGAGTGCAGTGGCATGCTCTCGGTTCACTGCAACCTCCACCTTCCAGGTTCAAGCGATTCTCCTGCCTTAGCCTCTTCCTGAGTAGCTGGGATTACAGGTATGTGTCACCAAGGCCAGCTAGTTTTTTTTTTTTTTTTTTTTGAGACAAAGTCTCGCTCTGTCGCCCAGGCTGGAGCGTAGTGGCGCAATCTTGGCTGACTGCAGGCTCCACTTCCTGGGTTCACGCTATTCTCCTGCATCAGCCTCCCAAGTAGCTGGTACTACAGGCACCCACCACCACGCTTGGCTAATTTTTTTTGTATTTTTAGGAGAGACAGAGTTTCACCACGTTAGCTAGGATGGTCTTGATCTCCTGACCTTGTGATCTGCCTGCCAAAGTGCTGGAATTACAGGCATGAGCCACCACACCCGGCCACGCCCAGCTAATTTTTATATTTTTTGTAGAGACAGGGTTTCACCATGTAGGCAAGTCAGGTCTTGAACTCCTGACCTCAGGTGATCTGCCCACCTTGGCCTCCCAAAGTGCTGGGATTACAGGCGTGAGCCACTGTGCCCAGCCTAAAACAATTTTTGAAAGGTAATTTGTAGGCCGGGTGCAGTGTCTCATTCCTGTAAACCCAACACTTTGGGAGGCCTAGGTGGGCGGATCACCTGAAGTCAGGAGCCATGGTGAAACCCCATCTCTACTAAAAATACAAACAATTAGCTGGGCATGGTGGTGAGTGCCTATAATCCCGACTACTCAGGAGTCTGAGGCAGGAAAATCGCTTGAACCCAGGAGGTGGAAGTTGCAGTGAGCCGAGATGGCGTCACTGCACTCCATTCTGGGCGACCAAAGTGAAACTCCTTCTCAAAAGAAAAGAAAGGAAATTTATATTCAAGTTCTTACCCTTTCAATTACTTATAAATTAAATGGCTTACGGAGTGACTGTTTTCTTTTTTATTTATTTATTTTGAGATGGAGTCGCGCTCTATTACCCAGGCTGGAGTGCAGTGGCACAATCTCGGCTCACTGCAACTTCTGCCTACTGGGTTCAAGCAATTCTGCCTCAGCCTCCTGAGTAGCTGGGACTACGGGCGTGTGCCACAATGCCTGGCTAATTTTTTGTGTTTTTAGTAGAGGTGGGGTTTCGCCATGCTGACCAGGCTGGTCTCAAACTCCTGACCTCATGATCTGCCTGCCTTAGCCTCCCAAAGTGCTGGGATTACAGGCGTGAGCTACGGGTTTTCTTTTTCTTTGTTTTATTTATTTTTTGGATGTGCGGTCTTTATTCTTTCCTCTAGAAGTTTAAAAAAAAATGCTTTTCGTAAGATTTCCTTTAAATGAGTGTAATCAGCTGGATTTTTTTTTTTTTAATGAAGGTACTAAGTGTCCCATTTTGCTGATGACCGGCATGCTTACTGAAAGCCCTTTGGGCCCTAGCAGAATATGCTACCCCAAAATAAGCCACTTTGGCATAAGGATTATTTTGAGCTGAAGGCAATTGAGAAGAAACAGATAAATCTGTCTACCCTTCCTAAATACAGGATATAAATGTACAGAAGAGTCCCATCTTCCCTCTCTTACCAGGAAGACAAAAGTTAATCACCGCAGACAACTTTTGACCGTTATCAGCGTACATAACAAATTTTACTAGCTATCTTTTATCTCCAATTAGTTTCAATATTTGCTGCCTTTAGAGACTCATGGTTCTTTTCCTTTGTCTTGTTACTTCTCTAAAAATTTATTGTACCTTCGGGAAGATAAGCTCAAATTTTTTTTTTTTTTGAGATGGAATCTGGCTCTGCTGCCCAGGCTGGAGTGCAGTGGCGCAATCTTGACTTGCTGCAACCTTCACCTCCCAGGTTCAAGTGATTCTCCTGACTCAGCCTCCCAAGTAGCTGGGAGCTGCAAATACAGGCGCATGCCACCATACCTGGCTAATTTTTGTATTTTTAGTAGAGACAGAGTTTCATCATGTTGGCCAGACTCGTCTCAAACTTCTGACCTCAAGTGATCCTCCTACCTTGGCTTCCCTAAGTGCTTGGATTATGGGTGTGAACACCTGTGCCCGGCCCCAAATCTAACCAAACTTTTGAGTTACTAATCTCTGGACTTCCCTGTGTTGTTACATGCACTATGCATGATTAAAAAACTGTTTTTCTCTTGTTAATCCATCTTTTGTCAGTCCGATTTACAGGGCTCCAGCCAAGAAACCTAAGAGGGTGGCAGGAAAAAAATTTTTCTTCCCCTATACCTTAAAGCTACTCATGCCACTATGTGTGTTTGTATTAGTGTCTTAAAACCTTACCGTAAATAGAGTAGGTATAGCACTGGGATGTAAAGTTTTAATTTTTATTTATTTATTTACTTATTTATTTTTTAAGACAGAGTCTCACTCTGTTGCCCAGGCTGGAATGCAGTGGCGCAATCTCAGTTCACTGCAAGCTCCGCCTCACGGGTTCACGCCATTCTCCTGCCTTAGCCTCCCGAGTAACTGGGACTACAGGTGCCTGCCACCATGCCTGGCTAATTTTTTGTATTTTTAGTAGAGATGGGGTTTCACCGTGTTAGGCAGAATGGTCTCGATCTCTTGACCTCGTGATCCACCTGCCTTGGCCTCCCAAAGTGCTGGATTACAGGCGTGAACCACCACACTTGGCCTAAAGTTTTTAAATGATTGATATGAGATTGATTAAGTTGGCATTGTTTTGGTGAAAATTTGACTCTTGTTACGTGTATATTTGCAATAGGAAATATTTTCTTTTTTTTTTTTTTTTTTTTTTTTTGAGACGGAGTCTCACTCTGTAGCCCAGGCTGGAGTGCAGTGGCCGGATCTCAGCTCACTGCAAGCTCCGCCTCCCGGGTTCACGCCATTCTCCGGCCTCAGCCTCCCAAGTAGCTGGGACTACAGGCGCCCGCCACCTCGCCCGGCTAGTTTTTTGTATTTCTTAGTAGAGACGGGGTTTCACCGTGTTAGCCAGGATGGTCTCGATCTCCTGACCTCGTGATCCACCCGTCTCGGCCTCCCAAAGTGCTGGGATTACAGGCTTGAGCCACCGTGCCCGGCCGGAAATATTTTCGATTCTAAAATACAGCTTCTTGTTTTTTGAGAGTTAAAATTTAAGTACATTTTATTTTTAATATTTTACTTTTTTTGAAATGGTCTCACTTTGTCACCCAGGCCGAAATGCAGTGGCATGATCACAATTCACTGCAGCTTTGACCTCCCTGGGCTCAGATGATCCTCTGACTTTAGCCCCCTAAGTAGCTGGGGCTACAGGTGGGCACCACCATGCCTAGCTACTTTTTTTTGCATTTTTTATAGAGACGGAATTTTGCCATGTTGCCCAGACTGGTCTTGAATTCATGGGCTCAAGAGATCTGCCTGCCTTGGCATCCTAAAGTGTTAGAATTACAGGCATGTTTCACCGTGTAGAGACGGGGTTTCACCGTGCCTGGCTAAGTACATTTTAAAATGCAGTAACTGGCCGGGCACGGTGGCTCATGCCTGCAATCCCAGCACTTTGGGAGGTCGAGGCAGGCAGATCACGAGATCAGGAGGTGGAGACCATCCTGGCTAACACAGTGAAACCCCGTCTCTACTAAAAATACAAAAAATTAGCTGGGCGTGGTGGCTGGTGCCTGTAGTCCCAGCTGCTTGGGAGGCTGAGGCAGGAGAATAGCATGAACCCGGGAGGCAGAGCTTGCAGTGAGCTGAGATTGTGTCACTGCACTCTAGCCTGGGGGATAGAGGGAGACTCTGTCTCAAAAAAAAAGAAAAAAGATAAGAGAAAATGCAGTAACTCTATTGGTTTTTCTCTGAAATAGATGTAAAACCAAACTGTTTTGTTTGTTTGTTTTTCTTTTTTTCTGAGACAGAGTCTTGTTCTGTCGCCCAGGCTGGAGTGCAATGGTGAGATCTTGACTCACTACAACCTCCGTCTCCTGGGTTCAAGCAAGTCTCCTGCCTCAGCCTCCTGAGTAGCTGAGATTACAGGTGTGCACCACCACACCAGGCTAATTTTTATATTTTTAGTAGAGATGGAGTTTCACCATGTTGACTAGGCTGGTCTTGAACTCCTGACCTAGTGATCCACCCACCCAGCCTCCCAAAGTGCTGTGATTACAGGTGTGAGCCACTGCTCCCGGCCTCAAACTGTTTGTTTTAAACATCAAAGCTAAGAAAGATTTTATATAATTGTTGCTATTAAATATCAAATTGTACTACAGCATTCAAGAGAAAAAATGCTTCATTTGAACATTTTTTCCTAACTTTTCTTTTTCTTTTTTTTGAGACGGAGTTTCATTCTGTCACCCAGGTTGGAGTACAGCGTGGCTATCACAGCTTACTGCAGCCTTGACCTCCCAGGCTCAAGCGATCCTCTCACCTTAACCTCCTGAGTAGCTATGACCACAGTTGCACACTACCACACCTGACTAATTTTTGTATTTTTTGCAGAGATGGGATTTTGCCATGTTGTCCAGGCTGCCATTAACTCTTAATTTGTAGTCCTATAGAAAAAAACAAGAAAGAGAAACTTCCATTATGTTACTTCTGTTCAATGAAGCCAGTGACTAGAAATATGAAAAGGCAGGCATTAAAATACTGGTTATATATGTTTATAAATAATTTTACATTGCCTAATAGGAAACAGTGGAAAATGTGAAAGTAAAAGATCAGGTTGGGTGTGGTGGCTCATGCCTGTAATCCCAGCACTTTGGGAAGCTGAAGTGGCTCTGATCACTTGAGGTCAGGAGTTCAAGACCAGCCTGGCCAACATGGTGAAACCCCGTCTCTACTAAAAATACAAAAATTATCTAGGTGTGGTGGGGAGTGGCTATAATCCCAGCTACTCAAGAGGCTGAGGCAGGACAATCGCTTGAGCCCAAGAGGCAGAGGTTGCAGTGTGCTGAGATCATGTCACTGCACTCCAGCCTGGGCAACAGAGTAAGACTTTATCTGGAAAAAAAAAAAAAAATTCAAGGGGCTGGACACAGTGCTTTATGCCTGTAATTCCAGTGCTTTGGGAGGCTAGGGCAGGAGGATCCCTTGAGCCTAGGAATTCAAGGTTGTGGTGAGCTATGATTGTGCCACTGTGCTCTAACCTGGGCGTCAGAGTGAGACCTTACCTCTAAACAAATTAAGAGAGAGATCAGAAATTGTGAACTGATAGTTTATGGTAATTTTGCTACAGTTTGTCATCTTTCTGTTAAAGAATTTTGTTATACAAATGAGAACATTTTGTTATTAAAAAGTATTGTTTTCTTACAATTGCCAGCACATCCAAACAGGTAAAACTAATTAAGATTGTTTTGTTGTTTCAGAACACCGAAAAGCTTTGGAGGATTTCACTCTTGATAATATTCTTTCCCATATTTATTATTTTCGCTGTCGTGACTACACAGAGTTACTGGCACAAGTTTATCTTCTTCCAGATTTCCTTTCAGAACACTCAAAGGTATGAGTCAGACTACTGAAATGTAACTAAACAACAGTTTTTTGAGGTGTTTGATAAGCATGAAAAAATAACCAGTACAATAGCATAAAATCAAAGTCAAAGCCAATTGAGAAGACCTCTTCCTTCCTTGACCTACAATTTATTTATATTTATATTTGTTTTGTGTATGTATATGTATATGTATATATAGTTTATGCCCAGAGTAAGACATTGAAATAATATAGAAGTTTCATTTCCAGTAATAGTGGAATAGCTCCTGTCAAACCATATTGTATAGAAAAGTATGAAATGAAGAATAAAAACTTCCTTCTGCTACTGTTTTCTAGTGCCTCCCCCCAAAGTTGATCACTATTGGCCAGGTGCAGTGGCTCATATTTGTAATCCCAGCACTTAGGGAGGCCACGGTGGGAGGATCACTTGAGCCCAGTAGTTCAAAACCAGCCTGGGCAACATAGTAAGACATTGTCTTTACCAAAAAAAAATTAACTGTGTGTGGTGTAGCTGTAGTCTCAGCTACCAAGGGCTGGGTGGAGCAGGGCTGAGGTGGGAGGATTGCTTGAGCCCAGCAGTTCAAGGCTACATTGAGCTACCATGCCATCATGTATCACCTTTTTTTTTTTTTGGTAGAAATGGAGTCAACTCCTAGGGTTAAGCGATTCTCCCACCTCGGCCTCCCAAAGTGCTGGGATTACAGGCATGAGCCACTGTGCCTGGCCCTTTAATTTTGATAAACATTGTCAGTGACAAAGATTGTCTTTGACTGAACTTGGCCCCATCCTGTCTTTGGCCTACCCAGCCCAGTCTTAGCAAAGAAACCTGCTAAGCTTCATAGAGAATCTCTCACATTTGATAGTCTGAGCACCTTTGATATCTGATCACGTTCCTCATTCCCCACCTTTGATATTTAAATCCTTGGCCTGCCTTTATTTTGTTTGTTTATTTTTTTTGATTTGATGGAGTCTTGCTCTGTCACCCAGGCTGGAGTGCAGTGGCGCGATCTTGGCTCACTGCAACCTCTGCTTCCCGGGTTCAGGCAGTTCTCCTGCCTCAGCCCCCCAAGTAGCTGGGATGACAGGCATGCGCCATTATGCCCGCCTAATTTTTTTTTTTTTTTTTTTTTGTATTTTTAGTAGAAACAGGGTTTTGCATGTTGGCCAGGCTGCTCACCTGGCTGGCCTGCCTTTAGTAAGAATCCTGTTCGGTCAGTTTAGCAAGAATTTTCCTACCCTTGATGTCTCACTGTTAGTAATTGTTCATTCACTGACCCCTTCACCTTGCTCTTGGTTGTGAATCCCCACTTGTCTTTGTATTCTGATTTGAACCCAATCTCTCTCCCCTATTGTGATACCCCTATTGGAATAGTCTTGAATATGGTCTCCTTACTGTTTTAAGAAGTGTTAGAATCATTTTTTCTTGAGCACAAATCGCCCTTCAGAAAGATTGCACCAATTTCTACTCTTACTGATAATATATGAGAATGCCTGTTACCCATCATCCTGACCTTATGAATATTTTTGCCAGGATTCTGCATGGAAAATGCCATCTCTTTGTTATTTATTTATTTAAATTAATTAATTAATTTTTTTGAGACAGAGTCTTGCTCTGTCACCCAGTCTGGCTAACATG
Source organism: Macaca mulatta (assembly GCF_049350105.2). NCBI lineage: Eukaryota > Metazoa > Chordata > Mammalia > Primates > Cercopithecidae > Macaca > Macaca mulatta. The sequence continues at coordinate 51,280,543 of NC_133421.1, read as the reverse complement.
GCAAAACCCCATCTCTACCTAAAAACACAAAAATTAGCCTGGTGTGGTGGCATGCACCTGTGATCCCAGCTACTTGGGAGGCTGAGACAGGAGAATCTCTTGAACCTGGGAAGCAGAGGTTGCAGTGTGCCGAGATCGTGCCACTGCACTCCAGCCTGGGCAACAGAGAAACTGTCTCAAAATAAATAAATAAAAATTAAATAAATAAATACAATAGAAATTAATTTTCTTGGTGTTCTGGAGCCTGGAAGTTCAAGATCAAAGTTCTAACTCATTCAGTTTCTGGCAAGGGCTTTCTTCCTGGCTTGCAGACAGCCATCTTTTCTCTGTGTCCTCATATGATAGGGAGGAAAAGAAGGAGAGAGTGAATTCCCTGGTGTTTCTTCTTTTTTTTTTTTCTTAATTTTTTTTTTTTTGAGACAGAGTTTTGCTTTTGTCGCCCAAGCTGGAGTGCAATGGTGTGATCTCAGCTCACTACAACCTCCGCCTCCCGGATTCAAGCGATTCTCCTGTCTCAGCCTCCAGAGTAGCTGGGACTACAGGTGCGTGCCACCGTGCCTGGCTAATTTTTGTATTTTTAGTAGAGACGGAGTTTCCCCATGTTGGCCAAGATGTTCTCAATATCCTGACCTTGTGATCCGCCCGCCTCGGCCTCCCAAAGTGCTGGGATTATAGGCGTGAGCCACCGTGCCGGACCCTGATGTTTCTTCTTACAAGGAGGCTATTAGGGTCCCATGTTTATGAACTTATTTAACTTTGATTACTTCCTTAGAAGTCCTTTCTCCTCATACATTCACGTTGGGGTTTAGGGATTCAACATACGAATTTTAAGTGGACACAATTGAGTTCCCAGAAGTTTGCCCCTGGCCCCTTGCCCCCCCACCCACCACATTTATGTTTTTCTTGTATCCATTCCATCCACACAGTCCCAAAGGTCTTAACTGGTTCCATCATCAACTCTTAAAAGTCCCAGGCCTCATCTAAATATTATCTAAATCTGAGATTGGTGAGACTCAAGTTATAATTCATCCTGAGGTGAAATTCCCTTCCAGCTGTGAACGTTTGAAATCAGGCAACTTATATGCTTTCAAAATACAATAGTAGGACAGGCATAGGATGAACATTCCCTAAAGGATTATGGGTCCCTAGCAAGGCAAATTTCATTAGACCATAAGGCTCAAGAATAATCTTTTGCTGGCCAGGCACGGTGGCTCATGCCTGTAATCCCAGCACTTCGGTAGGCTGAGGCAGGCGGATCACAAAGTCAGGAGTTTGAGACCACACTGGCCAATATGGTGAAACCCCATCTCTACTAAAAATACAAAAATTAGCCAGGCATGGTGGCACGTGCCTGTAGTCCCAGCTACTCGGGAGGCTGAGGCAGAAGAATCACTTGAACCCAAGAGGCAGAGGAGGTTGCAGTGACATGAGATCATTCCACTGCACTCCAGCCTGGGTAACAGTGAGACTCTGTCTCAAAAAAATAATAATAAAAAGAATCATCCTTTGCTTTGATGCTCTGCCTTCTAGGCCCACTGCAGTAGCAGAGTCACCCTACTGCTCTGTGGGGTGACCCTGTCCCTTCCTCTCTCTGCAAGGGCCCCACCCTCTGAAACCAAGAAAAACATAGCATTGCCCCCTGGGCATATGTAAAGAGTGGCAGCTCTGAGGATCTGTGATCCCCTTTGGCATCATTCTTTCCTTTTCTTGAGGAATAGGGCACATTCACAGTCAAGTAGCTAATGGTTTTGTCTTGTGGAATCAAGGAAGTCCAACAGTCTTCTTTCATTCTTTCCCACTTTCTCTGTCTTTACTTCAAACTAGCAGTGTTTCTGCTGTTATAATCCCTTATCTGTCACTGGCATCTGCTGAGATGGCTGATTAACATCATGGATAATCTATTTATAGAGTGATTGTTCAACCCTACCTTTGGTCTTCTCTCTAGAGCAAGCTTTCTTATTTTTAGCCATATGGATAAGCTGAGAATTTTCCACATCTCTAAGTTCTGGTTCCTTCTTGCTGAACAATTCCTTCTTCAATTCATCTGTCTCCTCTTTCATTTTTACTGTAAGTGATCTAGGAGGAACCAAGCCACTTCCTGTACACTTTGCTTAGAAATCTCCTGAGATAAATAGCCAATTTCATTTCTCACAAGTTTTACCTTCCATAAAATACTAGAACACAGTCAGCCAAGTTATTTGCCACTTTATACTAAGCACCAGCTTTCCTTCAGTTTTCAATAACGTGTTCCTCATTTCTGTATAAAGTCTCACCAGAATAGCCGGGCGTGGTGGCTCACGCCTGTAATCCCAGCACTTTGGGAGGCTGAGGCGGGCAGAGTGCCTGAGGTCAGGAGTTCAAGACCAGTCTGGCCAACATGGTGAAACCCCATCTCTACTAAAAATACAAAAAAATTAGCTGGGCGTGGTGGCGGGCACCTGTAATCCCAGCTACTGGGGAGGCTGAGGCGGGGGAATTGCTTGAACCAGGGAGATGGAGGTTGCAGTGAACTGAGAATGATGCCACTGTACTCCAGCCTGGGCAACAGAGCAAGACTCCATCTCAAAAAAAAAAAAAGCCTCACTAGAATTGCCCTTAATGTCCATATTTTCAGTATGTGCCCCAAAACTTTTCCAGCCTTTGCTTATTACCCAATTTCAAAATCACTTCCACATTTTAGGTATTTGTTATAGTAGTATCTCACTTCTCTCACCCCTCAACCCACCATACCTCATATCTTTATACTAAAATCTGTTGTGGTCACCTCAGGCTACCATAACAAAAATACTATAGTCTCGAGTGGCTTGAACAACAGAAATTTTATTTTCTTACAGTTCTGGAGACTAGAACCTCAAGATCAAGGTTCTGGCTGATTGGTCTCTGGTGAGAGCTCTCTCCCTGGCTTGTAGATGGCCACCTTCTTGCTGTGTCCTCATGGGGAGGAAGGAAGAGGAGTGAGCTCTTTGGTGTCTTGTTCTTCAAGGACATGAATCCTCTCAAATCAGGATGTTATTCTCATGACCTCATTTTACATTAATTACTACCTTAGAGGCCCTCTCTCCGAATACTGTCACACTGGGAGATAGGGCTTCAACTTACGAATATTGGGGGGACACAGAGCATTGGTCATGTGTGGAGTCATGAAAAGTCGAATCAACCTGTGCACACATTCCCAGCTAAGGATGAACAAGGTCATGTTCTGCCTTTTTATATCAGCTGTCATACTGTAAATAAGTGTCCTTTTCACCATCTTTATAATGCCACTTTTTTTTGCATTTTTGTGCTTTTTATTAGTGTTAAACTATTCTTCATCACTTCGTCCGGTTTTATTTTGTTATAATTATTGGAAATTACCTTATTCGTGTGTTTGTTTGCATATTTAATGGTACCTTACTCCACTAAAACATAAACTCCAAGAGAGCAGGGACCTTCTCTTTTATTTACTATATTCTTCTCTCTTATTTACTATATCATCCCCAATGCCTGGAACAGTAACTAGCATATAGGAAAGGATGTGTCAGTTAATACTTCTAAATGAAGAAACAAATACTTTAAAAAAAATGACTGACTTAGACATAGCTTCATAAAAACCTCTTCTTTAATCTAGCCCTCACTAGATAGAAAAAAAAAACAGCATTGGGGTTTTTTGTTTGTTTACATTTCGATTAGTTTCTAGATGCTTTTTGATTTTGTGATCTTAAGGTTTATATATTGGTTTATTCTTCTAACCTCGCTGTTTATGTTTTGCTTTGGGAGGGCTTTCTTTTGAAAGGGTTTTACTCTGTCCCCCACGCTGAAGTACATGGCAAGGCTTCACCATGTTGGCCAGGCTGGTCTCAAACTCCTGACCTCATGATCCACCTGCCTCGGCCTCCCAAAGTGCTGGGATTACAGGTTTGAGCCACTGCACCCAGCCTGAAGGGGTGTTTTTTTTTTTTTTCAAGAAACATAAAAGGAACCCTGAAGGTAAAATTGGTGTGTTTAATTGACAAATTTGTTGTTTTACCAAGACTTTTTCTTTACCCCTTTTCCGAATGTTTTGTAAATACTTTAAATGTGCTTTTTATCAGTAAAGACTGTGTACAGTGGCAAGTTATAAGAAAATTATAATTATTCGGCTGGGCGCAGTGGCTCATGCCTGTAATCCCAGCACTTTGGAAGGCCAAGGTGGGCGGATCACGAGGTCAGGAGATTGAGACCATCCTGGTTAACACAGTGAAACGCCGTTTCCACTAAAAAATACAAAAAAATTAGCCGGGTGTGGTGGCAGGCGCCTGTAGTCCCAGCTACTCAGGAGGCTGAGGCAGGAGAATGGTGTGAACCCGGGAGGTGGAGCTTGCAGTGAGCCGAGATCACGCCACTGCACTCCAGCCTGTGTTACAGAGCGAGACTCTGTCTCAAAAAAAAGAAAAAAGAAAATTATAATTATTCCTTTTTCTTTTTGAATTTCTTTTTTTTTTTTTTTTTTTGAGACAAAGTCTTACTCTGTTGCCCAGACAGGAGTGCAGTGGCACAACCTCTGCTGCCAGGGTTCAAGCGATTCTCCTGCCTCAGCCTCCCGAGTAGCTGGGGTTACAGGTGCCTGCCACTGCGCCTAGCTAATTTTTGTAGTTTTAGTAGAGATGGAGTTTCACCATCTTGGCCAGGCTGGTCTTGAACTCCTGACCTCGTGATCCACCTGCCTCGGCCTGCCAAAGTGTTGGGATTACAGGTGTGAGCCGTCGTGACTGGCCTTTGAATTACTTTTTTAAAGTTGAGAAATTATCAAAGCAGAGTCCATTTTAACTTTTAGTGATTACCGCAGAAAGTATTGGGTGAATAGCTTTGTAACTTTTCAAAAGAAAGCCATTTTTTAGACAGTTGGAAATAAAGCCCTGGGTTTTAAGATTTTTTCCTGTAACGGACTATGGTTTTTGGATGTCATTTTTATTATTTTATTTTTGATACCAAATCTAATATTATCTCTTCTGTATTTAGGTTCGACTAGTGATAGTGGATGGTATTGCTTTTCCGTTTCGTCATGACCTAGATGACCTGTCTCTTCGTACTCGGTTATTAAATGGCCTAGCCCAGCAAATGATCAGCCTTGCAAATAATCACAGATTAGCTGTAAGTATTAACTAGTGAAGAGAATTTTAGAACAAAGTCAAGACTGTATAAAATGTTAATGTCTAGAAATATCAAAATAGCATTTGTCTGACAAATAATATAGACATGCAGTTTTGAGTAAAGTTTCAGTTTGGTTTTGGTTTCTATTAAAAAATTCTGGTCATAAGTGTCAGTTTTTCTGGAAAACAAGCATAATTAATATGTCATTTTTAAAAATGGACTTTGTGGTTGGGCGCAGTGGCTCACGCTTGTAATCCTAGCACTTTGGGAGGCAAAGGCAGGTGAATCATGAGGTCAGGAGTTTGAGACTAGCCTGGCCAACATGGTGAAACTCTGTGTCTACTGAAAAAAAAAAATACAAAAAATTATCCGGGCGTGGTGGCATGCCCCTGTAATCTCAGCTACTCGGGAGGCTGAGGCAGGAGAATCGTTTGAACCCAGGAGGCAGAGGTTGCAGTGGGCGGAGAACGCACCATCGCACTCCAGCCTGGGCAACAGCAAGACTCCGTCTCGAGAGAAAAAAAAGGATTTTGTTTGATAAAGAAGTGCCACCTTTGTTAATTGCAGTGTCTTCTTTGTTTAAATATACTTTGGATGTTTTTCAGGTTAACTCTTCCAATATCGCTGGTTTTCTTCTACTCTGAGTCTTTGATTATTATGTGGTATGTAATCACAGATTCAGATGGATCGAAACATTACCTAGTGTAAACAACCGAGGTGCTTTGAGGTAGAGCCAAATACCTCTTGAAGATTTGAAATGTGAGGAGAGAAGTATATATCAGTTCAGAAGGGAAGAGATTTTTTTTTTAAAGTTTTACCTCACTCCTCTTTAACTACCTGTTCGCCATTACTTCCCACCCTGAATCCCCATCTCACTCACCACTGACACAAATACACACATTTGTCTGGTAGTAAGATGTAAGGTCAAACTGCTAAATTTGGTTTCTTTGTCTTTGCCTTAATTGGAGAGACTTTAGCACATACCTATAATGCATCATAAGTAAATAAAGAACTTTCTCAGTAAAATAATTTTAAAGCATACTTTTTTCTTTTAATTTCCAGATTTTTTGCCATGTGCTGAAAAGCATAGTGCCCTGTGTTTGAATTACTTCTTGCTTAAATTAATCGTAATTTAGCCTTTTGTTAATATCAGTGAAGAGCCTCCAGTAGGGGGCACTCAAGACTAATGGGTTGCATAGTTATGTTTTTATTTTAACAGAAATAGCTTCACCTTTTCTGACTAAAAAAGCAATCCAAACAATAACATCAAATAGTAGGTAGTGTTTAAGAAGAGTGATGTAGGCCGGGCGCGGTGGCTCACGCCTGTAATCCCAGCACTTTGGGAGGCCGAGGCGGGCGGATCACAAGGTCAGGAGATCGAGACCACGGTGAAACCCTGTCTCTACTAAAAATACAAAAAATTAGCCGGGCGCGGTTGTGGGCGCCTGTAGTCCCAGCTACTGGGGAGGCTGAGGCAGGAGAATGGCGTGAACCCGGGAGGCGGAGCTTGCAGTGAGCCGAGATAGCGCCACTGCACTCCAGCCTGGGAGACAGAGCGAGACTCCGTCTCAAAAAAAAAAAAAAAAAAAAAAAGAGTGATGTAAATATAAACGTCCTAACATGGAAGAAGATATTTACATATAGGTTACTGAGAAGAAATTTAGGTTGTATATAAAATATATTTAGTGTAATCTCAGTTTAGAGAAAACAAAATTATATGTATGCATTTATATTTGTATATATGAAGAGAATGATATGAAAGGACCAAAACATTAACATTGGCTACTTCTTTTTTATTTTTTTTTTGGAGACAGAATCTTACTGAAATGCAGTGGTGCAGTGAGGGCTCATTGCAGCCTCGACATCCCGGGCTCAAGTGATTCTCCCACTTTGTATTTTTTTTTTTTTTTTTTTTTTTGTAGAGATGGGGTTTCACCATGTTGCCCAGCTGGTCATGAACTCTTCGGCTCAAGCGATCATCTGCCGGCCTCAGCTTCCTAAAGTGCTAGGATTACATGCATGAGCCACTGTGCCCGGCCTTGGCTACTTCAAAGGATGGAATTTTGTAGGGTTAAGGACACACTTTCCCTTTCTTACTTTATAATTTCTTTGCTTGAAGGTTTTTTTCCCAATTAGCTTATATATAACATGTATGGCTTTTGATAATGTATTTTATAATTTTAAGGCCAGATGTGGTAGCTCATACCTGTAATCCCAATACTTTTGGAAGGCCAAAGTGGGAGGATCGCCTGAAGCCAGGAGTTTGAGGCCAGCCTGGACAACAAAGCCTGATCCCATCTCTAAAAAAAAAATTACATAAAATAAGAATAATTGGCCAGGCACAGCAGCTCACGTCTGTAATCCCAGCACTTTGGGAGACTGAGGTGGGTGGATCATGAGGTCAGGAGTTCGAGACCAGCCTGACCAACGTGGTGAAACCATCTCTACTAAAAATACAAAAATTAGTCAGGCTTGGTGGTGCGCACCTGTAATCCCAGCTACTCAGGCTGAGGCAAGAGAATTGTTTGAACCCAGAAGGCGGAGGTTGCAGTGAGCCGAGAGCGCGCCACTGCACTCCAGCCTGGGTGAGAGAGTAAGACTCCGTCTCAAAGAAAAAACAAAAGAAAAATTTTAAGTTATGTATGCTTTTTGTAAAAAAAAAAAAAGATCTAAACAATAAGAAATGTAGAAAGCGATTATTCATTACTCAGAGATGGTGTAAATATTGTTGTCTGGTGTAAATATTTTTGCAGAATTTACACATATACAAACTTACTTTTTATTTTATTTTATTTTTTTTTGAGACGGAGTCTCGCTTTGTCGCCCAGGCTGGAATGCAGTGGCACCATCTCGGCTTACTGCAAGCTCTGCCTCCTGGGTTCACACCATTCTCCTGCCTCAGCCTCCGAGTAGCTGGGACTACAGGCATGCACCACCAGGCCCGGCTAATTTTTTGTATTTTTAGTAGAGACGGGGTTTCACCGTGTTAGCCAGGACGGTCTCAATCTTCTGACCTCGTGATCCTCCCGCCTCGGCCTCCCAAAGTGCTGGGATTACAGGCGTGAGCCACCGCGCCCGTCCCACAAACTTACTTTTTAGAAAATGAGGTCATAGACCAGGCGTGGTAGCTCAGGCCTGTAATCCCAGCACTTTGGGAGGCTGAGGCAGGTGGATCATGACGTCAGGAGATCAAGACTGTCCTGGCTAACACGGTGAAACCCCGTCTCTACTAAAAATACAAAAAATTAGCCGGGTGTGGTGGTGGGCACCTGTAATTTCAGTTACTTGGGAGACTGAGGCAGGAGAATGGCATGAACCTGGGAGGCAGAGCTTGCAGTGTTCTGAGATCGCGCCACTGCACTCCAGCCTGGGCGACAGAGCAAGACTCCATCTCAAAAAAAAAAGAAAAAGAGGTCATGCCACTGCAGTGGCTTAGGCCTGTAATCCCAGCACTTGGGGAGGCCAAGGTGGGAGGATCACTTGAGCCCATGAATTTGAGACCAGCCTGGGAAATATAGTGAGACCTCATTGCTACAAATTTAAAAAAAAAAGTTAGCCAAGCATAGTGGCACGCACCCATAGTCCTAGCTACTTGAGAGGCTGAGGTGGGAGGAGGATTGCTTGAGGCTGGGAGGCAAAGGTTGCAGTGAGCTGAGATCGCACCACTGCATTCCAGCCTAGGCAGCAGAGCAAGACCCTGTCTTCAAAAACACAAAAAGAAATGAAAATGAGGTCATATTATACATGCTATTGTGCAAAGCAGTTTTCTGTTTTTCACTTAATATATTGTGAACATCTTTCCACGTACACTACTTTTTTTCTTCTATGTACACTAATAAGTCTGCTTTGCGCTAATAACTGCATAGTATTTTGTTGTTTGACTGTAGCATAGGTTTTTTTTGTATTTGTATTTGTTTTTGGGTTTTTTTTTTTTTTTTTGAGACGGAGTCTCGCTCTGTCGCCCAGGCTGGAGTGCAGTGGCGCGATCTCGGCTCACTGCAAGCTCTGCCTCCTGGGTTTACGCCATTCTCCTGCCTCAGCCTCCTGAGTAGCTGGGACTACAGGCGCCCGCCACCGCGCCCGGCTAATTTTTTGTATTTTTAGTAGAGACGGGGTTTCACCGTGGTCTCGATCTCCTGACCTTGTGATCCGCCCGCCTCGGCCTCCCAAAGTGCTGGGATTACAGGCGTGAGCCACCGCGCCCGGCTGGGTTTTTTTTTTGAAACAGAGTCTCGCTCTGTCACCCAGGCTAGAGTGCAGTGGCATGATCTTGGTTCACTGTAGCCTCAATCTCCTGGGCTTAAGCAATCCTTTCACTTCAGCCTCCTGAGTAACTGAGACTACAGGCACACACCACCACACCCAGTCATTTTTAAAATTTTTTGTAGAGGCTGGGTGTGGAAGCTCACACCTGTAACCCCGCCACTATGGGAGGCCGGGGCGAGCAGATCACTTGAGGTCAGGAGTTCAAGACCAGCCTGGCCAACATGTTGAAACCTTGTCTCTACTAATAATACCAAAATTAGCTGGACATGGTGGTGCTTACCTGTAGTCCTAGCTACTTGGGAGGCTGAGGCAGGAGAATCACTTGAACTCAGGAGGTGGAGGTTGCAGTGAGCCAAGATCATACCATTGCACTCCAGCTGGGGAGACACAGTGAGACTCTATCTCCAAAATAAATAAATAAATAAGTTTTTTGTAGAGATGAGGTCCCACTATGTTGCCTAGGCTGTTCTTGAACTCCTGGGCTTAAGGGATCCTCCTGCTTCAACCTTCCCTAGGCATGAGCCACTGTGCACAGCCTGTAGTGTAGTTTTTTTAACCACCTCCTTATTGATTGTCTCTTTTTTTTTTTTCCTGTTTTAGACAGAGTCTTCCTCTGTCACCCAGGTTGGAGTACAGCGTCACACTCTTGGCTCACTGCAGTCTCCCCCTCCCAGGTTCAAGAGCTTCTCATTCCACAGTCTCCCGAATAGCTGGGATTACAGGCATGCACCACCACACCTGGCTGGTTTTTGTATTTTTAGTAGAGGTGGGGTTTCACCATGTTGGCCAGGCTGGTCTCAAACTCCTGGCCTCAAGTGATCCACCCTCCTCTGCCTCCCAAAGTGCTGGGATTACAGGCATGAGCCACCACACCTAGCCTAGAATAAATTTCTTAAAGTGAAAATATTAAGCCAAAGGAATAGATTTTTGAACATTTTGTTTTATATTATAAAATTACCCTCAGAAACTATGCTCCAAAGTATGTCTCTACGGCAATGAATGGGAACTCTTGTTTTCCCATATCTTTACCAACTTTGGGTACCAGTCGTTTAATTTATTTATGTCTTTGAAATGGAGTCTTGCTCTGTTGCCCCGGTTGGAGTGCTGTGGCTCGATCTCGGCTTACTGCAACCTGTGCCTCCTGGGTTCAAGAGATTCTCCTGCCTCAGCCTCCTGGGTAGCTGGGACTACAGGCGCCTGCCACCATACCTGGCTAATTTTTTATATTTTTAGTAGAAACGGGTTTCACCGTGTTAGCCAGAATGGTCTGAATCTCCTGACCTGGTGATCCGCCCGCCTTGGCCTCCCAAAGTGCTGGGATTATAGGCGTGAGCCACCACGCCCCGCCAGGTACTAGTCTTTTAAATCTTTGCCAAATCGATATAGGGAACGTCCTTTAAAAATATGTTTTTTTTGGCCGGGCGCGGTGGCTCAAGCCTGTAATCCCAGCACTTTGGGAGGCCGAGATGGGTGGATCACGAGGTCAGGAGATCGAGAGACGATCCCGGCTAACACGGTGAAACCCCGTCTCTACTAAAAAATACAAAAAAATAGCCGGGCGAGGTGGCGGGCGCCTGTAGTCCCAGCTACTCGGGAGGCTGAGGCAGGAGAATGGCCTAAACCCGGGAGGCGGAGCTTGCAGTGAGCTGAGATCCGGCCACTGCACTCCAGCCTGGGTGACAGAGCAAGACTCCGTCTCAAAAAAAAAAAAAAAAACATATATATATATATATGTTTTTTTTATTATTGGCATAATTTTTTAAACAGCTTTAATGACATAATCCATATACTATAAAATTCATCCTTGCAACATGTACAATTCAGTGATTTTCAGTGTATCCACAGAGTTTTGCAAACATCACCACTGTATAATTTTAGAATATTTCCATCACCCCAAAAAAGAAACCACCTCACAATGAATTTCAGAATATTTAGTGTTTGCTCCTTGACTCACTTTTCAAATCTCATGCAAATTTTTCTTATGGTCAACTATAACTTTGTACCCTATGGAGAAAGTAATTCTGGTTCTGGGAAACTCACAGTTCCAGATTTAAAAAAAAAAAAAAAACCCTCTTTTCGACTGGGTGCAATGGTTCACCCCTGTAATTCCAGCACTTTGGGAGGCCAAGGTGGGTGGATCACCTGAGGTCAGGAGTTTGCAACCTGCCTGGCCAACGTGGTGAAACCCTTTCTCTACTAAAACTACAAAAAAATTAGCCGGTTGTGGTGGTGGGTGCCCACGTACTACTCAGCTACTCTGGAGGCTGAGGCAGGAAAATCGCTTGAAACTGGGAGGCGGAGGTTGCAGCGAGCCAAGACGGCGCCATTGCACTCCAGCTTGGACAACAAGAGTGAAACTCTTGTCTCAAAAAAAACCAAAACCTTTTTCATTAACTGTCATTCTCCATTCTACCCTCCCTCAGTCCCTCATAACCATTAGTATGCTTTGTGTTTCTGTGAATTTGTCTTTTCTTGACATTTTATATAAGCAGATCAGACAGTATGTGGCCTTTTATGTCTGACTTCTTTCACTTAACATGTTTTCAAGGTTTATCTGTATTTTAGCACCTATCAATGTCTTTTTAATGACTGAATAATTTTGCATTTTATGGATATATCACATTTTGTTTATCTGTTCATTGGTTGAAGGACATTGGATGGCAGAAATATTTTTAAAGCTCTGAAGTTCATAATTGCTTTTTTTTTTTTTTGAGACGGAGTCTCGCTCTGCCGCCCAGGCTGGAGTGCAGTGGCCGGATCTCAGCTCACTGCAAGCTCCGCCTCCCAGGTTCACGCCATTCTCCTGCCTCAGCCTCCCCAGTAGCTGGGACTACAGGCGCCCGCCACCTCGCCCGGCTAGTTTTTTGTATTTTTTAGTAGAGACGGGGTTTCACCGTGTCAGCCAGGATGGTCTCGATCTCCTGACCTCGTGATCCGCCCGCCTCGGCCTCCCAAAGTGCTGGGATTACAGGCTTGAGCCACCGTGCCCGGCCTGAAGTTCATAATTTCAAGTGATTGTTACTTTACGTTTTAAATTTTTGGCCCGGTATGGTGGCTCACTCTTGTAATCACAGCACTTTGGGAGGCCGAGCTGGGTGGATCACCTGAGGTCAGGAGTTCGAGACCAGCCTGGCCAACATAGTGAAACCCTGTCTTTACTAAAAATACAAAATTTAGCCAAGCCTGGTGGCGGGCACCTGAAATCCTAGCTACTTGGGAGGCTGAGGCAGGAAAATCACTTGAACCCAGGAGGCAGAGGTTGCAGTGAGCCGAGGTTGTGCTACTGCACTTGAGCCTGGGCAACAGAGCAAGACTCTGTCTTAAAAAAAAAAAAAAAAAAAAAAACACTATTTTTTAGAAGCTTGGCATAATCACATAATAATTTTCAGTTGTATCACGGAGGCCAATCGTTTTGCAAAAGTAATATAATTACTATATAAATATTTGCTAATAATCGGAAATTCTAATTTTGGTAGGTTGAATACCTGGTAAATCAGTAGTTTGATTTATATTTTCCTGAAGGTACATAATGGGTAAACTACTCTGTCTAAACCAGCACTGTCCAGTAGATCTGATGGAAAGATGAAAATGTACAGTCTAGTACAGTAGCTGCATGACTGTTCAGCACTTGAAATATAGCTAATACTACTGAGCTGCTGACTTTATAGTTTTAATTTAACTTATTTATTTATTTCTTTCTTGAGATGGAGTCTCACTCTCTCGCCCAGGCTGGAGTACAGTGGCACCATCTTGGCTCACTGCAGCCTCCTCTCAGGTTCATGCGATTCTCCTGCCTCAGCCTCCCGAGTAGCTGGGACTACAGGTGCTTGCCATCACGCCCGGCTAACTTTTTGTATTTTTAGTTGAGACGGGGTTTCACTGTGTTAGCCAGCATGGCTTCGATATCCTGACCTTGTGATCTGCCCGCCTCAGCCTCCCAAAGTGCTGGAATTACAGGCATAAACCACCACGCCTGGCCTCTAATTTACCTTTTTTTTTTGAGATTGAGTCTCGCTCTGTCGCCCAGGCTGGAGTGCAGTGGTGGAGTGCAGTGGTGCGATCTCAGCTCACTACAAGCTCTGCCTCCTGGGTTCACACCATTCTTCTGCCTCAGCCTCCCGAGTAGCTGGGACTATAGGCACATGCCACCACGCCTGGCTAATTTTTTGTATTTTTAGTAGAGACGGGGTTTCACCGTATTAGCCAGGATGGTCTCGATCTCCTGATCTCATGATCTGCCCACCTCGGCTCCCAAAGTGTTGGGATTACAGGCGTGAGCCACCACACCCGGCTAATTTAACTTTTAAAAGCTACATGTGGGCCAGGCACAGTGGCTCATGCCTATAATCCCAGCACTTTGGGAGGCCAAGGTGGGAGGATCACTTGAGGCCAGGAGTTCAAGGTTAGTCTGGGCAACATAGCCAAACCCTGTCTCTACAAATAATTTAAAAATTAGTTAGGCATGGTGGTGCTTGCCTATAGTTCTAGCTACTAGGGAAGCTGAGGCAGGAAGATTGTTTGAGCCCAGGACTTCAAGGCCGCAGTAAGCTATGATTGTGTCGTTGCACCCCAGCCTGGGTGACAGAGTGAGACCCCATTTCAATTTTTTTTTTTTTTTTTTTTTTTTTTTGAGACGGAGTCTCGCTCTGCCGCCCAGGCTGGAGTGCAGTGGCCAGATCTCAGCTCACTGCAAACTCCGCCTCCTGGGTTCCCGCCATTCTCCTGCCTTAGCCTCCCGAGTAGCTGGGACTACAGGCGCCCGCCACTGTGCCCGGCTAGTTTTTTGTATTTTTTAGTAGAGACGGGGTTTCACCGTGTTAGCCAGGATGGTCTCGATCTCCTGACCTCGTGATCCGCCCGTCTCGGCCTCCCAAAGTGCTGGGATTACAGGCTTGAGCCACTGCGCCCGGCGAGACCCCATTTCTAAAAAATACTCTTAAGAAAAGCTGCCGGCCGGGTGTGGTGGCTCATGCCTTTAATCCTACCACTTTGGGAGGCCGAGGTGGGCAGATCACCTGAGGTCGGGAGTTCAAGATCAGCCTGACCAACATGGAGAAACCCCACCTCTACTAAAAATACAAACTTAACCAGGCGTGGTGGCTCACACCTGTAATCCCAGCTACTCAGGAGGCTGAGGCAGGGGAATCACTTGAACCCAGGAGGCGGAGGTTGCAGTGAGCCAAGATCATGCCATTGTACTCCAGCCTGAGCAACAGAATGAGACCTTGTCTCAAAAAAAAAAAAGAAAGAAAAGAAAGAAAAGCTTCCAATTTAAATTCCTGCTTAGCTTTTTCTAAGGTGCCTAGTGAGAGGTAACAAATGGAGAATGCCCTGTGGCATGTAAGGGGAGGGGAACTGGAAGAAAATCTTGTCATTCACTTGGTTTCTAATTGAGATCTAGGTGGATCACAGATTTCTCCTTTGTGGCCGGACAGAAATGTTAGGGTGTTACCACTGCAATGGGAACAGCCAAACAACCTTTTGTTTCTTTCTCAGTTTTCTTTTTCTTTTTCTTTTTCTTTTTCTTTTTTTTTGCGATGGAGTCTTGCTCTCGTTGCCCAGGCTGGAGTGCAGTGGTACAGTCTTGGCTCACTGCAACCTCTGCCTCCTGGATTTAAGCGATTCTCGTGCCTCAGCCTCCCAAGTAGCTGGGGTTACAGGTGCCTGCCCCAATGTCCGGCTAATTTTTTGTGTTTTTGGTAGAGATGGGGTATCGCCATGTTGGCCAGACTGGTCTCGAACTCCTGACCTCAGGTGATCTGCCTGCCTTGGCCTCCCAAAGTGCTGGAATTATAGGCCTGAGCCACCGCTCCTGGGCTGTTTTTCAGTTTTCTTATGTAAAATACTCATTTTCAGAGCAGACACCTTTTTCTTACTGCTTTTCAAAGAATTTCGTTATCAGTTTTAGTTTGCAATATTAACTCTTTTTTCTGGAGGGAAGATATGTATTAGAAGAGTATATAAAGTAACCATTTCTGGAGATTTTTGGGTGGAAAGATAACAGATCTGACTTCTATGTTAAGTCAACCTTAAACACTTTTGTTTTCCTTGCTTTTATTTAAAATTACTGTCTTTCAAAACCTGGAACCTTTTTTGTAGGTCAGTATTTATACAAAGAGAATTAGCAATATGAAACCTGGAGGGCCATCTGTGAGTTGCAAAGCAACACCTGTGGCTGTTACTAGCCAACTAGCATAATCATAATTTGGAGTCATTTGACCTGACTACTAGGATTTTTTTTTTCCTAGTTCATCTACTTATATTGTACTTTTTAAAATGAGTTTTAAGTCTCTTCTCATAATTTGTTGCCTCAGTTTCCTTTTTTCCTATAAAATTATAAACAGTAATACTATATTTGCCTCCTTCCTAAAAGTATAAAAACTGAGGTATTTATTAAGGATTTCATATTCCTTTCAATAAAAATATTCTAGGGAGGCAATAATGATAAAGAACATGGACTCAGGCCAGGCACAGTGACTCATGCTTATAATCCCAGCCCTTTGGGAGGCTGAGGTGGGTGGATCACTTGAGGTCAGGAGTTCTAGAACAGGCTGGCCAACATATTAAAACCCCGTCTTTACTAAAAATGCAAAAATTAGCCAGGCATGGTGGCAGGCACCTGTAATCGTAGCTACTTGGGAGGCTGAGGCAGGAGAATTGCTTGAACCTGGGAGGTGGAGATTGAAGTGAGCTGAGATCGCACCATTGCACTCCAGTCTGGGCAACAGAGCGAGACTCAATCTTTCTTTTTTGAGACAAGGTCTTACTTGTTCGCCAGGCTGGAGTACGGTGACAGGATCATGGCTCACTGCTGCCTCAACCTCCTGGGCTCAAGCAATTCTCTTACCTCAGCCTCCTGAGTAACTGGGACTACAGTTGTGCACCACCATGCCCAGCTAATTTTTTTAAAAGTTTTTTATAGGTCAAGTACAGTGGCTTATGCCTGTAATCCCAGCACTTTGGGAGGCTGAGGCAGGAGGATTGTGTGAGTCCAGGAGTTCAGAGTTCAAGATCAGCCTGGGTAACACAGCAAGACCCTGTGTCTTTAAAAAAAAAAAAAAAAGAGTTTTATGAGCTAGATTTGGCAAACACCTTTAGTCCCAGCTATTCAAGAGGCTGAGGTGGGAAGATCATGTGAGTCTAGGACTTCAAGGACAACCTGGGCAACATAGCAAGACCTCATCTCTAAAGTATGAAAATAAAATATTTTATGATCAGTAGAATCATATTTTCAGATAACTCCATCTTTTTATGAGTATATTTTAAAAATTTTTTATCAGAAAAATTTGTATTACTTAAATGGCTATCTGTAATAGGTAGATTATTTTCAGATTACTAAAATCACAAGACTGTTTGCTTGATTAATTATTTATGTATGTATTTATTTATTTATTTAGTGAGACAGAGTTTCGCTCTTTTGTTCAGGCTGGAGTGAAGTGGACTGATCTTGGCTCACAGCAACCTCTGCCTGCCCCAGGTTCAAGTTATTCTCCTGCCTCAGCCTCCCGAGTAGCTGGGATTACAGGTGCATGCCACCATGCCTGGCTAATTTTTGTATTTTTAGTAAGAGATGGGGTTTCACAATCTTGGCCGGGCTGGTCTACTTGATAATTTTTAAGGAGACTCACCTAATTTTCTTACATTTTGTTTTTGTAGGTAATTTTAACCAATCAGATGACAACAAAGATTGATAAAAATCAGGCCTTGCTCGTTCCTGCATTAGGTGGGTAATTAATCAGATAAACATTTTAGTTAATCACAGTTTTTCTTATCTCTTTCATTTGATTTTCCAGATAAACATTTTAGTTAATCACAGTTTTTCTTATTTCTTTCATTTGATTCTCATTGAATACTATAGCTTCATGAAAGCAGACTGTATTTGTCTTGTTCACTGGTTAATCTTAGCACTAAGCACAGTACCCTTAAATACTGGCTGTTCCTTTTAGTTATTTAACATTTATTGAGTGGCCAGACACAGCCTCTCACACCTGTAATCCCAACACCTTGGGAGGCCGAGGCGGATCACTTGAGACCAGGAGTTCAAGACTGGCCTGGTCAACATGGTGAAACCCTGTCTCTCCTAAAAATACAAAAAATTAGCCGGACATGGTGGCGCACACTTGTAATCCCCCCTACTTGGGAGGCTGAGGAATGAGAATTGCTTGAACCTGGGAGGCACAGGCTGCAGTGTGCTGGGATCGTGCCACTGCACTCCAACCTGGGGGACAGAGTAAGACTCTTAAAAAAGTGCGTATCTACTGTCTGGCAACTATAGTGTCAAAATTCTTGCCCCCAGGGAGTTCACAGTGTTAGAGAGAAGGAAGGGTGAATACACTTAAATACAAATCACATTACAGTGAATATCGTGGTTTTGTTAGAATGCAATGCTTCAAGGTTTATTTCCACTAAAATCTTAAAGAGTATTCTACCAGAGTTTTGGCCAGGCACGGTGGCTTATGCCTGTAATCCCAGCACTTTGGGAGGCCGAGGTAGGTGGATCACCTGAGCTCGGGAGTTTGAGACCAGCCTGACCAACATGGAGAACTCAGTCTCTACTAAAAATACAAAATTAGCTGGGTGCGGTGGCACATTCCTGTGATCCCAGCTACTCGGGAGGCTGAGGCAGGAGAAGCGCTTGAACCTGGGAGGCAGAGGTTGCAGTAAGCTGAGATTGCGCCATTGCACTCCAGCCTGGGCAACAAGAGCAAAACTCTGTCTCAAAAAAAAAAGTTTCTGCCCTGGACTAGTTTTCAACTAATGGCATAGATCATTCTATAAACAGATAATGTCGTAAAGGTTACAATAGAAAGGTACAGGGTACTGTACAAAGGACCGATTCTAACCTGGCCCAGGTGAGCAGGATGAAAAGGAGGAAGGTTAGGGAAGGGAGTGTAATAGTCTCATGTTTCTTCCACCTCTTTTTGTCACTTTCTATCACCCATTTAATTAAGAGCTTCCTAATGTTTGGATCCACTCAGGGGTAATCAAACTCAGCCTTTCTCAAACTCATTCTTTCAGCACGCCATGATAAATCAGAAAGCAAATTTATAAATTTAGTGAGAATTACAATTGTCAAACAGTGAAATTTATGTTTTCTAGTCAGTTTATTTTCTTCCCAGATACCAGAAAGTTGGGAAAGCAGGGGTTCAGAGTTGGTGAGCAGAGAAGCAAATAAATGGAAATGGATGCCCTCAGGAATGTTATGCTTAAGTTGTAATAATTCTGATGCCGACCTTACTTTACTAGCAGAACACCCTTTATCTTGGATATTGCTAGGATATTGTTCAATATAACTTTCAGTTATGATAGAAATGTTCTATGTCTGTGCTCTTCAGTGCAGTAGCCCTTGCTACATGTGGCTATTGAGGCATTTAAAATGTGGCTAGTGCAGCTGTGGAATGGAATGTTTAATTGAATTTTACTTAAATTTAAATTGCCACATGTGGCAAGTGACTGCCCTGTTGTACAGTGCAGCACTGGATAAACATAACTCCTGTGTTCTAGACTTCAGTCCCACTATTAGCTTTCTGTTTTTGACAGTGTTTGCTGGTATGATAGGTCACTGCTCATTTTACATTACTATCAGTTTAGTTTCCTTTATATTTAAGAGGCTCCCTAATCCCTTAAAGAGATTTAAAAATCAATGTAGACCACTTCTGTGTGAAAATAAGATGGCTGAATTTGCTGTGATTGGAATTAGAAACCGGACCTCTCTTTGCTAGTTCTGGAATTTGGCCAGGATGCACATCAAAATCTCATTCCTACCCTCCTGATTTGTTTCATACAAACTTTGTTGCTGTGTCTGTTCTTTGGTCTTCTATTGCTATGTCTCAGCTTTAGATTCTGTGTCTTGCGTAGAAATGGATCATCAGAATGCAACAGGCAGAAGACTTAGAAGTGCAAATCAGTAGGGTAATGACAAACCCTTTGAGCTGAGTGGGACTGAGAAGTAACCTAACATATAACCTATTTACCATGAAGATTTTCAGTGCTGGACACGTAAATTGCTGAGTTCAACTGCCCTCTTTGCCCTCCAAATCCAGCATAAAAGCAAATGGTGATCTCAGGGCAGTTTCACACCTAATATGACTAATAATAAAAGTCTTGTATTTCAGGAGCTCAGTTTGTCCAATCCTGAGCCCATCATCTCTACCTCACAAATTATATCCACCTTTTCATTTCCTTGCACTATGTCTACATGATACGATAGTACTCCCAAGCACCATTGCTTAAATCTTGAGTTACACCTAATGCTTTTTTTGGGTCTTTTTTTCTTTTTAATGTGAAATAGAATATACAAATGAAAATGTGTATTTAGAAGAGCAATAATAAATGTCCAGGTGCCCATTGCTTGACAAATGGAACATTACCACACCCCAGGAACCTCGTGTACTCTCCCCCAAAGAGGCAACCACTGTCCTGAATTTTGTATAATTGTCACCTAGCTTTTATAGATTTTACTGTCTGTATATCCCCAACAGTCGCTTATTTATAGCTTTTATATAAATAGAATTATACTGTATATGACTGACAACTTTTGCTCATTATTATTTTTGGATTCATCCATGTTGTTGTATGACAGTGTAGTTCATTTCCATGACATGAATATGCCACAACTTAATTACATATTCTGTTGATGTCAAAAAAAAAAAAAGAATATTTTACCAGAGTTTTACTTTTCTTCTGGAGGTCAGAAATATGTTAGGCTTGGCCGGGCGCGGTGGCTCAAGCCTGTAATCCCAGCACTTTGGGAGGCCGAGACGGGCGGATCACGAGGTCAGGAGATCGAGACCATCCTGGCTAACACAATGAAACCCCGTCTCCACTAAAAATACAAAAAAATTAGCCGGGCATGGTGGCGGCGCCTGTAGTCCCAGCTACTCGGGAGGCTGAGGCAGGAGAATGGCGGGAACCCGGGAGGCGGAGCTTGCAGTGAGCCGAGATCGCGCCACTGCACTCCAGCCTGGGCGACAGAGCGAGACTCCGCCTCAAAAAAAAAAAAAGAAATATGTTAGGCTTGATGATATGGAAAATTGACACACATATGGACTCAGACAATAAAGTTTTCTAAAAGCAAATAGAGAATAATGATTTGCATTATTTCCCTAGATTGGTAAAAATCTTGTAATCTCAGGATATTACTCATTTTCCAGGTTTTTTGAAAGCAAGTAAACTTTTGTTATGTTAAATAAAGTAAGATTATGTTTGATCAGAGGGGTTCTGAGAAATGTATAACCAAGTCAGTAAGGCAATATACAGTTATTATGTTCTTTACTCTTAGGGGAAAGTTGGGGACATGCTGCTACAATACGGCTAATCTTTCATTGGGACCGAAAGCAAAGGTCAGTATAGAAACAAGTTAATAATTCTGAATATTGGGTTAATTACACTGAATGAACACTTACAGATTTCTTAGAGCTAGTCCTGTGGATGAGATATACAATGACCCATGAAGTAACACTTTTGTTGCCTTGTCTGATATCACCTAGAGCAAACATAGAAATGTGCTGTTATTACTGCATATTTAGCTACATAGGAAATTCTCTGGAATATTTAAATGATGGGGCGCATGCACCCGAAATGAGTAGGTGGCCAAGGAATGCCATTTTCTAAAGCTCTTTGAAATAATTTATTAGCCATGTAGAAGGAGGTGAGTACTCTGTGTTCCTGAAAGAGATTGAAAAAAAAGAACAAAATCAGGACAAAAGGAAAATTGTTGAGGTTAGCTTTAAAATTAATTTATTTGGAACATACAATGGTTTTTCTTAGTTCCTTAGTGTATTTCTTGTATAAAATTGTGTCTTTTTTTTTCATTTTGTATTTTGCTCTCCGGCTTTTATTATCCAGTTACCTGCATTTCACAAGTATTGTTCTTTAAAAGTATGGCAGCATGAAATCTTTGTATTTGTTTTTAAAGCTGCTGAGCAAGTGAACAAACCAGCTTTTATTTTCTTGAAAATAGGCCATTGAAAGCAGTGAAGTCTTTTCTATACTTCTAGAAAATGTCAGATTTATACTAGCCTCTCTGCTTTGTGATTAATTGGTATAACCTAGAGGTCTTGGTTTGGAAATGCTCTAATAAAGGGAGAAATTAAAAGGCATGCGGGTAAAGATGGAATAAAGGGTCACTTAAATACATATTGGGCCTAGCCAGTGAAATCGTCTATTTTTTAATCTATATTTCTTTGTTGTTTTACAAACTGAAAAAAATCTTGCCTGACCAAGTTAGGTTTTTCGGACCCGAAGCTCATAACAGAATCGATTACACTTCTGTATGTATCTTTTGCAACTGATCGTGCAGTTTGTGTCTTCTTTAAAAATGGTATTTGCGAAGAGCTCAGGTAACGTTTTTTTCCCCACAATACATAGTGCTTTACTATTGACTGTCTCCCCCTAATTTAAACAAATTTTTTACTTTAAACCAATATGTCTGGTAAATCCTCCCCCTAATTTTTTTTCTATGATCACAATTTGAGATAGTTCCCCTAGTTTTGTAAGTTACGTGGCTGTATACTAGAGCCACAAAAGGAGTTCTTTTCTTGGCACCAAACCTTATTGTAAAGATTTGGCAACAGTTCTCCAGCTGAGAGTCTTTTGAACATATTGTTTATACTTTCCCAGTTTTAGGTTATTCTGTAAAGCACATTCCATCATTTATTTTTTCATAGGAATTACGCCTGAGCTAGTATACAGTAGTCTTCTTCAGACTATAATTAAATATTCACTAATAAAATGCATTTAAGAAGAAAAATAGGCCGGGCGCGGTGGCTCAAGCCTGTAATCCCAGTACTTTGGGAGGCCGAGACGGGCGGATCACAAGGTCAGGAGATCGAGACCATCCTGGCTAACACGGCGAAACCCCGTCTCTACTAAAAACACAAAAAATTAGCCGGGCGAGGTGGCGGCGCCTGTGGTCCCAGCTACTCGGGAGGCTGAGGCAGGAGAATGGCGGGAACCCGGGAGGCGGAGCTTGCAGTGAGCTGAGATCTGGCCACTGCACTCCAGCCTGGGCGACAGAGCGAGACTCCGTCTCAAAAAAAAAAAAAAAAAAAAAAAAAAAAGAAGAAAAATAATAGGAGCAGAGCAAGATATTTCATCTTTTTATGAACTCATCAGGAGGAAAACTTTGACTTCTTTGTCAAGTTCTAGAAGTTAGCATTGATAAGGTACCCAAGAGATCAGAAAATCTTGCTTACCATGAGTTAACCTTTTATGAATTCACCTTCTTACAAATCCTTCCCAAGAAATTAGAAAATAAAATACATGGCCGGACGCAGTGGGTCACACCTGTAATCCGAGCACTTTGGGAGGCTGAGGTAGGTGGATCATGAGGTCAGGAGATCAAGACCATCCTGGCCAACGTGGTGAAACCCTGTCTCTATTAAAAATAAAAAGTTAGCTGGGTATGGTGGCACATGCCTTTAGTCCCAGCTACTCAGGAGGCTGAGGCAGGAGAATCACTTGAACCTGGGAGGTGGAGGTTGCAGTGAGCCAAGATTGTGCCACTGCCCTCCAGCCTGGTGGCAGAGTGAGACTCTGTCCCCCCCAAAAAAAGAAAATGACGTACAACACCAACATTGAATATAGATAGATTGGGGGAAATCTGCTGTTCTATAATATTTTTTCTACATCTCATAAGATCTTTTTTAATTTTAATTTTTATTTTTCATACTGTCATTTTAGTGCTTGCTTGTACTAGGTATTTTACTAGGCACTTTACAACATTTCAGATAATCTTTTCAATAATTATTTGCAGAACCTATACCGATTATTATTAAAAGTCAGAAAACCAAGGCCCAGAAAGGTTAACTGAATAAGTATTAAATAATAGCTACTATTTATTGAATATTTATTAACTGTCCTTTATTGTGCAAAGCACTGTATGTATACGTATATATACATGTATGTATATATATGTATACATATAGATGTATATATACACATGTATATACATATATATGTGTATGTGTACATACATGTATGTATGTGTATGTATATATATTTTATTTTATTTTCCACATAATTCTTTGAAATAGTATTACCAGATGAGATCGGGCACATTCAGGGTGGTATGGCTATAGGCTGAAATAGTATTATCTACATTTTATAGCTGACTTTATAAACTTTTTTTTTTTTGAGAGGGAGTTTCGCTCTTTTTGCCCAGGCTGAGGTGCTATGGTGAGATCTCGGCTCACTTCAACCTCCACCTCCTGGGGTCAAGTGATTCTCTTGTCTCAGCCTCCTGAGTAGCTGGTATTATAGGCGCCTGCCACCACGCCTTGCTAATTTTGTATTTTTAGTAGAGACGGGCTTTCTCTATTTTGGCCAGGCTGGTCTTGAACTCTTGACCTCAAGTGACCTTCCCACCTTGGCCTCCCAAAGTGCTGGGATTACAGGTGTGAGCCACCACACCCAGCCATAGCTGACTTTATAATAGAGTTCATTTCTTTTCTTCTATGATGACTGTTTCTAGAAGGTAATTGTAGTATTGCGTTGATTGCTAGCCAATCTGAATATGTAGCTTATTCCTTTTTTTAAGTAAAATCTTTTTTCTTCAAACTTTTTTTTTCCCAGCCTGTGGATATATGATAAATAATGTACATACTTTATGTAATCAAAATAAATTGACATCATTTATTAGAATTGAAGTAGTTTTGCTCTTTATCATTTGAAACCTGGCATCTTTAAGTTGTTGAAGTTGCATGAGCTTGAGCCCAAAAGTTGGAGAACAGTCTGGCCAAAATGGCAAGACATCACCTCTATAGATAAATAAAAAATTAGCCGGGCGTGGTGGTGGGCACCTATAATTCTAGCTATTTGGGAGGCCAGGGTTGGGAAAACCGCTTGAGCCCAGGAAGTCAGGGTGGCAGTGAGCTATGATTGTGCTATTACACTCCAGGCTGGGCCACAAAATGGGACCCCATCTCTAAGATATTTAAAAAAAAAAAAATGAGGCCAGGCATGGTGGCTGACACCTATAATCCCAGCACTTTGGGAGGCCGAGGCAGGTGGATCACTTGAGGTTGAGAGTTCGAGACCAGCCTGGCCAATATGGGGAAATCCTGTCTCTACTAAAAATACAAAAAAATTAGCCAGGCATGGTGGCAGGCACCTGTAATCCCAGCTACTCGGGAGGCTGAGGTAGGAGAACCGCTTGAACCTGGGAGGCAGAGGTTGCAGTGAGCCAAGATTGAACCACTGCACTCCAGCCTGGACAGCAAAGTGAGACTCTGTCTCAAAAAAAAAAAAAAAAAGTTGGATGAAATTTTGTATGCTTTTATGCTTTTTAAATTTTAGTTTATTTTAAAAGGATGGAAATAGAAATTCATTATCAGTGAAAAATAGTTATAAAAATGAACATTTTTCATTTGGAGAGGAAGACTAAAAATCTTTTTTTTTTTTTTTTGAGACTGGGTTTTACTCTGTTGCCCAGGCTAGAGTGCAGTGGTGCGATGTCAGCTCACTGTAGCCTCAACCTCCTGGGCTCAAGCAGTCCTCCCACCTCAGCCTCCCAAGTAGCTGGGACCACAGGCATGTACCACCACACCCAGCTAATTTTTGTAGAGATGGGGTTTCGCCATGTTGCCCAGGCTGGTCTCAAACTCGTAAGCTCAGGCAGTCCACCTACCTTGGCCTCCCAAAGTGCTGAGATTATAGGTGTGAGCCACAGCACCCATCCAGAAACTAAAAATCTTGAATAGCCAAATTTATATTAGGAATTGAACTTAGGTGTACTGTTTCATGCCCCAGCTCCTGTCCTTCACCAGTAATACCTGATTTTTACCCTTAGACTAATGATGGAATAATATTCCAACAGTTATTAAAAGAAATACTTTTGTCTGTGTCCTTATATTATGTGGGTTTTCCTCCAATTTGCATATTCATGATTATACGAGGCCAAGATTATTCAGAATTACACTACTCTTTGCCAAGATGATCTGGTGGTAGAGTGGAGTAATAAATCAACACCCCCACACAGTGTTTCATATGTGTGCTCAGTTTTAGAGCACAAATTGTGCTTCTGTCTTATTTCTTCCTGACCCAAGCTATGTAGTTCAGCCATATGTTAAGCTACATCTCAACTGGGGCCATGAGCCAAGTGATTCTTTGGTTTAGTTTTCATTTAAAAAGATCTCTAAAGAGGCATGATGCATAAAAATGGTATTTTTACCTAGAAATTTGAGGACTTTTTTTTTTTTTTTTTTTGAGATGGAGTTTCGCTCTTGTTGCCCAGGCTGGAGTGCAATGGCGCGATCTCAGCTTACCACAACCTCGGCCTCCTGGGTTCATCAATCAATTCTTCTGCCTCAGCCTCCCAAGTAGCTGGGATTACAGGCATGCACCACCATGCCTGGCTAATTTTTTGTAATTTTAGTAGAGACGAGGTTTCTCCATGTTGGTCAGTCTGGTCTCCAACTCCCGACCTCAGGTGATCCACCTTGGTCTCCCAAAGGGCTGGGATTACAAGTGTGAGCCACTGCGCCCGGCCTGAGGATGATTTTCAACCTGAATAATTAATGCCCCTTTGACTTTAGGATTCTTTTTTTGTTTTTTGAGATGGAGTCTCACTCTGTCACCCAGGCTGGAGTGCAGTGGCGCGATACCGGCTCCCTGCAACATCCGCCTCCCTGATTCAAGCAATTCTCCTGCCTCAGCCTCCCAAGTAGCTGGGATTATAGACATGCGCCACCACACTTGGCTAACTTTTGTATTTTTAGTAGAGACAGGGTTTCACCATTTTGACCAGGCTGGTCTCGAATGCCTGACCTCAAGTGACCTGCCCACCTCAGCCTCCCAAAGTGCTGGATTATAGATATGAGCCGCTGCACCCAGCCGACTTTAGGATTCTTAATAAGCATGTAAATGCTTCTTAAAAGCTTATCACTTTTTAATAATTTCCTCAGGATAAATGTACTAGGTACCTTATTTGGACATACCGTTGATATGAGGTGATTTAGATACCAGTTTTTCAGAAAGTTAGCTGATTTTTGTCATTCAAAAAATCATTTCCTATTAAGGCAGGTTAAAATACACCTTGCCTCTCTTTTTCTGTGAATTTTTCCATTAAAGATAGATTATCAACCCTAAAGAATTATAAAAGTTTGTAATTCTACTCGACACAGCTATTCTTTTTTTTTTTTTTTTTTTTGTGAGACTGAGTCTCGGCCTGTCGCCCAGGCTGGAGTGCACAGGCACGATCTTGGCTCACTGCAATCTCCGCCTCCCCAATTCAAGTGATTCTCTTACCTCAGCCTCCTGAGTAGCTGGTATTACAGGTGCATGCCACCAGGCCTGGCTAATTTTTTTTTTTTTTTTTTTTTGTATCTTTAGTAGAGACGGGGTTTCACCATATTGGCCAGGCTGGTCTTGAACTCCTGATCTCGTGATCTGCCTGCCGTGGCCTCCCAAAGTGCTGAGATTAGAGGCGTGAGCCACTGCGCCCAGCCTCAACATAGCTATTCTTTTATTACATATTAGCAGTTACTTTGTTTATGTTTAAAGTTGCAATTGTGGATTATAGGACATTTTGGATTCGGCTGTATTTTGGTCTCTGTTTTTCTTTTGAATTGTGTCTGAGAAGAGGGGCAATTTCAAAATTAAGAGAGTAACAAATAAAGCCAAAATGTCCTTTTTGAATTGTCTTTGAAAACAAATCATTCTATTTTGTGTAAATAAATGACACTTATAACTCTGAGAATCTTACTTTCCTCTACGTTAGAATCTGTATTTTTTATTTCAGTTTTATCACATTGTGCTAAAATATATGTACAATATAAAATTTACCACTTTATGTTTACATACAGTTCACTGGCATTAAGTACATTCATATTGTGCAACCATCACCATCCATTTTCAGAACTTTTTCATCTTCCCATACTGAAACTCTATATCCATTAAATGTTAACTCTCGTTCTTTTTTACCCCCAGGCCCTGACAATCACCAACCATTCTACCTTCTGTCTCTGAATTTGACTCCTCTATCTACCCCATATAATTGGAATCATATAATATTTGTTCTGGTGTGACTCGCTTATTTCACTTAGTATAATGTCTTCAAGGCTCATTTATGTTGTAGCATGTGTCAGAATTTTCTTCCTTAAGTCTGAATATTCTATTGTAGGTACATACCACATTTTTTTTATTCATCTGTGGATGCACACTTGGGTGCTTCTACCTCTGGCTATTGTGAATAAGTTACAGTGTATCAGTTTTAAAGTAATTCTTAAAAGCAGTTTTTTGTGGGGTTTTTTTTTTTGTTTGTTTTTTGTTTTTTTTTTTTTTTTTTGAGATGGAGTTTCACTCTTTTTCCGCAGGCTGGAGTGCAATGGTGCGATCTCGGCTCACCACAACCTCCGCCTCTCAGGTTCAAGCGGTTTCTCCTGCCGCAGCCTCCCGAGTAGCTGGGATTACAGGCATGCGCCACCATGCCCTGCTAATTTTGTATTTTCAGTAGAGACAGGGTTTCTCCATGTTGGTCAGGCTGGTGTCAAACTCCTGACCTCAGGTGATCTGCCTGCCTTGGCCTCCCAAAGTGCCGGGATTATAGGCGTGAGCCACCGCGCCCAGCCAAAAAGCAGTTTTAAAGGTTTTTGTTTATATTTGTTGCTGTTACAGTACTTGAATATAGTTAATAAGAGCTTAGAATTTTATTTCTCAGCTACTTTTAGCTTTCAGTTTTATATTACTTTGTATAAAACATAGTAAAATCGGCCGAGCGTGGTGGCTCACGCCTGTAATCCCAGCACTTTGGGAGGCTGAGGTGGGCGGATCATGAGGTCAGGAGATTGAGACCATCTTGGCTAACACGGTGAAACCCCGTCTCTATTAAAAATACAAAAAATTAGCCGGGCATGGTGGCAGGCGCCTGTAGTCCCAGCTACTCGGGAGGCTGAGGCAGGAGAATGGCGTGAACCTGGGAGGCGGAGCTTGCAGTGAGCCGAGATTGCGCCGCTGCACTCCAGCCTGGGTGACAGAGCGAGACTCCGTCTCAAAAATAAATAAATAAATAAATAAATTTTATATATATATATATATATATATATAGTAAAATCCCACCTAAGCAGATCTTGTTCTGTCATGACTTATTTTTGGGACATAATCATTTTATATTATTATTACAGAGATGAGGGTCTCACTATGTTGCCCAGGATGGCTTCAAACTCCTGGTCTCAAGTGATCCTCCTGCCTTGCCCTCCTAAAGAGGTGGGACTACAGACATGAGCCACCATGCCTGGCTGCATCATTTAAAACAATGTCTTCCTAGCTATTTTTATTGGTGTAATATGAGTAAGTGTTTCTCATTTGTAGTATAAGAAATTAACATCGTTCTTCAGCAATAATGAAAAAAACATGATTACTGCAGACAGTTTGGAAAATATAAGCAAGCAACCTTTACTTTGTGATAACAACTATTAACTTTTTGATTGTAGTCTTCTATCAATTTTTTGAGATGTGTGTATACATACTTACAAATATGGGATTATATGGTATAACTGTTATTTAGTATATTATTAATACTTTCCTATCTCTTTGAATATTTTCTCCCACCTTTAGTTTTTAGCATAAGTAATATCTCATCATATATAAAATAATTTATTTGAATCAGTCATTGGACTTTTACGTTGCTTTAAAATTTCTTATAACTCATATACATACGGGTATTTGAAGGGTGTATATTTAATATTTCTCTCGTTTTTGTGTTCTTAGAGAAAAAATAATAGAATTATTAATATAATAAACCTAAACATTTAAATTATGAGTTTGGTCATCTGAACTTTTAATTAATTAAGTTCATGTGTTTGTATGTATTTATTCTTTTTTTTTAAGCAGGTTGGCAACATTGTACAAGTCACCCAGCCAGAAGGAATCCACAGTACTGTTTCAAATCAAAGTCAGTGTTATTTGATTAGAGTGGGATTTTGATATTGATGGGCAGTAATTATCTAAAGAGAGAATTTACAACTTGCTTCTGTTAACTTCTGTAGGCAGCAAGCATATTTGAGGACAGCTTTTGATGCTTAGAACATTGTCCCCAAAATAGTAGTGTATACAGAATATTGTAGTCACAAATGGACTGAAATTTATTCTTAAGAACAGAGGAAATACTTATTTTGGGGTAGTGTGTTCCATGCCATATGTAATGTCAGGATATTAAACATCTTTAAAGTGAAAGTTGTTGAAGATTTCCAGAAAAGAAAAAATACTAACATTATTTATTTTGGTCTGTAGGTATTATAGATCTATTGTAGCCACCAAATATAGCCCACTTTAAGATGTTAATTTTTCTGTGAATTTACATCATAGAACACACATTTTTTGGCTGAAATATACATATTTATCAATAGTGTTGAGCCAAATGTATTTTTGGCATCTCTTTTTGTTTTTGAGATGGAGTCTCTCTGTGTTGCACAGGCTGGAGTGCAGTGGCGCAATCTTGGCTCACTGCAACCTCTGCCCTACTGATTTAAGCAATTCTCCTGCCTCAGCCTCCCTAGTAGCTGGGATTATAGGCGTATGCTACCACGCCTGGCTAATTTTTGTGTTTTTAGTAGAGATGGAGTTTCGCAATGTTGGCCAGACTAGTCTCAAACTCCTGACCTCAAGTGATTCGCCCTCCTCAGTCTTCCAAAGTTCTAGGATTACAGGCGTGAGCCACTGGGCCAGGCTTTATCTCATTTTTATAAGGACATAAACAGAAATAGAGATTCTGAAATGGAATTATCCACTTAGTTTTGCACTGCCCAGGTGTCTTTGAAATAGCCTAGTTGGAAAAAAAAAAGAGAGAAATATCCTAGTTGGAAAACTTTAGAGTATTTAATTATGAAAATAAATCTGTAAAGTACCTAAGACTTAGGTTATTTCCTTTTACTTCTTCTAACAAAGCTATCATAAAGTTTGTTAGGATTGTCCTTTACAGAACATTTTTATAATGCAATGTTATTTCTATGTGTGTGTATGAAAGTGTATAAATAAGTATATATAAAATACTCTTAATATAATCCGGGCTTAGGCACCTATCCTTGAGATTTATCCTCTTCATTCACAGTGGTTGATAAATTTCTATCTCAGGAACTTTCTTTTTTTTTTGGAGACGAAGTCTCGCCCTTTTGCCCAGGCTAGAGTGCAGTGGCACAATCTCGGCTCACTGCAACCTCCGCCTCCCAGGTTCAAGCAATTCTCCTGCCTCAGTCTCCAGAGTAGCTGAGACTAGAGGTGTGCGCCACCACGCCCAGCTAATTTTCATATTTTTGGTAGAGATGGGGGTCACCATGTTGGCCAGGCTGGTCTTGAACTCCTGACCTTGTGATCCACCCACCTCGGCCTCCCAAAGTGCTGGGATTACAGGTGTGAGCCACCGCACCTGGCCCTAGAATAAAGTAACTTTCTTATTAATTACTTAAAAATATTTCTAAGATCAGTCTTCAACTGTTCTTAAATCATATTTGTATATGTATTTTTTATCTTTCAGCCTCAGGGATTTAGAGATACTGTTGTTACTTCTGCATGTTCATTGCAAACAGAAGGTTCCTTGAGCACTCGCAAACGGTCACGAGAACCAGAGGAAGAATTATAACCCAGAAACAAATCTCAAAGTGTACAAATTTATTGATGCTGTGAAACCAGTGTGTACAAGTGGACTTGTTACTTTAAAGTATAAATAAACACTATGGCATGAATGAATCCAGATTATATGAAGTGAATGGGAAAAATACCTAAATATGATTCTGTGAAAGTTTTTCTAAAGCAGTATTCTGCAATTATATTTTACCCTGTTTTCATTTTCAGTAACATTCAGTAGAGATGATGATTATATTTCACAAATGTGGAAAGCTGATCTCATGTGGCTAGTCTGAATTTACCATTCAGACTGTTTTTACCCCTTTCTTTCCTAGTTGCCTAGAAAATCTTAGGAAGAAAAGATTTTTTCATATTCTTATTGTGGTTTTTTTTTTGTTTTTTGTTTTTTGGTTTTTTTGGAGATGTAGTCTCACTCTGTAGTCCAGGCTGCAGTGCAATGGCGCAATCTCGGCTCACTGCAACCTCCACCTCCCAGGTTCAAGCAATTCACCCGCCTCAGCCTCCCGAGTAGCTGGGGTTGCAGGCACCCGCCATCATGCCCCGCTAATTTTTTTGTATTTTTGTAGAGACGGAATTTTACCATGTTGGCCAAGCTGGTCTTGAACTCCTGACCTCAGGTGATCTGCCTGCCCCTACCTCCCAAAGTGCTGGGATTACAGGCGTGAGCCACTGTGCCCAGCCATGTTCTTTTTAAATGTAAGTTTGATAATTCTTTAAAATGACCTGCAGCACCATGAGTCAGCATATCATTCTGTTCAGTTTTATTAGGTAAGATACAAATTTTAGGTGACCACACTGATTTTAGTGACCTCAATCCTAAAATCTAAGCCATTTGTTTAGCATTTAATGATGTTTTATAATGTTAAAGGGAGGACTTTGGAGCTGTTATCTCTCTCTAGAGATTGTTTGGAACATATATCTTCCAGAATAGGTTGATAAGCTCACAATCATTTACTGCTACGTTTTTTGTTTTGTTTTGTTTTGAGACAAGGTCTCACTCCCAGGCTAGAGTGCAGTGGCATGATCACAGCTCACTGCAACCTTGACCTGGGCTCAAGCAATCCTCTCACTTCAGCCTCCTGAGTAGCTGGAACTACAGGTAGGCACTACCATGCCCTGCTAATTTTTGGATTTTTTTTGTAGAAACAAGGTTGCCCAGGCTGGTCTCAAACTCCTGGGCTCAAGCGATCCTCTTGCCTTGTCCTTCCAAAGTGCTGGGACTGCAGATGTGAGCCACCACACCTGGCCTTATTTCTATATTTTGAAACACGGTATGATCCATTTTAGAATTCTAGTTGTTACATTGAGATTTTTCTTTGAATAATCTTAACTTTGCTTAAATAAGTTAAAGATTTCAATTATTGATGGTTTCAAAATCACCTAAAAATATTTTGGCACCTGGCTCTTCGTACTTTTCAACTTACTCACAAAATTTACTTTGGTTCCCTGTGGGGGAAAAAAATTAATTAATTAGTTAATTAATTTTTCTGTCTCTTTTGAGACAGAATCTCGCTCTGTCACCGAGGCTGCAGTGCAGAGGCACAATCTTGGCTCACCGCAACCTCCACCTCCAGGATTCAAGTGATTCTTGTGCCTCAACCTCCCAAGTAGCTAGGATTACAGGCATGCACCACCATGCCAAGCTAATAGTTTGTATTTTTAGTAGAGACAGGTTTCTCTGTGTTGGCTAGGGTGGTCTTGAACTCCTGGGGCTCAAGTGACCCGCCCACCTCTGCCTCCCAAAGTGCTGGAATTACAGGTGTGAGCCTGCGTGCCCAACCATATTTATATATTTATTTTTAAACTTTTGTTTTAGGTTCAGGGGTACATGTGAAGGTTTGTTACATAGATAAACTCATGTCACAGGGGTTTATTGTACAGATTATTTCATCACCCAGGAATTAAACTCAGTACCCAATAGTTACCTTTTCTGCTTCTCTCCTTCCTCCCACCTTCCACCCTTAGGTAGTAGACCCCAGTGTGTGTCTGGTTGTTTTTTTTTTTTTGTTTTTTTTTTTTTAAATTTTTATTTTTGAAATGGAATCTTGCTCTATCACCCAGGTTGCAGTGCAGTGGCAGGATCTTGGTTCACTACAACCTCCACTTACCGGGTTCAAGCGATTATCCCACCTCAGCCTCCAGAGTTGCTGGGATTACAGGCACACGCCACCACACCCAGCTAATTTTTTGTATTTTTAGTAGAGACGGGGTTTCATCATGTTGTCCAGGCTGGTCTCGAACTCCTGACCTCATGATCCACCCACCTTGGCCTCCCAAAGTGCTGGGATTACAGGCATGACCCACCGTGCCTGGCCTGTTTTTTCTTTTGTTTTCATAAGTTCTCATCATTTAGCTCCCACTTGTGGGTGAGACATGCGGTATTTGGTTTTCTGTTCTTGCATTAGTTTGCTAATAGCCTCTAGTTCCATCCATGTTCCTGCAAAAGACATGATCTTGTTCTTTTTTATGACTGCAAAATTATTTGAATAATTGAATATTAAATACTGTAGCAGCAATATTTTCCAAATTTTAGTGATAGGTGTTATTTCCTATCCCAGATTAAACAGTAAATTTATAAAATTACGTCAGTGTAATTCTTTTCTGCAATTGATTATATAGAATAGCCATCATCTACCAGGACTTGAGAGTGAAAGCAGGCACTGCTAACAATTATGCCAATACAGAGGCTATAAACAAAGACTAACTTCAAATCACTTCTCTGACATAGAATGACTAATTGTGACTCTCTTTTGTGGGCCTCAAAGCATATAATTTATTATAATTGATGCCATCATTTTAACAAATACCCATCACTTTATATTCTGTCTTCTGAAATCATAAAATCAGGAGTATGAGGGCGTTATAAGTGATAAATATCAGTGTTACCAAGCATCAGATGAAATAAAATAATGTAGGATCTCTTTTTTTTTTTTGAGACAGAGTCTTTGTCACCCAGACTGCAGTGCAGTGGCACGATCACTGCTCACTGTAGCCTTGACCTCCCAGTCTCAAGTGATAATCTTTCCACTTCAGACTGGAAAGTACAGGCATGCACCACCACGCCCAGCTAATTAATTTATTATTTTGTAGAGACAGGGTCTCACGATATTGCCTGGGCTGGTCTCAAACTCTTGGGCTCAAGTGATCCTCCTGCCTCAACTTTCCAGAGTGCTGGGATTACAGATGTGAGCCATTTGGCCTGGCCTCCAGAATGTCTTTTTATAAAGTATCATAACACTGTACTGTATTTTATGTATTTATTTATTTATTTTGAGACAGTCTTGCTCTGTTGCCCAGGCTGGAGTGCAGTGGTGCAATCTCAGCTCACTGCAACCTCCACCTCCGGGGTTCACGTGATTCTTATGCAGCCTCCTGAGTTCCTGGGACTACAGACATGCACAACCATGCCCAGCTATTTTTTTTGTTTTTTTGAGATGGACTTTCGCTCTTTTTGCTGTGTCACCTGGCCCGGAGTGCAGTGGCACCATCTTGGCTCACTGAAACCTCCGCCTCCTGGGTTCAGGTGATTCTCCTGCCTCAGCATCCTGAGTAGCTGGAACTACAGGCACATGCCACCACGCCTGGCTAATTTTTGTATTTTTAGTAGAGACGGGGTTTCACCATATTGTCCAGGCTGTTCTCGAACTCCTGATCTCACATGATCCGCCCGCGTTGGCCTCCCAAAGTGCTGGGATTACAGGCTTAAGCCACCGTGCCCAGGCCCCTTAGAATTTTTTGTTACTTGGTTTTAACTGAGGATATGATAGTACACCTATGTCCCACACTTTATATAGGCTTGCCATCTAATGCTACACCAGTAAATTGGTTAAAGTCTCAACTTTCTGGCAAACCAATGATTGCATCCAGTTTTCATCTTGTGGTTAGTTTGGCAAATCATCTCAGAAGTATTTTTTCTTAGAAAAAATAAATTGTGGCCGGGCGCGGTGGCTCACGCCTGTAATCCCAGCACTTTGGGAGGCCGAGACGGGCGGATCACAAGGTCAGGAGATCGAGACCATCCTGGCTAACACAGTGAAACCCCGTCTCTACTGAAAATACAAAAAATTAGCCGGGCGCAGTGGCGGGCGCCTGTAGTCCCAGCTACTCGGGAGGCTGAGGCAGGAGAATGGTGTGAACCTGGGGGGCGGAGGTTGCAGTGAGCCGAGATCGCGCCACTGTACTCCAGCCTGGGCGACACAGTGAGACTCTGTCTCAAAAAAAATAAAATAAATTGTATTTTTAGCTTCAATTTTTGTGATATGTAACTTAAAACATATTTATATAGTTCTTTATTATTTATGACACACTTTGGCCGGGCACAGTGGCTCATGCCTGTAATCCCAGCACTTTGGGAGGCCAAAGCGGGTGGATCACCTGAGATCAGGAGTTCAACACCAGCCTGGTCAATATAGTGAAACCCCTACTCTACTAAAACTACAAAAATTAACTGGGTGTGGTGGCACATGCCTGTAGACCCAGCTGCTTGGGAGGCTGAGGCAGGAGAATCTCTTGAACCTGGGAGTCAGAGGTTGCAGTAAGCTGAGATCACGCCACTGAACTCCAGCCTGGGTGACAGAGCGAGACTCCATCCCAAAAAAAAAAACAACAACAACAACAACAAAAAAAAACACTTCTACATCATTTTATTTGATCCTTCTAGCAGCTCTGTAAGGTGGATGTGATAGGCTAGCCTGTCTGCTTTTCATCTTTCCTTCCATCCATTCAGTGCCTAACACACATTTAACCACTTGTTGAAATAATATTTCAAATAAGATTTTGAATACATTGTGTTTTTTTTTTGTTTTTTTTGTTTTTTTTTTTTTTTTTGAGACGAAGTCTCACGCTGTTGCCCAGGCTGGAGTGCAGTGGCGCGATCTCGGCTCACTGCAAGCTCCGCCTCCCGGGTTCCCGCCATTCTCCTGCCTCAGCCTCCTGAGTAGCTGGGACTACAGGCGCCCGCCACCGCGCCTGGCTAATTTTTTGTATTTTCGGTAGAGACGGGGTTTCACTGTGGTCTCGATCTCCTGACCTTGTGATCCGCCCGCCTTGGCCTCCCAAAGTGCTGGGATTACAGGCTTGAGCCACCGCGCCCGGCCACATTGTGTTTTTTTTTTTCTTTTTTCCGTTTTTTTTGTTTGTTTGTTTGTTTGGTATTTTTTTTGGTGACCCTGACGTGATATGAACAAATTCTGTTTTTCAAATGGTCAGATGGAAATACTATTTGGTCATGACTAGGATGGTGTTTATAAGCCACCTGTGTAACTGGGTCTACAGGCGCAGGCCACCGCCC
The DNA here is from genome assembly GCF_049350105.2 of Macaca mulatta. Classification (NCBI taxonomy): domain Eukaryota; kingdom Metazoa; phylum Chordata; class Mammalia; order Primates; family Cercopithecidae; genus Macaca; species Macaca mulatta. Next base: position 51,244,299 of record NC_133421.1, on the reverse strand, counting down.
AGCTAATTTTGTATCTTTTGTACAGATGGGGTTTCCCATGTTGCCTAGGCTGGTCTTGAACTACATTCAGTTGATCTGCCTGCTTCAGCCTACCAAAGTGCTGGGATTATAGGCATAAGCTACCACACCTAGCCTTAGCATGTTTTTAGTATTTATCCATGTTGTAGCATATATAAACTTCATTTCTTTTTATTGCTAAATAATATTCCTTGCATGTATATATCACGGTAGTCCCCCTTTATCTAAGGGGGATACATTCTAAGACCCTCCAGTGGATACCTGAAACCAAAGGTAGTACTGCACTTTTTTTTTTTTTTTTTTTTTTTTGAGACAGAGTCTTGCTCTGTCGCCCAGGCTGGGGTGCAGTGGCCGGATCTCAGCTCACTGCAAGCTCCGCCTCCCGGGTTTAGACCATTCTCCTGCCTCAGCCTCCCGAGTAGCTGGGACTACAGGCGCCCGCCACCTCGCCCGGCTAGTTTTTTGTATTTTTTAGTAGAGACGGGGTTTCACCGTGTTAGCCAGGATGGTCTCGATCTCCTGACCTCGTGATCCGCCCATCTCGGCCTCCCAAAGTGCTGGGATTACAGGCTTGAGCCACTGCGCCCGGCCAGTACTGCACTTCTATATGTATGATGCATGAATATTTTTCCTCACAATTTCATGGATAGAAGACTCGTGTTTTTTTTGTTCGTTTGTTTGGTTTTTTTGAGATGGAGTCTTGCTCTGTCGCCCAGGCTGGAGTGCAGTGGCGCTATCTCAGCTCACTACAAGCTCCGCCTCCTGGGTTCATGCTATTCTCCTGCCTCAGCCTCCTGAGTAGCTGGGACTTCAGGCGCCTGCCACCGCGCCCGGCTAATTTTTTGTATTTTTAGTAGAGATGGAGTTTCATCGTGTTAGCCAGGATGGTCTCCATCTCCTGGCCTCATGATCTGCCCACCTTGGCCTCCCAAAGTGTTGGGATTACAGGCGTGAGCCACCGCGCCCAGTCAAGACTCGTTTTTTGTTTTTGTTTTTTGAGGTGGAGTTTCACTCTCTCTCGCACAGGTTGGCTCACTGCAACCTCCGCCTCCCACGTTCAAGCGATTCTCCTGCCTCAGTCTCCCAAGTAGTGGGATTACAGGTATGTACCACCACACCCAGCTCATTTTTGTATTTTTAGTAGAGTCAAGGTTTCACCATGTTGGCCAGGCTGGTCTTGAACTCCTGACCTCAGGTGATTCACTTGCCTCATTCTCCCAAAGTGCTGGGATTACAGGCGTGAGCCACTGCGCCCGGCCAGAAGACTTGTTCTCACCATAGCTCTTAGCGATGTTGGCATAACATTTTTTTCTTATTAAATCTACAATTTTTACCTTTTCACTAAAAAGAAGAAATTTATGCCATCTCGTTAGCATATCCTATTCGCCAGCATCACTACTCTTGCAATTTGGCACCATTATTAAGTAAAATAAGGCCTATTTAAACTGAAACACTGCCATACTGACACCTGACAGTTGATCTGATAACCGAGTCAGCTATTCAGTGACTAATGGGGCAGGTAGCATATACAGACGGATGATTCATGTCCCAGGCAGGACAGAGCAGGATGGTGCAAGATTTCATCATGCTACTCAGAATATTGCACAATTTACAACTTAGGAATTGTTTATTTCTGGAATTCTCCACTGAATATTTTTAAACATCGGTTGACCTCAGGTAATTGAAACTGTGGAAAGTGAAATCACAGGTAAGGAGAGACTACTACTGTACATTTTGTTTATCCATTCTTCTGTTAATGCACGTGACCCCAACCGCCAGGGCACACACTGATGCTGGTCAGTGGCCTATTAGAAACTGGGCTGCAGAGCAGGAGGTGAGTTTTGGGGGAGAAAGTAAAGCTTGGTCAGCATTTAATAGCCACCCTTCATTGCTCAAGCTCCGCCTCCTGTCATATTAGCAGTGCCATTAGATTCTCATAGCCTGAACCCTATCGTGAACTGCGCATGCAAGGAATCTAGGTTGCGTGCTCCTTATAATAATCTAATGCCTAATGATCTGTGACTGTCTCCCATCACCCCAAGATGTGTCCATCTAGTTGGAGAAAAACAAGTTCAGGGCTCCCACTGATTGTTGTGTAATTATTTCATATATATTACAATGTCATAATAGAAATAAAGTGTACAATAAATGTAATGTGCTTGAATCATCCCAAAAGCATCCCCCCTGCCCCTGGTCAGTGGAAAAATTATCTTCCATGAAACCAGTCCCTGATGCCAAAAACGTTGGGGACCACTGTGTTAATGGACATTTGGTGGACATTTAGATTGGTTTTGTTTTGTTTTGTGTTGGAGACAGAGTTTTGCTCTTTTGCCCAGGCTGAAGTGCAGTGGCGTGATCTCAGCTTACTACAACCTCCGCCTCCTGGGTTCAAGCAGTTCTGCCTCACCCTCCCAAGTAGCTGTGATTACAGGCACCCACCAGTATGCCCGGCTAATTTTTGTATTTTTAGTAAAGAAGGGGTTTCACCGTGTTGGCCAGGCTGGGCTCAAACTCCTGACCTTGTGATCTGCCTGCCTCGGCCTCCCAAAGTGCTGGGATTACAGGCGCGAGCCACCAGGTCCAGCCTTGTTTGTTTTTTGACACAGGGTCTTGCTCTGCCACCCAGGCTGGAGTGCAGTGGCACAACTATGGCTCATTGCAGCCTCCCAGGCTTAGGCAATCCTCCCACCTCAGCCTCCCAACTAGTTGGGACTATAGGCACATGACACCATATCTGGCTAATTTTTTTATTCTTTGTAGAGATGGGGTTCCGTCATGTTGCCCAGGTTGGTATGGAACTCCTGGGCTCAAGCAGTGCCCCTGCCTGGGCCTCCCAAAGTGCTGGGATTACAGACATGAGCCACCAGGCTGGAGTGCAATAGTGTGATCCTAGCTCACTGCAACCTTCAATACTTGGGCTGTAGCCGTCCTCCCAGAGTAGCCTCCCAAATGCACATCACCACTTTTTTTTTTTTTTTTTTTTTTTTTTTTTTGAGACAGAGTCTCGGTCTGTCTCCCAGAGTGGAGTGCAGTGGCACAATCTCGAGTCACTGCAACCTCCACTTCCCGGGTTAAAGCAATTCTGCCTCAGCCTCCAGAGCAGCTGGGACTACAGGTGCCTGCCATTATGCCTGGTTAATTTTTGTATTTTAAGTAGAGATGGGGTTTCACCAGGCTGGTTTGAACTCCTGACCTTGGGTGATCTGGTGATCTGCCCACCTTGGCCTCCTAAAGTGCTGGGATTACAGGCGTGAGCCACTTTTTTTTTTTTTTTTTTTTTTTGAGACAGAGTCTTACTCTGTCACCCAGGCTGGAGTGCAATGGCTCGATCTCGGCTCACTGCAACCTCTATCTCTCGGGCTCAAGTGGTTCTCATGCCTCAGCCTCCCGTGTAGCTAGGATTACAGGCACGCACCACCACACCCAGCTATTTTTTGTATTTTTAGTAGAGACGGGGTTTTGCCATATTGGCTAGGCTGATCTTGAACTCCTGACCTCAAGTGATCCCCCATCTTGGCCTCCCAAAGTGCTGGGATTACAGTCATGAGCCACTGCACCTGGCTCGTATATTAGCTATTCTTATTTTTCTCTCTATTGTATTTTACTTTTCTTGTTGATAACCTTCTTAGTAAACTGTTTGCAACTAGTGATAAAATTACAGTATAATGTGGTAGAAAGAACGTGGGACTAGAGTTGGAAGATATGCATTTTAGTTGCATGTGAGACATTACCAAGCCATGCCAGTTTGGGCACCTTTATTTTTTCATGCCTTTACCTTATTTCTCAAACAAGATAAGACTAAATGATTGCTAAATTCATTGGTCTAAATTTTATGGGTTTTGCTTTTGTAGAGGCAATATTAAATATTCACTTTAAATGATCAGTACTGGAAACATGGAAAGGAGTGACATTTATACACTTTTATTTTCAAAATCAATAATATTAGGGATCCCAATATAATACATTGCATTTCAGTTTTGAGACTAATGTTGAAATGTTATATTGCTTTAAAAAATAACAACATTGAGTTGCAGAAGAGAGGCTGGCTGTTCATAATACGTATTTTTAGTTAACGTCAGTGCCTAAATTTACTGTTACTGTCAAAATTTACAGAACATTTTGCTCCCTCAAAACTGATTTTGGCATAAAATATGTTGACAAGATTTTACGTATTTTTGACCACAGTATATTCCTTTGCTTGTTGTCAGTTTTTGTGTACCATTGATATCTGATGATGTCCTTTTATGTTTCAATTATCCATTTGACTCCAATTATGTGTAGTTAAGATGTAAGTTTTTAGCTACCATGACTCTGAGAGTGATTTCATGTGTAGTTTATTTTATGATGATTTAAAAGTTGGGCTCACTTCAGAAGGGCTTGAGAAATTTTACAGAAATTATGTTCTACTCACTTTGAAAATAAAAAATTAAGATAAAAGACAAAAGCTGAGGAGCCAATTAATGAGAATTTGTATCAGGAATTCTTACAAACCAACTCAAAGAATAAAAAATTGGTTATATAGTAGTCTTGGTCTAATAGGAAGTATGTCAGTTTTTCAAGAAAAAAGGTTTTTTCTGGCTGTTGTTTTTTTGTGTTTTAATTAAATTTTTTTCCTAAGTAATATTTGTACAGGATTTAAATTTTAAAAGCACAGGATTTAAAATTCAATGAAAAGTATGTTTTATTTTGTCTCCTGTTTCTGAGTCACTTTCCTTAATTTCTTTTTTTGTTTGTTTGTTTGTTTTTGAGACTGAGTCTCTCTCTGTTGCCCAAGCTGGAGCACAGTGGTGTGATCTCGGCTCACTGCAAGCTCTGCCTCCTGGGTTCACGCCATCCTCCTGCCTCAGCCTCCCGAGTAGCTGGGACTACAGGTGCCCGCCACCGCGCCTGGCTAATTTTTTTGTATTTTCAGTAGAGACGGGGTTTCACCATGTTAGCCAGGATGTTCTCGATCTCCTGACCTCGTGATCCGCCCGCCTCAGCCTCCCAAAATGCTGGGATCACAGGCGTGAGCCACCGCGCCTGGCCCTCCTTAATTTCTTTTTAGGAAGCAAACGTTATTACGTGTATGGCTAATCTTTTGTATTTTTGGTACAGACAGGGTTTCACCGTGTTGCCCAGATTGGACTTGAACTCCTGGGCTCAAGTGATCTGCCTCCCAGGGCCTCCCCAGGTGCTGGGACTACAGATGTACACCACTGTTCCAGCCCACCAGTGATGTTTGAGAGTGGTATTTCTCACATTTCTGACAACACTGTATTTTATCTTTTTTTTTTTTTAACAATTTGATAAATTTTTTCTATAATGACATCTCATAGTATGATTTTATATTTTTCTTTTTTTTTTTTTTATTTTTTTTATTTTTTTTTTGAGACGGAGTCTCGCTCTGTCGCCCAGGCTGGAGTGCTGTGGCCGGATCTCAGCTCACTGCAAGCTCCACCTCCTGGGTTCCCGCCATTCTCCTGCCTCAGCCCCCCCAGTAGCCGGGACTACAGGCGCCCGCCACCTCGCCCGGCTAGTTTTTTGTGTTTTTTAGTAGAGACGGGGTTTCACCGTGTTAGCCAGGATGGTCTCGATCTGCTGACCTCGTGATCCGCCCGTCTCGGCCTCCCAAAGTGCTGGGATTACAGGCTTGAGCCACCGCGCCTGGCCTATTTTATATTTTTCTTGGTTGCATCAGGCTATGTCAGCTTCATGCCATTAAATTTTTTTTTTTTTTTTGAGAGGGTCTGTGTCACTCAGGCTGGAGTGCAGTGGTACAATCATAGCTCACTGCAGCCTCGATCTCCCAGGTTCAAGCAATCCTCCCACCTTAGCCTCTCGAGTAGCTGGGACTACAGGCATGTACCACCATGCCCAGCTAATTATTTTATTTTTTGTAGAGACAGGGTTTCACTTTGTTGCCCAGGCTGGTCTCGAACCCCTGGGCTCGTGTGATCTTCCCACTTCGGCCTCCCAAAGTACTGGGATTACAGGCATGAGCCACTGTGCCTGGCTGCCATTAAGTATTTGAATCGTAATGAACTCATCTGGTTCTATGCATACCAATTATCAACCAATTGATAATTGGATTTCCCCAGATACTTTGGGTATAGCCAGATCAATACAAATGTCTGGTCTCCTTGGAATTAATAGTTCTCACTGTAAATTCCTTTGTTATTGTGATTTTGATATACTCTTGTGAGATTTACATTAGTTAATATCCCTCCATTTAATTAAATTTGGAGCACTCATATTTCTGAGCCTTCAAGTTCAAGTTGCTGAAATTGTCATAAATTCATGAAGGTAAATGTCATTATGGTAATTTAAAACAAATTATTTGACACTTTTCCCATCAGGAGGTGGGGTGTATTATGTGTATTATGTCCCCTTCTCTTGAATCTAAAATGGGCCTATTACTGCTTTGATCAATAGAGTACCATAAAAGTAATGCTATTGAGACTAGGTCATAAAAGGCTATGCATCTTCTTATTCACTAGAACATTCACTCTTAAAGCTCTAAGCTACTATATAAGAAGTTTGACTACCCTAGGCTGTGTACAGTGGTTCACGTTTGTAATCCCAACACTTTGGGAGGTTGAGGCGAGCAGATCACGAGGTCAGGAGTTTGAGACCAGCCTGGCCAACATGGTGAAACCTCGTCTTTACTAAAAATACAAAAATTAGCCGAGCTTGGTGGCAGGTGCCTGTAATCCCAACACTTTGGGAGGTTGAGGTGGGCAGATCACAAGGTCAGGAGTTTGAGACCAGCCTGGCCAACATGGTGAAACCTCGTCTTTACTAAAAATACAAAAATTAGCCGGGCTTGGTGGCAGGCACCTGTAGTCCCAGCTACTCAGGAGGCTGAGGCAGGAGAATCGCTTGAATCCGGGAGGTGGATGTTGTAGTAAGCTAAGATCGCACCACTGCACTCTAGCCTGGATGACAGGGCAAGACTCCGTCTCAAAAAAAAAAAAAAAAAGTCTGACTACCCTAAAGCCATCATGCGGGAGATATTATGTGTAGGCATTACAGTTGACAGCCCTAACTGAACTAACAGTCAACAGCCAGCATCAATGGCCAGTTTGGCAACACAATCAAATTAATATCTTGAAAAATATTTACATATTAATTATCAACTCAATTTTTTTCAATATAGATGAAAAGATATAATGTAAGTCATCTTGGACATCTAGCCCAGTGGAGCCTTCAGATACTCTCCCCAACTGCTACCTTATTGCCGCTTCCTCAGACCTTCAAGTGAGAACCACTTAGCTGAGTCCTGTCAACCTACAGAGCTGTGAGATATAGTAAAATGGTTTTTCTTCTAGCCACTAAGTTTTGGGGTAGTTTGTTTTATAGCAACAGATAACTGAAACAGCTGCCTGAGAGCCTCTCTGGGTGAGTTACAAGATCTTCCCAAGTTGTGTCTTTAGGTGCCTTCTTAGAATTTCAGATCTTCCTGTCCAATGTCCATTTTAGCTTTTTCTGTTCATCTTCATTTCTACTGACACCATTCTTTTCTGTACTCTCATAATCTCCAATTGCCCAACTGATTCCAGCCTTCAATTTTCTTCAGTCCATCCTGCATTCATCTGAAAGAATGTCTGCATATTAAATTTTCTTAAAACACAGTTTTGGTTATATTTCTTTCTAAATTCAGTATTTTTGTCAATACTTAGAACAAATAATTGCAGTTCCATTTCCCACTACAGCCTAGATCTAATCTTGAACTTTTGCCCATAGGCTTTATAACCTTAAAGAGTCCTGAAATTATTGGCATGTATTTCCAGCTATACAAAATTCCAGAATTTTATATGACAATTTAAAAGGATATTTTATAAATTAATAATTTCATGTGTGAAGGACCCAACTTCAGTTTGCATATATATTTTGATTTGCTGCCTTTGTGCAAATAACTGCAATGTATTGTATTATTACTTAGGTATATGGAGGTTCACCAAATCTTAATCCTTAGCTTGCAGAATTACTGGAAACCATGTGTGTGCTATATCGGTGCCAGATATGTCATTTATAGATCACTCTTTCATAAGGCAGCAAACTACTTCCTATGCCCAAATCATTTTCTTTCTGGAAAAGATACATTGTGTCAGCATGGTTACCATGTGTGGTAATTGATAATGTCTGTGCCACATGGCTTACTTCTACCCTTGTCCGGCACAGCTATTCTACCACCTATGATTACCATATGCTACAGCACTCTAGGTTAATGGAATCATTTCCATCTTCCCTTCTAGTCACAAATGTCATTGTGGCTCAATTCCATCAGCTCAACTAAGAATAAAATATTCCGTACTATCTAAGCAAAGAACACACCTTTGTGAAGTTTTCATATTTAGTTGACTGTTTGATTTTCATTTTTAAAAGCTAGTTTTTTTTTGATGCATGTTCCAGAGTGAAGATTGGGCATCTGCTGACTAAAATAGGACATGATCAGTATCACTCTGAATTCTTGCATGTATTTATTTAAAATAAACATATAAAGATAGTTAAAAATTAGATGATAATAAAGGTAAAGTTTTTACCACCATAAAGCATTTTTCTTTTGTAAAGTGAAAACTAGTAGCAAAAGGTTGAAGTGGATTTTTAAAACAGTGTCAATTTATTTTGGAAGAACCATTTATTATAGAAGGAACATACCACATGTTAGCCATTTATAGCACCATCATCAAATTACCATCAAGCACTGCCCTCTTTTGTAAGTATATCATAATAAATAATTTTGGTTCCTCAAAGAACCATGCTAGATAAAAAGATTTTTATTAATGGTTAAAACAAGAATAAAGGTTAGAATCTGTTTTGGGGATTTACTTCTTTGTTTTTTAAAACTAGTAAAATATAGTGCATGTGGACCAGTTATTACCTGATGTGAATTTTAATTTTGACAGCTTTGAATTATTGCTGCAACATGACCATATTAGCCAGCAACAAAAAAGAAATAAAAAATTATTATAGCAGTAGTATTTTTGGCAGCAAATGGGGATGATTTTTATATCATTGATCTGGGATGTAGAAGAGGAAGAAGTTTCTCTTTGAAAACGTTTCTATGTTACTCAGTTTTTTCAGTTGTCAGATGTTCTGTTGCTTCCTACTAGTCAATTTGACAACATAGTCAAATTAATATTTTAAAAACTATTGGCTGGGTGTGGTGGCTCAGGCCTGTAATCCCAGTACTTTGGGAGGCCAAGGCAGGCAGATCACGAGGTTAGGAGTTCGAAATCAACCTGACCAATATGATGAAACCCCGTATCTACTAAAAATACAGAAATTAGCCAGGCATGGTGATACACACTTGTAGTCCCAGCTACTCAGGAGGCTGAGGCAGAAGAATCGCCTGAACCCGGGAGGCTGAGGTTGCAGTGAGCTGAGATCACGCCACTGCACTCTAGCCTAGGTAACAGAGTGAGACTCCATCTCAAAAAATAAATAAATAAATAAAACTCTTTATATCAAGCTTGTTCAACCTGTGGCCCATGGGCCACATGCAACCCAGGACGGCTTTGAATGCAGCCCAACACAAATTCATAAACTTTCTTGAAACATGAGGTTTATGCATGGACTTTTTTTTTTTTTTTTAGCTCATCAGCTATCATTAGTATATTTTATGTGTGGCCCAAGGCAATTCTTCTTCCAATGTGGCCTGGGGAAACCAAAAGACTGCACACCCCTGATTTATATATTAGTTATCCTTCCATTCAGTTTTTAAAATATAAATTTAAAATATACATTTTAATATTTGCAACTTATCAATATTTGCAACTTATTAGGCCTAGCGTTAAACATTTACATAAGCATTAATTTTTAGGCCTTGGGATATGAGCTATATATAATTTGTTATAATACTCTCTCTGAAATATAAAATGCCAATATTTTACGTTAACGTAAACTATGTTTTACTATTTGAGATATGATATTAGCTTCAAATCAATTGTTTTTTACAACTAGCAAATCAAAATTGAGGGTTTTCTGGAAATAGTATTTCTATTTCTGCCTATAGATAAAACAGGCACACTTTAGAATGGAATAGACAGAATATTCCAGACTTGCATAATCAAGCTAATTTTTTTCTTGAGACAGGGTCTTGTTCTGTGGCCCAGGCCAGAGTGCAGTGGTGTGAACATGGCTCACTGCAGCCTTGATCTCCCAGGCTCAAGCGATCCTCCTACCTCAACCTCCCAAGTAGCTGGGACTACAGGCATGTGCCACTATGCTCGACTAATTTTGTTTATTTTTTGTAGAGGTGAAGTCTCACTGTGTTGCCCAGGCTGGTCTCAAACTCCTGGGCTCAAGCAATCCTCCCCCTTCAGCCTCCCAAAGTGCTGCGATTACAGGCATGAGCCACTGTGTCTGGCCCCAAGCTAATATTAATTGAAGATAAACTGAAAAGTTATAGACTGGTTTTTTTAAAATCAGCTTTGATATACTTCTTAGTTATAAGAAGCAATTATTTATGTCTCAAATATATATATATATATATATATATATATATTTTTTTTTTTTTTTTTTGAGACGGAGTCTCGCTCTGTCGCCCAGGCTGGAGTGCAGTGGCCGGATCTCAGCTCACTGCAAGCTCTGCCTCCCGGGTCCACGCCATTCTCTTGCCTCAGTCTCCGGAGTAGCTGGGACTACAGGCGCCCGCCACCTCGCCCGGCTAGTTTTTTTTTTTTGTATTTTTCAGTAGAGACGGGGTTTCACCGTGTTAGCCAGGATGGTCTCGATCTCCTGACCTCGTGATCCACCCGTCTTGGCCTCCCAAAGTGCTGGGATTACAGGCTTGAGCCACCGCGCCTGGCCCCATGTCTCAAATATTTTATTAACTTAAAAAAATTTATAGACTTTTTAGAGCAGTTTTTAGGCTTACAGAAAAGTAGAAAGGACAGTTCCAATATATGCCTTCTCCCCTCACTTACATGTTTTCTCCTATTATTAACATCTTGCATTATTGCAGTACACTAGTTACAATTGATAAGCCAATATTGATACACTATTATTAACTAAAGTCCGCAGTTTACAGTAGGATTCACTCTTGAACATTCCATAGGTTTTGATAAATGTATAATGATATGTAGCTACCATTACAGTATCATACAGAATAATTTTCACTGCCCTAAAAATCCCCTGTTCACTACCTATTCATTCTTCCCTCCCTCCCCCGGAACCCCTGGCAACCTATTCTTCTAATTCCAGGAAATTGTTTACTGCTAACTTAAGTAAACTCAGTGTTCCAGTAGCCCCTTTGGAGACATAAGCTTGCTTTAACTTTAACTCATTTATAGTTCTTTTATATATACAGTCCATTTTATCATTCCTTAAAGTATTATTTGTTACTATGTCAGTCAGGATCTAGTTAAGGAAACAGAGAATGGGGTGCAGTGGCTCACACCTGTAATCCCAGCACTTTGGGAGGCCGAGGTGGGTGGATCATGAGGCTAGGAGATTGAGACCATCCTGGCCAACATGGTGAAACCCCATCTCTACTAAAAATACGAAAATTAGCTAGGCATGGTGGTGTGTGCCTGTAATCCCAGTACTTGGTAGGCTGAGGCAGGAGAATCGCTTGAACCAGGGAATCAGAGGTTGCAGTGAGCTGAGATCGCGCCACTGCACTCCAGCCTGGCGACAGAATGAGACTCCGTCTCAAAAAACAAAAACAAAAAAAGAGAATCCAGGACATTGGTTACACAAATTATGGAAAGAGCTAAAAAGCCAGAAAGGGAAGATTCACTTCTCTAAGTCCTAAAATATTAGAAAGCTGGAAGCTGCTACCATCCCTAGGCTAAAGGACAAATGGGGGAAGATGTTGTTCTGGAGCTCAGGGGACAGGGTCACTGGCAAAAGCTAGAATCCCAATGAACATATTCACGGGGAGGAAAGCTACAAAGGAAATGCATCAGGCCTCAGGACTGAGCTAGGGAACAGAGCTTTTCTCCTTTCCTCCCGTCTTCCAATTTCTTGACAGTGCCTACCACTGGACACATCCCAGGTGAAAGTCAGCTGTCACAGTAGCCTAGTGAATACAGCCTGAAAGGGTCAGCTCTCCTACAATACAGAGCAGGGCTAGAGAGGAGAAGGAAATCAGTATGAGGGCAAAATGGACAAGGACTGACACAGTAATCAATTCTTTTTAACTTTAAAAATCAATTTTATTGAGGTGTAATTTATATGCAATATACTTATTTTAAATGCAGACTTAATTTTTTTTGAGATGGATTCTGCTATGTTGCCCAGGCTGGGGTGCGGTGGCTATTCACAGGTGCAATCATATTACACCGTAGCCTTGAACTCCTAGGCTCAAACGATCCTCTTGCCTCAGCCTCCAGAGTAGCTGGGTCTATAAGCACATCCCACCCCGCCTGGCAATAATTTTTGACAAATGAGTACACCCATATGACCAACCAGTCAAGATACAGAACATTTTAATCACTTCACAAAGTTCCCGCTTACTCCTTTGCCACAAATCTCCCATCCCATCTCAGTCCCAGGCCACCAGGAATCTGCTTTCTCTCACTATATAGGTTTATTTTCCCTCTTTAGGAATTTTATGCAAATGGAATTATATAGTATGTACTCTTTTGTGCCTGGATTTTTTTTTTTTTTTTTTTTGAGACAGAGTCTCCCTCTGTCACCCAGGCTGGAGTGCAGTGGCGCAGTCTTGGCTCACTGCAAGTTCCACCTCCTGGGTTCACGCCATTCTCCTGCCTCAGCCTCTCCAGCAGCTGGGACTACAGGCGTCCGCCACCACGCCCGGCTAATTTTTTTGTATTTTTAGTAGAGATGGGGTTTCACCGTGTTAGCCAGGATGGTCTCGATCTCCTGACCTTGTGATCCACCCGCCTCGGCCTCCCAAAGTGCTGGGATTACAGGCGTGAGCCACCGCGCCCGGCCTGTGCCTGGATTTTTTTTGGCTCAGTATATTTTTGAAATTCATCCATGTTGTGTTTATCAGCAGTTCATTTATTTTTGTTGCTGAGTAGTATTCCATTGTATGAATACACTACTTTATCTGTTCACTTGTTGATGGACATCTGGGTTGCTTCCAGATTTGAGCTATTATGAATGAAACTTACGTGAATAGTTATGTACAAGTTTTTTTGTGTTTGGGGTATGTGCAAGTACATGTGTGTTTGGTGGACATGTTTTATTTCTCATGAATAAAATATCTGGGAGAGGAATTCTTGTTTCATATAAGAAACTGCCAAACTCAACAATTCTTTTTAACCTTATAAATATCATTACTATAAATGTCCACAAAAGGACACTGTACATTTCCTCCAAAGAGCAAAGGGTTAGAGGGAGAATAATTTTTATGAGAAAAAAAATTTAAAAAACTAAAAAAATTTGATACCTTAAAAATATATTAAGCTTTTCATAACAGTATTTTCTTTCCTTTTTTTTTTTTTTTTTTTTTTTTGAGACGGAGTCTCGCTCTGTCGCCCAGGCTGGAGTGCACTGGCCGGATCTCAGCTCACTGCAAGCTCCGCCTCCCGGGTTTACGCCATTCTCCTGCCTCAGCCTCCCGAGTAGCTGGGACTACAGGCGCCCGCCACCTCGCCCGGCTAAGTTTTTGTATTTTTTTTAGTAGAGACGGGGTTTCACCGTGTCAGCCAGGATGGTCTCGATCTCCTGACCTCGTGATCCGCCCGTCTCGGCCTCCCAAAGTGCTGGGATTACAGGCTTGAGCCACCGCGCCCGGCCATTTTCTTTCCTTTTTAAAAAATATATTTAAGGGACAGGGTTTTCCTTTGTTGCCCAGGCTGGTCTTGAACTCTTGAGTTCAAGCTATCCTCCTGCCTCAGCCTCACAAAGTGCTGGGATTACAGGCGTGAGCCACCATGCCCAGCCCTCAATATTTTTTTTAGTAGTATGAAAGGGGATTAGGAAAGTAATAGGAAAGGAGCTGAAAAAGAAAGCAAACTGATGCAAAATAATTACTAAAGACTTCTTGACAGTGCAAAATCATCCTACACACCTGCTCTGAGATCTCAGCACTGCTGTCAGCTACCTTCTGGCAAAGCTACTTTGTCAAATGGATGCAATAGGATCCATATTGATCTTTGTGAAGGAATATCTTTATTAATATAAGCAAACACGCCTCTCATTTATAGTAATGTAGAGGTGTGGGCTTTTTCTTTTGCTCTTAGTAGTATTGTTTCCCCAACATATATCACTTTCCTTTGAAATGTGGGCTGAGTCATAAATTAATGTCACAAATAAATGTCATCTAGATGAGGGAGGCAACTATGTTACAAAGTAGGAGGGCGTAGCTTGATATGAATTGTTACAGTTGACAGCTAAGTACTCTTGAACTAAATGTCATTATGTCAAATTCTGAGATATTAAACAGTTGTTGAAATGTAAAATTGTGGACATTTAGGTTTGCAGTCTAAAGAGTTTTGTCAATCTTTTCTAGACATTCTGAAATGGAAATGAACAGGTGGATTGAAAACAAAGACAAATGAGGAGTTTAAAGACTTTCTTGGCACCTCATAGAGAAGTTGCTCTACACTGGTTATGTTTTAAACAAAACACATATAAATACATTCAGCATTTCTGGAAACAGATTTATTGGATCTTTCCATTTATCTTTGGGAAAAAAATATAGAGGACTCAAGACAATTACTATATTCTTTCTATCATGTATTATTTAATCTCAAACTAGGAGAGGAACTCTGTTTTACATGATGCCATAATGTACATCAGTGAGCTCAACCCACTTAATCTTAAAATAACAGTATCAGGTCAGGGATTTAGAATACAGTATTATATGAAAACAGTTGGCAGAGAGACTCCCTCTTCTGCCATTAATAACTAGAAACAATATTTCAGACCCTAAATCCAACTGAAACCCAGAAGCAATACATGGAGAGGATGGGGTGGATAATTTGTGAGAACATGTTTTTCAAAGTAGAGAAAGAATCACTATGTTTTTACTGAATTATATGTTGCCATGGACATGGCAGTTTGCAGTAATGATGCTATCATCTATACAGCTGTATAACAACACAGCTTCTTTCTCTCCCACTCCCTCAGTAAGGCTTAAAAATAATAGGTTTGTGTGTAGTTTGGTAAGAAAATTAGAATCACTTAAAGTCATTTCAATTCCAACCCAAGAAAGAAAAAAAGAGACTTGGGGGGATGGAGAAGAAGAGCAAACAAAATGTAGAAAAAGTACATATTATTGGCTGGGCACAGTGGCTCATGCCTGTAATCCCAGCACTTTGGGAGGCCGAGGCAGGCGGATCATCTGAGGTCAGGAGTTCGAGATCAACCTGACCAACATGGTGAAACCGTGTCACTACTAAAAAGACAAAAAAATTAGCCAGGCGTGGTGGCACACACCTGTAATCCCAGCTACTCGGGAGGGTGAGACAGTAGAATCGCTTGAACCCAGGAGGCAGAGGTTGCATTTAGCCAAGATTGTGCCATTGCACTACAGCCTGGGCAACAAGAGTGAAACTCCGTCTCAAAAAAAAAAAAAAAAATACATAATATATAAAAAAGTATAATATGCATTATGCAGAGACTAAAGAGGGGAGTCTTGGTTACCTGAAAACTAATGGGTAAAATCCATTGAAGTGGGTGAATCCAGTGAAAAGACCTGGATTGAGTCCTTGTTGCATCACTTGCATGTGACCTTGAGCAAAGTCACCATGTCTTTAAGGCTCAGTTTTCTCACCTATAAAATGGAATAATTGGCCGGTGTGGTGGGTCACGCCTGTAATCTCAGCACTTTGGGAGGCTGAGGCGGGCAGATCACCTGAGGTCAGGAGTTTGAGACCAGCCTGGCCAATATGGTGAAACTCCGTCTCTACTAAAAATACAAAAGTTAACCGGGGGTGGTGGCAGGCGCCTGTAATCCCAGCTACTTGGGAGGCTGACGCAGGAGAATCGCTTGAACTCAGGAGGTAGAGGTTGCAGTGAGCTGAGATTGCGCCACTGCACTACAGCCCGGGTGACAAGAGCGAGACTGTCTTAAAAGAAAAAAAAAAAAAAAAAAAGGAATCATAACGGTAATGTCCTATACCTCAAGGAACTGTGGTAAGGATTAAAGGGGTGAAATCCATGTGTAAACTAGCCCAGTAGAAATAAGGTGTTATACAGACAATTGCACTGTTGAATCTCTAGAGACAGAGTTAAGGAAAAATGCACTTTCAGAAAGCTTTGGCGACTAACGACCTGAGTTCTCCAACGCCAAGGCTGGAAGTTTGGAGAGCTTGAAACAAGTAAATTACTATTAATATCATAATTTTCAGTTCCCTTTTAAGAAATGAGAGTAACACCACTTTCTTCACAGAATCAAGTGAGAGAACGTATGCAAAGGAACTTATCACTTGGTAGGTATTTGAGGCTCCCTCTGCCCGAAAACTACTTATTCAAAGACTGTCTACAACGAAAGGTGTTCACAGTGTGGTGTCTTTCAAAACATACGCTAAGGCAAGGAACAGATAAGGAAACGGAAGTACATCCAACTGGGATCCAAGCAACCCAAGTGGGAACCAACAGCTAGACTTGGAGATGTCTTAGCTCACTCTTAACCACGTGAGGGTAGGGTATCCAGCCAATAAAGACATTCAGAGTTGGAGAGCGGGCGAGTGGAGTGTCCTTTCGACTCCGCGGACTCGACGGGAGGGACCCTGCAATGCTTAATTAGAACCGGTTGCCATGGCGACAGTCTCTAGGCAGCGTGGGCTGAGCTCTCGGTAGGAATAAAGGGTGGGCCGCCGCTGGACCCTGCGCGCGCCCGCCACCAACTTTCCCTCCAGATCCCAGAGGGGCGGCGCGCTCCACCCCCGGGCCGCGCACGTCCGTGCTCGGCGGCGCGCACGCTTGCGGGAGCCCTCTCCAGGCAACCTAGTGCTGATCGCTCGTGCCGGTGCGGCCGTTAACCGCCCTTGCAGGAGCCCGAGGCTCAAAAGCAGCCCCTTACCCTTCCTGAGCTTCCCCCAACCCCTTTCCCGGTCTGTCCCGGGGCATGAGCAGCGATGGCCGGCTGCATCCCTGAGGAGAAAACTTACCGGCGCTTCCTGGAGCTATTCCTGGGCGAGTTTCGCGGACCGTGCGGCGGCGGCGAGCCGGAGCCGGAACCCGAACCCGAACCCGAACCCGAACCCGAACCCGAGTCCGAGCCTGAGCCCGAACCTGAACTGGTAGAAGCTGAGGCGGCCGAGGCTTCGGTAGAGGAACCCGGGGAGGAGGCGGCCACGGTAGCCGCGTCGGAAGAGGGGGACCAGGAGCAAGACCCGGAGCCCGAGGAGGAAGCGGTGGAAGAGGAGGCGGTGGCGGCGGTTGAGGGTGAGGTGGAGGAGGAGGCAGCGGCGACGGCGGCGGCAGCCCCGGGGCACTCGGCCGTGCCGCCGCCGCCGCCGCAGCCCCAGCTACCGCCTTTGCCCCCGCTCCCGCGGCCGCTGTCAGAGCGCATCACCCGCGAGGAGGTGGAGGGCGAGAGCCTGGACCTGTGCCTGCAGCAGCTCTACAAATAGTTAAGTAGCTGGGCTCGGCTGGGGGTGGGCCCGCGGTCCCCACCGCGCCGGCCTCGGACGCGGCTCCCTCGGCCCCTCAAACTGCTCTCTTTTCTGCTTGTCTCCCCCGCACCCGCGCCCGCCGCCGCTAAAAGCGCCCCCGCTGCTCGGACCCGGGCGGTCGGCTGAGAGCTGCCCACGCCCGCCTCGGCCCCCACGCCTCCTGCCTGGCCCTGGAGCCGCTCTCCTGAGCCCCCGCGCCTTCCCGCTGGGCCCGGGCCCCTCATCCCCCTTCACCTCGGCCCCCAGCGTCTAGCTCCACTTCACACAACCTTTCCCTTTCCTGACTGGAAAGGTCCTTCCTCCCAGGCTTGAGCTCCCTCTTCTTCCCAGCTCCCTTCTTTCTCCCGGAGGTTTCCTCCCACCCCAGTCTGTCTTTTCCCGGGCAGAGTGCCTTGTTGTTTGGCGGCAGAGACGCGACTCCTTTCTAGTCTGAGCTGCGAGGTGCTTCCTGCGTAACTGCAACAACAATGATGATTTTCCCGGCCCCATATCCAGATGAGAGACTGGAGTAGATTTTCCGTCAGGTGCTCAATGTTGAAAGCGAAGGGCTTTTTAGATGTTTCCATACAGGGGAGCCTAGTCTCTTAGTTTAGACATTTGACATTTCATAATTGAGGGAGGTGGGAAGGAGTTGAGAGGGAAGGGTAAGCAAAATTTTGCAAGCGAGCCTTCGGGTGAAAGAGCCGTAATTCATTAAAGTGGAAAAGTCAGGCTGTTTTGATTAAACTGCAATTAGGTGCAGTATTTTCAGTCCATTAAGTAGATGGGGTGGGGTGGGGAGAAAGCAGATGGCTTAGCTACACAGATGAAAGTCTAAAATAGAAAGGTCAAGGCTTTGCCTTTCATCCCAGTTCTGGTTTTTATAGGCCTGAAATAGAAACGGTTTACAATTGCGTTTTTTAATGGAATTGTTAAATAATGACAGAGGAGAATACTAGTAAGTCTCTGAAAACATTGGTAAACCTGAGAAGTCTTTTGCCATTCAGCTGATAGTTGTAATGAAAGGTGTTACTCTGGCCACCCAGAAAGTTTACTACTGCAAGATTCACTGTAATTAAGTTCAAACTCACTTTTGGGATTTTCTCAAAAGCCTAAATAAAAGAAGGGCCTGGAAAATAAACCTGTTTTGTCTTCATCCAAGCTAATAGACACCTGATCAAATCATTCTCCTGTTAAAGCAGCAGTTTATCAATAGGGGAAAATCATTTAACAAATCTTCTATAGAAATGGACTGTGTTGATGTCTCAGAATATAAGGTATCTAAAATTTAATTTCTAAATACTGTTCAATTACAGTTTTACCTTCAATTAGAAAGGTAATAATGCTTTTTGAGAAACGTAAAATATAAAATGGCGTGTAATACCACCACCCAGAGATAAACAGTATTAACATTTTAGAGTATATCTGGTCTTTGTAAACTATCATAGAAAAGGGCTTCTGAGATGTAATTTTTTACACTATTTAAAGATAAAGCTTCCTGCTTAAAATAAAATGGAAATGTTTATTAAAGGAATTTATCTTAGCAGCAGACTAGCTCTATCTTGACAGTTAATTCTTACCTTTACAAATGCAGTTTGCAGAATTAAACACAATGCAAACTTTAGAGAATGTCCAAATAAGGTCATTAGTTTAGTACAACCCTGAACATTTGCCATGTAAGAAGGTTTTGTTTTGTTTTGTTTTTAATGAAACTTAAATTTAAAGATGGTGGCAAGGGGATACGTGTTTTTTCATATAGAAGGGGTAAGTGGCCGGAGCGGTAGCTCACTCCTGTAATTCCAGCTTTTTGGGAGGCCGAAGTGGCAGATCATGAGGTCAAGAGTTCGAGACCAGCCTGACCAACATGGTGAAACTGTGTCTCTACTGAAAATACAAAAATTAGCTGGGCGTGGTGTCGCGCGCCTGTAATCCCAGCTACTCAGGAGGCTGAGGTATGAGAATCGCTTGAACCGGAGAGGTGGAGGTTGCAGTGAGCCTAGATTGAGCCAGTGCACTCCAGCCCGGGTGACACAGCGAGACTCTGTCTCAAAAAAAAAAAAAAAAAAAAAAGCAAGATAATTTTGATATAGGTATAAACTAGAAAAAACTGAAATGATAAAATGGCCATCTAGTTGAGAACAGAAGTTTGGATTTGAAATAAAACTAGCAAAATTAAAGTTGGAAAACATTTCACCTTAAATCAGAGATTTCATCATTTATATTGTGTTTTGTACAGACGCTGTTAATGTATTTTTATTTAGATATAAAATGGTTGGCTTGTTCATGTAAAGTATCTTTAAGGTCTTTAACAGGTTAAAAAAAACAGTTTTTGCTGGACGCGGTGGCTCATGCCTGTAATCCTAGCAGTTTGGGAGGCTGAGGCGGGCCGATCACCTGTTTGAGACCAGCCTGTCCAACATGGCAAAACCCTGTCTCTACTAAAAACATAAAAATTAGCTGGACCTGGTGGCGCATGCCTGTAATCCCAGCTACTCAAAAGGCTGAGCCACAACAATCGCTTGAACCCAGGAGGCGGAGGTTGCAGTGAGCCAAGATCCTACTGCTGTCCATTCCAGCCTGGGTGACAGAACAAGACCTTGTCCCCTCACCTTCCACTCCCCCACCAAAATAAAATAAAAAATAAAAACACATTTAGCTGGGCATGGTGGCATGCACCTGTAGTCCCAGCTACTTGGGGAGCTGAAGTGGGAGGCTTGCCTGAGCACAGGAGGTTGAGGCTGCAGTGAGCCACTGTACTCCAGCCTGGGTGACAGTGAGACTTTGTCTCAAAAAAAAAAAAAAAAAAAGGTACCTATGTTTTACTCCTTTCTCCAAATTTAAATCCCCCAAGAGATTAAAATAATTTCAATGACAATCTGAGAATTTCTGAGGTTAAGGAGAGACTATCCTTTGAAAAGGTGGAAGCAAGAGATTTTATAACTTTGAGATAATTTGTAAATAAGGGTATAACTGATCTTACAGGAGATGTGAATATAGGGCTATCTGTCTAGTTTATATAGGTCAATATTTTGTATTTAATTGCTCTGTACAATACTAGAGATAACATATTTGTTTTAATCCAGAAGAAACAAATATTCTGAAGTCTTTTTTTTTTGAGACGGAATCTCGCCCTGTCATCCAGGCTGGAGTGCAGTGGCTTGATCTCAGCTCACTGCAAGCTCTGCCTCCTGGGTTCACGCCATTCTCCTGCCTCAGCCTCCCCAGTAGCTGGGACTACAGGTGCCCGCCACCACGCCCGGCTAATTTTTTGTATTTTTAGTAGAGACAGGATTTCACCATGTTAGCCAGGATGGTCTCGATCTTCTGTCCTTGTGATCCAGCCGCCTTGGCCTCCCAAAGTGCTGGGATTACAGGTGTGAGCCACTGCGCCCGGCCCTGAAGTCTTTTTTCTTTCCATTTTTTACCAGTAGACTATGAGACGAAGATGAAGTCGTTATTAGAGCTATATTGTCATCATATTTTCAGAACAGTTGTTTCCTCAGTTATTCATTTAGTCTGAGTTGGATTTCCCAAGGGGGAAACCAGTATCCCAAGAGTCTGGCAAAGTTAAGTAGTTCCAGATGGCTTGCAGTAATAATGAGGGTGGACACTTTAAACATGTCTTGGAAAAGAAAATCGCTGGTTATAGAGGCTAATAATTCAGTTACATTGAATTGTGTGAATCATTAATGACTTTGGATTAGGTCAGAAAATCATTAAACTGTATCTAATTTACAAATATATAAATGGGAAAATATATGGATGCATGTTATATAATACCTATTTTTAAATTGCACATTTTTTCTCATTCAAAAATAATAAACATTCACATTTAAATAAAGGAGTGGAGAACATTCACATAAGCAAAAAGAGGAAAAATACCACTCATTGTTAATCATGCTTTCCAGGTTTTTCTCCTGCTTCTCAGGCTACCCCACTTCTTCTCTGTGAGCTTTTAATATTCTGCCTACCCCTTTAATGTTGGTGTTCTGTCCTTGACCTTCTCTTGTCTGGTTGACTTATTTGTCCCTAGTCAATATCAGTCTCTCACATGACTTCAGTTATTGTAGTTATGCTAAAGGCTCCTGACTCTATCTTCATCCTTGCTTTGATTGCTGGAACAGCTTTACCTAGATGTCAAAATTTCCTCAGATTAAACTGTCTAAAACAGAATTCCGTCCTCCAACCCTCTTTACTGCCCCCAAAACAAACAAAACTAAAACCTGATACTCTTTCTGGTAGGTCCATCCCTGACTTCTCCTTTCATCTCTCACATTCAGTCAAATCTTGTTAATTCTACCTTGTAAATATCTCTTAAATATGTCTTTCTCCATTCCCACTGTCATTGTCGTCTCTTGCCAGTCTTACCCTTCTGCAATATATTTTCCCCAGTGTAGACAAAATGCTTAATTGTCACACTGGTTAAACATTTTTACCCTTTACCCAGAGTTAGCCAAACTGTAAGGTTAAGGGCACAGTCTTCCATACTGCCAAGTCTGCCCAAGACTTCTGATCCTATTGTAAGGGGTTAGGGTGCAACTACAAATTTCAAATGAAGAGGCTACACAAGACCATCCTCCCTTCTGACATCAACTTCCTGTTTGGGGGTTTCCCCAAACCATCCTCAGATTCAGTAATGCACTAGAAAAACTCATAGAAGTCACTGAAAGCTATTATACTTAGGGATACAGTTCATTACAAAGACAAGCTACAAATTAGAACCAAAGGAAGAAAGATGCCTAGGGTATAGTCGAAGAGAGTTGTTGGAGATATGAAACTTCCATTTTTCTCAGGGAACATACCTTCCATACCCTCCCAGCATGAATGTATGGATGTATGGAAATATATACAGGGTATTGCCCACCCAAGAAATTCACCTAAACTTTGGTGTGTATAGAGTTTGTGTTTTGTTTTTTAAAGAGATGGGGTCTCACTGTATTGCCTACACTGGATTCAAACTCCTGGCTCAAATGATCCTCTTACCTCAGCAGAGTTTTCATTGAGATTTATTGATTGATTGCATGGTTGAACTCAGTTTCCAGTCTACCCTCTCCAGAGGTTAGGCTCATACTATGTGGTTCAAGAGACCCATCATGAATAGTAAGAGTACTCATATTACTCCAGAAATTCCAGGGGTTTAGAGGCTACCTCCCAGGAGCTGGAGGCAACATCTGGACCTCTCTTTGGACAAGGTTAAATTTTTTACTACGTATCCTTCATCACCTATCTCTCCTTTGCCCTCTAGATAAAATCCAAAAGTAAGGACTTATAATCTTACTTCATTAATCTTATTTCTGGAATCACTATCCACCCACTTCATCCCAATTCTACTCCTCCAGAAACTCCACTTCAGCTATATTAAACGAATGTATTTGTTTGAATGTATTGTGTTCTCTTTTGCCTCTGTACCTTTGCACATAGTATATTTTTCCCTCTGCTTGGAATACTGTGTTCCCCCAAAAGCCACTCCCAACACAATCCAATCTCTTACCCATTTTTTAGTTCTCTGTTTAACACTCTTCCTTGAGGAAGCCTTTGTTTACCATCCTCACACTCATAATGAGTTAGGGGTCCCTTCTGTGTTCCTTTCCGTAATACCCAATGCCATTCTTCTTGGAAGTACTTGGTTTATTTTATTATTTTTTGTCAACAAATATTTATATCTCTTGTCACTAGACCAGAGGTCTCCAAAGTGAATTGCACCTAAAATACTTCATTGGGGCAAAGGAAGAAAACTTTAGAATCTGTTTATTTGTATATAACATATGAAATTAAGTGCTATTAATATTTGACATATTTATTGAGATTGGCAACTTGTTCTGTATGATGACTGATTTCATGTGAAGCATAGTAAGTGAGGTATTCTGAGGGAGTGCAAATTCCACAGCTCATGGGGGTTGACTGTGGCATCCTTTCTCCAATTTTTAGGCCATTATTATTATAGTTTATCTGTACCTGAGTAATGGATTTATGGATTATATTTTGCGGTTTTAACAAAATTAACCCTCATGAAATGGAAAATTGGCTTTAAAAGTTCCTGTGAAGATGGCCAGGCTTGGTGACTCATTCCTCTAACCCCAGCACTTTGGGAGGCTGAGGCAGGCAGATTGCTTGAGTCTTGGAGTTTGAGACCAGACTGGGCAACATGACAAAACCTCATCTTTACAAATAAAGTATAAAACTTAGCTCAGCTACTCAGGAGGCTGAGATGGGAGGACTGCTTGAGCCCAGGAGGTTGAGGTTGCAGTGAACCATGATCATGTCACTGCACTCCAGCCTGGGTAACAGAGTGAGACCTTGTTTAAAAAAAAAAGTTTCTATGACAAAATCATGGGTTAAACATAATATTGATAATGCAAGTGTAAGAAACATAAAAGTTAAGAGCTTATAATTCTCCCACCCTTACTTATTACATATTAATTTGTATGGTCAACATATGTGTTTTAAAAATTGGTTTTGGTAACTAGCTATTTTGAGGTTAAACTTAAAAAAAAAACTCATGTTGATAGATGTAGATCTAGTTCTTTCATTGTAGCTACTATATATCATTCTATAGTATGATTATACTATGATTTATCCAATCTCCTATTGATGGACATGTCAGTTGTTTTTAATTTTTTTTATTTTATTTTTTATTTTTATTTTTTTGTATTTATTTATTTATTTTCTTTTTGAGACGGAGTCTCGCTCTCTTGCCCAGACTGGAGTGCAGTGGTGTGATCTTGGCTCACTGCAAGCTCCACTTCCCAGGTTCACGCCATTCTCCTGCCTCAGCCTCCTGCGTAGCTGGGACTACAGGTGCCCACCACCACACCCGGCTAATTTTTTGTATTTTTTAGTAGAGACAGGGTTTCACTGTGTTAGCCAGGATGGTCTTGATCTCCTGACCTCGTGATCCGCCCGCCTCAGCCTCCCAAAGTGCTGGGATTACAGGCTTGAGCCACTGCGCCTGGCTGTTTTTAATTTTTACACGTATATTAAGTTAATACTGACTGCTCTAATGGATACATCCCAAAATCTCAAAGGCTTAACATAATTTTAGTTTATTTCTTGCCCATATAGAGTTCCTTCAGTGGAGAAGGAGGAGCTGTGTTCTGTGAAGTCATTAAGGAACCCAGGCTGATGGAGACTCTGTCATTTTTAACCTGTGGTTTCCAACGTTGCTCTAGGTATCAACATTCATCCAGTGAACATAAGAGAGTGGAGAATGGTGTTTGGAGGTTTTTAAGGGCCAGTCCTTAGAAGTAGCATATATCACTTCTGTTCATTTTCCATTGGCTATAATTCAAGTCATATGACACAACCTGGGACCTACATTTCCTAAAAAAGGGGGCTGGGAAATGAATTGCTGACTTGGCAGTTAATTCCAAGAAACAACTCTACATTATGGAAAAAGAGTACAAAATCTTGGTGGGTGGCTTGGTGGCCTCTGCCCTACAGATAATGCTAGTTTGGACATGTCTCCTTGTGCGTATGTTCATAGGTTTCTTGGATATGTTTCTAGAAGTGGAAATGTCAGATTGATATAAGTACATTTTAAATTTATTAGGCATTGCCAGATTGTTTTGTCCAGCAGTACTGTATGAGGAGTCTGATTCCTCTAAGTTCTTGCTACCATTTGAACTGCCATACTGTGAAGCTTGTATTTTAACCCAGTTGTGTGCCATTATTGCTACTGAACCATGTAGGAAAGAATGCTTATAGCTGAGTGTAATCTTGATTTAGGGCATTTTAGAAGAGGGGAAACTGCCTAAAGGTCTAAACTGCCTAAAGTCCAGTAGGAATATAATATGAGCCACATATAGTTTAAAATTTTCTGTTAACCACCTTTTAAAAATTAAAAAGAAACAGGTTAATTTAATTTTAAAATGTATTTTAACTCAATATATCCAAAATATTATTATTGCAACATATAATCCATATTAAAATTTTTTTTTTTTTTTTTTTTTTTGAGACAGAGTCTCGCTCTGTCACCCAGGCTGGAGTGCAGTGGCCGGATCTCAGCTCACTGCAAGCTCCGCCTCCCGGGTTCACACCATTCTCCTGCCTCAGCCTCCCGAGTAGCTGAGACTACAGGCGCCCGCCACCTCGCCCGGCTAGTTTTTTGTAATTTTTTTTTTTTAGTAGAGACGGGGTTTCACCGTGTTAGCCAGGATGGTCGCGATCTCCTGACCTCGTGATCCGCCCGTCTCGGCCTCCCAAAGTGCTGGGATTACAGGCCTGAGCCACCGCGCCCGGCCTAAAATATTATTAATAAAATATTTTATATTTTTATACCAAGTTTTAAAAATCCTGTATGTACTTTACACTTACAGGACATCCCAATTTGGTGTATCACATTTCAAATACTTAATAATTATATGGGGCTAATGGCTACCACAACAAACAATTTAGGTTTAGATTTGCTATTTTTTAAGAAAACCACAATTACAACAACAAAAACTTTAATTCCATAACACATATCTAACAATTTTTAATTAATATTTAAAATTAATGAGGAAATACAACATTTCATTATTGCATCAGAGACTGGCATTTCATATTGACATCAGAGCCACTTAGCTGGGCACAGTGCCTCACCCCTGTAGTCCCAGCACTTTGGGAGCCAGCCTGTTGCCCAGGCTGGAGTGCAGTGGCGTGAACACAGCTCACTGCAGCCTCAAACTTCTGGGCTCAAGGGGTCGTCCTGCCTCAGCCTTTCAAGTAGCTGGCACTACAGGTGTGTGCTGTCATGCCTGGCTAGTTTCTTCTATTTTGTTTTTTTTTTTTTGTTTTTGAAACAGATTCTTGCTCTGTCACCTGGGCTGGAATGCAGTGGCTCAATCATGGCTCATTGCATCCTTGACTTCCCAGGCTCCCGAGTCGCTGGGACTACAAGCACATGCCACCATGCTCGGCTAATTTTTCTATTTTTTTGTAGAGATGAGGGTTCACTGTGTTAGCCAGGCTGGTTTTGAACTCCTGGCCTCAAGTGATCTGTCCACCTCAGCCTCCCAAAGTGCTAGAATTGCAGGTGTGAGCCACCACGCCCAGCCTACTGGTTGTTTTCTTTCCAGGTTTTTATAGGCCTATTCTCATCATCTTCTTTCTCTTTATTATTATTTTCCTTTTCTGCTCTCCCATGAAAGGTAGAGGATAAGGGAAGAAAGAGAAGAAAGTATTCCATTCCCACATCCCTTTAGGTTGGCTTCTTATTTTATGTTTTTGTTTGTGCATTTGTTTTGCTTTGTTAACATTTTCAATTAGCTATAGAAATGTTTGCAATTCTTATTACTGATTAGCATTCCAAAACTTTGTAATGAACTTTTTTTTTTTTTTTTTTTTGAGACAGAGTCTCGCTCTATCACCAAGCTGGAGTGCAGTGACACGATCTCTGCTCACTGCAACCTCCGACTTCCGGGTTCAAGTGATCCTTTTGCCTCAGTCTCCTGAGTAGCTGGGATTACAGGCATGTGTCACCATGCCCAGCTAATTTTTGTATTTTTAGTAGAGACAAGTTTTCACCATGTTGCCCAGGATGGTCTCGAACTCTTGACCTTGTGATCCTCCTGCCTTGACCTCCCAAAGTGCTGGAATTACAGGTGTGAGACACCACGCCTGGCCATTTTTCATGGATTTAAAAGAGTATCCTCATGTGAATTCTTTGAGAATATTGTGAACAATGACTGACTAGTTTGAAGAATAATACGATATGAAGAGTAATGAATTGTTTAAAAGATTGAGAGTATCCTTAATTTTTCATGTATATTTTCACTTAATACTCTCTGGTGTATAGCTCTGAGAAAGACTGGTTCATTACTACCTACCGTAGTTTAAGAAAGAAAAAGAACCAAAACAATAATTGCCTGGTTAGAAGTATCAAAGATAGTTTTTTTCCTGGTGACTTGATTCCATAATGATTTTTAAGATAACTATAGAAACATTACTATTATCGTCTTTTATGGATTAAAGTATTTAAACTGCTCTTTACCACAAAGGACAACCTCTGGTTTTTGATATTTTTGTAATTTCTTTTTTTTTTTTTTTTTCCGAGATGGAATATCCTGTTACCCAGGCTGGAGTGCAGTGGCCCAATCTCGGCTCACTGCAACCTCCACCTCCCAAGTTCAAGTGATCCTCCCACCTCAGCCTCCCATGTAGCTGGGATTACAGGTGTGCGCTACCATGCCTGGCTAATTTTTGTGTTTTAGTAGAAGCGAAGTTTCACCATGTTGGCCAGGCTGGTCTAGAACTCCTGACCTCACGTCATCCACCCGCCTTGGCCTCCCAAAGTGCTGAGATTACAGGCACGAACCACTGCACCCAGCCTATTTTTGTAATTTCTGTTTTGTTTTTGTTTTTGAGATGGAGTCTCACTCTGCTGCCCAGGCTGAAGTGCAGTGGCACGATCTTGGCTCACTGCAGCCTCCGCCTCCCAGGTTCAAGTGATTCTCCTGACTCAGCCTCCTGAGTAGCTTGGATTACAGATCTGAGCCACCACGCCTGGCTAATTTTTGTATTTTTAGTAGAGACAGGGTTTCACCATGTTGGTCAGGCTGGTCTCAAACTCCCGACCTCATGTTCTGCCCGCCTCAGCCTCCCAAAGTGCTGGGATTACAGGCGTGAGCCACTGTGCCCGGCCTGTAATTTCTTATTCACATTTTTTCTATGTTGTGAATCTAAATACAAAAACTAAAATACTAATAAGCCTGTTTTTTTTTTTTTGAGAAGTATATTGTAGCTAACCTCCACCTCTGCATAAGAAAAACAAACAAAAAATAAAATATAAGTCCTTAAGGTGATATGTGTTTTTAGAAAAAAATAATATATGTATATATATTTGTGTGTATGCGTGTATCTATATACACACACATAGTAAAAATACTAAAAGGCTAAAATGCTAAAGGGCAATAATTAGGTTGTAAACACGTTCTTTATGGACTCTAACATGTTATTACATAAATATGAGATGACAATCATTAAATTAAGCTATCACTGATTTTGCAAAAGGAATGATCTCTTAAGTTCTGGGATTTGATTTCTGGCAACTCTGAATATTTATTAGTTCAAACTGGTTTAAGGCAGCTTATAAATAGTTTCGTTTATTACTTGGAAAGATATTGGTCCTATTATTCACAATATACTTATATATAATCACAGAAACAAAAATATTTTCAACTTTTTCGGAGTCACGTGGAAGTTAACTATACGTCTAGAAAAAATTTTCAGTGTTTTAAAACAAAAACAGTTTTGCATCTATAATAAAAACCCTTTGCCCAGGGTATTTTCTGATCTTGGATTGATATATATCTTTCTGTAGTAGTTAACAATGTAAACTTGCAGAAGGTCAGCATTGTCTACACTCAAAATAACAATTGTACAAGTGTGAATAGTACATAACTGTTCCTGTTTCTCTTGCTGCTGTGTACTATATTGTACTAAACTATATAAACTTGTTTAGGCATTGTTTTATATTTATTACCTCTTTTAATCACCATAAAAATATATGATAAAGATTTTTTATCATTAACCTGTTTTGCAGATGAAAAAGCTGAGGCACATAGAATTGTTTAAAGAACAAGTTTTCACCATCAGCAGTGTCACCAGGACATTAAGACTAGGCAGTCAGACTTGAGAGATTATAATTATGATGTTCATTTTTATGATTCTTATGCTACATTACAAACATTTCCTACAGGGAAAAATTTCAATGCAAATGTAGAAATTGAATTTTGATTACTGCCATTTGCTTAGCTCAGGCTTTTATCACTTCTTGCCTTGCTTACTTTAGTAGCCTCCCAACAAATTTCCCTGCCACTGGTCTTTTTTCCTTTTAATCTAGCTTCACTGGATTTTCCAGCATTATTGAACTCACTGTGGTTCTTTCTATAAATTATTTATTTATTTATTTATTTAGAGATGGAGTTTTGCTCTTATTGCTCAGGCTGGAGTACAATGGCACGATCTTGGCTCACCACAACCTCCGCCTCCCAGGTTCAAGCGATTCTCCTGCCTCAGGCTCCCGAGTAGCTGGGATTACAGGCATATGCCAACACACCAGGCTAATTTTGTATTTTTAGTAGAGACGGTGTTTCTCCATGTTGGTCAGGCTGGTCTTGAACTCATGACCTCAGGTGATCCACCTGCCTCGGCCTCCCAAAGTGTTGGGATTACAGGCGTGAGCCACCATGCCCAGCCTAAAATTTATACCTATTTATTTACTTATAGATAGAGTTTCACTCTGTTACCCAGGCTGGAGTGCAGTGGTGTGATCTTGGCTCACTGCAGCCTCTACCTCCCAGGTTCAAACGATTCTCCTGCCTCAGCCTCCCAAGTAGCTGGGATTATAGGTGCCTGCCACCATGCCCAGCTAATATTTTGTATTTTTAGTAGACACAGGGTTTTACCATGTTGGCCAGGCTGGTCTCGAACTCCTGGCCTCAAGTGATCCGCCCACCTCAGCCTCCGAAAGTGCTAGGACTACAAGCATGAGCCACTGTGCCCTGCTATTTTTTTAAATAGAGATGGGGTCTCCCTATGTTACCCAGGCTGGTCTCAAATTCCTGGGCTCAAGTGATCCACCCACCTTGGCCTCCCAAAGTGCTAGGATTGTAGGTATGAGCTACCTTGCCTGGCCCTTACCCTGATTCTCTAAAGATATCATGTTATTTCCTGTCTTTCTGCCTTTGTAGATGCTGTTTCTTCTCCAAGGAGCATCCGCTTCCTTGACTAACTAGAATAAACCTTCCTTTGGAGGCGGATAGGGTGGTTGGATTTTTATTTTATCTTCCACTCAAAAAAGTATCTTGTTCAGGCATTACCTGTAGATAAAGAGCCGTCTAAGGGTTTTGCACCAAATATTTCTCTAAACTCTTTATCCCTAATGAAAGAAAAGAAAAAGTTAACAATTATTGCTGTTTATTTTTATTTTTATTTTATTTTATTTTTTGAGACAGAGTTTCACTCTTGTTGCCCAGACTGGAGTGCAATGGCACAGTATCAGCTCACCACAACCTCTGCCTCCTGGGTTCAAGCGATTCTCCTGCCTCAGCCTCCCACGTAGCTGAGATTACAGGCATATGCCACTATGCCTGGCTAATTTTGTATTTTCAGTAGAGATGGGGTTTCTCCATGTTGGTCAGGCTGGTCTTGAACTCTCGACCTCAGGTGTTCTGCCTGCCTCGGCCTCCCAAAGTACTGGGATTACAGGTGTGAGCCAATGCGCCCAGCCTATTGCTGTTTATTAAAAACATAATTTAGAATCCAGAAATTCTTTAAACAATAGACTGAAAAAAATGGTTCACAACTTGGTATATGGCTTATAACAATGGCAAAAATTTAAAAATACATTATTTTTCACTTACTAAGATGCCTGGAGATATTTTTTTCCATTTAGTACTTGACTAATCTTGCAATCTGTTTAAATTTTTCATTTTCACTATTATTTAAATAACTGAAGATACCTATCTTCTATATAATTTTAATTCCTAATGCAGCCGTCATCTACTCAACAAATGTCTCCTTTGGAAAGAAATCCTGTATCTTTTTTTTTCCCTTTAAGTAAAAAGAGAGACTGGGCTCAGTGGCTCCCGCCTGTAATTCCAGCACTTTGGGAGGTCAAGGTGGGCGGCGGATTGCTAGAGCTACCAAGTTTGAGACCAACCTGGGCAACATGACAAAACCCTGTCTTTACAAAAAAATACAAAAATTAGCTGGGCATGGCGGTGCATGCCTGTAGTCCCAGCTACTCGGGAGGCTGAGGTGGGAGGATGATCTGAACCCGGGAGGCTGCCCTGAGCCCGGGAGGTGGAGGTTGCAGTGAATCAAGATTGCACCACTACACTCCAGCCTGAGTGACACAGCCAGACCTTGTCTCAAAAAATACATATATAAATGAAAAGAAATATTTTTGTTTAGTTTGCAATCTGTATTAATGTCATATATTAAGTATCTGCTCTTTTAGAAGCAATAAAACACATATGGGTCATATAAGCAGTGGATTGGCTGGGCGTGGTGGCTCACGCCTGTAATCCCAGCACTTTGGGAGACAGGCAGGCAGATCACTTGAGGTCAGGAGTTCGAGACCAGCCTGGCCAACGTGGCAAAACCCCATCTCTACTAAAAATACAAAAATTAGATGGGCATGGTGGTACACACTTGTAGTCCCAGCTATTTGGGAGGTTGAGGCAGGAGAATTGCTTGAGCCCAAGAGGTGGACGTTGTAGTGAACTGAGATTGTGCCACTGCACTCCGGCCTGGGTAACAGAGCAAAACTCTATCTAAAAACAAAACAAGGCCGGGCGCGGTGGCTCAAGCCTGTAATCCCAGCACTTTGGGAGGCCGAGACGGGCGGATCACGAGGTCAGGAGATCGAGACCATGCTGGCTAACACGGTGAAACCCCGTCTCTACTAAAAAATACAAAAAATTAGCCGGGCGAGGTGGCGGGCGCCTGTGGTCCCAGCTACTCGGGAGGCTGAGGCAGGAGAATGGCGTGAACCCAGGAGGCGGAGCTTGCAGTGAGCTGAGATCGGGCCACTGCACTCCAGCCTGGGCGACAGAGCGAGACTCCGTCTCAAAAAAAATAAATAAATAAAAATAAAAATAAAAACAAAACAAAACAAAACAAAAACACACAAAAAAACAGTGGATTATAAATTGACATAAAGCACTGATCGCTTGTATTCTATAAGAGTCATGGATTATAACTCTCACCATTGTATCCATATACTGTAACGTAGTTTTGGAATCCTCATTATAAAATCATTATTCCTTTGCATAATGAATTAAAAAATGGCTCAAAGTAAAGATTATCTTTCAGAGGCAGAATTCCATTTTATATATTAAAATACCCAATTTATGTTTAAGTATAATATTAAAGTAAAACTATCCTTGGCTATGAAGGAAAAGAGGAGGAAATAAGACTAATGATATTAGCTTTAGTGCAGGCCTGTAAAAAATACATTGAAGATTAAAATATAATTGAGCTGGGCATGTTAGCATACTCCTTTAGTTCCAGCTACTCCAGAGGAGGAGCAAGAGGATCACTTGAACCCAGGAGATCAAGGCCGTAATATGCTATGACTGCACCTGTGAATAGCCACTGCACTCCAGCCTGGGCAACATAGTGAGACCCCATTTTAAAATTAAACAGGTAAAATATATTGATTATCAAATATAAAATAAAAACATTCTCTCAGATTGAGACCTTACAAATGAATAGCAAAAATTAGTACTTCGGTGTTGTTCAAACCAGCTAATTAAACATCACAATGGAAAAATCTATTAAATATTATATTAAGTAATTAGGATATTTTTATGTTCTTACATAGGTCAAAATTATCAAACCATGAAACTGAATTTTTTCTCACTTCCCCAAGGACTGTAAAAGATTTTTAATTAAGCTTTCTGTATTCAGAATTCCCTTGGTTTTAAGAAGCTTTTTATTTTACTGTAACTTTTTTTTTTTTTATTAGACGGAGTCTCGTTTTGTCACCAGGCTGGAGTGCAGTGGCGCAATCTCAGCATGCTGCAACCTCTGCCTCCGGGGTTCAAGTGATTCTCCTGCCTCAGTCTCCCAAGTAGGTGGGACTACAGGTGCATGCCACCACGCCCAGCTGATTTTTGTATTTTTAGTAGAGACGGGGTTTCACTATGTTGGCCAGGATGGTCTCAATCTCTTGACCTTGTGATCCGCCCGCCTTGGCCTCCCAAAGTGCTGGGATTACAGGCGTGAGCCACCATGCCCAGCTATTTTACTGTAACTTTTCTAAGTGGTTGTCAAATAAAGGTAGTCTTATGTGTGGCTTGGTAATTTTTGTGGTTAATATATACTATGAAAAAATTATAGGTATGCAGTTCTATGCATATATGATCAGCCATGTCAAAGCAAGTATTGAGTTGTTTGGCATTTCATAATATGTATAGTTAAAAGTAAATTCTAAAAAAAAAAAATGGTAAGATCAGGCACGGTGGCTCCTAGCACTTTGGGAGGCCAAGGCGGGTGGATCACACGGTCGGGAGATTGAGACCATCCTGGCCAATGTGGTGAAACCCCGTCTCTACTAAAAATACAAAAATTAGCCAGGTGTGGTGGCGGGTGCCTGTTGTCCCAGCTACTCGGGAGGCTGAGGCAGCAGAATCGCTGGAACCCAGGAGGCGGAGCTTGCAGTGAGACGAGATCGCGCCATTGCACTCCAGCCTGGCAACAAAGCGAGACTACATCTCAAAAAAAAAAAAAAGAAAAGAAAAGAAAAGAAAAGAAAAATATATGATTAAAGACAGTAAGGGCCGGGCACGGTGGCTTACGCCTGTAATCCCAGCACTTTGGGAAGCTGAGGCAGGCAGATCACGAGGTCAGTAGATTGAGACCATCCTGGCTAACATGTTGAAACCCCGTCTCTACTAAAAATACAAAAATTGTCAGGGCGTGGTGGCGGGCGCCTGTAGTCCCAACTACGCGGGAGGCTGAGACAGGAGAGTGGCGTGAACCCGGGAGGTGGAGCTTACAGTGAGCCGAGATCGCGCCACTGCACTCCAGCCTGCGCCACAGAGCGAGACTCCATCTCACACACACACAAAAAAAAGACAGACAGTATTCTTAAAAAAAAAAAACAAAACACTGACATCAATGAGTTTATTTTTTTATTCACTTGTTTTCCACCTCATTACAGAACGAATTTCAAGTGGCAAATTAATTTTTTATAATGGAAGTAATATTTATTTACTCATCAAAAATTAAGTACTTACCATATGCCAGACACTGTGCTAAATGCTACTTATTCAGAGATAAATGTGTTTCTTTCCTCAAGAAGTGTGCGGTTTAGAGAAAAAGTCAGACAACTTAACCAGCAAGTACAATATAATGTGAGCATGTTACTATTAACTCAATATTATGTATGAAGTGATATATTGAGCACCTTACACACTGTTATTCTCTGTTTTTCAGGTAAGGAAATTCTTAGAGACATTAGGTAACTTGTCCAAGGTCACACAGTAAGTGTTAGAATCAGAATTTGAACTCAGATGTGTCTGACTCCAAAGCTTGTTATCTTGCTGCCTCTGTACAATATACTGATTAGAGTTAAGATACAGCGATGCAGGCCGGGCACAGTGGCTCACATCTGTAATCCCAGGACTTTGGGAGGCCAAGGCGGGCAGATCACAAGGTCAAGAGATCATGACCATCCTGGCCAATATGGTGAAACCCTGTCTCTACTAAAAATACAAAAATTAGCTGGGTGTGGTGGCGTGCACCTGTAGTCCCAGCTACTCGGGAGACTGAGGCAGGAGAATTGCTTGAACCTGGGAGGCAGAGGTTGCAGTGAGCCGAGATCGTGCTGCTGCACTCCAGCCTGGTGGTAGAGTGATACTCCATCTAAAAAAAAAAAAAAAAAAAAAAAAAAAAGATATAGCGATGCAGAGGATTTTATGGGGACACTGAGACACGGATGTCAAAGTAGTCCATTGGATTTTGGAAGGGGACACTTAACTTAGGTTTAGAAGACTCAATAAGAATTAGCCAAGAGGAAGAGGGAGCTGAAAAGCATTCCACCAGAGACATTACCATGTGCAAAGGCATGGAGATGAGAAAGCATAGCACATTTGGTACTTGTCTCACTTTTATTTCTCTTAATAAAGGAGGGTAAACCTGCAAGGAAAACCAGAGAATAACCTGAAAGTAATTCATTCATTCATTTATTCAGTTACTGTTGGGCACTGTAGACTGTATTTGCTATATTTCTAGGAAGATACTGGAATTTTTAAACTAAAAGTCACAGACATGTCACACATGTTAAACAACATACAACATAATCAGGAAGCAGAAGAGCCTTAAAAACTTCCGCCCTGTAGTTTGTTTTATTTGGCTTTTAGAACAATGCCTTATAAATTGTAAAATCTCTTTCTCTGTCTCTTTTTTTTTCCCCTGATCATTTCTCTCATCATGCTACCTGATGCCAAGCTGTGTGGATATTTTAGAACTTGAAGACGGCCTAAACTGTTCCCATTTCAACTATGCTTAAATCCTATTTACTTCCTAAAGATTTGTAAAAGGATAGGTATGTTTCTGTTTATCAGCATTCACTGTGTGACCTTATCACACAGTGGATAAATGTACTAAAAGTACTAAAACAGATCCTTTCAAGGACGTGTCTGGAGAGATAGAAGCATACTGAGCTGCTGAGTAGTATACAGGACTACACAAGACCATGACCCATAAATCAACATATAAAGCTTAGGAGGTAGAGAATAACTTCTCTGAGTTTGAAGGGGTTTGAAGGGGTGATGTTCATGGATACATTTATCATTCAGTGAGATAAGTTTTTATTAGTTTATTTTTTCCATCCTTATAGTCTAAAGAGACAGGCTTTAACACTCATTTCAAATGCTATGTCTCACTAGAAGAATTTCCCTGAGGTCAGGTGGAAGTATCATTCCCTCCCATGAACTACCCCAGTATTGTACCAAAAGACATTTGGTAATTCCTTCCTTTTTATTGTAAGTCATTTATATGCATTTCTTATCTCTTTTATTAAATTCTACCTTCCTTGAAGCCGAATTCATGTTTGATCCACAGCACTTAAACCTTGTACATATGAGGCACTGAGTTAATATTTAATGAATTAAAGCATAGCACATATATTATAAACTAAATTATTAGAGCAGTGTTTCTTAAGTGTTGAACATGAATTACCTACATCAAAATTATCTCGAATGTTTTGTTAAAAATGCAAATTCCTGTGCTCCTGCCCACACCTACTGAACAAAAATTTCTATGGGTTCCGGGAATCTGTTTTGAATAAAAATTGTCGGTAATTGGCTGGGTGCGGTGGCTCATGCCTGTAATCACAACACTTTGGGAGACTGAGGCAGGCGGATCATTTGAGGTCAGGAGTTCGAGACCAGCCTGGCCAACATGGTGAAACCCTGTCTCTACTAAAAATGCAAAAATTAGCTGGGCGTGGTGATGCATGCCTGAAATCTCAGCTACTCAGGAGGCTGAAGCAGGAGAATCACTTGAACCAGGGAGGTAGAGGTTGTAGTGAGCTGAGATCACGCCATTGCACTCCAGCCTGGGTGACAAGAGGAAAACTCCATCCCCCACCCCGCCCCCAAAAGAAACATTGTAGGCTGGGCGCGGTGGCTCAAGCCTGTAATCCCAGCACTTTGGGAGGCCGAGACAGGCGGATCACGAGGTCAGGAGATCGAGATCATCCTGGCTAACACAGTGAAACCCCGTCTCTACTAAAAAATACAAAAAACTAGCCGGGCGAGGTGGCAGGCGCCTGTAGTCCCAGCTACTCGGGGGGCTGAGGCAGGAGAATGGCGTAAACCCGGGAGGCAGAGCTTGCAGTGAGCTGAGATCCAGCCACTGCACTCCAGCCTGGGCGACAGAGCAAGACTCCATCTCAAAAAAAAAAAAAAAAAATTGTTTTTAATGCTATTCTTACTTTTACTGACTATATGTAATAATATTGAGATTTCTTAAAAATAATTGGATTTCAGAGAATTGTTTTAGCCTGCCATTTTTGGTGTTTGTGATGGTAATAGATGGTCATTTAACTTTAAAAAAAAAAAAAAAATGTCAGACATGGTGGCTCACGCACTTTGGGAGGCCGAAGCTGTGAGGATTGCTTGAGCCCAGGAATTTGAGACTAGCCTGGACAACATAGTGAAACCCTGTCTCTACAAAAACATTTTAAAAATTAGCCAGACATGGTCCCAGCTACTTAGGAGGCTGAGATAGGAGGATCCCTTGAGCCCAGGAGTTTGTGGTTGCAGTGAGTCATGATTGCACCACTGCACTCCAGCCTGGATGACAGAGGAGAACCTGTCTCCAAAAAAAAGCAGAGGGAGCATTGATTGACCCAAATGAAAATATAGTAATTTTAATTTTCAGAAGCTATTAGAACACATGATGGATTCTTAATGACAAAATCTAGATAAATTTGCATACCAATTTTGAAAAATTATATATAAAATGTTTAGTAATGTGTATTTCTTTCTGATAAAAGGCACTAGTTTTTCTCTACAAAAATGCATTTTGAAATTAATGTCTCTGTGGTACACAGGAATAAAATATTTGTCCTTGATCTGTGTCATTTCCTCATTTTAAATTCACCAAATAGGTCATTTTAGGTGTCATTTATTGCTTTATTTTAATAAATACTGAAAATGATTAACCACGTTGTAGAAATACCCAACTTAGGAACTCATGAATATTGGGCTATGTTTTAATATGTAAATTATGTTTAAAAATTAATCTGTTTCTTCAAAACATTGACTTGCCTAAGTGGTTTAATTGAATACTATCAGACTATGTTATAATCAGGACAGCTCAGAAGAAGAGAGCTAAATTAGAGAGAGAAACCCAGAATGAAAAATAAGGGAGAGTTTAACCCTTAGAATAAAGGGTTAGAAAAAGAGGAGATGGGCTATAGGAATCTTTAATAAGAAGATTATAGGACTGGGTGCAGTGGCTCATGACTGTAATCGCAACACTTTGGAGGATGAAGCAGGAAGATTGCTTGAGCCCTGGAGTTTGAGACCAGCCTGGGCAACATAGCAAGACCCTGGCTTTACAAAAAAAATCAGCCAGGTATGGTAGTGCCTGCCTGTACTCCTAGCTACTTGGCAGGCTGAGGAAGGAGGATCCCTTAAGCTCAGAACTTGAAGGCTGCAGTGAGCCATTCAATCACCACTGAACCCCAGCTTGGGTGACAGAGTGAGACCTTGTTCCCCCACCTCAAAAAAACCATAGGTATGCCCAAACATTTTGCTCTTAATAGCATAATTAAGATATTTTTATTTTCACTGCAAATTTGTAATCTAGTAAATTGAAAAACTTTATGAACATTGAATTATCTGTGGAACTCAAAGGAAAAAGGATCGCTGTAATTTTATATTTTACATAAGAAAAGATTTGAACTGTTTTGCTTTGATCTATATTTTGTCATTTCATTGAGAGTAGAGAAAGAATGAATCACTTTTTACAAACAAAATATTTTTCTTTTCTTAATTTGACACCAGTATGAAACTTACCCAAGGTGTTTAAGTTTTTAAAATGTAAACTGAAGATTTTATTGTTATTAAAGTACCATTTTACCTGATGACTGCGAGGATTCAGCATAGTGCGAGGGAGTGGGTAACAAGTACCTAAAAGTGTACATAGGGCAACTAATAACTGTTGAAAGAATGATAGTGTCCTGTTTCTCAAACAGAATTTTATCTTACTACACAAGGAATTTAATCCAATTTATTCTATAGAGTTTCCTACTAGAATATAAGCTCCACGAGGCAGAGACTTTCTTTAGCTCACCATCCTATCCTCAGTACCTAGAATACTGAATGCTTAGGACATAGAAGGTTTTCAGAAAGTACTTAATGATTAAATATATGCTTAACACATTTTTTATAGTGGCAAAATATACATCACTTATGGGTTTGATATTGTTGTTGTTTTGAACCAAGATTTTGCTCTATCACCCAGGCTGGAGTACGGTGGCATGATCATGGCTCACTGCAGCCTCGGCCTCCCAATTGCAATCAATCTTCCCATCTTAGCCTCCTGAGTAGCTGGCTGGGACTCAGTATGCCAGTACACCCAGCTATTTTATTTTTTTTTTCTGAGATGGAGTCTTGCTCTGTTGCCCAGGCTGGAGTGCAGTGGCCTGATATTGGCTCACTGCAGCCTCCGCCTGGCAGGTTCAAACAATTCTCCTGCCTCAGCCTCCTGAGCAGCTGGAATTACAGGCACGCACCACCAACCCTGGCTCATTTTTGCATTTTTAGTAGAGACGGGGTTTCACCATGTTGGCCAGGCTGGTCCTAAACTCCTGACCTCAGATGATCCACTTGTCTTGGCCTCCCAAAGTGTTGGGATTACAGACATCAGCCACCATGGCTGGCTATCTGTTTTTTGTTTTTTTTTTTTGTTTTTTGAGATGGAATCTTGCTTTGTTGCCCAGGCTGGAGTGCAGTGGCGCAATCTTGGCAACTTCTGCCTGTCAGGTTCAAGCAGTTCTCGTGCCTCAGACTCCAAAGTAGCTGGGACTACAGGCATGTGCCACCATGCCTGGCTAATTTTTATATTCTTTGTAGAGATGGGGTTTCACCATGTTGCCCAGACTGGTCTCAAACTCCTGGGCTCAAGCAGTCTGCCCGCCTCAGCTTCCCAGAGCTGAAATTACAACTCTGATTCTCAGGCTGAGATTACAGGCCTGAGCCACAGCTCCTGGCCCTAATTTATGTTTTAAGTAGCATTTTGTTCTGATTAGATGGAAGCCATATGCTCATTATAGGAATTTTTGAAACTATGGGTAAAAAGAACAAAAATTACTTGTATTTTGCCACTCCAAATAGCCATCTTTTAGGAATAGTTTTCTCTCTTTCTTTTTTCTATGCAAATATAACTAAATTGAGATGATACATATATATACATGTAGTATTGTGCCCTGCTTTTTCCCTTCAACACTTTCAAGTGAGCACTTTTGTAAATCATTAAACATTCCTTGAAAACATAATGTTGAAATGTTGTTAGTGTGATTTTGCTCAAAATTCACAGTAGGAGGTATATTTTATTTTGTGATTAAGGCCACACACACATACGTAATTGTTTAAAACAGTATTATAGGTAATGCATTCTGATTTTTTTTTTTTTTTTTTTTTTTGAGTTGGAGTTTCGCTCTTGTTGCCTAAGCTGGAGTGCAAAGGTGCAATCTCGGCTCACTGCAACCTCCACTTCCCGGGTTCAAGCAATTCTGCTCCTTCTGAGTAGCTGGGATTACAGGCATGCACCACCACACCCAGCTAATTTTTTGTATTTTTAGTAGAAACAGGGTTTCACGATGTTTGCCAGGCTGGTCTCGAACTCCTGACCTCAGGTGATCTGCCCGCCTCGGCCTCCCAAAGTGCTGGGATTACAGATGTGAGCCATCAAGCCCAGCGTGCATTCTGATATTATCTGTTGTATTTTATTCTTTAAAATATGCTTGTTCCATCCCTTTGAATTGATTTTGCATTTCACTAATGGATTGCAGCCTGAAGTTGGAAAAATGTCTCTTGTATGAATATTCTGTGATTCAATTATGACCCTTTTATTGGACAAATTTGGTTCAGATTTTTGCCAGTAGATGTATTTAAAAGTGTATGTGACCGTATTTACAAAAGTAATGAAGGCTGACTGTAATAAATTATTCCCAAAGTACTAAAATGTAAGTCTTATCGGTTTGTTGTATATTTTTTCAGATTTTTGTATGCATTCATTCACTCTCTATGTCAATATCTATCTTTACACATTTTTTTCCCTAAACATAATGTGATTATTTTACAACTTTACATTTTTTAAAAGGGTATCATGGCTGTCTTTTCAGATCAACGTGTAAAGATTTACCCCATTCTTTTGTCTGCTGCATAGTACTCCATTACAGGTGGATCATAATTTAACTTTCCGATTATTAATGAAGATTGTGTTGCTTCCATTTTTTTGTATTACAAAGAGTGCTGCAGTGGCCATTCATATATGTAGATCTTTGTGCATACCTGCATATATTTTAGTAGAATAGATTTTCCTGGAATTGAGGTTGTTGAAATACAGGGTATGCATGCTTAAAATTTTTTTCTTAAATTCTTCAACTTATCGTTCAGAACATTTATATCAGTTCACTCCAACTCCAATAGTATAATATAAGAAAAAGGCTGGATGCTGTGGCTCATGCCTGTAATCCCAGCACTTTGGGAGGCCGAGGCAGGTAGATTGCTTGAGCCCAGTAGTTCGAGACCAGCCTGGGCAACATGGTGAAACCCCGTCTCCACAAAAATTAGCCAGGTGTAGTGGCACACACCTGTTTTCCTAGCTACTCAGGAGGCTGAGGTGGGAGGATCACCTGAGCCTGGGGAGGTCAAGCAGTAGATACTTTCCATTTTAATTTTTGCCAATCTGATGAGCAAAAAAAATGTGTTTGATTTGAATGTATTGGCTTGGCATCTTTACATATGCTTATTGGTGTTTTATATTTCTTCTGTGAATTACTTGTTTATATCTTTTATGAACTTTTGTATTTTTGTTATTGATTTGTAGGAAATCTTTATGTATTATGGATATTAGCCACCTGAGTATTATGTGTTACAAATGGCTTCTCCCAGTCTATAAGATGTCTTAAAACTTTACAAGAGAATCTTTTTCTATATAGAAGTTAAAATTTTTGTACTTGGTCACATTGGCTAATTTTTTTCTTTATGGCTTCTGGGATTCGTATTATGTTTAAAGGGAGGGTCTAAATGAGCTTGCCTACCTACTGTCTTCTGTGTTCCTCTAGATATTTATAGCTTTCTATGTTTATTGGGAATTTTTGTACTAGATACCACCATGTATAAATAGTTCAAATTGACATATCTATTACTTCTGATAAGTAAATAATTCTTTTAATTAGAAAGATTGAAAAGTTTGTGAAAGGAGTTCTAATTTTGTCAAAATGCTTAAATCGAAACCTGGAAATCTATAATGGTAAATGTAGTTGGCTAACGCATGAATATAAGATTTATAAATGATTGGTATAATGGTAGATATTTTTTGGATAGGAAAATATTTAAATAAAAGTACAGATTTCTTTCTTTTTTTTTTTTTTTGAAACGGAATCTCACTCTGTTGCCCAGGCTGGAGTACAGTGTCGTGACCTCAGCTCACTGCAACCTCTACCTTCTGGTTTCAAGCGATTCTCCTGCCCCAGCCTCCTGAGTAGCTGGGATTGCAGGCATCCGCCACCACACCAGGCTAATTTTTGTATTTCTAGTAGAGACAGGGTTTTGCCACATTGTCCAGGCTGGTCTCGAACTCCTGACCTCAGATGATCCACCCGCCTCAGCCTCCCAAAGTGCTGGGATTACAGGTGTCAGCCACCATGCCTGGCCGAAAAGTGCAGATTTCTAAGCAGTCTTCATGGCCAATCAGATTCATTTGAATTTAACTATGGGTATTTCACAAATTCTTACCTTGCTGACATTTTCGTCTTAGATTATAAGGGAAAAAATATATTTGTATGAGAAGTCTTGAGGAATATACACCAAATTATTAACAATTATTTTCTTGGGACCGGGCACGGTGGCTGACGCCTGTAATCCCAGCACTTTGGGAGGCTGAGGTAGGCGGATCACCTGAGGTCAGGAGTTCGATACTGGCGAAACCACATCCCTACTGAAAATACAAACATTAGCTGGGCATGGTGGTACACACCTGTAATCCCAGGTACTCGGGAGACTGAGGCAGGAGAATCACTTGAACACAGGAGGTAGAGGTTGCAGTGAGCCAAGATCACACCTCTGCACTCCAGCCTGGGCAACAGAGCAAGACTCCATCTCAGTAAATAAATAAATAAATAAATAAATAAATAAATAAAATAAAAAACAGTGACTTTTTCTTGGGATGGTAAGATTTCAGATTTTTAAAAACTTTTTAACTTACTATGCTTTAAGTTTCTTTTCTAACAAAAAATATTGTTTAGTAAATATAGAACAGATAAAGGATTTAATGAAGGGTACTGCTGCTCTGGATCTATTTATAGCCAATGAGGAAGAATTGCTTGGTGGGTAGGAATGATAGAAACGTCTGGAGACAAAGTGACCATATTATTAAAGTTTATGATAGCTATGATGGAGAATTCTAGAAGTAGCCACATGCATATATTGTCTAGATGGTAGGAAGAGGCTTTAAAAGAAATTGTCCAAAAATTAGTAGTCATGATCTTATGAGCTAAAACTAGGAAAGTTGGAAAACATTAAAACATAATTATATAATTATGCAGTTACAAATTATAGAAATCAGTGTTTTTTAAAAGGCAAGTGCAACTAAAACTACTGTGACTCCACTTGCAACAATCTTAACTCAAGTTTTTGTTTTTTTTTTTGTGATGGAGTCTTGGTGTGTCACCCAGGCTGGAG
This sequence comes from Macaca mulatta, assembly GCF_049350105.2. Lineage (NCBI taxonomy): Eukaryota > Metazoa > Chordata > Mammalia > Primates > Cercopithecidae > Macaca > Macaca mulatta. Next base: position 51,200,867 of record NC_133421.1, on the reverse strand, counting down.
TGCACTGGTGCGATCTCAGCTCACTGCAAATTCTGCCTCCCAGGTTCAAGTGATCTTCCTGCCTCAACTTCCCAAGTAGCTGGGATTACAGGTGCGTGCCACCATGCCTGGCTAATTTTTTTTTTATTATTAGAGACGGGGTTTCACCAAGTTGACCAGGCTGGTCTCAAACACCTGACCTCAGGTGATCTGTCTGCCTGGCCTCCCAAAGTGCTGGGATTACAGGCATGAGCCACCGTACCTGGCCTTAACTCAGGTTTTAAAAGGATATTTATAAAAGTTGAATATAGAAAAGTGACAAACATATAAGTGTGGCAGAATAATTAAAATTAAGAATTAACAGATGTGAGGAATATATTAAAGCTCATTTTAAATATTTTACAATTATTTTCAGAAACAGGAATATGGAAAATATATGCTTTTTAAATATTAACAGCTCCTATTTTGTTTCCATATTTTCCATCAAGGAGAATAATCTTTATTCTGTAAAAACAACAACAAATCACTTAGTAAAGTAGAATTAAAGTCCAATATAGGTGAAATTAAGAAAGCATCTTAACTACTCAATATGACTTTGTTTCCTAACCTGAACTAATTATATCTGAGATTGCTATGAACTTGTAGGTAAGAAAGTTCAACTTTGAGGAATTATTGAGAATAGAAAAATGCCAGAGAATTGGAGGTAAGCAATGAGTAAGGACTTTGACAACATGTTGATCACATTCAGAAACGGCAAAGCTTGTTGGACCTTCATGCAAACAGTAAAAATAATTTGAAAGTCTGTAGCAACAAGGAGTTAACAGATTGGTTTAAATAAGTATAACTAAATATATAATCCTGCATTTGGGTTGGAAAAAACCAGTTGAAAGAAGAATTGATGAAGGATAAATAGCCTAATAGGAACATTTATGACAAAGGGAATTTTATTGTTGATAAAATTAATTAGGAATCAGCCATAAGATTTTGAATAATTGAATTGCCAAAATTCAATTATTGTAGTTTTCTGAATAAGGGAGGTTGGTTAGGCCTGGACCTGGCATGTATCCAGATTTAGGTACTACCTTTGAGAAAATTGGCGTATGTCCAAATGACAGCAGTATCAGCCCTTTCTCATGTGGCAAAAGAATTAAACTTAATCTAGCCATAAAGCAGCTCTGGGACCAATGATTACAGGAAGACATAAGCCCAAAAGAAGGAAGACTTTTCTAGTGATTAGAACTGCCTAGAGAATAAACAGGATGCTTCGAGAGGCAGTAGTATATTTGTATAGTGGTTTTGTTTGTTTGTTTGTCTGTTTTTTTGAAATGGAGTCCCGCTCTGTCACGTAGGCTGGAGTACAATGGTGTGATCTCGGCTCACTGCAACCTCCTACCCCCAGGTTCAAGTGATTCTCTTGCCTCAGCCTCCTGAGTAGCTGGGATTACAGGTGACTACCATCACGCCCGGCTGCTTTTTTTTGTAATTTTAGAAGAGACGAAGTTTCACCATGCTGGCCAGGCTGGTCTGAAACTCTTGTCCTCAGGTGATCTGCCCGCCTCAGCCTCCCAAAGTGCTGGGATTACAGGCGTGATCCACCATGCCCAGCCATATCCATTTTTTAAATTGGGTTATCTTTTATTATTTGAATGGTAAGAGTTCTCTGTATATTCTGGGCAGAAGTCCCTTATCATATATGCTTAGCAAGTATTTTCTCCCATTCTGTGAGTTCTTCACTTTCTTGATGGTATCATTTGCAACCAAAGATTTTCAATTTTGATATAGTCCAATTTATATATTTTTTCTTTTGTCACATGTGCTTTGGTGTTGCCTAATCCAAGGTCATGAAGATTTACTATGTGTCCTCTTAAGAGTTTTATAGTTTTAGCTTTTCATTTAGGTCTGAGATTTATTTTGAGATAATTTATGTATATAGAGGAGTTTGGGTCCAATTTGATTCTTTTGCAAGTGGACATCTAGTTATCCTAGCACCATATGTTAGAAAAAGTGTTTTTTCCCTCATTGAATTGTCCTGGCACTCAAATTTTTAAAAGAATAGTATAACTGTTGTTTATTTATTTATTATTTATTTATTTTGAGACAGTCTTGCTCTGTTGCCCAGGCAAGAGTGCAGTGGTATAATCATAGTTCACTGCAATCTTGAACTCCCAGGTTCAATTCTCCTGCCTCAGCCTCCCAGGGTAGCTAGATGTACCACACCTGGCTAAATTTTATATATATATAAATTATATATATATATATATATGTATACACATATATATATAGTAGAACCAGGATCTCTTTATGTTGCCCATGCTGGTCTTGAACTCCTGACCTCTAGTGATCTTCCTGCCTCAGCCTCCCAAAGTGCTGGGATTACAGGCATGAGCCACCTTGCCCAGCCATAACTTTTATTTTTTATAAAAAATATAATAAAACTATGGAAGATAGGAGAGAAAGTACAGTAACCCCTGCCCCCAATCTTAGGGGGATGTGTTGCAAGGCTCCCAGTGGATGTCTGAACTACAGATAGTACCAGACCCAGTTGCTGATTGTATCCATTGAAACACCTTTCAGTTCGTGTCTTCCACCCACAAATTTACTGCCTTTTCTATCTTAACTAAGCACTTATCACAGACTGTGGCTATAACTTTTGCAGTTTGAGGTGTGACAGCAAAACTAACACAAATCTCTTTTTCCTTCACAATTTCACGGGGTAGTGGGGAAGATTCATTCTTACCATAAATCTCAGCAACCTCAGCATATGATGTTTTTCTTTCTTGAAATCAAGAACTTTCACCTTTTCACTTTTTTTTTTTTTGAGACTGAGTCTCACTCTGTGGCCCGGGCTGGAGTACAGTGGCGCAATCTCCGCTCACTGCAAGCTCCGCCTCCCGGGTTCATGTCATTCTCCTGCCTCAGCCTCCCGAGTAGCTGGGACTGCAGGCATGTGCCACCAGGCCTGGCTAATGTTTTGTATTTTTAGTAGAGATGGGGTTTCACTGTGTTAGCCAGGATGGTCTCGATCTCCTGACCTCGTGATTCGCCCGTCTCGGCCTCCCAAAGTGCTAGGATTACAGGCGTGAGCCACTGCGCCCGGCCACCTTTTCACTTTTAAGGAAGCACTTTATGGCTTCTCTTTAGCATATTAGAATTGCCAGCATCACTATTTTTGCAATTTGGGACCGTTCTTAAGTAAAATAAGAATTCCTTGAATATAGACATTGCTATAGTGCTGCCTGACAGTTGATCTGATAGCCAACCTGGCTGCTAAATTACTAGCAGAGCCGGTAGCATGCACAGCATAGATACACTGGACAAAGGGCAGGATGGAGTGGGATGATGCAAGATTTCATCGGGTACTCAGAATGGTGTGCAGTTTAAAACTTATCAATTGTTTATTTGTAGAATTTTCCATTAAATATTTTTGGATTGCAGTTGACCATGGGTAACTAAAACTTCAAAAAGTAAAACCATGAATAAAGAGAGACTACTGTAATGCATAATTCTGCCACCCTTACACAACTTCCATATTATTGTTTTTGTTGTTGCCTAATGTTCCATCTGCAGGTTATACATAATTTAATAAGTCCCTTATTTTGAATATTTGAGTTTAATATTTATTACTTAAATAACATTGCAATCATAATCTTTGTGCATGAGTGATTAGCTTTCTATTGTGTAATTTTCTTTGATACATTTCTGAAAGGATTTCTTCTAAACTTACATTGAAAACCACTAGGTACTAGTTACATAATTTTGATTTTGAAAATTCTGGCCGGGCGCGGTGGCTCAAGCCTGTAATCCCAGCACTTTGGGAGGCCGAGACGGGTGGATCATGAGGTCAGGAGATCGAGACCATCCTGGCTAACACGGTGAAACCCCGTCTCTACTAAAAAAAAATACAAAAAAACTAGCCGGGCGAGGTGGGGCGCCTGTAGTCCCAGTTACTCGGGAGGCTGAGGCAGGAGAATGGCGTAAACCCGGGAGGCGGAGCTTGCAGTGAGCCGAGATCCGGCCACTGCACTCCAGCCTGGGCGACACAGCGGGACTCCGTCTCAAAAAGAAAAAAAAGAAAAGAAAATTCTGAAGTAGGGGGTGTTGAATAAATTGGCCCATTTAACATTACAACAGCAGCTGATACTGACCTCTGGCTGTGGGTCAGGCAATGTGCCAAATAGCTGTGAGTATAATCATATTTAGTTCTTACTCAAATTGTATTGGATAAGGAATTCAAGGCTCAGAAAAGTTTGATAACTTGTCCAAAGTCATATAACTAGTAAATGGTAAAGATGGCATACAGGGCTGTGTGACTACCAAACCTCACTGGCTCCCATACTGGCCGTAAATAGTTATGATGGCAAGGTTCCTACAGTAATACATTAGATTAAATATTTTGTGCAGAAGTTCTCTGAATACACATGACTGAAGTACTAATGCATTATTGGCCCAAATTTTTCTTTTTTCTTCTTCTTCTTCTTCTTTATTTATTTATTTATTTATTTATTTATTTATTTTGAGACGGAGTCTCCCTCTGCCTCCCAGGCTGGAGTGCAGTGGTGCGATCTCGGCTCACTGCAAGCTCCGCCTCCCGAGTTCACGCCGTTCTCCTGCCTCAGCCTCCCGAGTAGTTGGGACTACAGGCACCCGCCACCACGCCCGGCTAATTTTTTTTTTGTATTTTTAGTAGAGAGGGAGTTTCACCGTGTTAGCCAGGATGGTCTCGATCTCCTGACCTCGTGATCCGCCTGCCTCGGCCTCCCAAAGTGCTGGGATTACAGGCGTGAGTCACTGTGCCTGGCCTCTTATTCTTTTTTTTAACCCATAGCCAACATGGTAGGCTTAATATTTGTTTGGTAAAAATGGAAATCTAAAAATGGATATTTCTCTGGAGATTTAATAATTTGTTATTCTTGGACCCCATGGACTAATCATTTTGTATTATTTCCATATGTGTAGCACTTACCATTCCAAAGAGTCTAGAGAGTATACATAACCAATGCAGAAGTTATTTCACTTACGAGTACTTTAGTAAAGAAATGGGGCCGGGCATGGTGGCTCACACCTGTAATCCCAGCACTTTGGGAGGCCGAGGCAGGCGGATCACCAGGTCGGGAGATCCAGACCATCCTGGCTAACACGGTGAAACCCCGTCTCTACTGAAAATACAAAAAATTAGCCAGGCGTGGTGGCGGGCGTCTGTAGTCCCAGCTACTCGGGAGGCTGAGGCAGGAGAATGGCGTGAACCCGGGAGGTGGAGCTTGCGGTGAGCGGAGATCGCGCTAGTGCACTCCAGCCTGGGCAATAGAGCGAGACTCTGTCTCAAAAAAAAAAAAAAAGAAATGGAAAATGAATTAGGAGTCTTTAATATCAACATGTAATTCTAAATTTCTTGATGTCTTAAAGATATAAATTTTAGTATGTTGGGAAGAATATACATAATAGTAGCATTTCTGATCCAGACATCTAGGTCCTATAAATGTATATTCAGTTAATACTGTTCAGCACTTAGTAGCTATTTCAATTGTAGAATTACTAACTGTGTTTAGTATTTGAAATAATTATCTTTTTTAAAATTTAGGAAAATAGAGATGGGGGATCTTGCTGTGTTGACCAGGCTGGTCTCAAACTCCTGGCCTCAAGCGCTCCTCCCATCTTGGCTTCCCACAGTGCTGGAATTACAGGTATGAGCCACTATGCCCAGCCTGAAGTAATTATCTACAACTCATAATTATTGCCACAGCCTGAAATATGAAGAGAAAAATCACAATTATAAAATGATGCCTAAAAAGAAATGGTAATTTTGAAATGTAATGGCCTAGAAAAAAACGGTTTTGGCCATGTTCAGAGTTTTCTTTAAAACATGAAAATGCCAGTTCTATACAAATTCCTGTTGCAGGTTTCTATTTTTGCAGTCTTTCAGCACATCGAACTGTATAAACTCTTTTTTTTTTTTTCCCCCTGAAACAGAGTCTGACTCTGTTGCCCAGGCTGGAGTGCAGTAGCCCGATCTCAGTTCACTGCCATCTCCACCTCCTAGGTTCAAGCGATTCTCTTGCCTCAGCCTCCCAAGTAGTTGGGATTACAGGCGCTCGGCACCACACCCAGATAATTTTTGTACTTTTACTAGAGACAGGGTTTCACCATGTTGGCAAGGCTGGTCTCGAACTCCTGACCTCAAGTGATCCACCTGCCTCGGCCTCCCAAGTACTGGGCCTGTATAAACTCTTTCCTTGATTTTCATCCAAAGAGTTAGAGTTTATACAGATTAACAAGGTGCCTGGAGGTATTTGTATGCCCTAGACAGAAGAGTCACTTCAGTCTGCTACAACAGTACTCTTTCACTATGGGTATAGTTTCACATACAATTGTGAGGGAAGAAGGTACATTTACTTAGCAGAAGCCATCCATTTTACCAAATGCCAAGTCCCTGAATTTACTTATTTAAACTAGTTTTAGTTGATCAGTTTTCATCTTCTTGGTAACATTTAAAAGAATGTTCAATTTGTTTCTGCTCCAATTACCTGCTGCTGTTTAGGAGGAGGTGGACAGAAAATAATTTCTCATAGTCAAGAATATAATAGCAATGAACGTATTTTTTATCAGTGCAGAATTTAAAGACGTTAAGTCTGGTCCTCTTCCTTTTTCTGCCCCTCAGTCTCTAGCAACAATAGCAGGGAGTTAGGGCAGACAAATTGAATATTCCTTTTCATGCTATTATGCAGATTGAAACTGATCAACTAAAGAGTTAAATAAGTGAATTCAGTGACTTGACCTTTACTTAAAATGATTTTTGATAAATTTAGTCAGTGACCCAGAACTCACCTAAGCAGCCAGATCAGCTGAATTAATCCTAATAATGAATTGACAGATGCTTCAGTTACATTGCCTTCAGATCCTCAAAATTGAGAATATTCATAATGGCACATCACAAAATGGACTATCAAGCCTAACACATAAAACGTACATCTGTTTTGGACTGAAAGATTGACTAATAAAAGCAGTTAAGTGACCTTTTCTCTAGAAGTTTGTTTATACTGACTTCTACACCTCCAGCTCCACACTGTTACCAGAGCTCATAATTCTAAGAACATAGGAAACATTTTACTTTTCATTTCAGTATATCCAATAAATATTCTGCCTTGTTCCACATCAAATAGCACCTCTTTAGGTTTCTTCAGGCTCATACCTCATTCTTTTCCATTCCACCCCTATTTAGTTATTCATCCATTTTTGTCACTTTTTCCTTTGAAACTTGTCTCAGATTTAGTCTTCATTCTTGTTGCAGCCATCCCAGTTCAGTCTTCATTACTCATTGCCTTCTAACTTGTTTTTCTGATTACATTCTTCTTTCTAGTAGTAGGTTAAATTTACATTGCTTTCATCACATGTCTCCATGAGGTAATCCCAGGAACTCTGCAAAATTCACTAGCTAATCTCTGTCTTAACATAGGATGTAGTATCAGAAGAATCAGCTATGATCCACTAGTGCTTTTCTTGCTCACTTGACAGCTGCCTGCTATTTGAACAAAAGGCATCTTTATTTTCATTCTTTCTTGGATGACTCTCAGATGTGATCCTTTGCACATATATATGGATCACATCTGAGAGTCATCTATCTATCTATCTATCTATCTATCTATCTATCTATCTATCTATCTATCTATAAAATGCAAATACCTGCCTATTATTACCTTTTGATGGGACACACAAGAACACTGTTGCCCGTTTCAGACATTCAGCAAGCATTGTAGTTTAGTCCCATAATCTCATTTTATCAAGAAGCCTAATTTTATCAGGCTTCGGTTATCTCGTTCTGCCACCAGAAAGTAAATTTCTTGAAGGCAGGCACTATAGCATTTTCATTCTAGCACAATTTTTGGCAGTTTTTATGTATTTTTGAAATTTTTATTGAATAAATAAGTTAGTTGAGCAAACATTTATTGCATTTATTGAGGGCTTACTCTGTTCCAGCCACTGTGGTGACGTAAGTAGCACTGAAAAGGAGCAGATATGGTTCCTTAGCGTGATCATAGTTCATTACAGCTTCAAATTCTTGGGCTCAAGGGATCCTCTTGCCTCAGCTGCCTGAGTAGCTAGGACTACAGGTATATGCCACCATGCCCAGCTAATTAAATTTTTTTTTTTTTGGTAGAGCCAGGGTCTCACTATGTTGCCCAGGCTGATCTGGAACTTCTGGCCTCAAGCAATCCTCCCACTGTGGCCTTCCAAAACTGGTGGCATGAGCCACCGTGCCCAGCACAGCTCCTGTCTTGAGTTTATGATCTAGTGGGAAAGGCAGGTATTAAACAAATACATGGCCAGTTATGATGGTCTATAATGGACATCATCAGTTCCTTCTCTTTATGTATATGCATGCTATTTTTCATGTCTAGAAAGAGAGTCTAATTCCCCTCTCCTTGAATCTGGGCTGATCAATAGAATATGGCAGAAATAAACATTTTGGAACTTTTGAGGCTAGACCTTAAAGCTGTAAAGCTTGTGTCTGCGTCTCTGGGAATACTTTTCTTGAGATAATCCCTCTTAAAACCCAGTCACTCTGTTATAAGAAGCCCAAGCCACATGGAGAGGCCTTGTGTAAGTAATGCCTATCAATAGCCCCAGCTGAACTTCAGTGGCCAGAATCAACTGGTCCTGTGAGTGAGCCATTGTGTACCTCCAGTCCAGTCCAGCCTTTAGATGACTTCATCCCCCCAATACCTTACTGCATCCATGTGTGAGACGATCTAGAACTATAGAGCTAAGCTTTGCCAATCCACAAAATCTTGAGAGAGAATGAATTTTTTTTTTTTTTTTTTTTTTTTTTTGAGACAGTATCTAACTCTGTTGCCCAGGCTGGAGTGCGGTGGCGCCGCCTTGGTTCACTGCAACCTCCGCCTCCTGGGTTCAAGTGATTCTCCTGCCTCAGCCTCCCGAGTAGCTGGGACTACAGGTGCCCACCACCCTGCACGGCTAATTTTTCTGTATTTTTAGTAGAGATGGGGTTTCACCATGTTGGCCAGGCTGGTCTCAAACTCCTGACCTCAAGTGATCCACCCACCTCAGCCTCCCAAAGTGCAGGGATTACAGGTGTGAGCCATCACGCCCGGCCTGAGAATGAATTGTTCTAAGCTACTAAATGTGAGTGATTTATTATGCAGCAGTATAACACATTTTGGTTATCTAACCAGAATGTAAATTATCAGATTATGATAAATGCTATAATGGATATGAACAGAAATAAAAGGAAAACCTAATTTAGATGATTCAGAGATGGCAACCTACACTTGTTTAATAATGTTTTGTCTTTCTGCGCAACTCTGCATTTGGTGAGAGCAGATACTGTCCTATTTTTAACTCTATCCCCAGCACATGGCATATATGCTCAATATCTTCTGAAGTAATATTGAAGACCTTTGTTAGTGTCTCAGAGAAGTCTGTAACTCCAAAAAGGTTAAGAATTACACTATTAACAGCAAAACTTTCCTCTTTATCCACTTATATAGGAATACCACATCCTACCCAAGCACAAAATTCCAGGTTTTCTGGACTGAATACCTACACCCAGGATCCATGTGAATAGGGCAGTATTTTTCTGCCAGAGGTTATAGGTGATGCCTTTGAGTTTTGGGGATTTAATCATAATGGGCCACATCACATGTATGGAGGTTATGCAGGTAATGAGAGGGACTGGGGCTAAGGAGCACACAGGTGAGTCTACTTAGTGAAAGAAAACTAAGCCTCAGATGAAGTCTGTTATTCTATAAATAGCCCCTGTATTCCTTAACCCTTTTTCCCGTTACTCCTCACATGAACTTTCTGCTTAATTTCTTTCATTTTAATGTGTTTCAGGGAGTAATTCTCCTCCAAGGTTACACCTAACACTTTTCTTCCTTGCCCATTTCTTCCCTATACACCATCCTTATTCCCATCTCTGTGTCTTTCTTATTATGTGTTTCTCCCATTTTCTAGGGTATTTTTCTTTCTTTCTGCTCATGTAAATTTAATCTTTTGGGGGCATTTTAAGTCTACTTCACTGAAACTTTCCTTGAAGAATTCAAGTTAAATATGCCTCTCTTTCCTGAGCTTTTATTTTACTTATTTGTTCCCAAGACATGACTTTCACTGTATCTTGCCTTATACAATAATTATTATTATAGTAATAATAAGTATAATATATTGTAACTAATTGTTATTACTGCAATAATGATTACTATTATTTTTGAGACAGAGTCTGATTCTGCCACCAAAGCTGGAGTGCAATGGTGTGATCTCACCTCACTGCAATCTGTGCCTTCCGGGGTCAAGCCATCCTCCCACCTCAACCTCCTGAGTAGCTAGGACTACAGGTGTGCACCACCATGCCCTGCTAATTTTTGTGTTTCTTTTTAGCGACAGGGTTTCACCGTGTTGCCCAGGCCGGTCTTGAACTTCTGAGCCCAAGCGATCTGCCCACCTTGGGCTCCTAAAGTACTGAGTGCTGGGACTACAAGTGTGAGCCACCGTGCCTGGCCCATATCATAATTATATAATTTTTCAACTCTTTCCTATGTAACATGGCTGTAAATACTTGGAACAGTGATCATTTTATTTTATAAGAATTTTACTCTTTTTTGAGACGGAGTCTTACTCTGTCACCAGGCTGGAGTGCAGTGGCACGATCTCAGCTCACTGCAACCTCCTCCTCCTGGGTTCAAGTGATTCTCCTGCCTCAGCCTCCCAAGCAGCTGGGATTATAGGCACTTGCCACCACGCCCAGCTAATTTTTGTATTTTTAGTAGATACGGGGTTTCACCATGTTGGCCAGGTCTCAATCTCTTGACCTCGTGATCCGCCTGCTTCGGCCTCCCAAAGTGCTGAGATTACAGGCGTGAGAGCCACTGCACCCAGCTGAATCTTACTACTTTTTAAGTGGGTGTTTAATAATTATGTTGGCTTGATAGATGCTCTGCTTTTCTTTTTTGTTCCATTTGAACTTGATTCTCTAATTCCTCTTGAACTTTCCTGATTTGTTATACTCCCTTCTTCATCTTTTAACCTTGAATCTTTGTTATTTCCTTGTTTGCTGATTCCGATGATCTTTCTGTCTCTACTATATGTAAATGTAATATATGCACACAAAGATATATACTACTATATATAATACACTAACATCACATTTTAAAGTATATTATTAATGCCTTTGTAAAATATTATTATGTTTATATAGTGATAAAGTTAAACTACACCTGAGATCTGGAATATAAATTTTACATTAAATACAATATTACTTGTTTATATCTGAACAATTCTATATTTATAAGGTCTCAACATCTATTTTATTCACATTGATAAGTAGAATTTAATACTTCTATATAAACTGTGTATATACCACTTTTATTTTATTTTGGGACAGGGTCTTACCCTGTTGCCCAAGCTGCAGTGCAGCAGCACAATCTTGGTTCACTGCAACCTCTGTCTCCTGGGTTCAAGCGATTCTCCCACCTCAGCGTCCTGAGTAGCTGGGACTACAGGTATGTACCACTGTGGCCCGATCTCAGCTCACTACAACCTCCACCTCCCGGGTTCAAGCAATTCTCCCTGCCTCAGCCTCCTGAGTAACTGGGATTACAGGTACCTGCCACCATGCCTGGCTGATTTTTGTATTTTTTAGTAGAGATGGGGTTTCGCCATATTGGCCAGGCTGGTCATGAACTCCTGACTTCACGGCCTGCTTCAGCCTCCCAAAGTGCTGGGATTACAGGTGGGAGCCACTGTGACTGGCCAATTTTTAATTTTTTTATAGAGACAAGGTCTCCATGTGTTGCCCAGGCTGATCTCAAACTCCTGGGCTTGAAATCCTCCTGCCTCGGCCTCCCAAAGTGCTGGGATTACAAGTGTGGGCCACCATGCCTGGCCCAATTTATTATTATTTATTGTTTGAAGTATTTTATGTTATTTTTAACTTTTAGGTTCAGGGGTGCATGTGCAGGTTTGTTATATAGATAAATTGCGTGTTGTGTAGTTTGATGTACAGATTATTTCATCACCCAGGTAATAAGCATAGTACCCAATAGGTAGTTTTTCAGTCCTCACTCTGTTCCCACTCTTCATCTTCTGGTAGGCCCCAGTGTCTGTTGTTTCCTTCTTCGTGTCCATGTGTACTTGATGTTTAGCTCCCACTTATAAGTGAGAAATGCAATATTTGGTTTTCTGTTCCTGTGTTAGTTTGCTTAGGATAATAGCCTTAGCTCCATCCATGTTGCTGCAAAGGACATGATCTCATTATTTTTTTTTTTTTTTTTTTTGAGACGGAGTCTTGCTCTGTCACCCAGGCTGGAGTGCAGTGGCCGGATCTCAGCTCACTGCAAGCTCCGCCTCCCGGGTTTACGCCGTTCTCCTGCCTCAGCCTCCCGAGTAGCTGGGACTACAGGCGCCCGCCACCTCGCCCGGCTAGTTTTTTTTTTTTTTTGTATTTTTTAGTAGAGACGGGGTTTCACCGTGTTAGCCGGGATCGTCTCTCGATCTCCTGGCCTCGTGATCCGCCCGTCTCGGCCTCCCAAAGTACTGGGATTACAGGCTTGAGCCACCGCGCCCGGCCAGATCTCATTATTTTTTATGGCTGCATAGTATTCCATAGTGTATATACACCACATTTTCTTTATCCAGTCTACTGTTGATGGGCATTTATTTGATCCCATGTCTTTGATATTCTGAATGGTATTGTGATGAACATATATGTACATGTGTCTTTTTTTTTTTTTTTTTTTGAGGCAGAGTCTTACTCTGTCACCCAGGCTAGAGTGCAATGGTGCGATCTTGGCTCACTGCAACTTCCGCCTCCCAGGTTCAAGCGAATCTTGTGCCTCAGCCTCCCAAGTAGCTGGGATTACAGGAGCCCACCCCCATGCCCAGCTAATTTTCTTTGTATTTACAGTAGAGACGGTTTCACCATGTTGGCCAGGCTGATCTTGAACTCCTGACCTCAAGTGATCTGCCTGCGTTGGCCTCCCAAAGTGCTGAGATTACACTCATGAGCCACCGCACCTGACCTATATGTGTCTTTATGGTAGAATGTTTTCTGTTTTGGGGGGTATATACTCAATACTGGGATTGCTGGGTTGAATGGTAATTCTGTTTTAAGTTCTTTCAGAAATCACCAAACTGCTTTTCACAATGGGTGAATTCACTTAGATTCCTGCTAGCAGTGTGTAAATGTTCCCTTTTTGCCACAACCTTGCTAGCATCTTTTATTTTTTGACTTTTTAATAATAACTATTCTGACTGGGCATGGGGGCTCATGTCTGTAATCCCAGCACTTTGGGAAGTTGAGGCAGGAGGATCTCTTGAGCCTAGGAGTTTGAGACCAGCCTGGGCAACAAAGTCAGACACTATCTCTACCAAAAAATCAAAAAGTTAACTGGATGTAGTGGCACACACCTGTGGTCCCAGTTACTCGGGAGGCTGAGGCAGGAGGATTGCTCAAGTCCAGGAGGTGGAGGTTGCAGTGAACTATGTTTGTGCCACTGCACCCTAACTTGGGAGACAGAGTGAGACCCTGTTTGAAAAAAAACGAAAAACAAAAAACCCAAAAAACAAAAACAGCTATTCCGACTGGTGTGAGATGATATCTCATTGGGGTTTTGACTTGCATTTCTCTAATGATTAGTGATGTTGAGTATTTTTTCATATGTTCGTTGGGTACATGTATGTCTTCTTTTGAAAAGTGTCTGTTCATATCCTTTACCCACTTTTAAATGTTGTTTGTTTTTTGTTTGTGAACTTGTTTATGTTTCTTATAGATTTTGAGTATTAGACCTTTGTCAGACGCATAGTTTGCAAATATTTTCTCCCATTCCATAGTTTGTCTGTTTACTCTGTTGACAGTTTCTTTTGCTGTGAAGAAGCTCTTCAGTTTACTTAGATCCCTTTTGTCAATTTTTTCTGTTGCAATTGTTTTTGGAGTCTGATACTGTCACCCAGGCTGGAGTGCAGTGGCACAATCATGGCTCACTGCAGCCTTGAGCTAAGTGAGCCTCTTCCTTTAGCCTCTGAACTGGCTAAGACTACAGGTGCATGCCACCATTCCTGGCTAATTCTAAAATTTTTTGAGAGACAGCATCTTATTATGGTTCCCCAGGCTAGTGTAGAATTCCTGGCCTCCCACGATCCTCCCTCCTTAGCCTTCCAAACTGCTAGGATTATACGTGTGAGCCATCCTGCCTGGCTTGATTTTTTTTTCCCATGGCACTTTATTTATTTATTTAGAGACAGGGTCTCACTCAGTAGCTGGGACTACAGGCATGTGCCACCAAGCCTGGCTAATTCTTGTATTTTTGTAGAGACGACATTTTGCCGTGTTGCCCCGGCTGGTCTCAAACTCCTGGGCCCAAGCAATCTGCTTGCCTTGGCCTCCCCAAATGTTAAGATTACAGGCGTGAGCCACTGTGCTCAGCCTCTATTTCTCTTAAATTTGACATTGACCTTTATCTTTTAATTAAGTATTATTTACTTTTGTTTTTATTCTACAGCATTTATATAAAATTTTTGAGGTATATGGAAAAATTGAAGGTATTGAACAGTGAACACCCATATACCCACAACTTTGATTCTACAATTGATGTTTTACTGTATTTGCTTTGTCACATCTTCTATACATTTATACATCATTCTATCCGTTTTGTTTTTGGTTGCATTTTAAAGTAAGTTGTGGCCAGGCGCGGTGGCTCACACCTGTAATCCTAGCATTTTGGGAGGCCGAGGCAGGTGCATCACCTGAGGTCAGGAGTTTGAGACTAGCCTGGCCAACATGTTGAAACACCGTCTCTACTAAAAATACAAAAATTAGCTAGATGTGGTGATGGGTGCCTATAACCCCAGCTATACTTGGAAGGCTGAGGCAGGAGAATCGCTTGAACTCGGGAAGCAGAGGTTGCAGTGAGCTGAGATCACGCCACTTCACTCCAGGCTGGGCAAGAGCGAAACTCCATCTCAAAAAATAAATCAATAAAGTAAGTTGCAAATTTGCCCCTGAAAAACAAATAATTTATTATAGTTCAATGTTTGTTTATTTTTTTCAAGTTTCCAACAAGTAATTGTTTACTTTTTAAAAAGTAAAATTTATGTACAATACAATGCGTAAATCTTAATTGTGCCATTTGATGAATTTTGACAGACGCATGTGTCTGCTAACTAATATCCCTATCAGAATTAGAACATTACTGCTATTCCAGAAGGTTTCCTCAAACCCTTTCCCAGTCAGTCTTCACCCATGCTGCCCAGGGGAACCATTACTTCTTTTTTCACCATATATTAATTTTGCCTATTCTAGAATCCCATGTAAACAGAATCATATAGTATAGACACTTTTGTGGAAAGCTTCTTTCAGGCAGCATGGTTTTTGAGATTCATTCATGTCATTGCATGTGTTCAGTTATTTCTTTTTATTGCTGAGTAGTATTTGATTGTGTGAATGTACCACAGCTTTTTCATTTGTTCGCCTGTTGATGAACATCTGAGCCATTTCCCATTTTTTTGGATACTATTAATAAAGCTGCTATGAACATTCTTGTGCAAGTCTTTTTGTGGACATGGCTTGTATTTATGTAAGGTAAATATCTGGGAATAGAAATGCTGGATCATTAGGTAGGTAGATATACATGTAGTTTTTAAGAAACTACCTGATGTTTTCCAAACTTGTTATACCATTTTATATGGCCATCAAAAATGTATGGGAATTTCAGTTGTTCCATCTCTTCACCAATGTTTGATGTGATCAGTCTTTTAATTTTTGGCTATTCTCTTGGCAAGTGGCACTTGTGTATTGAGGACAAATGTAAAAATAAATAAAATATGGCTCATCTCATGGGCATGTAATAGTATCTTGTACTTTTAATCTGCATTTCCCTGATGACTTACGATTTTGAGGATCTTTTCATGTGCTTATTAGCCATTTATATAACTTCATTTGTAAAGTGTCCAACTATTTTGCCCATTTTTAAATTGTTTGTATTTTTCCTTACTGAGTTATAGGAGTTCCTAACACATTCTGAATATCAGTCATTGTTGGATATGTGTTTTGCAAATATTTTCTTCTACTGTGTGAATTACCTCATTTTTTTTTTTTTTTTTTTTTTTGAGACAAAGTCTTGCTCTGTTGCCCGGGCTGGAGTGCAGTGATGCAATCTCAGCTTGCTGCAACCTCCATCTCCCGGGTTCAAGCGATTTTCCTGCCTCAGCCTCCTGAGTGGCTGGGTAATATTACAGGTAGGCACCACCATGCCCGGTAATTTTTGTATTTTTAGTAGAGACGGGGTTTCACCATGTTGGTCAGGCTGGTTTCAAACTTCTGACCTTGTGATCCACCCGCCTTGGCCTCCCAAATTGCTGGGATTCAGGCGTGATCCACCGCACCGGCCCTTTTTTTTTTTTTTCTTTTTACACAATAGTGTCTTAAGTCAGCAGAATTTTAAAAATTTGATGAATATCAATTTTTTTATTCTATTGTTATTGCTTTCCTGCCCCACTAAACTTTTGCCTATCCCCAAATTGCAAAGATGTTTTCCTGTGTTTTCTGTTTTCTTTTTTTTTGTTTGAGATGGAGTCTCACTCTGTCATCTGAGCTGGAGTGCAGTGGCGTGATCTTGGCTCACTGCACCCTCTGCCTCCCGGGTTCAAGTGATACTTGTATCTCAGCCTCTTGAGTAGCTGAGATTAGAAATGCACGCCACCTTGCGTGGCTAATTTTTGTATTTTTAGTAGAGATGGGGTTTCACTGTGTTGGCCAGGCTGGTGTCGAACTCCTGACCTCAAGTAATCTGCCCGCCTCAGCTCCCAAAGTGTTGTACTTACAAGTGTGAGCCACTGTGCTTGGCCCTGTGTTTTCTTATAGAAATTTTATATTTAGGTCTCTGATCCATTGCAAATTAATTTTTGTGTATAGTATGAGATAAAGATTAAAGTTCATTTTTTTCCCCATCTAGATATCCAGTTGTTCTGGCACTATTTGTTGAAAAGACAATTTCCCATTGGATTGCTTTGGTTCATTTGTTGAAAATCTGTTGATAGTGCAAGTGTGGGTCTTTTCAGTGTTCTCTGTTTTGTTGATATACTTGTCTATTTATGACAGAATCATGCTGTTTTAATTACTATAGTTTCATATTAAGTCTTGTCTTTTTTCTTTTTGAGACGAGGTCTTGTTCTGTCACCCAGGCTGGAGTGCAGTGGTGCCGTCAGGGCTCACCGCAGCCTCCACCTCCAGAACTCAAGCTATACTCTCACCTCGGTCCCGCCTGAGCAGCTGGGACCACAGGCGTGTGCCACCACACCCAGTTACATGTTTTGTTTTGTTTTGAGATGGAGTCTTGCTCTGTCACCCAGGCTGGAGTGCAGTGGCACGATCTTGGCTCACTGCAACCTCTGCCTCCTGGGCTTGAGCGATTCTTCTGCCTCAGCCTCCCAAGTAGCTGGGACTACAGGCATGTGCCACCACGCCTGGCTACTTTTTTGTATTTTTAGTAGAGATGGGGTTTCACTGTGTTGGCCAGGCTGGCCTTGAACTCCTCATCTCAGGTGATCTGCCCGCCTCAGCCTCCCAAAGTGCTGGGATTACAGGCATGAGCCACCACGCTAAGCCAGATTTTTTGTATTTTGATAGAGATGGGGTTTCACCATGTTGTTCAGGCTGGTCTCCAATTCCTGAGCTCAAGCGATCTGCCGGCCTTGGCCTCTCAAAGTGCTAGGATTACAGGTGTGAGCTACCATGCCTGGCCTCACATTAAGTCTTGAAATTAGGTAATGCAAATTATCCAACCTTGTTTCTCCAAATTGTTTTGGATTTTGTAGATCTTTTGCATTTCCATATAAATTTTAAAATCAAGTTTTCTGCTTCTACAATATTCCTGGTAGGAATATGAATAGGTTTACATTGACTATGTATATAAATCAATTAGCAAAGAAAGTAAATCTTATTGAAATATCTTTCAATCCATGAACATTATAAATATGTATGTACACATATAGATGGATGTTGAACTTTGTCAAATTTTTTTTTTCCTGCGTCTGTTTATTTGGATGAGTATATGGTTTTTGTCCTTTATCTGTTAATGTGGTAATTACCTTAATTGTTTTTTCAAACATTAAACCAACATTGCATTTCTGGAATAAACCTCATTTGGTCATGATGTGTTATCCTTTTTATATACTGCTAGATTCAATTTGGTACTATTTTGTTGTACATATTTACATCTTTGTTCATGAAGGATATTAGCCTATAATATTTTTCTTTCCTTCTCTCTTTCTTCCTTTTTTTCTTTTTGTAATTTCTCTGGCTTTGATATTGGGTTATTTTGGCCTCAAGAAATACTGAAAAGTGTCTCTTCTATTTTCTGAGGTTGTATAAGATTGATGTTATTTCTTTAAGTGTTTGACATAATTCCCAGTAAAACTACCTTGGCATGGGTTTTCTTTGTGGGGAGGTTTTTGATAACAAAGTCAATTTCTTTAATAAGCAAGGGGCTGTTGAGACTTTCTCTTTCATCTTATCCAAGTCTTTGTAAACGGTGTATTGTAAGGAATTTGTCTATTTCATCTAATTTGTCAAACATATTGAGATAAAATTGTTTATAATAGTCTTTTATTATCCTTTTAAGGTCTGTAGGATCTTAGGTGATATTCTCTTTTATTCCTCACCTGGGTGATGGTCTCTGTTCTTTTTCTTGACCTGTCTAGCTAGAATATTATAAATTTTGTTGACTTTATCAGTTTCGCTGATCTTTTCAAAGAACCAACTTTTTTGGCTTTATTAATTTTTTCTGTTGTTTGCCTGATTTCTCCTTCATTGATTGCACTTCTTTATCATTTCTTTCCTTTTATTTACTCTGGGTTTACTCTGCTCTTCTTGATTTCTAATTTAATTCTACTGGGGTCAGAGAACATACCCTATATTATTTCAATTATTTTATTTTGACTAAAGTTTATTTTATTTCACAATATATTCTATCTTGGTGAACATGCCATGTGCACTTGAAAAGAATGTGTATTCTGGCCTTGCTGGATGTAGTGTTCTATAAATGTTGATTAGGTCATGTTGGTTGTTAGAGTTTTTCAGATCGTATGTGATTTCATTGATATTGTTAAGTGAGAGAAGAGTGTTGAAATCTCCAATTATGATTGTAATTTTGTCCACTTTTTCCTTTAATTCTGTCAATATGCTTCACATACTTTGAAACTGTTATTTGACAAACATACATATTTATGATTGTTGTTTGTTTGTTCCTTATGAATTAATCATTTTACTTTTAGATAAATGTCCCTCTTTATCTCTGATAATATTGTCTTTTTCCCCTTCAGTTTTTCTTTTTCTTTTTTTGAGATGGAGTCTTGCTCTGTTGCCCAGGCTGCAATGCAGTGGCACGATCTCGGCTCACTGCAACTTCCGCCTCCTGGGTTCAAGTGATTCTCTTGCCTCAACCTCCTGAGTAGCTGGGACTACAGGCACGTGCCACCAGGCCTGGCTAATTTTTTGTTTTTTTTTTTTAGTAGAGACGGGGTTTCATTGTGTTAGCCAGGATGGTCTTGATCTCTTGACCTCGTGATCTATCTGCCTCAGCCTCCCAAAGTGTTGGGATTACAGGTGTGAGCCACTGTGCCCGGCCCCACTTCAGTTTTTTTTTAATTTTTTTTTTTTTTGAGATGGAGGCTGGCTGGAGTGCAGTGGCATGGGTTCAAGCTATTCTCGTGTCTCAGCCTCCTGAATCACTGGGATTACAGGCACGTGCCACCACCTCCAGCTAATTTTTTGTATTTTCGATAGAGACAGGGTTTCACCATGTTTGCCAGGCTGGTCCTGAACTGACCCCAAGTGATCCACCCACCTTGGCCTCCCAAAGTCCTGGAATTACAGGCATAAGCCATCATACCTGGCCTCCCCTTCAGTTTTATTGAGGTATGATTGACAAAAAATTATTGCCAAGGCCGTTTGTCAAAGAACTTTCCCCTGTGTTTTCAACTGTAGTTTTATAGTTTCAGGTCTTATGTTTAAATTTTTAATCCATTTTGAGTAGATTTTCATGTATGGTTTTTTGCATAGGGATACCAGTTTTCCTAGTACCATTTATTAAAGACACTATCCTTTCCCCCATTGTATCTTCTTAGTGCCTTTGTTGAAGATTTGTTGACCATATATGTGTGGGTTTCTTTCTGGGCTTTCTATTCTGTTCCATTGGTTTCTATGTCTGTTTTTATGCCAGTGCCATACTGCGTTGGTTACTGTAGTTCTATAATATAATTTGGAATCAGGAAGTATGATGCCTCCAGCTGTGTCTTCTTTCTCTAGATTGCTTTAGCTACTTGGGATCTTTTGTTGTACTATTAATATACAAGTGTTAGGGTTGGTTTTTTCTATTTTTTGTGAAAAATACCATTGGAATTTTGATAGAGATTGCATTGAATCTGTAGATCACATTGGATTGTATAGATATTTTAACAATATTAATTCTTCCAATCCATGAACACAGGATATCTTTCCATTTGTGTTCTCCGTTTTTTAAATCAATGTTTTATAGTTTTTTGAAATTCAGATATTCACTTCCTTGGTTAAATTCGTTCCTAAAACTGTTTTATTACTTTTCATGTTACCATAAGTGGGATTTTTATCTTCATTGTTTTCATGTAGTTCATTGTTAGTGTATAGTAATGCAGCTGATTTTTGTGTGTTTTTTTAATCCTACAAATTTGCAGAATCATTTATTAGTTCTAATAATTCTTTTGCGGCGTCTTTAGGGTTTCGTATATGTAAGATCATGCCATCTGCAGACAGAGTCAATTTTACTTCCTCTTTCCTCGTCTGGATAGCTTTTATTTCTTTTTCTTGCCTGATTGTTCTAAATAGGACTTCCTAGTTCTAGTTTTGTTCTATGTTGAATAGAACTACGTTCTGGCCGGGCGCGGTGGCTCAAGCCTGTAATCCCAGCACTTTGGGAGGCCGAGGCAGGTGGATCACGAGGTCAGGAGATCGAGACTATCCTGGTTAACATGGTGAAACCCCGTCTCTACTAAAAATACAAAAAACTAGCCGGGCGTGGTGGCGGGCGCCTGTAGTCTCAGCTACTTGGGAGGCTGAGGCGGGAGAATGGCGTGAACCCGGGAGGCGGAGCTTGCAGTGAGCCGAGATCATGCCACTGCACTCCAGCCTGGGAGACACAGCGAGACTCCGTCTCAAAAAAAAAAAAAAAAAAAAAAGAACTACGTTCTAGTTTTGTACTATGTTGAGAAGAGATGGCAAAACTGAGGACCATTGTCTTCTTCCTGATCTTAAAGGAAAAGCTTTTAGCTTTTCACCTTTGAGTATGATGTTTAGCTGTGGGCTTGTCATATATGGCCTGTATTATATGAAGGTACATTCCTTATATACCTAATTTGTTGAAAGTTTTTATCAAAAAGAGGATGTTAAGTTTTGTTCAGTTTTTTTCCTGCATCTCTTGAGATGAGCATATGATTTTTATCCATTATTCTGTTATTGTGGTATATCACATTTATTGATTTGTATATGATGAACAATTCTTGCATCTCAGGGATAAATCCCACTTGATCATGGTGCATAATCTTTTTAATGTGCTAGTGAATTTGGTTTGCTGGAATTTTGTTGAGGGTTTTTGCATTTATGTTCATCAAGGATATTGGCACTACTAACATTTCAAGCCAGATAATTCTTGATTGTTGGAGGCCTTGTAGGATATTTAGCAGCCTACCTGGCCTACACCACTAAATACTAGTAGTACCTTTCCCTACTTCTAACAACCTAAAATGTCTCCAGACAGATGTCTGGAGGGCAAAATCATTTTCACTCAGAACCACTGTTTAGCAGTAGCCTGTAGGACAAAAGTATACTGAAGAGTAGAAGTAACTTTATGGATTCCTAGATCAGTGTGTTCTGCTATCACTGTCTTCTAGGCTGCCAGGATTTATGCTTTTAATAGGGTAGTCTAGTACTACCTCGCCATTTTGTTCAGAAGTAAATGTGAATTTAAGTTTAATAGTAGTGTTTTAAAATATGTAATCCAAATATTCCTAATTTTTTATTTTATATATATATTTTTTAGGGACAGTCTTATTCTGTCACCCAGGTTGGAGTGTACTGGCATAATCATAGCTCACTGTGACCTTGAACTCTTTGGCTGAAGCAATCCTCCTGTCTCAGCCTCTCAAGTAGCTGAGACTACAGGCCTGTGACACCATGCCCAGCTAATTTTTTAATATTTTGAAGAGACTCGGTCTCACTATGTTGCCCAGGCTGGTCATGAACTCCTGGCCTCAAGCAATCCTCCTGCCTTAGCTTCCCAAAGTGCTGGGATTACAGGCATAAGCCACCATGCCTGGCCTCCCAATATTACTTTAAATGAAGCTGCTTTTACTATTTAAAATGTTAAAGTCATTGGTTTTGAAAAATTTTTAATGTTTTCATCATTATAAGTGATATCTATCATAAGGTATTTTTGAACCTTGTTTTTATTATACTCATAAAAGTAATACATTAAAACAGATAATGGAATGTGCTCTTTTTTTTCTTCTTGCCAAAACATTATTCTCTAACTAGATGTCACCCAGCTCTTAGTGAATTATAAGTATAGATTCTCAATATTTTCATACACTTTTGGAAGACATGGAGATAGTCAGGGAAGGGGGATGGCAATTCAAGTGCATAAAAATAGTTTTCACTTTACATGTTGTGACTCACTTAAGTTTCATTATTATAATAAATGTTAAAGATATTCCATCTATTTTTTATAGTTTCTGAATCATTTGATCAGGTGTAATAGTTATTTGATATGAATAAATTTGAGAAAATATTATTTAAAATATACTCTGTCACAGAATCTTCCTGCCATTATTTTTTTAATTAAGTTCACTGCATTTTATTGATATATAACATTTTACTAATTTAATGGGGTACATATCATATTTTGTTGCATACATAGGATATGTAATGATCAAGTCAGGGTATTTGGGGTATCCATCTTGAGTATTTATCATTTCTATATGTTGGGAACATTTCAAATTCTCTCTTTTAGCTGCTTTGAAGTATATAATACATTGTTGCTAACTATAGTCACCTACTCTGCTATGCCTTCTGACAGTATTTTTGTACCCATTGACCAGTCTCTCTTCATCTCTATCTCCCTCCCACCCCGACCATACCCTGCCCAGCCTCTGGTATCTATCATCCTACTTTCTACCTCCCTGAGATTGCCATTTAAAAAATTTTATTTTTTTATGGATTTTTTTAAATTTCAATAGATTTTTGAGAACAGGTGGTGTTTGGTTACATGAATAAGTTCTTTAGTGGTGATTTCTGAGATTTTGCTGCACCAATCACCTGAGCAGTATACACTGTACCCAGTGTGTAGTCTTTTATTTATTTATTTATTTTGAGACGTAGTTTTACTCCTGTTGCCCAGGTTGGAGTGCAATGGCGCAATCTCGGTTCACCACATACTCCGCCTCCCGGGTTCAAGCGATTCTCCTGCCTCAGCCTCTTGAGTAGCTGGGATTACAGGCATGCGCCACCACACCCAGCTAATTTCGTATTTTTAGTAGAGACAGGGTCTCTCCATGTTGGTTAGGCTGATCTTGAACTCCCGACCTCAGGTGATCCACCCGCCTTGGCCTCCCAAAGTGCTGGGATTACAGGCATGAGCCACCACGCCCGGCCCGAATGTGTACTCTTTTATCCCTCATCGCCCATTATTACTGAGTGATGCCATTATCATTAAATAGATACACAGATTCACTTGTATGTACTATCATTTTTTTCAGATATTTCATAATAATAATATGTGACCTCACTAAAATAGCCCTAAATGGAAAAAAAGTCATCATACTAGTAGCATTATAGGAATTAGAAAACAATGTGTTGTTTCCTTTTCTGATCATCAAGGATCTGGAAATACTGTTTTTCTGTAATATGAAGAAAGCAAGTATGTTTCCTTGTATCTATCTAAAATCATCTCACTTATAGTTAAGAATAGAAAACCTAAAATGTATGATTTACTTCAATATGGATCCAGACCAGTTCTGGTAGCTTTTTAATATGAGGTTCAGGCTCTTCTGCTAATATATATATATAAATATATAAATATATATATATATATATATATGTAGCATTTGATACTTAAATGTAGTAAGTACTGTCAATTCTCCTTTCCTCTGTGTCCTGTCTTGTGGAACTTAACTTGATCAATTTATATAAAAAGAAGACTTTCTTCTGAAAGTAGGGAGATCTCAGTTTTACAAATAAGCAAACATCTGGAATTAAAATAACTTGCTTAAGGTTGTGCAGTTTGTAGGAGCAAACCTAGGTCTTTTGACTCCAAAGTCTATGTTTTTTTTCTTTCTTATCAATGCGAGAATATAAAGTCTATTATTACCTATCATTTTGCTGAGAAAATTAGTATGATTAGAAGGGTAAGCTATGTGGGAAAGGGATGAATGTAAAAAGTTAGTTGTCAACAGTATAAGGATTGAGTTGAAAGAATAATTAGATCTGTTTTCTAACCAATAAATGGTAAAAAAAAAAAAAAAAAAAAGTGATAGTAAAAAACTTAATGTGTGAGAGTTTCCAGCCTTCTGCTCTTCCTCTATGTGCTAATGATAGTTCTACCTTTAATAATTCAATTTTTTCCCTTTCTCCTCTCTCCAACAAGGGCTCAGCATTTGTCAGACTAGATCTTTGGGGATTTGTAATACAGACCTGACTTGAGAGAGAGGGATGAGGTGGAAGGAATATGAAAGTGGCTGCTACAGGATAACAGGATAACCTAATTATCTTGTTTTGTTTTGTTTTGTTTAAATGGAGCCTCCTGCTATTGCCCAGGTTGGAGTGCAGTGGCGCAATCTCGGCTCACTGTAACCTCCGCCTCCTGGGTTCAAGCAATTCTCCTGCCTCAGCCTCCAGAGTAGCTGGGACTACATATGTGTGCCATCACGTCCGGCTCGTTTTTTTTTGGTTTTTTTTTTTTTTTTTTTTTTTTTTTTTTTTGAGACGGACTCATGCTCTGTCGCCCGGGCTGGAGTGCAGTGGCCGGATCTCAGCTCACTGCAAGCTCCGCCTCCCGGGTTCACGCCATTCTCCTGCCTCAGCCTCCCAAGTAGCTGGGACTACAGGCGCCCGCCACTTCGCCTGGCTAGTTTTTTGTATTTTTTAGTAGAGACGGGGTTTCACCGTGTTAGCCAGGATGGTCTCGATCTCCTGACCTCGTGATCCGCCCGTCTCGGCCTCCCAAAGTGCTGGGATTACAGGCTTGAGCCACCGCGCCCGGCCCGGCTCGTTTTTTTTTTGTATTTTTAGTAGATACAGGGTTTCACCATATTGACCAGGCTGGTCTTGAACTTCTGACCTCGTGATCCACCTGCCTCAGCCTCCCAAATGCTGGGATTCCATGCCTGAGCCACTGTGCCTGGCCTTGTTTTGTGTTTTCTACTTCATACTCTGTCATGGTTACATTAAAAAAAATTTTTAGTAGAGGTCTTCAAATCTTACAGTGAATGCTGATACCTCCTAATTGTAGCAGCATTAGAAAATGTCTTATGATAACTGTTGAACTTGGATACATGAGATGTAATATGCTATTCTCTTTACTTTTGTGTATATTTGATACTTTCCATAATAAAATGATTTTGGGGAGTTTTTAAAAAGAAAATGTTTTAGTGAACATTCTTGATTGCTAGTTTCTTTATTCCTGGAATATCAGAACTATATCTTGTATATTACTATTGTGTATTTCAGGGTGCCTAACATAATGCTCATTCACTAAATAAACATCTGAGTTGAATTGAATATAATATTTAGTTGCTTAATTTTAAATGTAAGTTATACTTAAGTAGCAGTTAGTATGTAAAGTGAAAAATGTGCTTTTTAGTGAATTCTATAAAGGTGAGAAAATGTTCTGGAATTAGATAACAGTGGTGGTTGTGCAACTCTGTACTAAAAACCGTTGAATTGTGTACTTTAAAAAAGTAAGCTGTGTGGTATGTGAATTACATATCAATTTTTTAAAAGGTAGTGTAAAAAAATACAAAGACAAGTCATAAACTGGGAGAAGATACTTATAACACAAATGACTCATAAAAGAACTCTCACAAATGGATAAGGAAAAGACAGCCCTATAGATAAGCAGACAAATAAAACTAATGGACATTTCACAAAGAGAAAACACAAATAGGCAAGATACATTTTAAAAGATGCTTAACCTCATTTGAGATAGAGAGATGCAAATTATAACCTCGATGAAACAAGCATTTACACATACCAGACTTACAGAAATTAAAGAATTGGATCATCCCAAGTAGACAAAATGTGAAGGAACATGAACACTAATATACTGCTAATGAGATTCTTTAACTGGTGCAACCACTTTGGAAAGATGTTTTGGTGTTATCTGGTAAAACTGAGGATGCAAATGCCCTTTGATCAAGCAGTTCTACTACTAGCAGTGCATATGTGTGTTTATATGTGTATGTAATCTGTCCTTTCCCTATTGATTGTTAATACCACCATTATCAAGTTATATTTTCATAGGTCCATTTCTAGGCTCTCTAGTATGTTAAATTGATGATTTGTTTATCCATGCAGCAATTTTATGCTGGCTTAATAACTATAATTTTAAAATAAGTTTTAATGCCTAGTAGGGTCATCTTCTTTCAGAATGTTCTTCAGGGATGTTTGGCTATTTCTGGTCCTTTGCTCTTCCATATAACCTTTAGGATCAATTTGTCAATTCTTTTGTCTTTTCGGGATTGTTATTGAAATTATATTGAATTACTTTGAATTGATAGGTCATTTTGAAAATAATTTTCCTGAATGTGTTTCTCCATTTGTTTAGGTCTATCTTAATATCTTTCAATCTAATTTTACAATTTTCTTTATAAACTTCTCATAGTCTTTTGTTAGATTTCTTCCTGTGTATTTATGTGTATGTGTGTCTGTGTGTTCGTGAGATAGAGAGAGGGAGGGAGGAAAGGGGGAGTGGAGGGAGGAGAGAGAAAAAGTGTATAAAATTAAACATCAACTAAAAAAACAGCTTTATTGAGGTACAATTTACATACCATAAAATTTACTCATTTTATGTGTACAGTTCAATAATTTTTAGTAAATCTTCAGAGTTGTGCAATGATCACTACAATCTAATTTTAGAACATTTCTGTCACCCTAAAAAGAAAGCTGGTGCCAGTCACTCTTGGCACACTTGTTGGCAGTCACTCCTTGTTCCCATTCCCTAGCCTCAGGAAACCACCAATGTAGTTAAAAAAAACTTCTTTTAAGCCTTTTTAGTATGAATACAAGTTGACAAAATAGAACAGTGACTCTCAAACAACCAATAAGGACAATCTTCTAACTTCTCACCTGGATTGTTTTAAAACAAGTCTCATTTCTTCCATAAGTATGTCAATATGTGTCTCCAAGGTATGACGATTTCTTCTTAAATTGAAGTATAATTTTATTTTCATTATCACACCTAAAAAGATTAACAATTTTTTTTTTTAAGAGATAGGGACTTGCTCTGTCACTCAGGCTGTAAGTGCAGTGGTGATATCATAACTTACTGCAGCCTTGAATTTCTGGGCTCAAGCCTGCTTCAGCTTCCTGAGTAGCTAGAACTATAGGTGCAAACCACCACATCTAGCTAATTAAAAATATATATATTTTTTAATACAGAAGGATCTTACTATGTTGCCCAGGCTGGTCTTGAACTCCTGGCCTCAAGCGATCCTCCCACCTTAGCCTCCCAAAGTGTTGGGATTACAAGTGTAAGCCACTGTACCTGGCCAAATTAACAACAATTTTTTTTTTTTTTTTTTTTGGAGATAGGGTCTCGCTTTGTTGCCCAGGCAGGAGTGTGGTGGCGTAATCTCGGCTTACTGCAGCCTTACCTCCCAGACTCAATCCTCCCACTCAGCCTCCCAGGTAGCTAAGACTATAGACATGCTCCACAAGGCTGGGCTAATTTTTGTTTATTTTTTTTCCCACAGTCTTACTGTGTTTCCCAGACTGGTCTCAAACTCCTGCAAGCAGTGCTCTGGCTCAGACTTCCAAAGTGCTGGGATTATAGACTGTGCCCAGCCCCCTTCGTTTTTTTCATTGCTACGTGTCTGTTGAAGAAACCAGATCATTTGTTGGTAGACTTTCTTACATTCTGGACTTGGCTAGTTGCATTCTTGTGATATCATTTAATATGCTTTTATATCATATCTTCTGTAAAAAGGTGATTAGTTCTAGAGCAGCACATGCTGTGCAGTTAGAAATACAAATTACAAATGCAAGTCACATAATTTAAAATTTTCTGGTAGCTGCATTAACAAAAGTAAAAAGAAAAAGGTGAAATTATCTTAATGACACATTTTATTCATCCCAGATATTAAAAATATTATTTCACCACGTAATGTACATAATTATTAGTAAGATATTTTACAGTCTTTTTTTTGTACCAACTCTTTGAAATCTGTTGTGTATTTTACATTTACAACATATCTCAATTCAAAGTAGCTACATTTCAGGTGCTCAGTAGCTGTGTGTGGCTGCCATATTGGATAGCAGAGATCTAGCGCTCTGATTTTAGGTTTGAGTTTTTGTCAAGAGTAATTCATATATGGTGCTGTGTACTTTTTTTTTTTTTTTTTTTGAGACGGAGTCTTACTCTGTCACTAGGCTGGAGTACAGTGGCACGATCTCAGCTCACTGCAACCTCCACCTTTGGGTTCAAGTGATTCTCCTGCCTTAGCCTCCCGAGTAGCTGGGATTACAGGCACATGCCACCACACCCAACTAATTTTTGTATTTTTAGTAGAGACGGGTTTCACCATGTTGGCCAGGATGGTCTCGATCTCCTCACCTTGTGATCCGCCTGCCTCAGCCTCCCAAAGTGCTGGGATTACAGGCGTGAGCTACCGTGCCCAGCCGCTGTGTACTTTATATTGCATTTCAACAGGAAGCAAATAATATATTTCCTTTTTTGTGATGTTAAGATTGGTCCAAAAGTTCAAGTGCCGTCAGCCTAATCATTCAGTACCTGCCCCAGCCTTTCACCTTATGGTTTTAGCTGCCTTTGATGGTCTTTGGCTAGATTTATATTTCATTAGTGATTCACAATAGTGACTGTGTAATTCTTTCATTTCTTCTGCATCTAATAGCTGAACTGTTCTATGAAGAAAAATTTTCTCTCATCAGTTGTTGTTCTACTGAAGCATTTTCTGTCATAGTTATTCTTTTTGTTATGAATTGTTATGGCCCACTGTATGGTTGGTTTTCTACTCTTTTCTTTTTTTTTGAGACAGAGCCTTACTTACTCTCTCACCCAGGCTGGAGTACAGTGGCACAATCTTGGCTCCCTGCAACTTCCACCTCCTGAGTTCAAGCGATTCTCCTGCTTCAGCCTCCCGAGTAGCTGGGATTACAGGCGTGCACCACCATGCCTGGAAAATTTTTGTATTTTTGGTAGAGACGGGGTTTCGCCATGTTTACCAGGCTGTTCTCGAATTCCTGACCTCAAGTGATCCACCTGCCTGGGCCTCCCAAAATGCTAGGATTACAGGTGTGAGCCACCTCACCCAGCCTTGTTTTGTGAATTTGGATTGTGCATTTTTTATGTTCATTGGTACTTTATCTCAAGATGATTTTCATATTTTAGCTAGCATTTTTAGGTGACATGTTGCAAGGTATTCAGGGTACATTAGTGTTCTATTTGCCTGGAATGGACGGTGTTAAATATTAATATTTTTATTTAATTCATTAGGGAAAAATGGGTGAACTAATATATCTAAAATACCATAAAATAAGACTCTGCCTTTTAACGTAGAAAGTTTGGAATTTGGGCCGGGCGCGGTGGCTCAAGCCTGTAATCCCAGCACTTTGGGAGGCCGAGACGGGCGGATCACGAGGTCAGGAGATCGAGACCAGCCTGGCTAACACAGTGAAACTCCGTCTCCACTAAAAAAATACAAAAAACTAGCCAGGCGAGGTGGCGGGCGCCTGTAGTCCCAGCTACTGGGGAGGCTGAGGCAGGAGAATGGCGTGAACCCGGGAGGCGGAGCTTGCGGTGAGCTGAGATCCGGCCACCGCACTCCAGCCTGGGAGACAGAGCCAGACTCCGTCTCAAAAAAAAAAAAAGAAAGTTTGGAATTTATTCTTTGCACTATTGCCTCAAAAGTGACAATCTTCTTGGCAACCAAATTACATCTTCAAAATTTGTTATTAATTTGTATGCATTGTGCAATCTGAACAGAAGTGGTAGAAAAAAATGGAGACTTTTTTCTTTTGTATTGTTAACTGTTATGTTAAACTGTAGACGTCTATGTGACTGTGAAGTATCCTTTTACCTGCTTCAATAAAATGTTACTAATTATTAACAGGTACAAAGTGAATTAATTTGTGCTGTTTTTCTTTTTTCTTTTCTTTCTTTTTTTTTTTTTTTTTTGAGACAGAGTCTCACTCTGTCACCAGGCCAGAATGTGGTGGCGGGATCTTAGCTCACTGCAACCTCCGTCGCCCAGGTTCAAGTGATTCTCCTGCCTCAGCCTCCCGAGTAGGTGGGACTACAGGCGCGCGCCACCACGCCCAAATAATTTTTGTATTTTTAGTAGAGACGGTGTTTGACTATGTTGACCAGGATGATCTCGATCTCTTGACCTCGTGATCCATCCACCTTGGCCTCCCAAAGTGCTGGGATTACAGGTGTGAGCCACTCACTGCTCCCGGCCAATTTGTGCTGTTTCTCTAATGATAATTTTGTGTTTGCAATTCATATCCTTAGCTAGAAAAGAAAAAAAAAAAATAAGACCTTACTCATTAAATCCTAAAAGATAAGGAACTAAAAATAAACGCAGGACAGATGTCTCAGAGTTCCATTTTATTTTTTTATTCTCTAATAAGAATAGAGATTTCTAATATAGTCTGTTCAACAACTGTATAATAGAATCCATAGCAGAAGATATGTCTAATAGTAGTTCTGTCATAAGAAAATGGTAGGAGATTGAAGTCTTTGCACATAATTTTAGTCCAAATGTCATCCGATCACCTCAGATGCCTAGAGGTATTTACTTTCTTACATTGTTTGAGGGATATATTTTTGTTTTAACCATGAATAGCACACACTGTTTTATTTTATTTATTTATTTATTTTTGAGATGGAGTCCTGCTCTGTCACCCATGCTGGGGCATGATCTCAGTTCATTGCAACCTACTCCTCCCAGGTTCAAGCAATTCTCCTGTCTCAGCCTCCTGAGGAGCTGGGATTACAGGCCTACACCACCATGCCCAGCTAATTTTTTTTTTTTTTTTTTTGGTGTTTTTTAGTAGAGATCAGGTTTTGCCATGTTGGCCAGGCTGGTCTTGAACTCCTGACCTCAAATGATCCACCCGCCTCAGCCTCCCAAAGTGCTGGGATTACAGGTGGGAGCACCATGCCCAGCCACACACTGTTTTATTTGGTAGATTTCCTCAAGTCTTTTCAGAAGCAAGTGAAATACAAATCATGAAAAATGAAAAAGAATATCCTTCTTCCTCCCTTCAATCTCTGTGGCTCAGTCTTAAGGCCCAAACAGTGATACATGTTTGTTTTATGACAGTAGTCATAATAATTTGTGATGTGGTAGTGAGAGATGAGAGAAATATTTTGAATCACTGCCTACAAAATATGATGTTCATTGTTGTTCTCAAATTATTTCATATGTTTATTTTTTCTCCCCTAAAGAAAACCCAAGATCTTTTATGGCAGGGACTGTCTTCTACTTTTATGTATCTCTATCCTCTTTTTGTCAAACTTCAGGCCCCTATAAATTTACAGCTTGTTTAAAACATTTTTGCCTTGGCTACCTTGTACAATGGGATCTTTTTAGCCTCTTTCTCATGAAAACCTCACACCTTGGAATTTCTCTTACTATTCATAGAAAAAGTATGCACATGGTGGAAAAAAGCTCAATCTAACTTGACTTCATAGGACTTCCATATTTAGGGAAAGACCCTAAGATGTCTTTCTGGATCATTTGCTTTTTGATATATCCAGATTGCTCGTTATCCTAATGAAAACAGATAAAGGAGGTTGTACTGTAATTAGCTAATTCTGTAATTCTTGCCAAGATAGTAGGGGTTGTTCATTGTGAACATATTCTGCCACAACAGCTGAGTTAGAACATTGTGTTTATTTGTGAGGGAATTTGAGCATGAACAATTTGGTTTAAAGATTAAATGGGGGAATAAATTATATTGATAAAACTGATGAAATATTTGATTAAAAATTACTGAGTTATACAGAGGAGTTTACATTGAAAGCATTAAATATATTGAACATTGTAGAAATTGAAAATTCTGTCTATATTTCATTTTGAAGAGTTTCTAACTTTCTTCTTGCCTTTTTGAGAAGTAGACAGATGTACTGGAGGCAACCTAGCTTGGTGTGATGAGCAACAGATTGGAACACAGAGCAGAACTAGGTGTACAGTGTCAGGAAGTCCAACTCGGTGGGTATTTGTTATGCACAAGGAACTTTGGCAGGCATTATAGTGGGAGAGGGTGGTTGAGGTGGATATAAGCATGAATAAGAAATAGTCTCCTAAATAATGTAAAATAATAATGTAATGGAAATGGAATTAGATAAGTAAATAATAGAAAATAGAATGAAACATGTTAAACAGAGTTTCCAATAACATGCTAAAGAAGAACACAGGAAAAAGCACTGAATATTGATTAGGGAATCAGAGAAGATATTAAGAATATGGCTTTTAAGTTGATTCTAGAAAAAGAGTAGTATTTTGTTAGATGGAAGATGGGAATAGGAGTGTGAAGGTCTTTTTGGAGGAACTGGTAAGTATGGAGGTATGCATTGCCAAGATACCAATTTTATTGAAGGATAAAGGAGAACGTAAGGTCAAACTATCCGTGTTTAATATTTACTCTGTAATAATAATTAACATTTCTGTAATATTTTTATGTACACATTTGAGACTTCTAACAACAGCTAAGGGAGCTATGTATTACTACCCCCAATATATACATGGTCCTGTGTAATTTAATGGAAGGCTCTAGATTTGAAGGCTAACCTTGTCACTTAAAAGCTATATGACCTTGAGTATTATTTGATATTACTGAGTCTCAGTTTTCTCATCTACCAGATACAGATAATACCTTTTTCAGTAAATCATTTCAGGGCTGCTGCGAAGACTGTACAGTGCATTATTCCAGGAGTGGTGTTCACACAGACCAGGGGTTGACAATTTTTTTTCTGGAAAGAGCCAGATAGAAAATATTTTAGGCATTGCTGGCCATAAACCATAAGATAGCTCTCACAGCGACTCAACCTTGCTGTTATAGCACAAAAACAGCCATAGGCAATATGTAAACAAATGGGTATGGCTGTATTCTAATAAAACTTCATTTATAAAAATAGATTCTGGGCCAGATTTGGCCTACAGTTTGAAGTTTGCTGACTACATACGCCAGGATGTGAATGGTGAACCCTTGAGTTGTGCAATTCTGTGACACAGGTTGTTTTAAGGAATAAATTACTTATAGCACAGAAATATTTCTAGCTTAGTACATGTGAATCCTCAATGATAAAAGTCTATATACTTTTCTTTCTTTCCTTTTTAAAGTTATTGCCATTGAATTCTTGGGTAAACCACTTAAAATTTTGGCTTCTATTTACTTCAGAATTCTCAGTAGGGAAATAAAACTACCTTTTACTGGATTAACTGTAATTAGGTGTATGAGTTAGAGTGATAATAGCTGAATGTTGTTTTGAATTCCTTAAAGTCAATGTTAACTAGAAATTATAAGACATTGTTATAGCTGAGTGCCATTGTATTAGCAATCTTAACTACAACGTAACAGCGAACCTGAAGCCTAAACTGATGGCACTATTTGGTGTCTTATGTGATTTGCTGCTATTTGTAAGCTAAAATTTTTGCCTGGAGAATATTTATTGTTTTGGATTTCAGCATAATTAGCATATGGTCCTGATTTTGGTACCCACCACATAGTTTTTGTCAGACTGTCATTGCATCATTCTTGAAATATAGCTAATAATTGAAAAGAAAAAGTATGCATTCTCTTACAGATACCTAGAAAGAGTGAGGAGGATGTGAACATTCTTTTGCTCTTACTTATTATACCTCTGTTACTGCTGTTCCTTTCAAAGAATATTTTCTAAGGTGTTTTTTCCCTCAGTGCTTTGAAGTTTTCATATCAGATTACGTAAATCAAATGTTGATTATGTACTCGAGCTGATTTTGACATTGCTTTTCAGTCTTAGTTTAGGAATAACAAACTAATTGCAAGTTTTAGGATATTATATGCTAATCATTATTGTGAGAAGATTATGATATTGAACTGCCATACATAATTCTGTTCTCCTACTCTTAATGATAAGATAAATTTTTTACAGTTGTCATTTTAACTGTGGAATAAAGGATTTCCTATTTTCATATTTGAAAATATTTCCTTCCCCTTACTCCATATAGAAATATTACATACATTCTACCTGCATTATGATAAAAAATATAAAATAAAAATATTGTTACAATAAACTTTTTGATACAATAAAAAATTTTAATTATAATGCAGGTAGAATGTGTATAATATTTCTTTCTTTCTTTTTTTTTTTTTTTTTTTTTTTGGAGTTTGGAGTCTCACTCTGTGACCCAGGCTGGAGTGCAGTAGCATGAACTCAGTTCACTGCAACCTCCGCCTCCTGAGTTCAAGCAGTTCTCCTGCCTCAGCCTCCTGAGTAGCTGGAACTACAGGCTCATGCCACCATGCCCAGCTAATTTTTGTATTTTTAGTAGAAATGGGGTTTCTCCATATTGGCCAGGCTGGTCTCAAACTCCTGACCTTGTGATCTGCCTGCCTTGGCCTCCCAAAGTGCTGGGATTATAGGCGTGAGCCACCATGCCCAGCCTGTATATAATATTTCTATATGGAGTAAAGAGAAGGAAATACTTTCAAATATGAAACCATAAAATATATATAACATAAGATTTATCATTTTAATCATTTTTGAGTATACAATTCAGTGACATTAGGTATACTCACAATGTTGTATAATCATCACCACCATCCATCTCCAAAACTTTTTCATCAGCCCAAATCAAACTTCATACCCACTAAACAATAACTTTCCATTTCCTCCTTCCCCCATCCCCTAGTAACCTCTGTTCAACTTTTCATGTCTATGAATTTGCCTATTTTTGGTCTAGGTACTGCATGTAAGTGTAACCATATAACATGTGTCCTTCTGTGCCTGTCTTATTTTACATAGCATAATGTTTTCAAGGTTCATGCATGTTGTAGCATGTATCAGAATCTTTTTTTCTTTTTGAGACAAGGTCTCACTCTGTCAGCCAGGTTGGAGTGCAGTGGCACGATCTCAGCTCACTGCAGCCCCCACCTCTTAGGCCCAAGTGATCCTCCCACCTCAGCCTCCTGACTAGCTGGGCCTAGGGCACACGACCACCATGCCTGGCTAATTTTTTTGTATTTTTGGTAGAGAGAGGATTTTGCCATATTGCCCAGGCTGGGCTGGAACTCCTGAGTGGAAGCCATCTGCCTGCCTTGGCCTCCCAAGGTGCTGGGATTACAGGTGTGAGCCACCATGTCCAGCCTCAGAATTTCATTTTTTAATTACTGAATATTTTCCATTGTATGTATATACCACATGTGATTTATCCATTTATCTGTCAAAGGACACTTGGACATTTTCACCTTTTTGACTATTGTGAATAATGCCGCTGTAGAAATTGATATACAAAGTGTCTGTTGAGTCCCTGCTTACAGTTCTTTTGGGTATATGCCTAGGAGTGGAATTGCTGGATCATATGGTAATTCTATGTCTAATCTTTTGAGGAACTGCCAAACTTTTTCACAGTGGTATGCATTGTGCTTTAACAGATAGTTTGGGAAGACTTTTTATTGCCTTATATTTAAAATGTTTACTGTTTCATTTTAAAATAAGAAAATGTCTTGGAATTTCATAAATTGTTATTTGGGGGTAATGACGTTTCTATATTTGCCTTTTTAGTACTTTTTAATTTTTCCAAATTTGAAATAATAAATACTGATTTCTTGGGCATACATTCACTGAGAAGTTAAAAAGATCCTTGCATTAAGCGAGTGAAATGTGCTATAAATAAATCATGCTACTTCTGTAACTATTAATAGTTAACACTTGGGATTCCCAAGCATTCTGAAACTTGTATAGTAACAAAACACTAGACTTTCCTTATGTATCTAGAAAATGCTTGCATTTCTCAAAAAGAATACACTCTAGTTTTTTTCTAAAGTTAAATCTGTACTGTATCTAGTTCATTATGGGTACCTTACTTGAAAAGTAAACAATATTCAACAGGAAAAAAATGAGACAGTGCTTAATAGCAGTTAAGCATTATGGAGTATTTACTATATGCCAGACTCCCTGCTAAGTAAGCACATTAATTTAACCTCACAACAATGCGTATTGGATAGGAGCTCTCATTGTCTTTATTTAACAAGTATGAAACTTGAGGCACACAACAGAGGTTTAACAGAGAGGTTAAATAAGTTGCCTATGGTCACACAAGTAACAGATAGTAGATTCATATTTAATTCAGAACATCTTTATCTGTCTACAAGCATATTTTAGTGACTACATGTTGGCACTGATGAAAATAATAAATAGATCTTTATCCCTATCTTTTGGAGTTTAGAATAAAGATGAGCCCAAAACACTTAATATTACTGTTGTAAGGGCATAGCTAAAAAATGGTAATTGGACCTTAATTATAGAGATTTGAGGGCTACTTATTCCCATATGTAAGCTTTACTTAGTGTAAACTTTTAATATAGACCCCAAGTTCATTATTTGCTTGGTATTTCAGGTACTGGAAACCCACATATGAACCAATGATAATTAGATCACCTAGATCTTGGTTTAAATTTATTACTGACACCACATACTTTTTGTTGTTTATTATTTTTAAGTGCTTCTCCCCTACTTTCTTGAAATGCTCTTGCTTTCTGGAAAAATCTCTTTATGTAAGCTCCTTAAGGGCAAGAGTCTATGATAGTGCTTGGTACATAACTAGTACTCAATACGTATTTGCTGAATAGCCAGGTGCAGTGGCACGTGCCAGTAGCTGCAACTAAGTCAGGAAGCTAAGGTGGAAGGATCACCTGAGGTCAGACATTTCAGGCTGCAGTGCTCTATGATAGTGATGTGAATAGCCACTATACTCCAGCCTGGACAACATGGGCTCTGTGGCTAAAATAAGAAAAAATTTTGATGAATACATATATTGTTTCTCTTTATAAATCTTTATCAAATAACATGATGAAATCCAAAATTATAACTGTTGATATGGTTGTTGATCTCTGCCCCCCAATTTTCCACAGCCGTATTTCTATTTATTTATTTTTTTAGAGATAAGAGTCTCACTCTGTCGCCCAGGCTGGAATGCAGTGGTGCGATCTCGGCTCACTGCAACCTCCACGTCCCACGTTCAAGTGATTCTCCTGCCTCAGCCTCTGGAGTAGCTGGGATTACAGGCAAGTGCCACCATGCCAGGCTAATTTTTTTTGTATTTTTAGTAGAGACGGGGTTTCACCATGTAGGCCAGGCTGGTCTTGAACGCGTGACCTCAAGTGATCCACCTGCCTCAGCCTCCCAAAGTGCTGGGATTACAAGCATGAGCCACTGTGCCCAGCCCACCATAGCCATATTTCTAATTACATTTTTTTTTCTTGAATATACAAGAAGTACTATAACTGTATTAATCCATGCTTGCATTGCTATGAAGAAATACCTGAGACTGGGTAATTTATAAACAAAAGAGGTTTAATTGGTTTATGGTTCTATAGATTGTACAGAAAGCATAGTGGCTTCTGCTTCTGGGGAGGCCTCAGGAAATGTACAATCATGGTGGAAGGCAAAGGGGGAGTAAGGCTTCTGGCGTGGTGCAAGTTAGAGAGAGGGCAGGAGGGAGGTGCTACACGCTTTTAAAGGACACGTCGGGGCCAGGTGCAGTGGCTCATGCCTGTAATCCCAGCACTTTGGGAGACAGAGGTGGGTGGATCACCTGATGTCGGGAGTTTGAGACCAGCCTGGCCAACATGGTGAAACCCTGTCTCTACTAAGTAAACTACAAAAATTAGCCGGGCGTGGTGGTGGGCACACGTAATCCCAGCTGCTCGGGAGTCTGAGGCAGAGGAGGATGGCTTGAACCTGGAAGGCAGAGGTTGCAGTGAGCCGAGATGGCACCACTGCACTCCAGCCTGGGAGACAGAGACGGACTCCGTCTCAAACAAAAAATAAATAAATAAGAAAAATAAATAAAGGGCATATCTTAAGCGAGCCCTCACTAGTGTGAGGAGAGAACCGAGGGGATGGTGCTAAACCATTCACAAAAATCCATCCCCACCAGGCCCCACCTCCAACATTGGGGATTACAATTGGACATGAAATTCGGGTGGGGTCAGAGTTCCAAACCTATCAATAACAATGATAAAGGGCATGGATTTTTATATCAGACAGATCCTGATTTATATCAGACTGATTTATATCAGACAGAGCCAGAATTGATCCTGGCTCCACTTACTAATTTTGTGTGACCTTGGGCAAGGTACGAAACCTCTCCAACCTTAAGTTTCTCCTCAGGAAAATGCAGCTGATAATAGTACTCTCTCACAGGATTGCTGCCAGGATTAAAGAAGATAATAATAATATATGTGATGTGCTAAGCCATGTGCAGGACCCATTAAGGTACA
Source organism: Macaca mulatta (assembly GCF_049350105.2). Classification (NCBI taxonomy): domain Eukaryota; kingdom Metazoa; phylum Chordata; class Mammalia; order Primates; family Cercopithecidae; genus Macaca; species Macaca mulatta. The sequence goes on along the minus strand of NC_133421.1, from coordinate 51,162,130 downwards.
ATGAATTTTTGGTTTTTTGATTTCAAATTAGTTGAGATTCAACTGTAAAAGACATGATTGAAGTCCTAAAGGAGTGTGCTTTTTGGACCTACAAATAGAAAATATGTGCATAAATGACTTTAAAACACTGACAGACTATATGAATAAGTTAAAATGAATAAGGTAGAGATTGAATATACATCAATGACTATTATTTCATTATAGTGTCCAAATGGTGCTAGAAGCTCAACATAATTATTGTCCATGTGCTGTGATCTTATTTAGATATGCAAACAAATATTTTTAAATAAATGTATTTAAATTATATCATAAATAAATTACTTGTGAGAGTGAGTCATAATTAAGGATTATAGTAGCAATGGTCCTACTAATTTTAGATAAACAGATTGCTGTGTTATATGAACAACTAACCAACTAACTATGAAGACTGAATAGATACCAAATTCAGTTATAATAAAGTAAAACATAACTGGATCTGAAACATTTAATCATGGACCTAATTCCAGTTATAATGTATGATGTTTAAAGTATAAATGATAAGTTGTTCATGTGATTATTATTATATATAAATAATATTATAAACCTTCAGTTTAACTTCGTATTTTTCTGATTATCTGGAGAGGAGATAGGAGTTTACTAGAAAAAGAAGAAAGTGTTTTCATTTCAATATGAAGATTCCTACATTCAAGTCCCTTTTCCAACAGGCGCCAGTCAGAGATCAGAATAATGACACATTCTTTGGTATAGATACACACACTCTGGTTGTTTATGTTAGCTTATGGCAGGGCAGGAACTTGCCCAATATAATAGAAACAATTCCTTTCATTGAGAAGCAAATACTGGATAGCAAGGACCCTGGAAAACTAGTAGAAGACACAGGAATAGAGTAATAACCGAAGTCTTCTTTAACAATGAAGAAACTTATTTTGAGACTCCAGGGGGTTGGGGTAAGGGCTTTCCTGGGCTTACAACTCTATTGTTATTTGCTAAAGGCTGGGAGGGGAGTGGGCTGAAAGTATGAAAACTATTCTTTCCCAAATTTCTCCCCCATCTTGTCTAAAATGACCAATTATTCAACACTTATGCTCCTTTCAGTATAAACTAGTTTAATCAAGTAGCTTTTCTAATAACTAACTGAGATATATCAAGGTAATGAGATTTTGAAAGGCGATCAAGGAAAAAGCAGGAGATCGTTTTAAAGCATAAATTGTTGATGAACACAAAGCTTTAAGTGGGAGTTGGCAGCTTCAGGAAGGAATCTGGCAGGAAGAACAACAAGATAGCCCAGATAGTGATGAGGATTACCAAAACGAGAGATGGAAAGAAGAATATAGTAAAGGAGTTGAACAAGTAACAACAGCCAAAAAAGTGAAAAGAGACCAAAGAAAAGGAGGCAGTGAAGCATAGCATTGAATGAAATAAGCATGCGACTAGGAGCAAGCATTATAAAATATGAGCATCAGTGTGGGTTGTTTACTTAGAAGTAAAATTGCTAAGTCTGATTTTTTTTTTTTTTTTGACGAGTCCCAAGTATCTTTCTCCAAAACAAGAGGGAATACAAGCCGACTTCTGATTCTGTTACGGGTTGAGCTGATAATTATGGTTAGAACAACCTCTAGGTGTTTGCTATATTGTTAGCTAGTATGTAGAATGCTGGAAAATTGGAGCCAGTTTCTGTTGCCCATCTGTTCTGGTCTTATACTAGGATTAAATGTTTACTAAAAATAGAATGGGGTAACATTCCCAAAGGTGTACTCCATAGGCATTTGTAAACTTGCTCTTTTATTAAGATAATTCATGTTTTAAACACTGGTTGGCCGTGAATTGAAAATGTAAAGATTAGGATTTAATAGGTAGGTCTTTTCTGGAATAGATGATATGCTTTTTTTCTGTGGGGAAATTCTAATTACAACAAGCATAGGTTTAAGCCTCTGGCTGATAATTAAAGTTATGCTATCAGTCAGGTCTACCATACTGCCAGGACTTGCTATTGGAGAGAGAATAGATTGTAATAGATTCTGTTGTTCAGGGTCGGTGACAACTGAAGGCTGCCAAAGTCAGTTGCCCCACTCTCTCCTCTTTGTCATATGTAAGTGAGGCAGCAAAGTATTGTGAAAAAAATATGTCAAGAGAGCTGACTTATATGATGATTATTGCTCTTCTTGTTTGACCTGGGGCAAGCCCTTCTGAGCATAATTTTTTTTTTTAAATTTTCAAAATGAGAATAATACCTATTTTATCCAAGTGGAAGCATTATTGTAGGGTCAGACATTATAGTGTATGTGAGCACTTTTTTTTTTTTTTTTTTTTTTTTTTGAGACGGAGTCTGGCTCTGTCGCCCAGGCTGGAGTGCAGTGGCGCGATCTCAGCTCACTGCAAGCTCCGCCTCCCGGGTTCACGCCATTCTCCTGCCTCAGCCTCCCGAGTAGCTGGGACTACAGGCGCCCACAACCGCGCCCGGCTAATTTTTTTTTTGTATTTTTAGTAGAGACGGGGTTTCACCATGGTCTCGATCTCCTGACCTTGTGATCCGCCCGCCTCGGCCTCCCAAAGTGCTGGGATTACAGGCGTGAGCCTCCGCGCCCGGCCAGCACTTTTTAAACTATAAAGACAACATATGAAAATGAGGTTTTCATTTCTATAACCTAAGAATTGTTTCTAGTTTAAGAGAGGCTGAAATGGACATATTCCTGTCATGTAGGCATTTCTCATAAATTTTTCAAGGAATGGAATGGGCAGGAAAGGAACTGTGAAAGTAATAGGAAAAGAATCATGTGGGTATTTACATGAAAGACAGACTTACTTGAAATTCTAGGCACAGGAATGGTTTCTCAGGATTGTGATTATGCTATTCTCTGAAAGATTTAAGTGAAAGGGCAAAGACCTTATTTATGATTAGATATGTTTTATATCAAAATATAACAGCAATGAATATAGAAGAATGGATCTTATGCATCTATAGTTATTCTTTGAAAATAACATTGCTGGCTGCTGTCTGAATCACCTGTTGTTTAGTTATTTTTTTTCCCTTAGGAAATTGTGTTTTGTATATTTTTAATTATTGTAAAATATCTGCAAAATTAATCTGTACCACAGGAAAGATAAAAAAGAAAAACATCTGCAAAATTAAACGTTGATTAAATTAAATATGGACGAGGTGCAAAATTTAAATTTAATACAAGTTTAATGGACTATCCCCAAATATATGGATGTATAGGATATTATATATGTTTTTAAAACATGAGTTAGAGGAAGGGTTGGAGAAAGGGTTTGAAAGATGAGCACAAAGATGAGTATCTCAATTCAAGGTAGAAAATGTATGTAACAATTACCAGTCAATACGTGTATTTATATATAATTTAAAACTTTTTTCCTATGAGAAAAAATCTGTAGGTTGTCCTAAATATAGCAGTCTTAATCTAAATAATCTATTGAACCAATACTTTCTGAGACTCTACATAGGCACAGATCCTATCTGAGAAGCTGCTAATCAACTGCTACACTACTGCAGAATAAACCTTTTATTTTTATAATTTTGTGTACTCAAAAGCTTATATCAGTGAAGATAGATATTTCTTCAGTCTAATTACTATTAATTATTTTAATGGAATCAAATAATCACTTTGAAAAGAGGAAAGGTTCAGTTGTAAAATCTTTATTCTACTTTTATTAATGAATTTAGGTTGCTTTAACTGTTAATAAATGTTGTTTTATGTAATGTTGTTGTTTCCTTCTTTTTGTGTATGTGGGGTTTTTTTTTGCTTTTTTTTTTTTTTTTTTTTTGAGATGGAGTCTCGCTGTGTCACCCAGGCTGGAGTGCAGTGGCGCTATCTCGGCTCACTGCAACCTCTGCCTCCCGGGTTCACGCCATTCTCCTGCCTCAGCCTCCCGGGTAGCTGGGACTACAGGTGCCCACCACCACGCCTGGCTAATTTTTTGTATTTTTTTTTTTTTTAGTGGAGACGGGGTTTCACTGTGTTAGCCAGGATGGTCTCGGTCTCCTGACCCCGTGATCCATCCGCCATGGCCTCCCAGAGTGCTAGGATTACAGATGTGAGCCACTGCACCCAGCCTGCTTCTTTGTGTTTTATCTTGCATTGTGTTACTGTGGAGAGAAGCAATTGATTTAAAATATCTGGCTGATGCAAAGGCATAAGACTGATACAGTGGACTTTGGGGACTTGTGGGGAAGAGTGGGAGTGGGGCGAGGAATAGAAGACTACAAATATGGTGCAGTGTATACTGCTTGGGTGATGAGTGCATCAAAATCTCCCAAATCACCACTAAAGAACTTACTCATATAACCAAATACCACCTGTACCCCAATAACTTATGTAAAACTAAAATTAAAAAAAAATGAAGGCTTGACCTATCGATTCACACACACACAGACACACACACACACACATACACACACACACAAATAAATAGAATGAAATATCTGGCTGAGTGCAGTGGCTCATACCTGTAATCCCAACACTTTGGAAGGCTGAGACAGGAGGATCCTTTGAGCTCAGGAGTTCAAGACCAGCCTGGACAATATTAGTGAGACTGTCTCTACAAAAAGTTAAAAACAGACAAAAACTTCTGAATAAAATATCTAAGCGTTTTTCAATTTTGAAAAAACTTAACAGTTTAGAAAGCTTTGTGTTAATATTGCTGGTTTTTTTTTTTCAGGAAACAATGAAATGAAAATGTATTTTTTTAATTCTCTGTTTTTGTTGTTGTTGTTGTTGTTTGGAAACAGTCTCACTTTGTTGCCCCGGCTGTGGTGCAATGGTACGATCTCAGCTCACTGCAACTTCCACCTCCTGGGTTCAAGCCCAGCCTCAACCTGATTCTTCAGCCTCAGCCTCCCAAGTAGCTGCAATTACAGGCATCTACCACCATGCCTGGTTAATTTTTGTATTTTTAGTAGAGACGTGGTTTCACCATGTTGGCCAGGCTGATCTCAAACTCCTGACCTCAAGTGATCCACCCACCATGGCCTCCCAAACTGACGGGATTACAGGCATGAGCCACCACACCCAGCCACATTCTCTACCTTATTCTATATAGTTTTACTACATTTTAATATTTTAGATATAAATGTAGAAATTATAGTTTTAGTTTTAATGGTTCATGATATTTTTCTTAAATTTATTCAGAGCAAATGAAAACTGCTTTTATGCCAGGCACAGTGTGGCTCATGCCTGTAATCCCAGCACCTTTGGGAGGCTGAGTCAGGCGGATCACCTGAGGTCAGAAGTTCCAGATCAGCCTGGCCAACATGGCGAAACCCCATTGTCTACTAAAAATACAAAAATTAGCTGGGCGTGGTGGTGGGCAGCGGGCATCTGTAATGCCAGCTACTTGGGAGGCTGAGGCAGGGAGAATTGCTTGAACCTAGGAGGCGGAAGTTGCAGTAAGCCAAGATGGTGCCATTGCATTCCAGCCTGGCAGCCTGGGCAATAGAGACAGACTCCATCTCAAAAAAAAAAAAAAGAAAACTGCTTTGATGTCTTATATTATGAAAGAAATTTAGCTGGACAGATACAGCTGTTGCATTTATAAATAGCTTCAGATATCTCCACCAATAAAGGGTTTATTCAAGTTGTTATGGCAACTAAAATTCAGCAGAACTTCAAAGATAAACTATATTGAAGGAAGAGGTACATTAACTGTACATTTAATCAAATTATACAATAAAATTGTTGCTTATATCATTTTAGATAGCAATAAATTAGTTTAACATGTCAATGTAACTTACTATTTTTAATGTACAAAGATTTTTTTTTATTTTTTATTTTTTTTAGATGGAACCTGGCTCTGTCGCCCAGGCTAGAGTGCAGTGCCACGATCTCAGCTCACTGCAACCTCTGCCTCCCAGATTCAAGTGATTCTTCTGCCTCAGCCTCCTGAGTAGCTGGGACTACAGGTGCGTGCCACCACACCTGGCTAATTTTTTTTTTTTTTGTATTTTTAGTAGAGACGGAGTTTCACCGTGTTAGCCAGGATGTTCTCAATCCCCTGACCTCGTGATCCGCCCTCCTTAGCCTCCCAGAGTGCTGGGGTTACAGGCGTGATGTACAAAAGTTTTGTTACTAATTTATCTGTGTGGGTTTTATATACTTTTAAGGAGCTTTACTTATAGGAATGATGGATCATGCTGACCCATTTAAACTCTCTTTCTCGGTCTTCTTTGTAATGAGTTGCATGCTTATTTAGATTTGCTGGCTAGGGTTGAGGGTACATTTTTGAGTCAGTGGAATATAGAAAAGCCTGCATTCAGCTTTAAGTCCGTGATTTTTTTTTTTTTTTTTTTTTTTTTTGAGACAGAGTCTTGCTCTGTCACCCAGGCTGGAATGCAATGTCACGATCTTGGCTCACTGCAGTCTCCGCCTCCTGGGTTCAAGCGATTCTCCTGCTGCAGCCTCCCAAGTAGCTGGGATTATAGGCACCTGCCACCATGCACAGCTAATTTTAGTATTTTTAGTAGAGATGGGGTTTCACTATGTTGGCCAGCCTGCTCTCGAACTCCTGACCTTAGGTGATCCACCTGCCTCAGCCTCCCAAAGTGCTGGGATTACACGCATGAGCCACCATACCAAGTGCTGGGATTACAAGCATGAGCCACTACACCTGGCCAAAGTCTGTGATCTCACCCCAGTGTTTTATCCAACTTAACTACCCGGTTATAATCTTTTAAGCCATTCAAATATGTAGATCTATTCAGATATTCTGTTACAGTGGGTCTAGGAATGGGACATGAGAACCTGTAAGTTTTAAAAATAATTGGCCGGGTGCCGTGGCTCATGTCTGTAGTCCCAGCACTTTGGGAAGGCGGGCAGATCACTCGAGGTCAGGAGTTCAAGACCAGCTTGGCCAACATGGTGAAACCCCGTGTCTTCTAAAAATACAAAAATTAGCCAGGTATGGTGGCGGGTGCCTGTAATCTCAGCTACTCAGGAGGCTAAGGCAGAAGAATTACTTGAACCTGGGAGGCAGAGCTTGCAGTGAGCTGAGATCACGCCACTATACTCCAGCCTGGGCAATAGAGTCTCAGTCTCAAATAATAATAACAATAATAATAATATTTATTTTTATTCAATGTAATATGTATATAATTTTTTTAAGTGAAATAGTGTACTGTAAAGCGTATACTAAGAACAGTCTCTTACTTTTCTTCTTCATTACAACTATTTTAATTTTCTTTTCTTTCTTTTTCTCTCTCTTCTTCTCTTTTGTCTTTTTTTACATTGGGACTGCAACAGCACAGGAAGCAACTGTTTTTAATTCTTTTGTTTGTTTGTTTGTCTTTTTGAGACAGAATTTCACTCTTGTTGCCCAGGCTGGAGTGCAATGCCACGATCTTGCCTCACTGCAACCTCTGCCTCCTGGGTTCAAGCGATTCTCCTGTCTCAGCCTCCCTAGTAGCTGAGATTACAGGCATGTACCACTATGCCCAGCTAATTTTGTATTTTTAATAGAGACAGGGTTTCTCCATGTTAGTCAGCCTGGTCTCGACCTCCTGACCTCTGGTGATTCTCCTGCCTTGGCCTCCCAAAGTGGTGGGATTACAGGCATGAGCCACTGTGTCTGGCCTATTTTTAATTCTTTGTTTCTTCTGGGATTTACCTGTCTCTAAAAAATATTTCATTTGCTGTTTGTTGTTTTTTAAATTATAGACAGTAACTCTGTTTTTTATTTTAGAAGATAAAGATTTAACAGTCTTATACAACTCCTGCTACCACTTACTTTTCCTCACTAACTCCCAGTATAATCATACCATAACTTTAGGCAAAATAATGTTTACATTGTTTGAATTATGCATATATTGTTTACAACTGAGCCACTATATACTGTGTTTACATTTTCTTTTCTTTCCTTTCTTTTTTTTTTTTTTTCTTGAGATGGAGTTTCACTCTAGTTGCCCAGGCTAGAGTGCAATGGTGCGATCTCAGCTCACTGCAACCTCCACCTCCTGGGTTCAAGTGATTCTCCTGCCTCAGTCTCCTGTGTAGCTGGGATTACAGGCATGAGCCACTGTGCCTGGCCCATGTTTACATTTTCTTTCTTGTATAACCTTTTGTTTTTCCTGGAGTTAATAATTTACTGTTTTCCATTTGTTTAGTTTTCTATGTATCTATTGTCCTTTATTTTCTGAACTCTGCAGTAGAAACATAAAAACCACTATCAGTATAGTTAAACATCTTGGATAATCTTTTTTTATAAGGCTTTCATCTTGGAACTTTGCATCTACCTATTCCAATCCAGACTGTACGCACTCTAGACCTTATGTACAGCTGACATTCAGGAGCTCTACCATGATCCTTGTGGTTCCTGATGCTTCTTTTTCATTAAAGCCTCAGTTTTCTGGTTTTCATTTCTTTCTGGGTTTCTTTTCTCATTTTGCTGGTGGACATCCTTTACTAGTCTTCTTATAAAAGATTCATGGTTAGAAAGCAGGATTAGTTCTCTTAAAAAAACAAATAAGATTCATGGAAGTTAATTTTTTTCAGGTTTTGTTAACCTGAAATATCTTTATTCCACTTCTCCACTTGATTGTTAGTCTAGTTGGGTACAGAATTTCAGGTTAAAGGCCAAGCCTGGTGGGTCATACCTATAATCCCAGTACCTTGGGAGGCCAAGGCAGGGGAATTGCTTAAGGCCCAGGAGTTTGAGGACTGCCTGGTCAACATAGTAAGACCCTGTCTCTAAAAAGAAAAATTAGCCAGGCATGGTGGCCCATGCCTATAGTCCTAGCTACTTGGGAGGCTAAGGCAGGAGGATCACTTGAGCCCAGGAGTTTGAGGCTGCAGTGAACTCTGATTGAACCACTGCACTCTAGCCTGGAAATCAGAGCAAGACACTGTCTAAAAAAACAAAAAATAAACAAACAAAAAAATTATGTTAGAAAATTGTTTTCCCACAGAATTTCAAAGGCATTAGGCTATTGTCCCTCAGCTTTCACTGTTAGTAGTATTATTATTATTGTTATTTGAGATGGAGTCTTGCTCTGTCACCCAGGCTATAGTGCAGTGGTGCAGTCTCTGTTCACTGCAAGCTCTGCCTCCTGGGTTCACGCCATTCTCCTGCCTCAGCCACCTGAGTAGCTGGGACTACAGGTGCCCACCACCACACCCGGCTAATTTTTGTATTTTTAGTAGAAACGGAGTTTCACCGTGTTAGCCAGGATGGTCTCAATCTCCTCACCTCGTGATCTGCCCACCTCAGCCTCCCAAAGTGCTGGGATTGCAGGCGTGAGCCACTGCGCCCAGCCTTCACTGCTATTATTGAGAAAGATGATAGCATTCTGATTCCTGATCCTATTTGTATGTGGTTTACTTTATTTATCATTATTATTTTTTGAGACAGAGTCTTGCTCTGTCACCCAGGCTGGAGTGCAGTGGCACAATCTTGGCTCGCTGCAACCTCTGCCTCTGGGTTCAAGCAATACTCCTGCCTCAGCCTCCCAAGTAGTTAGGACTATAGATGCGTGCCACCATGCCTGGCTAATTTTTGTATTTTTAGTAGAGACAGGGTTTCACCATGTTGGCCAGGTTGGTCTCAAACTCTTACCCTCAGGTGATCTACCTGCCTTGGCCTCCCAAAGGGCTGGGATTACAGGTGTTTGCCACCGCACCTGACCTGTATGTGACTAACTTTATCTTTCTTTTTTTTTTTTTTTTGAGATGGAGTCTCACTCTTGTCACCCAGGCTGGAGTGCAGTGGTGCAATCTCGGCTCAACTGCAACCCCCACCTCTTGGGTTCAAGTGATTCTCCTGCCACAGCCTCCCAATTAGCTGGGATTACAGGCGTGTGCCACCATGTCCGGCTAATTTTTTGTATTTTTAGTAGAGACGGCGTTGCACCGTGTTAGCCAGGATGGTCTTAATCTCCTGACCTCGTGATCCACCCGCCTCGGCCTCCCAAAGCGCTAGGATTACAGGCGTGACCCACCGCAGACGTACATTATCTTAAAGCTTTTAGTCTCTTCTCTTTTAGCCAGCATTTTGGGAACTGAGTAAGGGAATACAGCTGTTTATATGTAATTTTTCACATAGTATTCTTAATTTCAGTAAGGTGATTTACTTCAGTCCCTCACTATATACCTTGCATATTTGAATATAAGGCTATTCTGTTTCAATTAATCAGAAAATAAACATTTTCTTTCCTGCCATGTGAGGGAGGTGCCTTTGTTTGGTTGCATGGGAATTTAGAAGAAGAGTATCTTAGGTATTTCTTCTATATAATTTCAATGAATTGCTGCAATGTTTCCAACACTTCTCCTTATACCTGCTGTCTGAGATAGCTAGTATCTCCAGTTCCTTAGATTCCTGGAGTTCTCTGATGAGAACCAGCTAGATTATTGGTGTCATCCCCCCATTGGACAGTTTGGATTCAACTTTCTCTGTTCTGGTATGTTAAGGTTGCTACTCCTTCATTCCCTTTCTTGCTTTCAAATATTTGTTAATCTTTTTTGTCCACTATCGTTTCTTCCATGTCTTTCTGTTATTTTAATTTCACATTTCAGGAGGTTTCTGAGATAAATGCATGTGTGCAGTCTGCTATTTTAAATCAGAAGTCCTGAAAGAACGTTATTGCCAGTGCTTTTATTGTTTCTGTGATAGGCACTGTGTTCCAAGGTAGCTCATTTCCTCTTTGGTAAGCACTGTTTTTTAGTGTCTGCTTATCTTGCTTGAAAGTCTTTTTCTCTGTAGGACTATTGATCCTAATTCTTACACCTTAGAGTATTCCAAATAAATCTGTTGTCTTCCACATGGTAACCTTTCATAGACTTAAAGACAGTATTAGAACTTCAGTATTTTTTCTTCTCTAGCGTAGACATAACCTAGTTCCTCTATTTGATCCTCAGAAAATATAGTTTCAAATTTCTTCACTATCCTGGTCACTCACTTCTGAATTAACTGTTCTAAAGTATGATACCTAGAATTGAGAGCAATATTCCAGGTAGAATCTAACCAGCACAGACTAGAATAAATTATTATCATTTTCTTTTGAAATATTGTTGTGATAAAAAAATAAATAAACCCAGCACTACTGGTATGTTCTGCAAAGGGAAGAGTTTCTCAATTTTATCTGCTTGAAATTAAAGAAAAAATGTAAAGCTTCTACTACTTCTATATATAGAGAGACATGAAACATACAATGATTTGGTTTTTTTTTTTTATTAGAACAATTGGTGCTCCTTTTTAAAAATAATCTGGAGTGTAGGTTGAGAATTAAGATGTTCTGCATAATAACATAACAGGAATTTTTAAAGTTTAATTTTGAAATTTTTTAGACTCATGTAGAAGTTGCAAAAATAGTACAAAGAGTTCAGATGTACTCTTCACCCAGCTTCCCCCAATGACATCTTATATAACCACAGTATAATTATCAAAATCAGAAAACTGACATTGGTACAATACTATTTATTAACTAAACTACTGACCTTATTTGGATTTCACCAGGTGTTTGTTTGTTTGTTTTTTGAGATGGAGCCTCACTCTGTTACGCAGGTTGGAGTGCAGTGGCGTGATCTTAGCTCACTGCACCCTCGCCTCCCAGGACTGCACACTCGCCTCCCAGGTCCAAGTGATTCTCCTTCCTCAGCCATCTGAGTAGCTGGGATCACAGGCATACATCACTACTCCTGGCTATGGCTAATTTTTGTATTTTTTTCTTTTAGTAGAGATGGGGTTTCACCATGTTGGTCAGGCTGGTCTTGAACTCCCAGCCTCAAGTGATTCACCTGCCTCAGCCTCACAAGATTTCACCAGTTATTACATACAATCCTTTAAAAAAAAAACGGGAGTTGTATGTAGTTCTACAGGATTTTATCACATATATAAATTCATATGATCATTATCACGTTTGGGGTATAGAACTCCAGAAGAAACTCCCATGTGCTAGCCATTTATAGTCACACCCCAATCCTAACCCCTGGCAACCACTGATCTGTTCTCCATCACCATACTTTTGTTACTTTGAGAATGTTATATAAGTGGAATCATCTAGTATGTGACCTTTTGAAACCCAATAGTTTTTCAACAGTTACCTCACCGCCCCCTACAGAAGTCTTTAGTTTCTATTGTTGCCATCTTTATGTTCATGAGTACCCCATGTTTAGCTCCCACTTATAAGTGAGAATATGTGGTATTTGGCTTTCTGTTCTTGCATTAATTCACTTAGGATAATGGCCTCCAGCTGCACCCATGTTGCTGCAAGGGACATGATTTTGTTCTTTTTTTATGGCTGGTGTATATGTACCAGATTTTCTTTACCCAGGCCACATTTGATGGGCATCTAGGTTGATTTCATGTCTTTGCTACTGTGAATAGTGCTGCAATGAACATGTGAGTGCATATGTCTTTTTGATAGAACTATTTGTTTTCTTTTGGATAGATACACAGTAATGGGATTCCTGGGTCGAATGGTAGTTCTGTTTTTTTTTTGTTTTTTTTTTGTTTTTGAGACAGAGTCTCGCTTAGTCGCCCAGGCTGGAGTGCAATGGCGCGATCTCGGCTCACTGCAAGCTCCGCCTCCCGGGTTCACGCCATTCTCCTGCCTCAGCCTCCTGAGTAGCTGGGACTACAGGCACCCGCCGCCTCGCCCGGCTAATTTTTTTTGCATTTTTAGTAGAGATGGGGTTTCACCGTGTTAGCCAGGATGGTCTCGATCTCCTGACCTCGTGATCCGCCCGCCTCGGCCTCCCAAAGTGCTGGGATTACAGGCGTGAGCCACCGCGCCCGGCCACAGTTCTGTTTTAAGTTCTTTGAGAAATCTTCAAACTGCTCTTCATAGTGGATAAGCTAATTTGCATTCTCACCAACAGTGTGTAAGTGTTCCCTTTTCTCCACAGCCTTTCCAACATCTGTTGTTTTTTGACTTTTTAATAATAGCCATTCTGGCATCTGACTGATGTGAGATGGCATCTCATTGTGATTTTGATTTGCATTTCTCTGATGATTAGTGATGTGGAGCATTTCTTCATGTTTATTGGCCACTTGTATGTCTTCTTTTGAGAAGTGTCTGTTCATGTCTTTTGCCCATTTGCAAGTGTTTTGTGGTTCTTGTAGAGACATTTCCCCTCCTTGCTTAGATGTCATGATTTTGTTTGTTTTATTTTTATTTTTTGGTGGGATGGGGGGTATGACTATTGTAAATGGGATTGCATTGTTGACTTGTTTGTCCACTTTTTAATTGGACTGCTTACTTATTTACAGTTGAGGTTAGGGATTTCTTATTTATTCTAGATATAAATTCTATGTCAAATATATGTGATTTGCAAATATTTTCTCCCAATCTGTGGCTTCTTTTCTCATTTTCTTAATATCTTTCACAGAGGAAAAGTTTTAATTATGATGAAGTCTAATTTATTAACTTTTTCTTTTTGGGTGGTACTTTTGGTGTCATATCTAAGAACATTTTCCCTAAATTTAGGTCACACAGAATTTCTCTTGTTTTTTCCCTAAGAGTCTTATAGTTCAACATTTGATAAAATTATGCATTTGAAGTTTGTTAATTTTGGCATAAATTGTGAGGTTTAGATCAAGGTCCATTTTGTCTCCTACAGGAGACTAGTTGTGCCATCACCACTTGTTAAAAAGACTATCCTTGCTTCATTAAATTGCTTTTATACCTTTGTCAAAAATTAGTTATCTGTACAAATGTGAGTTTATTTTTACTCTTTTTTGTTCTATTGATCTATGTGTCTATAGTAAGTCTTTAAAAAGCTAATGTGATTACCCTTATTTTATTCTTTTTTTTCAAAATTCTTTTAGCTATTCTAGTTCCTTTGCCTTTCCATATAAATTTTAGAATCAGTTTGTTCATATATAAAAATCTGTTAGAATTTTTATAGGAATTGCATTAAACCAACTGCAGATCAATTTTGAGAGAATTGACGTCTTTGCTCTGTAAAGCCTCCGAATCCATGAGCATGCCGCATCTCTCCAGTTATTTAGGTCGTTAAAACCTTTTTTTGGTCAGACACAGTGACTCATGCCTGTAATCCCAGCACTTTGAGAGGTTGAGGTGGGAGGATCACTTGAGCACAGGAGTTCGAGACCAGCCTCAGCAACATAGTGAGACCTCATCTCTACAAAAAATAGAAAAATTCGCCAGCTGTGGTGGTGCGTGCCTGTAGTCCCAGCTACTGGGGAGGCTGAGGCGAGGTGATTGATTGAGTCTAGGAGGTCAAGGGTATAGTAAGCCATGATTGTGCCACATTGAGTCTGGGAGGTCAAGGATATATAGTAAGCCATGATTGTGCCACATTGAGTCTGAGAGGTCAAGGGTATAGTAAGCCATGATTGTGCCACTGCACTTTAGCCTTGGTGACAGAGCAAGACCCTGTCTCAAATAAAATAAAATGAAATAAAATAAAATAATCAGTATTTTGTAGTTTTTAGCACAAAGATCCTGTGCATGTTTTGTTAGATTTATACCCAAATTTTATTTTATTTTTTTTTAGTGTTATTGTAAATGATCTGGGAAATTGTATTACCTGTGATATTTTTGGACCTTCCCACTATAGCTTTATATTTTATTAAAACATATAGTTTTGACTGAGTGCAGTGGCTCGCACCTGTAATCCCAGCATTTAGGAGGCTGAGGTAGGAGGATCGCTTGAGCCCAGGAGTTCAAGACTAGCCCAGGCAATATAGTGAAACCTCTATCTCTACAAAAAATTTTTAAAAATTAGCTGTGCATGGTGGTGCATGCCTGCAGTCCCAGCTACTCAGGAGGCTGGGCAGGAGGATTGCTTGAGCCCCAGAGTTTGAGGCTGCAGTGAGCTATGATCATGCTACTGCATTCCAGCTGGGTAACAGAACAAGATCCTGTCTCAAACAACAAAATGAAACAAAAACAAATGGGGCGCTCGCTTTAGCAGCACATATACTAAAAATGATACAGAAAAGATTAGCTTGGTCCCTGCACAGGGACGACACTCAAATATTACATATTATAGTTTAAAAAAAAAAGGAGAAACTGAGACTTAGAACAGTCAAGTAATTAATTGCCTAAGGTTACAAAACTGGTAAACAGTAGAGCTGGGATTCAAACCCAGGTGTGGCTTTAGAATCTCTAACATGATGTTAATCACTATACTATGCTGCCCAGAGCAAAACCATCCTGATATACTCTAGTGGCAACTGTTTTTTAAGTTTTGGGTATATATTTTTGCTCAAAAAGTGACAAGACTACTAACTTTATCTTTTATGTTACCCAGATTAAAATTCTTTCAGTAAAAAATGAACTATATAAAATATTAAGATTAATATATTTCATCATCTGCCTTCTTATCTAAGTCAAAGAATTCCCAGGGGGCCTGGCGTGGTGGCTCACACCCGCACTTTGGGAGGCCAAGGTATGAGGATTTAATGAGGCCAGGAGTTCAAGACCAGCCTGGGCGACAGAGTGAGATCCTGTCTTTACGAAAAACATTTTTTTTTTTCTTAAGACCGAGTCTCACTCTGTCGCCCAGGCTGGGAGTGCGGTGGTACGATCTTGGCTCACTGCAACCTCTGCCTCTCAGGCCCAAGCAATTCTCTTGCCTCAGCCTCCTGAGTAGCCGGGATTACAGGCACACGCCACCACACCTGGCTAATTTGTGTATTTTTAGTAGAGACGGGGTTTCACCATGTTGGTCAGGCTGGTCTTGAGCTCCTGACCTTGAGATCTGCCCGCCTCAGCCTCCTAAAGTGCTGGGATTACAAGGCGTGAGCCACCATGCCTGGCCACAAAAAAAATTAAGATCAACTGGGTTTGTTGGTGCATGCCTTTAGTCTTAGCTACTCCAGAGGCTGAGATGGGAGGATCACTTGAGCCCAGGAGTTGGAGGTTATGGTGGGCCATGATGGTCCCACTGCATTCCAGCCTGGGCAACAGAGTAAAACTCTGTCTCTTAAAAAAATTTTAAAAAATAAAAAAAGAATTCCCAAGATATACAACTGTCATAGAATGAGAATAAACACACACACACATTAAACCTCTCATTATCCCTAATAGTTACAAACTGATTTTATTTCTATTTAAGATTACTCAGAAAAAATGTATTGGACTTTTAATTTATGTTAAGAAATTGTTTTAAAAGGCCATCAGAAATTCTATTAAAATCATGAGGCTTTTTTTTTTTTTTTTTAGACAGAGTCTTGCACTGTCACCTTGACTGGAGTGCAGTGGTACAATCTCTGCTCACTGCAACCTCTGCCTCCCAGGTTCAAGTGATTCTCCTACCTCAGCCTCCTGAGTCGCTGGGATTACAGGTGCCCACCACCTGTAGGTGCCCTGCTAATTTTTTGTATTTTTTAGTAGAGACGGGGTTTCACTGTGTTAGCCAGGATGGTCTCAATCTCCTGACCTCAGGTGATCCACCCGCCTCGGCCTCCCAAAATGCTGGGATTACAGGCGTGAGCCACCGCGACCGGCCCATGAGGCTTTTATAAATTATATATGCTACACATTTGCTAATTTAGACAATGTAGTATGCTGTTTATAGAAGTTGACAGCATTGGAGAAGTTAGTCTTGACTCTGTCTCATCTCCAGCCAGGGCTCTTAGACTGTCCCAGAGAAGGTGATGATCACTGACAATAACATGTTGATAAATCTTTGAAGCCTTTCAACTAAGAGAGTCCTGTGGAATCTAAACATAGATCTTATACCTGTCACAAAAATTAACTTAAAATGGATCATACACATAAATGTAAAATGCATAACTTATAAGACTTCTAGAAGATAACATAGGAGGAATCTAGTGACCTTGAATTTGGCGATGAGTTTTAGATACAACTCAAATAGCGTGGAGGAAAAACATTGATAAAATTGACTTTAAACTTGTGTTCTGGGAAAGACAGTAAAGGGAGTTAAAAGGTAAGTCACAAACTGGGAGAAAATCTTTATAAAACACTTGTCTGATAAAGGACTAGTATCCAAAATATACAAAAAACACTTAAAATTCAACAATAAGAAAGTGAACAACCCAATTAAAAAATGAGCAAAAGATCTGAACAGATACCTCAATAAAGAAGATGTAGAGACAGCAAATAAATACATAAAAAGATGCTCAACATCATTTGTCTTTAGGGAATTGCAGATTGAAACAATGAGATACCATTAAAGTCTGTTAGAATGGCCAAATTTAAAAACTGAAAAGCTGGTGAGGATGAAATGCCGGTGAGGATGAAAAACAAAAGAAACTCTAATCTTTGCTGCTGGAAATGCAAAATGATACAGCCGCTTTGGAAAACAGTTTGGCAGTGGTTTACAAGAAAGATAAACATATTCTTACCATATGATCTAGCAATTAATCACATTTCTAGGCGCAATAGACATACCCAGTTGAGTTGTAAACTTAAGTCCACACAGAAACCTGCAAAGGAATGTTTACAGCAGCTTTATTCATAACTGCACCCAAACTGGACGCAATAAATTGTCCCTCAATAGGCGAATGGATGACCAAACTATTGTGGTACATTCATACAATGGAATGTTATTAAGTGATCAAAAGAAAGGAGATATTAAACCAGGAACAGACATGGAGAAAACATAGATGCATATTGTTAAGTAATTGAAAAACCTATATACTCTAACAATTCCAATTATATAACATTCTGGAGGAGGAAAATTATGATGGCACTAAAAAGATCAGTGGTTGTCAGGGGTTGTGGACAGTAGTAAGGGAGGGATGAATAGGTGAAGCAGAGTGGCATTTTAGGGTGGTGAAACTATTCTGTATGCACTGTAATGATGGATACATGATATTATGCATTTGTTAAAGTCTGTAGAACTTTACAGCACAAAAAGTCAACCTCAGTGTGTACAAATTTAACAATAGCTGTCGGAGGTAGGCATGGTGGCTTGTGCCTGCAATCCCAGCTACTTGGGAGGCTGAGGTAAGAAGATCACTTGAGGCCAAGAGTTCAAGTCCAGCTTGGGACTTGAGTTCAAGTCCAGCAACATGGCAAGACCTTGTCTCTAAAAAAAGAAAAAAAAATTTTTAAGAAAAAATAATATAATTCAGGAGGTCATGGGATTTGGGAAAGAAAGCAGACTGTGACAAGAGCATCTAACTATATTACAAATATATGAAACAACCTCACCAAAACGGATGGGGAGAAAAGTGCTCCCATAACTTTGAAAATGACTGGAGTCTGTAAAACTAAAGGCTAAAGGAACTGTATAAGAGTACTTACTCAAGTTGATACAATTTTTCTGCATGGGTTTATAGGTTAATAAATGCATTATTGCTATACTTGTACACTAACATTGAACAACTAAGAAAATAGACAGCAGATAGTGGGAGCCAGGTTTCTCACTGTTGAAGTGGAAATTTTACAGATCAACAAGGGAGGAAGCTAGAATGACCCATGGTAATGGATTAGCATTGAAGGTACTACAAGAGCTCATATATAGTTAGATAGTTGCATGTGGAAATTTTTATAGATGGGTATGTGCAGAAGTTAGTATATACATACTATAAAGTTTGGAAGTTTACAACACCACCACCACTTTTGACTCCAATTGTAAGTTTAGGGGTCCCCAAGATCACCCTCAGGTTGAATAATTCCCTAGAAGTACTCACAGAACTCACTGAAAGCTGTTATATTTACAGTTATGGTTTATTACAGTAAAAGGATAATAAAACCAGCCAAGGGGAGAAGAGTACAGGAGAATTCCTCATGTGAAGCTTCCAGTTTCTTCTCCTCGTGGAGTAATAGACAGTGGTAACTTCCCCCAGCAACAATTTGTGACAACACGCTAGAAGTATTACCAACCAGGTAAGATCATCAAGCCCTGGTGTCCAGAGTTTTTGTTGGGGCTTGGTCACATAGACGTGATTGACCACTCACATGGCTGTTTTTTGTTACAGATACCACATGGCTCAAAACCTCCACCATTAATTACATTGTTAGGATAGGCTATCTGGCATGGCCTAAAGCTCCCAGGTTCACAAGGACCCACTTTTCAGTTAGGCATTATAGGGGCTTAGAGAATACACCCCTGGAGCCAAGGGCAAAAGCCAGACCAATTCAGTAGTAACAAGTACACCTAGTGCTCAGATCTTGGTTTCTAATATGATTCTTCAGTAAGAGTAACCAGGACTCCTTGGAGAAATGGCTGATTCCAGGGATGGGGTAGAAAATGTACAAAACCAGCCTGGGCATCTTGTAGTGGCAGAAAGTAAGAAAGTGCTAAAGAAAAAAAAAAAATCACTGTGAGAGGTATATAAAAGAAGCCAAATGAAAGAGCACCCAATGGGAAAATTTAGAAATATTTGAGCAAAATAAATGAATGAATACCATACTATTGTATTATAACCTGAAGTATAACGTAAATATTCATGATTGTGGTGGATTGCAGCTAATTTGGGCCAGCGTCATTGGTGGTAACATAATTTGCTGAAACAGCCGTGAGTTAAAGAAAGTAAGTGTATTAGAGAGAAAGTATATTGCAAGGAAGCACTGGGCAGCACAGCAGAGAAGAAGCTGCCTGCAAAGAGGTGGGGCTGGAGGAAAGTTTTATAGGATGGAGCTGGAGGGACTACATGTAGAACGAGTTATTTGGGAACAGGATATTGTGCAAACAGGGTGTTTGTAGTTAGCTGTTTCTCAGAACAATTGTTCTCCTCCACCCTGGGGCACCCCACTTGTTGTTGCTAACTTATCAGACTCCACAATGAGTTCATACTGATATATAAATAATTGGATACATTAATAAATGGAAGTGAATAGACAAATCTTTCCGTATGGAATAATGCTAATTAAATTATGTAGATACTCCATCCTAAGGACAGGGAGCATAATTCCCCACTTCTTAAGTGTGCACTGTGCATAGTGACTTCCTTCTGAAGAGTCCCTTATGAAAAGTGGGGAATGGGAGGAAAGAAATAACTTGATGGGAGAGACCTGACAAACACACCTTCAAACCAAGTGATCATGGTCAATATAAACAGACATAAATCATGTTGATATCATATATACCCTCAATATGCTATGATGAAAAATGGCACTTTAAAATGGCAATTTATCTCTGTGATCTTTGTCACAAAAGTCTGTAACACCAATCTAACCATGAGAAAAACAAATTCTTTTTTTTTTTTTTTTTGAGGCAGAGTCTTGCTTTGTCACCCAGACTGGAGTGCAGTTCAGTGGTACAACCTTGACTCACTGCAGCCTCCACCTCCCAGGTTCAAACAATTCTCCTGCCTCAGCCTCCCGAGTAGCTGGGATTACAGGTGCACGCCACCGTAACCAGCTAATGTTTGTGTTTGTTTGTTTGTTGATTTGTTTTTTGTTTTGAGACATAGTCTTAACTCTGTTGCCCAGGCTGGAGTGCAGTGGCATGACCTCGGCTTACTGCAGCCTTTGCCTCCTGGGTTCAAGCGATTCTCCTGCCTCAGCCTCCTGAGTAGCTAGAACTACAGATGTGCGCCACCACGCCTGGCTAATTTTTCTATTTTTTAGTAAAGATGGGGTTTCACCATATTGGCCAGGCTGGTCTTGAACTCCTGACCTCGTGATCCGCCCTCCTCGGCCTCCCAAAGTGCTGAGATTACAGGCATGAGCGGCCGTGCCTGGCCAATTTTTGTATTTTTAATAGAGACGGGGTTTCCCCATGTTGGGTAGGCTGGTCTCAAACTCCTGACCTTAAGTGATCCACCCACCTTGGCCTCCCAAAGTACTGGGACTACAGCCGTGAGCCACCATGTCCGGCCTGAGAAAAATAAATTCTAATAGAGGGCCATCCTACAGTATACCTGACCAGAACTCTTTAAAACTGTCAAGATCCTCAGAAAGAGAGTCTGAGAAACAGTCACAGCTAAGAGATAACTAAGGAGACGCGACAAGTAAACGTAATATAGCGGCATCCTGAATGGGATATTGGAACAGAAAAAGGACGTTAAGTAAAAACTAAGGAAATCAAACTATGGACCAGTTAATAATAACTTTTCAGTATTCATTCATTAATTGTAATGAGTGAGCCATACTAACGTAAGCTGTTAATAATAGGGGAAAATGGAAAATGTGTGTGTATGTTGGGGGTATATGAAAATGCTATACTATCTGCTCAATTTGTAAATCAAAATCCCATTTGCCAGGCGCAGTGGCTCATGCCTGTAATCCCAGCACTTTGGGAAGCCAAGGCAGGTGGATCACTTGAGGTCAAAAGTTTGAGACCAGCCTGATCAACATGGTGAAACCCCGTCTCTATTGAAAATACAAAATTAGCCAGGTTTGGTGGTGCATGCCTGTAATCCTAGCTACTCCGGAGTCTGAGGCAGAAGAATCTCTTGACTCTTGGGGGTAGAGGTTGCAGCGAGCCGAGATCACACCATTGCACTCCAGCCTGGGCAACAAGAGCAAAAACTCTGTCTCAAAAAAACAAAAACAAAACAAAACAAAAAACTGTTTAGAATGTTTTGTTTTGATTTTAAAAATAATTATAATTTTAAAAACTGTAGAACAGGCCAAGTGCAGTGACTCCCGCCTGTAATCCTAGCACTTTGGGAGGCCGAGGCAGGCGGATCACAAGGTCAGAAGATCGAGACCATCCTGGCTACACGGTGAAACTGTCTACTAAAAACACAGAAAAAATTAGTTGGGCATGGTGGCAGGCGCCTGTAGTCCCAGGATGGAGAATGGCGTGAACCTGGGAGGTGGAGAACCTGGGAGGCGTGAACCTGGGAGGCAGAGCTTGCAGTGAACTGCGATTGCGCCATTGCTCTCCAGCCTGGGCGACAGAGCGAGACTCCCTCTCAAAATAAATAAATAAATAAATAAAATTTAAAATAAAAAACTAACTGGGCTTGGTGGTGCACATCTGTAGTCCCAGCTATACTCGGAAGGCTGAGGCAGGAGAATTGCTTGAACCCGGGAGGTAGAGGTTGCAGTGAGCCGAGATCGCACCACTTAGCCTGGGCGACAGAGAGAGACCCTGTCTAAAAAATAAAAATAAAACTGTAGAATAAGGTTGGGCACAGTGGCTCACACCTGTAATCCTAGCACTTTGGGAGGCCGAAGCAAGCGGATTGCTTGAGCCCACGAATCTGAGACAAACCTGGGCAACATGGTGAAACTCTGTGTCTAAAAAAATAATAAAAATGTGTATATATATAATATATATGTGTGTATATATATATTATATATATATGCATAATTTAGCTGGGCGTGGTGGTGTGTGCCTAGAGTCCCAGCTGCTCAGGAGGTTGAGATGGGAGGATCAACTGAGCCCTGAAGGTTGAGGATGCACTGAGCCATGATCATGCCAGTGCACTCCAGCCTGGGCACAGAGCTAGACTCTGTCTCAAAAAAAAAAAAAAAGAAAAAAAAAATTGTGAAACAATGGTTGTAGGGGAAATGACGTATGAAAAAGTGATTTGTCATAAATGGGATCCCCTAAGCATACAATGTAAACAAATATCTGACCTTCAAAGGAGGGTACAGAGTATGCTTTGCAAGTCTTTAGGCAGAGCATTATAATTTTGTCACATACCTTTCTATACGTCATATAGAGTTAAATACAGAGATATATTATTTTGGGAATTAAGTTCTTAAGAATTATAATACTATTTTTTGAGAAATGTATTTCAACTGTCATTTTACTGAAGGACTGGAGGTCCTGGGATATTAGAGAATTTCACTTATTACAAAGATTAAAAGCAAACATGATAAATATTTACAAATATATTGAATTATTATCTGAATTTATTGTGAAGATTTTCTAATATGATGAGTTGATTTTAAAAGTTACCAAGGATTTCTGGTATAAAAAATACAATAGCTAATTGTAATTTATATTTAAAATGAGTGTGAAAGTGAATAATAAAGGTAACAGTAAAAGGAAGAAAATAAAATTATAATAAAGAAGAGAACATAATGCTTACAGATTAAAAATGATATAAAGGGATAACTTTTCAGAAGAGATTAAAAACTATCTAGAATAATATAATATACATTGTGTGACTGCTGGATTTTATGAGTACATTCTTCAGCCTCTTATTTAGTTTGTAAAGAAATAGTGACTGTTTCCCTCATTAATGGCAAGTGTAAATAGCCGAGGTGGGCGTTCAAAGACAATTTACCACCTCCCTACATGGGGCTTTGGAAGGTTGTCACTAAACTAATTATTTCCATGAAAATGTGTTAATGGAATTTCACGGTTGAGTCTTACTTCTACCTAGAGTCTTTTGTAGAGGCAATATATTTTATAAAACTGCATGGAGAAAGATATAAGCAATCAATCTTTAGAGTAGTAGACTTTTGTAAAAACATGATTGCTATTGTATTTGTACCCTAATAAGAAATCTAGCAGTCTTCTAGCAAAGAACATCACAAGAGCTTACAGAAAATTTGTTTTGAACTAAGAGACTAAAGAGACATAGAGACCAAATTTTTAAAGTTAAAATATTTCTATCGATAACCTTTTATTCAAGTATTATTGAGTGTTATTTTCATTAGATAATGGCACTGGCTTCTCATATATATTGCATATAGTATTGCAGTCTGGGAATTGCAGTCACTTTCCTCCATTAGAGTAAGCTCTACCTGTGTCTGAATGCCCAGTCTTAACAGTGTTGCTAATCACTTATGCGAAATGTGTGACCAAGTCTACATTTGCTGGAAATTTCTGACATTGTAAATATTTGGATATATTGTTGTAATCATCAATTAGTATTTTCAGGAAGGAACCAGGGGTAACATATAGCAACCTAGCAAGTGGATTTACTTTTACAGATTCATTCCTCTATAATTCTGTTCATGGTTCATGGGTTTTTTTTTTTTTCCAGTTTCTTTTATTGTGGTAAAATATACATAACAAAATGTTCTGTCTTACCCATTTTTAAGTATACAATTTATTGGTATTAAGGTATTAAGTACATTAATATTATTGCACAACTATCACCACCATTCATCTCCAGAACTCTTTTCATTTTGCAAAACTGAAACTTTCTATCAATTAAACAGTAACTTCTCATTCCTTTCTCCTTCTAACCCCTGGCAACCATCATTCTGCTTTTTGACTCTATGATTTTGACTACAATAAATAACTAATTTAAGTGGAATTATACAGTATTTATCTTTTTGTGACCAGTTTATTTCAGTTAACATGATGTCCTCATCAAGGTTCACTCATATTGTGGCATATATTAGAATTTATTTTTGTTTGTTTGTTTGTTTGTTTTTGAGACAGAGTCTCGCTCTGTTGCTAGGGTGGAATGCAGTGGCGCGAACTTGGCTCACTGCATGCTCCTCCTCCCAGGTTCATGCGATTCTCCTAGCTCAGCCTCCCGAGTAACTGGGACTACAGGTGTGCGCTATCACACCTAGCTAACTTTTGTAATTTTAGTAGAGATGGGGCTTCTCCGTGTTGGCCAGGCTGGTCTCGAACTCCTGACCTCAGGTGATCTGCTGACCTCGGCCTCCCAAAGTGTTGGTATTACAGGCGTGAGCCACCGTGCCCGGCCAAAATTTATTTCCTTTTTAAGGCTGAATAATATTCTGTTGTATATATGTACCACATTTTGCTTATCCATTCATCAGTCAATTGATACCTGGGTTGTTTCCATGTTTTAGCTACTGTGAATAATGCTGCTATGATAACAAATGTTATGATTATAAATGTATAAGTATCTCTTTGGGACCCAATTCTTTTGAGTGTATACCCATAGAATTGCTGGGTCATTTGCTAATTCTGTTTTTAACTCTTTGAGGAAACTGTTTCCACAGTGGCTGTACTATTTTACATTTTCTTTTCTTTTTTCTATTATTATAATTTAAGTTCTTTTTTTTTTTTTTTTTTTTTTTTTGAGACGGAGTCTCGCTTTGTCGCCCAGGCTGGAGTGCAGTGGCCGGATCTCAGCTCACTGCAAGCTCCGCCTCGCGGGTTTACGCCATTCTCCTGCCTCAGCCTCCCGAGTAGCTGGGACTACAGGCGCCCACCACCTCGCCCGGCTAGTTTTTTGTATTTTTAGTAGAGACGGGGTTTCACCATATTAGCCAGGATGGTCTCGATCTCCTGACCTCGTGATCCGCCCGTCTCGGCCTCCCAAAGTGCTGGGATTACAGGCTTGAGCCACCGCGCCCGGCCTAATTTAAGTTCTAGGGTACATGTGCACAGCATGCAGGTTTGTTACATATGTATACATGTGCCATGTTGGTGTGCTGCACCCGTTAACTTGTCATTTACATTAGGTATATCTCCTAATGCTATCCCTCCCACCTCCCCCCACCCTATGACAGGCCCTGGTGTATGATGTTCCCCAACCTGTGTCCAAGTGTTTTCACTGTTCAGTTCCCACCTATGAGTGAGAATATGCAGTGTTTGGTTTTCTGTCCTTGTGATAGTTTCCTCAGAATGATGGTTTCCAGCTTCATCCATGTCCCTATAAAGGACATGAACTCATCCTTTTTTATGACTGCATAGTTTCCATGGTATATATGTGCCACATTTTCTTAATCCGGTCTATATCATTGATGGACATTTGGGTTGGTTCCAAGTCTTTGCTGTTGTGAATAGTCCCGCAATAAACATACATGTGCATGTGCCTTTATAGCAGCATGATTTATAATCCTTTGGGTATATGCCCAGTAATGGGATTGCTGGGTCAAATGGTATTTCTAGTTCTAGATCCTTGAGGAATTGGCACACAGTCTTCCATGATGGTTGAACTAGTTTACAGTCCCACCAGCAGTGTAAAAGCGTTCCTATTTCTCCACATCATCTCCAGCACCTGTAGTTTCCTGACTTTTTAATGATCGCCATTCTAACTGGTGTGAGATGGTATCTCATTGTGGTTTTGCTTTGCATTTCTCTGATGGCCAGTGATGATGAGCGTTTTTTCATGTGTCTGTTGGCTGCATAAATGTCTTCTTTTGAAAAGTGTCTGTTCATATCCTTTGCCCACTTTTTGATGGGGTTTGATTTTTTTCTTGTAAATTTGTTTCAGTTCTTTGTAGATTCTGGATATTAGCCCTTTGTCAGATGGGTAGATTATAAAAATTTTCTCCCATTCTGTAGGTTGCCTATTCACTCTGGTGGTAGTTTCTTTTGCTGTGCAAAGCTCTTTAGTTTAATTAGATCCCATTTGTCTGTTTTGGCTTTTGTTGCCATTGCTTTTGGTGTTTTAGTCATGAAGTCCTTGCCCATGCCTATGGCCTGAATGGTATTGCCTAGATTTTCTTCTAGGCTTTTTATGGTTTTAGGTCTAACCTTTAAGCCTTTAATCCATCTTGAATTAATTTTTGTATAAGGTGTAAGGAAGGGATCTGATTTCAGCTTTCTACATATGGCTAGCCAATTTTCCCAGCACCATTTATTAAATAGGGAATCCTTTCCCCATTTCTTGTTTCTCTCAGGTTTGTCAAAGATCAGATGGTTGTAGATGTGTGGTATTATTTCCGAGGGCTCTATTCTGTTCTATTGGTCTATATCTCTGTTTTGGTACCAATACCATGCTATTTTGGTTACTGTAGCCTTGTAGTATAGTTTGAAGTCAGGTAGCGTGATGCCTCCAGCTTTGTTCTTTTGGCTTAGGATTGTCTTGGCAATGTGAGCTCTTTCTTGTTTCCATATGAATTTTAAGTAGTTTTTTCCAATTCTGTGAAGAAAGTCATTGGTAGCTTAATGGGTATGGCATTGAATCTATAAATTACCTTGGGCTGTATGGCCATTTTCACAATATTGATTCTTCCTATCCATGAGCATGGAATGTTCTTCCATTTGTTTGTATCCTCTTTTATTTCGTTGAGCAGTGGTTTGTAGTTCTCCTTGAAGAGGTCCTTCACATCCCTTGTAAGTTGGATTTCTAGGTATTTTATTCTCTTTGAAGCAGTTGTGAATTGGAGCTCGCTCATGATTTGGCTCTCTGTTATTGATGTATAGGAATGCTTGTGATTTTTGCACATTGATTTTGTATGCTGAGACTTTGCTGAAGTTGCTTATCAGCTTAAGAAGGTTCTGGGCTGAGACGATGGGATTTTCTAAATATACAATCATGTCATCAGCAAACAGGACAATTTGACTTCCTCTTTTCCTAATCAAATACCCTTTGTTTCTTTCTCTTGCCTGATTGCCCTGGCCAGAACTTCTAACACTATGTTGAATAGGAGTGGTGAGACTCAGTTTCCGGTCCGGCGAACACCAAAGTCCAGGAATCTAAGCATTTTCAGTTTCTGGGATTGTTAGGAAGCTGCAGAAGCGAGATGGAGGTGGACGCACCGGGTGTTGATGGTCGAGATGATCTCCGGGAGCGGCGAGGCTTGAGCGAGGGAGCAGGGCAGAACCTCGATGTGCGGCCTCGGTCTGGGGCAAACGGGCTTCCCAAACACTCCTACTGGTTGGACCTCTGGCTCTTCATCCTTTTCGATGTGGTGGTGTTTCTCTTTGTGTATTTTTTGCCATGACTCGTTTGCTGATATCTAAATTAAGAAGTTGGTTCTTGAGTGAATTCTGAAAATGGCTACAAACTTCTTGAATAAAGAAGACAAGACTCTCAACAGAAGAATTTCACATCTCCAAGGGACCCTTCCTTTCATTTTACACTTTGTTACTAATTTGCAGAACTCTATTAAATGGGTAGGATTTCACCCATTCCTAGCTAAGTTGTTAAAATTAAACCATTTGGTTCGTGTTTAAAAACTTTCCAACAACATCTAATGGCTTTACAGGAGCTGAATATAAAAGCATTTATACTTAAAAAAAAAAAAAAAAAAAAAAAAAGGAGTGGTGAGAGAGGGCATCCCTGTCTTGTGCAAGTTTTCAAAGGGAATGCTTCCATTTTTTGCCCATTCAGTATGATACTGGCTGTGGGTTTGTTATAAATAGCTCTTATTATTTTGAGATACATCCCACCAATACCTAGCTTATTGAGAGTTTTTAGCATGAAGGGCTGTTGAATTTTGTCAAAGGTCTTTTCTGTGTGTATTGAGATAATCATGTGGTTTTTTTTTGTTTTTGTTTTTTTTTTTGTTTTTTTTTTTTTGAGACAGAGTCTCGCTCTGTTGCCCAGGCTGGAGTGCTGTGGCCGGATCTCAGCTCACTGCAAACTCTGCCTCCCGGGTTCCCGCCATTCTCCTCAGCCTCCCGAGTAGCTGGGACTCCAGGCACCCGCCACCTCGCCCAGCTAGTTTTTTGTATTTTTTAGTAGAGATGGGGTTTCACCGTGTTAGCCAGGATGGTCTTGATCTCCTGAACTCATGATCTGCCCATCTCGGCCTCCCAAAGTGCTGGGGTTACAGGCTTGAGCCACTGCGCCTGGCCAATCATGTGGTTTTTGTCTTTGGTTCTGTTTATGTGATGGATTACGTTTATTGATTTGCGTATGTTGAACCAGCCTTGCATCCCAGGGATGAAGCCCACTTGATCATGGTGGATAAGCTTTTTGATGTGCTTCTGGATTCAGTTTGCCAGTATTTTATTGAGGATTTTTGCATTGATGTTCATCAGGAATATTGTCTAACATTTTTTGTTGTGTCTCTGCCAGGCTTTGGTATCAGGATGATGTTGGGCTCATAAAATGAATTAGGGAGGATTCCCTCTTTTTCTATTGATTGAAATAGTTTCAGAAGGAATGGTACCAGCTCCTGTTTGTACCTCTGGTAGAATTCGGCTGTGAATCCGTCTGGTCCTGAACTTTTTTTGGTTGGTAGGCTATTAATTATTGCCTCAATTTCAGAACCTGTATTGGTCTATTCAGGGATTCAGCTTCTTCCTGGTTTAGTCTTGGGAGGGTGTATGTGTCCAGGAATTTACCCATTTCTTCTAGATTATTTGCATAGAGGTGTTTACAGTATTCTCCGATGGTAGTTTGTATTTCTGTGGGATTGGTGGTGATATCCCCTTTATTATTTTTTATTGCATCTATTTGATTCTTCTCTCTTTTCTTCATTAGTCTTACTAGCAGTCTGTAAATTTTGTTGATCTTTTTAAAAACCAGCTCCTGGATTCATTGATTTTTTGAAGGGTTTTTTGTATCTCTATCTCCTTCAGTCCTGCTCTGATCTTAGTTATTTCTTGCCTTCTGCTAGCTTTTGAATGTGTTTGCTGTTGTTTCTCTAGTTCTTTTAATTGTGATGTTAGGGTGTCAATTTTAGATCTTTCCTGCTTTCTCTTGTGGGCATTTAGTGCTATAAATTTCCCTCTACACACTGCTTTAAATGTGTGCCAGATACTCTGGTATGTTGTGTCTTTGTTCTCATTGGTTTCAAAGAACATCTTTATTTCTGCCTTCATTTCGTTATGTACCCAGTAGTCATTCAGGAGCAGGCTGTTCAGTTTCCATGTAGTTGAGTGGTTTTGAGGGAGTTTCTTTTTTTTTTTTTTTTTTTTTTGAGACGGAGTCTTGCTCTGTCACCCAGGCTGGAGTGCAGTGGCCGGATCTCAGCTCACTGCAAGCTCCGCCTCCCGGGTTTACGCCATTCTCCTGCCTCAGCCTCCCAAGTAGCTGGGACTACAGGCGCCCGCCACCACGCCCGGCTAGTTTTTTTTTGTATTTTTTAGTAGAGACGGGGTTTCACCGTGTTAGCCAGGATGGTTTCGATCTCCTGACCTCATGATCCGCCCGTCTCGGCCTCCCAAAGTGCTGGGATTACAGGCTTGAGCCACCGCGCCCGGCCTTGAGGGAGTTTCTTAATCCTGAGTTCTAGTTTGATTGCACTGTGGTCTGAAAGACAGTTTGTTATAATTTCTGTTCTTTTACATTTGCTGAGGAGTGCTTTACTTCCAACTATGTGGTCAATTTTGGAATAAGTGTGATGTGGTGCTGAGAAGAGTGTATATTCTGTTGATTTGGGGTGGAGAGTTCTGTAGATGTCTTTTAGGTCTGCTTGGTGCAGAGCTGAGTTCAATTTCTGGATATCCGTGTTAACTTTCTGTCTCGTTGATCTGTCTAATGTTGACAGTGGGGTGTTAGAGTCTCCCATTATTATTCTGTGGGAGTCTAAGTCTCTTTGTAGGTCTCCAAGGACTTGCTTTATGAATCTGGGTGCTTCTGTATTAGGTGCATATATATTTAGGATAGTTAGCTCTTCTTGTTGAATTGATCCCTTTACCATTATGTAATGGCCTTGTTTGTCTCTTTTGATCTTTGTTGGTTTAAAGTCTGTTTTATTAGAGACTAGGATTGCAACCCCTGCTTTTTTGTTTTGTTTTGTTTTCCATTTGCTTGGTAGATCTTCCTCCATCCCTTTATTTTGAGCCTATGTGTGTCTCTGCATGTGAGATGGGTCTCCTGAATACAGCACACTGATGGGTCTTTACTCTTTATCCATTTTGCCACTCTGTGTCTTTTAATTGGAGCACTTAGCCCATTTACATTTAAGGTTAATATCATTATGTGTGAAGTTGATCCTGTCATTATGATGTTAGCTGGATATTTTGCTCGTTAGTTGATGCAGTTTCTTCCTCACATTGATGATCTTTACAATTTGGCATATTTTTGTGGTCGCTGGTACCAGTTGTTCCTTTCCATGTTTACTGCTTCCTTCAGGAGCTCTTGTAAGGCAGGTCTGGTGGTGACAGAATCTCTCAGCATTTGTTTGTCTGTAAAGAATTTTATTTTTCCTTCACTTAGGAAGCTTAGTTTGGCTGGATATGAAATTCCAGGTTGAAAATTCTTTTCTTTAAGAATGTTGAATATTGGCCCCTACTCTCTTCTGGCTTGGAGAGTTTCTGCCAAGAGATCCGCTGTTAGTCTGATGGGCTTCCCTTTGTGGGTAACCCAATCTTTCTCTCTGGCTGCCCTTAACATGTTTTCCTTCATATCAACTTTGGTAAATCTGACAATTATGTGTCTCAGAGTTGCTCTTCTCAAGGATTATCTTTGTGGCATTCTCTGTATTCCTGAATTTGAATGTTGGCCTGCCTCGCTAGGTTGGGGAAGTATTCCTGGATAATATCCTGAAGAGTGTTTTCCAACTTGGTTCCATTCTCCCCATCATTTTCAGGTACACCAATCAGACGTAGATTTGGTCTTTTCATGTAGTCCTATATTACTTGGAGGCTTTGTTCATTTCTTTTTACTGTTTTTTCTCTAAACTTCTCGCTTCATTTCATTCATTTGATCTTCAATCACTGATACCGTTTCTTCCACTTGATCAAATCAGCTACTGAAGCTTGTGCATTCATCACGTAGTTCTCGTGCCATGGTTTTCAGCTCCATCAGGTCATTTAAGGACTTCTCTATACTGTTTATTCTAGTTAGCTATTCATCTAATCTTTTTTCAAGGTTTTTAGCTTCTTTGCGATGGGTTCAAACATCCTCCTTTAGCTCAGAGTAGTTTGTTATTACCAATCATCTGAAGCCTTCCTCTCTTAACTTGTCAAAGTCATTCTCCGTCCAGCTTTGTTCTGTTGCTGGCGAGGAGCTGCGTTCCTTTGGAGGAGAAGAGGCACTCTGATTTTTAGAATTTTCAGCTTTTCTGCTCTGGTTTCTCCCCATCTTTGTGATTTTATCTACCTTTGGTCTTTGACGATGGTGATGTACAGATGGGGTTTTGGTGTGGATGTCCTTTCTGTTAGTTTTCCTTCTAACAGTCAGAACCCTCAGTTGCAGGTCTGTTGGAGTTTGCTGGAGGTCCACTCCAGACCCTGTTTGTCTGGGTATCATCAGCGGAGGCTGCAGAACAGCAAATATTGCAGAATGGCAGATGTTGCTGCCTGATCCTTCCTCTGGAAGCTTCATCTCAGAGGGGCACCCGGCTGTATGAGGTGTCAGTCGGCCCCTACTGGGAGGTGTCTCCCAGTTAGGCTACTCAGGGGTCAGGGACCCACTTGAGGAGGCAGTCTGTCTGTTCTCAGATCTCAAACTCCATGCTGGGAGAACCACTACTCTCTTCAAAGCTGTCAGACAGGGACGTTTAAGTCTACAGAAGTTTCTGCTGCCTTTTGTTCAGCTATGCCCTGCCCCCAGAGGTGGAGCCTATAGAGGCAGGCAGGCCTCCTTGAGCTATTGTGGGCTCCACCCAGGTCAAACTTCCCAACCACTTTGTTTACCTACTCAAGCCTCAGCAGTGGCGGACACCCCTCCCCCAGCCTTGCTGCTGCCTTGCAGTTCAATCTCAGACTGCTGTGCTGCAGTGGGTGAGGCTCCATGCACGTGGGACCCTCCAAGCCAGGCATGATATATGATCTCCTGGTGTGCCATTTGCTAACGCCATTGGAAATGCGCAGTATTAGGCTGGGAGTGTCCCCACGGCTTCCCTTTGCTAGGAAAGGGCATTCCCTGACCCCATGCATTTCCTGGGTGAGGCGATGCCCTGTCCTGCTCTGTGGGCTGCACCTACTGTCTGATAAGCCCCAGTGAGATGAACCCAGTACCTCAGTTGGAAATGCAGAAATCACCCATCTTCTGTGTTGCTCATGCTGGGAGCTGCAGCCTGGAGCTGTTCCTATTTGGTCATCTTGGAACCCCTATTTTACATTTTCAGCAGTGCACAGGGTTCTGATTTCTCCACATCCTTGCCAATGATTGTTATTTTCTGTTTTTCTGATAGTAGCCATCCTAGTTAGTATGTACCTCATTATAATTTTGATTTGTGTTTTCCTAATGATTAGTGATATTGAACTTTTTTTTAAATGTGCTTTATGACCATTTGTACATCTTTTTTTTTTTTTTTGAGACAGAGTCTCACTCTGTCACCAGGCTGGAGTGCAGTGGCATGATCTTGGCTCACTGCAACTTCCACCTCCTGGGTTCAAGCGATTCTCCTGGCTCAGCCTCCTGAGTATCTGGGACTACAGGTGCATGCCACCACACCCAGGTAATTTTTATATTTTTAATAGAGATGGGGTTTCACCATGTTGGCCAGGATGGTCTTGATATCTTGACCTTGTGATTCGCCTGCCTTGGCCTCCCAAAGTGCTGGGATTACAGGCATGAGCCACCACGCTCAGCCTACCATTTGTATATCTTCTTTGGAGAAATGTCTATTCAAGTCATTTGCCCAGTTTTTAATCGGGTGGTTTGGTTTTTATATTGTTGAGTTCTGTATTAACTCCTTGTCATGTATATGATTTGCAAATATGTTCTCTGATTTTGTGGGTTGTCTTTCTCCTCTGTTGATAGTGTCTTTTGATGCACAAAATTTTTAAATTTTCATAAAGTCCAGTTTGTCTATTTTTTTGTTGTTGCCTGTATCTTTGGTGTCATATCTAAGAAAGCATTGCTGCATCCAAGGTTTTGCTTTCTTCTTTCTTGACTTATGTTTTTTTAAATAATAATTTTATAGTATTAGGTATTACATTTAGGTCATGGAGCCATTTGGGGTTAATTTTAGCATATAGTATTAGGTAAGGTCCAATTTCATTCTTTTGCATGTGGATATCCAGTTTTCCCAGATCCGTTTGTTGAAAAGACTGTCTTTTTCTCCACTGAATGGTCTTGACACCCTTGTCAAAAATCACTTAACCGTATATGCAAGGATGCATTTCTGGACTCCCTATTGTATTTCGTTGTTCTACGTATGTGTCTGTCTTTATGTCAGTACTATTCTGCTTTGATTACTGTAGCTTTGTAGTAACTTTTGAAATCAGAAAGTGTGTCCAGGCATGGTGGCTCACCCCTGTAATCCCAGCACTTTGGGAGGCTGAGGTGGGTGGATCACCTGAGGTCAGGGGTTTAAGACCAGCCTGTCCAACATGGTGAAACGCCATGTCTACTGAAAATACAAAAATTAGTTGGGTATGATGGCACACGTCTGTAATCCCAGCTATTCCTCAGGAGGCTGAGGCACTAGAATCACTTGAACCTGGAAGGCAGAGGTTGCAGTGAGCCGAATCGCACCACTGCACTCCAGCCTGGATGACAGAGTGAGACTCCGTCCCAAAAAAAGAAAAGAAATGTGAAGTGTGACTCCTCCAGCATTGTTTTTCCTTTTCAGGATTATTTTGGCTATTTGGAGTCCCTTGAAATTCCATATAAATATTAGGATGAGTTTGTCTATTTCTACAAAAACCATTATTTGGATATTGATAGAGATTGCATTAAATCAGCATATCACTTTGGATAGTATTGACATCTGAACAATATTAACCCCTTCAATTCATGAACATGGAATGTCTTTTGTTTATGTCCTCTTTAATGTCTTTCAAAAATGTTGTAGTGGTTTTCATTGTATTGCTTCTCTGGTTAATACCTGAGTATTTTATTCTTTTTGGTGCTGCTATAAATAGAATTGTTTTCTTAATTTCCTTTTCAGATTGTTCACATTTAGTGAATAGAAATGCAACTGATTTTTGTGTGTTGACTTTGTATCCTGCCACTTTGATGAATTTGTTAGTTTTTTTTTTTTTAAGATGGAGTTTCACTCTTGTTGCCCAGGCTGGAGTGCAATGGCATGATCTCTGCTCACCACAACCTCGCCTCCCAGGTTTAAGCGATTCTCCTGCCTCCGCCTCCCGAGTAGCTGAGATTACAGGCATGAGCCACCATGCCCAGCTAATTTTGTATTTTTAGTAGAGACGGGGTTTCTCCACGTTGGTCAGGCTGGTCTTGAACTCTCAACTTCAGGTGATCCGCCCGCCTCGGCCTCCCAAAGTGCTGGGATGACAAGTGTGAGCCACCACACCCGGCCGAATTTGTTAGTTCTAACGTGTGTGTGTGTTTGTAATCTTTAGGATTTTCTACATATAGGATCATATTATCTGTAAAGAGATAATTTTACTTTTTTCTTACTAATTTGGATGCCTTTTACTTCTTTTTCTTGCCTAATTTCTCTATTACTTCCAGCACTCTGTAGAATAGAAGTAGACAAGCAGGCAACCTTGCCTTGTTCCCAATCGTAGAGGAAAAGCTTTTAGTCTTTTCATCATCGAATGTAGTGCTTTTTGTGGCTTTTTTATATATGACTTTTATTATAGTGAGGCAGTTTCCTTCTATTCTTAGTTTTTTTTAGTGTTTTTATCATTACAGGGTTTTTTGAATTTTGTCAAACATCAATTGAGATGATCATATGGGTTTTTTCCTTCATTTTGTTAATGTGGTGCATTACATTGTTTGATTTTTCATGTGTTGAGCCATCCTTACAGTTCAGGAATAAGTCCCATTGAGTCATGGTGTATAATTATTTTAATATGCTGCTGAATTCTGTTTCTAGTATTTTGTCTCATGGTTCACGATTTTCAACCAAGTGAGATAAATTATTTAAAATGGTATAACATGAGGTCACAGGGCAAACTGCTGCTCACAAAATTGGAGATACCAACAGGTGAAAATAGAGAATCACAGCTTAGTAAAGCAGAAACCCACAAGTAGCAACCTCTGCAGGTACCAGTATCAAGGTAGGGAAATCTGAATTGTAATTGATGTATTCCTGGAAACTCAAGTGCAGACAACTCTGAGAGTTAAAACTTTAGGGGAACCCAGTCATATGGGTGCTCTGACACTTTTGTGAGTTTTACCTCCAAGAGCTCTATCAAATTCTCACAGTGAATATCAAAGAAAAATCCCCATGTGCTTCTGGAAGGGAAAGGGGAAAAGGAACCATGTGGAAATACACCAGAACACTTTGCTCTTCTTAACAAGGTCTCCCCTAGGGAGAAGCTAGTTAATTAAATAGAATCTAACCTGCTAGGGTTTTGTTAGAGCCTAACTGACCTGGGATAAGCTGCATACCCAACTCCAGCCCACTCTATACATCCTGCCCCAACAAAGGGCTAAGGAGTGGGGTAGACTGAGAAGCAACATGAAGTTCACAGTCTGGAGTTACAGGCTCAGTGAAAGACAGAAACCTAATGATAGGACTATAGAATGCTTTTCCTTCCTCCACATCTTGCTACCACATTACTAAAGGCCTATTTATAGCAATTCCTTTTACCCAGTACATCATGTCTGGCTATTAAGAAAAATTACAAGACATACTAAAAGGCAAAAACACAGTTTGAAGAGAGAGAGCAAGTATCATAACTAGATATGGCAGGGATGTTGGAATTATCAGACCAGAAATTTTGTAGCAAGTTTTAGGACCTACTTATAAGTTAGGACCTTAAAGATAAATTTTTTAAATATATAGAGAAATTTCAATTATAGATGAATTTTAGTTCATAATAGTAAGAAAGCATCCTACATTTCTCAGCTTATGAAGCAAATTATCTGCAGTATTACCGAGTCCTTTAGAATTAATCTTTTTGGTTACTAATTCTTGCTTGATGGACATTAGTACCAGCCCAGTGAGTCTTCTCCTATGGTGCAGTATGAATTCTTTTAGACAACACAGACTAGATGTTTATTGCTATACAGGTTTACCAAAGCAATATGTAGAAGATATATAGGGAAAATTGTTATGAATAGCATGCTGAATAAACAAATAGCCAAAATCAATAATGTACTTAATATGGTCATGGAAATTGAACTTTGGTATTTCCAGTGAAATCAAACTTTTGAGGTATATCTTATCTGTGAACTTGTATGTATTTAGATATCGCAGTATCTAAAAACTTACTCCATTTAAGTGGTAATTGTGAAATATTTTTTCATTTTGCTAATAATTCTCTGGAAAATAATTAATCTTGAGTTCTGTATTCTAATGTTTAGTAATGTGTGTTCATTTTATTTATTTTATTTTTTTGAGATGGAGTTTTGCTCTTGTTGCCCAGGCTGTCATGCAATGGTGCGATCTCGGCTCACTGCAGTCCCCACCTCCCGGGTTCAAGCAGTTCTCCTGCCTCACCCTCCTAGAAGCTGGGACTACAGGCATGTACCACCACGCCTGGCTAATTTCGTATTTTCAGTAGAGACAGGATTTCTCCATGTTGGTCAGGCTGGTCACGATATATGTTCATTTTGTGTCTTCCAACAATTAAGAGAAAATTACCTGAATGGTAATTGTTATGGGCTGAATTGTCTCCACAAAATTCATATATTGAGGTTTTAATCCCCAGCACCTCAGAATGATATAGGACCCTTAAGGAGGTAATTAACGTTAAGTGAAGTCATTAAGGTGAGTCCTAATCCATTATGACTGGTCTCATTACAAGAAGAAAAGATTAGGGCACAAATAGAGAAAAGACCACATGAAGACAGAGGGAAAAGATAGCAATTTATAAGCCAAACATAGAGGCCTCAATAAATCAATCCTGATGACATCTGGATCTGGCACTTCTCATCTCCAGAACTGTGAGAAAATGTTCTGTTGTTAAGTCACCCAGTCTGTGGTACTTTGTTATTGCAGCCCTAGCAAACTAATACAGTAATGATAGTAATTTTCCCCATAGGGAAATTTTCTTCTCTATATGGAAGTTTTTTTAAGATTAAAAATTTGGAAATAATTTTAAATTTACAGAAAAGTTGCAACAATAGTCCAGAGAACACCCGTATACTCTTTACTCAGTTTAACCTATTTTTTGCCCCATTTGCTTTATACTTTGTCTCTCTGCTTATTCATATATATATATATATATATATATATATATATAATTTGAACCATTTGAGAATAAGTTAAATACACTATGCCCTATTATCCCTAAATACTTCACTACACACTTCCTAAAAATAGGGACATGCTTTTACATAACCACAGTACATTTATTAATTTCAGAAAATGTAACATTGATAAAGTACTTTAAATCTGTTGTCCACATTGAATGGAAGTTTTTTTGTTGTTGTTTTGTTTTTTTACTTTGAATCACTGAGGTTGTTTTTGTTTCATTTTGTTTGCTACAATAACATAGTGGTTTTTGTTTGTTTCTTTGTTTTAATTTGTTTTCCTGGGGCATAATGGCTCAGTGGCAGTACTATGTGGGTAGCAGTTTTATCAGACTGAGTTTAAATTCTGCCTTTACTTGCTTGGTTGATTGATCTTGGGAAAAATTATTTAACCTCTCTGTGCTTCAGTTTCGTCACCTGTAAGGTTAATAGGGTTACTGAGAGAATTAAATGAAAAAATATGTAACAGCTTTTAGTAAAGTACTTGCCATAAATTAAGGATTTTTATTATCTATCCAAATCCTTTTTTAGGCAGTAATTTTTCCTATAGGCTTAACAGTGAAATGTTGCTGCTTTCTTTTGCCGTCAGAAAACAATACCTAAAGTTCTACTTTGAAGCTCTCTAGTGAAACTTCCTGGAACAGCACACAACAGACGATTTTAAAAAGATAAATAAATTAGAGATGATGTCAGCAGATCATTCAATTCTCTAGCCACCTTTGGTTTAAAAAAATTAATTCATAAAACTTCCATTATTTTAATAGTTGCAGGAAACTAGTCTGTCAAAGCAGATAATATAGGTAAAATTCCGTCCAATGTGTTTACTGTAAACTGCTACTCCCTACATATTATACTTTGTTCACTAACAAATATTTTGAAAATTTTTTCATTCTTTTCTCAGGCATATAAACAATGTCACCCAAAGAATTGAGAATGTTTTGGAGTGTTTTCACTTCCATAAAAAATATCACTGTTACTAAATTCAATAGATGTGATTGAGAATATAATGCTCTTGATTCCTCCTTAACCTTCTTTATAAAGCCACTAAATGTTTTTAGAGTATTTTGCAGAATCCTTATTTTTTTATACTTTTTATTTTAGTTTAGCTTTTTAATCAGCATATAATTGTCCATATTTATGGGATACATAGTGATGTTTTGATACATATAATATATAGTGATCTTACCAGGGTAATTAGTGTACCTATCATTTCAAACATTTATCATTTCTTTGTGTTGGAAACATTCAATATCCTCCTTCTAGTTATTTGAAACTATATGTTATTGTTAACTATAGTCATCCTGCAGTGATATAGAACACTAGAACTTACTCCTCCTATATAGCTGTAATTTAGTAGCCTTTAAGAAATCTCTCTCTATCCCTCTCTTTCTCCTCCCCTTCTCAACTTTTAATATTTTCTGTCCCACTTTTTACTTCCATGAGATCGATTTTTTTTTAGCATCCAAATATAAGTGAGTATATGCAGTGTTTAACTTTCTGTTCCTGGCTTACTTCACATAACATAATGTCTTCCAGTTCCATCCATGTTGCCAAAAATGACAGGATTTTATTCTTTTTCAGGCTGAATAGTATTTCATTGTGTATATATACCACATTTTCTTTATTATCTATTGTTGGACGCAACAACATATGTTGGCTATTATGTATTTCCATATGTTGGCTATTGTGAATAGTGCTGGAATGAACATGGGGTGCAGATACCTCTTTGACATACTGATTTTGTTTCCTTTGGATAAATGCCCAATAATATGATTGCTGGATCATATGGTAGTTGTATTTGTAACTTTTTGAGGAACCTCCATATTGTTGTCCAGATTGGCTGAAAAGCCATTACATTTTTTATTTGCATTAGTTATGTCATTGTCAACTTTAAATAATGAGATTCAGAAAATGTGATTAAGTATAGCATTTATTCAAGTGTGAAACTTGAGGATAGTCACATAGGAAACACAGGCTTCAAAGAAATGGGGTTAGTGTTCCAAAGTGGGAAAGTTGAGGTTTCACTTATATAGGCAGTTAACAGGGTTGCAACATTTTTCATACAGGGTCAGTACCTATGTTATGGCAACTTGATTGGTTACAATTTGCTACGTTTCAAAGAAGATCAGTTCTGTATTCTGTGAGAAGGGGTGATGATCTGAGGGGATCTTATCTCTGGTGCCACAAGACCTTTCCTGATCATTTACAGGAAAAAACAGAAGATGCAACTGCATGCTACATGACTCAGGCCACATAGCCACAATCCTTTCAAGGCTCAAAATAATTTAAAGTTACAACAGCTTTAAGTTTAAATTATTTGCATTTTCCCCTTTTGATCAGTATCATTTGAAGAAACCATCATAGGTAAACTCAAATGGTTTTGGCTTCTTTTATTTTCAGGTGCTCAGTCTTCCATTGCTAGGAAGGCTTATTGCTAGACAGTCATGTCCCATGGCAAGGAGAATTTGTCAGACTATAAAGCAAATGGAGTATAGGCCACATGTAGAGCAAGGAGGTGACTTTGTGACTTGAGTCAGGCTACACAGCTGCATCTTCAATTAAAGTAATTCATTGAGCAACCTTTTTTTTAGTCTTTTCAGTTGTGTGTTGACTCCATTACAAACAAATGCCAAAGTAGCAGTAAGACAAAAACAGGACAAAACACAACAAATGATAATTCCTAGAATAAGTAACAACTTCTGCTACCATGTTTCCCAAGATCCAAACCAGCTGCCTGGCCAATAGGTCAGAGAAGTGTTGGATCTCAAAGGTTGGTTTTTTGGGTTTTCATATCAGCCATTAATTTAGTGATGTTTTCTGATTCATCTGTGTTATAGACATAAGACTCAATTTTTATGATAGCTCAGGCTTCCCCTTGGGCTGCAGTATATCTAAAGCCATATGGTTCCACAATACAGCTTTTCTCATAGGACCAACTTCATTGTTCAATAATGAGATACTTGTGTGGCTCTCATTTAGGGCCTTTTGGTGTGTGTAATTGGTTAGGGTCTCTACATGCCAGATGGCATCCTCAATACCCAGTTGTGGCAGAAAGATGGAAACTAAATAATCTTAACAGTAGAATTCAGAACAATTCAATGAGATTGTAAATAAGGAAGATTTGCAGACTTTGAAAGGGTATGAACTATTAGACCTTATGCCCAGGCATAGCTCAAAGAATACTGTCCTAACCATCCTGAGAGTAACCATGGCCATGGATTGATGTCACACAGCCAATATAGTCCATTTGGAGCTAGCCAGTAAATACACAATGCCCATTCAGTGGCATGCCAATCAGTTATTTGTAATATAATGATGTGCATACAGTGTTCCTTAGTTTTCCATCCCATATTTCTAGTGGCAAAGGTGGTTTCATTATTGGGCCATGTATCTTCAGTTTGTTCCTTTTGTTCTCAACATAAGGGAGAAAGCTGATGAAGCTGACCAAAAGAGAGGGTTATGCCAGATAAAACAGTCCCAAATTTGTGTTGTATCATCCCCAATTCAAGTTGTCTCATTTTTCAGTTAACAACTTGATTTCAGTTGGGGCAGCACTAGCATTAAAGCTAACATACTGGCTTTAGGCCACACGCGGTGGCTCATGCCTGTAATCCCAGCACTTTGGGAGGCTGAGGCAGGCAGACAGCCTGAGGTCAGGAGTTCATGACCAGTTTGACCAACATGGTGAAACCCTGTCTCTACCAAAAATACAAAAATTAGCCAGGCATGGTGTGCATGTAATCCCAGCTACTCAGGAAGCTGAGGCAGGGGAATTGCTTGAACCAGGGAAGTGGAGGTTGCAGTGAGCCGAGATCACGCCACTGCACTCCAGCCTGGGCGACAGAGGGAGACTCCGTCTTAAAAAACAAAAACAAAAACGAAAAGCTAACATACTGGTTTTATCTACTGAAAAATCTCTTCCCATGCCCCTTGCTTTATAAAGTATTATCAATAGGCCAGTGATGTACGTTATCCTTAGTCATACTAAGTATTAAGCACTGATGATTGCTTTTGAGAAGCACGGATATATTTCTGGTCTTCTATTACGTCTTGTCTTTGGAAAGGCAATACCCACCATGGTTGACCAGATCCACTGGAAAGGTGCATGAGGCTACGTATCCAACAAATGTTTTCCTGTAATCTATCAGCATGGTCTTGAGCCCACTGCAAGAAGACATTTGCTTCATAGACAAGAGCTGGTGATAGCAACAACAAAACATAAGAACAAGGGATGAAAATAAATTTAGTGGGAACTTGCAAAGGATGATCTTCTCCATCTATTATGATTATTAATATTAAGAGTTCATTTAGATACTGGCCTGGTTCAGTGTCTTGGGAAAGCTGACTACCTCAGATGCTGTCTTTTTCTTGTCCTTGTTGGCTCTGGAGAATTTCAATTTTAGATCACTGGCTTGAGATGAAGTCCAAATTGACAAAGTGACTTCCTTTAAATGGGTGACGAGTATCCAAGAATTGATTCCTTTTAGTTTAGCAGCACAAGGGTTAGTTAGGTGCACTTGATAAGATCATTTCACCTTGGTTGGAGGGAGTCCTTTAAAAGATGCTGTTTCTGACTGGGCACAGTGGCTCACGCCGGTAATCCCAGCACTTGGTGAGGCCGAGGTGGGTGGATCACTTAAGCCCAGGAGTTCGAGACCAGCCTGGGCAACATAGCGAAACCTCATCTCTATAAAAAATACAAAAAATTAGCCAGGCATGGTGGCATGTGCCTGTAGTTCCAGCTACTTTTAGGGAGCTGAGGCAGTAGAATCGCTTGAACTCAGGAGGTTGAGGCTGTAGTGAGCCTAGATTGCACCACTGCACTCCAGCCTGGGTGACAAAGTGAGATGCTTAAAAAAAATACATAAATAAAAAGCTGCTGTTTCCAATAGACAAAGACTCCTGGTTGAAGCCCTTGGTCCTTGGGTTCTTTGTCTTCCAGGAGCTCGCAGTGGAAACTTTTACTCAATTACAGTTTTTAGTTAGCTGCCTTACAAGGCCATTACAATAAAAAATATATATATCCTTTTAATACAATAGATTCACAGTTTCCTGGAGTCAATTTCATAGGTCTGCCTGTTTCAAATGGAGACAGCTAGTATTTATCAAAAGGGATTGATCTTAGGCTAAGCAAAACCAATGGAAGAGCTTTTGGCGAAGGAATTTTAAAAGCCTCAGTTAATTTTGCCAATTTAGTTTTGATTATTCTGTTTGTGTGTTCCACTAACCCAGATTACTGGGGGCAATATGCATAATGGAAATGTTGGAGAATAGGTTAGATTTTATATATTGACTGGATTATTTGTCCGGTAAGATGAGTACCCCTGTTGCTATGAAATTCTAGAGAAAACTCCCCAATTTGAAATAATTTTCCCTAAGAATTTTACTTACTGCTAATACTGTTGCTCTTCTGCATAGAAATGCTTCTATCCAAGGAGAAAACATATAATTCATTACTAGAATATGTTTGTATCCTTGTGATGGTGGTAGCTGAATAAAATATAGTTGTCCTACCTTGAAGGGGCTTTCAGGTAGAAGAAAATGACTTTGATTGCTATGTAAAGGTTTCCCTGGATTATGTTTTGGGCAGATGTGGCAATGATTATATAACTAGATACCAATCCACAGTTGGGGAAGGCCTCCAATAATACTGTTTTCCCCAAATAATCATTTTATTAGGGCACCAATGAGTTAAATCATGTACATAAGTTCAGAAAGTTGACTGTAATTTGGTTGGAAGTATGGGTAGATCATTTGGTCCATACCATAGCCCAGTCTTGGAGGAGTATGTTTCCCCTTTT
This sequence comes from Macaca mulatta, assembly GCF_049350105.2. Lineage (NCBI taxonomy): Eukaryota > Metazoa > Chordata > Mammalia > Primates > Cercopithecidae > Macaca > Macaca mulatta. The sequence goes on along the minus strand of NC_133421.1, from coordinate 51,118,919 downwards.
GTTTCCCAATTTTCTTGTTCTTTTTTGGAGCTTTATGTTGAGCTAATTTTATGTCAAAATCAAATGCTTTCTTAAAAGCTAAAAATGGGTTGATTTTCTTATTCAAATACACTTAGAGTAGCCCTTTTTACTATATTATCTGCTAAATGATGTACTTTACTTTCCGGAATGTCTGACTTTGAATGGCTTCAGATCTTGATAATGGCTAATGATTTGGGCAATAATATGGCTTCTAATAATTCTGAAACATGGTGTCCATTTTTAATGGACAGATCAGAAGAGGTTAAAAATCCTCTTTGTTTTCTGGGCATGATGGCTCACGCCTGTAATCCCAACACTTTGGGAGGCCGAGGCAATGAAACACAAGAGTTCCCTTGACAACTTTGTGAGACTCATGAAGGGGTGGCTTGTTTTCTCAGCCTGCAGCTCTGAGCCCTTCATGGGAGTAAGAGCATGCAGGTGAATGGATGCAGGAGCCAGGGCAAACGAATGCTGGTACCAGCCGGCCACTTCTCTCCAGTGGGAGCAGGCCCTGTGCAGGCCCCACAGCAGGATCCAAGCGTGTTCATTGCTCTTTTAGCTCTGCCATCTGGGAGGGAGTGCCGGCAACCCCTAGAGCCCCAGAGGGCATGTCACTAGCTCAGTAGGCTTTTTGCCTCATTGTGAGGGGCAGCTGCCCTCTGCCAGTGAGGGCAAAGGGCCAGTGTGACAGCCTTTTTGGGTTCCTGCACCCAGTGTGTCCCAAGATCTTGTCCAGTGCCCAAGAGGAATGAGGTCACAGACTTGAGGATGGTGAATGCAGATATTTTATTGAGCATAGAAAGTGGCTCTTAGTGGGCTGGGGAGCTGGAAAGGGGATGGAGTGGGAAAGTGGTCTTCCCCTGGAGTTCAGGCATCCTGACCAAACTCCTCTCCCACCATCCCCAGCTGAACTCCTCTCTGACTGTAGTCTCTGATGTCCAGCTGCTTCTTCCACTCTCAATGTTCAGATGCTTCTCTCTTCTGTGTGTCTGCTAAGTTTGGGGTCTGGGGTTCTTGTGGACGCAGGATAGGGGGTGTGATGGGCTAAAAGGGAACATTCAGGTGGGAAAATGGGGATGTGAAGTTCTCATTTAGGGCTGCAGGTCCAGGCTTGAGGGTGAAACCCTTGCCAGGGACCCCACCCTTTTCTATCTAGTATTTCCCTGCCTCCTGTGCATATCAACAGAAGGATCACTTGAGCCCAGGAATTCAAGACCAGTCTGGGCAACATAGTGAGACCCTGTCTCAAAAAAAAATTATCTTTGTTTGCATACCACTCCAAAGTCATGAGCTACTCTGACAGCATATCTGCTGCCTGTATAAATATTTGCAGTTATTCCTTTTGTCCATGACAAGCTCTAACTAATGCTATTAACTCTGTTTATTGAGCTGAGGTTGCTTTTGGAAGATGAGAACTTTCTGTTTCCTCAGTTAAGATACGATAGCATAATATGGTTGGGTGCGGTGGCTCACACCTGTAATCCCATCACTTTGGGAGACTGAGGTGGGTGGATCACCTGAGGTCAGGAGTTTGAGACCAGCCTGGCTAACATGGTGAAAACCCATCTCTACTAAAAATACAAAAATTAACTGAGCGTAGTGGCAGGTGTCTGCAGTCCCAGCTACTCGGGAAGCTGAGGCAGGAGAATTGCTTGAACCAGGGAGGCGGAGGTTGCAGTGACTTGAGATTGTGCCACTGCACTCCAGTCTGGGAGATAGACCGAGACTCTGTCTCAAAAAAAAAAAAAGATTATGCAATCCTGGGCCAGCCATGGTGGCTTGTGCCTGTATTCCCAGCACTTGGGGAGGCAGAGGTGAGGCAGGAAGATCATTTGAGCCCAGAGTTTCAGACCAGCCTGGGCACATGGTGAAACCCGTCTCTACAAAAATTCGCCGGGTATGGTGGTGCACACCTGTAGTCCCATTTACTCAGAAGGCTGAGGCAGGAGGATTGCTTAAGCCTGGGAGGTTGAGGCTGCAGTGAGCCGTGATTGCAGCCACTGCACTCCAGCCTGGGTGACAGAAGGAGACCCTGTCTCAAAAAACAAACAAACAAAAATAACAAAGATTCTTTGTCAGTTTTCAAATAGTTTATCTCCCCTTTTTAGACTATCAGTCTCTTAATTGCCTATTATATTGTGGTAAATAGTTGTTAGCTAGACAACAGCAAATGTGCACTTTCAAAGGCATGATTGTTAGGTGAAAATTTACATCCCTAGGGCACAGAACTTAGATCTAAACACCATTATTTGCTGAAACAAAGAAGGCCATAGGTAAAGGGCCAGACAAGACAAGATTGCCAGGTAGTTTTAAACAGAGGTAAGGTTTCTTATGTAAACTTTAAGCCAATGTCTTCCCCATCATATTTCTTGTGGTTTAGATGCAGAGAGGGAGATATCCTTACACGTGGAGATTTTCTTTATAAATGCAGATCTCTTTCACAAAGAGTTTCTAAATAGCCAGCTAAATGCCAGAAAGTTGTATTTTGGAAACCAATCTAGTTAGATAGGTAGCCCTTTCAACTTAGCTTTTTTCTTGATTAGATTACTAACTTCAGGGTGGAGCCCTTAAATGAATAGGTCAAAGAAAGCATGCAGTTTATAGGACATATATTTAAATATGTGAAAATTAGACACAGCTGGAAGGCAGAACATGTAGATCCCCTCAAATCAAGGAACTCATTTTTACATTGAATCCTAGGTCTTCAAAACTAGGGAAATGCCACAGGATTGGACAGTGCAATGCTTCTACAGTGCCCCTTGCTGCAAGGACATTCCCCCAAGACTGGTGGGTAGCCCAACATTAATCAGCTACTCTGTGATCAGCCCATCCTCCATGGGAGTCTTACGCCTTAGTGGCAACTATTTCCATAGACCCTAAGGGTCAAAATCACTCTTTTCTTATCTATATGCAGGAAGAAATGAGTAGTCTCCTGCAGTAATAACCACTCATTGTAAATGCTGTCAGCTGCTCAGCTACCTCCGTAGCTGCAGTCCTCACCAGTGACTTTCAGCTATTGCATACTCAAAGGTCATGTTCTCTCATAGTACAAAATAATCCCTGGTATCCCCAAAAGCCAAAGAGACAAGGGAGAGAGAGCAACTTTTTAGACCTGAGAAAAACCTTCTGTGGGTCTTGGGACTCCACAAAGAAAGCAAAAGACCCCAAAAGGTGGGTGTGCGGTACCTTTTTCTATGTTCCTTAAGGGGTTTCAGGACCACTAGAAGTCTCCTCTAGATTTCTTCATTTGATATCAAAGATGACAAAAGGAAGGAGGAACAGAAGTAGAAGGAAATTGATAAATAAATCTTAGAGGAGCCAAATTGGGGGGATTTTATTTTTTCTTTTTTGAGATGGAGTCTTGTTCTGTCACCCAGGCTGGAGTGCAGTGGCGTGATCTCGGCTCCCTGCAACCTCCATCTCCTGGGCTCAAGTACTTCTCCTGCCTCAGCCTCCTGAGTAGCTGGGATTACAGGCATGTGCCAGCACACCCGGCTAATGTTTGTATTTTTAGTAGAGACAGGGTTTCACCATGTTGGTCAGGCTGCTGTTGAACTCCTGACCTTGTAATCCGCCCACCTTGGCCTCCCAAAGTGCTGGGATTACAGGCATGAGCTACCATGCCCTGCCTGGATTTTAAGCTTTTCAAAAGGCAGAAATCATATTACTCAAAATTATTACTACCAGATGTTGAAGAATAGCTATATTATTAATTGCTATTAGATTCTGTACAAATTTCTAACCTCTACCATTAGATTTTCTTATGGGAAGGATTAGAGTGTTACATGGGCTTGTACAAGGAATAATCAAGCCTCTTTTTATATAATCCAAAACTACAGATCTTACTCCCTTTAAGGCCTTCAATCTTAGAGGGTATTGCTTAAGGTTTGGGAAAGATTTTGATGGCTCTATCTGAATTTTGATTGGAGGAGCTAAGATAATTTTCCTGGTATCAGTGGAGAATTTTGACTACAACTAATCAGGCACTACTTTTAACAGTGCTTCTATTTCTTTATTATTTAACAATTTAGTATCCTCTATGGCAATACAAATTGCAATTGAAAGGATCAGATTTGGAAAAATTTTTGTGTCTCACAATTTTGTTTTACCTTCTAATTCTAAATACACTTCCCCCTTTTGAGAAGAGATACGGATATTATATAATTTAAAATATTTATCCTTATCAAATGCATGGGGGCTGAGGGAACTAAGAGGAAAACATGTGTTCCCTCTAGGGAACCTAACTGAAAAACTATAGGTTGAGATTTATATGCTGTTATAGGAGTATTTGTTATACCCACATCTGTATTGGTTTTTGACTCCAAGGAATGAGACTTTGTAAGAAGGTGGGATTTATTATTGATAATGTAGCTCTGGTGTCATTAAGAGCTTGTGTTTGGGGCCAGGCACAGTGGCTCATGCCTGTAATCCCAGCACTTTGGGAGGCCAAGGTGGGTCGATCGCTTGAGTTCAAGAGTTTAAGGCCAGCCTGGGCAACAAGGCAAAACCCTGTCTCTACAAAAAATACAAAAGGCAAAACCCTGTCTCTACAAAAAATACACCAGCCATGGTGGTGCACACCTGCAGTCCCAGCAACTCAGGAGGCTCAGGCTTGAGTTAGGGAGGTGGAGGTTGCAGTGAGCCAAGATTGCACTACTGCAATTCAGCCTGGGTGAGAGAATGAGACCTTGTCTCAATACAAAACAAAACAAAACAAATAAAAACAAAAACAATGTAGGCCCTCGCTAACAATATTTTTCAAAAAACTTTTTTTTTTAAATTTTTAAAGAACTTGGTTTGTTTTCCACTTAAAATTATTTCAGTTACTCCTAAGGTATTAGTGAGGAGAAGAGGGAAGTTCCCTCTTTTGATTTCCTCAGGGCACTCCTATTCTTCCTTTTCTTTGGCCTGTTTTCATTCTTTCCATTTTAATTTTCTACAATCCTTTGTGAAATGTCCCGGCTTTTTTTTTTTGCAGTCATTGCAGTGCAGGAGATTGGGTAGTTTTGGAGTTTAAAAAGGCTTTTTAGGGTTTATAATTGGTTGGACAGTTGTTTTAATTGTAAACTCATGACCTTACTTGCTTTCCTTCCCTGTTTAACTTCCCTTTCCTTTTCTTCCTTGGTTAGGGTATGGGACATATATTCAGCAAAATAAACTAGATAATGAGTTTGAAGGATAACTAACTGGTGCATTGTTTCTTTTTTATAATTGCTAATTCTTTTTTTTTTTTTTTTTTTGAGACGGAGTCTTGCTCTGTCACCCAGGCTGGAGTGCAGTGGCCAGATCTCAGCTCACTGCAAGCTCCGCCTCCCGGGTTCCCGCCATTCTCCTGCCTCAGCCTCCCGAGTAGCTGGGACCACAGGCGCCGCCACCTCGCCCGGCTAATTTTTTGTGTTTTTAGTAGAGACGGGGTTTCGCCGTGTTAGCCAGGATGGTCTCAATCTCCTGACCTAGTGATCCGCCCGTCTCGGCCTCCCAAGTGCTGGGATTACAGGCTTGAGCCACCGCGCCTGGCCTGCTAATTCTTAATTTAATCCATTTATACAGTTTGAGTTACAAGGCCAGGCACTATGGCTCACATCTGTAATCCCAGCACTTTGGGAGGCCAAGGCGGGCAGATCACCTGAGGTCAGGAGTTCAAGACAAGCCTGGCCAACACAGTGAAACCTTGTCTCTACTAAAAATACAAAAAAAATTAGCCAGGCATGGTGGCGTGCCAGCTGTAGTCCCAGCTACTCAGGAGGCTGAGGCATGAGAATCACATGAATCCAAGAGGCAGAGGTTGTGGTGAGCCAAGATTGTGCCATTGCACACCAACCTGGGTGACAGAGTGAGACTCCGTCTCAACAACAAAAGTTTAAGTTTCAGAAAGTATCATTTTGGTGGTTAGCATAACTTTATTCAGATAGACCTGAATATTTTTTAATGTTTTTTCCCCAAATCTTTCATAGTATGACATCAAAGGTTTGATATAGTTTGGATATTTGTCCCGTTCGAATTTCATGTTGAAATTTGATCCCCAATGTTGGAGGGACTTGGGAGATGTTTGGCTCATGGGGGCAGATCACTCATGAATGGCTTGGTGCCATCCTCACAGTGATGAATGAGTTCTCATTCTGAAGAGCTGATTGTTAAAAAGAGCCTGGCACTTCCCCTCAATTGCTTCCTCTCTTGCCATGTGATCTCTGCACACCAGCTCCCCTTCTCCTTCTGCCATGGGTGGAAGCAGCTGGAGGCCTTCACCAGAGGCAAATGTTGGCACCATGCTTCTTGTACAGTCTTCAGAACTGTGAACCAAATAAACCTCGTTTCTTATAAATTACCCAGCCTTAGGTATTCCTTTATAGCAACACAAAGACAGACTAAGACAAGGCTCATGAAAATTTTGTTGATGTTGTATTTTGTCCCAATCAACCACTTTTTGAAAAACTAAGGTGATAGCATCTAGTAAAGCTTTGGCAGTGTTGCAGGCCCATTCACAATCTGCTTCAAAATCTGTGGAAGTTCTCTAAAGGATTTCTCTAATGTGCCTTTGCTATCCTATTTGGCTTTATCAAAGATGAACGAATTGATATAAGTCAGAGAATCTGGGATTGAAAGTTTAAATGTTTAATTCAAATTCTCTAGCAAATCCAGTAGAATCCTGAAGAGGATCAGGAAATTATTTAATTATACCTTTAAGTTCTACCTTTGAGCGTGGTTGATAAAAGAAGTAGGTTGTCTTCTACTAGACACAGGGTATTCCCTAAATGGAGCCAGTACAGCAGGAGGAGGAGGAAGGGAAGGTAGTCTGACAGACAAGGAAGTTCTGACAATGAGGGACAAAGAGAAGAAGGAGCTGAAGGAGAAGAAGAAATGTCAGCAGAGTTTTTCAATTCAAAATTATTTTAGACAACTTTTTCATTTCCTCTTGCAAAGAAATGACTTTATCAAGCTTCTAAGTACCATTGAAAATAGCTCTCCCAGTTATTTTGTTTTATTTTAGAGCCAGCTTTTATTTTGGATTCAGGGAGTACCTGTTATATGGGTATACTGTGTGATGCTGAAGTTTGTGGGTGCAAATGATCCCATTACCCAGGTAGTGAGCATAGTACCCAATACGTAGTTTTTTAGCCCTTGCCCACCCCCAAATAGTTCCCAGTGTTAATTTTCCTCTTGTTAGGTTCATGTGTACCTGATGCTTAGCTCCCACTTATAAGTGAGAACATGAAGTATTTAGTTTTCTATTCCTGTGTTAATTCACTTAGGATAATGAGAGCTGGCTTTTTAAAAATTGAGTATGCGGAAAAACTAGTTTAGGTATTTCAAAGGCACCCCCATTTTGGCCACTGTAATTTGGGGTCATTGCAAATTATGCATGACCAATGTTCTAAATATTTACATGAAGATGTGCCGTAAGTATTAAACATGAATCCAGCTTACGTTTCTAGTGGTGGATCTCTTCATCAGGAGGAATACTTGGTTTTAGATGCATGATTACCCAGACTTTAGATTTTCCTCTTGAATGACCAAACTTAGGTGGGAGATATTTTGGATTAAGTGTGCTGCCTGTGGGAATAGCCCCTCCAGGTGGCACCCTTGAGTTGGTTTTTCCTTTTTATGTGTTTTGGTGATCCCAAGAGGCTTGGGTGCTTAAGGCAGTAGGTGATCAGCTGTTATGTGTGCTCATTTAACTATGCAAGGTTCCCTTTATGGTTTTTGTTCGTTTGTTTTTAGACAGAGTCTTGCTGTGTCACCCAGGCTGGAGTGCAGTGATGTGATCACAGCTTACCGCAGCCTTGAATTCCTGGTCTCAAGTGATCCTCTCTTGTTTCAGCCTCCCAAGTAGCTGGGACTACAGGTGCACACCACCACACCTGGGTAATTTCTTATTTATTTTTTGTAGAGATGGAGTTTCACTCTATTGCCCAGGTTAATACTAAACTTCAGGGCTCAAGTGATCCTTCTGCCTTAGCCTCCCAAAGTGCTGGGATTGATACAGGCATGAGCCACTGTGCCTGGCTCTGTATGCTCTTCTTAAGGGATTTCCTGTAAGACTGTTTCATATCGTGAACAATGAGCTCCAACACTCCCACAAAGACCTCAGTAGCCTAAGGTGCCTTCCAGTTTGCAAGAACTGTGTCTTTCATCTTTGGGACTTATTTTGTCCTCAAAAAGAGCCTTTTGTAATTTTAGTTACTCAAGAAGAAACTTTAGGCCAGGCACAGTGGCTCACACCTGTAATCTCAGCACTTTGGGAGGCTGAGACGGGTGGATTGCTTGAGCCTAGGAGTTTGAGATCAGACTGGACAATATGGCAAAACTCTGTCTTTACAAACAATACAAAAAATTAGCCAGGTGTGGGGGCGCACACTTGTAGTTCCACCTATTTGGGAGACTGAGGTGAGTGAATCATCTGGACCTGGAAAGTTGAGGCTTCAGTGAGCCATGATCACCGTTACTGCACTCCAGCCTGGGCAACAAAGGGAGATCCTGTCTCAAAAAAAAAAAAGAGGAAGAAGAATATATTTGTCAGTTGTCAGTTGAACCGAGCTTCAGAATCTGGTTAGTTTTAAAATTACAAATTTTGCTTAAGTCACAAAGATTCATTTCCTCTTTTCAAAGATAAACTGTTTTCTCCCTGACCAAAGTTTCAAATGAAATAAAAAGTTATAGAAATTCTAATGAAGCCAGGCATGGTGGTTCACACCTATAATCCCAGCACTTTGGGAGGCTGAGGCAGGCAGATCACCTGAGGTCAGGAGTTTGAGACCAGCCTGGCCAACACAGTGAAACCCCGTCTCTACTAAAAATACAAATTTAGCTGGGCATGGTGGCACGCACCTGTAATCCCAGCTACTCCATAGGCCGAGGCAGGAGAATTGCTTGAACCCAGGAGGTGGAGGTTGCAGTAAGCCAAGATTGCAACACTGCACTCCAGCCTGGGCCACAAAGTGAGAATCTGTCTCAAAAAATAAGTGAAAGAAAAATAAATAAATTTAAAAATAATGTTTGAAACTCTACCAAGCTGGGAGGTTCAGACCCTGAGAGATGCCTTACCAGAGATTTCCGTTGACTCCAGCGAGATTGGGTGAATGAAAGTCATTTGTGTTGGTACCAGCATTCCGGTTGTCAGCAAAGTGACAGATATCACTGGAGGTCTGCTTTGAGTCCCTTCGTGGTGACCAAAATGTCAACCTTAAATAATGAGATTCAGAAAATATGATAAAGTATAGAGTTTATTTAAACACAAAGTATGGTCTGATCACTATCCGTTTGTTTTTGTGGGCTGGTTGCTGAAGAGTCAGAGTTCTGTCTTCATGTATAGTCTGGTCATTGTCCATTTGTATATCCTCCAGTCCCTTGCTACTAAAAACAAATAAAAAATGACAGCCACCTGGGAAACACAGACCCCAAACGCAAGGGAGCAAGTGTTCCAAAGTGGGGAAGTTGAGGTTGCATTTATATAGGCAGTTAACAGGGTTGTAACATTTTTCCATGCAAGGTCAGTCCATATGTTATATGTTATAGTTTGTTACATTTCAAGGAAGTATTAGTTACAGTTTGTTACATTTCAGGGAATACTGCTTTAACATTCAGTGAGCAGGGGTGATAATGTGAAGAGACCTTAAGCTGCAAGGCTTTTCCTAGTCACTTACAGGAAAAAGCAGAACTTGCGGCTGCATGCTACTGACTCAGGTCATGTAACCACATTCCTCTCAAGGCTCAAAATAATCTAAAATTCTGCCAGCTTTAAATTTGAATTATTCAATTTCACACCATCATAGGCCTAAGTTCACATTTTATTCAAAACAACTTCAATGTAGTATAGATAAATTTTCATAACTCTTTGTAAGTTGATATGATTTATCTCTTTATTATTAACGAAATTTAGGAATTACCTCCTGATGTTTGCTGCATATATATACACACAGATTGATGGCAAATATTTTATTGCACTATTTAGTTCTATATTATACTATCAACATTACTGTTTTTCTAAAATAAAGCAGAATCTTTTCTTTGTTTTAAAATGATCTCAGTTCCCAAGGAAGAAATTACACCAATTTGAGTCTGAAATATCAAACATTGAAGAAAATAGAATTTATTTTCTAAGCAGTGGAAAACCGTGTATCTAATGAAGCAAGTTGGTTCAGATGGGGTAGCTGGCAAACAGAACAAGAGCTATGTAGAGGTAGCCAGACTGAAACTTGATCTTGGTTGGAGTGGAACAAAATGCTCAAAATGCTCATAGTATTATTACAATTTTTTTTTTTTTTTTGAGTCAAGGTCTCACTTTGTCACCCAAGCTGAAGTGCAGTGGCACAATCATAGCTCACTGCAGCCTTGATCTACCAGGCTTAGGTGATCCTCCTGCCTCAGCACCCCCAAGTAACTGGGACTACAGGTCCGCATCACCATGCCCAGCTAATTTTTTTTTTGGTAGAGATGGAATTTCGCCATGGTGCCCAGGCTGGTCTTGAACTCTTAGCTTAAGGGATCTGCCCACCTTAGCCCCTGAAAGTGCTAAGATTATAGGAGTGAACCACCATGCCCAGCCTAGCGTTAATTTTCTTTTTGCATGATTTTTACACTACTATGAAAATAAGCAAAGGCCACCCAAATGAGAATCAACAGAATTCATTTATTCAAATCATGCAATAACAAGGAAGTCAGCCAATATCACTTTCATTGGGCAGACTCAAAAAGGAGTAGGCAAGTTTTAGAGTGAAAAAAAAGATGTTAAAGCATGCTCTAATTGGAGGTTGTTGGCATGGGGAAGTTGAAGGCCAACTATCTAAAAGCAGAGCATCTAAGGGAATTAATTCAGGAAACATAGTTGGCTTTCTCTGGTTGGCCTTGAGTTGAAAGCATGTAGGAGTTGGGGCACAAAAATAGAGAAGCTGGCAGTCGTTGCTCCAATCCTCCCTGTCCTGGGGTGATTGCTGCCAAGATTGTAATTTGGATTTCCAGGCTGGTTGCTGAAGAGATTGTAGGTCAGAGTTCTGTCTTCATGTATGGTCTGGTCATTGTCCATTTATATGTCCTCTAATATCTCACTACTGAAGAACAAATAAAAATGATTTGTGTTTTATAATTTAATGGAAGAATATATTCATGTAGTTTTGAGAGATTTAAAATTCTAATAGTTACAGAAATCTTCCCAGATGGAAATAATATTTCATGTCTGGGAATATAAGATGAATTATGTTAATACTGTAAGGTATCTTTGCAAAGTTCTTGTTATACAGGTAGAAGTGGATTCTGGACCTCAAAGATATATCAGTTATAATAAATAATACGTACTTATGGGGTCTTTTGAGAAATTATAACCTGATTTGGACTACCTCAGAAAGATTGGGCATTTTCTCCATGACTTACTGGATAATTGGGACTTTTAAAGATGTAAGAAAGAAAGTTACTAGTATATCACCATTGGAAAGTCCTCACATTGCAATTTTCTATAGAGAAAATTGGTTGGCAGTGATGAAGATTATATTTAAGTTTCTACAGTTTTTTAAATTAAATTTTTATTTTGAGAAATTTTCAAATACAAGTATTTTATATAAAAATTATACAGCATCAATAGATAAAGCTGAAGTATCGTTTATCCTCTCCCCTCCTGCCCCATTTTCTATCCCCTTTCTTCCTGTAAGAGGCAACCTCTCATGAATTTGGTGTATGTCCTTTTAACTCATAAAATCATTATTTCTAAAAACAATGTAATTGCCCTTACTTGACTAATTATAAACACAAATGTGGAAGGTTTGAAAGACTTACTTTCTAGATTCTTTTAGATTAGTGAATTATGATAATAAGCCTGAAAAACATAACATTATTCACCAAGTAATTCAACCAAGTAACATATATTCTATGTCAAATAGCATATTGTCTTTGTATTGGTATTAATAGATCTAATTAGTGGCAGGCATCTAGGTCTCTCAAGGAAGGAAGAAGGAGAATTTTGGGAAAAGAACCAATGAAAGAAAGCACAGATTGACACTTTGTGAAATGTGTAAAAGTGAGTCAGAGAGTTTCCTCTTGATCTTGACTGAAAGTATAGCTACGTCTCAAGTTTGCTTTGATCTTTTTTTGCCTGGCCCCTACAGAAGCAATGCTTTTTCTTTGTTTCAAAATGAATGGGCAAATATATATACTATACTTGTCAATCTCAGTGTTTTAAGTATTGCCAATTTGACACCAGTGTGGCAAAACAAAGTTCAGTTTGTTAAAAGTTTAATTTATTCTCCAAATATAAGTTGCTTCTGTTTCATAGATACCTACATAAAAAGCTTAAGTCCCAGCAATAATTTAATAGAATCCTATGCATCTTGTTTTAAATACTCCTATGATTCACGGACAATCACAGTCTATGAACAAAAACCTATATTTAGTAACTATTTGAAAGGTACTGTAATTAAGTCTGTTTTAGTTCTAATCATTACTAACATTGTGGATAATGCAGGAAAGGGGAAAAATACAGCTCATCAAAGAAGAGACCCATGAGATGGATATAGCTAGTTTAATCATAGTAAAAAAAATCCCAAGGATGTTGACACATCTGTACTATCATTAATGAGAGATATAGTACAGAGACTTCGTCTGAAAAGGATGACTTCATGGAGTATCAATGGCTTTACATCTCTTCAAAGGATAAAAAGAGTTTATGTTTTTCTGGTGTCTGAATGTTTTATCTTGTTAGGTTGACTGCATAATGAGTACTATGGTTTGTGATTTAAATGTATTATGAACGTAATTTTTTCTTTGCATCTAAAATTTTGTTTTTGGCTTAAGGAGGAACCTAAAATGCTATTCATTCACTGGTAGTATATCTGTGATTTTAGCATGTTCTATAAAATTTCATCTCCAAGGATAAAAATTTTCTTATATTTGTACATAAGTAAAACTTTTATGATCTTGATTAATTTTTAAAGGAGTTATACTTTTGTTATCCTTAACTTTTAAATTGGATTTTAGAGTATTTTCTTTGTGTTAATAGGCAGAAGACTATAGCCTTAATTTTATCAGTAGATTAGGAAGCATTTTCCTGTATTTAATCTCTATATTGCTTTCAGTTTTTGGCTTTCTTGAAGGTAACCAAAATGTCAATTACTAGGGAATTCTGCAACCCGAGAGTGATATTTTGAAATCTGCTATAATGACATAAAGATGTATTTTTTGATATTTTTATAGGAAATGGAAATACTGGCAAACTAAAAATACTTGTTTATGGCTACTTGTTATTTCTGATCCTCTTCCTGAAATGTAAGGAATTAAAACTTAAACATTTTATTTATGGAGTGGTAAATTAGAAACTGATAGTAAATCAGAAGACTGAAGATAATTAAAACATTATAATATTGGGAAAGTAGCTAAAGAAGACCTTGGAAAATTATTATTAGATGTCTTCAGGAAGTGGTTGTATAAAATATACCTGTGAGATGACAAATGTGCATGTTGAATTAAATAGTTACTTATTATTTCTAAAATCTATGGCATTTGAATTTAAGATGATGTTTCAAATATACATAAAATGTTTTGTTTTAAGATTTTACACTGTAACAAAACTATTTGCATAGCCAACACATGTAGCCTTGGTACCTCATTAGGTAAAGTGGAGTTTTTTCCTCATTGTTAATGAAAAGGATAAGTTTCCCTAGAAAAGAGCAAAAAGGAAAATAAGATACTGCTTTTAAAATTATCTTATTTAATTCCTATTTTTCAGAGGATAGCTGGCTCACATATTATGTTTCTAAATTTATCAGTTCCCTGCCAAAGAAGCAAATACATCTTTACAGTGATTTATAGGTTGCTAGGAGTTTTCTGGTCCATATTTACAAAAAAAACCTCAATTTCTAAACAAATTGTATTCTAAACGTTTGTTTTAAAATGTATTTTAGAATTTTTGATATATTTTTTCCACAGAAAGAATTATAAATGGTAGGTTCCTAGGCAAGTCCACAAAAGTATTTTTAACCCATAAAGTAGTGAGGAATAAAGATTTGTTTTAAAGATTTTTATATTGAATTTAATGCTGGCAATTTAAGGAAAGTAGGTAATTTAGATCACAGGATTGGGAAACTTGTATGGAAATTCTAAAGAGGACTTCTGGATACATTAAAATTGGCTTCAGAAACTACTTCTAATTTTTTGTCAAAACTCCCCACTATCTTTTGCAAATGCACTACTGTTCTTGGGATTAATAGCTCACAAATGGAACAATGAGAGAAATTTTCTTTGAGTGGTTAGGTACAGCTGAAAGAGGGATTATGGTAAGAGGATCCATAAATAATAAGAATTTGATAATGTGAGTTATATCTCAGTGAAGCTGTTATTTAAAAAGTAAAAAATATTATAAGCTATGGTTCTGTTTAAAAAGAAAAAAAGTAAAAAATAAAAATAAGAAAATAAAAAATAAAAGCGTGAAAGGGGAAATAGCTTCTTGTGACTAAACTTCCAAATAACAAAAGAGTGGCTTTGCATTACTTACTTGTTTGTATTTGTTTTGATAAATGTCAAGTAAGCCATTAGTTTACTAAATTCAGTAAAAAACCTTAATCTAACAGCTAGAGAAAGAAACAAATGGCAAATATAGAGCAGATGATCTTTTTTTTGTTTTTTCTTTTTGTGAGACGAAGTTTTGCTCTTGTTGCCCAAGCTGGAGTGCAGTGGCGCGATCTCGGTTCACTGCAACCTCTTCCTCCTGGGTTCAAGCGATTCTCCTGCCTCAGCCTCCCGAGTAGCTGGGATTACAGGCACGTGCCATCACACCTGGCTAATTTTTTGTATTTTTAGTAGAAATGGGGTTTCACCATGTTAGCCAGGCTGGTCTTGAACTCCTGACCTCAGGTGATCCGCCCACCTCGGCCTCCCAAAGTGCTGGAATTACAGGTGTGAGCCACCACGCCTAACCGGAATAGATGATCATTTAAAAGCTAAGAATATTTTATGAATTGGAAGATTAGTTTAGAGTATTATAAAATATAGCCTAGAAAATTATGAAGAAAACTAACTTTTGCTGGCCAGGTGCAGTGGCTCACGCCTGTAATCCCAGCACTTTGGGAGGCTGAGGTGGGCGGATCACCTGAGGTGGGGAGTTTGAGACCAGCCTGACCAACATGGAGAAACCCAATCTCTACTAAAAATACAAGATTAGCCGGGTGTGGTGGCTCATGCCTGTAGTCCCAGCTACTCGGAAGACTGAGGCAGGAGAATTGCTTGAACCCGGGAGGCGGACACTCCAGCCTGGGCAACAAGAGTGAAACTGCATCTCTAAAAAAAAAAAAAAGAAAAGAAAACTAACTTTTGCTCTTCTAAAAGATATGCCAAACTTCAATGATTTTATTTTCCTCACCTTGCCACTTATTTTTCCTCCTTTTGTCGTTCAGGACTTTTGCTAGAGATGACAGTAGGATGTCTCTGCAATAATCCAGACACTGGAATTTGGCAGTTAGGAGGCATTTTAGTCTTTAGACTACTCAATTTACTCTATATTGAATAGAATTTTTAGTGAAGGATCTTAATCTCATATTCTGTTTCACAAAATGTACATCACAGCGTTTGCTCACAGAATTAGGAACACATTATTTTTAATAACTTTGAAGCAAAAGGCTACTTGTAGTGCGTCATTATCTCCACATACATATATATGTAATATTTATAATAATTTATGTATATAAAAGACATGGTCTCACTATGTTTCCAGACTGAACTTGATCAAACTCCTGGACTCAAGCAATCCTACTACTTCAGCTTCTAGAGTAGCTTGAACTACAGGTATGTACCACTGTGCTTGCTAATTGTTTACTCTGTATTTTTCCCCATGAAGTTAAAACCTAAAATGAGGATATCATTTAGGAACAAAAGATCAGGTGCTGAGATTTACTTTTAAAATATTTTGGCTTCAACTTTATTCCCACACACATTTCCAGAACCCTTGGGCTTTGTAGGAGTGGCAAAACTCCACTTCCATCCTTTTAGGGTCCCAGCTGGGTCTGATAATTAAATTGACATAAGACATAAGACATTAACTGGAGAAAAACATACAAATATACTTAATACAAATTTTACATGGCATGGGAGCCCTCGTAAGGAAGTGAAGACCCAAAGAAGCAGTTAGAGTCAATCACTGGTATACTGAATTGTACAAAATAGTAGCTGTGAAAAAGCAGCTAAATTGTGTGGGGAGGCTTAAAAGATAAGAGTTATTTTAACAAGGTCTGTACAGAATTCTTTTGGTCTCAACTTCATCCTAGAGGATAAGGATATTTTATTCCTTTTGGTATAGGAAGGGTGTCTTTCACATGGAATTTCATCTCCTGCTTTTAAGAAACAGAAAAGAGGCTAGAAGGATCTTTTTGCACCTGCTGCTTTTCAAGTGCATTTAATTCAAAATAGTCAATATGTCAGAGTGGTATGTTTTTAACTCCTTCAGCTTAAATGGAAGATTCATGTTTTCTTGAAACAATTGGGAATATGAAGTTTCCCGCAGAATTCTACAAAGATGTATAAACATATGAACTTTATCAGAATAGGGCAGTGAGAGTCTGAAACAATCTTTCAGGGAAAATCTGACGATATCTCCTGAACATGTATGTAATCTTTTGGCTAGACTCACAGACTTCTTAAAAAGTATGATGGTAAGGAGAAAAATTTTTCTTCTGATTCTGTTGTAAAAGAGTTTGTTTGTTTGTTTGTTCGTTTTCTTTTGAGAGAGGATCTTCCTCTGTCACCCAGGCTGGAGTGCAGTGGCACGATCTCGGCTCACTGCAGCCTTGACATCCAGGGCTCAAGTGATCATCCCACCTCAGTCTCTTGAGTAGCTGGGACCACAGGCACATGCCACCACTCCTGGCTAATTTTTTTTGGTATATTTTGTAGAGATGGGGTTTTGCCATATTGCCCAGGCTGGTCTCAAACTCCTGAGGTTAAGCAATTTTTTTTTTTTAAGCTGGTGATGGTTCACAACTTGTGATACCTAAGTTTGTGTATATATCAATAATGTATATAAACAACATGCAATATTCATTTCCCATATATTTTATTCTATGTTAAGTTTTTTGGAGGTAACTTTGTCTACTCAGCAAGTAGAGTGTTACACAGCAAGTAAAGTCATTATTGTTTCGTTTAGTTTAGTCTTGCTTTGTTTTTGTAATCCTAATTAAGGATAATATTCACTTCCTATCCAGAGATGATACCAATCCTTTTTATTCTGCTTTTCACTTTCCCGTTTCCTTCTTTTTCTTTCTCTTTTAAAACTTACACAGTCATACATGAAAACCCTGTCATTGCAAAAACTTCCAAATACAGAAGGCTGGGCGCAGTGGCTCATCCCTGTCATCTCAGCACTTTGGAGGCCGAGGCAGGTGGATCGCCTTGAGCTCAGGAGTTTGAGACCAGTCCAGGCAACATGGCAAAATCCTGTCTCTATAAAAAATACAAAAATTGGCCAGGTGCGGTGGCTCACACCTGTAATCCCAGCACTTTGGAAGGCTGAGATGAGTGGATCACAAGGTCAGGGGTTCAAGACCAACCTGGCCAAGATGGTGAAACCCTGTCTCTACTAAAAATACAAAAAATTAGCTGGGCATTGTGGCGAGTGCCTGTAATCCCAGCCGCTTGGGAGGCTGAGGCAGAAAATTGCCTGAACCCGGGAGGTGGAAGTTGCAGTGAGCCAAGATCGCGCCACTGCACTCCAGCCTGGTGACAGAGTGAGACTCCATCTCAAAAACAAACAAAAAAAGAAAAATTAGCCAGGCATGATAGTGTGCACCTATAGTCTAGTCTTAGCTACTCAGGAGGCTGAGGTGGGAGGGTGACTTGAGCCCAGAGACGGAGGTTGCAGTGAGCTGAGATTGTGCCACTGCATTCCAGCCTGGGTGACAGAGCCAGACCCTGTCTCAAAAAAGAAAAGGAAAGAAAAGAAAAGAAATATAGGCCAGGCATGGTGGCTCATGCTTGTAATCCCAGTACTTTGGAAGACTGAGGCAGTTGGATGACTTTAGCCCCAGGAGTTTGAGACCAGCCTGGGCAAAATAGTGAAACACTGTCCCTACAAAAAATAAAAAATTAGCTGGGCTTGGTGGCCTGTGCCTGTAGTCCCAGCTACTTGGGAGGCTGAGGTGGAAGGATCACCCGATCCCAGGGAGGTTGAGCCTGCAGTGAGCCATTATCATGTCACTGCACTATGGCCAGAGTGACACAGTGAGACTCAGTCTCAAAGCAAAAAAAAGAAAAGAAAGAATTATAATAAAAAGCAGTGTTACCTTTTTCCTTTCTTCTTCTATCTTATTCCCCTCTCCAGAAATCACTACTTTGATATGTTTCATTCAAAATCTTTTTCTGTTTATTTACATACTATTTCCATATAAAGAAACATGGTTTGCAGGGGTTTTTCCTCCTTTTATGTAAGTGGGGTCATACTGTCTATATTTTCAGCAACTTGCATTTTTTTTTTTTTGAAGACGACGTTTTGCACTTGTCGCCCAGGCTGGAGTGCAGTGGTGCGATCTTGGCTCACTGCAACTCCTGCCTCCTGGGTTCAAATGATTCTTCTGCCTCAGCCTCTCGAGTAGCCAGGATTACAAGTGCATGCCACCACGCCTGGCTGATTTTTGTATTTTTAGTAGAGACAGGGTTTCACCATGTTGGCCAGGCTGGTCTCAAACTCCTGACCTCAAGTGATCCGCCCGCCTCAGCCTCCCAAAGTGCTGGGATTACAGGTGTGAGCCACTGAGCCTGGCCTGCATTGTTTTTCAGTTAATGAAATGTAGAGGTGTTTCCATAGCAATACTGCTATTTAACTATAATAACCACTTCATAATGTTCCACAGAGGTTTATTTAACCATACTGAACTGATGGACAGTTAAGGTTTTCTGTTTGTCATCACAATTCTCAGATTTTCTCCTCTCCTATCTATTTTTTCTCTTTTTCTGTTTTATTCTGTTCTTTCTGAGATTTCCTCAACTTTGTCCTTCTCTTAAGATTTCCGTTTTTGTTATTTTTATTCTTTATTTTTGAAATGGAGTTTCACTGTTGTCACCCAGGCTGGAGTGCATTGGTGTGATCTCGGCTCACTGCAACCTCCACCTCACGGGTTCAAGCAATTCTTCTGCCTCAGCCTCCCCAAGTAGCTGGGATTACAGGTGCCGGCCACCATGCCCAGCTAATTTTTTTGTATTTTTAGTTGATACAGGGTTTCACCATGTTGGCCAGGGCTGGTCTTGAACTCGTGATCTCAGGTGATCCACCTGCCTTGGCCTCCCAGAGTGCTGGGATTACAGGCATGAGCCACTGTGCCCGGCCTGTTATTACATTTTTAATTTATAAAAGTTTTTCTTTGTGTGCTGAATTTTTTAAAAAATTTTGTTTGTTACAGATATCTCTTAGAAATAATTTTTTTCCTAATGTTTTCTTTTGCCTGCATAGTTTCTTTCTACCAGATTGCTTTCTTTTCTTTTGATAATTTTCGTCTCTATTTTCCAAATAACAGGCTTTCTTTAGGTATCTGGTAATTCTTAGCTGCCTGTTCTTAAGTAAGAATAGGTTAATAAAAGCCGATTGGGAAGCCATGTACTTCATGGATGGGGCTTGTAGATTTTCAGTTTTACTGTAGGATGACCTGCTTAGAACACATTTGTTAGGGAACCTTCTGGCTTCAACCCAAATTTACCAAAAAAAAAGTTTTCTAATCTACTGGGCTCAATAGAGTGGGGGAAGAGGGCTTCTGATCTTAGAATTCAGCATTGACCTATGCATAAGGTCACTTAGTCTCCTTGTTTTTCAGAATGACACCTGCATCCTCTACTGTACCTGGTGTCCTCTAATCAAGAGATGCCCTGTTTTATCCTCTCCAGGGAATAAGCTGCAGACTTCTGCTATGATTGATTGGTTAGGGAGAGATGCTCACCTGGAGATGTGGAATGGAGGAAGGAAATCTAAGGATCTAACAGCTTCTTAAATATCTTTCATCCAATTTTTCTTATTTTATCCATTCCACTCCCCACTTACCCCCAGTTCTACAGGTCCATAGTCTTGCCAATTCTTATGCCTTTAGAAAATTCTGTGGTATATATTGCTTTCCTCACTGCCAGTTTAGAACTTGGCTCACTCAGCTTTCCTCACTGCCAGTTTAGGACTTGGCTCTCTTTGGTCTGCTAAGTCAGTTACCACTCTGTCATCTACTTTCTGATTTACAAAAATCTGTTGCTTTTTTTCTTCTTCTCCTTTCCTCCTCATCCTTTGGGATTATGTATTTTAAAATTTGCCTTAATTTTTGTTTTAGTAGGGTTTCTGAAAGGAGTACATTGAATGTACATATTAAATCTGCCCTCTTACCCTGGGAGTCTCTTATGTTATTTCTTTGATAGAGAGGCTGCAATACATAGTAGTTGAGAGTATGAGTTATAGCACCAGACTGCTTGGGTTTGACCTCTGACTCTGCCACTTACTAGCTATTAGATTAACCTCTACATTCCTATTTTCCTCATCTGTAACATGGGGGATAATACCTACTTTGTTGGGTGACCAGATAATTAATTAATTAGTTAATTAAAATTAACTTATGTAAAGGACTTAGAGCAATGCCTTACACATAGTATACCCTTAATGAATATTCATTATTAATATTATCTTCCCTCTCTTTTCTCTGTCTTATTTTCCTAGAACTCCAGTTAGTGAAATATTAATCTCCTTAGATTTTCCTTGAAGTATCTTATTTTTCTTTCATATTTTTCATCTCATGTGTAGTTATACTTTCTTGGGAATTCTTGTAACCTCTGCTTAATGTCTCATTTTAACAATATTATTTTATTTATTTATTTATTTATTTTGAGACGGAGTCTTGCTCTGTCACCCGGGCTCGAGTGCAATGGCATGATCTCAGCTCACTACAACCTCTGGCTCCCAGGTTCAAGCAATTCTCTTGCCTCAGCCTCCTGAGTAGTTGGGAATAAAGGCACGTGCCACCACGCCTGGCTAATTTTTGTATTTTTAGTACAGACGGGGTTTCACCATTTTGGCCAGGCTGGTCTCACACTCCTGACCTCAGGTGATCTGCCTGCCTCGGCCTCCCAAAGTGTTGGGATTATAGGCGTGAGCCACTGCACCCAGCCAACAATCTTATTTTAAATAGCAAATAGCTCTTTTGACATCTGATTTTAATCTTTCATGTTAAAGGATTTTCTCACATGTCGGATGACCTTTGGTAGTTTGTGCATATTTATTTTAAATAGATTAAAAGCTCTTTAGGAATAAAACTAATTGTGGAGTAAGTAAGGAATAAGCCTTACTTTTGGGTGTTAGGATGGACATTATTATTATTATGAAGAGGATCTTTTCTCTCAGATTGTGCAGTGCCTCCAAAAAGACTTACAATTTCTGGCCTGGGCAATAAAGTGCAAGTGTTTGGGGTCATTGGTGGGGTGGAGTGGGAGAGTGGGTAGGGGAATTAAGTCCCACGCCTTGGTATTTAAAGAAATCCCTTTGTTTTCTATCTATCTGTCCTACGTCTACTCTCTATTCTGCCTAGTGTCCTCAAGTCTGCAACATGCCTCTTCAATTTCTCTAGAGGATAAACTGCCATTCTCCAACCAAGTCAGGGGTGTGTACACTTAGCTGCTGGCATTCTACACATGGGAGTAGGGAGGAGAATCAACTGTTCACATACACAGACTCTTATCTTGGTTTTTCACTTTGTGCTTCCTCTTCACCCACTTGGTACTTCCAAGGTCAGAGGCTTTCCTAGATTCTTTGGGGACAAATTGGCTTTCTTCTCACCAGTGTCCCCCTTTGTAATTTCCTGAGATTATAGCTTCCTCCACTGTAATAAGTCAGATACCACTCCTCCATTTGTTCTCCCTTTCCCAAAAATATGTTATCCACTGTAAAACATGCTATGTACTCTATCTTCTGTTTGATTGTCCTTGAGAATTTAAACCTTTTAAATTATGTTGCATCATTTTATTAGGGGAGTGGAGAAACACATATGCTTGATCTTCCTTTTCTTTTTGACAGAAGTCATCAGATGAATGTTGCTTTAAAATATTATTGCATTTAACTATACTATTTAATTATATAAGGAGCTGTCTTTCCCTAGTACGCCTGGAAAAAGTAGGCCAGATTTGTTCATATAGATGTAGAGTCTGGCTGCCATGACCACACCCTCCTCTTTATAACAAGCCAAGTGGTAGTGAACAAACTCAGGTCACAGGATCCTGTGGAAAGAGTTTGAATTCCCACAGCCAGGGCAGGTTCCTCTACCTATGGTTAATGTTCTAGAGCTTGACTTTCCCCATCTCTGCTAGAAACAGACTTTACTCAGCCACAATTCCATTTTTTTTTATTTCCTCTTTTGCCTTTACTAGCTTCAATTACTGGCATTAATTGAGGTTTCCTCTTTTCTGACACACAAGAAAGATAAGGTCCATTTGGTACACTCTAAACATCCATACAGTGGAATATTACTAAGCAATTAAAAAGAACAAATGATGCATGCTTCAACATCTATGAACTTCAAAAACATTATGCTAAGTGAAAGAGCCACATGCAAAAGATTACATATGAAAGGTTCAGAACGAGCATATCTATAGAGATAGAAAGCAAGTTAGTAGTTGCCTGAGGCTGGGATGCCTAGTGGTGGGGAGGCTGTGCATGTGTGGGGGCAAAGGGTATATGGGAACGCTCTGTACTTCTCCTTCAATTTTGCTGTGAACCTAAAACTGCTCTTAAAAAGTCTATTAAAAATATATTTTTAAATGTCCTCAAATAGGAATTACACTTTAAATTATAAAAATGTTACCACTGCATATATAAAGCTCTGTGCATCCTAGGTAGCAAATTTAAACACAATTACTATAGCATTAATTATTAAATTATTGGGATTTAGGCTTATTGACCTCATACCTCCTAAGTGAGGTGAGGCCTTTTTTTTTTTTTTTTGAGATGTAGTCTCACTCTGTTGCCCAGGCTGGAGTGCAATGGTGCAGTCTTGGCTCACTGCAACCTCCACCTCCTGGGTTCAAGTGATTTTCCTGTCTCAGCCTCCCAAGTAGCTGGGATCATAGGTGCACACCACCATGCCCGGCTAATTTTTGTATTTTTAGTAGTGACGGAGTTTCGCCACGTTGGCCAGGCTGGTCTCGAACTCCTGACCTCAGGTGATCTGCCCACCTCGGCCTCCCAAAGTGCTGGGATTACAGGCGTGTGCCACCGCACCCAGCCTGATTTTTATTCTTAAAAGTAGAGATCTGAAATAAGTGAACACATGAATGATGTGGCTATCTGGGTGAAAAGCTTTCTAGGCAGAGGAATCAATAAGTGTAGAGACAGTTAGGTAAGAGAAGGCTCAGCAGGTTTGAGGAATGACAGAGAGATTTGTGTGACTTGGAACAAAAGTGAAAGAATAGTATTAGAAAACAAAATCAGAGAGCTGGCAGTGTATTAGATCAAGTAGGGTCTGGTAAGCCATGGTCAGGATTTTGAATTTTTCCCTGAGTGAGATGGGAAGGCAATAGAGGATTTGAGCAGAGGAAGGACATGATCTGATTTGCATTTTTAATGGATCACTCTGGGTGCTGTGTGGAGACTAGAGTAGGAGGAAAGAAGGTAGAAAAGGGGAAAGAATTAGTAGTAGTTAGTTGTCCAGGTGAGAAATAATGATGGCTTAGACCAGGGAGGTAGTCTTGGAGACAGTGATAAGTGGTCAGGTTCTGGATATATTTTGAGAGAAGAAACAATAGGATTTGTTTATGTGGTGTATGTGAAGGGAAGAATCAAGGAAGGATAAATTCAATGATTCTGACTTGAGCAACTGGAAGAATGGAATTGCCACTTACTAAGATGGAGAAGAGCAAGCTTAAAGGGAAAAATCAAGAGATTGGTTTTAGACCCTTAAAATTGCCTATTCAAGTGGAAATATTGAGCATGTATGATTGGATATAAGAACCTGAAGTTCAGAAGAGCGGTATGACTGGAAGATACAAATTTAAGCATTGGCTATAAGTAAATGGTATCCATGGAACTGGCTTTACAATTACACACTATACATACAATGAAAACTTCTTCTGTTTTTTTTTTTTTTCCTTGCATTAGGGAATATTGATGTCTTGTTCCCTTTTGGACTCTTCTCTCTTTTTTTTTTTTTTTTTTTTTTTTTGAGACAGAGTCTTGCTCTGTCACCCAGGCTAGAGTGCAGTAGTGTAATCTCGGTGCACTGCAACCTCCACCTCCTGGGTTCAAGTGATTCTCCTGCCTCAGCCTCCCGAGTAGCTGGGATTACAGGCACCCGCCACCGCTCCCAGCTAATTTTTGTATTTTTAGTAGAGACGGAGTTTCACCATCTTGACCAGGCTGGTCTCAAACTCCTTACCTTGAGATCTACCTGCCTCAGCCTCCCAAAATGCTGGGATTACATGTGTGAGCCACCACACTCAGTCAGGACTCTTCTCTTTAAACAATGATTTTCACCCTCATTTATTTCCTGTTTTAAAATAGTATTTGAAATCAGCAGAAAACTTTTGGCATTGTCAACCTCATCAGTTTCTGCCAATTATCTTCCAAAACTGCAAATGGATATTTAAAATTCATAATATGTAGCTCTTTATTATTAGATAGTTGAATGTCATTTAAGAGGTACGGGCCATTCAGCAAGAGATAGAAGAAGTGTCATTATGAATTTAAAATGTAACATTTTAGACAGGTATGGGTTTATGGCATCATTCTCAATCATGACTTCAGGGTCTATGTGTTTTCTTAGATTTGTTTCTTTTTTTAATTTTCTTTAATATAAAGGAAATGTGAAATTGTGAATTATGTTCTTCGAAGTTATTAGAATCATTATAACAGGAAGTGTTAATATTAAAAAGTCTTTATCAAGACCTAATATTAAATTGTATAACTTGCTTGTTCTACTTTTCTATAAAGATTAACCTTATACCAGCTTAACTTCTTAAGGATATTACTTGCTTCTTTTTTATTATAATGAGCAAGTCTGTGTGTGGGAGTTTATATGGTATTTGTTCATTGGAATCACTTTCAGAAAATCACAGTTCAGTTCTGTTAATTGATTGAGGAAAGCTTTTTAAAAATCATTTTAGGCCGGGCGCAGTGGCTCATGCCTGTAATCCCAGCACTCTGGGAGGCTGAGGCGGGCGGATCACGAGGTCAAGAGTTCAAGACCAGCTTGGCCGACATGGTGAAACTCCATCTCTACTAAAAATATAAAAATTAGCCGGGCGTGGTGGCATGTGCCTGTAGTCCCAGCTACTTGGGAGGCTGAGGCAGGAGAATTGCTTGAACCCAGGAGGCGGAAGTTGCAGTGAGCCGAAACCGTGCCACTGCACTCCAGCCTGGCAACAGAGTGAGAGTCCATCTCAAAACAAAACAAAACAAAACAAAAATAATCATTTTAGATTTTTTTCTACTGCAGTTGTAATTTACCATACTGCTTTTGCCACTATCCACAATTATACTTAGTAGAAATACTAAATTGTTAAAATTGTGCCACATCTGCTTCTGTATATTTCTACTCTACTCTTATATGGTTGCAAGTATATAACTATCTTTATGTGAGATATTATTGCCCTTACTAGAAACCTCAAAATACCTCATAATACCGTGCTTATTTTTAAAGTGATGGTTTTAAAGGCTATGCATGATAAGATGTCAGTTATCTTCAGTATAGTTGGTTATTCATTACTTATTCAGGATGAGGTAATATGCTATGTGTATCTAATCAAAGTAATCAGTGGTTTCTGTAAATAAATTGTATTTGACGAAACGTGTTAATTAGTAAATAAACACACAGTTGCTTCTCAATTTACAGTAGTTATGTTCTATAAAGTTACCACAAACACTGAATCAGTGAATATAGAAGCATTGCTCCTAGAGGAAATAGAGGGTTAGGTTCCTGTGAGCCTCTGTTCATGACGTTTTTATCAACTGGTCAATACAACCTTGTTTTATGTGTGTTTCTGCTTAAAGATACCTTATTAAATATCTATTGTTGATTCATTAACACTGAACTCAAGGCCAAGAGTTAAGGTTATTTAACACAACTATTTTTTTTCATAAGGCACCTCATAACCTTGTTATGCATCGGAACACTAGATAGCATATCAGCATTATGCATGGGGAATGTTGTAAACAGCAAAGTTATCAGCACAAACCATAAAAATATGAAAAACATAGCGTGAAAGAGACGGAGAAAAGGATACTATGAGAGCTAAAACAAGAAGGCGAAACAAACATCACTTTGACCTGAGCTGGGAATGTGTTATGCTTCAGTTAACTCGAGTTTTTGCCACTCTGTACATGTCCATGAATTACTGTGAAAGTATTGACTTAGGGGTTACAAATAAATTTTAGTGACTATGTGGATTAGAAAATACAGACCCTGCATATAATGAGGATCAACTGTATGTATGTGTGTATATAAACATACATACATATATATATATACATGAATGTTTTTTCATTCCTGCCTGGAATGCATTTTAATCTCTTTTCTATCTGTTGTATTCTCACTATTCAGCTCCCAGCTTGGATGTTATCCTATCTCAGAAACCTTTCCCAGCTCTCTTAAATACTCTTTGAGTATTATCTCATATCCCTTTGTACATGCCTTGTATAATATTTTTCACATTTTGTGTTAATTCTTTACCAAGATTCTTTAAACTGTGAGCTCCATAATGGCAAGGACCTTTTCTCATTTACCTCTGTATCCTTAGTACTTAACACAGGGACTAACACGTA
This sequence comes from Macaca mulatta, assembly GCF_049350105.2. NCBI lineage: Eukaryota > Metazoa > Chordata > Mammalia > Primates > Cercopithecidae > Macaca > Macaca mulatta. The sequence goes on along the minus strand of NC_133421.1, from coordinate 51,092,164 downwards.
GTTAAAATTGAATAATTTCTTTTCTTTTTTTGAGACGGAATTTTGCTCTTGTTGCCTAGGCTGGAGTGCAATGGCGTGATCTCGGCTTTCCGCAACCTCTGCCTCCCCAGTTCAAGTGATTCTCCTGTGTTAGCCTCCCGAGCAACTGGGATTACATGCACCACCACGCCCAGCTAATTTTGTATTTTTAGTAGAGATGGGGTTTCTCCATGTTGGTCAGGCTGGTCTCAAACCCCCGACCTCAGGTGATCTGCCCACCTCAGCCTTCTGAAGTGTTGGGATTACAGGCATGAGCCACTCGCGCCCGGTGAAATTAAATAAATTTTAAACGAATGAATCAGTAAGCCTCTCTGCAAATGGATTTATTATTATTATTATTATTATTATTATTTTGAGATGGAGTCTTGCTCTGTTGCCCAGGCTGGAGTGCAGTGATGCAACCTTGGCTCACTGCAACTTCCACCTCCCGGGTTCAAGCAGTTTTCCTGCCTCAGCCTCCTGAGTAGCTGGGATTACAGGTGCATGCCACCATGCCCAGCTAATTTTTGTATTTTTTTAGTAGAGACGGGGTTTCACCATATTGGCCAGACTGGTCTCAAACTCATGACCTTGTGACCCACCCATCTCAACCTCCCAAAGTGCTGGGATTACAGGCGTGAGCCACTGCACCTGGCCAGATATATATCATTTTAATGAGTCTTTCTTAATTAAAAATTGCAGACTATACGAAATGGAAATAGTTACACATTTTATACCACATTTTATACTCATGATCTCTATTTTTGTTGGTTCTTTTTCCTTTGGATGAAGCTGCTCTATTTGGAAAGGAACATATATTGAACCATATAATCAGTTTTTCTATTATATTTTACATTTTTTTCTTTTTTCTTTTTCTTTCTTTCTTTTTTTTTTTTTTTTTTTTTTTTTTTTTTTTTTTTGAGACAGAGTCTTGCTCTGTCACCCAGGCTGGAGAGGCAGTGGCGAGATCTCAGTTCACTGCAACCTGCACCTCCCAGGTGCAAGTGATTTTCATGCCTCAGCCACCCAAATAACTGGGATCACAGGCATGTGCCACCATGCCTGGCTAATTTTTGTATTTTTAGTTGAGACAGGGTTTTGCCATGTTGGCCAAGCTGGTCTCAAACTCCTGGATTCAAGTGATCTGCCTGCCTTGGCCTCCCAAAGTGCTGGGATTACAGGTGTGAGCCACCGTGCCTGGCCATGTTTTACATCTTTCTATAAAACAAAGACTGAGCACAGAAATGCACTAGGCTCTGTGCCAAACTATACAGATTCTAAACTGCAGAGGGGAAAATTTATACTTAGGTAAAAATTAGGATACATGCTTGTGTTATATTTTAATTTTGAAATATTTCAAGGCCGGCATGGTGGCTCATGCCTATAATCCTAGCAATTTGGGAGGCTGAAGCGGGAGGATTGCTTGAGGCCATGAGTTTGAGACCAGCCTGGTAAACATAGCAAGACCCCCATCTCTATAAAAAATGTAAAATAGCTAGGAATGTTGGTGCATGCCTATAGTCCCAGCTACTCAGGAGGCTGAGGCAAGAAGATTGCCTGAGCCCAATGATTGGAGGTTGCAGTGAGCCATGATCACACCACTGCACTCCAGCCTGGGTGACAGAGCAAGAGAAACCCTGTTTCAAAAAATAATAATAATAAAATGATAATAAATAAATTTATGCACTGCAAAGGACACTGTCAGGAAACTGAGAAGGCAAGCTACAGACTGGAGAAAATATTTGCAAAAGACATATCTGATAAAAACATGTTAGCCAAAATATACAAAGAACTCTTAAAACAATAAGAAAATGGACAACCCAATTTAAACATGGGCAAAAGATCTGAACACACACTTTACCAAAGAAGTACAGACACTTTACCAAAACAGAATTTTTTATTTTATTTTTTATTTTATTTATTTATTTATTTTTCTTTTTTTTGAGACGGAGTCTCGCGCTGTCGCCCAGGCTGGAGTGCAGTGGCCGGATCTCAGCTCACTGCAAGCTCCGCCTCCGGGGTTCACGCCATTCTCCTGCCTCAGCCTCCCCAGTAGCTGGGACTACAGGCTCCCGCCACCTCTCCCGGCTAGTTTTTTTTGTATTTTTTAGTAGAGACGGGGTTTCACAGTGTTAGCCAGGATGGTCTCGATCTCCTGACCTCGTGATCCCGCCCATCTCGGCCTCCCAAAGTGCTGGGATTACAGGCTTGAGCCACCGCGCCCGGCACAAAACAGATTTTTGTATGGCAAATAAACATGTGAAAAAATGCTCAACATCGACCGGCACGGTGGCTCACGCCTGTAATCCCAGCACTTTGGAAGGCCGAGGCGGGCGGATCATGAGGTCAGGAGACTGGGACCATCCTGGTTAACACGGTGAAACCCCATCTCTACTAAAAAAAAAAAAAAAAAAAAAAAAAAAAAATTAGTCCAGCGTGGTGGCAGGCGCCTGTAGTCCCAGCTATTCGGAGGCTGAGGCAGAAGAATGGCGTGAACCCGGGAGGCGGAGCTTGCAGTGAGCTGAGATTGCGCCACTGCACTCCAGCCTGGGCGACAGAGTGAGACAACGTCTCAAAAAAAAAAAAAAAAAAAAAAACAACGCTCAACATCAATACGTCTTAGCAAATTGAAAGAATAATGAGATAACACTACACACCTATTAGAATGATAAAAATCCAAAACCCTGACACCACCAAATGCTGGCAAGGATGTGGAGCAACAAAAACTCTCATTCATTGCTGGTTGGAAGACAAAAAGTACAGCCACTTTTGGAAGAAGTTTGGCAATTTCTCACAAAATGAAATGTACTCTTACCATATGATCCAGCAATCATATTCATTGGTTTTTACCCAAGTGATTTAAAAACTTATGCCCACAAAAAATACCGCACAGAAATGTTTATAGCAACTTTATGCATAATTATCACAACTTGGAAGGAACCAAGATGTCCTTAGGAGGTGAATGGATAAACAAATGGTGGTGCGTCCAGACAATGGAATATTATTTAGCTCTGAAAAGAAATGAGTCATCGAGCCATGAAAGACATGGAGTAAGCTTGAATGCATATTCAAGTGAAAGAAGCCAATATGAAAAGGATGCCTATGTATGATTGCAACTATATAACATTCTGGAAAAAGGCGAAACTTTGGAGACAGCAAACAGATGAGTGGTTTTCAGGGATTGAGGAAACGGATGAGTAGACAGAACCCAGAGGATTTTTAGGGCAGTGAAACTATTCTGTACAATGCTATAAAGATGGATATATGTTATACATTTATCAAAACCCAGAGAATGTACATCAAGAGTGAAACTTAGTGTAAACTATGGACTTTGGGTAATAATGTGTCAATGTGGTTCATTGATTATAACAAATGTACCACTCTGATATGGGATGTTGATAGGGAGGGAGGCTGGTGGGTGTATGGGCACAGGGGATATATGGGAACTCTCTGTACTTTATGCTTAATTTTGCTGTGAACCTAAGACTGCTCTTAAAGTCTGTTTTTGGCCAGGCATGGTGGCTCATGCCTATAATCACAGCACTTTGGGAGGCTGAGGTGGAAGAACTCCTGAGACCAGGAGTTCAAGACCTGCTTAGGCAACATAGTGAAATCCTGTTTCTACAAAAATAATTTTAAAAATTAGCCAGATGTGGTGGCAAACACCTGTAGCCCCAGCTACTTGGGAGACTGAAGTGGTAGGATCCCTTGAGCTCAAGAGTTCAAGTTGCAGTGAACCATGATCACACCACTGCACTCCAACTTGGGCAACAAATCAAGACCCTGTCTCAAAAAAACCAGAAAAATCACCAAAAAACAAAAATAAAGTCTATGTATTTATTTATTTTGAGACGGAGTCTCGCTTTGTTGCCCAGGCTGGAGTGCAGTGGTGCAATCTCAGCTCCCTGCAACCTCAAGCTCCTGGGTTCAAGCAATTCTCGTGCCTCAGCCTCCCAAGTAGCTGGGATCAACAGGTGTGTGCCACCACACCTGGCTAATTTTAATAAAGTCTATTTAAAAAAATTGATTCAAGAGGCAAACTTAATAAAATTAGTGATTATTACCATTTTATCAAGAACATTCTTAAGTGACGCTGGATTTAAAGCATTTATTTTTCCTGCAAGTGAATGATAGTAAAAAGTGTCATGACTACTAGTATAGTTTGGTGACACTGCATGGATTTGGATTTGTGTTCAGGTGCCAGCAGTTTTACCCATAACTGATTTTGCACCATCAGTGAAAGTGTCACCACAATAACTTCTTAGTACTATTATGAAAATAGTTTTGACTGTTTTCAAGAAGGATCTTAGGGACCCATAGAGCTTCCTTCAAGAGCTTCATTGAGCCTTCCCATGCATATTTTCCACATGTGAGTGTATAAACACACACACATACATAAACACACAAACACACATACACACATTATTTAAATACATTAAACCATTATAATTGTTCAATGTGTTTTTGAAAAAAGTATACCCCATATTCTTTTTACAACTTATATTTTCTGTATTTGAAATTTATTTGAGTTGATATATTTAGCTCTAGATCATTCATTTCAACTGTTGTGGAGTAAACCATTGTTTGATAATACAGACATTCCTCATTTTATTGTGCTTTGCTTTATTGCTCTTCACAGATGCTACATTTTTTCACAGATTCAAGGTCTGTGGCAACCCTGTGTTCAACAAGTCCGTTGGCACCATTTTTTCAACAGTATGTGATCCCTTCATGCCTCTGTCACATTTTGGTAATTCTTGCAATATATCAAACTTTTTATTATTATTATATCTGTTATGGCCATCTGTAGTCGGTGATCTTTGATGTTATTATTGTAATTTTGGGGAGTGGCACCACAAACTGCACACATATAAGGCAGCGAACTTTATAAATACTGTGTGTTCTGACTATTTCACCAACTGGCTATTTCCCCATCCTTTTCTCCCCTTTCCCTGGGCCTCTCTGTTCTCTGAGACACAACACTATTGAAATTAGGCCAATCAATAACCCTACAATGGGCTGTGTTCAAGTGAAAGGAAGAGTAAAGTCTCTCACTTTAATTCAAAAGCTAGAAATGATTAAGCTTAGTGAGGAAAACGTCAAAATCCAAAATAGGCCAAATGCAAGGGCTCTTGCACTAAAGTTACATAAGTTGTGAATGCAAAGGAAAAGTTGTTCAAAAAAATTACTCCAGTGAGCTCATGAATGATAAGAAAGTGAAACAGGCCACGTGTGGTGGCTCATGCCTGTAATTCCAAAATTTTGGGAGGCTAAAGTGGGAAGATCACTTGAGCCCAGGAGTTTGTGACCAATGCTGGCAACAGTGAGACCCCCATCTCTACAAAAAATTAAAAAAAAAAAAAAAAACAGCTGAGCATGGCAACACGCACCTGTACTCTCAGCTACTCAGGAGGCTTAGGTGGGGGTACTGCCTGAGCTGGGAGATGGAGACTGAAGTGAACCATAGCCACACCACTGCACTTCAGTGACAGAGCGAGACCCTGTCTCAAAAAAGAAAAAGAAAGCGAAACAGCTTTATTGATGATATAAAGTTTTAGTGGTCTGAAGAGAAGATTGAACCAGAAGCAACATTCCCTTAAGCCAAAGCCTAATCCAGAGCAAGGCTCTAACTCTCTTCAATTGTACAAAGTATGAGGTCAGAAGTTTCAAAAGTCTGGCCAGGCGCGGTAGCTCATGTTTGTAATCCCAACACGTTGGGAGGCCGAGGTGGGTGGATCACTTGAGGTCAGGAGTTCAAGACCAGCCTGACCAATATGGTAAAACCCCGTCTCTACTAAAAATACAAAAATTAGCCAGGCATGGTGGTGCACGCCTGTAGTCCCAGCTACTCGGGAGGCTGAGGCAGGAGAATTGCTTGAACTTGGGAGGTGGAGGTTGCAGTGAGCCGAGATTGCACCACTGCACTCCAGCCTGGGCAACAGAGCTAGACTCCATCTCAAATAAATAAATAAAATAAAAAGAAGCTGCAGAAGTCTAAAGCCAGCAGAGGTTGGTACGTGAGTTTAAGGAAAGAAGCCAGCTCCATAACTTAAAAGTGCACAGTGAAGCAGTAAGTGCTGAGGTAGACCCTGCAGCATTATCCAAAAGATCTAGCTAAGATCATTTATGAAGGTGGCTACACTAGGCAACAGACTTTCAATGTAGGCAGAACAGCCTTCTATTAAAAGAAGATGCTATCTAGGACTTTCATAGCTAGAGAGGATAAGTCAGTGCTTGACTTCAAAGCTTCAAAGGACAGGCTGCCTCTCTTATCAGGGGCTAATGCAGCTGGTAACTTTAAATTGAAGTTCATCCTCATTTAACACTCTGAAATTCCTAGGGCCCTTAAGAATTACACTAAATCTACTCTGCTTGTGCTCTGTAAATGGAACTGAAAGGCCTGGATGACAGCACATCTGTTTATAGCATGTTTTACTGAATATTTTAAACCCACTGTTGAGACCTACTGCTCAGAAAAAAAAGATTCCTTTGAAAATGCTACTGCCAGCTGGGCACGGTGGCTCAAGCCTGTAATCCCAGCACTTTGGGAGGCTGAGACGGGCAGATCATGAGGTCAGGAGATTGAGACCATCCTGGCTAACACGGTGAAACCTCATCTCTACTAACAAATACCAAAAAAAAAAACTAGCCGGGCGAGGTGGCGGGCACCTGTAGTCCTAGCTACTCAGGAGGCTGAGGCAGGAGAATGGCATAAACCCGGGAGGCGGAGCTTGCAGTGAGCTGAGATCTGGCCACTGCACTCCAGCCCGGGCAACAGAGCAAGATTCCATCTCAAAAAAAAAAGAAAAAAGAAAAAAAGAAAATGCTACTGCCAGTTGATAATGCACCTGGTCACCCAAGAGCTCTGATGGAGATGTACAGGGAAATTAATCTTTTCATGTCTATTAACACAACATCCCCATTCTGCAGACCATGGATCAAAGAGTAATTTTGATGTTTAAGTCATGTTTTAAGAAAAACATTTTATAAGGCTATATTTGCCATAGTGATTTCTCTAATGGATATAGGCAAATAAGTTGAAAACTTTCTGGAAAGGATTCACCATTCTAGATGCCATTAAGTACATTTGTGCTTTGCCACTGCTGAGTCATGCACAGGCAGGGGCTCAGCTATGTTCAAGATTAGGCTTCACCTGTAGCCCACCACCATGGCTGAGAAAGTCATTGCTGCTGAAGATGTAATGGATGTTAAGAATACAAGGTTGAGGACAGTGGCTCATAACTGTAATCCTAGCATTTTGGGAGGCGGAGGCAGGAGGATCATTTGAGCCTAAGAGTTCCCAACCAACCTGGACAACACAGCAAGACCTTGTTGCTACAGAAAATTAAAAAATTAGCGAGGTGTCAGCTGGGCACGGTGGCTCATGCCTGTAATCCCAGCACTTTAGGAGGCTGAGGCAGGTGAATCGTGGGTTCAGGAGTTCGAGACCAGCCTGACCAATGTGGTGAAACTCTGTCTCTACTAAAAAAACACAAGGATTAGCCAGGTGTGGTGGTACACGCCTGTAATCCCAGCTACTTAGGAGGCTGAGGCAGGAGAATCACTTGAACCTGGGAGGCAGAGGTTGCAGTGAGCTGAGATTGTGACACTGCACTCCAGCCTAGGGGTGACAGAGCGAGACTCCATCTCAAAAGAAAAAATCTACAAAGAATCTACAAAGAACTTAAACAAATTTACAAGAAAAAATCAAACAACCCCATCAAAAAGTGGGCAAAGGATATGAACAGACACTTTTCAAAAGAAGACATTTATGCAGCCAACAGACACATGAAAAAATGCTCATCATCAATGGTCATCAGAGAAATGCAAATCAAAACCACAATGAGATACCATCTCATACCAGTTAGAATGGCGATCATTAAAAAGTCAGGAAACAATAGGTGCTGGAGAGGATGTGGAGAAATAGGAATGCTTTTACACTGTTGGTGGGAGTGTATACTAGTTCAACCGTTGTGGAAGACAGTGTGGCTATTCCTCAAGGATCTAGAACTAGAAATACCATTTGACCCAGCAATCCCATTACTGAGTATATACCCAAAGGATTATAAATCATACTACTATAAAGACACATGCACACGTATGTTTATTGCAGCACTGTTCACAACAGCAAAGACTTGGAACCAACCCAAATGTCCATCAATGATACACTGGATTAAGAAAATGTGGCACATATACACCATGGAATACTATGCAGCCATAAAAAAGGATGAGTTCATGTCCTTTGTAGCGACCTGGATGAAGCTGGAAACCATCATTCTGAGCAGACTATCGCAAGGACAGAAAATCAAACACTGCATGTTCTCACTCATAGGTGGGAATTGAACAATGAGAACACTTGGACACAGGGCGGGGAACATTACACACTAGGGCCTGTTGTGGGGTGGGAGGATGGGGGAGGGATAGCATTAGGAGAAATACCTAATGTAAATGACGAGTTAATGGGTGCAGCAAACCAACACGGCACATGTATACATATGTAACAAGCCTGCATGTTGTGCACATGTACCCCAGAACTTGAAGTATAATATAAAAAGAAAATAAAGTAAAAACAAAAAAGAATGAAAAAAAAATTAGAGAGGTGTCATGGTGTGCATCTATAGTTCCAGCTACTCAGGAGGCTGAGGTGGGAGGATTACTTGAGCCCAGGAATTTGAGGCTGCAGTGAATTATAATTGTGCCATTACACCCCAGTTTGGTGACAGAGCCTGTCTCCAAAAAAAAAAAAAAAAAAAAAAAAAACTATTTCATAAGAGGTGCTGAAGACCGCCCTCAAGCATGATGACCTATCACATAGAATTTGCAAAGCTGCCAAAACCTTAGATAAGGCTTTGTGTGCTTGCATCCATCTGTGATGAGCCTGTGTATGTCACGTTGGCGGAGGCACTTCGTGCTGAACACTGTATCACCCTAATTAAGGTTGACCAGAAAGTAGGGGAAAAGGTAGGCTTCTGTAAAATTGACAGAGGGGGAAAAACCTGTAAAGTGGTTGGTTGCAGTTGTGTAGTAGGTAAGGACTATGGCAAAGAATCTCAAGCCAAAGGTGTCATCGAAGAGTACTTCAAATGCAAGAAATGAACCCATAAAACTACAGCTCATGGTCCTCAAGAAAAAAAAGAAAATTCATGATCCATGAGAGGAGGTTAAAATATCAACATTAACAGAAATTTGGAAGAAGTTGATTCCAACTCTCATGGATGACTTTGAGGGGTTCAAGACATTATTGGAGGAAGTAACTGCAGATTTGGTAGAAATAGCAAGATAACTAAAAGAGAGAGAATTAATAGTTCTACCCTAAACAGGATACAGTGGTGGGCACCTGTAGTCCCACCTACACAGGAGGCTGAGGTAGGAGGATCACTTGAGGCCAGGAGTTCAAGACCAACCTGGGCAACATAGTGAGACACAGTCTCTAAAAAAAAAAAAAAGGGATGAGGAGTTGCTTCTTATGGATGAACAGAGAAAGTGGTTTCTTAACATGGAATCTACTAGTGTAGGTGATGTGAGCATTGTTGAAGTAATAACAAAGGATTTAGAATATCACATAAAGTTAGTTGATAAAGCAGTGGCAGTATTTGAGAGGATTGACTCCAATTTGAAAGAAGTTCTACTGTGGGTAAAATGTTGTCAACCAGCACTGTATGCTGCAGAGAAATATTTTGTGAAAGGAAGAGTCAATAGATGTGGGAAACCTTACTGTTGTCTTATTTTAAGAAATTGCCCTGGTCGGGCGTGGTGACTCACTGCCTGTAATCCCAGCACTTTGGGAGGCCGAGGTGGGTGAATCACGAGGTCAGGAGATCGAGACTATCCTGGCTAACACGGTGAAACCCCCTCTCTACTAACAATACAAAAATTAGCCGCGTGTAGTGGTGGGTGCCTGTAGTCCCAGCTACTCAGGAGGCTGAGGCAGGAGAATGGCATGAACCCGGGGGATGGAGCTTGCAGAGAGCGGAGATCACACCACTGCACTCCATGCACTCCAGCCTGGGAGACAAAGCAAGACTCCATCTCAGGAAAAAAAAAAAAAAAGAAAGAAAGAAAGAAATTGCCGCAGTCACTCCAACTTTCAGCAACCACCACCTTGATCAGTCAGCAGCCATCAACGTGGAAGCAAGACCTTCCACCAGCGAAAAGCTTATCACAGGGCGGGCGCGGTGGCTCACACCTGTAATCCCAGCACTTTGGGAGGCCGAGGCAGGTGGATCACGAGGTCAGGAGATCGAGACCGTGCTGGCTAACACGGTGAAACCCCGTCTCTACTAAAAATACAAAAAAATTAGCTGGGCCTAGTGGCGGGCGCCTGTAGTCTCAGCTACTTGGGAGGCTGAGGCAGGAGAATGGCGTGAACGCGGGAGGCAGAGGTTGCAGTGAGTGGAGATCGCGCCACTGCACTCCAGCCTGGGGGACAGAGCGAGACTCTGTCTCAAAAAAAAAAAAACAAAAAAAAAATTTATCACACTCTGAAGTCTCAGATGATCGTGAGCATTTTTTAGCCATAAAGTATTTTTAAATTAAGGTATGAATATTTTTTAGACATCATGCTATTGTACACTTAATAGACTACAGTATAATGTAAACATAACTTTTATATGCTCTGGGAAACAAAAAATTTCATGCAGCTCACTTTATTGCAATATTTTTACTTTGCAATAAAGCAATACTTGCTTTATTGTGGTAACCTGGAGCTGAACCCACAGTAGCTTTGAGGTGTGCTTGTACTATAGTTTCTTTAACCTGTTTCCTTATTGATGTAATTTTGTTCCAGTTTGGAGCTATTACAAACAACGTTGCAATGAATACTCTTGTTAATGTTTTCTTATGCACCTGTAAATTTTCTTTAGTTACGCTTGGGAGTAGATTGCTGGATCTAGGTTATGCTCATCTTGAACTTTATTCTATAGGGTATACAATGTGCCAGACATAATTCTAAGTATAAAATATAAATATAAATATGTACCTCATTACTATCCTTTGAGATAAATATTATTTTCCCTATTTTACAGATTGGGAAACTAAGACACAGAGAGATTAAGTCACCTGCCCAAATCACATAGCTAGTAAGTAGCAGATCCAAGCAATTTCCAAAATCCAGGCTTTTACCACCACGTCAGATGCTTTACATTTTGGAAATGAATGCATGTATTTTCCTGCTGTATGCTTATCTAATCTCTTGAATTCTTGGTTCTTTTTCAAAGTTTGATGTGGTTAAATCAAGGAGGAAAATATTCACTAGAAATATTATCATTATAAAAAATGTGAATATGATCAATGTAAGCCACCACCTTGACTTTGATCAATAGTCAGGAAACTATCAATGTTCTTCCCCTTTTGAAGAAATTATATTGCATTTTTTGATCATATAACTACTGAGGGTTTTCTATTAAAAAATAAAAAATGGGCTGGGTGTGGTGGCTCACGATTGTAATCCCAGCACGTTTGGAGGCTGAGGCAGGCGGATCACCTGAGGTTAGGATTTTGAGACCAGTCTGGCCAACATGGTGAAACCTCGTGTCTACTAAAAATACAAAAATTAGCCGGGCATGGTGGTGTGTGCCTGTAGTCTCAACTACCTGGGGGGCTGAGACAGGATCACTTTAACCCAGGAGGCAGAGGTTGCAGTGAGCCAAGATTGCCCTGCTGTACTCCAGCCTGGACAACAGAGCGAGACTCTGTCTCAAAAAATAATAAAATAAGGCCGGGCATGGTGGCTCACGCCCGTAATCCCAGCACTTTGGGAGGCCGAGGTGGGCGGATCACCTGAGGTTGGGAGTTTGAGGCCAGCCTGACCAACATAGAGAAACTCTGTCTCTACTAAAAATACAAAATTAGCCAGGCGTGTTACATTACATGCCTATAATCCCAGCTACTCGGGAGGCTGAGGCAGGAGAATTGCTTGAACCCAGGAGGCGGAGGTTGCAGTGAGCCAGGATTGCGCCATTGCACTCCAGCCTGGGCAACAAGAGTGAAACTCCATATCAAAAATAAATAAATAAAATAAAATAAAATATCAAAAATGAATCTAAAATATAATTATTTTATAATTGCTAAAAATTCCTGCTCTGGAATGTAGCTTAATATTTCAGACTACTGATTGTATCATACATTAGTAATAAAGATTTAAAAAATGTTCTAAATTATGGAAAGTGAGGTAAAGGAGAAAATATGAAAAAATAATAGATCTGTATACAGAGTTATAGAAGTAAGCTCTTATTTCTGTGCATAGTTTAATGCTGGTTGGAAATTTCAGAGTGTTATAAGAGTGTAAGAATTTTTTTCATTCTTACTGCTAAAATAGGGTTGCAGTCAAATTAATTTAAAGTTTGTTATAGATCTTTGTGGGGGAAAAATGAAGGAAGATAAATGTGGTTTTTTTTTCCTTCTGTAAGTTCTTCAGCTAAACCAGCTATGCTGCACTGTATGGGTGGATTTAGGATGCTAGGGATCCCTCATCATTTTTTTAAAATAAAATACACCCATTAAGTATCATTTATTTAGTCTAACATGTGGGATGTGAAGCATTTGCCACAGAAGTCATTTGTCTCTGTCTATGAATAGGCCTTCCTAGGGAACACTTAATGAGATTGGTTTTCTCCTGACTCCTTTAATGTTTTGTTTGCAGTTCCTGAATCCAAATTATAAATTTATCTTGCAATATTATACTTTTTATGATGATGAACTTCTTACTGACAGTAACAATCAACTGCCGTCATTGTTTTGCCTCCAAAGAAAAACTTAGTCTTTCAAAATACAGAAATTTTAATCATTCAGATATAGAGGTTTTGAAGCACAAAAATATAAATAACGAACAATGGAAAATGTTTACTAAAGTATATTAGAAATATATAGATCCATATTGTCATGTTTAGTTGGATAACATCACAAATTTTATGTGCAATATATATAAAATTATTTTACTTCCTATAAATTAAATTAAATTTAACTTTGAATTGCCCAATCTGGTAAAATATAGATTCATATCAGTCATTATGGGAACACATAGAAACGAATATGTTTCTTCCTTTCCTTCCTTGGTCCTCTCCAACCCATGAGTAGCACAAAAACCTAAGAATCTTTTAAGAAAAAAGAAAACAAATAGGAGATGGGCCCACCTGTCTGCAGTTATCACCATCATGGACTGATACCCTTATTGAATAAGTTCATGCTTCAAGTCCTATGACATTACTACTTTTCTGGTCAAGCTTAGGCATGAGAGTCTCTGTTGATTGTGAACCCCCAGTAACTACAGTCCAGCCTCCCAAGGTACTCCACGTAGCCATTCTTCTTTGAGGTCTTGCCATTTCCTTGGAGAATAGCCAGGAAGTAGGATTCAGATCACAACTATCCTTGGTGTTGCTGAACATTTTTCCAATTTGGGCAAGTTGGGTTTAGCAGGCTATTTCCCAGTCTCCCTCACAGTTCTCAAAGCTTTTGCTTTGAGATCTTCCATAGATCTTCCGTAGATAATGGAACCTGAAGACCTGGTTACCTGTTTAGAATGAGGAAAGGGAAAAAGAATTGGAGAACACATGAAAATTAAAATCTTATATTGTCCTGCCACACTGACACACACACACACAGACATAAACGTACCACTTTTCTGCCTAGTCCCAGCATCTGGGTTGTTCAGTTTTTATTGAGCACTTAGTAGGAAGAGGGCCTAGAGTATTATAGATTAATCTGTATTTGTGAATAATTGAGAACTGACTAATAAAATGGGCAACTTGGATATTATGTTTACTTCTTGTTGTAAAAAACAGAGTAAAGCTTTGTGTTACCTAGGGTTCTCCCCTCTTCCCCTGCCAATTATTAGAAAAGTAATCTAATATTTTCCAAATAAATATATAATTGTGGAGGACTTTCAGTAGACACTAAAGGATAGCAAAGTAGCACAAATCTATAATGAAACCAGATCTGATAGTATTATGACTTTTACTTGAATTTGAAATAATTTCAAAAAGAGCCAAAAATTATATTGAGATCTATACTATTCTGAAAGCTGAGATAGAGAAGAAAGTTGAATATATGTCCCTACCCTCAAGGATCTTGCAGATAGTGAAAAATATGTAAATAAATTTATAATTATGACATAAATTAAAAATGTGCTATGAAAGTATAGAAGTGGAAGAAAAGAAGTTGAAGTCTTTCTTATTTAACATTTTGCTTAGCAGGGTTGGCATGTACTATCATCTTTATTTGCCAGATGAAGAAATTTGAGTTGAAAGAGATTATCTTGCTCAGTTATACAGAATAAGTGGTATAGTAGTACATTCCTAATGTATAAGTGATCAGAGGCTGCAGAAATTATTTCTAACAAGGGTAATAATTTTTATAATACTGCCTGACATTTTTACACTTTGAATCTGATTTATAAGATTATCTTTCAACCTACTTGATTCTGCAGAGAATTTGAAAGGTCTTCTCATAGGTAAACTACTATCCTTCTCTTAAATTATCTGCTTGTCTAGAAGATATCTGCAAAATAACTTGCTGGGATTTTGGTTGGGGTTGTGTTGAATTTATGGATCAAATGGGAAGAACTGGCATCTTGACAATATTGAGTCTCCCAATCCATGAATATGAAATATTTCTCCACTAAGTTAGTTCTTTGATTTCTTTCAACAGAGTTTTGTAGTTTTCCTTATATTACATCTCATATATATTTTGTTAGCTTTATACCTACATATTTCATTTTGGGGGGTGTTAATGTAAATGGTGTTGTATTTTTAATTTCACATTCCCCACTTATTTATTGCTGGTGTATAGAAAAGTGATTGTTTTATTAACAATTTCTCCTATAATTTTGTTATAATTCCTTGTTAATTCTAGGTGTTTTTTGACTCTTTCAGATTTTCTACATAGTTATGTTAGTTTTCTACATGTTACAGTTTTATTTCTTCCTTCCTAATCAGTATACCTTTTAATTCTTTTTCTTGTCTTATTGCATTAACTAGGATTTCAATTATGATGTCAAAAAAGAGTAGTGAGAGGGAACATCCTTGCCTTGTTCCTGATCTTAGTAGGAAAGCTTCTAGTTGTTTACCATTAAGTGTGAAGCTAGCTGTAAGTCTTTTATAGATATTCTTTATCAAGTTAAATAAGTTGCCCTCTATTTCTGGTTAACTGAGAATTGTTATCATTAATTGTTGTTGAATTTTATTAAGTGCTTTTTCTGCATCTTTTGATATGATCATGTGATTTTTCTTTTTTAGCCTTTTGATATGATAGATTACATTAATTTTTAAATGATGCATTAATTGATTTTTTAATGTTGCATCAATTTTGCAAACCTGAGATAAATCCCACTTTTTGTGATGTATAAGTCTTTTTATACGTTGTTGGATTTGGTTTGCTAATATTTAGATGAAGATTATTACCTCTTCGTTCCTGAAGATATTGGTCTGTAGTTTTTTTTTCTTGTAACGTCTTTGTTGGGCATTAAAGTAATGGTAGTCTCATAGAATGAATTAAGTTAGCCACTGCACCACCTATTTCCCTTTTTTAATTTTCAATTTTTGTGGGTTAATAGGCATATAAATTAATTAATAGGTATATTAATTTGTATTAATAGAATGAGTAATGGTTGTCTCATAGAATGATTTCTATCTTCTGAAAGAGATTGTAGAGAAATAGTACAATTTATGCCTTAAATATTTGGTAGAATTCTCCAGCAAACCTATCTGGTTCTGGTGCTTTATATTTTGGAAAGTTATTAATTATTGATTCAATTTCTGTAATCAATATATGCCTATTTGGATAGTTTAATTCTTCTGTGTGACTTTTGGCAGATTGAGTCTTGCAAGGAATTGATTCGTTTCATCTAAGTTATCAAATTTGTATGCATAGAGTTGTTCATAGTATTCATTTTATTATCCTTTCAGTGTCCATGGGGTCTGTAGTGATGTCTCATCTTTCATTCCTGACAGTAGTAACTTGCATCTTCTCCTTTTTTCTTAGTTAGCCTGGCTAGAGGCTTATTGATTCTTATTGATTTTATTGACCCTTTCAAGGAACCAGCTTTTAGTTCCATTGATTTTCTCTATTGATTTCCTATTTTCAATTTCATTGATTTCTGCTCTAATTTTTATTATTTCCTTCACCCAGGCTGGAGTGCAGTGGCACCATCAGGGCTCGGTGCAGCCTCAATCTCCCAGGCTCAAGTGATCCTCTCACCTCAACCTCCCAAGTACCTGGGACTACAGGCGTGTGCCACCATGTCCAGCTAATTTTTGTATTTTTCATATAGACAGGGTTTTGCCATGTTGGCCAGTCTGTTCTCAAACTCCTGGGCTCAAGTGATCTGTCTGCCTCAGTCTCTCAAAGTGCTGGGATTACAGGTATGAGCCACTGTGCCCAACAGATTTCCCTTTTTTAATTTTTAATTTTTATGGGTACATAGTAGGTATATTAATTTTTATTATTTATTTTCTTCTGCTTATTTTGGGTTTAATTTACTCTTCTTTTTCCAATTTCCTAATGTGGAAGCTTAAATTATTTATTTTAAATATTTTTTTCTAATATATGCACTTAATGTTACCAATTTCCCTTTAAGCACTGCTTTCACTGTATTCCACAGATTTTAATAAGTTGTGCTTTCATTTTCATTTCGTTCGAAATATTTTAAATTTCTCTTGAAAATTTTTCTTTGATCCATGTGTTATTTAGAAGTGAATTGTTGGCCAGGCGCAGGGGCTCACGCCTGTAATCCCAGCACTTTGAGAGACCAAAGTGAGTGGATCATGAGGTCAGGAGATCGAGATTGTCCTGGCTAACACAGTGAAACCCTGTGTCTACTAAAAAAAAAAAAAAAAAAAAAAAAATTAGTCAAGTGTGGTGGCACATGCCTGTAGTCTCAGCTACTTGGGAGGCTGAGGCAGGAGAATCCCTTGAACCCAGGAGGCGGAGGCTGCAGTGAGCCAGGATCGCGACACTGTACTCCAGACTGGGAGACAAAGTGAGCCTCCATCTAAAAAAAAAAAAAAAAAAAAAGAAGTGAATTGTTTAATCTCCATGTATTTGGGGATTTTCCAATTATCTTTCTGTTATTGATTTCTAGATTAATTCTGCTGTGATCTGAATAAGACATTGTATAATTTTTATTCATTTAAATTTGTTAATGTATGTTTTATGGCCCAGAATGTGGTCTATCTGGATGAATGTTCCATATGAGTTTGAGAAGAGTGCGGGCCGGGCGTGGTGTCTCACGCCTGTAATCCCAGCACTTTGGGAGGCCGAAACGGGCGGATCACGAGGTCAGGAGATCGAGACCATCCTGGCTAACACGGTGAAACCCTGTCTCTACTAAAAATACAAAAAATTAGCCGGGCGCGGTGGCGGGTGCCTGTAGTCCAGCTACTCAGGAGGCTGAGGCAGGAGAATGGCGTGAACCTGGGAGGCGGAGCTTGCAGTGAGCCGAGATTGCGCCACTGCACTCCAGCCTGGGGCACAGAGCGAGACTCCGTCTCAAAAAAAAAAAAAAAAGAGAAGAGTGTGTATTCTGCTGTTGGATGAAGTAGTCTGTAGATGTAAATTATATTCAGTTGATGGATGGTGGTGTTGAGTTCAACTACGTCCTTACTAATTTTCTGCCTGCTACATTTTGTCCATTTCTGATAGAGGGATGTTGAAGTCTCCAACTATAGTAGTGGATTCATCTCTTTGTCCTTGCTGTTCTACCGGTTTTTGCCTCACCTATTCTGATGCATTCTTATTAGACACACACACTTAAAGGATTATCATGTTTTCTTGGGGAATTGACTCCTTTATCATTATGTAATGCCCTTCTTCAGCCTTGATAACATTCGTTGCTTTGAATTAAGTATCTACTGCTTTCTTTTGATTAGTGTTATCATGGTATTTCTCTCCATTTTCTTTTATCTATATGTGTCTTTAAAGTGGTTTTCTTGTAGACAACATATAGTTGGGTCTTATTTTTTCATTTAATTTGTCCATTTAGACTATTAATGTTCAAAGTGATTATTGATATACTCGATTATTTACCATATCTGTTACTGTTTCTATCTGTTGCCTTGTTCTTTGTTTCTATTTTTGTCTTCTTCTCTTTTTCTGCCTTTTTTTTTTTTTTGAAACAGTCTCACTCTGTCGTCCAGACTGGAGTGCAATGGCATGATCTTGGCTCACTGCAACCTCCACTTCCCAGGTTCAAGCAATTCTCCTGCCTCTCCTGAGTAGCTGGGATTATAGGCAACCGCCCACCATTCCTGGCTAATTTTTGTATTTTAGTAGAGATAGGGTTTCACCATGTTGGCCAGGTTGGTCTGGAACTCCTCACCTTGTGATCTGCCTGCCTTAGCCTCCCAAAGTGCTGGGATTACAGGCATGAGCCACTGCACCCGGCCTGTTGTTTCAGTTTAATATTTTATGCTTCAGTTTCCTCTTTTATAGCATATAAATTATGCTTCTTTTTATACTTTTTTTTTTTTAAGGCGGGGTTTTGCTCTTGTTGTCCAAGCCAGGAGTGCAATCACATGATCTCGGCTCATAATTTCTTTCACCATCATAATTTTTCCATGTCAGATTTTTCTCACTGTCATAATTTATGCAAAGGTGGTTTCAATATTACCATCTACCTCTTACCATTTCCCCTAATTTTAACATCTTACATTATCCTGGTGTGTTTGACAAAACTAAGAAGCCAACCAGCATTTGTTCATTACTGTTAACTACATTCCAGACTTACCTTGTATTTCAGCAACTTTTCCACTAATGTTCTTTTTCTGTTCCAGGATCCAATCCAAGATACGACATTGCATCATGTTTATTTATTCTTTTGCAGTCTATGACAGTTGCTCAATCTTTCCTTGTTTTCTATGAGCATAACAGTCTTAAGAAGCTCTAGCTGTATGCTTTATACGATGTTTTTCAATTTGGGCTTATCTGATAATGTTTTCCAAAAGACTAGACTGGGGTTATGGGCTTCTGGAAAGAATACCACAGAAGTAATATGCCCTTCTCCAGGAGGTAGTGTTAACCCCTATCCCCAGTCTTCAGTGTGGGCTAACTCACTTTCTAAAAAAGAAAGTGGAGAAAGCTGGCAAATACTACCATAACCAAGTGATCAAAGTTAGTATCACCACCAGTGGTATTATGTTGATATGATGTGATGAGTCCAGCAAATTTTGATGTAGAGATAACATGTGAACAGGACCTGATTTTAGAGAAATCTTTGCCCACTTTACAATTTTCCATAGACTAAACTCATTAAAAAGTACACATAATCTATAGCAAAGTTATTTTAAGTCAAGATTTTTGACATTTCTCCTTATCTTCCATAATTATTTATTACTTAGTACCCAAGGTTGTTGTCATTTTGTAGTGTCCATATGGGGGAGAGGAAAAAAGAGAGGAAGAGAGAAGGAAGGGGCAGACTTTGGTTGTTTTGCTGCTTTTCTAGTAATCCACAAATACATCATATCAGTGGTTGTAATTGTTACCCGTAAGGGGTCCCAATGCAGACCCCAAGAGAGAATTCTTGGATTTTGTGCAAGAATTCAGGGCAAGTCCACTGTGCAAAGATAAAGAAAGTTTATTAAGAAAGTAAAGGAATAAAAGAATGACTGCCCCATAGACAGAGCAGCCCCGAGGGCTGCTGGTTGCCCATTTTTATGGCTATTTCTTGATTATATGCTAAACAAGGGGTAGATTATTCATGCCTCCCCTTTTAAATCCTATAGGATAACTTTCTCATGTTACCATGGCATTTGTAAACTGTCATGGCACTGATGGGAATGTAGCAATGAGGATGACCAGAGGTTACTCTTGTTGCAATCTTGGTTTTGATGGGTTTTAGCCACCTTCTTTACTGCGTCCTGTTTTATCAGCAAGGTCTTTAAGACCTGTGTCTTGTGCCAATCTCCTCTCTCATCCTATGGCTTAGAATGCCTAACTGTCTGGGAATGCAGCCCAGTGGGTCTCAGCTTTATTTTACCCAACCCCTATTCAAGATGGAGTTGCTCTGGTTCAAATGCCTCTGACACAATGACCAAAGACTGTATTGAATCACGTATGGTCAGTAGATTGTTAGTTTGTGAAAGCCCTGAATCTTACATCTTTATAATTCCCATTTAACTCAGAGCTGGGTATATTACGTGCCATTTTTATAGCCAAATAGTTTTATTTTTGTTGCAAATTTAAGGGATTTTTCAAATGTTTATCTCTATTAAAATGCATTGTAGCTCAGCCGGGTGTGGTGGCTCAAGCCTGTAATCCCAGCACTTTGGGAGGCCGAGATGGGCGGATCACGAGGTCAGGAGATTGAGACCATCCGGGCTAACACGGTGAAACCCCATCTCTACTAAAAATACAAAAAAAAAAAAAAATTAGCCGGGTGTGGTGGCGGCCGTCCGTAGTCCCAGCTACTCGGGAGGCTAAGGCAGGAGAATGGCGTAAACCCGGGAGGTGGAGCTTGCAGTGAGCTGAGATCCGACCACTGTACTCCAGCCTGGGTGACAGAGCGAGACTCCGTCTCAAAAAAAAAAAAATGCATTGTAGCTTACCTTGTACTTTGCCATGTGGAATAGAATTAATGATCAATTAGTAGTTAGAAGATTTGTTTTCTAAGTCCCACCCCATTACTTCCTAAATATAACTAGGGCTAATTCACTTAACTCAATTTTCTTATCTATAAGATGGACATAATCATACTTCATCTTTAGCTATGCCTACTATTCAGCATGCATTCTCAGAGTTTTTCCATTTAAATTGTGTTGTGTTTTTTCTTGTTTGTTTGAAACAGGGTTTCTCGCTATGTTGCCCAGGCTAGACTCAAACTCCTGCTCTCAGGTGATCCTCTCACCTCAGCCTCCCAAGTAGCTGGGACTACAGACACATTCCACTGCATTTAAATAGATTTTAAAGGCCATTAAATAATTTGGAAAAAAATAATTTCAAGCATAGCATTCCTAACAACTAAGCTGCTATTAGCTGCTCCTTACAGGTTGTTGTAAAGTTTAAAAGAGAACGTGTACATAAAGACAATGTCTGGCACATAATAAATTTTGAATAAACAGAAACTAATAGGATAGAGGTAGAATTTTCTGTTGTCCTGTTTCCCTGATCCCATTTAAGTAAATATATAATTAATCCTTGTTCATTCTTCATAGGCCTTTGCTTATGAATTCCTGTCAATAAGAAATTATAGCTTGGCCGGGCACGGTGGCTCACGCCTGTAATCCCAGCACTCTGGGAGGCTGAGGCGGGCAGATCATGAGGTCAGGAGATCAAGACCATCCTGGCTAACACAGTGAAACCCCGTCTCTACTAAAAAATACAAAAAAGTAGCTGGGTGTAGTGGCAGGCGCCTGTAGAGGCTGAGGCAGGAGAATGGCATGAACCCAGGAGGCGGAGCTTGCAGTGAGCCGAGATCCGGCCACTGTACTCCAGTACTCCAGCCTGGGAGACAGAGCAAGACTCCGTCTCCAAAAAAAAAAAAAAAAAAGAAATTATAGCTTAAGGATGAGCTTGCTGTCATTAAAAAAAAAGAAAGTATGAGGCCGGGCGCGGTGGCTCACGCCTATAATCCCAGCACTTTGGGAGGCCGAGGCGGGCGGATCACAAGGTCAGGAGATCGAGACCACGGTGAAACCCCGTCTCTACTAAAAATACAAAAAATTAGCCGGGCGCGGTTGTGGGCGCCTGTAGTCCCAGCTACTCGGGAGGCTGAGGCAGGAGAATGGCGTGAACCCGGGAGGCAGAGCTTGCAGTGAGCCGAGATCGCGCCACTGCACTCCAGCTTGGGCGACAGAGCAAGACTCCGTCTCAAAAAAAAAAAAAAAAAAAAAAAAGAAAGTATGGCCTTGCACAGTGGCTCACACCTGTAATCCCAGCTACTAAGGAGGCTGAGGCAGGAAGATCACTTGAGCCTGAGAGGTTGAGGCTGCAGTGAGCCATGATCACACCACTCCACTCCAACCTCAGTGACAGAGCGAGACCCTGTTTCAAAAAAGAAAGAAATTATGACAGAAGCTAACTAATCAGATGTTGGGGATACTATAGAGAGAATTCCTACCTGAAACTGAAAGTTGGCTAGATGACTTCTGTGGTTCCTTCCAATTATATGATTTTGCTTTAATGCAATTAGTACCTATCTCTCAGGGTTTAACTGAGAGCTTTAACTAAGGACTAACTGAGATAGTATATGTGAAAACCATTTGTAAACATAAAGTACTATATAAATATGTGCTATTATTATATAAGACTAGTAAACTAGTCAACAGAGATTCCCTCAGTAACTATAAGAACTATCTGTGGCAGGGCATGGTGGCTCACACCTGTAATCTCAGCTCTTTGGGAGGCCAAGGTGGGTGGATTGCTTGAGGCCAGGAGTGTGAGACCAACCGAGCCAACATGGTAAAAAAACCCCCGTCTCTACTAAAAATACAAAAAGTATCCGGGCGTGGTTGTGCATGCCTATAATCCCAGCTACTCTGGAGGCTGAGGCATGAGAATCACTCGAACCTGGGAGGCAGAGGTTGCAGTGAGCTGAGATTGCACCACTGCACTCCAGCCTGGGGAACAGAGCGAGACTCTGTCTCAAAAAAAAAAAAAGAAAAAAGAAAAAAAAAACTATCTGTATTCATTGAAAATTAAAAGATACACATAATGTATTGAGGTTTTTGTTTGTTTGTTTGTTTTTTGGTGAGGCCTAGAATTTATTATAATTGTTGCCATTGTTTGTTATCTATTTATGTTTGTTTTCTTAGCTAAGAGGATTGTAGCACTTTTTTATATAGCATACATTCTCCTATTTCTTCCACTCCATTTACTACTCTGTGACAGTTTTTCCTAAGGCAATGCCCAGATGTGTTGTTGTGGTTAAGGTTATAATTCAGCATTTCCATCAAGGAGACATCTTTTTGAAAACTATTTGGAAATAGACAATAGCTCTCTGCAATCAAATTCACACAGCTTGATGCCACTACTGTTGGTTTAACTTAAGCAACACAGTACCAATTTTATGGTGAATTCAGAAGAGAAGCTATTGCTGGAAAGTAAAATGACTTTGGGCCCTTCTATAGTATCTACTGCCAACTATTTCTTCTCCTCATTATGGATAATACATACTTTGTACTGTTGTGATTCTTCTGCATGGAAAAAAGTTTTATTACCCTTTTTTTTTTTTTTAGTTTTGACATTTTTCATTTACTGACGAGATCAGATCTTTTCAAAGTCAAACTATAATTTTATTCTTTAGTTCCCTATGGAGTAGCATTTAAAGAAAATCATGGTAAATTACTGTATTCTTAGTGGGAAGTTTATTTTACAACTATAAATAAAAGCATTTTCCTAGATATTTTCCAAGGAATTCCTGAAAATAGTTTCTCAGATCTTTCTCAGTATTAAATGTCAGGCTGAGATTCTCATTTTGTCCCTCGTTGCTGTAATTTTGTTACTTCCCCCATCAGCATTCCCATTTCTTTTAATTTTTTAAATTCTTTTGGTTTATTTTCTGAGTTTAACAGTGGGGAATCCATTTGACTGTGCTCACAGCAGGTAGTAAGTACTATGGTAGACAGTGGATTGGTTTCTTTGGATGGTTAAAGAAATAAGAGGGTAATTAAACTTTTCTGAAGCTGCCAACTGTATTGGAGGTTTGGTGTACATTTAAGGCTTATTTAAAAATAGTTCTTTCAGAAGCTGAACATTTAACCAGTAGAATTCCTAAGGGCATATCCTTTTTATCAGGTAGAGATTACTTAGATTACTGGAATTTGTGTCAAATAGATTTCCTCTTTCATATAAGGCTAAGTCTAATGCTGTACTATCTCATTCTGATTTGTAATGGTAATTTATGATCTTTAGTAGGGTGCTTTTTACCTACCATAAACCCCCAAATATAGCTTTTTAAAATAATGTATGCTTTAAAAATACATGCATCTTGTAATCCTAGCACTTTGGGAGGCTGAGGCTGGCGGATTGCCTGAGCTCAGGAGTTTGAGACCAACCTGGACAACATGGTGAAACCCCATCTCTACTAAAATACAAAAAATTAGCTGGGCTACTAAAATACAAAAAATTAGCTGGGCATGGCGGCATGCACCTGTAGTCCTAGCTACTCAGGAGGCTAGAGGTTGCAGTGAGCCAAGATCGCGCCAGTGCACTCCAGGGTGTGCAACAGAGGGAGATTCCGTCTCAGTAAATAAATAAATAAATAAATAAATAAATAAATAAATAAAAAAAATTAAAAAACAGGCTTCTAAAAAACTGAATAAGAAATGTTTATTCAGTTACTTTTAAAGATGCAGAATTAGCCAAATCTTTGCTTCTTGAACTCAAAATCTAAATCTAGATAAAATGCAGAAAAGGGCGACAGTTATGAGGTCTAAAATTTTATCTACATAAACTGGGATGTTGACATGTTTAAAACCCCAAGCATTCTGTACTGAACCATAAATGGAAGCAGAGCTATAGTCTTCAGATTTATAATTTTCACAGTGGTTTGATTCAGAGTGCTTTGAAAAGGTAATTTAAATTTGAATTTAAATTTGAAAGGGAGAAATGCCTTAAGGTTTTTTATGGCTCTCAGAAGATAATGGATAGGAATAGTCATTGTATGTGAGAGAAGGAAGAAAACCATAAGAGAAATGTGGCATTTAGAAACATGTACTAAACCTCGTGGAAGAATAGAAACTGATAGATGGAAAGAGGTAATGCAGGAAAATATGCAGTCATTGAACTTGAAAGTTCTTGAATAGTTAACATTCAGCTTTCATCTATTCATTTAATAAATATTTACTGAGTACCTTCTGTGTGGTTTTTGGCACCGTGGTTTTAAGCAGATAAGTGTCAATGACATAACTAATTTTAAACTTTTTGTTTTGAAACCATTTTAGATTTACAGCAAGTTGAAAAGATAGAGGCTGGGCGTGGTGGCTCACGCCTGTAATCCCAGCACTTTGGGAAGCTGAGGTGGGAGGATCGCCTGAGGTCGGGAGTTCAAGACCAGCTGACCCACATGGAGAAACCCCGTCTCTACTAAAAACACAAAAAATTAGCTGGGCGTGGTGGCGTATGCCTGTAATTCCAGCTATTCAGGAGGCTGAGGCAGGAGAATCACTTGAACCGGGGAGGCAGAGGTTGCGGTGAGCTGACATCGCACCATTGCACTCCAGCCTGGACAACAAGAATGAAACTCTGTCTCAAAAGAAAAAAAGAAAAAAAAAAAAAAAAAAAAGAGAGTTCTTTCTCCCAGGTGCTACATGATTTTTGTACATTAATCAAAACTACCATTGGTACTGACATTTTTTAAAGGACATATCTGGCTCTTGCTGGCAGAATAAACTATGGCATCAGGAGAGGGCAGGGGAGAAGCAGGAAGATCAGTTAGTAGTTGATGACATTAATCCAGGGGAAGCATAGTAATGATGGTTTAGACTAGGGGGCTATCTATAAAAGTGGTAACAGGTAGTCGGATTTTGAAGATAGAACCAAGACGATTTGCTGATGGATTGGATTTGGGATGTGAGATACGGAGGAATCAAAATGACTCCAAGATTTTTGGAAAGGAGTCATTAAAAATGGAAAATGAGTTTTAGCACCAACATTTACTGTCCTTCCCTACACACCAACCTTACTGTCCTTCCCTCCACACCAACCTTACTGTCCTTCCCTCCACACCAACCTTACTGTCTTTCCCTCCACAACTCTTTAAAACTTTTAGTTATTTCAGTATCTACACAGGCAATCCTTCAATGCTCAGATATCTATGTTTCTTGACCTCCTCACCTCCAATGATCTTGTCTTCCCCCTCAATTTAGTCACCCGCTCATAAAATCATCCTCTAGGCCATGTCATTACTAATAACTAAACCTTCATTTTAAGCATTGTACTCTCCTCCCACAACTCCTGTCTTTCCAGCCCTCTCCCTGTAGTATATGGACTTCAACAATTTTAACTGCAACAGGACCTTAGATCCATTTTCCCTGTGATCTTCACTACCCTCCTTCCTTGGCTCATTATTAAAAGGAGGCAAATGGAAAAATAGAGTTACTACTATTTATTGAAATAAGGAAGTTTATAGGAGAAATGGGTTTGGTGAAAAGGAGGTTGAGAATTAGGATTTTGTTTTAGGACAAATAAGTTTAACAAGTTTGAAATGAGCATTAGATATCCAAGAGCAGTTACTTGAGTATAAGAGCCTGGTGTTTGAATCAGAGGTTTGGACCAGAAACATACATTGGGAGTCATCAGCATATAGATAATATATAAAGATATGAGACATGATGAAACCTATTAAATGGATAGAGATAGAGAAGAGGTCAAGGACTGAACTCTGGGCATTATCATTTTTAGAGGTCAGGAAAAGAGAAACCAGTGAACGAGATCAAAAGAAGCATCTAATAAAGTAGAAAGAGAACCAAGAGAAGTGGTGACCTAAAAGTGAAACAAAAAGGTTTCAAGGTGGAGAAAAATCATTTCTGTCGTATACTGCTGATGGTGCAAATAAAATGAAGATGAGAATTGACCGTTGGATTTGGCAGCATAGAAGCCATTGTGACTTTAATAAGAACAGTTTCAGAAAAGAACTGAGAATTAGAGTCTGAATGGAATGAGTTTCAGAGACAATGGGAATAAAGAAGGTAGAGACAGCAAGTACAGATTGCTCTTTCATGTCTGATTGTAAAGGGCAGCAGAGACATGGGACTTTGACTGGGGAGGTGAAATGTTGGTCAAGAAACCTGTATTTTAACATTGGAAACATTCTTTGCTGATGGGAAATGTCTAGTAGAGAGGGATAATTGATAATGTAAGAGAGAAAGACATTTGTAGGTTGGTGAGAGGGGATAGAATCCAGTAGATGTGGCTAGGTGCAGTGGCTCACGTCTGTAGTCCTAGCACTTTGGGAGGCTGAGGTGGATGGATCGCTTGACCCCAGGAATTTGAGACCAGGCTAGGAAACATAGTGAGATGCCATCTCTACAAACAAACAAACAAAAAGCAACAGCTGGGTACCTGTGAGGTAGGAGGATCGCTTGAACCTGCCTGGTTGAGGCTACAGTGAGCCGTGATCATGCCACTGCACTCCAGGCTTGGGTGACAGAGTGAGACTCTATCTCAAAAAAAAAAAAAAAAATTCAGTGAATCAGCAGAAGAGATGGCCTTAGATAGGATTATGGACAATTTTACCATTGTATAGGAAGAAAGAGTGTGGCCGGGCACGGTGGTTCATGCCTGTAATCCCAGCACTTTGGGAGGTGGAGGCGGGTGGATTGCCTGAGGTCGGGAGTTCAAGACCAGCCTGGCCAACATGGTAAAACCCCATCTCTACTAAAAATAAAAAAGTAGCCACGTGTGGTGGGATGCACCTGTAGTCCCAGCTACTTGGGAGGCTGAGGCAGGGGAATCGCTTGAACCCAGGAGGCAGAGGTTGCAGTGAGCTGAGATTGTACCACTGTACTCCAGCTTGGGTGACAGAGTGAGACTCCATCTCAAAAAAAAAAAAGAAAAAAAGAAAAGAGTGTATGGGTACAGATGCACATATTTTAGTATATATTTAATATGATGAGAGCTTATGTGAGTTATAATTTCTATTTTTTCAATGAGGAGAGGGAGGGAGAAGAGTTGATTTTTTTTTTAAATACAATAAGTTAAGTAACACTAAAGGCTCCTTAAAGTTAGTAGTAATGAATTAAAGGAAGCCAAGTCATTATGTTTGAATTTTACTTTGGTCACATTCAGCTGTTTGAATGCTGCAGTGGCACGATCATAGCTCACTGCAACCTCGAACTCCTGGGCTCAAGGGATCCTCCCACCTCAGCCTCCCATATAGCTAGGATTACAGGTGTGTGCCACCACATCAGGCTAATTTTTGTATTTTTTTTGTAGAGATGGGATATTGCTATGTTGCCAAGACTGGTCTTGAACTCCTGGCTTCAAGCAATCCTCCTACCTTGGTCTCCTAAAGTGCTGGGATTGCAGATGTGAGTCATTGAGCCCAGCCTCTTACCTTATTCTTTTTAATGGCTGCATTGTATTCCATTGTATTTCACCAGTGCCCTATTGAGAATTTTTTTTATTATTATTATTTCTAAGTTTTCATTGTAGTGAACATCTTTAAATATATGTCTTGAAGTCCTTTTTTTTTTTTTTAAGACAGAGTCTCGCTCTGTTGCCTAGGCTGGAGTGCAGTGGCGTGATCTTGGTTCACTGCAACCTCTGCCTCCCGGGTTCAAGTGATTCTCCTGCCTCAGCCTCCTGAGTAGCTGGGACTACATGTGCACACCACCACACCCAGCTAATTTTTGTATTTTTAGAAGAGACAGGGTTTCACCATGTTGGCCAGGATGGTCTTGATCTCCTGACCTAGTGATTGAAATACTTTTACAGCTATATAAATAGAATAAATTTCTAATGTTAGGTTGAAATAAATGTGAATTTTGAAAAATATTAGGGCCAGGTGTAATGGCTCACACTTGTAATCCCAAGACTTTGGGATGCCAAGGCAGCTGGATCACTTGAGGCCTGGAGTTCAAGACCAGCCTGTCCAACATGGCAAAACCCCATCTCTACTATAAATACAAAAATTAGCCGGGCATGGTGGTGCACACCTGTAGTTCCAGCTACTTGGAAGGCTGACATGGAAGGATCACTTGAGCCCAGGAGGCAGAGGTTGCAGTGAGCCGAGATTGCACCATTGTACTCCAATCTGGGTGACAGAGTGAGACCCTATCTCAAAAAAAAAAAAAAAAAAGAAAGAAAAGAAAAGAAAAGATTAGGTGGATAAACGATGTGGTGGCGCCACTTATAATCCCAAAGCTTTGGGAGGCAGAGGCTGGAGGATCACTTGAGGCCAGGAGTTTGAGACCAACCTGGGCAACATAGTGGGATCCCATTCCTAAAAAAAGTCATTTGGACTGGGCATGGTGGCTCACATCTGTAATCCCAGCACTTTGGGAGGCCGAGGTAGACAGATCACCTGAGGTCAGGAGTTTGAGACCAGCCTGGCCAACATGGTGAAACCCTGTCTCTACTAAAAATAAAAAATTAGCCGGGTGTGGTGGCATGCGCCTATAGTCCCAGCTACTTGGGAGTTTGAGGCAGGAGAATTGCTTGAACCTGGGAGGTGGAGGTTGCAGTGAACTGAGATCGCACTACTGCACTCCAGCCTGGGTGATAGAGTGAGACTTTGTCTCAAAAAAAAAAAAAAAAAAAGAAAGTCATTTGGACATGGTGACTTGCACCATAGTCCCAGCTACTCAGGAGGCTGAGGAGGGAGGATTGTTTGAGCCCAGGAATTCAAGGTTGCAGGGAGCTATGATTGCATCACTTTACTCCAGCCCGGGTAACAGAGCAAGACTCCCTCTTTTTTTGTTGTTTTTGAGACAGAGTCTCTTGTCACCCAGGCTGGAGTGCAGTGGAATGATTTCGGCTCATTGCAACCTCCATCTCCTGGGTTCAAGCAATTTTGTTGCCTCAGCCTCCCAAGTAGCTGGGATTACAGGCGTGCACCACCATGCCTGGCTAATTTTTGTATATTTTAGTAGAGACAGTGTTTTATCATGTTGGCCAGGCTGGTCTCGAACTCCTGACCTCAAATGATCTGCCTGCCTCGGCCTCCCAAAGTGCTGGGATTACCGGCGTGGGCCACCGTGCCTGGCCAAGACCCCATCTTTTAAAAAAAGAAAAAAAGGAAGGAAAGGAGGGAGGGAAGAACAAAGGGACAGAGGGAAGGAAGAATGAAAGGAAAGATGGAAGGAAAAATTAGGTATACCAAATTTTTCTTTAAAATTATTTGTCTGAGTGCTGTGGCTCTACAGAAAATTAAACATTTTCTGTATTTTATCCCAAGTAGCTGGGTATGGTGGCACATGCCTGTAGCTCCAGCTGCTCAAGAGACTGAGCTGAGAGGATTGCTTGAGCCCAGGAGTTCAAGGTTACAGTTAGCTATGATCACACCACTGCACTCTAACCTAGGCAACAGAGTTTAGTCCAATAGCATGGGTTTCTTTTTCTTTTTCTTTTTTACTTTAAGTTTCGGGATACACGTGAAGAACGTGTAGGTTTGTTACATAGGCATACGTGTGCCGTGGTGGTTGCTGCACCTATCAACCCCTCATCTAGATTTTAAGCCCCACACGTGTTAGCTATTTGTCCTAATGCTCTCCCTCCCCTTGCCACCCACCCCCCAACTGGCCCCGGTATGTGTTGTTCCCCTCCGTGTCCATGTGTTCTCATTGTTCAACTCTCACTTATGAGTAAGAACATGCGGTATTTGGTTTTCTCTTCCTGTGTTAGTTTGCTGAGGATGATGGCATCCAGCTTCATCCATGTCCCTGCAAAGAACATGATCTCATTCGTTTTTATGGTTGCATGGTATTCCATGGTGTATATGTACCTCATTTGCTTTATTTAGTGTATCATTTTTGGGCATTTGGGTTGGTTCCATGTCTTTGCTATTGTAAATAGTGCTGCAGTAAACATACGTGTGCATGTGTCTTTATAGTAAAATTATTTATATTCCTTTGGGTATATACCCAGTAATGGGATTGCTGGGTCAAATGGTATTTCTGGTTCTAGATCCTTGAGGAATTGCTACACTGTCCTCCACAATGGTTTAACTAATTTACATTCCCACCAACAGTGTAAAAGCATTCCTATTTCTCCACAGCCTCACCAGCATCTATTGTTTCTTGACATTTTAATAATTGCCATTCTGACTGGTGTGGGATGGTATCTCATTATAGTTTTTATTTGCATTTCTCTAATCATCAGTGATGTTGAGCTTTTTTTCGTATTTTTTTGGCGGCATAAATGTCTTCTCTTGAGAAGTGTTTGTTCATATCCTTTGCCCATTTTTTGAAGGGGCTGTTTTTTTCTTTCTTTCTCTCTCTCTCTCTTTTTTTTTTTTTTTTTTTTTTTGAGATGGAGTCTCACTCTGTCACCCAGGCTGGAGTACAGTGGCATGATCTCAGCTCACTGCAACCTCCACCTCCCGGATCCTCCACCTCCTGGGTTCACACCATTCTCCTGCCTCAGCCTCCCGAGTAGCTGGGACTACAGGCGCCCGCCACCACGCCTGGCTAATTTTTTGTATTTTAGTAGAGACGGGGTTTCACCATGTCAGCCAGGATGGTCTAGATCTGCTGACCTCGTGATCCACCCACCTCAGCCTCCCAAAGTGCTGGGATTACAGGCGTGGGGCTTTTTTCTTGTAAATTTGTTTAAGTTCTTTGTAGATTCTGGATATTGGACCTTTGTCAGATGGGTAGATTGCAAAAATTTTCTCCCATTCTGTAGGTATAGCATGGGTTTCAAAGAGTTTTGAGGGAGAAAGAAGGGACACTGATCTGTAGGTGGCAATAAGGAGCAAGTCCCTAAAAAATAAATAAATAAATAAATGATTTTATTACCTTGCATTCTCATGAACAGTGTATGGATGTCCTAATTTCTCTATACTGTTCCTCCTCCCCTCCTCCAACTGGGAATTGTGCGTTAATGTTAAGTGGTTTGTGTTAAGCTAAATTGCAAAGTATTGGCTGGGTGCAATGGCTCATGCCTGTAATCCCAGCACTTCTGGGAGGCTGAGATGGGTGAATCACTTGAGGTCAAGAGTTTGAGACCAGCATGGCCAACGTGGTGAAACCCCACTTTTATAAAAATACAAAAATTAGCTGGGTGTGGTACACATGCCTATAGTCCCAGCTACTCAGGAGGCTGAGGCAGGAGAATCTCTTGAATCCAGGAGGTGGAGTCTGCAGTGAGCCGAGGTTGCACCACTGCACTCTAGCCTGGGTGACAGAGCGAGGCTCTGTCTAAATTAAAAAAAAAAAAAAAAAAAAGGCAAAGTATTCTAATTGGTTTATTGGTTGTCTCTGATGAATAGCACTGAAAGAGGAAGGAAGGGGTAGTATTGCTTTTCATTATAACTCCCTTTGTATATTTTAATTTTTAATTATGTGCTGGTTATATGAATCATTTAAAATATGTGTGTGTGCATGTGTGTGTGTGTTATAGTGTGTATATGTAAAGAAGCGTAGTCAAATAATATGATACTCTTAGCGTCCACAACCAATTAATTGTGCTGTGCTGCCAGATTATTTTCCATGTGTGTGTTCATTTCCTAATAAACTTTGCCATTTCTATTTAAAAGTAGCTTGAGATTTTAAGAGAAGCTGTTTTTTTTAAAAAAATTACTGTTTGTATGGCATTTGTGGAAACTGGATTGTCTTCAGTGTAATATAACAAAAACAATTAGCTATTGGGGCTAATATAAAACTGCAATGGTATCTGCAACTTCAGAGTTAATATGTTTGCATTCATTAAAACCTAACTTTTCTAACTGAATTGACTATAATATGTAAATGTTATAAACTCAAATACATAAAATAAATGTGCACCTAAAAACAAGTTATTATAACATGAAAATTAAACTCTTGATTTAAAAAATATTGACTAGCCGGGCGCGGTGGCTCAAGCCTGTAATCCCAGCACTTTGGGAGGCCGAGACGGGTGGATCACGAGGTCAGGAGATCGAGACCATCCTGGCTAACACGGTGAAACCCCGTCTCTACTAAAAAATACAAAAAACTAGCCGGGCGAGGTGGCGGGCGCCCGTAGTCCCAGCTCCTCTGGAGGTTGAGGCAGGAGAATGGCGTGAATCCGGGAGGCGGAGCTTGCAGTGAGCTGAGATCCGGCCACTGCACTCCAGCCTGGGCGACAGAGCGAGACTGTGTCTCAAATAAATAAACACAAATATTGACTAACATTGAATTCAGAGACTTTGTGTTTTCATTTTAACTCACTATTTTTTTAAATCTGATAGAAATTTGTCAGAACATAATGGACTTGTAATAAATGTCTTTGCTTTAAAATATATTCATTTTTATACTTCAGAGATATATTACTGACTTTTAAACTTTTTTTTTTTTTTTTTTTTTGAGTCAGAGTCTCTCTCTGTCGCCCAGGCTGTAGTGCAGTGGCACGATCTTGACTCACGGCAAGCACCGCCTCCTGGGTTCACGCCATTCTCCTGCCTCAGCCTCCCAAGTAGCTGGGACTACCGGCGCCCGCCACCACGCTGGGCTAATTTTTTTTGTATTTTTTTAGTAGAGAGGGGATTTCACCATGTTAGGCAGGATGGTCTCGATCTCCTGACCTCGTGATCCGCCTGCCTCGGCCTCCCAAAGTGCTGGGATTACAGGCGTGAGCCACTGCACCTGGCCGACTTTTAAACTTTTTAACTAGTGATAGAGTATTTTCAGTGTTTTGGCCTTCTGCAGCTACCTTTCCAAAAAAATAGTGGAATCTTAGTTAAGTGTTTTGGTTGCAGTTTCCTTTACTGTTACCAGTTACCCAAAATAGATGTATCAATCAGGGGCCTTTGTTACTATAGCAGTGTTACCTCGAATAAATTCATTTAAGGCCAGGTGTGTTGGCTCACTCCTGTAATCCCAGTACTTTGGGAGGCTGAGGCAGGCAGATTACTTGAGCCCAGTTCAAGACCAGCATGGGCAACAAAGTGAGACCCTGTCTCCACAAAGCATTTGTTTGTTTGTTTGTTTGTTTTTTGAGACAGAGTCTAGCTTTGTCGCCCAGGCTGGAGTGCAGTGGCGCCATCTTGGCTCACTGCAAGCTCCGCCTCCCGGGTTTACGCCATTCTCCTGCCTCAGCCTCCAAGTAGCTGGGACTACAGGCCCGCACCACCATGCCCAGCTAATTTTTTGTATTTTTAGTAGAGACGGGGTTTCACCGTGTTAGCAAGGATGTACAAAGCATTTTAAAAATTTAAAAATTAGCCAGGTGGCCAGGTGCAGTGGCTCATGCCTGTAATCCCAGCACTTTGAGAGCCCGAGGCAGGTGGATCACCTGAGGTCAGGAGTTCGAGACCAGCTTGGCCAAGATGGTGAAACCACTAAAAAACACAAAAATGAGCTGGGCGTGGTGGCAGGCACCTGTAGTCCCAGCTACTCTGGAGGCTGAGGCAGGAAAATCGCTTGAACCTGGGAGGCAGAGGTTGCAGTGAGCCGGGATCACACGACTGCATTCCAGCCTGGGCAGCAGAGCAAGACCCCATCTCAAAAATAAAAATAAAAAGTAGCCAGGCATGGTGGTGCCTACCTGTGGTCCCAGCTATAGGAGAGGCTGAGGCAGGAGGATCACTTGAGCCTAGAAGGTTGAGACTGCAGCAAGCTGTGTTCGCACCACTGCACTCTAGGCTGGGTGACAGAGCGAGACCCTGCTTCCAAAAGAGAAAAAAAAAGATTTGCTTTATCTGGCAGATACAACCAGAAACAAAAAAGCTTCTCACTATGGAAAAATGTACTACTCTAGCATTCTTACACTGTTGTCAGGACTACTTGACATTCGAAAGAAATCATTATATGTATTATAAGTTATATTACTATTATGTTATCCAAACTCTTAAAGAAGGTATTTGGTTACTACCTAAAATCACAACAAGATACTACTATACACCCTCAGAGTTGCTAAAATTAAAAAGACTGACACCACCAAATGCTGGTGAAGATGTGGAACAACCAAAACTCTATACATTGTCAATGGGCATGTAAAAAGGATATAACCACTTTGGAAAAAGGGCTGGCCGTTTTGTGTAAAACTAAACACGTACCTTCCCTGTGACCCAGCAATTTCATTTCTTGGTATTTGCCCAAGAAAAATGAAAACATATGTCTACAAAATTACTCACACATGAATTTTAATATAGTTTTATTCATCATAGTCCCAAACTAGATACAGCCCAAGTATTCATCAATAGGATAGGAGAATAATTGAACTGCAGTATGTTAATAAACTGGAAAACTAATCAGCAATAAAAAGTAATTATTATTGGGATGCAATAATATGATGAATCTCAAAAATATTTTGCTGAGTAAAAGGAGCCTTACATAAAAGAAAACAGGCTATATGAATCCATTTATGTGAAGTTCAAGAAAAGACACATTAATCTATGATGAAAAAATGAGAACAGTGGGAGATTGAAAGTGAGGACTGACTGGAAAGGAGGATGATGGAACTTTCTGGAGTAATTATGATGTCCTATATCTTGGTAGGGTTTGGGGTTACATAGATAAATGCATTTGCCAAAATTCAATACATGCACATAGAATATGTATTTTATTATATGTAAATTTTACTAAAGCCTGTACAAAATTTTGAATTCTAGTTAATAACATGCATATTTGCAGGGGGAAATGTACTGATATCTGCAGGGTGCTTTAATATGCATGAGAAATAAGATGCATTGATGGATTGATCAATAGATAGCAAAATATTAACAGTAGAATCTAAGTAGTGGGTATATGAATGTTTACTGTAAAATCATTTCCATTTTTCTGTACATTTGAACATTTGTATAATAGAATACTGAGAAGGAGAAAAAAAGCATTCGATACCCTCAGAAGCAATTTTTTTCCTTATGTATTCCATGAAGAGAAGTAGAGTCAGCAATAACCCCTGAAAGTTAAGTTACCTGCTTATTATGTTTCTGGCTGGATATAAGTTTTCACAGAACCAGTCTGAGATACAACTGGGTTTCTTTATGTTATCATGTTATCTTGTTTTACATACATATTTGGGAAGTTAGATTATTTATTCTCAACTCATCATGTAAAATTCTGTTAGCTTTGGAAGGTCTTAAAAATGAGATACACTGTCATTATTTCCAGTATCAGAAATTCTTCCTGCTATCTCTGTTTTGAAAATTGACTTGTTTTGTCTATGGCCGTACCACCCTGAACGTGCCTGATCTCGCCTGAAAATTTACTTGTTCTATCACAATTTATAAGAATCAAGTGGCCGGGCGCGGTGGCTCAAGCCTGTAATCCCAGCACTTTGGGAGGCCGAGGCGGGCGGATCACAAGGTCAGGAGATCGAGACCACAGTGAAACCCTGTCTCTACTAAAAATACAAAAAATTAGCCGGGCGCGGTGGCGGGCGCCTGTAGTCCCAGCTACTCAGGAGGCTGAGGCAGGAGAATGGCGGGAACCCGGGAGGCGGAGCTTGCAGTGAGCCGAGATCGCGCCACTGCACTCCAGCCTGGGCAACAGCGTGAGACTCCGTCTCAAAAAAAAAAAAAAAAAAAAAAAAGAATCAAGTATCTGGACTGGGCGCAGTGGTTCACGTCTGTAATCCTAGCACTTTGAAAGGCTGGGGCAAGTGGATCGCTTAAGTCCAGGAGTTCAAGACCAGCCTGGGCAACATGGGAAAACCCCACCTCTACAATAAATTAAATAAATAAATAAATACAAAGAATTAGCTGGATATGGTGGCACACGCCTGTAGTCCTAGCTACTCTGGAGGCTGAGGCAGGAGGATCACTTGAGCCCAGGAGGTCGTCTGTAGTGATCTGTGATTGTACCACTGCTCTCCATCTTGGGAGACAGAGTAAGACCCTGTCTCAAAAAAAAGAAAAGAAAAACTGAATAATAAAAAACAGAGCTGGCCGGGCGCGGTGGCTCACGCCTGTAATCCCAGCACTTTGGGAGGCCGAGGCGGGCGGATCACAAGGTCAGGAGATCGAGACCACGGTGAAACCCCGTCTCTACTAAAAATACAAAAAATTAGCCGGGCGCGGTTGTGGGCGCCTGTAGTCCCAGCTACTCGGGAGGCTGAGGCAGGAGAATGGCGTGAACCCGGGAGGCGGAGCTTGCAGTGAGCCGAGATCGCGCCACTGCACTCCAGCCTGGGCTGGGTGACAGAGCGAGACTCCGTCTCAAAAAAAAAAAAACAAAAAAAAAACAGAGCTGATGAAAGTTGTAATAAAATACATTGCCTTGAATGACAGAAAAACGTAATCTTATAAACACTTTGGTAAAACTAGAACACAAAGCAGAGATAGGTCAAGGAAGATTTGGTGCAGAATATAAAGCCTTAGGTAACAGAGCTTAGGAAATAAGCTAAAGAGAAAAAAAATTGTCAATGAAATAATGGGCATATTGGAAGTGCAAAAGGAGAATACACACTTCTAGAAAACATAGTAAGGGATGTAGGAAACTAGAGAAAAAAAATGAGCAAAATGAAATGCAAATTAACCAAGTGTTTAAAAGGAATAGAGAACCCAATGTAAGATGTAGAACATGGATAAAGTAGAATAATTGTCTCTGAAGAATAAAGCTCAATAGAAAATAACATTTAAAGATATTTTTAAAGGAAACTATTCAGAAACAAATGCAGACTTGAGGCCAGGCGTGGTGGCATATTCCTGGAATCCCAGCACTTTGGGAGGCTGAGGTGGATGGATCACCTGAGGTCAGTTCAGGATCAGCCTGGCCAACATGGTGAAACCCTATCTCTACTAAAAATAAAAAATTTAAAAAAAAGAAAGAAAAGAAAAAAGCCGGGTGCAGTGGCTCACGCCTGTAATGCCAGCACTTTGGGAGGCCAAGACGGGCAGATCACCTGAGGTCGGGAGTTCGAAACCAGCCTGACCAACGTGGAGAAACCCCGTCTCTACTAAAAATACAAAATTAACCAGGCATGGTGGTGCATGCCTGTAATCCCAGCTACCTGGGAGGATGAGGCAGGAGTATCACTTGAACCCGGGAGGCGGAGGTTGCGGTGAGCTGAGATCGTGCCATTGCATTCCAGCCTGGGCAATAAGAGCGAGACTCTGTCTCAAAAAAAAAAAAAAAAAAATTAGCACAGTGGCGCATGCCTGTAATCCCAGCTACTCAGGAGACTAAGGCAGGAGAATCACTTGAACCCAGGAGGCAGAGGTTGCAGTGAGCTGAGATCATGCCATTGCACTCCAGCCTGAGCGACAAGAGCAAAACTACGTCTCAAAAAAAGGAAGGAAGGGAAGGAAGAGAAGGGAAGGGAAGGGAAGGGAAAGGAAGGGAAGGGAAGGGAAGGGAAGGGAAGGGAAGGGAAGGGAAGGGAAGGAAGTGAAGGAAGGGAAGGGAAGGGAAGGGAAGGGAAGGAAGTGAAGGAAGGGAAGGGAAGGGAGGAAGGAAGGAAAGAAGGAAGGAAGGAAGGAAGGAAGGAAGGAAGGAAGGAAGGAAGGAAGGAAGGAAGGGAGTAAGTCAGGCAGACTTGAATCTATAGATTGAGAGCGTACATCATGAGCCAGGGAAAATGTACATAGAACAATTATAAGGCACAACCTAGTCATGTTATTGGACTCCAAAAATTAAAGAATGACTCCAGAAAAAAAAAGAAAAAAACATATGAGAGGGAAAAAGATCTGGACTGACTTCAGAATTCTCCTCAGTAAATTTCAGTGCCAGAAGACTGTAGGCTTTATAGACTTTATCTATAGTCTTCAAGAAAATGACGTGTAATCCAAGGTTTTATATCTAGCTTACCTGTTATTTAGGTAAAAAGGCAACATGTTTTTGAACATTCAAGAACTCAGAAAATATAATTTCCCTGATACCTGTACCATGCCCAGCCAGCCAAACAAGTGATAAAGAAAATGTCCCAAAAGACCTTATGTGAGCATGCAATCCATAAGATTCATGTGGGGCTTACTATTCCAGAAGAGAATTTACATGTTATAAGCTCTGACAGTGTAGATATTAAATGACCCTAAAGAATTGGGAGGGCTGGGTATGGTAGCTCATGCCTGTAATTTCAGCATTTTGGGAGGCCACAGCATGAAGAATACTTGAGGCCAGTAGTTTGAGACCAGCCTGGGCAACAAAGCAAGATCCTGTCTGTATTCAAAAATAAATAAAAATAAAGGATTGGAAGGATAAGGAAGAGAGATAGTAGAAGTTGCTAAAACTAGCAGGAGGGCCGGGCGCAGTGGCTCACACCTGTAATCTCAGCACTTTGGGAGGCCGAGGTGGATGAATCACTTGAGATCAGGAGTTCAAGACCAGCCTGGCCAACATAGTGAAACCTCGTCTCTACTAAAAATACAAAAATTAGCCGGGGATGGTGGTGGACACCTGTAATCCCAGCTACTCAGGAGGCTGAGGCAGAATAATCACTTGAACTTGGGAAGTGGAGGTTGCACTGAGCCAAGATCACACCACTGCACTCCAGCCTAGGCAACAGAGCAAGACTCTGTCACAAAAACAAACAAATAAATAAACAAATAAACAAACAACTAGCAGGAGGATATACTCTAGTAAAATCTAAGAACTAATTTATTAAAATAAATTTAAAAAAACAAAAACAAAAACAAAAAAACATGGGATCTGGGAACAGGTGATCTAGCACAGAAGGGCTCCATAAGGAAGTTCCAGGATATCATTTTTATACCAGGCCTAGGCCAGGGAGTTTTCTAGGAAAAAAAAAGAAGCAGGCCTAGACCAGGGAGTTTTCTAGGAAAAAAATAAGGACTGGTTTATATGAGCATATGAAAAACGTTATTATTGAATGGCATGCCACAATGATGTTGGAGCTTTTGGAAAAAGAATACTGATAGGTATGTTGGAAACAAAGCAAATGAAAAAAATAAAGCAGTTAACAACTCTAGGAAAAGCAAAATACAGTCAGGCACCCCACAACAACGTTTTAGTCAATAGCAGGCCGCACATACAATGGTAGTCCCATAAAATTATAATAGAGCTACCCTGCCCTATACAGATGTACCATTTTTATCTGTTATACCATATTTTTACTGTACTTTTTCTATGTTTAGTTGCACAAATACTTACCGTTGTGTTAAAACTGCATACAGTACTCAGTACAGTAACACACTGTGCATGTTTGTCTCTAGGAACAATAGGCTGTACCCTATAGCCTATGTGTGTAGTAGACTATACCATCTGGGTTTATATGAGTATGCTCTGTGATGTTTGCACAATGACAAAATTGCCTAACGATGCACTTCTCAGAACGTATCCCCATTAAGTGACACATGACTGTCACTTAAGAACTCCTTTCTTGTACAATTAGTCTGCTGTTCAGCAGTTCACGCTATTTGTATGGCTATAATAATATTTTTTTGAAATAAAACTGCACACATTTAATAGTATTGCTGTTTTGTATCCTGCTTTCATCCACTTAACATCTTTTTTCTTTTTTTTTTTATTATTATTATACTTTAAGTTCTAGGGTACATGTGCATAACGTGCAGGTTTGTTACATATGTATACTTGTGCCATGTTGCTGTGCTGCACCCATCAACTCGTCATTTACATCAGTTATAACTCCCAGTGCTATCCCTCCCCCCTCCCCCTGCCCCCCTCCCCAAGATAGGCCCCGGTGTGTGATGTTCCCCTTCCCGAGTCCAAGTGATCTCATTGTTCAGTTCCCACGTATGAGTGAGAACATGCGGTGTTTGGTTTTCTGTTCTTGTGATAGTTTGCTAAGAATGATGGTTTCCAGCTGCATCCATGTCCCTACAAAGGACACAAACTCATCCTTTTTTATGGCTGCATAGTATTCCATGGTGTATATGTGCCACATTTTCTTAATCCAGTCTGTCACTGATGGACATTTGGGTTGATTCCAAGTCTTTGCTATTGTGAATAGTGCCGCAATAAACATATGTGTGCATGTGTCTTTATAGCAGCATGATTTATAATCCTTTGGGTATACACCCAGTAATGGGATGGCTGGGTCATATGGTACATCTAGTTCTAGATCCTTGAGGAATCGCCATACTGTTTTCCATAATGGTTGAACTAGTTTACAATCCCACCAACAGTGTAAGAGTGTTCCTATTTCTCCACATCCTCTCCAGCACCTGTTGTTTCCTGACTTTTTAATGATCGCCATTCTAACTGGTGTGAGATGGTACCTCATTGTGGTTTTGATTTGCATTTCTCTGATGGTGAGTGATGATGAGCATTTTTTCATGTGTCTGTTGGCTGTTTGAATGTCTTCTTTTGAGAAATGTCTGTTCATATCCTTTGCCCACTTTTTGATGGGGCTGTTTGTTTTTTTCTTGTAAATTTGTTTGAGTTCTTTGTAGGTTCTGGATATTAGCCCTTTGTCAGATGAGTAGATTGCAAAAATTTTCTCCCATTCTGTAGGTTGCCTGTTCACTTTGATGGTAGTTTCTTTTGCTGTGCAGAAGCTCTTTAGTTTAATGAGATCCCATTTGTCAATTTTGGCTTTTGTTGCCATTGCTTTTGGTGTTTTAGACATGAGGTCTTTGCCCATGCCTATGTCCTGAATGGTACTACCTAGGTTTTCCTCTAGGGTTTTTATGGTATTAGGTCTAACATTTAAGTCTCTAATCCATCTTGAATTAATTTTCATATAAGGAGTAAGGAAAGGATCCAGTTTCAGCTTTCTACTTATGGCTAGCCAATTTTCCCAGCACCATTTATTAAATAGGGAATCCTTTCCCCATTTCTTGTTTCTCTCAGGTTTGTCAAAGATCAGATGGCTGTAGATGTGTGGTATTATTTCTGAGGACTCTGTTCTGTTCCATTGGTCTATATCTCTGTTTTGGCACCAGTACCATGCTGTTTTGGTTACTGTAGCCTTGTAGTATAGTTTGAAGTCAGGTAGCGTGATGCCTCCAGCTTTGTAAATAATATTTTTTTAACACTCACTGATTTAACCAAATATTGGGAGAATTGAGGGAGAGGAGAGTTGTGTATGTGAGAACAATTGCTAAAACTTCATGTTGGTGAAATGATATTGTTAATATTGATAAAGCAAGAAATTAAAAAGAACTAAGATGTCTTCTACCATGGGGGGAAGATAATAAATCTGATATTTAATATTGATAAATTAAGAAATATCAATATAAACATTTAATTTAGAAAGATGGAAACAGGCTGGGCATGGTGGCTCACACCTGTAATCCCAGCACTTTGGGAGGCCAAGGTGGGTGAATCACCTGAAATCAGGAGTTCGAGACCAGCCTGGCCAACATGGGAAAACCCCATCTCTACTAACAATACAAAAATTAGCTGGGCATGGAGGCGGGTGCCAATAATCCCACCTACTCAGGAGGCTGAGGCAGGAGAATCGCTTGAACCTGGGAGGCGGAGGTTTCAATGAGCCAAGATCGCACCATTGCACTCCAGCCTGGGCGACAAGAGCGAAACCCTGT
Organism: Macaca mulatta; assembly: GCF_049350105.2. Lineage (NCBI taxonomy): Eukaryota > Metazoa > Chordata > Mammalia > Primates > Cercopithecidae > Macaca > Macaca mulatta. The sequence continues at coordinate 51,050,190 of NC_133421.1, read as the reverse complement.
CTCAAAACAAAAAAAAAAAAAGAGAAAGATGGAAACAGGGAGAATGACTAGAAGAGTTGAAGTTGGTAGCCTCTGGAGCTTAGAGAAGAATGGGGAAGTGTCTTTCATTATAAGTCTTGTAATAGTACAATTTGACTTTTTAAAGGAGGTGACTACAATATTTTGACAAAAATAAAAATAATTTAACCAATGAGGGATTATTTCTCTGTGTAATGTGCACAAAAAGTTATGTAAAGCTATTTACTGAAGCATTATTTATTTGGTATTAATTACAAATTATATCCTATAGGTAACAACTCAAGATTATGTTATATGGTACACTGTTTTATAAATATATTGATTTTCTACTCTTAAGGAACATTCATTCTAAGGAGTTAGGGAATGGCTTAAACATACATAAATCAGAAAAATAGTAGTTTACCCATTCAGCAAATATGTATTGAGCACTGTGTGCCAGGCACTGATCTGGGCACTAGGCATCAAAAAGAGACAAAAGCATCTGCAGTCTAGTGGAGGAGCAGTGGAGACATAAACAGTAAACAAAATGGCGTGACTGGGCGCGATGGCTCAACCTATAATCCCAGCACTTTCAGAGGCCAAGGCAGGTGGATCGCTTGAGGTCAGGAGTTCAAGAACAGCCTGGCCAACATGGTGAAACCCTATATCTACTAAAAATACAAAAATTAGCTGGGCATGGTTGTGGGCACCTGTAATCCCAGCTACTTGGGAGGCTGAGGCAGGAGAATCACTTGAACCCCGGAGGCAGAGGTTGCAGTGAGTCGAGATCATGCCATTGCACTCCAGCCTGGGCGACAGAGCAAGACTCCATCTCAAAAAAAAAAAAGAAAAGAAAAATTTAAAAAAATGGCTAGACTGGGCCAGGTGCAGTGGCTCACGGCTGTAATCCCAGCACTTTGGGAGGCTGAGGCGGGCGGATCACAAGGTCAGGAGTTCACGACCAGCCTGGCCAACACAGTGGAACCCCGTCTCTACTAAACATACAAAAATTAGCTGGGTGCGGTGACAGGTGCCTGTAATCCCAGCTACTCAGGAAGCTGAGGCAGGAGAATCGCTTGAACCCGAGAGAGGGAGGTTGCAGTGAGCCGAGATCATGCCACTGCACTGCAGCCTGGGTGACAGAACTAGACTCCATCTCAAAAAATAAATAAATAAATAAATAAATAAATGGCTAGGCTGTATTAGAAGTTGATGATGTCTATGCAAAAAGAAAAAGACATATGGCATAAGAGGATTCGGAAATGCAGGGAGAAGAGGGGGAACCATCAAAGGAGACTGAGAAGACAGAACCCTGGGAGTAATATAGGAGAATGTGACGTTATAGAAGCTTAGAGAATAAAGTGTACCAAGGTAGACGACATGATCAGTAGTCAAATGCTCCTGAGTGAAGTGGACCTGAGAATAGACTATTGGATTTAGCAAAAGGAAGGTCACTTATGTGATGTTGACAAGAGCTGTTTCAGTAAAGATGTGCTATCTAATTTCTTCTCGTCATGAAGAAAGGATGACAAGAAAGATAGTTACCACTAAGACCTCTTATTTTTGTGATCTTATAGCAGTAGTGGTAGTTTAATCTTTGGTAAATTTGTAATATCTAGATTGCTATTCACAGAAGACTTAGGATAACTGGTTTTGCTTGCATGTCAACCTGATCAGTGTGACCAAATGGTTGGTAAGATTATACTGTTAGCAGCAGTAGGGAATGAGATTTCTGTTGTGAACCCCAAACCCAGAACTGCAGGAACTAGTCCTTTGGTAGGTTACATTATTTAGGTATAGAAAAGCTAATGAAGAGAATCAGTGGTGTGTGGGCATTGCAATCAGTTGACTCCAGGTGGCATTCCTAGAGGTTGCTATAGAAAGAAAGAAAATAGCTTAAATTCAGTCCCGATTTTAATTCTATATAGTCCACTAAGAAAAAGAATACTAAGTCAGGTGGAGAACTTGCCTTCATTATTTTTAGCTTAATGTGTTATTCTAGATTTAGAATACATATGATTAACTGGGGTGAGGGGATAATCAGAAATTCAATATTTAACTGCTGTCATCCTAGCAAGGGCATACTGAGTAGACAGCATCATCATAATATGTGGGCTGAGATGAGGCTGCTCCAGACGAGTCTCTCTCAAAGTTAATTGATGGAACTTCCCACCTTCAAGAATTTTTATTACCTTAGTAATGCTATGCCAAGACTGCTGAAACACAGCTGTGGGTGCTGTGCAGACGCCCACATTGCCAATGTCAGGAAGGATGTACTTTTAAACCTCTAATTTACCTAATAATGTCGTTAGTGATTTGTGTAGGTTTGGCATTGTGATGAAAATGCTTCCTGTCTTGGTTTATAACAAGAATTCAGTTTGCAGTCTTAAAATGTATATTGTCTTAATATGCATGTGGAAGATACTAACAAGTCAACTTACAAAAAGATCTGACTAAAATACTATCCTGTCCATCTGAAGGAACTTATTATCCACCCATGGTATTTGAAAATGAATGCAAATTAAATGTTTTTATTCTGTAATAATCTATTTATCTGTTGTGGTTCCTGCTTTATAACAAGATGGCAATATTCAGTGCTGAAAGAGAGCCAGCTTTCATATTCAATCTAATCTGACTCCTTTCCTATTCTCTAATGGAAAATATGAATTGATTGGATTGATGTCAGCCTATATAGTGGAGATGGAATAATAAGCTCTTGTAAATAAATATTTTAAAAGAGGTAGGGAATAGCACTTTCTTGTTTCAAATATAACATTTTATAGTAACAATATTGTTTTATATGACATTTATCATGTAGGCCTGTCTCTTTTTTTTTTGTTTTTTTGAGATGGAGTCTCACTCTGTCACCCAGGCTGGAGTGCAGTGGTGCCATCTTGGCTCACTCCAACCTCCACCTCCCCGGTTCAAGTGATTCTCCTACCTCAGCCTTCCCAGTAGCTGGGATTACAGGTGCCCACCACCACGCCCATCTAAGTTTTATATTTTTAGTAGAGATGACGTTTCACCACCTTGACCAGGCTGGTCTCAAACTCCTGACCTCGTGATCCACCCACCTCGGCCTCCCAAAGTGCTGAGATTACAGGTGTGAGCCACTGCGCCCGGCCATAGGCATGTCTCTTTAAGAAAACAAATAATACTGGCCAGGCGTGTGACTCACGCCTGTAATCCCAGCACTTTGGGAGGCTGAGGCGGGTGGATCACCTGAGGTCAGGAGCTCAAGAACAGCCTGGCCAACATGGTGAAACCCTGTCTGTACTAAAAACACAAAAATTAGCTGGGCGTGGTGACGGGCACCTGTAATCCCAGCTACTCGAGGGGCTGAGGCAGCAGAATTGCTTGAACCTGGGAGTTGGAGGTTGCAGTGAGCTGATATGGCGCCACTGCACTCCAGTCTGGGCAACAGAGTGAGACTCCATCTCAAACGAAAGAAAGGAAGAAAACAAATAATACAAAATGTGAAGGATTCTTTCCTAATGGATTCACTGCAAAGATTGATTGCATTTATCAAAATAAATATATATTTAATGTTTCAGAATACACCCACAGCATAAAGCAGAGTATTCCTAATTATTTATAGTAAGAATATATAGCATTTGTTTCCACTCTAATGGACTATGTGAAAACCTTTTTTTGGATCTGAAGTGTGTTTATACTTTTAAGCTGCCTTTGTCCCATCTTTGAAATTAAAAATCCTTATTTGGAATAGAATTATAGAAGTAGAATTTTAGACCTGGAATTGACTTTAGAGTTACTTTATTCTAACTTCTTAATTTTCTAGTTGAGGAAATCGAAACCCAGGGACTTTAAGCACCTTTTCTAAGGTTACCCAGCTATAACTAGAACCCACCTTTCTAACTCCTTATAGTTCTGCTATAATTTCTAACTCCTTATAATTTCTGCTACTATAGTCAAATAGTAATTAAATGGTAAGTTGGCAGAAGTTTTAGGTCTCTCTCGTGTGTGTGTAACTATATCTTTTCAGGCTCCAAAGTCAATAGTGGTCTGTAATTATTCTTCATATATATGTTTTTATCTTTGTAGTTACATGGAGAAATCACAGTGTTTAAATTATAAGTTAAAGTGATTTCTGAGTATCTGAGATATCTATGAATATATAAATAATAGTCTTTAATATATAGGTAACAAGGACCCATATATGATTAAGTCCTGCAAGCACTATAGGTGAATGAAATGCTAAAGGTTCTCCTATGACTGGGCCCCGTTATGAAATTTAAAGAAATCAGTACTTACCTAGAGCATAAGAAATGAACATGCCCAGTACTCATAGGCTGTCTATGCTGATACACTAAATCTTTTTTTTTTTTTTTTTTTTTTGAGAGGAGTTTTGCTCTTGTTGCCCAGGCTGGAGTGCAATAGCACCATCTTGGTTCACTGCAACCTCCACCTCCTGGATTCAAGCAATTCTTCTGCCTCAGCCTCCAGAGTAGCTGGGATTACAGGTGTGTGCCACCACGCCTGGCTAATTTTTTGTATTTAGTAGAGAGGGGGTTTCACCATGTTGGTCAGGCTGGTCTCGAATTCCTGACCTCAGGTGATCACCCACCTCGGCCTCCCAAAGTGCTGGGATTACAGGCATTCGCCACCACGCCTGGCCCACTAATTCTGATAATGACTTAAATGGTTCCCATAATGATTTAACATCTGTCTCCTGCTTCAACCCGGTCCCCAGATACTAAAACAAACTGAAATAATTTATGTAAGTAAAGTACTGAACTATTAAAGGTTATTAGAATGCAGTTACATTTTTATAATTCAAAATCTTCCACCAAGCATGTTTTCAGCTGTGGCTATTTTTGAAGTAGAATTGAGGAAGCAAGATAAATATCTGGAGGATAAAGATGATGCTAACCAATATGAGCTGCAGGAAAGAACAGTCAGAACATTCATGACTATAAGTTTTGTGGGGGTTTTATGTGTGTTTGTAGAACACTTATTGTTAGCTTAAAGCAAGCAAGACCCCATGCTTTGTTTACAAAGCTCAATTTATGAAGTTTTAATAAAGCCTGGATTTTTGCTTTACAATTTATAACATCAAGAAAGTCAGTATACACAGAAATTCGGATATGTATTCATGAACATGAATAGCTTTAATTAAGTGGAATGTGTTACTTATGTGACTAAACTTAAAAATTAAAACTAAATGGGCCCCTCATTAATGATTTTCAACATTGTTTAAAAAGTATGTATATAATTTTTATATGCCTTAGACATAAAATAGGCAAAGATTTTATTTCTATCTATGAATATAGAAAATTTATACTTTGATACCTAAAACAAACAAGAAAGCATCAAATTGGTATGTATGGAAAAAATTTCCTTCTGTTCTTGGGATGTGAATTGCTTGAAGATAAAAATGGAAAGCACTTCAAAATATCTGTTTATATACATAAAAAGAAAAGCATTATTCTTAGACTATATTTGAGAGTCCTAACAAGATTAATTTGACTTGGACACAGAGTGCCCCAAAATGATACTATAAATATTAAGGAATTTCTAATCATATTGCAGTTCCACAGTGTTCTCAACACAATGACATTTATAAGCCTAGTACTCCAAACTGCCATGAGTATTGGCTCTCTTTTGATATTTGCTATGCTTATTACATTTGCCAAACTTTAAAACTTTCTGTATCAGGATCTTTCAAGCATTTTAAGAGAAATGATGAAAGAAAGCAACTTGCTATGTTATTATGATGTTAGTCACTCCTAGTGATTCTCTTAAAATGACAGGCATTAATGATAAGCTTTTATTTGAGGTGTATCAAACATTCTCTGATGTGACTGCTTTAAAATATATTTGCAATTCTGATTTTTCAGAAATCACTTCCAACTCAAAGTCAAAACCGTACGAAGTTATTCATGCTAAGTGTTCAGCTTTCTGACATGTAGGAATAACTGATGTGGGTGAAGCATCTAGCTTGATGTTTTATATCTAGCTATTAGTCAGCTAATCCTCCTCCCTACTTCACTGAAAATATTTTCATTCTGTCTGACAAAAGGTAAAAAAAATTATATTAACTGTAACTAAAAATGTATTGCAGATGACACATTAATGAGACTAATGTTTCTTGCCTTATTCTCTAAACTTTTCATTTCTTATATTTGGTGAATCTACATCCAGATAGTTTAATAATTACACAGAAGTTATCCTTTTCTTTTGGAACTCTGATGAAACAAGATTACAATAAAGGTTTTCAGATCATTTTTGTTTTTTGGGGTTTTTTTTGAGACAGCCTCACTCCATCACCCAGACTGGAGTGCAGTGGTGTGATCGGGGCTCATTGCAACCTACACCTCCCAGATTCAAGCGATTCTCGTGCCTCAGCCTCCCACGTAGCTGGGGTTACAGGTATGTGCCACTACGCCTGGCTAATTTTTGTATTTTTAGTAGAGACAGGGTTTTGCCACATTGGCCAGGCTGGTCTCAAACTCCTGACCACAGGTGATCCACCCACCTCGGCCTCCCAAAGTGCTGGGATTACAGGCATGTGCCACCACACCCGGCCCAGATAATTTTTAATGTAAATTTAAAAACAACCCAGTAAATTCCATAACTATATACTAAAAGTTCACATAGGTAAAACATTTGGAATGCATCCAGTTAATCAGAGTAAGACATGACAGAAATGTAAAGATAAGCAATTTTTACAAAGAGACTAGGTCTGTGAAGAAACATTTTGACTCATCAAGAAAAATTCAGTTAATCTCCATAGCATGGAAGGAGACATGGTAACATTGTTTATAAAGCATTTGAATTGTAAAGGGATCCCATCAATTTATTTCATAATTGTTAAAGGGTAGTAGCTTTTAAATTTTTTTCATCATAATTCAGTATATACTTACCTACATATATATATGTGAAACAATACTTTACCTCATGCACCTTATTCTATTTTCTTTGAAAAATACTGGTCATGCCAGGTGCAGTGACTCGCGCCTGTAATCCCAGCACTTTGGGAGGCTGAGGCGGGCGGATCATGAGGTCAAGCAATCGAGACCATTCTGGCCAACATGGTGAAACTCCGTCTCTACTAAAAATACAAAAATTAGCTGGGCGTGGTGGCATGTGCCTGTAGTCCCAGCTACTCCGGAGGCTGAGGTAGGAGAATTGCTTGAACCCGGGAGGCAGAGGTTGCAGTGAGCTGAGATCGTGTCACTGTACTCCAGCCTGGTGACAGAGTAAGACTCCATCTCAAAAAAAAAAAAAAAAAAAAAAAATGTTAGTCATAGGCCGGGCACGGTGGCTCACGCCTGTAATCCCAGCACTTTGAGAGGCCGAGGTGGGCAGATCACCTTAGGTCAGGAGTTCAAGTCCAACCTGGCCAACATGGTGAAACCCCGTCTCTACTAAAAATACAAAAATTGGCTGGGCGTGGTGGCACGCGCCTGTAATCCCAGGTGCTCAGAAGGCTGAGGCAGGAGAATTGCTTGAACCCGGGAGGCAGAGGTTGTAGTGAGCCAAGATCGTGCCATTGCACTCCAGCCTGGGGGACAAGAGCGAGACTTTATCTCAAAAAAAAAAAAAAAATGCTGGTCACAATTCATACATTTATTTAATTACCCACTAATGGATCATAAACTGCAATTTGAAAAATACTGATGAATAGCTGGGTGCAATGGCTCACACCTGTAAGTACTTTGGGAGGCTGAGGTGGGAAGATCGCTTGAGAGCAGGAATTCAAGACTAGACTGGGCAACATAGTGAGACTATGTCTCTAAAAACCAAAAAAGGGGGCATGGGTCATGGTGGCTTGCACCTGTAGTCGTAGCTCCACAGGAGGCTGAGGTGGGAGGATTACTTGAGCCCAGGAGTTTGAGGCTGCAATGAGCTGTGATTGCACCACTACACTCCAGTCTGGGCAACACAGCAAGACTCTTGTCTCAAAAAAGAAAAAGAAATATTAATGAATAATCAAATAATTTTCTCATTTTTTTCCTCGAAGACATAGAATGTAAGCATTGCCATTTTATGTATTCCTGAACCACTGACTTATTTGGACTTATCTAGACCTCCTTATCAAAAATTGCATTGGCTCAAAAATCTTGTACACAAGCATCCTGCTCTCAAACTACAACATTCTGCCCTAGATTTTGTGCCCAAGTACTCCCACTTACAATTCTTTAATTACATTTAGACTACATTGATTTACAACTCAAGTCTGTTCTTTAAGATTTTAGTATCTTAAAAACATATTCAATTCTGCCTGATGCAGTGGCTCTCTGTAATCCCAGTTACTCAGGAGGTTGAGGTAGGAGGATCTCTTTAGCCCAGGAGTTCAAGGCTGCACTGAGCTATGATTGTGCCACTGCACTCCAGCCTGGAAAACAGAGCAATATTCTGTCTCTAAAAATAAGTTAAAAAAAATTTTTTTTTAAAGATACCAAATCTCTAGCCAAAGATGATTGAATAAAATAAAAAGTGAATAAAAAAAAGATAACAAATCTGGCAGGGGGCAGAAATTGCAGTGAGCCGAGATCGTGCCACTATGCTCCAGCCTGGGTGATACAGTGAGACCCTGTCTCAAAAATCAAAAATGAAAATTCCAAATCTCCATTTCTCTCCTTCACTTTATAGTGCTACCTTGCAAAACCCCAAATCCTTCTTGTCAGAGACATTTCTCTAAAACTGAAATAAAAAACAAAACAACAAAAAAGAAAACACACAAATAAAAACCAAAAACGAACCTCGAATAAACCGCCAATCTTGCAACTCTTGATGAACTAGATGGTTCTTTCTACCTATGCATGTGCCAACATAGATGAAAAAGTCATGCCATCAGAAAAACTGGTTTTATTTAAAAATTATCTCAAACTTCCCACAGTCTCTTAGCACTGTGTGACAGTCCTACTACTTTCTGATATGACTATTTCATATCTACATTGACTTCATCCCTCCTCCTCCCTTTCTACCCTCATGACCTAGTTTGTGATTTAATACAGTGGCTCTCAAAATTTGGTTCCCAGACCAGCAGCATGAGTTCATGTTTAACTTGTTAAATATGAAAATTCACAGGCCTCACATCAGGCTTACTGAGTGAGAAACTCTGTGGATGGGGCCCAGCAATCTGTGTTCTAAGAAGCCCTGCAGGTGATTCTGATACATGAGAAAGTTTTGAAAATGGATCTTGCCTCATACTTCATTGAGAAGTCCTTCTTTAGAATGTAAGCTCTAAGAGGGCATTTTTTTTTTCTTTTTGGTTTATATATATCCTGAGCACTAGAACAGTGCCTGGTAGGCCTCAATAAATATTTGTTGTTTCAAATCATTAAATGGGAATACCCGTCATTTCCTGCTAACATCTAAAAATGTACCTGCGTCTGTATTGATTTTCTTCTTTTTCCAACTAAGGAAATGTGCCTCATCCTACAGTCAAATTCCACACCATCCTAAAACAACAAAGACTTTCCCTTTCTCCCATCCCCTATCAGTTACTGCCCCATATCTCTGTTTCCCCTCTGTGCCAAACCTCCCTGCCCCCCACTCCGGAACCCATTCTAGCCTGATTTTCACTTTTACTATTCAATGGTTCTTGACAAAGTCAGTAATTTTTTTATTGTCTTTACTGAGATATAATTCACATAATATAAAAGTTACCCATTTAAAGTTTACAACTAACTGATCACAACTGGTCATAGTTTTCTTTGTTCCTTCTCTACTCCCACTGCTTCACATGACTCGCCTTTTTAAAAAAGTATACAATTCAAGGATTTTAATATAGTCACAGTTGTTCATCCATCACCCTAAGTTCCAGAAAATTTTCATCACCCCAGAAAGAAACCCCCTACCTATTAGCAGTCACTCCTCATTCCCACCACCCCTCCAGCCCTAAGCTACCACTACTCTCTGCTTCTATAAATTTCCTATTCTGGGCTTTTCATATAATTCATGTTATAGAATTATAAATTCTATAATAAGTGGTCTTTGTGAGTGGCTTCTATTGCTATCCATAGTGTTTTCAAGGTTCATCCACATTGTAGAAGGTATAAGTGCTTCATTCCTTTTTATGGCTAATATTCCATTGTATGAATATATTGCATTTTATTTATCCATCAATTGATTGACACTTGGTTGTTTTTACTATTTGGCGATTATAAACAATGCTGCTATGCACATTAATGTATGAGTTTTTTGTGGATACATGTTTTTATTTCTCATGCATATATACCTAGAAGTGGAATTGCTGGGCCGGCCATATGGTAACTTTATGTTTAAAATGTTAAGGAACTGCCAAAGCAGCTGTACCACTCTTTTTTGTTTTTTTGAGACGGAGTCTCGCTCTGTCACCCAGGCTGGAGTGCAGTGGTGCGATCTCGGCTCACTGCAAGCTCCACCTCCCGGGTTTACGCCATTCTCCTGCCTCAGCCTCCCAAGTAGCTGGGACTACAGGCACCCGCCACCTCGCCCGGCTAGTTTTTTGTATTTTTTAGTAGAGACGGGGTTTCACCATGTTAGCCAGGATGGTCTCGATCTCCTGACCTCATGATCCGCCCACCTCGGCCTCCCAAAGTACTGGGATTACAGGCTTGAGCCACCGCCCCCGGCCTACAACTGTACCACTTTACATCTCCACTAGCAATGTACCAGAGTTCCATGTATCCATATAGTTGCCAACACCTGTTATTACTAATTGTCTTTTTTGTTATAGCTATTTTATTATAGCTATCCTAGTGGATGTGAAAAGGGGAAGAAAAAACCTGTTTTTCTATACAATCACACACTTCTTTTTTTTTTTTCAAGACTGAGTCTCACTCTCATACAGTCTGGAGTGCAGTGGCATGATCTCTGCTTACTGCAACCTCCACCTCCCGGGTTCAAGCGATTCTACTGCCTCAGCCTCCCAAGTAGCTGGGATTATAGGTGTGCCACCACACCCAGTTAATTTATGTATTTTTAGTAGAGACGGGGTTTCACCATGTTGGCCAGGCTGGTCTCGAACTCCTGACCTCAGGTGATCCTGTGATCCCAAAGTGTTGGGATTACAGACGTGAGCCACCTTGCCCAGCCTCACACACTTCTGACAGTTAATGTGTGTGGGGTTTTCCCACCAACCAATTCTCTGTTCCTTCCTGGACATCAATTAGGTGTCTTACAATTTAACTCAATTCTGACACTAATTGCCTGGAGTTACAACAGACCCCACAGGATACAGGCTCAGTCCTGCAAGATGCCAGTTAAAAGTCTGGACCTCCTCAACTTCTGACCAACTGGTTATAAATCAAGGGTTCATACAACCTTCTCCCAAGTTAAATAATTTGCTATAATGTCTTAAAAATTCAGGGAAACATTCACTTATGTTTACTGGTTTGTGAAAAGATATTATAAAGGATACAAATGAACGGCCAGATAAAGAGAGATACACAGTGTGAGGTCCTGAAGGGGAAGGATCCCAAACATAAGAGGTTCTGTTGCAGGTGGCACATAGTTACGTTCACCAAACCAGAAGCTCCCAAAATCCCACCTTTTAGGGATTTGCATGGAGGCTTCATCATGTAGGCATGTTCAAATAATTAAGTCAATCTCCCATCTCTCTCCCTTCTCTAGAAAATGGGAATAGGGTTGAATATTGCAGGCCTCTTGTTATGGGTTGGTCTTTCTGATGACCAATTCCCATCCTGAAGCTATCCAGTAGCCCACCAAGAACTGCTTCGTAAGACCAAAAGGCATTCATAGACTATACAGGAAATTCCAAGCTCTGACATAGAAGCTGTATGTCAGAAACCAGGTTCAAAGACTAAATATTAGAAGATGCTTCCAGTACCCCTATCATTCAGGAAATCAAAAGGGTTTTAGGGGCTCTGTGTCAGGAATCAAGGCAGAGGACAAATATATATTTCCAATTATTGTCACAGATATTGCACATCTTTTCATGTGCCTATTGGCGGCCATTTGTATATCTTCTTTGGAAAAAAGCCTATTCAGTCCCTTTGGGTTGTCTTTTTATTATTGAAATATAAAGATTCATTACATATTCAGGATACTAGTCTCATTAGATACATGATTTGCAATTTTTTTTTGTTTTGAGATAGGGTCTCACTATCTCTTGGGCTGTAATATAACGATGATTATGGCTCACTGCAGCCTCAGACTCCTGGGCTTAAGCGATCTTCCTGCCTTTCCTGCCTCAGCCTCCCAAGTAGCTGGGACTACAGGTGTGCCCACCATACCCAGCTATTTTTTTGTTGTTTGTTTTTGAGACAGGATCTTGTTAAGTTGCCCAGGCTGGTCTCAAACTCCTGGCCCCAACCTTACTGTTGCAAAGTGCCAAAATTACAAACATAAGCCACTATGCCTGGCAGATTTGCAAATATTTTCTACCAGTCTGTAGGTTGTCTTTTCACTTTACTGATTTGTGATACAAAAGTTTTAAATTTTGATGTAGTCCAATTTAACATTTTTTTCTTTTCTGCTTGTGCTTTTGGTGTCAGATCTAAGAAAACCATTGCCTAATCCAAGGTCATGAAGATTTACTCCAACGTTTTCTTTTAGGAGTTTTATGTAGTTTTAGCTTTACATTTAGGTCTGTGATGCATTTGGCGTTAATTTTTGTTTATAGTGTAAGGAAGGGATCCAACTTGATTATTTTGCATGTGGATATCCAATTTTTCCAGCACCATTTGACCATTTCTTGAAAAGATAGTTATTTTTCTGTTTTTGTGTTTTCTTTTGTTTTGTTTTGTTTTTTTTCTTTTTAGATAGAGTCTTGCTCTGGTGCCCAGGCTTGAGTGTGGAGTGCAGTGGCATGATCTCAGCTCACCACAACCTCCGCCTCCTGGGTTCAAGCAATTCTTCTGCCTCAGCCTCCCGAGTAGCTGGGATTACAGATGTGTGCCACCGTGCCAGCTAATTTTTGTATTTTTAGTAGAGACAGTGTTTCACCATGTTGGTCAGGCTGGTCTTGAACTCCTGATCTCGTGATCTGCCTGCTTCAGTCTCCCAAAGTGCTGGGATTACAGACGTGAGCCACGCGCCTGGCCTTTTTTTTTTTTTTTTTTTTTTTTTTTTTTGAGACAGTCTCACTCTGTCACCCAGGCTGGAGTACAGTGGCGTGATCTCAGCTCTCTGCAACCTCTGCCTCTTGGGTTCATGCAATTCTCAGGCCTCAGCCACCCAAGTAGCTGGGATTATAGGCGTGCACCACCACACCCAGCTAATTTTTGTATTTTTGGTACAGACAGGGTTTCGCCATGTTGGCCAGGCTGATCTTGAAGTCCTGGTCTCAGGTGATCCACCCACCTTGGCCTCCCAAGGGGCTGGGATTACAGGTATGAGCCACTGCACCTGGCCTTTTTTTTTTTTTTCACTTATTTGACCTCTCAGCAATTGACAGAGTTCACTACTCTCTCCTTCAAATACTCTCTACTATCTCGGTTCTCCTTTTACAGATTTTGCCATTTCTCTTTAGTTTTTATAGGTCCCTTATCTTCTACTAAGCTTCTAAATATTGGGTTTTCAGTTATTGTCACTGTATTGTGAGTTACCACAAAACTTAGTGGCATAAAACAATTATTTATTATGTTCACAGTGTCTTTCAATCAGAAATTAAAACTGGGTAAAGCAAGGTCACCTTATCTCTGTTCCAACTGGGGCCTCAGTTGGAAGACTCAGGCTGAGGCACTGGAATCATCTGAAGGCTTGTGAACTTACATGTCAAGCAATTGATAATGGCTACTGCCGGGGGACCTCAGGCTACATCCACATGAACCTGTTCATGTGGTTTCTCACGTGAGCTAGTTTGGGATTCCTCGTGGCTTGATGGCTTGGCTGAGTATCAAGAGCAAGTATCCAGAGGGAGACAGAGGAAGAAAGAGGAAGCCATGCCTTTTATGAACAAACTTTAAAAGTCATACAGTATCACTGTTGCTACATTGTTTTCATCTGAGTAGTCACCACACCTCACCCATGTTTAGGTTAGGAAGGGAAACAGACTCTGTTTTTTTATGGGGAATGGCAAAGTTCTAAAATAGCATGTGGGACCAGGAATGTTGTTGTGGCCTTTTAAAAAATAATCTGCCACAGTCTTTTCTGGCCACACAATTCACATCCTTCCCATGTGCTAAGTACACTCACCCACATCCCCTAAGATTTCCCAAAGTCTAATCCCATGATGGCATTAGGCTCAGGCTTGAGATCCAAGATCTCATTGAGGCCAAGACCGTGGCAGATAAGATTTCTTAGGTAAGGTTTCTTCCCTTAAAAAAAAAAAAAAAAAAAAAAAAACCTCCCATAAAAGTTTAATTTTTATGTTTATCAAAATTTATACTATATTAGATCATTTGTGTATCAATAATTATACTGATAATGCAATGAAAAAGAAAATGTTTAACATTGGAGCCTTATGGTCACAGGAAGTTTTTAAAAATTTAACTTCAATTTTCATAGATATTTTTACTGCAGAGACATATTATATACTGCTTTGGCTGAGTGCCATAAGTTTTAGTATGTTGTGTTTCTGTTTTCATTTGTTTCAAGGAATTAGTCAATTTCCTTCTTAATTTCTTCCTTCACCCATTGGTTGTTTAGGAGCATGTTTTTTGATTTCCATGTATTTGTGTAATTTTGAATGTTTCACTTGTTGGTTTCCAGTTTTATTCCATTGTGGTCAGATAAGATACTTGATATGACTTCAATTAAAAAAAATGTATTTAGCCTTGTTCTGTGTCCTAACATATAGTCAATCCTGGAGAATGTTCCATGTGCTAATAAAGAGAATGCATATTCTGCAGCTGTTGCGTGAAATGTTCTGTAAATGTCTGTTAGGGCTATGCTATGGTTTATCTGATGTTTCTTTGTTGATTTTCTGCCTAGATGATTTCTCCAATGCTGAGTTGGGGTTGAAGTCCCCAACAGTTATTGTATTGGCATCTGTCTCTTCCTTTAGATCTAATAGTATTTTCTTTATGAATATGGGTGTGCTGGTCTTAGGTGCATGTATAACAATTTACAATTGTTATAGCTTCTTGATTTGATCCCTTTATTACTATATAATGTCCTCCTTTGTCTCTTTTTATAGCTTTTGACTTAAAGTCTGTTTTAGCTGATGTAAATATAGCTATTCCTGCTTGCTTTTGGTTTCCATTTGTGTGGAATATCTCTTTCCATCCCTTCACTTTCAGTCTGTGTATGTCCTTACAGATGAGGTGAGTTTCTTGTAGACAGCATATAATTGGGTCTTGTTTTTGTTTTTGTTTGTTTTGCTTTTGTTTGTTTTGTTGTTGTTTAAATTCATTCAGCCAGTTTCTTTTAATTGGGTATTTTATCCATTTTACATTCAAGATTATTATTAATAGATGAGGACTTATTCCAGACATTTATTGATTGTTTTCTGATTATTTTGTGTAACCTTTGTTCCTTCCTCTCTTATTATTTATTTTTGTAGTTGGGTAGTTTTCTGTAGTGATAAGATTATTTATTCCTTTCTCTTTCTCCTTTGTCTGTTGGCTCTCCTGGTGAATTTTATAATTTCGCATATTTTCATGGGGGCAGTTATCATCTTTTTACTTCCAGGTGTAAGACTCCCTTGAATGTTTCTCCTGGACTGGACTAGTGGTGATGTTCTCTTATTTTTTGCTTGTCCAGGAAAGATTTTATTTCTCCTTCATTTTTGAAGAATAGCTTTCCTGGGTATAATATTCTTGGCTAGCTGGGGTTTTTTTCCTTCTATACTTTGACTATATCATCCCTTTCTCTCCTGGCCTGTGAGGTTTCTGCTGAGAAATCTGCTGCTAGTCTACTGGAAATTCCCTTATATGTGACTTGATGCTTTTCTTTTGAAAAGGAATTCTCTTTTAGAATTATTTCTTTGTCTGGCCGGGCGCGGTGGCTCAAGCCTGTAATCCCAGCACTTTGGGAGGCTGAGACGGGTGGATCACGAGGTCAGGAGATCGAGACCATCCTGGCTAACACCGTGAAACCCCGTCTCTACTAAAAAATACAAAAAACTAGCCGGGCGAGGTGGCGGGCGCCTGTAGTCCCAGCTACTCGGGAGGCTGAGGCGGGAGAATGGCGGGAACCCAGGAGGCGGAGCTTGCAGTGAGCCGAGATCTGGCCACTACACTCCAGCCTGGGTGACAGAGCAAGACTCCGTCTCAAAAAAAAAAAAAAAAGAATTATTTCTTTGTCTTTGCCTTTTGATGATTTGACAGCTGGGTGTGGTGGCTCATGCCTGTATTCCCAGCACTTTGGGAGGCCAAGGCAGGTGGATCACCTAAAGTTAAGAGTTTGAGACCAGCCTGACCAACATGGTGAAACCCTGTCTCTACTAAAAATACAAAAATTAGCTGGGCATGATGGTGGGTGCGTGTAATCCAAGCTACTCTGGAGGCTGAGGCAGGAGAATTGCTTGAACCCGGGAGACAGAGGTTGCAGTGAGCCGAAAATTACACCATTGCACTCTAGCCTGGGCTACAAGAATGAAACTCCATCTCAAAAAAAAAAAAGTATTTTTTGACTATAATGTGCCTTAGAGAAGACTTGTTTGGGTTGAATTTATTTGGGAACTTTCCAGCTTCCTGAATCTGAATATCCATGTCTCTCCCAAGACCTAGGAAGTTTTCAGCTATTATGTCATTAAATATATTTTCTACACCATCTCTCTTTTCTTCTCCTTCTGCAATGCCCATAACGCAATTATTTGTTTGCTTAATGGTGTTCCATAAATCCTATATGCTTTTTGCATTCTTTTTTCTTTTCTTTCTTTTTTTTTTCTGCCTGAATTTTTTCAAAAGATTTGTCTTCAAGTTCAAAAATTTTTTCTTCTGTTTAGTCTAGTCTGCTGTTGAAGCTCTTTATTGTATTTTTTATTTCATTCATTGAATTCTTCAGCTCTAAGATTCCTAGTTGGTTGTTTTTTTATGATATCTCTTTGTTGAATTTCTCTGATTTTTGTTAACTGTTCTATATGTATTATCTTGTATCTCACTGCGTTTCCTTAAGATGATTATTTTGAGCCACATGTGATGGCTCATGCCTATAGTCCTGGCTCCTTGGGAGGCTGCAGCAGGAGGATTACCTGAGTCCAAGAGTTCTGGCCTGTAGTGTACTATGCTAATCTGGTGTCTACACTAAGTTTGGCATCAATATGGTGACCTTGTGGAAGCAGAGAACTATCAGGTTGCTTAGGGAGGGATGAACCAGCTCAGGTCAGAAATAGAGCCGGTCAGCCAGGTGTGGTGGCTCACACCTATAATTTCAGCAATTTGGGAGGCTGAGATGGGTGAATTGCTGGAGCTTGGGAGTTCGAGACCAGCCTGGGCAACATGGTGAAACCTCATCTCTATAAAAAATATGAAAATTAAGCTGGTGGCTCATGCCTGTAGTTCCAGCTACTTGGGGGGCTGAGGTGGGAGGATTGCTTAAGCCCAGGAGGTGGATGTTGCAGGGAGCCGAGATTGTACCACTGCACTCCAGCCTGGGCAACAGAGTGAGACTCTCTTAAAAAAAAAAAAAAGAAAAGAAAGAAAGATAAATGGAGCAGATCAAAACACCTATGCCGAATAATAGTAGGATCATGCCTGTGAATAGCCACTGCACTCCAGCCTGTGCAACATTGTGAGACCTTCATCTCAAATTTTTAAGAAAAGATTATTATTTTGAATTCTTTTTCTGGCATTTTACATATTCCTTATGATTGGAGTTTGTTCCTGGAAAATTATTGTGTGCATTTGGAGGAGTCATGTTTCCTCAGTTTTTCACATTTGATGTGTCCCTATGTTGATTTCTACACATCTGGTGGAACAGTCACCTCTTCCAATGTTATGGAGTAGCTTTCATAGGTAAAGATTTAGTCATGTGGATGGGTCTTGGGGTGTCATTTGGATGGCTGCAGTGGCTATGGTTCTAGGTGGACACGGTGGTGTAATTTCTTTTGCTGTAATCTGCACTAGCGATGTTTGTGAGTGTCCCAATGGCCTAGGCTGTTAGAGTTTATGGCAGCAGTCATGTAGCTTTACTGGGGTTGGGACCATTGGACTATTTCTTAGGTCAGGGACATGTGTATGCACATCATGGGTTGACCAGCTTGGGGTCTAGCTTGCTGAGGCTGTGGCCATGGACTGTTACTCTGGCTGGGGGCACATGTGCATGGCTGCCCAGCTTGGAGGTATGACAGCCTGGGGTGGGACCTCCAGGCTGTTCCTCTTCTGGGTGCAGGCACACAGTTTCTTGGCTAGCATGGGGTCATATCCACTGGAAGAAGACCTGCCAGCCTGTTTCTGAGGCCCTGGGCATGGGCAGGCCTAGGGTCATGTCCTCCAGGAATGGGCCTGTAAGGCTGTTTATCAGGTTATGGGCATGCGAATGTTACTGCTTGGGGGTGTGCCTGCTGGTGGTGGCTCACAGAGCTGCTTCTCAGGCCCAGGACACAGGCACATGGCTGCTTGGATGGCCTAGGGGGATATCTGCCAAGGGTAGCCTGTGGGGCTGGAGTACTAGTTTTTTGTTTTCTTTTTGTATGTTTGTTTGTTCGTTTGTTTTGAGACAGAGTCTTGCACTGTCGCCTGGGCTGGAGTGCAGTGGCATGATCTCAGCTCACTGCAACCTCCACCTCCCAGGTTCAAATGATTCTTCTGCCTCAGCCTCCCTAGTAGCTGAGATTACAGGTTCCCGCCACCACACCCAGCTAATTTTTTTTTTTAATTTTTAGTAGAGACAGGGTTTCACCCTGTTGACCAGGCTGGTCTCAAATTCCTGACTTTGTGACCCGCCCACCTCAGTCAGCCTCCCAGAGTGCTGGGATTACAGGTGTGAGCCACCACCCCTGGCCTGGAGTGCTAGTTTCTTAATGACAGCTCCTTAACTATTGTTCCACTTGACTGAAAACCTGTGAACTAAAGAGGCAATTTATCTACTCCCTTTCCCACTATAACCCAATATACAATGGTGTGGCATAGGATAATCTTCTCGTTCCCAGAGGGGGAAGCCAGGAGGCACATAGAGATCACTGATCTAGAGCAATTCTCTTTTTATGTTTTCTTCCTATATGATTGTCTTAGTCTGCTTTGAATTGCTATAAAGGAATACCTGAAGCTGGGTAAATTATAATGAAAAGAGGTTTATTTGGCTCACAGTTCTGCGGCTGCACAAGAAGCACAGCACCAGCATCTGCTTCTGGTGAGGGCTTAAGAAGCTTCCGCTCATTGCAGACGGCAAAAGGGAGCCCTCATGTGGAGATCACACGTTGGGAAATGAGAGAGAGAGGGTAGGAGGTGCCCAGCTCTTTTTAATTTAATAATCAGATCTCACAGGAACTAATGGCACAAAAATTAACTCATTACCACAAGGACTACACCAAGCCATTCATGAGGGATCTGCTTCCATGACCCAAACCAGGCCCCACCTTGAACATTGGGGATCAGATTTTAACATGAAATTTGAAATATCGAAACTGTATCAGTGGTCTTTTCTATTGCTGTAGCTTTAAATATCATTCATACATTTGCAAGTTCCAAATTTCCTAACATCTCAAATGCCAGACTAGAATATCCAGTTAACCATTTGACACCTTGACTAGGACATCTCAGATATTTCCATAGTTTTTTTTTTTTTCTTTTTTTTTTTTTGAGACAGAGTTTTCACTCTTGTTGCCCAGGCTGGAGTGCAATGGCACGATCTCGGCTCACTGCAACCTCCACATCTCGGGTTCCAGTGATTCTCCTGCCTCAGCCTCCTGAGTAGTTGGGACTACTGAGGAGGATGGATCACCTGAGGTCAGGAGTTCGAGATCAGCCTGGCCAACATAGTAAAACCCCATCTCTACTAAAAATACAAAAATTAGCCAGGCATGGTGATGCACGCCTGTAGTCCCAACTACTTGGGAGGCTAAGGCAAGAGAAAATAGCTTGAACCTGGGAAGCAGAGATTGCAGTGAGCCAAGATTGCACCACTGCACTCCAGTTTGGGCAACAGAGCAAGACTCTGTCTCAAAAAAAAAAAAAAAAAAAAAAAGGTTCTGTATAAATTGTATTCCCTCTGCCCGGAGTATTCTCTCCTAACTTCCCACTCCCACGTAACTGAGTCTTTTTCATCCTTTAAGGTGTTGCTTTCCTGACCATTCCATCTAAGTACATACCCCTCTTTATTATTCTCTGTCATTGTATCCTGTTTGTTTCCTCTATAAAACTTATCCTGGGCTGGGTGCAGTGGCTCATGCCAGTAATCCCATCACTTTGGGAGGCCAAGGTGGACAGATCACCTGAGGTTGGGAGTTCAAGACCAGCCTGACCAACATGGAGAAACCCTGTCTCTACTAAAAATACAAAAATTAAAATTGCCAAAATAAGACTCCATTGTTTTATGGTTTATCAGTAATTAAACTATTTACTTCCAGGCAGAAGACAAGCACTAGAGTTAGATATCTAAGTGTTGTATGAAAAAAAAAGGCATTTTGCAAATGTAGAATGATATCTGTTCTGTCAATGAAACCTTTGCCAATCCTGTAAATGACTTTGTGTTAACTGTTAAGAATCCATACTTTTATGACTTTAAAAATTTAAAGTTTACTGGAAATTGGATTTAAAAGTGTATGTGTAATTCTTAAATTATACATTCATTTTGAAATTAAAAAAAAAAATACAAAAATTAGCTGGGCGTGGTGACACATGCCTGTAGTCCCAGCTACTCGGGAGGCTGAAGCAGGAGAATTGCTTGAACCCAGGAGGCGGAGGTTGCAGTGAGCCGAGATCACACCATAGCCCTGGGCGACAGAGCAAAACTCCGTCTGGCGACAGAGCAAAACTCCATCTAAAAAACAAACAACAAACAAAAAAAACCAAAAAAAAGCGTATCCCACTTTTAAGTTATATCCTATTAGTTTGTCATCTGCCTGTAGCTCCTATAGGTAAGGAGCCATGTCTGTGTTATGTATCAATATATACCCAGTGCCCAGAGTGCCTACTCAATAAATATTTATTGAATATTGTTTAAAGGTATAATTTTGTTTTGAGACAATGTTCTAATTAATATGTAATTATTAGTAATGTTAAATGTATTACCTCCTAATTCTTTTGCTGAAAATAGCCTTTTTTTCTTTCAGTAATTGCCCTTCCTTTTTGGCTGCTGCTTTAGCCAGAGCCACATCGGATGAAGTCCTTCAGAGTGATCTTTCTGCACATTATATCCCAAAGGAAACGGATGGCACAGAAGGGACTGTGGGTGAGTACATTTCTACATTATTTGTTTAAAAATATTAGAATCTTCTATGTGTAGTGGTCCACAGAAAATATCTGCAAAATACTAAATCTAATTACATTTGCTGGTTGTTTATATAGTGGTAGCAGGAGAAAAAAAAATGCAACTTTTTTCAAATAAATCAATAAAAGGAGGGAGAAGAGAAAAATACAAGTGTATTTTGAAAAAGGTAGAGTAGTATTTAGAAGGTAACTGGAGCAACAGGAGATTGTCATAAGTAATACCTACATGAATGGAAAGATTAAAGTGAAGAATGTGAAGATATAACAAAAAAGATGAGTGGGTGAGGGAGAATTTGAGCAAAACCTGAGAAATGTTTAGCTTACCTTTAAAAATCCAAGTTAGGCCAGGTGCAGTGGCTCATGCCTGTAATCCCAGCGTGAGAGGCCGAGGCGAGCAGATCCCCTGAGGTCAGGAGTTTGAGACCAGCCTGGCCAACGTGGTGAAACCCCATCTCTACTAAAAAGAATACAAAAATTAGCCAGCGTGGTGGTGCACACATGTGGTCCCAGCTATTCGAGAGGCTGAGGCAAGTGAATTGGTTGAACCTAGGAGGCAGAGGTTGCAGTGAGCTGAGATCGTGCTGCTGCACTCTAGCCTGGGAGAAAGAGAAAAAAAAAAAAAACACCTTCACTTTGTATCAAGTTAAAAGATACAAAAATCCAAGAAATCAGTTGTAACACAACTTCTCACTAATTATATTAAATTTTATATCTACCAATAAACAGAACTCTTTATGATAGATATGCAAATGTGATTTAATTGCATAGATCATTGTACCTTTTTTTCCAGATAAATTATGAGGCTCTATTTCTTTTTTCTTTCTTTTTTTTTTTTTTTGAGATGGAGTCTCGCTCTGTCGCCCAGGCTGGAGTGCAGTGGCCGGATCTCAGGTCACTGCAAGCTCCGCCTCCCGGGTTCACGCCATTCTCCTGCCTCAGCCTCCCGAGTAGCTGGGACTACAGGCGCCCGCCACCTCGCCTGGCTAGTTTTTTGTATTTTTTAGTAGAGATGGGGTTTCACCGTGTTAGCCAGGATGGTCTTGATCTCCTGACCTCGTGATCCACCCGTCTCGGCCTCCTAAAGTGCTGGGATTACAGGCTTGAGCCACCGTGCCCAGCCGAGGCTCTATTTCTTAACGAAGTCATGTTTATTAATGTCTTAGGCTTATACATATTTGACAGGATCAAAGAAAATATTTTTATAAAAATTAGAGAATTACTACTCAAAATTGTTAAGAAAGTTTAATATTTCAGATTTGTTCTATTTAAAGCATTTGCCTTTAAACATGATATATATGGAGCAAAGCATATATTAATGAATCTGAGTAGCTGGATTCCAGAGAATGTGAGGCAGATATAAAAGTAAACATTTCTGTTCTTCCTTTATCTCTGTAGATTGTGACAGAATATTGGCAAGGAAGGAATCACTCTTCTTGTTTTTACTGACAGTAACTGATTCACCTAGAACCAAATTGTTCCAGAGTCAAGTTGGATAGAATTTTTGCTATAAAGCATTGGTCTTTCCTCTGCTACTGATGCATAGAATAAAAGCCTTATGATGAAAAGATAGATTAAATTCTGCTTCACTCCAGCCAGGGTAACAGCTGATTCAGCTCCAGCTCAGAACAATGACATTAATGACTGATGAGTAATTTACAGCTGTGAGGGGGTGGACTGCTACTTCGGACAATTTTCACTTTTTCGCATCCCTTTTTTTACTTTATTTTTCCATTTCAAGCAGCAATTATTTATATACTGATGTCTTACACTACTCCCTGCAGAAGGAGAATACTTAATCTAGAAAGATTGGAGTGTTGTCCTACATGCCCACTTTGGAAGAATTTTTTGATCCCTGTAAGATAGAAAAAGTGAAATGAAGCATTTTCTTTTGGTGGACATAATTGGTTATTCTGATTTTTTATTTTTCCAAGAGATTACCTAGTACTGTCTCCATGCGACTGCTGTGATTCAGACTGATCTACTATTATTCTAAACTATTTGGAAATCCTGTATTTATTTAGCCCCAATCACTCAGGGTGAACTGCACCACACAGAATCTCTATGGGGCATATTGTGTTTATCCAAACATCAGAGAAGGAAATGAGCATACTGAATAAGGCCTGCTGTCACTGGCTTAAAGTCCTCACTGAAGTGCCTTTTGTCTCTCCTCTTGGTTGTTTCCAAAAACAGACTTAAAAAAAAAAATCCTTAAAGTTCTTTTCATGTTTTCATTATCCCTGACAGAATGTTTGCTAAGTGACCTTGGATATCTCACTTGGTACACATTTAGTTTGGTAGATACACCTTTTGTCCAGACAACCTAAAACCAATTTGAGGGCCAGGTATGGTGGCTCATGCCTGTAATGCCAGTGATTTGGGAGGCCAAGGCAAGAGGATCACTTGAGACCAGGAGTTTGAGACCAGCCTGGGCAATATAGTGAGGCACTATTTCTACAAAAAATTTAAAAATTAGCTGGGCATGGTGGCATGCACCCGTAATCCCAGCCACTTGGGAGGCTGAGGTAGGAGAATCACTTGAGCCCAGGAGTTCAAGGTTACAGTGAGCTATGTACTACAGCCCGGTCAACAGAGTGAGACCCTGTCTCAAACAATGACAACAAGAACCCAAAAACCAATTTGAAATATCACAGTGTAAAAATTATTATTT
Organism: Macaca mulatta; assembly: GCF_049350105.2. NCBI lineage: Eukaryota > Metazoa > Chordata > Mammalia > Primates > Cercopithecidae > Macaca > Macaca mulatta. Next base: position 51,026,298 of record NC_133421.1, on the reverse strand, counting down.
TTATTTATTTATTTATTTATTTATTTTTTGAGAGAGAGAGAGGGTCTCCCTCTGTTACCCAGGCTGGAGGGCCGTGGTATGATCACGGCTCGCTGAAGCCTCTACCTTCCAGGCTCAAGTGATCCTCGCACCTCAGCCTCATGAGTAGCTGGGACTACAGGCATGCACACCACACTCAGCTAATGTTTGTATTTTTTGTAGAGACAGGGTCTCGCCATGTTGCCCAGGCTGGTCTTGAACTCCTGGGCTCAAGTGATCCTCCTGCCTTGGCCTCCTAAAGTGCTGGGTTTACAGTGGTGAGCCACTAAGCCCAGCCCACTATAAAAATTAAAAACAAGAAGGGAAAATGATCACTAATACAGAGGAAATTAAAGAATAATAAAAAGTTTTTGTAAATAAATTTGAAAACCTGGATGTTTTCTAGAAAAAAAAAAAAATTAACAAAGGTTACCTAAGAAGAAAGAGATTGAGAAAGTTATCAAGGAACAATCCCCACAAAAGGCCATGGAGTAGGTGACTCTACAAGTAAGGTGAACATTTTCAAATGATCAAAGGTGGATAATTCCAATGGTTTTTATTTTTTTATTGTATAGTTATTTATTATTTTTTGAGACAGAGTCTTGCTCTTCCTTCAAGAATCTTCCTCCCAAAGTGCTGGGATTACAGGCATGAACCACTGTGCCCAGTCCCAATCCTTTTTAAAATGAATGCTCCAATTGCACAGGAAAAGAAGGAAAATTTGCATAATATAACACTGATACCAGAACCCACCCAAGACTAAAAAAGGAAATGAGAGACCAGTCTTAGTTGTCAACATAAAAAAATCTTAAGTAGGCTGGGTGTGGTGGCTATGCCTGTAATCCCAGCACTTTGGGAGGGCAAGGCAGGTGGATCACCTGAGGTCAGGAGTTCGAGACCAGACTGCCCAACATAGTGAAACCCCTTCTCTACTAAAAATACAAAAATTAGACAGGAGTGGTGGCATGCACCTGCAGTCCCAGCTACTTGGGAGGCCGAAGCAGGAGAATTGCTTGAACCTAGAAGGTGGAGGTTGCGGTGAGCCGAGATTGTGCCATTGTACTCCAGCCTGGGCAACGAGAGTGAGACTCCATCTCAAAAAAAAAAAAAAAAAAAAAGGCTGAGTGTGTGGCTCACACCTGTAATCCCAGCACTTTGGGAGGCCAATGTGGGCGGATCACAAGATCAGGAGATCGAGACCATCCTGGCTAACACGGTGAAACCCCCTCTCTACTAAAAATACAAAAATTAGCCAGGAGTGGTGGCCGATGCCTGTAGTCCCAGCTACTTGGGAGGCTGAGGCGGGAGAATGGCGTGAACCCGGGAGGCGGAGCTTGCAGCAAGCTGAGATTGAGCCACTGCACTCCAGCCTGGGTGACAGAGCGAGACTCTGTCTCAAAAAATAAAAATAAAAAAAAAAGGCCTTGACCTCCCAAAGTGCTAGGATTACAGGCATGAGCCACTGTGCCCAGCCTTAAAAAAAAAAAAAAAAATTAAGTAAAATATTTGTATATTGAGTATAGCAGTTAATTCATTCACTGAATATTTTATTGAGGGTCTACTATATATGCTACTATATATGAATAATACTGGGGAAACAACAGTGAGCAAAACTTCAAGAACAAAATATTGGGAAGTCTATAGCACAACTTATATATTAATAGGGGAAAATAAAAATAAGCAGTAATCTCTAAAGATGCCAAAAGAAACATTTGATAAAATTTAATATCATTCCTAATTTTTAAAATATTCTTTATAAAGTAGGCCTAGATGGATATATCTTGGATGTCACGTTTATGCTTAATGTGTATTCTGGAATTTGTCAGTTGTACATGATTACAAACACAGCTTCAGTTGTCTTCAGCAAAACAGAATGCATTGACTACCTTCCAGGATAAGGGATACACAGGCAGATTCAAGGCTTCAAATGATCTCAACAGAACCTGGCATTTCTCCAACTCTCAGCTGTACTTTCTTTCATTTTGATTTTGTCTTCAGGTTCCATGAGGTGGCAGTATGACTTGCTGGGAATCCAGGTCTTCATCTGTCCAAACTCAAGTTGAGCAGGAAAACAAGAGTAGATTTTCTCAGTTGTTCTTACAGAAGCCACAGGATTTACTCTAATTGGTCCAACTTGGATGGTTTCCCATTCCTGAACTAATCACTGTGGCCAAAGGATGGGATTCTCTAACTGGCTAAACCCGAATCACAGGGTTTCAGATAAAGAAAGAAGGAAATGTTATTGGAAGAAAGAGCAATGTTTGGTAGTTTTAAATAACAATTAAAGCCTCACGCCTGTAATCCCAGCACTTTGGGAGGCTGAGGTGGGCGGATCACGAGGTCAGGAGATTGAGACCATCCTGGCTACACGGTGAAACCCCGTCTCTACTAAAAATACAAAAAATTAGCTGGGCGTGGTGGCGGACGCCTGTAGTCCCAGCTACTCGGGAGGCTGAGGCAGGAGAATAGTGTGAACCCGGGAGGCAGAGCTTGCAGTGAGCCGAGATCGCGCCACTGCACTCCAGCCTGGGCGACAGAGCGAGACTCCGTCTCAAAAAAAAAAAAGAAATGCAAAGTTCTGGCCGGGACATGGCTCATGCCTGTAATCCCAGCACTTTGGGAGGCCAAGGAGGGTGGATCACTTGAGGTCAGGAGCTCAAGACCAGTCTGGCCAACATGGTGAAATTCCGTCTCTATTAAAAATACAAAAATTAGCTCGGTATGAAAAGAAAAATAATTATAATAAAGCAAAGTCTGATTCAAAATGGCAAATAAATAAGTAGGAATAAAGTGATTAAGAAATATGAAGGACTTACATTAAAACTCTATTGAGCAACATAAAAAGGATTTAACTTTTAAAAAAATACAATTTTTTCCTGGAATAGACTTAATATGAAAATGATATATATTTTTTCCAAATCTTTAAATTTAATGTGATCCCAAACACAATAGCAACAGGTTTTTCTGACCAAACTTGTCAAAATGTTTAGAAAGTTCACCTGGAAAAATAAACACAAAAACCAAGTGACATCCTTTAAAATTAAGAGTAATAGATAGGAAAACTAGACCTCCTGATATTAAAAAATTTTAAAGTTATGGTAACTTAAAGAGAATGGTAGCATTATAGAAATAGATGCTGAGATGAGTGAAGCAGAACACAATCAAGAAGCATATAAATGTTTAATATTTTAATGGTTATTCAATTTATGTGACAGTTTGCATATTTATTTTTTCAACAAGCATCTAATATATACCCTGCTGTCTGCTAGGTACTATATTATGGCTTGTCAAGGGCAATTAAGACAGTCGCTATCTGCAGTCTAATTTGGAGATGAAGAACATGGACTTTTGAGTCAGATAAACCTAGGATTGAGAATGATGTTACCTATTTGTGAAATGTTCTAGAGGCATGGAATGTAGCAGATACTCAATAAATGTTATTTATTATTACCAAAAGTAGTTAAGAGCTTTAATAGACAGCGTGAACAAAGTATAATGGGGACACAGGGGAAGGAGCAACTGGGAGTGGTATGAACATATCTAGTGATTTACCAAATGTTAGAGGAAACTGATATTACTTCCTCTAATCAGTTTAATCTGTCTATACCAGCTCTGTCCAATAGACAGTGCAATGATGGAAATGTTCCCTGCCTGTGTTGCCCTATGTAGGAGCCATTAGCCACATGTGGTTATCAAGCAATTGAAATAGAGCTAATGTGACCGAAAAACTGAATTTTAAATTTTATTTAATTTTAACTTACTTTTTAAGAGATGGGGTCTTGCTATGTTGGCCAGGCCGGAGTGCAGTGGCTATTCACAGGAGCTATCACGTCATCCTATAGCCTCAAATTCCTGGGCTCAAGCAATTCTCCCACCTCAGCCTCCCAGGTAGCTGGAGCTGTTGGCACATTGGGACCGCTGCACCCTACTGATTAATTTAAATAACCATGGCTGGGCGTGGTGGCTCACACCTGTAATCCCAGCACTTTGGGAGGCCAAGGCAGATAGATCACCTGAGGTCAGGATTTTGAGACCAGCCTGACTAACATGGAGAAACCCCATCTCTACTAAAAATATAAAATTAGCTGGGCTGTAATGCCAGCTATTTGGGAGGCTGAGGCTGGAGAACTGCTTGAACCTGGGAGGCGGAGGTTGCGGTGAGCTGAGATCATGCCATTGCACTCCAGCCTGGGCAACAAGAGTGAAACTCCATCTCAAAAAAAAAAAGAAATGTAAATAACCGCATGTAGTTAGTAGGTACTGTACTTGACAATGCAGATCTATATAAGAGTAATATACAAGCCAAAGAATGATATAATAGTTTATATTGTTATCTGGGAACTATCCTGATAGTTAATATGTTGTTTCACCCTACCCAATTCTCCCTCAAAGTTTCTAAATTCACTTGATTGTTTTGTAATCCTCTGTTAATAGCTATGTCAGATGAGGACATGTCCATCTCAGGGTCTGCATCTGGGGCCCTATACTGCTGCAGAGACCAGATAGGTGGCAGTCATACAAGCAAGTAATTGCTGGCTGGAAGAAATAGTCTCTGGCAAGCTAGTGCTTAAATAAAACTTGTAGTTGCTTAAAACAATCAAAATATTGGATTGTCTATTGACCTCAATTTCCTTCTTGTATATACCTCCACAGGCTGTCTTTGCTCTTTATCTTTTCTCTTTTAAATTCACCCTTGGTTTTCAGTTATATAAAAATGCTAACAGTAGGGACAGGCATGGTAGCTCATGCCTGTAATCCCAGTACTTTGGGAGGCCAAGGTAGGAGGATCACTTGAGACCAGGAGTTTGAGATGAGCCTGAGCAATATAGTAAGACCCCCATCTTAACAAAAAAAAAGTTTGTTTTTTTTTTTTAAATTAGCCAGGCATGGTGGCATGTACCTGTGATCCCAGCTACTTGAGAGGCTGAAGCAGAAGGATTGCTTGATCCCAGGAATTTGAGGCTGCAGTGAGCTGTGATTGCATCACCCCACTCCAGCCTAGGCAACAGAGAGAGACACTCTTATTTAAAAAAAAAAAAAAAAGTCTGGGCGTGGTGGCTCAAGCCTGTAATCCCTACACTTTGGGAGGCCGAGACGGGCAGATCACGAGGTCAGGAGATCGAGACCATCCTGGCTAACATGGTGAAACCCTGTCTCTACTAAAAAATACAAAAAACTAGCCAGGTGAGGTGGCCGGCGCCTGTAGTCCCAGCTACTTGGGAGGCTGAGGCAGGAGAATGGCATAAACCCAGGAGGCGGAGCTTGCAGTGAGCTGAGATCCGGCCACTGCACTCCAGCCTGGGCGACAAAGCGAGACTCCGTCTCAAAAAAAAAAAAAAAAAGGCCGGGCATGGTGACTCATGTAATCCCAGCACTTTGGGAGGCTGAGGTGGTTGGATCACCTGAGATCAGGAGTTCAAGACTAGCCTGGCCAATATGGTGAAACCCCATCTCTACTAAAAATACAACAAAATTAGCTGAGTGTGGTGGCGGGCGCCTGTAATCCCAGTTACTTGGGAGGCTGAGGCAGGAGAATCGCTTGAACCTGAGAGGCGGAGGTTGCAGGGAGCTGAGAATGTGCCATTGCACTCCAGCCTAGGTGACAAGAGTGAAACTCTGTCTCAAAAAAAAAAAAAAATTGGCCAGGCGCAGTGGCTCACACCTGTAATCCTAGCACTTTGGGAGGCTGAGGCGGGTGGATCACGAGGTCAGGAGTTCAAGGCCAGCCAGTTGGAGACCATCCTAGCCAACATGGTGAAAACCTGTCTCTACTAAAAATGCAAAATATTAGCCGGGCGTGGTGGCGGGCACCTGTAGTCCCAGCTACTTGGGAGGCTGAGGCAGGAGAATGGCGTGAACCCGGGAGGCAGAGCTTACAGTGAGCCAAGATCCCGCCACTGCATTCCAGCCTGGGTGATGGAGGGAGACTCTGTCCAAAAAAAAAAAATTTAAAAATTAGCCAGGCGTGTTGGTGGGGGCCTGTAATCCCAGCTACTCAAGAGGCTGAGGCAGGAGAATAGCTTGAGCCCAGGAAGTGGAGATTGCAGTGAGCCGAGATTGCGCCACTGCTCTCTAGCCTGGACCACAGAGCAAGACTCTGTCTCAGAAAAAATAAAAAATAAAAATAAAAGAGACAAAACCACAAGACAGGATTTACTACCCTGTGCTATGTTAATGAGGAAAAAAAGGACAAAAACTTGAGGTCAGCTTTTTTAATACAGTCATTTAAAAAATAATTTTGAATAAGAAAAGAGGTAAATGTAGTCACAGATTAAGGCAAAGACAGTACTGAGAATCAAATTGGTAGTCCAGGTCCCAGGCTGTTCTAGAACATATAGTCTCTCTCTTCTTTGGGATTTGTATTCTAGATTGGAGGAGGCATGTGTAGCCATTGCCATCTGGCACTTATTTTCTCAGGCTGTCAAGCTGTATCTGATTTAGTTCAGTAAAAAGAAAATTTAAGTTCGATTTTTTTTTTTTTCACCTGAGATGTAAGAGGAACTTCTAAAATACTGGCCTGAGAAAACCTAATCTCTCTTGGGTTATTTCCGTAGCTCAACTTAAGTGGAGGACAACTTGAGTGGAGGGTTCAATGATAGGAAATACAATCTCTTCAGTATCATTCAGTGTTGCTTAAAAGGCTTACACATCTGTCCATCTACTGAGGGTACATGTCTACCTCAGAAGTCAGCTTGCCAATTCTACCCAATAGGTGAAGCGGTAAACACAGGTGAAGCGGTAGGCTTAGGGTCAAGAGACCTGTTAGTATTGCTCCTCTGGCTGCTCTCTGTCTTTTTCTATCTAGGATCACACGCATAGACAGAGTTTAAGTACATTTTCCTTAGAGTCGTATAAAAGTTTTAGCTCATTTGCTAACCTATTGGCTAAACTATTTAAACTATGGCCTAAAACTTTAATAAACAAATATATCAAACAGAAAAAACAGGCCGGGTGTGGTGGCTCATGCCTGTAATCCCAGCACTTTGGGAGGCCAAGGCGGGTGGATCACCTGAGGTCAGGAGTTCAAGACCAGCCTGGCCAACATGGTGAAACCCCGACTCTACTAAAAATACAAAAAATTAGCCGGGCGTGATGGCAGGCACCTGTAATCCCAGCTACTTGGGAGGCTGAGGCAGGAGAATAACTTGAACCTGGGAGGCGGAGGTTGCAGTGAGCTGAGAGAGAGCGCCATTGCACTCCATCCTGGGCAACAAGAGCAAGACTCTGTCTCAAAAAAAAATAATAATAATAATAGTAATAATTTAAAATATATATATATATGTATATATATATACACACAATTCAGTTACAAATGATCATTTATAGGAGAAAAAGGAATTGGATGTAAAGGAAGAAGTCAGGGAGAAAGAGGACAAAGACAAATGGTAAGCAACATACACCCTTCTTATTTCTGTAGTTAGTGGGCTGTTTTCATAGGCCTTCCATATTCCAATAAACACAGTATTTATCCAGCTAATTGGACTATGGAAGTAGTGTTAATCACTGCTTATTTTTCTAAGCATAGGAGGCTTGGCTCTCCTGGTGATAACCATAGCAAACAACCAAAAAGGAACCGGCGCTGGGAACTAGGGAGCAGTGTGGTGAGAGCACTTCTCCAGCTGGAAGAAATCAAGCCAGGAATAGGTCCAGCCCTGGCCAAAGGTTTTCTCCTCATGACATAAGAATATTTAGTGGCAGCTGCAGGCTGATGATTTTCTACTAGATAGGTTGTGATTTTCTCTCTTCAGAAGCAGCATTTCATTTTTCTTGAGAAGGATGAATTTCTTCTATTAAGGAGGAACTTGACTAAGGTGACCTACTTCTGTCTTTACCAAGCAGAGAAGTGAAAAGCAGTTTTACAAGGCTCTTCATTGGGGGTTTCTGTGTTTCTTTCACAGAGATTGAGACAGTGAAATTGGCCCGTTCTGTCTTCAGCAAACTACACGAGATTTGCTGCAGCTGGGTGAAAGACTTCCCCCTCCGCAGGAGACCCCAGCTTTATTATGAGACATCAATCCATGCCATCAAAAACATGCGCAGGAAAATGGAGGACAAACATGTCTGCATTCCTGACTTTAATATGCTCTTCAACCTAGAGGTAAAGGGCACTTCCGGAGAGTCAGTGAGATTTTAAAGACAAAACAAACACCTTCATGGTCCTGTTAGAAAAGGAAAACTTCTGATATATTTCTAATTGTATCTTTGGTAGATTAGAGTAGCGCTAAATGCAAAGTGGCACAAATTTGCAACAGAAAAGGAACTATTTTATGTTCTTTTGAATAGGTAATGCATTCACATGGTTCAAAACTGGGAAAATAAAAATGTCTCTCTTATCCTTGCCTCCCAGGTACTCAGTTCCCTTCCATGGAGGCAAGGTAGTCTTTTGTGTCACTTTCCTTGAGACCAGGAGTTTGAGACCAGCCTGGGTGACAGACATAGTGAGACTGTCTCTTAAAAAAAAAAAAAAAAAAAAAAATTTTTTTAAATTACATCTCAATGAAGCTGTTTTGTAAACCAAACCAAAAAACCCAAACTATTTCTATAGTATAATCAAATGGTGTATTAAGTTCTCACATTACTATGTTGCTAAAGCAACACAAACACAAAAGGAAGATTTAAGACTGATGCAGTTTATTTCATGTGATTTTCTTTTTAAAATCTTGGTCTCTGAGATAGGAAAGTAGCTGAAATTATATTTCATGAATCTCTGTATCTGACAAATTGGATCCATATGAGCCTTGGCAGCTTAATAACTATTTTCTTGTTATCTTTTTCTTTTTCTATTAAATGTATTATGTTAATGCAAACAGAAGTAGGTTTGTTTCCTTTGCCTGTCACTTGCCTCTTTTCTTCACTCAGTCCATAACTTAAAAATTACAATGTAGTAATTTATACAAAGCACAATATTTCCTCTATTTAGCAGCTAAATTTAAATTTTAGCTTACTGTCAAGGTCTAATCAGCAATGATGGCAAGTTGGTAATTGGTGCTTATGTTATAAAGATAGATCAACTGATGTCTTTGTTTCTAGTAACATGGCCATGCAAATGTAACCCAGAAGGATTGTGTGATAAACAATCCTTATATCACTATACCTATTTGAAGATTATACTCATATTTAAGGGCATTATTGTTGTTTGTTGACTTGATTGGTTTCTATTTTGCCTCCTAATTTCAAAATTAACCCAGAGGACTTAACTCAGAAAGGAGCACCTTGCTATAGTGAAACAGATTGTGGGAGCAATACGGCAACACATATTTAGAACCTAATAAATTTTCACACTCTTTGATCTGGTCATTTCACTTTTAATTCTTTATTATGAGAAAACAAATACAGAAAAGTCTTAGGCATATGTTTTGTTTGACATAAATGTTTTTACAACATTGTTTATAATAAATTGAAAATTATCTAAATCATGAAAGGGAATAACTATGATATGCTCATATAAGATGCATATTTTAAGCCATTTATAACAATGTCTTTAAGTAAATATTTGTGAGATGAGGAAATGCCAATAATAAAAATGACAGGCCAGGTGCAGTGGCTCACACCTGTAATCCCAGCACTTTGGGAGGCCGAGGTGGGCGGAGCACGAGGTCAGGAGATCAAGACCATCCTGGCTAACACGGTGAAACCCCATCTCTACTGAAAATACAAAAAATTAGCCGGGCGTGGTGGCGGGCACCTGTAGTCCCAGCTACTTGGGAAGCTGAGGCAGGAGAATGGTGTGAACCTGTGAGGCGGAGCTTGCAGCGAGCCGAGATCGCACCACCGCACTCCAGCCTGAGTGACAGAGCGAGACCCCGTCTCAAAATATAAAATATAAAATTAAAAAAAAAAAAGACAAAAAGTAGGCTATAAAATATCATGCACATTCTGATCCTAATTTCATTTATATATATATGTATGTATATATATAGAGATAGAGAAGACTGGTTATCTGTGTATAGTGGAATTATTGGTGATTTTCCTTTGTTATTAGTCTGAATTGTCATACATTATTGTAATAGGAAAAACATCAGTGAATGTTTTTTGTTTTTTTATTATAATTTTATTTATTGCTTTTTTTTTTTTTTTTTTTTTTTTTTTTTGAGACGGAGTCTCGCTCTGTCGCCCAGGCTGGAGTGCAGTGGCGCGATCTCGGCTCACTGCAAGCTCCGCCTCCCGGGTTCACGCCATTCTCCTGCCTCAGCCTCCCGAGTAGCTGGGACTACAGGCGCCCACAACCGCGCCCGGCTAATTTTTTGTATTTTTAGTAGAGACGGGGTTTCACCGTGGTCTCGATCTCCTGACCTTGTGATCCGCCCGCCTCGGCCTCCCAAAGCACTGGGATTACAGGCGTGAGCCACCGCGCCCGGCCTTTTTTGTTTTTTTAAAAAGAAGCTATACATTTTTTATTTTTTAAAGAAATCCATTTGGCTTCCTTTTGTTTCTTCTGGTGCTATTTCGAATTATTTAAAAATGAGTACTGCTTTAGTAGAGATAGAAATACTACCTGTCAGGATTATTTCTTTTTTTTTTTTTTTGAGACGGAGTCTCGTTTGCTCTGTCACCAGGCTGGAGTGAAGTGGCGCGATCTCGGCTCACTGCAACCTCCGCCTCCCAGGTTCAAGAGATTCTCCTGCCTCCCGAGTAGCTGGGAGTACAGGCGTGTGCCACCACACCCAGCTAATTTTTGTATTTTTAGTAGAGAAGGGGTTTCACTATGTTGGCCAGGATGGTCTTGATCTCTTGACCTTGTGATCTGCCCGCCTCGGCCTCCCAAAGTGCTGGAATTACAGGTGTGAGCCACCACGCCCAGCCAGTATTATTTCTAGAGAGTTGTTTAATCCTTTCTTAATGGCACTAAAGTTGCTAAATGAACTAATTGTAATGTGTGTGTTAGAGAAAGGTTTCATAATATTTTGGTTACTATTCTATGGACATTTATATTTGATACTTTTGTGAATGTAATATACCCTTTTAAAAGTAACTTTTTCAGCCGGCCGGGCACAGTGGCTCTTGCCTGTAATCCCAGCTACTTGGGAGGCTGAGGCGGGATGATCTTTTGAGCCCAGGAATTCGAAGTTACAATGATCTGTGATCATGCCACTCTACCCTAGCCTGGGTGACAAAGTGAGACCCTGATTCTAAAAATAAATAAATAAAAATAACTTTTTCAAAGTACAGATATACTTGTTATATTAGTAGCCCTTCCAAATCCCCATGAGACAGCAACTCGTCCCTGCCTAACAGATGAGAAAACTACATGATTCGCTTAAGAATCAATGACAGGCCTGGACTCTTCTAAGGCTCTTAGAGCCTAGGAAAAAGAAGTCAAAAGACTTGCAAATGAAAATTATTACATACTGTTTGCCTGAAGGGAGCTCAGGACTCAGTGTGAGTTCAGTGCGTCGCAGATCTTATAAGTGAGACAGATCTGAGATTTAAACACTTGAGCAGATGATAAAGCAGCAAACTGCTTAATTGTTGATGTGGAATCTTATGATTAGGCTTCTTTTGTCAAGACAAAGCACAGAGTTGGAAGATCCTCCTCTGGCAGTTGCCTTTGCAAGGAAACGTGAAACTAAAATCTTAGACCATGGGGTGAGGCAAAGTGGTCAGCCACACAGGGCATTTGAGCATCTGATGTGGTTCAAGTTTGGTAAACTAGTTTAGAGATGCTGTGCTATTTATGGTGAGAATGCAGTGTGACTGGGAATGATTTATGAGGAAGGTATTATGGTTTAGAAGTATGTTTATGCTTTCATATCTTTATATATTTTAAACTTGAATTTAATTGGCCTTGTGTTGGAAGACCAGATATTTTCTATTGTTCTCAGGTTCTAATTTTGCTATTCAAGTACTTTCATTTTGAAAAAAATCACTCAATCTGGAGCTGCTTTTGTTCAGTTCCTTCTCACACCCTACCTATTCCCCCTCCCCCAACTTGTAACAGCAATTTTGAAGCAAATGTACGTGGGTGGTTTCCATGGTACAAGACAACAACTTTCACAGAGAGAGGGCACTTCAGCTTGAACTAATTGGGCATGACGTGTTCCAGTGTTCTGGTGTGTAAACACAGATGCCCTAATATTGTAGGTATTTCAGCAGTTGATCAGGCATGTTAGAGAAGGAAAACATTTAGTCTCATTATTCCAAATGACAAATGCAGTGGAGGAGAAAGGATGGGCAACAATGATGCCAGGAGATTGGTTCATTTGAATCATGCTGTACCCAACTCCCTTAACTGTTCTGTGTTTCCGTTGACAGGACCAGGAAGAACAAGCTTACTTTGCAGTGTTTGATGGCCATGGGGGAGTAGATGCTGCTATTTATGCCTCCATTCACCTCCACGTTAACTTAGTCCGCCAGGAGATGTTCCCCCATGATCCTGCTGAGGCCCTGTGCAGGGCCTTCCGGGTCACTGATGAGCGGTTTGTGCAGAAAGCAGCCAGGGAGGTATGCCCCTTTCTCACAAATTCCAGCTAGAAATGCACTAGCTGAGCTCAATTTGGTCTGTGTGGTTAAAGGGCTATTTAGATTTTCTCTTTCTGGGCAGACATTATCCAAACTGTATTCTTGACTCATAGTATTGGATTCTGTTGTAGTTCTAAATCCCTCCTCAGGAATAGTTTCAGGGGGTACAATGATGTACTGTATAGAAACTCTCAAGCTGTAATTTTCTGGATTCATTTCTGTAATAATTGCTGGATTTGGCAGGTGAGTTTCATCTTTCTTTTATTCACCATTGCCTGTCAGGTTCACACCAGGACCATCTCTCTAAGCAGACTCTTGCTGACAAGATCTGGATATGGTGAATAAAACAATGGTCTAAAAAAGAAACAGAAACTGGGATTACTTCCATACATTTGGTTCTAAATGGGTAGGCAGTGTTTTGCTGTGTATCTCTTGAGGGAAAATTCGCTTGGAAAGGGTGAATCCTTAAATGATCCTTGAGCTGATTTTTCTCTTAATAAGGGAGAAAAGTCAGAGCTCATGTCCTACATTGCGAAGGTTAATCAGACCTAAGTTTTTTTACTTTGAATAAATGGCAAGGACTCTATATTAAGGTCTAAAAGTAAAAAAAATAAAATAAAAAAAATCTAATTATTGTTCTGGGTATTGGTACATAATTAACTACAGTGTTCTATATTGAATTTTTAACTGGGGGTGAATAGAAAGAAAATAATTTTTAATTTTTAAAAGTAATTACAGAAGTAGATAGACAAAAAATAAGACTCCTGCACTGTGACTTAAAAAAGAGTTAATGTTTAAGTCAAAAAAAAAAAAAAGAGTTAATTTTTTTTTTTTTTTTTTGAGATGGAGTCTCGCTTTGTAGCCCAGGCTGGAGTGCAGTGGCGCAATCTCGGCTCACTGCAAGCTCCGCCTCCTGGGTTCACGCCATTCTCCTGCCTCAGCCTCCGAGTAGCTGGGACTATAGGCACCCGCCACCTCGCCCGGCTAATTTTTTGTATTTTTAGTAGAGACAGGGTTTCACCATGTTAGCCAGGATGGTCTCGATCTCCTGACCTCGTGATCCGCCCGCCTCGGCCTCCCAAAGTGTTGGGATTACAGGCGTGAGCCACCGCGCCCGGCACATTAACTCTTTTTTAAAATAGGCTTGAAGAGATCAGGGTAATCATTTAATCCATTTTTTTGATAGCATAGTTATGCTACAAGCAATAATGGGGCTTGGAATTAATGAAACAATAATTCAGACCTATTTGGTATTAAGAAAGAGAATTATTCTTAATCTCTCCCCTCCCCTAAATTTGGATTAATATGCAAATCCAACAGTAACCAGTAGAGTCCACACAAAGAGGTGGTGCTGGAGAATCAAGCTGCTCTTGACCTCAGAGCTCCCAGTCTCTTGAGGACCTGTGTTCTGCTTGGCTCTGCCTCTCTTGAAGCTGCAGGCTTTTATCATCTGATTTGAGGACAACGGCGGGCCCCTGAGAGGTGACCTGTAATCACCAATATGAAACAAAGAGAATCACTCTGTCTTCTTTATCCTCTATTCTATTCTTTTTCCTCTGTCTTCTCAAAATTGGTTTTTTTTTTTTTTTTCTGACCATGTTTACCTCATTTGTTTTGTCAATGACCATGGCGTCTCTCAGTTCTGTCAATAGTTCTGAATAATTTAGGTTTGTCTCAGCAGCCCCTTTTCTCCTTCGTATGCTTCCGTGTGCCGCTAACCACTGGGAAGAAAGCAGCTATTCCTGTTGTGAAGCAGCCCTGCCTCCTGTTCTCTCCAGGGCATATGCACTGAAGTGTGTTTATCATGTGTTCTAGGGGGCTGAGTTTTTGAACATTCTGTGTGGGAAGATATTTTATCGGTGGGTGAGGATTTATAACAAACTTTCCCTATATAGGGGAAATGAGAAGTTGTTTTTCTCATTGGATACAAGAGGCCTTTTACCACCCCTGACGCATTGGTTCTAATTTAGGCCAGGTCCTTAGTAACAGAAAGTCATGCTCATTTGGTGGTGACTCATGTCAAATGGGGATGTCATTTTCGTATAGTAGGATCAAGAGCTTTAAGTACAGTGGTAGCTACTGCGGTGAAATTCCAGGCTGTTAGTTCTTTATGCAATGTTCCAAAAGCAAAGGCCTCTAAAAATACTGTCGGGAGGATATTTTTTAAAGGTATAAGCATCTTAGTACTCCAGGGAACGTAAGCTGTCTCTTGGCTCCTTAGCTTAATTTCCAGAGATTAGAGCATCTGTTGTGTACCAATCATGCTTTATATATCATTTCGTACAGCTAGGACTCTCCCACTGAACAAATACAATGTCAGTAATGAAATGGAGAGCAGAATTTTTACTCTGAGGATTGGTATAGAGGATTTGGTGCTTGACTGGGAGGAAAAATAATTTCAATTCTGTTTTATGTACTAATAGTTACCTGCCCTTGGGCAAGTCACATAACCTGCCATAGTTTTCATATCTGTATTTAAAGTAGAATTAATAATCATCCCTGCACTGCATATCACAGATCAGGTGGACTTATGTGTGTATATATATATAAATACATACATGCATATAAAAATGCATTGAGACAATGAATTATTGTATATGTGTGAAATTCCATTAATAGTATAGCTCCCAGCTGAAAAGCTTATATTAATTATAAATTGCTTCTCAATAAGAATGTTGTATCTATTTCTTTTCACTGAGTCTAGTTTTATTTAAACTATTTTCAGAGCTTAAGATGTGGGACCACAGGAGTGGTGACTTTCATCAGAGGCAACATGCTACATGTGGCCTGGGTGGGTGATTCCCAGGTTATGCTTGTGAGAAAGGGTCAAGCTGTTGAACTAATGAAGCCACACAAACCAGACAGAGAGGTAAGTATGGTCTGTTTTAATAGAGCCCATGCTCTAGTTATTACTTTAGATTTTCTAGTTATTGATTAGGATTCACTTACTATTTATTTATTTTTTTTGAGACGGAGTCTCGCTCTGTTGCTCAGGCTGGAGTGCAATGGCGTGATCTTGGCTCACTGCAACCTCTGCCTCCTGGGTTCAGGCGATTCTCCTGCCTCAGCCGCCTGAGTAGCTGGGACTACAGGCTTGCGCCACCATGCCTGACTAATTTTTATATTTTTAGTAGAGACGGGGTTTCACCATGTTGGCCAGGCTGGTCTTGGACTCCTGACCTCAGGTGATCCATCCGCTTCGGCCTCCCGAAGTGTTGGGATTACAGGCGTAAGCCACCGCACCCGGCCAGGATTCCCTTAATTATTACAGTTATTGCTATTACATCAGCAACTGTGCTCACCCTCCAATGGAGAAACAAGGAGAACCTTTTCATGAGCTGATGAGTATTATATCTGTTGTTTACTGTTAAAGTAAAGGAATAAATCCTGAAAACAGTTATTTGCTTCTTTTTATTGCATTGCTGTTTAGGATGAAAAGCAGCGAATTGAGGCCCTTGGAGGTTGCGTAGTCTGGTTTGGTGCCTGGAGGGTGAATGGAAGTCTGTCAGTCTCCAGAGCTATTGGTAGGAAAAACAAATTTTTGTTTCCCCAAACTGTCCTCTTCTAGCTCATTGTCCTGTATTAACTCTGATACAGGGAACCTGAGATGATAATTTATATTACCAGAATGCTCACTATTCTTTAAAATAATAATTGGATGTCTCTTTTAATTGTTTGATTTAGTTAAACCTGTACATTTATATACTTAAATTCCATTATTGAAAGAGAACTGCCAGGGCGCAGTGACTCAGGCCTGTAATCCCAGCACTTTGGGAGGCCGAGGCGGGTGGATCACGAGGTCAGGAGTTTAAGACCAGTCTGGCCAACATAGTGAAACCCCGTCTCTATTAAAAATAGAAAAAATGAGCCGGGCATGGTGGCGGGCACCTGTAATCCCAGCTACTTGGGAGGCTGAGGCAGGAGAATTGCTTGAACGTGGGAGGCGGAGGTTGCAGCTAGTGGAGATCGCACCATTGCACTCCAGCCTGGGTGACCGTGCGAGACTCCGTCTCAAAAAAAACAAAACAAAACAAACAAAAAAGAAAGAGAACCATATCAAGAAATGCAGAATTTCCTAGTTTCTATACATTTTAAATTTTATGGAAGCCTTTAAACATTAGTACACAAATCTGCTTCAAACTACAGTTGGGGCAGGCACAGTGGCTCACACCTGTAATCCCAGCATTGTGGGAGGTTGAAGCGGGCAGACCCCTTGAGCCCAGGAGTTCAAGACCAGCCTGGGCAACATAGTAAGACTTCATCTCTTAAAAAACAACAACAACAACAACAAAGGCAGGGCACAGTGGGTCACGCCTGTAATCCCAGCACTTTGGGAGGCCAAGGCGGGCAGATCATGAGGTCAGGAGATGGAGACCATCCTGGCTAACATGGTGAAACCCCGTCTCTACTAAAAATACAAAACATTAGCTGGGTGTGGTGGCGGACGCCTGTAGTCCCAGCTGCTCAGGAGGCTGAGGCAGGAGAATGGTGTGAACCCGGGAGGCAGAGCGTGCAGTGAGTCGAGATCGCGCCACTGCACCCCAGCCTG
The DNA here is from genome assembly GCF_049350105.2 of Macaca mulatta. Taxonomy (NCBI): domain Eukaryota; kingdom Metazoa; phylum Chordata; class Mammalia; order Primates; family Cercopithecidae; genus Macaca; species Macaca mulatta. The sequence continues at coordinate 51,009,272 of NC_133421.1, read as the reverse complement.
GGCGACACAGCGAGACTCCATCTCAAAAAAAAAAAAGCTGGGCATAGTGGCTTGTGCCTGTAATCCTAGTACACAGGAGGCTGAGGTGGAAGGATTGCTTGAGTCCAGGAGTTTGAGGCTGCAGTGAACCAAGATTGTGCCACTGCACTCCAGCCTGGGCCAAGGGAGAAAGATTCTGTCTTAAAAACAAAAAATGACAGTGTTTCTTATTTCACTGCATTTTGGGTCAAATCAGTATTTTCCAGAGAATGGAAGCCTTTCTCCATATTTTATCCACATTTATTTTGTTTATGCCTCTAAATTATTTCAATGAATTTTAAAATGACATAAATAACAGAATAAGTTGATAGGAAAAACATTGTGCTTTTTATATGAAAACTACTTTCTGTATGTGGAATACAGTCATTTGTCAGATAACCCTGGGGTTTCAAAGAACCGTATATCCCTGGGACTTAAATTTTTCAAAAGAAGGGGAAAGTCAATGAAACTCAGTCTAAAACATAGAGATTAAACAGCTAAGTTGGCTGGACAAAATGCAAGGGTGTTAGTTCAAAGAATTAAGCTATTTCTATCTTTGTCTCACTTTGGGCCCTGGGTTTATTATTTTAGGCTTCATGGCTTAGCTTCACTTCCTATTTTTTTAAAAAAGAATAAATCAATATGTATATCTATATGGGTGATATGTACATTACATGTATACTGCAGCTTTTAATCTCTGCTTCCCTAAACAAATGAAGTAATTAGACTTGGTTGAAATCCACATCTAGTCTCAAAATTTAATCATCACCAAAAAATTCCAGAACCTGAAGAAAATCTGAAAGGATTTAGCTTTCACCACTGATTTGAGTTCCTCCCACTCTTTGGGAAGGTGCTGGCAAGCTGTGAAGTGGCCCAAATATGAGCAGAAAGCTGAAAGAGAAATAGAGAGCTAAAAGAGTCTACAAATACCTCCTGAAAAATTGAGAGTTGGCTTGACCTTAGACTGGAGGGAGTTATTTATTAGGAACTCTAGAATAAGGCCAAAAAGGGGAAATTTCTCATTTCTAAAATATACCCTTCTATGGAATTATTATTATTATTCTTGGTGGGGAAAAGTCTTTATCATGCACATTGTAGGTTTAACAGGACCCAACACCCATCAAATGCTATCCTTGACTGAAAATCACTGAACCAGAGGACTATACTATTTGTGGAACCAATTTACATTAATAATCATTATATGGGTGCTTGAGTGGCCAGTGAATTAGGTTGGCAGCTCAAACCAAACACCTGTTTCGCCTGAGCTGACCTGTCTTTGTCAGAGGACTGAGGATCATCTTTAATGCTTGTTACAGAACTAACTTACTAGAGGATACCAGCCTCTTCTTCTAAAAGGTAAAACTAAAGATGGGAAGAATGTCCCTTAATAAGTGACAATCTCAGACAGAAGGCTGGGTGTGGCAGCCAGCACTGTGGGAGGCCAAGGTGGGAGGAGTGCTTGAGCCCGGGATTTTGAGACCAACCTGGGCAACATAGTGAGACCTCATCTCTATTTTAATAATAAAAAATAATCTAAGAATGGATAAGGGAGACTTCATACATGGAGTGACTTTTGAGTTGAATGTGGAGGATAATGTGCTGGGAAGGAAATCCCTACACAGGTAGAGAGCATAAATATACAGGGGTTTGAAAGGGCATGGCATGTTTTAGGAAAAACAACAAGTATAGGTTAGAGCAGAGATGGGAGTGGTAAGAGATTAGCAGTGTTGCCAGACTGCGAAGGGCCTTATGTGCAAGGCTAAGTAGTCTGGACTTTACCAGGTGAATATGCAGAGGGGCCACAGGGTCAGATTTGTATTTATAAAGATATTTGTGTGGAAGCTGGGCTAGAGTAGAAACAGGCGGCTGGGAGACATTCATAGAGTTTGTTACAGAGATGAGGAGAGCTAAAAAGGGATATGGAGGAGGGTATCAATTTAACTGATGAGACGGATTGGTAGGTGGGAAAACCTACTAATCAACAAACAATCTGGCACGCGGGAAAAGGCAGTAACATAAAGGAGCAAGTGTAGATTTAATTTCTTGGGCAGTTTGATGGTGAAGGGGAGAAAGGAAATAGTGTGGTGGTTTAAGGCAAAAGCTGATTCAGGAAAGGGTTCCCTTTTATTGTTTCTATTTTTAGGATGAGGAGATTTTAGATTTAAGCATGTTTGTAGGAAAAGGAAGACAGCAAGTAGAGGAGAAATTGAAGACGAGAGAGTAGAGAAGCTAGAGTCCTAGGGAGACAGGACCAGCTGCACAGGCTCACTGTTAGGACGGGAAAAGGACACTGCTTACCCCGAGAAAATGGTAGCTGATATGGGGGAATCGCTACAGATTAAACAAAGAGAGTGTGTGTGGCAGGAGTGGGAGGGGAATTGAGAAAATTCAAGCCTGATCAACTTGTCTTTGAAGTAGGAAATTAGGCCATTTACCAAAAAACAGTAGCTTAAGTGGATGAGGAAGTTGAAGAATTTGAGAAAGAATTGGAAACCATGAGGAAGTTGAAGAATTTGAGAAAGAATTGGAAACCACATGGAATAAAATAGGGGGCTGCAAAAGGACAAGAAAAAGGACTCCTGGGCAGAGTTCAGCTCTACTCAGGAAAGAAATGATACTTAAAAAATGAAAAGATTTTCAACAGTTTCTCCCCATGAGCCCTTCAGACTTATGATCCAAAGTTGACAGAAGCATGATATGTTTCCTAACATATGGAGAGAGGAGGCTGAAGACAAAAGGATGTTGCCATTTCTACCATGAAATGGATATTCATGCCCTCCTACCAAATTTGGGGGCGAAATGTCATGAATGTGACACCCAACAGTAGAGCAGGTGAAAAGCCAGAACTTTGGCAACATTTTCTCTGTGCAAATCTTTGTATGTTCTGTTCCAAACTAACAGTTGCAGTAGTCTTTTAATTGAAGCACTAAAACAAGATTTTTGGGAACAGTGTGACTCAGATCACATTTATTTTTAGAGGTGGAATTCAGAAAATAATAATGATGATAATCATATAGTCAGGTAGAGTAGGGGATGGGAACTTTAGTAAATTGATGAAGGACACTGAATCCATGTTGGATTTTATTTATTTTTAAATATCTCTTTTAAATTTTTGCATTTTCTGCTTAAATAGATTGAGTTTTGATGAGCTCTAACAGGCTATGGAGGCACCATAGCATAGAAGTGAAGTTGACTAAATCAAAAGCATACTTGGGAAAGATGGTCTTTTTTTTTTTTTTTTTGAGACGGAGTCTTGCTCTGTCGCCCAGGCTGGAGTGCAGTGGTGCAATCTCGGCTCACTGCAAGCTCCGCCTCCCGGGTTTACGCCATTCTCCTGCCTCAGCCTCCCGAGTAGCTGGGACTACAGGCGCCCGCCACCTCGCCCGGCTAGTTTTTTGTATTTTTTTTTAGTAGAGACGGGGTTTCACTGTGTTAGCCAGGATGGTCTCGATCTCCTGACCTCGTGATCCGCCCGTCTCGGCCTCCCAAAGTGCTGGGATTACAGGCTTGAGCCACCGCGCCCGGCCTTGGAAAGATGGTCTTGACTCCTGTAAGAAATAATCAATGAGGGCTGGGCACGGTGGCTCATGCCTCTAATCCCAGCACTTTGGGAGGCCGAGGTGGACAGATCACAAGGTCAGGAGTTCAAGACCAGCCTGACCAACATGGTGAAACCCCTTGTCTACTAAAAATACAAAAATTAGCTGGGCATGGTGGTGCGTGCCTGTAATCCCAGCTACTTGGGAGGCTGAGGCAGGAGAATCGCTTGAATCCAGGAGGTGGAGGTTGCAGTGAGCTGAGATCGCACCACTGCATTCCAGCCTGGGTGACACAGCGAGACTCCGTCTCAAAATAAAAAAATAAAAATAATGAATGAATGAATGGAGAAGAGCCTAGATATGAGTAAGATGAGAGGGTTATATGTTTGTGAATGGAAGGAGTGAAATGAACGTTTATAACATCGAAGACTAATTTCTTACCTCATAGATATATTAACCCAGGTAATTATATTAAGTAATTATTTGTTGCTCTGTGTATCTAATCACGCAACCTGCTGGATAGGGCATGTGCCCACACTGGTTCTAGCAGAGTTATCCATAGAGTTCCTAATGAGCTTTCTAGCCTATTTGAGGATTAAACAGAAATGTAAAATGTTGGAAAGAAACTTTTTTTTTTTTGAGACAGTCTCCCTCTGTCGTCCAGGCTGGAGTGCAATGGCGCAATCTGGGCTCACTGCAACCTCTGCCTCCTGGGTTCAAACGATTCTCTTGCCTCAGCCTCTTGAGTAGTTGGGACTTCACATGCACGCCACCAGGCCTGACTAATTTTTGTATTTTTAGTAGAGACAAGGTTTCACTATGATGGCCAGACTGGCTTCGGACTCCCGACCTCAAGTATCCTCCCGCCTTGGCCTCCCAAAGTGCTGGGATTACAGGCGTGAGCCACTGTGCCTGGCCAACTTTCTTGGGTCAGAGAACCCATACCAGATACTAGAAATAATGAATATATAGTCAGATCACTCAAGTGAGTTTATCTTCATTTTAATCTTCCCTGAGTCAAAAAGTTTGGTTTTAGTGCAATGGAAAGGATAGTAATTGATGAGAGTTGTGTAGGTGACAAATAGAAGAGCTAGGATCTGGACCCAGGCAGTCTGACTCTAGTGCTGGTGTCGTTAACCACTAAGCAGTATGCCACTGCTGTACAGTAAAGCCCTTTGCAAATATCTGGAGTTTAGTTCTTGTTTTTATAATACTATGTAATGATGATTTATGATACCCTACTGTAGGAATTATTGCTCAGTACCCTGTGTTGTTTTGTTTTTATTTTTTGTAAAGAAGTGAATGAGAGGCCAGATGCGGTGACTCACGCCTGTAATCCCAGCACTTTGGGAGGCCAACGCAGGCAGATCAACTGAGATCAGGAGTTCGAGACCAGCCTGGCCAATATGGCGAAACCCCGTCTCTACTAAAAATACAAAAATTAGCCAGGTGTGGTGGTATACACCTGTAATCCCAGCTACCCAGGAGGCTGAGGCAGGAGAACTGCTGGAACCTGGGAGGCAGAGGCTGCAGTGAGCCAAGATTGTGCCACTGCACTCCAGCCTGGGCAACAGAGCAAGACTCTGTCTCAAAAAAAAAAAAAAAAAAAAAGAAGTGAATGAGAGCCGGGTGTGGTGGCTCATGCCCGTAATTCCAGCACTTTGGGAGGCCAAGGTGGGCAGATGGATCATTTGAGGCCAGGAGTTCAAGACCAGCCTGGGCAAGATAGCGTGATCCTATCTCTACAAAAAAAAAGAAAAATTAGCTGGGCGTGGTGGTGTGCGCCTGTAGTCCCAGCTACTTGGGAGGCTGAAGTAGGTGGATCACCTGAGCCTGGAAGATTGAGGCTGCAGTGAGCCCTGATTGCGCCGCTGCACTCCGGCCTGGGTGACAGAGTAAGACCCTGCCTCAAAAAAAAAAAAAAAAAAAAGTGAATGAGAGTCCCTTGTTGTAGTCATAAGCTATTTAGTTACCTCATAGGCTAAGGACTCTTTGGCTATGCTCTCACAAAGTACCTAAAGGAATGTAATCAATGTAAAGAAGGAATAGATTTGGAAGTGCTGTGGATGTGAAAATCCTAAATGATCAATTATCTCAGTAGTCTGGTGATAGAAACTTAGTTTAGTGTGGGCCCAAGGTCTGCAGTCTCGCTCCTACCCCAAGCACCCTACTCTCCAACTGCACATTACTCCCTAACAGTTACCTCTGCCTTTGCTTATCCTGTTCCCTCAATTGAGACAACTTCTCTGCCTGGTGACAACTAACTTACCCTTCAGGACCAGCTCAGATGTCATTCTGTAACAGGACGAGCTAAGCAAGAAAAGGAAGACAGAAAGGCCCAGAAAGACCTTGAATTCTCACAGTTGTTAATAAGCGGGGAAATGCACAATAACAATAAAGACAGAAGTGGGGTGATGATCAGAGCCAGATGAAGAATATGGCAATCTCTAAATATAAGAGAAAAAATGGTCATACATTTTGTCTGTTCTTTAGAAGTTACGGGTAAAAAGCACCATTAAAAAATAGAAAGTCAAGTGGGTTGGGAATCAGGGAAACTGCATTCAGCTCCCATGTGTGAGGCCTTGGTCAGCCACAAAACTCTTCCTGGCTTAAGGGAGTTAAGACTTGATTTATATAATCTCGTGTAACTCAAATCTTCCTTTGTGCTCGCAGCATGAAGCTATTTATTGATTTCTAAACAAGAATAGAACAAAAATGATTTAATGAAGAGAATGATCAGAGCTTTGGTTTGTTTCTTTCAATGTGGACTTGTTTTCAAATTTCAACTAAATCAAAACCACCTGCAAAAGAACATATCCACTAAATCAACCATGTTTTCCTACATAGTGTACTGAATTTTTCAGTACAGCAACAAACTTAGATCTGACATTGTTGTTACACTCAGCTAAGCCTAAATCATAGCCAGAGGAGCAGATTCAGAGTCTAAGCTAGGTAAGGACTTATGCCCAGTAACTTAGCAATTATTTAACTGGGAGTAAGGAGTAAGCAGATCTGATTACCAGAGAATTTAAGTATTTTGTCAAAAACTATTTTATAAATTCTTTCCAGTCAATTCAGTTCACAATCCAGTAAGTTGTGATCAGAGTCATGGCATTGGTCATAAACATTCTTAGCATGCAAGGTAAAGCAAAGGCTAATGATGCTCCTACACTCTGCTTCCCGCAGGAGATGCTGAACATAAGCCATATATCTGTGGGGATGCAGATTCTGCCTCCACTGTTCTGGATGGGACCGAAGACTACCTCATTCTGGCCTGTGATGGCTTCTATGACACCGTGAACCCTGATGAGGCAGTGAAAGTTGTGTCCGACCACCTGAAAGAGAATAACGGAGACAGCAGCATGGTTGCCCACAAGTTAGTGGCATCAGCTCGTGATGCTGGGTCAAGTGATAACATCACGGTTATTGTGGTATTCCTGAGGGACATGAACAAAGCTGTAAATGTTAGTGAGGAATCAGATTGGACAGAGAACTCTTTTCAAGGAGGGCAAGAAGATGGTGGGGATGATAAGGAGAATCATGGAGAGTGCAAACGCCCTTGGCCTCAGCACCAGTGCTCAGCACCAGCCGATCTAGGCTATGATGGGCGTGTGGATTCATTCACTGATAGAACTAGTCTGAGCCCAGGGTCCCAAATCAACGTGCTGGAAGACCCAGGCTACCTAGATCTCACACAAATAGAAGCAAGCAAACCTCACAGTGCCCAGTTTTTGCCACCAGTTGAAATGTTTGGTCCTGGTGCACCAAAGAAAGCCAATCTTATTAATGAGTTAATGATGGAGAAAAAATCAGTTCAGTCATCATTGCCTGAATGGAGTGGTGCTGGAGAGTTTCCCGCTGCTTTCAATTTGGGTTCAACAGGGGAGCAGATATACAGAATGGAGCGCTTGTCTCTTGTCTGTTCAGGGTTGGAAAATGAACAGTTCAAATTCCCGGGAAACAGAGTTTCTAGATTGTCTCATTTACGCCACCACTACTCAAAGAAGTGGCACAGATTCAGGTTTAATCCAAAGTTTTATTCATTTCTCTCTGCTCAAGAGCCTTCCCACAAAATAGGCACTAGCCTGTCCTCACTTACTGGAAGTGGGAAGAGAAATAGGATAAGAAGTTCTCTGCCATGGAGGCAAAATAGTTGGAAAGGGTACAGTGAAAACATGAGGAAGCTCAGAAAGACTCATGATATTCCATGCCCAGATCTTCCTTGGAGCTATAAAATAGAGTAATTTTTCTTTCAAGTAGGTTAGCTAGCTCTCCCCCAATAAAAACACCACTATCAGAGTAGAAACAAGGTAGACATTTCTAAAACATATGTGCTTCATTATGAATCCATGGATGGCTCAATTCTTCAATGTAAATAGATCTCTAGGAAACTCAAAGTACAGTGTTTTCAATCTAAAAAAAAGTATTGGCAGTTTCACTTGCAAAATTACACAACTGGTCCCTGTGATGTGTCTCGACACCTATATACAACCCCCTTCCCACCATCCCTTCATGTCACTAGTGGAGGCTTTCGAGTTAGTTATTTCAGTCAGGATATACAGTGTTGAAATCTCAATGTGGTTGAAATCTGGTCTGATGTGCCTAATATGTCTATGGAAAATTTAATGCTAAATTAAATTTGGTTGGGAAATGTCCCTCAAAATCCTGGGCACTATGAAGGAACCCCCTGCCCCCTAACCTTTTTGGGTAGGTAGAAGACTAAAAGCCATATGGATTTTAACTGACAATAATGAAAGTGGTAAATCAGTGTAAAAGTGTCATATTCTCAGACTTGTGAGGTGGTTTATAGTCAGAAAGATTTATGGATTTTTTTCCTATAACATAAAAGACTATGAACTTTTTTTTAATTAAAAAATATTTCCTAGGGCTGTAGTTACTTGGGAGTTTCATAACCTGTTATGGTGCTTTTGGTGGAATTTTTATTATTTAGCATTTTAGGAGACCGCTGTCAACTGGTTTTAATCTATGATGCTAATATGTTTTCCACTGTACCCTCATCTCAGGAATAAAACTGATTTAACGGAGATGATGTCAGGTACAAATACACTATAGAGTCAAAATGCCATTTACAAAGAAAATCAAAAGCATTTCTGTATTTTGACTTTTTTTAGTTCAGACAGCAAAGGCATGTAGCACTATAAAATAAAAAGTGATTTTAGAGAATGAGAAATGCTACTTTTATCTTCTCTAAAAGTATTTCCCCCAAGGGAGTGAAGTAATCGGCATGGAGGAGGCTGAAAGTATTGCCTAAAGTGAGCCCAGAAGCCACTGAGAATGCAGATGACTGACAGCCAGGTCTGTTTAGTTGTAACTGGAAGACACATCAGTGTCCTGCTTACATGTAGCTTCAGACCGCAGAGAGGACACGTGCTTCTCATTTCAATATTGTATTTGATATTGAAACTGTCTTTTTGCTACTTCTGCAGTTTCAAGCTAGGAGCATGTTGTCAACTAAAGACAACAAATAAACTATCAAGATTCATTCATTCAGTGAAGCAGCCTCTGATCCTCTGAGAGTCACGAATATCTTGGTGTTACCCTGCCCTAGTCAACTGCAGACCAGCCCGGCCAATGCCCACGGGTGGCACCTCTGGAGTGCTCACTCACAAGGGTGAGTGCTCTCGCTAAGAAGTGTCCCCCACCTAATCATGTGTTTATAGGATAGGACACGCTCCCCAGGCCCATAACAGAACTAAAATCCCTGAATTTTAAACACATAGATGACTGGCATATTTTGGGTACCAGTAGAGCTATATCAAATAGACAAAAACAGTTTCACTTTAGCAATGATCACATTGTTAATCTACAGATTTTATTTTTAAAAATTCGGATGTAAGTAGAGACTTTCAGTATTTGTTTTCTCTTGATTTTGAAGTCATTTCTTCTTCTCAAGTCTGTGACAAATGGTTGAAAAGGAGTCAACATGGCCCCAACTATAGCACTGGAACCTTCATCATTCTGAGGCTTTGCCCCACACATGGTCCTCACTCATAGCTGTCACTTTCTGAAGCCTGAATCTTGTTAACCCATCAGGTGCAGTGTCAGTTTCAAATCAAATTATCTAAGAAAACAAGAAAACAGAGGCAGCAGACTATTGGTACACATTATAGTCCAAAGTGCTTAGTGAAGTAAAAAAAAAAGCTTTTTAAAATTTCGATTGTTGTCTATTGGTAATGCTTTTGATCAGAATAAAGAAGGTAAAGGGGAAAAGTTTCACATGCTAGGCTTTCTCAGTGGGGAAAAATATGGCTGGGTAAAACTGGGACAAACACAGACCCATTTTTAAAGGTGTGGATTTTGTAGGTCCGACTACACAGCAGTGTTAACTCATTTCTCATGCCATTAGCTCTCTAGAAAATAAAGCAAAGTAGTTCTAGTGTGGTCGTTATAAACCAATATTGTAAAAAATAGCAACTATTCATTTGTTCACAACATGCATATTTATAGAGTAGTTAGGTACCATTTGTAAGGTAAATCCTTTAAAATTCTATAATACATACTAAAATAGTGGTTATTGGTCTGATATATGCTGCTCTTGGTTCTACAAACTAGATAAAAAGCAGTGCTTTGTGAAATGCAGTGTTGTATCTTAACGCCACTGGTGATAGGAAGTAGTTCCCTTCAGTTCAAATCCTGTGCCCTTATTTGCTGCTTGCTGACGTAAGCAATAAGTAACCCTCTAACTAATGGTATCTACATATTTCTGTAACTTGTATTTAATGATGGTGTATCTGGTGATTGTAAAAATATTAGACAGATATAAAAGTATCTATATAATATATATAAACTGTTAATGCTGAGGTATAGTCTGTGAATTATGTGTTTTGTATTTTTATTCATTGTGTAATTTAGTGGTGGTGAAAGTTCTACACTCAATCCTTAAAGAGTGGCAGTATCACTTTTTCAATTTAACATGGTCTGCATCAATCTGTTTGCCTGCTAAACAAGTTTTGTTAGAATAGGAAATAGTAAAATAAATCCAAACAAGAGTGTAGTACTGGTTAGGGAAACAGACTTCAGGTCACCAACTGAAGTCATTACAAACTCCTTGTACATTCACTGTGAGTTTCAAAGGGACTCGGTCCCCAATTTAAAGGTTTCCTTTGTTCAATTTCTAGATGTGTACTTCTGAGGGATATGAGGTTAGGCAACATTACAGCAACACACACTGGGGCTACTAATCCCATTTAGGTCTGTTCTAAAGAGGATGGGTAGAAACTCTTATGTATATACCTTTTCTTTACCTAGAAGTGCCATCCATTGTCCTTGAATTATTATGATTAAAGTTACTGTTGCATTTAGGAGGCTCCTTGAAAGTAACACCTTTTCCAAGGACAATGGCAACAATGTCAATGTCAACACTGAGTCTAATTTTGACCACATTTATAGTGGTATAGTGTCAATACTGCATTTTCATGACAACCACACTCCACTGTTGAACACTGTGCCATGAGAAGTGCAACATCCAGTGGGCAGATGAAAATGATGCATGGCCAAGTTCAGTGTTTACAGATAAAACTGCTATGGTTCAAGTACTTCCTTCCCCATCAAATCCTTGCTAAGGCTTTGTGGGAAAATGATCTAAATTATTGTTTTAATTTTTAAACCTAATTTATTCACTCAGTGAACATTCTTAACTAAGCAAGGCTATAAAAGGGAATACTATAGTTTTGTCCATACTTTGATACAATTTTTCTTTGAATCGTACGTTAGCAAAAGAAATTTTTTTCACCTTTGAAAATCACGTGATGTTAAAGGACAAATGCCCACTCTTCTATTCTGATCTGCAAATAGCTTAAATGTCTCTTGCAAAACAAAGTAAGATACTGCCAGTATTATAACACAATGATTTTCCAGACAAATGGTATGGTGTTGAAAAACAATTGTTACCTCCCGTAGCAGCATTTTATCTTCTATTTTGAAGACTATTTATTGTACTAATTAGAAAACATGAAATAGGACAGGGAACTCCAGACTGACACAGCAGTTGTTTTTGAAAAGGAAATAAACTTTGATGAAGTAGATAATCCAGATACATCATTGTAAACTCTTACTCTAGGTGCTCTTTGGTGAGAGACAGGCTTTGTTCTCTTGTTCATAACATTTCTCTGCAAAGAATTCTCTATGGAGTGAAGCGAATGAAGTGAATTATTTCTTACCAAGTAAATTTATCAATTCACAGATCTGCTCTACAACTCACTTTTGAGTTCAGTTGTAGTCATGAGTGATCCTTCATATTTTATTAAAACTGTTCATTCAGGTAAGAAGTATGTTGAAATTTTGCCAATTATCTTAATAAAACCCAGCAATTTAAAACCACTAGTCATTTGTCTTTTTATTTAAAGGAAAGGTAAGTTATTTAGTGTTTAAATTTGTGCAGATTCCTTCAGAACTGGGAAATAAAATCCTTGGATGGACGTTTTCTTAAGCTTGGAACATTTAAAAAGATTTGCTAAATGCTGCTGTAACATTATTTTACCCCAGAAGAGAGGTATTTAGCCTTATACATATTCTCTTCATTAGCTGAAATGCGAGGAGAGGGAGTGGTGTTAGAATCCTAAAAGAGAAGAGGAACTGGATCTGCCAAGGACTAAGCGGTGGGTCATCAAATCTCCCAACTACTTCATTCTTAGAACTCTGCATCTAACCAAGCTTTCCCCTTTCGCATAGCCTCTTTGAGTTTCAAGCTAGAAGAAAGTAAGGAAATAACCAGGTGAGCTGTGGTGGAAAGCCTCCCAAGGATTGCTGATGGGTGAGTAAAGGAGATAGAGTCAAAAAGGAGCATGTGGGGAAGGGAAGTCACTTACGACACCTGCATCTGAAGGGAGGGAACTGACCTTACAAACGAGTCGACCTTGTCAATACACTGCACTGTTCTCCTCCTCTCTACCAGTAAGGCCTTTACAATTAATTTTACATAGTTTCAAAAATCTTCAATTCCTAATTCCCTAAATTCATTTAGTCCTTGGCATGACTTTATATAGAACCAAATGAAGCAACAATTGAGGAAAAAATAAAAGGTGAAGTTTTGAAAGAATGACATATTTGAAGGGGTTTACTAAAGCAGGGAATGACAGAAAAAGAACATTTTGATTAATAAGTGTTACATTTGAAAAAATTCCCTAAAATATAGTATTACTTAGATCAAAAGGAACACCTCTTTCTGTTTTTTTTTGTTTTTGTTTTTGTTTTTTTTTTGAGACGGAGTCTCACGCTGTTGCCCAGGCTGGAGTGCAGTGGCGCGATCTCGGCTCACTGCAAGCTCCGCCTCCCGGGTTCCCGCCATTCTCCTGCCTCAGTCTCCCGAGTATCTGGGACTACAGGCGCCCGCCACCGCGCCCGGCTCATGGTAGAGGCGGGGTTTTCACCGTGTCGGCCAGGCTGGTGTCGAACTCCTGACTTCAGGTGATCCACCCGCCCACCTTGGCCTCCCAAAGTGCATCATTTTCTTTATCATTGCAAGGTTCCATCTGTTTTTTTTTTTGTTTTTTTTTTTGAGACAAAAGTCCTGCTCTGTCACCCTGGCTAGAGTGCAGTGGTGCAATCTCAGCTCACTGCAACCTCTGCCTCCCAGGTTCAAGCAATTCTTGTGCCTCAGTCTCCCAAGATGCTGGGATTACAGGCGCGGGCTACCACGCCTGGCTTTTGTATTTTTAGTAGAGACCGGGTTTTGCCATGTTGGCCAGACTGGTCTTGAACACCTGACCTCAAGTGATCTGCCTGCCTTGGCCTCCCAAAGTGCTGGGATTTACAGGCCTGAGCCACCATGCCCGGCCCCATCTGTCATCTTAACAGCAATTAGTAAAGAACACTTTTTCTATTATGCTTTAGGGAACCTCCCTTTGCTTGGCCTAGGAATAACCTTATGGAAGATCCCTTATTTACATTTCAAATGTCACATTCTTTTCTGAGAGCCCCAACTGTTGGCTTTAGGAAGAAGCGCTCTTCCCTGGGCAGTTGGTTGAGCCTGCCTCGCCTCTTATGCTGAGCTGTAGGATGCTGCCCCAGTCGTGCAACCTCCAGATGAGGGGTGTCCTCTCCTCATTGTGCAAACAAGGGCCCTCACACACAGGTTCTATTTGATTTTTATAATCTTGCTTTAGGACCAGGGAAACAAATGTGAAAAACTGTCAAGAATGATACACATTTGGAGAAGCCATTTTCCAAATGAGTAACTGGAGTTTAACTAAAGATGAAAAAGTTGTCCCTGCTAGTCATTACATTGAGTAGTATGACAGCTACAGGATTAGGGGTGGCCAGTTAAGCCAAATCGAATTGCTATGGGCTCACCAGGTCAAATGAAACCCAGTGGGAGGTGAGCCTATGGAGCAGTCTTTCCCAAATGCACACCAGGAGACACTGACTGACCTGAAGGTCTCGGGCAAGGACTCTGGCCAGCAGGGTCGGCAGAGCGGGAAGGGAGACTCCTGGTCAACATGCCAGCCAGAGAAAAGGATTTTAGAAAGAGAGCAGCCCGTACAGTTGATGTCCCAAACTACACTGTGGTTAATCTTATCATCTGCTCTTAAGCATCCCTAGGCAGAGTTCTAAAACTTCTATAAATCTAGACTATGAAGGCATGTATTGGTAGATGTGAGAATGAGAGGTAGAATGAGGAGAAATCTAAAAATAGTACCACATAAAGATTCAAATGAATATGCAAAAAAGAAAATAGCTCTTGGGGTTTTCTATTTCCCAAATTTCTCTCATCTTATCACCTTTATAATTTAAACATTAAAAAATTTAGATAAAAAATTAAAAATGGCTCATGATTTTCTGAATTCTGATTTTAGAATTACACTCATGTTTTACATTCAATAAAATATGTATTTTACATATATATATATATATCACAGCACTTCCAGCTTCCACTCTGGGATGTAGGGGTAGAAGGAGCATTTCTTCCACTCTTACAATGCAAATAAGCCAGATGAATTATAAATTAGGACTTTTTTTCGAATCCATTGGAAAGTTGAGGTTGCAGAGTAACCAAATGGCCCCAAACGGAGAGGGGCAGTTGCCTGCAAGGGGAGAGAAGACATTAGCACTAGTTTCGGTAGGGTCATTGTAAACAGACACTGAAAAGAACAGCCTTCCTAAAAGTGATGATTAGTGAAGGCAGAATATGGGCTGCAAGAGTGTGAAGACTCAGGGGCCTGCAGAAACTGAGGGAGTCGCCCTATCTTCCAGGCTTTTTCTTCACAATCTCTACCAGGGGCTCAGAGAAAACACTGGAAAGAGCCCTAAGAAGTGTCAGCTGTGACGCACACACCCAGGGAAGTATACAGCGGCCTTGGTCATGGGTAAAGGAACTTACCGTACGCTTTCTCTCATCTCACAGAACAAAAGCATTCTATGAGGGAAAAGGGGCACAAATACTGTTGCCATCTGGACACTGGTGAAAAGTCACTGTGGCAGAGGGAAGAAAAGCCCCATCCCGGAGGAGGGGGCAGAAATACCACTGGTGGTGATGGTGAGGACACACCTCATCTGGAGGATGCGTGGCTGGGGCAGTAATTAGCTGGGAGGGGGCAAGTAAACGGAGACCCTCCCAAACCTAAGGACACAGTGCCTAAAACTGCAACTTAATCCAAGAACGCCAGCCCCTCCCCAGCCCCCGTTACACTTCAAGTAACAGCAGAGTATTTCCAGGAGAAGGACAGCAGAGCAACGGAAGCACAGAGAGAGACCCTCTCAGAGACACAGCACAAAGCTTCTGAGCCTGGAAACTCAGGGTCAGAAACACAGTGCTCTGGTATCCAACCCCAATCAGAAATACAACGTATCATCACAGGAACTCGAGACCACTAAGGAAAATCACAGCAAATCCAATCTTGAACCGTGCACAACTCCTAACTACTATTAGGTTGGAACAAAAGTAATTTTGGTTCTTGCCATTAAAAAATGCGAAAACCGCAATTACTTTTCCACCAGCCATAATACACTAATTCAACCTCTGCAACAAAGGTCTTAGCAGCAGGAAAGGCCTCCTCACTTTCAGGTGTAGACACTATTCACCAAAGTATCTTGTCCTATGTGAGACGTGTCGCTTTTAACAAAATATATAGAGCTATATGAAAAGCCACGAAGAAAACATTCTGAAGACATGAAACAATCATCAGAACCAGACTCAGGTAACAGATTTTGGAAGTGAGAGAGAACTTTAAAAAATTAAGGTTTTGGGAGGCCAAGGCAGGAGGATCGCCTGAGGTCTGGAGTTCAAGTCCAGCCTGGTCAACATGGCGAAACCCCATCTTTACTGAAAATACAAAAATTAGCCAGGCGTGGTGGTGCAAGCCTGTAGTCCCAGCTATTTGGGAGGCTGAGGCAGGAGAATTGCTCGAACCCAGAAGATGGAGGTTGCAGTGAGCCAACATCGCACCACTGCCCTCCAGCCTGGGTGACAGAGCGAGACTCTCTCAAAAAAAAAAAAAAAAAAAAAGTTAATATGTCAAGAAAAATGGTGGATACTATGCAAGATCATATGGGTGATTACAGCAAAGCGATGGAACCTATAATTAAATAATAATAGAAACGTAAGACATGAAAAATACCACAACAGAGATGATGAATGCTTTTAGTTGGCTAATCAGTAGGCTCTAAACTGCTGAAAAGAAAATCAGTAAAACTTGAAGATAAGTTAACAAAAATTACCTTAACTGAAACACAACAGAAAAAAATGAAGGAAAAATAAAATCAACCCAGAACATAACATCCAAAAGCTGTGGGACAGTATCTGTGTAAAATATGCACAACTAGAATCCTAGAAGGAGAAGAGAAAGATAATGCCTCAGTCTCCCAACTAGTTAGGATTACAGGCATGCACCACCACGCCTGGCTAATTTTGGGCAGAAGATAATGAGCAGAAGAAATATTTGAAGAAATAATGGCTTAGAGTTTTCCAAAATTAATGACAGACACAAAACCACAGATACAAGAAACTCAGAGAACACCAAGCAAAGCTAGGCGAGGTGGGTCACACCTGTAATCCCAGCACTTTGCTTGGCTGAGGTGGGAGGATAGCTTAAACTTAGGAGTTCAAGACCAGTATGGGCAATGCAGTGAGACCCTCTCTGAAAAAAAAAAAAATTAGCTGGACATGGTGTGTGGCTTGCAGTCCCAGCTACTCGGGAGGCTGAGGTGGGAGGATTGCTTGAGACCAGGAGGGCTGAGGATGCAGTGAGCTGTGATTGTGCCACTGCTCTCCAGCCTGGGTGACAGAGCAAGACCTTGTCTCAAAAAAAAAAAAAAAAAAAAAAGGGCTAGCCATAGTAGCTCACACCTGTAATCCTAGCACTTTAGGAGGCCGAGGCAAGTGGATCACTAGAGGCCAGGAGTTTGAAACCAGCTTGGGCAACATGGAGAAACCCTGTCTCTACTAAAAATACAAAAATTAGCTAAGCATGGTGGTGCACGCCTGTAATCCCAGCTACTAGGGAGGTTGAGGCACAAGAATCGTGTGAACCTGGGAGGTGGAGTTCACAGTGAGCTGAGATCGAGCCACTGCACTCCAGCCCAGGTGACAGAGCAGGACTCTGTCTCAAAAGAAAAAACAAAATCAAGACCGGGCCTGGTGGCTCACGCCTGTAATCCCAGCATTTTGGGAGGCTGAGGCTGGCGGATCACAAGGTCAGGAGTTCGAGACCAACCTGACCAACATGGTGAAATTCTTTCTCTACTAAAAATACAAAAAATTTTTGGGCGTGGGGGCGCATGCCTGTAATCCCAGCTACTCAGGTGGCTGAGGCAGGAGAATCACTTGAACCTGGGAGGCAGAGGTTGCAGTGAGCCGAGATTGCGCCACTGCACTCCAGCCTGGGCAACAGAGCGAAACTCTGTCTCAAAAAAAAAAAAAAAAAAGAAAAAAAATCAGACCACACCAAGCAAGGTAAATACCAACCACACCACACCTAAGAAAAAGAAGTTTCCTGGCCAGGCGTGGTGGCTCACAGCTGTAATCCCAGCACTTTGGGAGGTTGAGGCGGGCAGATCACTTGAGGTTAGGAGTTCAAGATCAGCCTGGCTAACACGGTGAAACCCCATTTCTACTAAAAATAAAGAAGATGAGCTGGGTGTGGTGGCGCACGCCTGTAATCCCAGCTACTTGGAAGGCTGAGGTAGAAGAATCACTTGCACCCGGGACGCGGAGGTTGCAGTGAGCTGAAATCGCGCTATTGCACTCCAGCTTGAGCAACAAGAGCAAAACTCTGTCTCAAAAAAAGAAAAAAGTTTCCTTCTAGTTGGTTACACTGGTGAATTCTACTAAACAGTTAAAGAATAAGGCCAGGCACGGTGGCTCATGCCTATAATCCCAGCAACTTGGGAGGCTAAGGTGGGTGGATCAACTGAGGTCAGGAGTTCAAGACCAGCCTGGCCAACATGGTGAAACCTTGTCTCTACTAAAAATACAAAAATTAGCTGGATGTGGTGGCAGGTGCCTGTAATCCCAGCTACTTGGGATGCTGAGACAGGAGAATCGCTTGAACCTGGGAGGTGGAGGTTGCAGTGAGCTGAGATAAAAATAATAATAATAATAAATAACACCAAATCTACGCCTTCTTTTCCAGAAAACAGAACACTCACTTTATTAGGTCAGCATTACTCTGACACCAAATCAGATGAAGACAGAAAATTTCAGACCAGTATCGCTCTGAATATAGATGGAAAAGTTCTAGGCAAAATATTAGCAAAACAAATACCATTACACACCTATTAGAATGGCTAAAAAATAGCTGGTTAGCTCAGTTGGTTAGAAGAAAAACCAAAACGAATGGCTAGAAAACTTCTGGCAGTGCCAAATGTTTGTGAGATGCAACTGGTACTTTCATGTGCTACTGATGGGAATGCAGAATGGTATGTCACTGTGGAGACTGGGCAGCGCCTCAGTAAAGACTCTACTTACCATATGACTCAGTGCAATGAGTGCTGATACCAACTACCCGGAGTTCGGTCAAACTGTACAGGTTATGGGCGAAGTTTTCCACAAGACTGCCCTCATTCCAGACACTAGCTCCGAGTTCCGGGATCCTGAGGCGACCCTCACTTTTGACCAGCTGATTACAAATTTGGGCATTTTTGCTATCCTACTCAGGTTTGATAATTGACTAGAACAACTCACAGAACTCAGAAATGCACTTATGATCAGAGTTTCATTATGACAAAAGGTTACAAATAAGCCAGCTAAAGGGAGAAATACATAGGGTGAGGCCTGGGAGAGTCCCAAATGTGAAGGCCCCTTGACTTCAGGACAACTTACTCTCCAGGCACACTGATACATTTCCCTGGTTGACAGTGCTCTGTACTTACATATTTTATAAAAATATGTAAGAGTTTCCCTCTTATTTAGAATGCCTTTCTCTGACAGAAGCCTAGCTCTCATTAGCTATATGTATGTACTTGTTCAACTCTAATATACAAGTAGCTTGTATAAATAAGAGGGAAACTCACTCAAGCTTTAGTGTCCAGTTTTTTTTTGTTTTGTTTTGAGATGGAGTTTCACTCCTTTTGCCCAGGCTGGAGTGCAATGGCACGATCTCGGTTCACGGCAACCTCTGTCTACCAGGTTCAAGTGATTTTTCTGCCTCAGTCTCCCAAGTAGTTGGGATTACAGGCATGCACCACCACGCCCAGCTAATTTTGTATTTTTTGTAAAGATGGGGTTTCTCCATGTTGGTCAGGTTGGTCTCAAACTTCCGACCTCAGGTAACCCGCCTGCCTTGGCCTCCTGAAGTGCTGGGATTACAGGCGTGAGCCCCCGTGCCTGGTAAGTATCCAGATTTTTACTGGAACTTCCTTATGTAGGTGTAACCATCACTGGCAGTGAGTCGGACTGGACTATCACATGGTTCAGAGCCCAGCTCTCTAATGACACCCACAGCATTTCTGGTGTAGCCAGCCCCAATCCTGGGTCATCTCATTAACATAAACTAGCAAGGGCCACCATAAATAACTCCTATCACTTGGGGAATGCCAAGGATTTAGAGGGCACTTCCCAGGAACTAGGACAAAGGCCAGATTCTCTATTACATACCCAGCAATCCCGCCCCTAGGCATGTATGGTTTGGCTGTGTCCCCACCCAAATCTCATCTTGAATTCCCACGTATCGTGGGAGGGACCCAGTGGGAGGGACCCAGTGGAAGGGACCCAGTGGGAGGTAAATGAATCACGGGGGCAAGACTTTCCTGTGCTGTTCTCATGATACTGAATGTCTCATGAGATCTGATGGTTTTATAAGGCGGAGTTTCCCTGCACAAGCTCTCTTGTCTGCCACCATGTGAGATGTGCCTTTTACCTTTTGCCATGATTGTGAGGCCTCCCCAGCCACGTGGAACTGTAAGTCCAATAAACCTCTTTCTTTTGTAAAATGCCCAGTCTCGAGTATGCCTTTATCAGCAGCATGAAAACAGAATACAGCATGTAACACTAGAGAATAAAAGCTTACACTCACACAAAAACCTGTACCCAAATGTTTACAAGAGTCTAATCATCCTAAACTAGAAATAACCCAAATGGGCAAAGGAATAAACAGTGGTGTATCCACACAGTGGACTACTACTACTCAGCAATAAAAAAGAATGAAGTGCTGATTCACACAAGATGAGTGAAACTTAACTGCACTTTGTGAAGCAAGAGGCCAAACTGTGATCCCATTTACATGACTCTGTGGAAAAGCAAAAACTAAAAGGGCAGAGAACAGATCAGATCAGATCAGTGGTAGCCAGGAGCTGCGGGGGAGGAAGGTGGTTACCTGTAAAGGGCCAGCACAGGGGAATTTTGGGGGTGACTGAAATGTTCTGTATAGTATTTTGGTGGCGAATACATGACATTTGTTGAAACCCACAGAACTGTATGCCAGAAAGACTGAATTTTAATGTATGTAAATTTACAAATTAACCAGGATATGTGGGGGAGGACAGAATGTAGACCATAACAGATGAACCTAACTGTTACACCAACGAGGCACAATATCACAATGAAGGGAATGGGAAAGAAAAGAATTAATGTAATTTGAATCTAAGGACCTAAATATCTTTGAAAAAAATGTTATGACACGATACTGAAAAGCTAAAGACTAAAAGAACTGTATACAAGCACTGTATTTTAGGTGGTAAATTTGTTTTTTGTAGGGCACAGCCTGGAATCCACAGGAGGCCAACGGTTCTGAAGCTACTTGTATATTCGAGTTGAGCAAGTGCATACATGCATCATAGCTAATGAGAGCTAGGCTCCTGTCAGAGAAAGGCATTCTAAATAAGAGGGAAGACCAGAATGAGGCCTCTGGAGTTGAACTGTTACCAGTGTAGACTCACAGTCATAGTGACACACACACACAGATATGTACAGAAATACATATAAATGTGTGTATTTGCATGAGTAACTAT
The DNA here is from genome assembly GCF_049350105.2 of Macaca mulatta. NCBI lineage: Eukaryota > Metazoa > Chordata > Mammalia > Primates > Cercopithecidae > Macaca > Macaca mulatta. The sequence continues at coordinate 50,988,312 of NC_133421.1, read as the reverse complement.
ACAGTTGGCCCTCTATATCTTTGCTTTCTGCATCCATGGAGTCAACCAACAATGGACAGAATTTGTTTTTAAAAAAATAGCACAACAATAATTTACATTGTATTTATTTACATTGTATTAGGTATTATAGGTAATCCAGAGATGATTTAGTGTATCTGGGAGATCAGGTGTGGTGGCTCACACCTGTAGTCCCAGCTACCTGACAGGCTGAGGTGGGAGGATTGCTTGAGCCCAAGAGTTCATTGCTGCAGTGAGCTATGCACAGCTGCACCCCAGCCTGGGCAACAGAATGAGACCCTGTCTCAAAACCAAAACAAAGTATCCAGGAGGATGTGCATAGGTTATATGCAAACACTATGCCATTTTATACAAGGGACTTAAGCATCTGTGGACTTTGGTATCCACAGAGGGTCTTGGAACCAATTCCTCACAGATACTGAGGAACAGCTGTCTATATGCATTTTCTTTCTTTCTTTTTTTTTTTTTCTTTTTTGAGATGGAGTTTTGCTCTTGTTGCCCAGGCTGAAGTGCAATGGTAAGATCTCGGCTTACCGTAACCTCCACCTCCCAGGTTCAAGCAATTCTTTCTCAACCTCCCGAGTAGCTGCGTTTACAGGCGTGTGCCACCACATCTGGCTAATTTTGTATTTTTAGTAGAGATGGGGTTTCTCCATGTTGGTCAGGCTGGTCTTGAACTCCTGACCTCAGGTGATCCACCTGTCTTGGCCTCCCTGAGTAGTGGGGTTAGAGGCATGAGTTGCTGTGCCCAGTCATACATTTTCTCTTTTTTGAGACAGGGTCTCACTCTGTCACACAGGCTGAAGCGCAGTGGCACGATCTTGGCTCACTGCAATCTCTACCTCCCAAGCTCAAGTGATCCTCCTACCTCAGCCTCCCAAGTAGCTGGGACCACAGGTGCGCACCACTACACTCAGCCAATTTACATTTTCTATGTATCCCGAGTGGGACTAGAAGCAGTGACAGTCTAATAATAATAAATACGTGGCATCCAAATCTTTGTTTCTAAATAGCATTCTCCAATAATAAGAACCATGGTTCTCCAGGAAGTGGTTAATTCCATGGCTAGGGTAGGTATCTTGTGATGTCAGAAAGCAAAGAAATGCTTAACAACAACAACAACAAGAATGAGACATATGAAAAGGGCACAGGAGCCAATCTGGAAGAGTTTCCAATGGCTGAAACCAGAACAAGCCAAGCTACAAAATATTAACTCAAAAACAAAATAAATATCCATCATATATAGATATATAAAGTAGCTGATATAAATAAGTAGCTGAAATTACAAAAACGGGGAAGAAAGGACTTGTCCTTACAGCATTCTAACAAAAAACATAGAAGAAATTAAGGAATTAGAAAATTACCATTAAAACATTACAGTAACAATTTCCATATGCAAGATCAACTACTAGGTGCTAAAATTAGTAAGTGAGAGTTTTGGCCGGGTGCCGGGCGCAGTGGCACATGCCTGTATCACAGCACTTTGGGAGGCTGAGGCGGGAGGGTCGCTTGAGCCCAAGAGCTCAAGAACCCCATCTCTACAAAAAACACAAAAATTCTCCCGGTGTGACTGCGCATGCCTGTAGTCCCAGCTACTCAGGAGGCTGAAGTGGGAGGATCGCTTAAGCCCAGGGGTTTGAGGCTTAGTGAGCCGACATCGCGCCACCACAGAATAGGTAACAAAGCCAGACTCTGTCTTCCAAAAAAAAAAAAAAAAGTTTAATAGAAACAAGGTATCTGCATAGTTTCAAAGTATCTGCCCCAAATATTTAGTAATTACAAAGGGGTAAAAACGTAAATCTATAGTAAGAAATCCTCACAAAGGCTGGGCACGGTGGCTCACGCCTGTAATCCCAGCACTTTGGGAGGCCAAGGTGGGCGGATCACAAGGTCAGGAGATTGAGATCATCCTGGCAAACATGGTGAAACCCCATCTCTACTAAAAATACAAAAAAAATTAGCTAGGAGTGGTGGCGGGCGCCTGTAGTCCCAGCTACTCGGGAGGCTGAGGCAGGAGAATGGCGTGAACCTGGGAGGCAGAGCTTGCAGTGAGCTGAGATCCGGCCACTGCACTCCAGCCTGGGCGACAGAGCGAGACTCCGTCTCAAAAAAAAAAAAAAAAAAGAAATCCTCTCAAAAAAAAAAAAAAAAAAAGAAATCCTCACAAACACCACCTTAACCAAGTAATCTCACCGTTTAGTTCACCAATAAAAAATATCAACATCAGGGCTGGGCACAGTGGCTCATGCCTCTAATCTAGCACTTTGGGAGGCCAAGGCAAGTGGATCACTTGAGGTCAGAGTTCGCGACCAGCCTGGCCAACATGGTGAAACTCCGTCTCTACTAAAACACAAAAATTAGCTGGGCGTGGTGGTGCGTGCCTGTAATTCCAGCTCCTTGGGAGGCTGAGGCAGGAGAATGAATTGAATCAGGGAGGCAGAGGTTGCTGTGAGTCAAGATCATGCCACTGCACTCCAGCCTGGCCGACACAGTGAGACCCTATCTCAAAAAAAAAAAAAAAAACCCAACATATCAACATCAGGCCAGGAGCACACCTGCAATCTAGCCTGCAATCAACCTAGCACTTTGGAAGGCTGAGGCAGGGGGATTGTTTTGAGCTCAGGAGTTGGAGACCAGCCTGGGCAACATGGTGAAACCCCATCTCCACAAAAAATAGGAAAATTAGCCAGGTGTGGTGGTGGACACCTATAGTCCCAGCTACTCAGGAGGCTTAGGTGGGAGGATCACTTGAGCCTGGGAAGCAGAGGCTGCAGTGAGCCAAGCTGGTGCCACTGCATTATAGCCTGAGTGACACAGTGAGACTCCGTCAAAAAAAAAAAAAAAAAAATATATATATATATATATATATGTATATTGATATATCAACATCATATCCCCCCTGATGTGATGCACTGAGAAGGGCCTTCTCAATAATGCATAACCTCAATTTAATATAAGAAAGCATCTGACAAACCCAAATAAGAAGAACATTTAAGAAAATAACACATCCTCTTCAAAAATATCAAGGTCATGAAAGCAAGGAAAGGCGGAGGAGCTGTCACATACTGAAGGATCCCAAGGAAACATGGCAACAAAATACAACGTGGGATCCTAGACCGGATCCTAGAACAGAAAAAGAACATTTGTGAAATAATGGTGGAATCTGAACAAATTCTGTAATTTGGTTAACAATATTATAACCAGGATTAACTTCTTAGTTTTGATCACCATTCTGTAATTATGTAAGGCATTAACAAAAGGAGAAGCTGGGCAGAGGGTATATGGAAACTCTTGTACAATTTTTGCAACTCTTTTGCAAATCTAAAATTATCTCAAAATTAAAAGCTAAAAACAAAGAATAATCTTTAGGTTTTAAATTATTTGGTATCAGAATGTTGGGTTTGGTGCAAGCGAGATAAAGTGGAAAAGGCACTAGACCAGCAGTTCACCCCATCCCTGCCAGTGGTATTGAACCTTAAGAGAATCATACAACCTCCCCGAAACTCAGGCTCCACGGCCAAACAGGTTTGATATACAACTCATCTACCTCAAAGGTTACTTAAGGATCAATGACACAAGTAGTTAAAGTTGTCCAGAAAGGACATGTTCATGGACAACACAAGCATTAATATATCTCTAGCCCTAAGAGAAAACTCTATTCAGGGGAGATTTTCCAGGAATGAACTTGAGATAAAACACTAAATACAGAAGCAAGGTAACAGTAGACAGTTCTTCGGCAAAAAAGGAAAGGTTACAAAATTAAAAATAAAAAAACATGCTGAGGGCTCTATCATGGTACAGAAAGAGCAAAAAAGTAGGACAAGCAGAGAGTGGAGTAACTGGTTCTTTTCCTGTGCCTTTTCCTTCCCTCTCTGCTACCTAAATGTTAGCACAGCAAACTACATCAAGCAAGAGAGGAAACAGCGGTGTTCCCGGCATCACCGAGGAACTCGGAGCAGCCTTAGTATATAAGACAGCTGGGCAACGAGGGAGAAACTACTGTCCTGTCCTAAAGTGAACAGGTCTGAACTAAAAGCTATCATCTCTGAAGAAACCTTTTGGTCTTTCAGGTTTATTCTAATTTTAGAATGACTGGGATGGATGCTAGGCATCACTCCTCACCATGAGACTAAACACAAAACAAACTAATCAAATGTTTGGATCTTCTCTACACTACTAAACAGCCACAGTCAATGAGTAGAAAAAAGGGGTTTCTGGTCCCAATTTAATAAATAGCAGAGGCATATTTTCTCAAGTTGATTTTATTAACAAAAAGTGCAAACTATTTTGAACAAAAGTAAACTATGAGTCACAGCATTCAGCAAGACATAAGACACGGAATAGTGAACAATATTCACTAAGTAAAATACAGCAGATGAGATGTTGCCCACATGTATATTTAATTATTCATGCTTTTTCAATAGTCTCTTAGTCAACTTTCAGTGTAATTTTCACAAATATATAGCAACTCAAACACAAATGCAGGAGCACAATGCAAAGTGTGGCAACTGTTTTGGGCTAATTATGAGTACGAAAGAAAACCTTATACCACAGTTTCACATTCATGTAAGCCACTGTGCAACATGAATGAGTCTTTAAAGGTGCTGACACTGAAATCAATGTACAACTAATGAAAATAAACAAGGGGCTTTAAAATATTTGCTGCACTATAGTCGTATGGTAAGAGGCAGAAAAAATGAAAGGATTTTAAATAATCTTACATGTGTCTACAGGTCCAGGAACGTTAACGAATCCAGGTGAACTTAATTCATTGAAAATTACATGTGCAGAAGTCACACAACAGAAAGATTCCATGCCATTAAACAGTGTGCCTGTGCCTGAACAAGTGAGAGAAGATACACACTCCAAAAAGGAGATTCAGTCTAGTGTTACTTCAGTTATTCACATAAAGTGTCTACAGGGCAGAATCTCTTCATAAGCAACTGTTCTGTTCACTAATCTACAGGAACTAATGGAACTGTAATTAAACTGTAATTAAAACCCCAAATATAAAGGTGATTATTTAAACACAACTAAGCTCTAGCCAAAGACAGAAGAGCACCAATGCCAGGCAGGTTACTGACGGCATGCAGGGCCTAGAGGTACATTTTCTGGCAGTTAATCAGCCTTCTGCTGTAATAGACAAACTGCCTTTTGTGAATGTACAAATTTGCTAAATTAATAGAGAACTACATTGCTATTTCCTCACATTACAAAGAACTCTTCCCATACTGTTTTTGCCATGTGCTACTGCTGTCTTAGACTAAACTGTGCCACCTTCCAACAGTTTCCAAATTACTATTTCAGGTCGAGATAATGAAAAAATAAGACCAAATCTGATTATCTGACTGATGACAAATTTGAGCACCAACTACAGCAAAATTCAGGGTCAAGGTAGCTTGCAAGTCAGTTCTCTTGATTTGGCAATTACCTTCCACTGTTTTCATCTGGATTGAAGCTGAGATCTTCAGGGCCTATTTGTTCACCATCAGGAAAACTGGAATGTGTATCTATGATTGAAAAATAGATAAATAAACCATTTTAAATTTAAAAGCATATAATATAACAAGGGGAGTATTTTCCTTCTCAAGTCTTTAAATGATCTTACCAAATACGTTATTTAAGCGATAAAGATGTGCTGAGTTGGCCGGGCGCGGTGGCTCAAGCCTGTAATCCCAGCACTTTGGGAGGCCGAGACGGGCGGATCACGAGGTCAGGAGATCGAGACCATCCTGGCTAACACGGTGAAACCCCGTCTCTACTAAAAAATACAAAAAACTAGCCGGGCGCGGTGGCGGGCGCCTGTAGTCCCAACTACTCAGGAGGCTGAGGCAGGAGAATGGTGTGAACCCGGGAGGCGGAGCTTGCAGTGAGCTGAGATCCGGCCACTGCACTCCAGCCTGGGCGGCAGAGCGAGACTCCGTCTCAAAAAAAAAAAAAAAAAAAAAAAGATGTGCTGAGTTGTGAACAAATCTCTGTCTTCAGAGAATTTGTGATCTGAGTCAGGTATAATCAAACACAAAGGAAAAATAAAGGAGAAAAAACAAAATGTGTAATAGACCCACAATTAAAAGATGACAGGAATTGTCTCATTTTGTCCTCCTGGGGACAATCTGGGGAGTTTAAGAAGGGAACAAGAAGCAATGATGTATATTCTCAAGATTCAAGACCTTATAAACATAAAACATATTTCAAAGCCAATTAAACTATGCATGCAAATATCACTACAAAACCACCAGCACTCCAAATAACTGGTTCTGTATTGAAACATATTCCAAACATATTCTGTATTAAAACATATTCCAAATGCTTGGTTCTGTATTGAAAAAGATACCAGAACACCAGGAAAATATGTAAAATATAAAGCAGACAATTAGCAAAGGCTTGATAATGTTGTCACTCCAGGATATCTTGCAGAGGAATGCTCAGATTGATTATTAAGGCCTCTGGGTAACTTTAAATGTGTATTTCTCTAACTTGACAGGATATCCTTTTCTTGATTAATCTGTATTCCAGAAAACTGCTTCACAGCAGAATGTGTATGGTATATCCACATGACAGAATATTAGGTTGCCATAAAAAATGAAGTTTATGAAATTTTAAATAACATACAAATATATTTAAGTGAAAAAAGCAGAATACAACACTATTTATAAAATATTTAGGTAGGGCTGGCACAGTAGCTCACACCTGTAACCCCAGTACTTTGGGAGGCCAAGGTGGGCAGATCACCTGAGGTCAGGAGTTCGAGACCAGGCTGGCCAACATGGCAAAACCCTGTCTCTACTAAAAATTACAAAAACTAGCTGGATGTGGTAGCACGTGCCTGTAGTCCCAGCTACTCAGGAGGCCGAGGTGGGAGAATTGCTTGAACCTGGGAGGCAGAAGTTGCAGTGAGTTAAGATTGTGCCACTGCACTTCAGCCTGGGAGACAAAGCAAGACTCTACCTAAAAAAAAAAAAAGAAGAAGAAATGCAAATAAGAACAGAAGAAAACAAGGTAAAATGCTAACATTAGGTTTCTCTTGTTGAGTTTTTTCCTAATAACTTTTTTGGAGGTAGGAGGGAATAAAAATTGATTTCACAATCTGCATGTATTTCTAAGTTATGTTTGTTTTAAAAGGTTAAAGTTATCCTACAGTAGGCTAGAAAAATCTCTGAAAAGGAAAAAAATCCAAACATCTGAAATCTCCCCAGGGTTGGCAATCATTTCCTGTGAAGGGTAGATAGTAAATATTTAGGCATTGTAGACCACAAACGGACTCTGTTGAAAATTCTTTGGGCCGGGCGTGGTGGCTCATGCCTGTAATATCAGCACTTTGGGAGGCCAAGGCAGATGATTCATGAGGTTAGGAGTTTGAGACCAGCCTGGCCAACATGGTGAAACTCCATCTCTATTAAAAATACAAAAAAATTAGCCAGGCGTGGTGGTGTGTGCCTATAATCCCAGCTACTCGGGAGGCTGAGGCAGGAGAATCACTTGAACCCAGGAGGCGGAGGTTGCAGTGAGCCAAGATCATGCCACGGCACTATAGCTTGGCAACAAAACAAGACTCTGTCTCAGGGCAAAAAAACACACAAAACTCTTCTTTCTTTTGCTTGTTTTTTTAAGACTCTTTACAAAGTAAAAACCATTCTCAGGTCACAGACTACACAAAAGCAGGTTGTGGACCCCTTCTCTACCCAGTAAGTAGCACTCATTAGGTGCAACTCAGCCAAATATTACCAGCTGTGTTTTTTCAGTACTCACCATAATAGTTTACCAAAGAATATTGTCTCGTAAATGACAATAATTTAAAAAAAAAAAAAAAAAGAAGTAGAAGCAGAAGAAGCAAAAGCAGCAGAGCGGAAGAAGCAGAAGTAGCAGCAGAAGAAGAAAGAGAAGCAGCAGCGGCGGTTTTATTAATCTGTGTAAAATGACATCATGTGCTGCACCTTCATCCGGGGGCTGTGTCATGGCCATGAAAGAGTCGTGAAACCCGCCCACGCTGGTGTGCTCTTCCTGCTCCTCATTCTCAGTGTCACATTCAATGTCACTGTCGCTACTCATTCCTGGCAGGAAGGAAGGAGAACATGTTTCTGAAAAGAAACCACCGTAAGTGAAAGGAAACAGATCTCCTTAACTACTAAACTGAGATTCCTATTGAATTTTACATAGAATGCCAAGAATTCAACAAACTAAACACAACAAAACAAAGACAAAAGTAACCACACAAACCTCGATTCTCTTTAGCTATTTAGAGCGGTGGTTTTATTTTTGTTCTCAAAGTTTAAAATTGCCCTTTCCATAGTACCTGAAAGTTATCATTTGAAACCAGCATTAATTTCATTATACTGATAATATTTTTTTTCCAAATCAAACACTGTTTATTTTTTCAGTCACAAGAGATAACAGGAACTCTTTTAATCCTGATTCATTATAGACATAATTATAGTCCCTAGCCTAAAACATAAATATAAATGTGTTATACAAATCCACATGTTAGATGAATATTAGAAATTCTGGCAGTTCTGATAATAAATTAGTTTGTATTAATTGGGCATCTAATTTTTTTGTGTATGCCGGTTGATTTTTATTTATTTTTATTTTTTGAGAGACAGGGTCTCGCTCTGTTACCGTAGGCTGGGCTGCAGTGGCCTGATCATAGCTCACTGCAGCCTCAAACTCCTGAGCTCAAGGGATACTCCTGCCTTAGCCTCCCAAGTAGATAGGTCCACAGGTACATGACACATACCTGTGTCATGTATGTACATAGCAGGGCATGCCCTGCTAATTTAAACATTTTTTAGAGGGATAGGGTCTTGCTATAATATGTTGCCCAGGCTGGTCTCGAACTCCTGACTTGAGAAGAGATCCTCCCACTTCAGCCTCTTAAAATGCTGAGATTACAGGCCACTGTGCCTGGCCACATCAGTTGATTTTTAAAAGAACAATTCTATAAAAAGTATTTGTTTCAGCAAGATAGCAATCAAGAAAACCTGAAAATCTTTCTGCTACAAATCCTTACAAATAGCCAGATAAAATATAAATGTAAAACATTATTTTAATGAATAAGCACATTAAAAGGCAGAAAGGAAATCCCCAAGTGTCAGAAACAAAGAAGGATAAGGAACTTTCATTAGTGGATCAGGGCCCACGGTTGCCCTGGAGAGTTTCATATGAGGATTTTTAAACACTGCCTTAGGATAGAAAAATGAAACCCCTACAGAAAGGGAATTGAAAGTGAGACTAAAACTCCACCCCCTGCATAATGTTAAAATTTTTGTTTTCTTAAGACAGGGTCTCACTCTGTTACCCAGGCTGAATAACAGTGGTGCAACCATGGCTCACTGAAGCCTTAACCTCCCAGGGCTCAGGTGATCCTCCCACCTCAGCCTCCCAACAGGTCTGTGCCATCACATCTGGCTAGTTTTTGTAATTTTTTAGTAGAGATGGGATTTTGCCATGTTGCCCAGACTGGTCTTCAACTCCTGAGCTAAAGTGACCCACCCGCTTTGGCCTCCTAAAATGGTGGCATTACAGGAATGAGCCACCATGCTTGGCCAATGCTAAAATTTCTATTAAAGAATAGACCAGAAAAATGTCTGCCTACTGGCATAGGAAAACAGCAAGGAATTTTGTCTGTTTCTACTGGGCTCTGAAGAGGGGGAAAAAAGTCTTACCTCAAAATTCAAAGTAAGATTTACGTGCCTAATTTAGGTTTGGGATTTAAGGTTGAGGTTCAAATTTCAAGAAATTGACATAAAAATTGTTCAGGAGCTAGTGTTATTTGAATAAAGCAAAAGTAAAATCCTCTCTGGAAGGAAGGTTCTAGGTACAATGGAGTAAGCACATTCCACTCTATCTTTCCCACTGAAAGTAGCAATAAAACCTAGAGAGATGGGTGGCATAGTTATTTAAGGATGTTCATAGTTATTTACTTTGAAAAGTAAATAGAAACAGGCATACTGATGAAGCCGGAATTTGAATGACAACAAAACTGGCAGATTAATATAAGACCCAGAGTCTTATTTGAAAAAAAAAAAAAAAAAAAAATCCTAATGAAAATGTCCAGGATACAACCCCAAATAACTCAGCATATGAAAAACCAGGAAAAGACAGCCAACAAACATCAATGATAAGATGACACAAATGTTTGGATTTAAGGGCTTTAAAGCCAGATAAAATGCTCATCAGCCAGGCCTGGTGGCACATGCCTGTAGTCCCAGCTACTTGAAAGGCTGAGGCAGGAGGATCACTTGAGCCCAGGAGGTTGAGCCTAGCCTGGGCAACTTAGCAAAGCCCCAACTCTACCAAAAAAAAAGAAAAAAAAAAAGAAAATTAAAAATTAGCCAGGCACACAGTGGTGCGCACCTGTGATTGTCCTAGTTTCTAGGGAGGCTGAGGAGGGAGGCCCACTCGAGCCCAGGAGTTCAAGGCTGCAGTGAGCTGTGATTGTACCATTGTACTCCAGCCTGGGCAACAGAACACAATACCCTGAGGAACAGAGGAAGGAAGGAAGAATTAAGAAACAAGGGGATAAAGGGACTGGTCTAAACTGTGTCAAATAGAGTGCCGTAGAGATAGCAAAAATAACAAAGAAGAGACAACAGATAACAGGAAAAAAGTTAGAACTTAAAGTATAATTAAAAAGAAAAAAAAGGAAAAAAGATGAAAATTTTGTAGAATTATAAAAAACATTCTGAATTAAATAAAAATATACCAAAATTTGTGGGATGTGACTATAGCAGTGCTTAAAATGAAAAGTATGCCATTAAGTGTTTATATTAGAAGAGAAAATATCCCAAATCAATAATCTAAACTACTACTTTAAGAAACTAGAAAAAGGAAATTAAACCCAAAGCAAGTAAAAGGAAGGAAATAATAAAAAAAAATAATAAAATCAGCAGAAAAACAAAAAAGCCACAATGAAACAAAATGGTGTTTCTTTGAAAAAATCAATAAAGTTAAAAAAGCCTCTAGGTAGATTCACTAACAAAAAAAAGAGCAAACAAAATTTCCAATATCAGGAATGAAAGAGGACATCAACTACAGATTCTATAAACAGTAAAATATAATAAAATACTATAACTGTATGCTCATGAAACCAAAAACAGATGAAATGAGCAAATTCTTTCATTGCTATAAACTACCAAAGCTTACTCAAGGAAAAATAGATGGGTATTTTAACTTTTAAAGAAATAAAATCTGCTTTAGTTAAAAAAGCTTCCAACGAAGGCAACTGTGGCCCCTCATGGCTTCAGTGGTGCACTCTTCCTTTTCTGTTCTCAAGAAGAGTTTGGTTAGCATTATTTCTGCCTTAAATATTTAGAAATTGTCTCCATCTTCAGCAAAGAAAAAAAAAAAAACTTTCCTGTTCTAAAAGTGAAGAGTTTACAACAATTTAATGAAGTAGATGAAAAAGAAAAAGAGCAGAGACCATTAAAGAGGCTTTTCATTAAGAGGCCAAAACTAGCTAGTTCTGTGACGTACCACCTCCACCTTGTGGCCCTTCATGGAACTGTTGCTGAAAACACTAAAACACACAGAGTTGAACTTCAAGGCACAAATTTGATCTCCTAGTGTTTCTGAATTCCTGACAAACACCAATCTTCAGGATTCAAACACAATGAATTGGAACTCTCTGGAATTCCCAAAATCTACATTATTCTTTAAAAGAAGTTATTAAATATATTTTTCAAACTCTTTATTCATTACATGTGTATCTTTTTTCTTTTTTTTGTTTTTGAGACGGAGTCTCCTTCTGTCACCCATGCTGGAGTGCAGTGGCGCCATCTCTGCTCACTGCAACCTCCACCTCCCAGGTTCAAGCAATTCTCCTGCCTTAGCCTCCCGAGTAGCTGGGATTACAGGCATGTGCCACCACGCCCAGCTAATTTTTTTGTACTTTTAGTAGAGATGGGCTTCACCATATTGGCCAGGCTGGTCTCGAACTCCTGACCTTGTGATCCACCGCATCCAGCCTACATGTGTTATCTTTAAAAAAAATCATTTAATTAGTATTTGTAAGAACTGAGGCCTATAGTGAATATTCAAATGCTAGACTGCATGTGGGTATTACTGGCTAGTATGTGAATAATGTAACATTTAGAACTCAGTAAGGTTTATAGTACTGTGCAGAATCACAAAATGCCAATATAAGGATTTTGCTTCAAATTCTATTTCTTGGAACACCACTTAATTTTTATTAAGTATACCATGTGTAAACTCATTAATATTTACTTAGCAGACAGGGCCATGAACACACATAAAATGGCAATATTTATAATGAAGACTGATTTGTAATCACTTCTTTCCAAGGAGCTACTGTTGACCTTAACCTTTGATTCCAGGTATCAGTATTTCTAGTTTTTACTTTCAACTTGCCCTAAGTAGATTCCTTCAAATCAGTAACGTTTCTGTGTTGTTAAAACTAATTCTAATAAGACAATTAGAATAATGCTTTCCATTTATTAAACTTCTTGAGTACTTTTTCTCAGAATTCAAAAAAAACGTACATTTCCCAAGAAATGCTAGGAAGAAGTTCATGCATGAAAACACCTGGTCTTTTATCAAGTACTAAGATCTGGAAGTTTCCTACCTTTGTGAATGTAAAGAAAAAGACAAACTGCTGGATGTCAATGACAGCAATTACTATTAATTGTAACATACTATTAATTGTTAAGAAGCTTCAGAGATTGTTAATGCAAAAGAAATCTGCATCTTATTACTCTATCCATCATCTACCGTATTTTTGAGTACCTACTATGTATGTGCTCAGTAAAGCTAACTTGAGTTATAACTCCCTTAAATCAAGTTGCTCAAATTTCAGATGCTATGGAAAATATATGAACCACCTGGTACAGATGACACTTTGTATTCTAGTCACTAACAATTTATCTGCCTTTCTCCTTTCTCCTTTCCAAGAGGACCCTGATATTGTTCAGGTATTTTCCCTCTTCCACATAGCCATGTGGAATGAGTTGGGGAGGGAGACCAAATAACTGGACTTGGCTGGCTGGGCGCGTGGTGGCTCATGCCTGTAATCCCAGCACTTTGGGTGGCCAAGGCAGGCAGACTGCCCGAGGTCAGGAGTTCGAGACCAGTCTGGCTAACATGGCAAAACCCCGTCTCTACTAAAAATACAAAAATTAGCCAAGCATGGTGGCAGACACCTGTAATCCCAGCTACTTGGGAGGCTGAGGCAGGAGAATCGTTTGAACCTGGAAGGTGGAGGTTGCAGTGAGCAGAGATCATGCCACTGCACTCCACCCTGGGCGACAAGAGTGAAACTCCATCTCCAATAAATAAATAAATGGACTTGGCCAATTTTCCTTGACAGTGGTTGACGAGATCGAAGAGGAAGTTGTCGAGGTGCTTTGAGAAAGGTTTTCCTTGTTGCTAGAGATTATAGAGTAAATCAATCCTCTCCTACTCCCAGAATGCTGTTCTGACTCTGATGTCTAGAACTGCAGCCAACATCTTACCGCCCTGAGAAGAGCTAAGCCTCTCACTCAGAATGGCAGGGCAAAAGATAAAACAACCCCAACCCCTGCCCTCCAACACACACACACACACAAAACAAGTTCCTGATGACTCTGAGCAGCTAAATTTTCTAATCCTGAAACTGCTCTAACCAGAGTTAGGTGTACCTTCTTATTATTGAGAGACTAGTTAATATAAAAGAGTTAACTTTCCTTTTTGTTCAAGTCAGTTAATTTTTTGATGAATTTTGTTAAAGGCATCTTAATCATTACCCTAAATGATCAGCAATGGCAGGCCATCAGACTTTGTATTCCTCTTAAAGAGGCCACCAGCAAGGTTTTTAACAGGCATGCCAAGGCTTTTCCCTGGATGGTATTTTGAGTACCCCTGATTTAACTGAAGGGGGTTTGTGCTACTTCAGCAAGAACTGAGAGAGCAAAGCCTTCAGTTTTACAAAGAACAAGAAATAAACTGGCCTACCTACAGTTGTGCAGGTTATCAATTGAAAGAAAAAATAAGTCAACCTTTTCAGCATCAGGTCATTAAACCAAAGACTAATACAACCAAAGGTTACCCCATATGGTTCCAGTAAAAAGGAAAAGGCTTATTTACGTTTATAACTAAGAAAAAAGTTATTTTTAAACTGATGCTTAAGAGCAGTTAAGAGACACTTTAGTAGTCCCAAATTCCCAACCAGTACCACAAACAATGGCTTAAAGTCCTTCAGACAACCTTCTCTGAGAGAGAGAGAGAACCCCACAGTGATCTGACACAGAATGTCTTTTTGTATTTGGCTAAAATAAAGAGTCTTGTTTTTCCTAAGCATGGATACAAGACAAACCCATTCAACTGTCTACTAAAGCTTATAGGTATATAAGGGTTTCCTGAGAACTTGCTCTTGCTGATGATAGAATAATACTGGCAACAGTGAGCAAGGCCACATTCTCCTCGAGAAACAAAGCTGATTACAGGAGGCACAGGGCTTCCTTTGTCTCCTGTACTACCTTCTCTCAGCCTCATCAGTTAGTCTGCTTCTCACAGTCTATCCTGGGACTCTGGAGGTAAACAAGCTGTTCAGATACCAACAAATTACAAGGGTGTACTTCTCTGTCATTGTTGCACATTCACAGCAACTTTTCTTATTGAGTTCTAGGTGCTTTATAGCACAACACCCCATATATAAAGATAAAATGTGTTACTGAGTAACACTGACCACTTAACTCTAAATCCCGTATGAATAACTCCATTCTTTCTAAGACTTGGAAAATGTACTGATCTTCACTATGGCCAAGCAAATGCCCTTCTTCAGTTTAGGACAAGCTGTCAATTGCTTTAAATAAGAAATGAAACTGGTGTCAAAAAGTTCCGGTGTTTTCTGTGCTGACCGGCCATTTTACATACAAAAATTCGTGCTGAGATAATGTAAATCGATAAATTGGAGGCTGAAATTAAGTCCAAATCGGCCGGGTGTGATGGCTTATGCCTGTAACCCAGCACTCTGAGAAGCTGAGGCAGAAGGATCATTTGAGCCCAGGAGTTTAAGACCAGTCTGAGCAACAGAGCAAGAACAAGTCTCTATAAAAAATTAAAAATAAAGAAGTCCAAATCATTTCATTTAAATTAACCATGCTTCTTACCAATTTTCCTGCCCCTAGTTCCACATACGCTATTCCCACCCCCAAATCCATTCTCCACAATGCAGCTACAGTAGAAATGTTAAAGTGTCACTTCTAACTTAGATCCTATTCAAATGACAAAGTTCAAATTCTAGCTGGGATATTCCAAGTAACTCTTCATGATCTGGCCTCTGTCTCCCTTCTGGGTCTCTCTTTCACCAGTCTTCATCTGGCTAACTTCTACTCATCCCTTAGGATGATCTTTCCAAGGGTGAATTAGGGACTAGGTTAGCAGCGAGAGGCGACAGTTAAGAGCACTGGCTCTAGGTTCAAATTCTAGCTCTTCTAATTTCTTTTTTTTCTTTTCTATTTTTTTTTTTTTTGAGACAGTCTCGCTCTGTCGCCCAGGCTGACATGCAACGGTCACAATCTTGGCTCACTGAAACCTCCGCCTCCCGGGTTCAAGCGATTCTCCTGCCTCAGCCTCTTGAGTAGCTGGGATTATAGGAGCGTGCTACCATGCCCGGCTGATTTTTCTATTTTTAGTAGAGATGGAGTTTCACCATGTTGGCCAGGCTAGTCTCAAACTCCTGACCTCAGGTGATCGGCCTTCCCAAAGTGCTGGGATTTGCAGGCATGAGCCAACGTGCTCAGCCTTCCAATTTCTTTTCTTTTTTTTGGGGGGGGGACGAAGTTTCGCTCTTGTTGCCCAGGCTGGAGCACAATGATGCGATCTCGGCTCACTGCAACCTCTGCCTCCCTGGATCAAGCGATTCTCCTGCCTCAGCCTCCCAAGTAGCTGGGATTACAGGTGACCGCCACCACGCCTGTCTAATTTTTGTATATTTAGTAGAGACAGGGTTTCACCATGTTGATCAGGCTGGTCTTGAACTTCTGACCTCAGGTGATCCACCCTCCTCAGCCTCCCAAAGTGCTGGGATTACAGGCATGAGCCACTGCGCCCGGCCCCAGCCTTTCAATTTATAACCCTGTGACTCTGAGTAAGGTTACTCACCTTACTCACTCACCTGTAAAACTAGGTTAACAAAAGCAACTACCATGTAGAGTTATTTTGAGAATAACACAATACTGGTAAAGTCTTTAACATATTAAGAACTTAGTATTATCTATTATTTTTATTACATATCTCATTTTTGAGCTGCCTAAATACCTTATCACAGCACTCATCATCCTAAATTATAACTGGCTATCAGTCTCCTCCCACACCTAACAACTGGTTTTCAACTGCTCTCCTTGCCACCCTCCTACCACTACCACCACACATACTAGCACACCTGAGAGCTATAACTTATTTCTATTAGTAACTGTGGCCCACTCTGGCAAGTGATTCTCAAGGAGTGGTCACCTCTGGTTGAGAATTATTTAGTTTAACTATTGGTTCGTGACTGGGGATGATTTTGCCTCCCAGGAAACATTTGGCAATGTCTGGAGACATTTTTGGTTGTTGTAACAGGAGGGAAACACTACTGGTATCTAGCGGTTAAAAGCTGAGGATGCTGCTAAACATTCCACAATGCAGAGAACAGCCCCTGTAAAATAAAGAATTACGTGGTCTAAATGGCAATTGGTGCCAAGGTGGAGAGTCTGAACTAGATAGGTAAGTTCAGGAATTTTATCACTGGCATCAAATACAACATCCGGTAAATGAGAAGCATTTCATAAATGTTGCATGAAAAAAATGAGCTTATTATTGTCATTTGAGATAGAGTCTCACCCTGTCATCCAGGCTGGAGTGCAGTGGCGTGATCTTGGCTCACTGCAACCTCTGCCTCCTGGTTCAAGCAATTCTCCTGCGTTAGCCTCCCGACTAGCTGAGATTACAGGTGTCTGCTACCACACCTGGCTAATTTTTGTATATGTAGTAGAGATGAGGTGTCACTATTTTTGCCAGGCTGGTCTCGAACTCCCGACTTCAAGTAATCTGCCTGCCTCAGCCTCCCAAAGTACTGGGATTACAGGCATGAGCCACTGCGCTTGGTGGAAGAAAAATGTAATTCCAGTATATTCTGTAGTAATTTAAGCTACTACAATCCAGTATGTATGGAGACACACAGAAACTATTCCCCGGTCGGGCACAGTGGCTCACGCCTGTAATGCCAGCACTTTGGGAGGCCAAGGCGAGTGGATCATGAGGTCAGGAGTTTGAGACCAGCCTGGCCAACACAGTGAAATACCGTCTCTTACTAAAAATACAAAAATTAGCCGGGCATGTTGGCAGGACCTGTAATCCCCGCTACACAGAGGCTGAGAAAGGAGAATCACTTGAACCCGGGAGTTGGAGATTGCAGTGAGCCAAGATTGCGCCACTGCACTCCAGCCTGTGTGACAGAGCTAGACTCCGTCTTGGGGGAAACAAAAAACAACAGAAAGTTATTCCCCACAGGCCTGTTCTATAAAGATCATCAATCATAATATTTCTTTCCTGATGTTTTAACAATAAACACATCATTTACAAAAATCTTTTCTATTTAATCTCTTCTACTGAAATAATGCTGCCCACTACAGGAGCACCAACTAAGAAAACCAAAATGTTTAGTGTTCTTTAACTGAGAAACCTGAAAATGCCACCACCCACACACCCTCTTCTTAGGGCAGCTGAGTAGATGCTGGCACCTGCACGTATGCTTTGAGCTACAATTCATCAATCATTGAAATTCAAATGAGTGCAGAGGTGGAAGGTGGCAGAGTTTCACTAAGAAATGAAAAAATTACAAGGCCAAATATCATTAAGAGAGGACATTCTTTTCTACCAATTTATACAGGACACAGCAAGGGCAATACACATAGCCTTGTTCCAAGCACCTCTGTTGCCCCAAATTGCAAAATGTCTTCTATGCTTTTAGATAAACAATAATGAACTTGGAAGAATATTCAAAGGAAACATTAGAAAGTATATCTGAGAAAAAGCTGAAGTCAGTCATCATATGGGATTTAAAAAATGGTCAAAACCTGGAATGCTTCTTTAAGAAGAAAAAAAGCAATCTGCAGACACTAATTAAGACTGACTAAAAAATACTTAACATTTACTATTCTAATTAGTCGTTCTGGGGCACATCTTCCCCATTAGATTGTGAACAGATCTAATTCAACTTTATATTAATAAATCTAGCAAAAATTCAATGCATGGTATGTAGGTGCCTTAATATATTTATTGACTGAACAGATGAACTATATGCAGATATTTTCCCCATACAAATGCCTGTTCTAGTAAGGCCTGTCCTTTTATGTAGTAACTTACTCATTTTGCCTTCCTCTGTATTTAACATCTTAGCAAATCAAATTCAGTGGTACAAGGAATGTTGTGTTCAGATCAAGCATGTCGAATAGCAGATCTCAGTAATGTTTCCATTAAACCAACCACTCCCTATCCCTATCACTACCACTACGACTACCACCACCACCACCACCACCACCACCACCCACCACCAAAAAAGGGACAGAATTCTCATTTCCTGCTTACTTGTAAGTTTATCATTCCTTACCTTCTTCAGGGGCAGCTGAAGCTCCTTCAGGTAGTACAGGCTGTAACTCTCCAGTTTCAGAATTATTTTCCAAATCAGTCATCTGCAGTCCTTCCAGATGACCTCCTTTAGCATTAGCCCTCAAAGAAGAAAACAACTTGGTATTTTTATGTAACTAGTAAGTGACACAATAATCTATATTTTCTTTTTGAACTGAGCACCAAACTAAGTAGGGTACGTCTCTGGTGTTTAACAATAAATTTCAAATTTTATCTTAAAATATTTCATTAAGGGCCGGGCGCAGTGGCTCATGCCTGTAATCCCAGCACCTTGGGAGGCCAAGGCGGGTGGATCACCTGAGGTAAGAGTTCAAGACCAGCCTGGACAAGATGGTGAAGCTCTGTCTCTACTAAAAATACAAAAATTAGCCAGGTGTGGTGGTGGGCGCCTGTAATCCCAGCTACTTGGGAGGCTGAGGCAGAGAACTGCTTGAACCCAGGAGGCAGAGGTTGCAGTGAGCCGAGATTGCACTGCTGCACTGCAGCCTGGGCGACAGAGCAAGACTCTGTCTCAAAAAAAATAAATAAAAAATAAAATTAAATAAAAAAATGTCACTTAACATTCACAAAAAAAGTTATGAAATGGTGGATTGTATCAATGTTAGTATCCTGGTTGTGACACTGTACTACAGTTTTGCAAAATGTTACTGGGGAGAAAAGTACACAAGATGTCTCTGCATTATTTCTTACAACTGCATGTGAATCTATAATTAGCTCAATAAAATTTTAACTTATAAATATAAATGGAAGTTTTAAATAATATGTTCTAAGAGGGAAAGACTTTTAAGATATATTATTATTACTATTATTTGAGATGGAGTCTCAGTCGGTCACCCAGGCTAGCGTGTAGTGATGTGATCTCAGCTCACTGCAACCTCTGCCTCCTGGGCTTAAGCGATTCTCCTGCCTCAGCCTTGCAAGTAGCTGGGATTACAGGTGCCCAGCATGACGCCGACAATTTTTGTACTTTGTTTTTAGTAGAGACAGTGTTTTACCATCATGGCCAGGCTGGTCTCGAACTCCTGACCTCAAGTGATCTGACCACCTCAGCCTCCCAAAGTGTTGGGGTTTACAGGTGTGAGCCACGGTGCCTGGCCTGAGAGATATTATTGAATGAGAAATCAAAGTACACCTTTTGTATTAAAAAAGCTACATAGTCACAGTTCCTTAAATATACACAAAAACTGAGAAGACACAGCATACATGAAAAATAAAGAACAGCATGAATGTGTGTGGGGCAAGGGGTTGGAAAACTAGGTTGTGGGAGATAAGGATGGGAAACTTTTCACTTATTCTTTTTTCCTTTCATTTTGAAACACTTATCATTAGTATTTAATATTTATTTTTATTTAAAAAATAAACAGAGGCAAGGTCTTGCTATGTTGCCAAGGCTGTTCTCAAATTCCTGGGCTCAGGCAATCCTCCCACCTTAGCCTCCAAAAGTGCTGAGATTACAGGTGTGTGCCACTGTGCCCAGCCTTTCATCAGTATTTAAACTTTTTGCTTACACTACTTTAAATCAGGCAGGGAAAAAAAAGACATGAGCTGGACAGCATCCACATGAACCAATCTGGCAGATAAAATCAACTGCAAAATGAGGATCATGGCTAAGAGCTGCAGACACTTGTACAGGATTTTACACTCTAGAAAAAAAAAACTAAGTTCATGTATATTTAACTGTGATGACTAAAGGCAGATAAAAATATCTCCATAGCAAATACAATATAAAAGCTAGTTGCAGCTTTAATTTGAAGAAATGTATAAAACATCAGGCTAGGTAGTAGGTAGGGAAGACAAGATAATCTCCAGTGATTTTAACATCTTTCTACTACTGAAACTTGAGCCACAAAGGAAAGCTAAACCACCAGCCAATCTTGTAGTTTTGGTAATGAGCCAGACACCTTGACTATATAAAATTAAGTGAAATTAAAGGGTGTTAATCTTTCTCCAATTGAGGTAAAATTCTTTTCAGAGTCTCCAAAATAGAACTATTTCATTGTTTAAATTTAGAAATAGGTTTAATATCCATAAAATAGATAAGCAGATGGATATTAATGGCTCATGATCTGCCACATCCATAGCCAATATCCATAATCACTCTATCTTTTGAATAGATGGAAGTTTAATTGCCATGCCTGGGATTTGAGTTTATGTCTCTTAGGGGAGAGATAAAGGTGTTAACTACTATATATCCTTTTGGAAAATTCCAACTATAAGTTTTGAGGATACTTTGATAAGAGGAGAGAAGAAAGGTGAGATAAAAGCAGAAAAGCAGTGTTAAAGTTGCTGTAAGTGCTTTGTTTCATACAAAATATATATAAATGCCTGTGACATGTAATATAGCCCAACACTAACATTTTTGACAAGTGTAGACTGAAAAAAAAAAATAAAAACCAAAAACAGCTGACAACCTTCCCCCCCCACACACAAATTTACAAGGCAGAGTTCAGATAAGGTTACGTATCATTGTGAAA
Organism: Macaca mulatta; assembly: GCF_049350105.2. Lineage (NCBI taxonomy): Eukaryota > Metazoa > Chordata > Mammalia > Primates > Cercopithecidae > Macaca > Macaca mulatta. Next base: position 50,967,199 of record NC_133421.1, on the reverse strand, counting down.
ATGAGCTCTAACTCTGAAAATGAGCTCCAACATATCTAAACTAAACTTCCAGTACTATCTCATCCCATTTAAAAAAAGTACTATCTCATCCCGTTAAAAAAAAAAGTGAAATCTCTGATATTTTAAAAAGTTAAAATTTAGGGCAGGTGCAGTGGCTCAGGCCTGTAATCCCAACACTCTGGGAGGCCAAGGTGGGCATATCACTTGAGGTCTCAGGAGTTCAAGACCAGCTTGGCCAACATGGCGAAACTTTGTCTCTACTAAAAGTACAAAAATTAGCAAGGTGTGGTGGTGGGCACCTGTAATCCCAGCTACTTGGGAGGCTGATGCAGGAGAATCGCTCAAACCCGGGAGGCAGAGGTTGCAGTGAGCTGAGATAACGCCACTGCACTTCAGCCTGGGTGACAGAGCGAGGCTCTGTTAAAAAAAAAAAAAAAAAAAAAAAGTTAAAATTTAGTGCAATAAATGTATTTTCTGTCCACTAAAAAATTAACAAGGTAGAAATTAATTTGTTCATCATGATGCAAACTTAAAGTTCCAAACAAAGCTATTAGCTATTATACCATTACATATACAAAACAACTTAATTTACCCCAAGGTGACCATTTTTCTCCTTTTCTCAACAGCAGGCAAGCCACTGAAAACTGCAACCACAACAGCATCTGAATCCAAAGCTTTACACTGCCGGTCTTCAGTTTTTGGCAGAATATCACCAATACTGCCATGTATCAAGGCTCGGGGAGAACTGTGCCTGCTCCCAGACTGAGAGCTTCCTGGGGAGCCTTCAAAAAAAGGAAGAGGGAATACAAAAATTAACTGGGTATGATGGTGTGCACCTGTAATCTCAGCTACTTGGGAGGCTGAGACACGAGGATCACTTGAACCTGGGAGGCGGAGGTTGCGGTGAGCTGAGATTGTACTACACTCCAGCCTAGACAACAGAGCAAGACTCAAAAAAAAAAAAAAAAAAAAAAAAAAGGAGGGATAATCAGAAAGAAGGCAAATAAACATGGAAGGTCTCTCTCAGTTATATTAGAAAATCTCACTATATATGTTAATTTTAAAACTACATAAAAACTTCAAAAATAGGCCGGGCGTGGTGGCTCATGCCTGTAATCCTGGCACTCTGGGAGGCCAAGGCGGATGGATCACCTAAGGTCAGGAGTTCAAGGTCAGCCTGGCCAACGTGGTGAAACCCTGTCTCTACTAAAAATACAAAAATTAGCTGGGCGTGGTGGCGTGTACTTGTAGTCCCAGTTACTCGGGAGACTGAGGCAGGAGAATCACTTGAACACGGGGGGCGGAGGTTGTGGTGAGCCAAGATTGTACCATTGCACTCCAGCCTAGGCAACAAGAGCAAAAAACTCCATCTCAAACAAGAAAAAAACACTTCAAAAATAATTTTGAAACATATCCCATTTATTTTTATGCCAGGCATTTAAAATTAAGGAGTCCAGGCCAAGTGTTGTGGCTCATACCTGTAATTTTACACTTTGGCAGGCTGAGACAGGAAGACTGTTTGAGCTCAGAAGTTCAAGACCAGCCTGGGCAATGTAGCGAAACCCTGTCTTGGTAAAAAAAAAAAATTAAAAAAAAAAAAAAAAAAAAAAAGCCAGGTACGGCTGCATGTATCTGTGTCTGTGGTCCCAGCTACTTGGGAGGCTGAGGTGGAAGGATCACTTTTGTCTGGGAGGTCAAGGCTGTAGTGAGCTATGATTGCACCACTGCATCCCTAGCCTAGAAAACAGAGCAAGACTCTATCTCAGGAAAACAACAAAAATAAAAAATAAATAAAATCAAGGAGTTTAGAATACATAGTCTAATGGCTGTATGTTAAGGGTCTGTTCTGTTGTGAGATCAAGAAACTTTCGGGCCAGGTGTGGTGGGGCTCATTCCTGTAATCCTAGCACTTTGGGAGGTTGAGGTAGGAGGATTGCTTGAGCTCAGGAGTTTAAGACCAACCGGGGCAACCTGTCTCTATAAAAAACACAAAAATTAGCCAGGCATAGTGGTGCACACCTGTAGTCCCAGCTACTTGGTGGGGCTGAGGCAGGAGGATCGCTTAAACCACCGGTCGAGGCCGCGGTGAGCCAAGATCGCACCACTGCACTCCCGCCTGGGTGACAAAGTGAGACCCTGTTTCAAAAAAAGAAACTTTCAAATCCAACGTTAGCATTTTTGGTACCCTTCAAGATCTAAAGCTCCATGATAACATCAATTTCAGGTAATAAATATCTACCCCACTAAAAGTACATTCTGAATCCCTCAAATTTACCTTCAGACAGAGTCTGACAGTCTCCCTTTGAACGACTACTCTCTCCAGGGTCCACTGCTCTTCGAAGTGATAGACTACCTGCTACACTGGATCGAGCTGGCTTGGGCGAATTACTCTTCTTATTTGTGGCTGCAAAGACATTTAAGAACACCTCTGAATAGGATACAACAGCATAAAACTTACTATTTAGTCCGTCAGAAAAAGTTTTAATCTTACCTTGCATGGAAGCTGTTCTCTCTACTGTCTAAAAATAAAAAACATTCTGTAGCCCCAACTGGTTATAAAACATTCCCATCTTGTTGCTTGTGGAGCAGAATCTTTGTTTTTTCAGACGGAGTCTTGCTCTTGTTGCCTAGGCTGGAGTGCAATGGAGCAATCTTGGCTCACTACAACCTCCACCTCCTGGGTTCAAGCAATTCTCCTGCCTCAGCCTCCCGAGTAGCTGAGATTACAGGCAGCTGTCACCATGCCCAGCTAATTTTTGTATTTTTAGCAGAGACAGAGTTTTGTCATGTTGGCCAGGCTGGTCTCGAACACCTGACCTCAGGTGATCCACCTGCCTCAGCCTCCCAAAGTGCTGGGATTACAGACATGCGCCAACCACACCCAGCCCGTAAAATCTTAACTTAAAAGATTATCTGTGAGCTCCATAAGAAAAATCATACAAATTTCAATGCAGTTAAACAAAAATATAACCCATCAAACATATGGAAATTGTTTTTTTTTTTTTTTTTTTTTTGAGACAGAGTCTCGCTCCGTCGCCCAGGATGGAGTGCGGTGGCGCGATCTCAGCTCACTGCAAGCTCCGCCTCCCGGGTTTACGCCGTTCTCCTGCCTCAGCCTTCCGAGTAGCTGGGACTACAGGCGCCCGCCACCTCGCCTGGCTAGTTTTTTGTATTTTTTTAGTAGAGACGGGGTTTCACCGTGTTAGCCAGGATGGTCTCGATCTCCTGACCTCGTGATCCACCCATCTTGGCCTCCCAAAGTGCTGGGATTACAGGCTTGAGCCACCGCGCCCAGCCAGAAATTGTTAAGTATTATTGGATTAAAAAGAAAATCAATGCTGAGTTAGAAACAAATTACAATCACGGTACTTCAAATCAAAATGTCTGTCGCCCAACCAGTAGTGAAAAGAAAATGTATAGCCTTAAAATGAATTAATTAGCAAAAAAAAGGGACTATATGACCTAATATGCATAGATTCAAAAGCCAGGAAAACAATAAAAATAAACAAGCAAGAATGCTATTGCCAGAAGGCAGGGACCTGCCCTTGAATTCAGCCTGCAAATCTGTGAGTTAAATAAATCTCTTTTAAAAATAAATTTTTAAAAAAGAACAAAAATAAAATTGTAAAAAAGAATTTAAAAAAAGCAGAAGAAATCCATTAATAGATAATAAACAGGTTTAGCAAGGTTGCAGGATATAAGACAAAATAACTTACTGTATTTCTCTGCACTAGCAGATAATGTGAGAATGAAGTTAACAAAACAATTTCATTTTTAATAGCATAAAATACAATTAAAATACTTAGGAATTTATTTAACAAAAGAAATGTGAGACTTGTTCACTGAAAACCACCACACATTGTTGAAAGAAAATAGAGACAACAGCAAAGACATCCTGTGTTCATCCTGATTGGAACACTTAATACTGTTAACAAAGCAATATTCTTAAAATTGATCTACAGATTCAACACAATTTCTATAAAAATCATAGTTGTTTCTTTTTTTTTTTTTTTTTTGCAGAAATTGACAAGCTAATCCTAAAATCTATTTGAAAATGTAAGAGACCCACAATACCCAAAATAGTCTTAAATGGAACACTCACTTCTGATTTCAAAAGTTACTGTAACTACAGTAATCAAGACTGTGGTACTGCCATGTACACATATATATCATCAAAACGGAACTGAGAGTCTAGAAACAAACCCTTACATTTATGGTCCACTGATTTTTGACAAGGATGCCAAGACAATGCAATGGGCAAAGAAAAAAAGGGGACAATAACGAGTGCTGCCAATGGTGTGGAAAACCTGGAGCCCTCATATACTGTTGCTGGGAATATAAAATGATGTAGCTACTTTGGAAAATATTCTGGCACTGGTAGTTCCTCAAAAAGTTAAACACAGTTGCCATGTAACCCATTAATTCCACTTCTAAGTATATACTCAAACAAAACCATATGTCCAAACAAAAACCCGTACATGAATGTTCATAGCAGCACTACTGATAATGACCAAAAAGTAGAAACAACCCAAATATCCATCAACTAATGAGTGGATAAATAGTATGTAGTACAGCCATACAATAAAATATCATGCAGCCATAAAAAGGAATAAATATATGTCACAATATGGATGAACCTTGAAAGGGCTGTGTTAAGTGAAATAAGCCAGACATAAGACCTCATATGTTATGAGTCTATTTATATGAAAAGTCCAGGCTGGGCGCGGTGGCTCACATCTGTAATCCCAGCACTTTGGGAGGCCAAGGTGGGCGGAGCATGAAGTCAAGAGATCAAGACCATCCTGGCCAACATGGTGAAACCTCGTCTCTACTAAAAATACAAAAATTAGCTGGACCTGGTGGTGCACACCCGTAGTCCCAGCTCCTCGGGAGGCTGAGGCAGGAGAATGGCATGAACCCAGAAGGCGGAGCTTGCAGTGAGCCAAGATTGTGCCACTGCACTCCAGCCTGGGCGACAGAGCGAGACTCCATCTCAAAAAAAAATCCAGAAGAAGAAAAATCCATAGAGAATAAGTAGATTAGTGGTCACCAGAAGATAGGAGGAGGGGAAGATGGGGAATGACTCTTTGGGTTTGGAGCTCTAGGGAGAGAGTTAATGAAAATGTTCTTAGACTTAGATAAATGTTCTAGACTTAGGAAAAATGACGACCAGTTTCTCCACTAAAAGGATAAATGAATTATCAGTTAAGGAAAAAAGCGTTAATAGGCCAGGCGCAGTGGCTCGTGCCAGTAATCCCAGAACGTTGGGAGGCCAAAGTGGGTGGATTACCTGAGGTCAGGAGTTTGAGACCAGCCTGGCCAGCATGGTGAAATCCCGTCTCTACTAAAAATGCAAAAATTAGCCAGGCATGGTGGCACACACCTGTAATCCCAGCTATTCGGGAGGCTGAGGCAAGAGAATTGCTTGAGCCCAGGAGATGGAGGTTGCAGTGAGCCAAGATTGCGTCACTATACTCCAGCCTGGCGGACAGAGTGAGACTCTGTCTCAAAAAAAGTATTAACAAAGACAAAAGCAGAAATATAATGAAATGGTAAAAGAGAATGTATGAAATGAATCTAAGAACTTAGTCTTTGAGGAAATGAACAAAATTAGCAAACCCCTTGAGCAGGTGAAATCAAAGGAGAAAAAAAAAAACCACAAGTAAGCAATAAAATAAGTGAAAAAGAAGTTAACACCCCACATGCACGAGAAGTTTTAAAAATTTCAGAAAACAGAATAAATGACTGTACGTCAATAAATTTAAAGACCCAAATATAATCAGTTTTTCTTGAAAAACTATAGTAACTGACTTAGGTAGCAGCAGAAGTATGAGAAAACCACATCTGACAAGAGATTAATGACCAGGATCTAAAACAACTCTACAGGAAAAAATTTAATAATCTGATTAAAAATGGGCAAAAAATCTTAATAGATATTTCTCAAAAGAAGACATACAAATAGCAAACAGGCATATGAAAAAAGTGCTCAACATCACTTATCATCAGAGAAATTCAAATCAAAACTACAATAAGATACCATCTCATCCGAGTTAAAATGGCTTTTATTCAAAACACAGGCAATAACAAATGCTGGTGAAGATGTAGAGAAAAGGCAACTCTCATACACCATTGATGGGAATGCAAGTTAGTAAAACCACTACGGAAAACAGTTTGGAGGTTCCTCAAAAAAATTAAAAATAGATCTACCATATGATCCAGCAATCCCACTGCTGATTATATACCCAAAAGAAAGCAAATTAGTATATCAAAGAGATATCTGCTGTCCCATGTTTACTACAGCACTATTCACAATAACCACGGTTTGGAGGCAACCTAAGATCCATAGACAAATGGATAAAGAAAATGTGGGTTGGGCATGGTAGCTCACGCCTGTAATCCTAGCACTTTGGAAGCCCGAGGCAGGTGGATCATTTGAGGTCAGGAGTTCGAGACCAGCCTGACCAACATGATAAAACCCCATCTATACTAAAAAATACAAAAAAATTAGCTGGATATGGTGGCACATGCCTGTAGTCCCAGCTACTTGGGAGGCTGAGGCAGGAGAATCACTTGAACCCAGGAGGCAGAGGTTGCAGTGAACCGAGATTGTGCCACTGCACTCCAGCCTGGGCAACAGAGTGAGACTCCATCTCAAAAAAAAAAAAAGAAAAAAGAAAATGTGGTACATATACACATGGAATACTATTCAGCCATAAAAAAGGAATGAGATCCTGTCATTTGCAACAACGTGGGTGGAACTAGAATCATTATGTTAAGTGAAATAAGTAGGCACAGAAAGACAAACTTCACACATTCTCACTTATTTGTGGGGGCTAAAAATTAAAACAACTCAACTCAAGATAATAAAGCAATGGTTACCAGAGACTAGGGAGTGTAGCGGGTGACTGGGGAGGATGGTTAATGGGCACAAAAATATAGTTAGATAGAATGAATAAGATCTAGTATTTGTTAGTACAACAGGGTGACTACAGTCTACAATAATTTATTGTACTTCTAAAAATAACTAAAAGAGTACAATTGGATTGTTTCAACACAAAGGATAAATGCTTGAGATGATGGATACTCTATTTACCCTGATGTGATTATTATGCATTGTAAGCCTGTATCAAAATATCTCATATATCCTATAAATATATATACCTAAAATGTACCCACAAAAATTTTAAAAAAATTAAAAATAGGAGGAAATCAATAAATGCAACAGAAATTAAAAAGGCTGTTAAAGTTCTAACTCTGAAGGAGTTATTATACTAGTTTTATGAATGCTATTTATCAGACATAAAGTTTAATACAGCATAGGAGCAAACTACATACAGTTAAAATAATTTTATAGCATAGAAAAGAACAAAAACATCTGAATTTAATCTGTAAAACAAGCACAGAATTAGAACTAAAGTGGATTAAGGATAATGTAATGAAATAGATCAATTTCACTTATGACTATGTAGTCAAGGATCCTAAGTAAAATATTAGCAAACTGAATATAGCAGTGTTTTGATTTTTTTTTAAATTATAGGCCCAAACTAAATACGATACATTCCAGTATTTCAAGAATGGTCAACATTAGAAAAATAATATATTTTATGATAATAAAGTAATGGAACAAAATAGTAAATCATTTTAACAAATGTCAAAACGTTTGATATAATTCTATACAGCTTTAGTTTAAAAAGAAAGGAAATTCTCGTGGTAAGAAAAGAGGCAGTTTGGTGTTAGGGTGAAGGGTATAGGCTCTGAGGTTCAAGTTTTTGGCTATGCCAATTACCAATGTGAAACTAGCAACATTATTCAATGCCTGCTGCCTTGGTTTCCTCGTCTGTAAACTGGGAATGAAACTGACTTACCTTACCTCTTAGACTTCTTGTTAAGATTAAGTGAGTCAATGCATGTGATTTAGAATAGTTAGAATAATATCTGGCACACAGTTAACAGTAAATGTTAGCCATTATTGGTATTGTTGTTACTAGAAATAGAAGGATGTACCTTTTTTTTTTTTTTTTTTTTTGAGACAGAGTCTCGCTTAGTCGCCCAGGCTGGAGTGCAATGGCACGATCTCGGCTCACTGCAAGCTCCGCCTCCCGGGTTCACGCCATTCTCCTGCCTCAGCCTCCCGAGTAGCTGGGACTACAGGCGCCCGCCGCCTCGCCCGGCTAATTTTTTGCATTTTTAGTAGAGACGGGGTTTCACTGTGTTAGCCAGGATGGTCTCGATCTCCTGACCTCGTGATCCGCCCGCCTCGGCCTCCCAAAGTGCTGGGATTACAGGCGTGAGCCACCGCGCCCAGCCAAGGATGTACCTTTTTAACTTCTTTTTTTTTTTGGGGGGGGGGGGACGGAGTCTCGCTCTGTCGCCTAGGCTGGAGTGCAGTGGCCGGATCTCAGCTCACTGCAAGCTCCGCCTCCCGGGTTTACGCCATTCTCCTGCCTCAGCCTCCCCAGTAGCTGGGACTACAGGCGCCCGCCACCTCGCCTGGCTAGTTTTTTGTATTTTTTAGTAGAGACAGGGTTTCACTGTGTTAGCCAGGATGGTCTCGATCTCCTGACCTCGTGATCCGCCCGTCTCGGCCTCCCAAAGTGCTGGGATTACAGGCTTGAGCCACCGCGCCCGGCCTTTTTTTGAGGCAGTCTCACTCGTCACCCAGGCTGGAGTGTAGTGGCACAATCTTGGCTCACTGCAACCTCCACCTCCTGGGTTCAAGCGATTCTCATGCCTTGGCCTCCTGAGTAGCTGGGATTACAGGCATGTGCCATAATGCCCAGCTAATTTTTTTGTATTTTTAGTAGAGAAGGGGTTTCTCCATGTTGGCCAGGCTGGTCTCCAACTCCTGGCCTCAAGTGATCTGCCCGACTCGGCCTCCCAAAGTGCTGGGATTACATGCGTAAGCTATTGCACACAGTTTTTTAAACTTGATAGAAACAGGCCTGTAATCCCAGCACTTTGGGAGGCCGAGGTGGGTAGATCATAAGGTGAGAAGATCAAGAGCATCCTGGCTAACACGGCGAAACCCAGTCTCTACTAAAAAATACAAAAAAATTAGCCAGGCGTGGTGATGGGCACCTGTAGTCCCAGCTACTCGGGAGGCTGAGGCAGGAGAACGGCATGAACCCAGGAGGCAGAGCTTGCAGTGAGCCGAGATGGCCACTGCACCCCAGCCTGGGTGATGGAGCAAGACTCTGTCTCAAAAAAAATAAATAAATAAAAGAGAAACAAAAACAAAAAACTACCTATTGAAACATATAGCAAACCTCAAATTTAATGAGAAAAAAAACTAAAGGAATTCCTAAATAAAGTTGAAAAATTATAAAAATCCTACCACTGTTACTAGGAAACTGTTGAGGTAGCTGCCTAGACAATGCAATACAAAAAGTAAGCAGAAAAGGAATGAACAAATTATGATTATCTGCTGATGATATAAATATTCAGAAAATCAAGATAACTGATTGAAAAACTGTTAATAAAACAAATTCACCAGGCCAGGTGCGGTGGCTCATGCTTGTAATTCCAGCACTTTGGGAGGCTCGATGGATGGGAGGGTCACCTGAGGTCAGGAGTTCAAGACCAGTTTGACCAATATGATGAAACCCTGTCTCTACTAAAAATACAAAAATTAGCCAGGCGTGGTGGCATGCGCCTGTAATTCCAGCTACTCGAGAGGCTGACAAAGGAGAATCACTTGAACCCAAGAGGCAGAGGTTGCAGTGAGCCAAGATCGTGCCATTGCACTCCAGCCTGGGCAACAAGAGTGAAACTCCATCCCCCACCGCACAAAAAAAAAATTGTTACATTGGTTGAATACAGAATAAACATAAAAATCAGTATTTTTGTCTTTTATGTCAGTAACAATTAGAAAATACTATGAGAGAAAAAGAGATTCCACTCACAATAGCTACCTGAAATATAATATGTTGAGAAATGAATTCAACAAGACATATATAGAACTTACATGAAAAAAACTGAAAATTCTAAAAAAGGATATGAATATAATAGATGACCTGAATAAATGGAGAAGCACCACATTCCTAGACATGAATGCTTTGATGCTGAAAAGGTATCAACTGCCCAAATTAATCTCTCTCTCTTTAAGAGAGAAAGACTCTTGCCCAGATTGGAGTGTAGTGGCACGATCATGGCTCACTGCACCTGAAATTCCTGACCTCAAGCAATCCTCCCACCTCAGCCTCCCAAGTAGCTGGGATTACAGGTACATACTACCATGACTGGCTTATCAAAACAATTTACTTTTGTAGAGATTAAGGTATTGCCATGTGATCTTGAACTCCTGGGCTCAAGAAGCCATCCTCTCCCAACAGCATTCCATCATGCTGGGATGAACAGGCATGAGCCACAGTGCCTAGCATCCCCAAACTAGTTTTTAAATGTAAAGCAATTCCAGTCAAAATACTTTGGAGGAGGATTAAATGTGCAAGAACTACCAATAACATTTTGAAAAACAAAAACAGAATAAACATATCCTATCATAGTATTACAAACTATAAAACTACAGTAGTTAAAAAAAAGTGTTAGTCTGGTAGAGGACATGACAAATAGTGGGTTAAACAATACCAAATTGCTGTTTCTGTATGTCCAAAACTTGAGTACTGGCAATTTCATTTGTTTCAGCCTCTATGAGTTCAAAAACAGAACCATGTTTGGGAATCTGCTCTATAATAAAGAATGGATTTCATATTGCAGCATATTTCAAAAAACATGTTTCATTCATTTGGGGAAAACATCATTCCACTTACCTCACACAGCATCATATAAAATTAACTTCACATGAATTAATGACCTATATGTAAAAAAGTTAGAAAACAAAAAGTACCAGAAGAAATTAAGGGTTATTTTTATTAACTTGGGAGTTAAAAAGCCTTCCAAATAAAAACAGTAAGACCCCCAATGCCATGAATATTATTATTATTATTTTATTTATTTATTTATTTATTTTTTTGAGACGGAGTCTCGCTCTGTCACCCAGGCTGGAGTGCAGTGGCCGGATCTCAGCTCACTGCAAGCTCTGCCTCCCGGGTTCACGCCATTCTCCTGCCTCAGCCTCCCGAGTAGCTGGGACTACAGGCGCCCGCCACCTCGCCCGGCTAGTTTTTTGTATTTTTTAGTAGAGACGGGGTTTCACCATGTTAGCCAGGATGGTCTCGATCTCCTGACCTCGTGATCCGCCCGTCTCGGCCTCCCAAAGTGCTGGGATTACAGGCTTGAGCCACCGCGCCCGGCCGCCATGAATATTATTAATACAGATGTCTAAGATAAAATTTTAAACCTCTGTGATTAGCAGGAAAAAAAGGTGGCAATGGGGAAGAGACAGCTGTCCCTTGGAATACGTGGGGGTTGGTTCCAGGACCCCTGCACCAAAATCCTCAACTGAAGTCCCACCGTAAGATCTACAGAATCTGCCTATATGAAAGTTGGCCTTCCTATATGCATGTTTGGCATCACCCGAATATTGTATTTTCAATCTTCCTCTGGTTGAAAAAAATTCGAATATTAAGTGGACCTGTACAGTACAACAAGCCTGTGCTGTTCAAGGGTCGACTGTATCTGCAAAATATGTAACAAAGGCTTTTTGAGAAAGTTCACTCAAAAAGCTGTACTTTTTTTTTTTTTTTTTTTGAGACGGAGTCTTGCTCTGTTGCCCAGGCTGGACTGCAGTGGCCGGATCTCAGCTCACTGCAAGCTCCACCTCCCGGGTTTACGCCATTCTCCTGCCTCAGCCTCCCGAGCAGCTGGGACTACAGGCGCCCGCCACCTCGCCCGGCTAGATTTTTGTATTTTTTAGTAGAGACGGGGTTTCACCGTGTTAGCCAGGATGGTCTCGATCTCCTGACCTCGTGATCCGCCCGTCTCGGCCTCCCAAAGTGCTGGGATTACAGGCTTGAGCCACCGCGTCCGGCTACTTTTGGTTTTAATATACCATTTGGTTTAATATACCATTTCCTTGAATAGCAGGTGAGGCCAAATATCTTTTCATATTTTTATTGTACATTTGTATTTTTTATGTTAATGGCCTATTCATAACCTTTATTCATTCTACTAAATTGTCTTCCTTATATTAAGAGAATTCTATAAATTTTGCAATTATCTCCTCGCCAACCCATCTTTACTGGATTATTCACATCAGTATCAAACATTAATACAGCCAACTTTTTTTTTTTTTTTTTTTGAGACAGAGTCTCGCTTTGTCGCCCAGACTGGAGTGCAGTGGCCGGATCTCAGCTCACTGCAAGCTCCGCCTCCTGGGTTCACGCCATTCTCCTGCCTCAGCCTCCCAAGTAGCTGGGACTACAGGCACCCGCCACCTCGCCTGGCTAGTTTTTTGTATTTTTTAGTAGAGACGGGGTTTCACCGTGTTAGCCAGGATGGTCTTGATCTCCTGACCTCATGATCCGCCCGTCTCGGCCTCCCAAAGTGCTGGGATTACAGGCTTGAGCCACCGCGCCCGGCCTAATACAGCCAATTTTAATAAACAACACACACAAAGAGAACCTAGAAACAGACCCTCATCTATATGGTCAAATGATTTAGACAATGGTGCTGAAACCATTCAATGAGGAAAGAAAAGTCTTTTCAACAAATAGCGCTGGGAAAACTGGATATCCATGGGCAAGTCAGACCCTTCCCTGACACCATAAACAAAACTTAATTCCTGATGGATGAAAGACTAAAAGTAAGACTAAAAGCAAGAACTAAAACTTTTGGAAGAAAACAGGAGAAAGCTTCATGACAATGGATTCAGGCAATGTTTTCTTGGTTATGACACCAAAAGCACAGGGAACAAAAGGAAAAACACATAAAATGTGCTTCTTTAAATTAAAAACTTTAAATGTCAAATGACACAATCCACAGAGGGAAAAGGCAACCTCCACACTGGGAGAAAACATTTGCAAATCATATAATTGATAAAAGATTAATATTTAAAATATATACAGAACTCCTAAAAGTCAACTACAAATAAACAACCCAACCCAATTTTAAAATGGGTTTAATTCACAGATGAAAAAAATTGAAGAGGACACAAAAAAGGACACCCCTGCCAACAAGAAACTATTGACCCCACACCTCCTCCAGCTTCTACCTACTTCATTGTGAAACTTCTTTTAAAGAAGTTGTACATTTGCGCTCTGGTCCCTGACCTCATTCACTCTTCTGCTACACTACTCCATGGGAATGGTTCTTAAAAGGGCCACTTGGCCTCTTGCCTTGACACTTCTCAATGATATTTAACACAGGGGTAACCACTCTACTTCTTGAGATGCATTATTTTTGATTTTTGACATATTATCCCTTCTAGTTTTTCTCCTACCCTAATGATTGCTCTTTCAACTTCCCTTGCTGGCCTCTCCTATTTATCAGCCCTTTAAATGTTTAAGTGCCACAGAGTCAAAATTTTGCTTCTCCATTGAAACTCCCTCCAAACTTGACCTATTCAGTCCTCTGGATTTAAATAATAGAAAATACTACTGACTCCCAACTGTTTATATCCAGCACTGACCTCTCTGAGTTTCAAACTTGTGTACCATTCGTGTGTCTATGACATTTTACTAGGATATCTAGCAGGTGTCTCAAATTTAACATGTTTAAAAAAGAATACCCACTTTCTGCCCTTACCTCCTCCCAAGCCCCACAACCTGCTTCTTATCTTATTTGCTTCTCAATAAATGATACCACTGGCTACTAAGTTGCTTAGGCCAAAACTTAATCATAATTCTTAGTTTCTTACTTTTCCTAAAACTCTATTTAGGCTTTTTCAACTATTGTTCTGAGAGAGAACTCAGCCCTGCTGATCTAAGACTGGATTAACTCCCCTCCTATGCATCTAGAAGAGAATAGCACATCCTTAAGAGAACTAAGAAAGATGGAAACCTCAGTCAGAAAGGCTGCTGGCCTGTGAGTAAGTCTTCTATCCACTATTATAACTCCAGAAAATGCCATCATATTTCACACAAGATAATGTAATAGGCTGTTCCTGGTCTCACAACTCCTGTCCTCAACCCTTTTCAGACCCTTCTCCACACAACAAGCAAAGTCATTTTATAAAGTGTAAATCAGATTATAAACATCCCCTATTTTTATTCTCCAGAGGCTTCCTCCTTACATCATAAAACTTGAACTCCTTTTGGAGGTTTTACAAGACTCTGCCTGATCTAAATTCTGCCTACCTCTCTCTGACTTCATCTCCTGCTAGTCTCCTCTCTCTGCTTTCGTTGCTATACTGGTTTTCCTTCAATCCTTCAAATACGCAAAATAAATACTGTGTCAGTGACTCTGCATTTTCCGTTCTGTTTACCCAGAACACTGCTTGCCTTAGATCTCTAAATAGCTGCCACCTTCCTAACCTTCAGGTCTCAGGTCAAGGGCTGCCTCCTCACAGAGACTTTCTCTGACTACCCCAATAGAACATGTCTCATATGCTCCTCCCATCCCACTCCTCGGTTGTTTCCTTCACAGCACCTTTTACCCACTGAAATGATCTTGATTTGTTTACACATTTTAATGTCTGATTCTCATTACTAGAATACAAGATCTATGATAGTAAGAATTTTGTCGTGTTCATTGCCAAATACAGAGTAAGCAATCAAGAAATGTTAGCTCTACTATATAGTAAAAATATACGGAATCAATTTTGGATGAGGAAAAAAGTCACATGTATTTGTAGTCTTAATTCACTGGAATAGAGGTATTTAAATATTATTCTTTTGAAAAAAACAGTCATCTAGTTTCCCAAATAACATGTGGAGAAATGACACTAGGAACATATTACTTACAGTTTCGTATGTAACAACTGGCAACTGATGATTTTGCCAGGAGTTCCATTCCCAAATCCTGTAATCTGCCAGAGTTTTCAGTTCCACATGCAGCCAGAGCTGCCTGGTCAGTAGAAAAAAGGCTTGTCTGTATGTCTCCAGAAGCGGCAATGCTGCTTTTTATTTCTGAAAGTGTATTCTTTACATCAGTTTTCATACATCGAACTTCGGCCATTTGAGTTTTGAGTCTTTTTAACATCTTTAAATCAGAGGGCACTCGCCACATTGCCTGCTGCTTCCTTTGGTCTTTATCTTTTCGAGAATATGATGCTTCGGAGAAATTGACAAGTCATGTTAACAAACGTTAATATTCATGAAATCATTTGTATACGAATATATGCAAATTTGATGTGTAAAATAAGCTAGGGTGCTTTACTTGATATCAACAATAAAACATGCACTAAATTCCGTTGATGAAAATAAAGAATCTTAACTTATTCACACCTTCAGTTAGAATCTGAGTCACATCATACTCAAATTTGAATTACACATTTAATTCTAAAAGTTTAAAAGCTGCCCTACTGCCTTGTGCTTTCTTCTTTAAACTTCTCCACTTTTCTAAAACTTTCTGCAGAGCTTTTATTATGTTTATAATTGAAAAAAACGACAAAGAAAATCTAGAAGCCAAATACTTTGTCAAATCTGCCATATATAACATTATATTAAAAATATGTATTGCTGGCCAGGCACAGTGGCTTACGCCTGTAATCCCAGCACTTCAGGAGGCTGAGGTGAGAGAATTGCTTGAGGCCAGAAGTTCAACGTCAGCCTGGGGAGCATATGACACCCTATCTGTACAAAAAAAATTTTTTTGTTAGCTAGGCTTGGTAATACCCTGACTGAACTTCCATTTCTGATAATTTTCTCAGAATTGTCAGTTTTCTGAAATACAGTCTGAATCTAACCACCTCTAAAATAAAACAATGGCTCTCCATGCCTACTATGAATAAATTCCTCTGGCTAGCATGCAAGTCCTTTCATAGAATGGACCCAACACGACTTTCTAGTTCTACTTACCACTATATGTACCTTAAAATCTGGTTCAACTAGATTACCTGATACCTTTTAATACTCCTTTACATGGTTAAGAACATGAATTTGAAGTTAATCTGACAAATGTTCACTAAATACGTGTTGAAATAAACACACAGAAAAAAATAAACATCAAAACCTAAGCAGGCCAGGTGCAGTGGCTCACACCTGTAATCCCAGCACACTCCGGGAGGCCGAGGCAGGTGGATCACTTGAGCTCAGGAGTTTTGAGAAAAGCCTGGCCAACATCGTGAAACCTGTCTCTACAAAAAATTAGCTGGGATTACAGGGATTCACGCCTATAATCCCAGCTACTCAGGTGGCTGAGGTATAAGAATCACCTGAACCCATGAAACAGAGGTTGCAGTGAGCTGAAATCCCGCCATTGCACTCCAGCCTGGGCAACAGAGTGAGACTCTGTCTCAAAAACAACAACAACAACAACAACAACAACAACAAAAGCAAACAAACAAAAAAGGACCCAAGCAAGCCTTTTCAATAAAAAGAAAGTCATTATCTTTCTGCACACTAGCTTACCAACATCCCTTCGCTGAAAGGTATTTTCATTTGGCTTCCATGAGTGTTTCTCTTGGTTTTTCTCCTTTCTAAAAGCTCTTTATCTGGCCCATCTTCCTCACACTCACTAAAAACAGATGTTCATCAGGATTATGTTCCTGGCTCTCTTCTTTTAAAATATTCTCAAAATTCTTTTGCAATCTCACACCCTTGGTTTTAATTATCCAGTATCACCTCCAGAAGAATAACTGTCTGTATTCCAGTTTTTTGTTTGTTTGTTTTTTGAGACAGAGTTTCACTCTTGTTGCCCAAGCTGGAGTGCAATGGTGCAATCTCGGCTTACTGCAACCTCCGACTCCCAGGTTCAAGCCATTTTCCTGCCTCAGCCTCCTAAGTAGCTGGGATTACAGGCACCTGCCACAATGGTGGGCTAATTTTTTGTATTTTTAGTAGAGACAGGGTTTCACCATGTTGGCCAGGCTGGTCTCGAACTCCTGACCTCAGGTGATCCACCAGCCTCAGCCTCCCAAAGTGCTGAGACTACAGGCGTGAGCCACTGCACCCAGCTCCAGTTCTTAATTTTTAGCTGTCTACTGGTCCTCTCTAATTTGATGTCACACTGTTATGCCCAACTCAAGATGTTTAAATCAAAAACTTGCTTTTTCTTTCTACTATTTTCCCCACCCTCATTATCATCAGCATTTTATCTATATTTGAAATGCAGATAATCTCATTTGTATTATTTTTACACAGAAAACTAGTTTTTTGTTTTTTTTTTTTTTTTGGAGACGGAGCCTATATCTGTTGCCCAGGCCGGAGTGCAGTGGTGCGATCTCGACTCACTGCAACCTCCGCCTCCCGGGTTCACTCCATTCTCCTGCTGAGTAGCTGGGACTACAGGCGCCTGCCACAATACCCAGCCAATTTTCTGTGTCCTTGGTAGAGATGGGGTTTCACTGGGTTAGCCAGGATGGTCTTGATCTCCTGATCTCGTGATCCGCCCGCCTCGGCCCCCCAAAGTGCTGGGATTACAGGTGTGAGCCACTGCGCCCGGCCAAAAATTAGTTTTAAACAGAAATCTTACTGTTTAGTTTGCATTTTTCCCAATGAGACTGAATATTTTCAAAAACACGATTTTACCTGTCTATAAAATATACCATTGTATGGTTATGCTGTAATTTATTCAGCTATAACTGTATTGTTGAATATTTTTAAACATCTGATTGTTTTCTCTTTGGAATATACTCCTCAAAGTTAAATTCCAGGTTTAAAGGATATAGATATTTTAAAACTACTGCAAAATTGTCCTTCAAAAAGGTTAAACCAACTTACATATCCACCTATGGAATCAGAACCTGTCTGTTTCACTGGGCCTTTGCAAACACTACTTGTCATTTAAGTAAAACTTTATATAAAGCATACTTGGCGCACACGTAAAAGGCAACTATTTCATAACCTGAAGACAGTCTTTTAAACTGAGGATCCAGACTTTCAGGAAGTATATCTGGCTCCTAGGAATGAAGAAGCCTAAATAATCTGGACTCCATGTCTCTACACCAGTAGAGGAGCTCTATTTCTCTGTTACTTACACAGAGGTTCTGCCTTGGACTTTGATTGAAAAATGAGTTCTCTTGCCTTAAAACTGCATCAAAATCAGAGTTCTAAATCATTGATTTGATGTATATAATACTATTGTTTAAGAAGGTAGAAAAATATTTGTCATATATTTTTGAATATACTGAATATACTTTAGAAAGCATTCCAACAAAAATGGTTTTTAAAATGTAGTTTTTAAAGGCAAATCCTTAGTTGTCCAAAATGACTCTATCCCTGAGTTTTAAAAAGCCCATGTTTGACTATACAAATCTCCATTTTATTATAGTAAATGTAATTTCCATTTAACAAATAACCTTTGCACAGAAAGCATTGCTGCCAACTGGTGTACATTTTTAGGCTATTGAACATTGAAGAATGAGTAAGTCACTTTTTCTATGTTCAATTTAGATACAGTTCCACTTGGAAGTAAGGGAATTCATGAAGCCTGACCAAAAAAAGTCCATTCACAAAGAAGATAACTGTATTTCATATGGATCAAACTATCAGGCAAAATCTGAGTAGCAAAATCATAAAAAACCTTCTTGTGGGCATTTTTACTTTGTTTTTGCACAAATCACCTTTGAACAGTAATTTAAAAATTAATTTAGTTGATATAAATATCATTTTTAGGGTATACAATGAAAAACACAGAAATATACCATGTTCCACACATAGCTGAAATACTTAAATGAAAATCCAAGAGTTCTTTCAGACAGCCACAGAAAAAAAGGAAATTATCACTGGTATTATTTTACCTGTGGGCTGCAGAAGTGAAGCAGGTGGGCGAGGTTGTAAGCCCCACAAATTTTCTATACTGCTCCGGTCCTTAAGGTCCAACAAATGTATTAAAATTAATGGATCAATGTCTAGTAAACTACTGGTAGCAGCAGAGCATAAATGTGTTCTTCTTGATATTCTACTACTGGAACCCACATAGCCATGGTTACTACCTGCAAAAGAGGTGTAGAAAATGTATGATATACGTATCTGCACAAATTTAGCTATATTTAAATGAAAAAATGAACTGGTTAACATTATATGAATACTTGTCTATGGACCTATCTCTTAGGAGTTCAGGTTCATGATAAGAAGCAGAAAGAAGGAACCAGATGGCCAGAGAGTTGTACACTAGCACAGTGATTGAGTGGTGGCCTCATTAGTACTTAGAACTCAGAAGCAAGCATCAACCCCATCCTGAGCCCTAGAAAAAAAAAGATGACAATGTGTACAATGTGCACAATCGGAGGGATGAGGGGTGAGGGTGAGGAGGAGATTATATCCCGTGACCACCTGGTTTTAGACGAAAGACGACAAATTCCCATAGTATAACAGATTACAGAGTATTAGACACCAAAATAGGAATCTCATCCAAGTCTCTGGACAGCAAAATGTACAGGTCATGACGGTTTGGTAGACTTTTTCTACTTTGATTAAATAATGGGGTACAATTTGAAGTTTTCGGACTGTCATGTTAATGACTGATGCATATTACAGACATCTGTAAGCAGATATTATGCCTATACCCCTATACTGGACTATGCTCTTTAAGCCAAGAAAAGCATCTGACTTTTCTCTAGCACCTAGTTATAATGCATAGCAAATACCAGGTATGGAAATGTTGCTTAAAACTGACCTTCTTCAATAAAGCTGTTTAAATATATTCTAACGAGAACATTTTTAAAAAATGCTACATGCAGGAAAGTAGATAATATAAAATATTAAAAAGTCAGGTTCTGACTACTCATGAGTATTTCAGAGAGATCCAGAAGGATATAACTTAGGAGGAAAGCTCCATTATTCAGAAGCTTCAAGCCAATTAATAATTTATGCTTTTCACATCCTCATGTTCTCACTGTCTCCCACTTCTATCTCCTCTTCTAAGGATTATTATCTCACTGACAGTTTTTCTTCCCAGCCTCCGTAAACACTGCAATTCCTATTAAATAACAGAAAACGATTTCCCCTTCACATTGAACAAAAACAAAAACAAAACACTTCATTTTTTTTTTGAGATACAGTCTCACTGTTGCCCAGGTTGGAGTGCAGTGGCCCGATCTCCGCTCACAGCAACCTCCGCCTCCCGGGTTCAAGCGATTCTCCTGCCTCAGACTCCCGTGGCGGAGACTACAGACATGCACCACCACACCCGGCTAATTTTTGTATTTTCAGTAGAGACAGGGTTTCATGGATGGTCTGGATCTCCTGACCTAGTGATCCACCCGCCTCAGCCTCCCAAAGTGCTGGGATTACAGGCGTGAGTCACCGCACCCAGCTGAAAACTGTTTTTACCTCTTTTCTTTTACTAAGGAATTCCCAAATTGGGTTGTATGTCAGTCACCTGAAGGAGTTTTTAAAATTACATCCTAGATCTACCGAATAAGAATACTGGGGGTAAGAGGCTGGGTGCAATGGCTCACGCCTGTTATCCCAGCACTTTGGGAGGCCGAGGTGTGTGGATCACCTGAGGTCAGGAGTTCGAGACCAGCCTTGCCAACATGGAGAAACCCCATCTCCACTAAAAGTACAAAAAAATAGCCAGGTGTGGTGGCAGGCACCTGTAATCCCAGCTACTCAGGAGGCTGAGGCAGGAGAATTGCTTGAACCTGAGAGGCAGAGGTTACAGTGAGCCAAGATCACACCACTGCACTCTAATGTGAGTGACAGAGTGAGGCTCCATCTCAAAAAAAAAAAAAAGGATACGGGGGTGAGATCCAGGACTTATTCCCAAAAAGCTAGTCAGACTATTCTTACGTATAGCAAGCCCAGTAGCCCAGTGAATGGAGTTTACCGCCCTAATATCTGGTTCTCCTTTAAAAACAGAAGTTGCTCATTCTTCCATGTTAAATGCACTTACAGTAGAGAAAGCAGTGTCTCCTGTTTCTCACTGCTTTTTCAGGCCATTATTCTCACGACTGAACAATAACTTTTTTTTTCCCCCTGTGGGTATGACCTTTGGCTACTCCCCTTTCAAATGTTCCCACCTTTCTTTTCTTTTTTTTTTTTTTTTTTGAGACAGTCTCGCCTCCCAGATTCAAGTGATTCTCCTGTCTCAGCCTCCCTCGTAGCTGGGATTACAGGCATGCGGCACCACGCCTGGCTAATTTTGTATTTTTAGTAGAGACGGTGGTTTCTCCATGTTGGTCAGGCTGGTCTTAGAACTCCCGACCTCAGGTGATCAGCCCGCCTTGGCCTCCCAAAGTGCTGGGATTACAGGGAGGAGCCAGTGTGCCCGGCCTATGTTCCCACCTTTCTACCCACTATCAAATTTCCCCACAGGCATCAAAGACTGGGTTGGCATCGATTTCAGTTTCTCTCTTTCCAAGCTATTCTGTGTGTCTCATATATAAATGTACAGCCCAATGAATACTCATAAAGTGATCACACCCAGATGAAGAAATAGATCATCAGTACCCCAGAACCCCCTCCTATGCCTACTAAAATTGCTCACTACTCTTACTCTACAAAAGTAATCTTCATTCTAACTTAATTTACAGATTGGTTTTGCCTGTTTGTATTTATGTAAAAGTAACAGAGTATGCTCTTATGCTCTTCTTCTTTGGTCAACATTATTCATGAGATTCATCTATATGGCTGTATATAGGAGTAGCTTATTCATTTTCTTTAAAAAAAAATTTTTTTTTAATATTCTTTTTAAACATTTTTCTCTTTTTTTTTTTTTTTTTTTTTGAGACAGAGTCTTGCTTTGTCACTCAGGCTGGAATACAGTAGTGCAATCTTGGCTCACCACAACTTCCACCTCCCAGGTTCAAATGATTCTTATGCCTCAGCCTCCCGAGTAGCTGGGATTACAGGCATGCGTCATTTCACCCAGCTAATTTTTTCTATTTTTAGTAGAAATCAGGTTTTGCCATATTGGCCAGGCTGGTCTTGAACTCCTGGCCTCAAGTGACCCACATGACTCAGCCTCCCAAAGTGCTGGGATTACAGGCATGAGCCACTGCCTCATCTTCATTATTACTGTGCAGCATCAGTTTATGAATATATCCAATTTATTTCTCTATTCTATTAGAAAACAATTTGGGTTGCTTCTAGCTTTTGGCTATTAAGAATAAAGCTATGCAGCCAGGCACAGTGGCTCACGCCTGTAATCCCAGCACTTTCAGAGGCCGAGGCAGGTGGATCACGAGGTCAGGAGTTCAAGACCAGCCTGGCCACGATGGTGAAACCCCATCTCTACTAAAAATACAAAAATTAGCCAGCCGTGGTGGAGGGCGCCTGTAATCCCAGTTACTTGGGAGGCTGGGGTAGAACTGCTTGAACCCGGGAGCAGAGGTTGCAGTGAGCTGAGATCATGCCACTGCATTCTAGCTTGGGCGACAGAGTGAGATTCAAAAAAAAAAAAAAAACAACTATGCTTCTGAAGTTCACATAGGAAAAAAAAAAACCTCATAAAAAGACAAACGGATCAGTGACAGGTTCTTCTCCATTTGTGCCAAGCGATATGAATCTTGCTAAAATGTCACACTGATATACTTGAGTTCATTACAGCATACTGCCTGTATACATTATCATGACACTCAAGGCCCTATTACAGTCTAGTCCTCAACTACCTTTCCAGAATATTCTACATTTTCACATCCTTTATTTTGTTATAAATTACATACTGATATTTACAATCACAAAATCTTGTAATGATCAGTGCTGGATTTTCATTTAAAAATTATGCTCATTCATTTTTCTAACATCTGTGGGCCAGGTGCAATAGCTCACGCCTGTAATCCCAACACTTTGGGAGGCTGAGGCAGGAGGATTGAGGCCAGAAGTTGGAGACCAGCCAGGGCAAGAGAGAAAGACTCCGTCTCTACAAAAAATAATTAGTTGGGTGTGGTGGCATCTGCAGACGTCTTCTTATGAGAACTGCTTTTAGTTTATTCAGTTATTTGAATTTAAGTGAAAGATAATTTATGTTGGCCAGGCGCGGTGGCTCAAGCCTGTAATCCCAGCACTTTGGGAGGCCAAGACGGGCGGATCATGAGGTCAGGAGATCGAGACCATCCTGGCTAACATGGTGAAACCCCGTCTCTACTAAAAAAAATACAAAAAACTAGCCGGGCATGATGGCGGGCGCCTGTAGTCCCAGCTACTTGGGAGGCTGAGGCAGGAGAATGGCGTAAACCCAGGAGGCGGAGCTTGCAGTGAGCTGAGATCAGGCCACTGCACTCCAGCCTGGGCAACAGAGCGAGACTCTGTCTCAAAAAAAAAAAAAAAAAAAATGTATGTCAAAAAACATTTGTTCTGAAAAGGTTGTAAATATCATTCTAATCCAGATTATTGCCTCACTGAATCCAGTGAGTAGGAAAAATCCAGTTTGTATTTGCTGGTTGTGCACGTGTGTGTGTGTGTGTTAAGAGACAGGGTCTTGCTCTGTCACCCACACTGGAGTACGGTGGCACAATCATGGCTCACTGTACCCTCGAACTCCTAGGCTCAAGCGATCCTCCTGCCAGTCTCCCAAGTAGCCAGGACTACAGCCACCTGAGTCAATAAATATTTCTTGTTTCAAGCTATCTCCTTATTTAATATGGTCTATAAAATGAGATTATTAAGTAAACATTTAACTTTATACCTAGCTTTTATATAAGCCCAACCACCTCCTTTTTAACGCATAACATAACATCGTAATTCTCTAGATGACATAACTTTTTAGACAATTGTATAGTTCTAAAACATTAACCAGGCCTGGCACAGTGGCTCACATCTGTAATCCCAGCGCTTTGGGAGGCAGAGGTGGGTGGATCACTTGAGGTCAGGAGTTTGAGACCAGCTGGCCAGCATGGTGAAACCCCATCTCTACTAAAAATACAAAAAAGCCGGGAGGGAATGGTGATGCATGCCTGTAGTCCCAGCTATCTGGTAGGCTGAGGTAGGAGAATGGCCTGAACCCAGGAGGCAGAGGTTGCAGTGAGCTGAGATCGTGCCACTGCACTCCACCCTGGGCAACAGAGCAAGACTCCGTCTCAAAAAACAAAAAACAAAAAACACATAAACCATTCAAGGCTTGAAATGGACCTTCATAATAAGCATATAACAAAAAAGCAGGCCGGGCACGGTGGCTCAAGCCTGTAATCCCAGCACTTTGGGAGGCCGAGACGGGCGGATCACGAGGTCAGGAGATCGAGACCATCCTGGCTAACACGGTGAAACCCCGTCTCTACTAAAAAAATACAAAAAACTAGCCAGGAGAGGTGACGGGTGCCTGTAGTCCCAGCTACTCGGGAGGCTGAGGCAGGAAAATGGCATAAACCCGGGAGGCGGAGCTTGCAGTGAGCTGAGATCAGGCCACTGCATTCCAGCCTGGGCGACAGAGCGAGATTCCGTCTCAAAAAAAACCAAAACTAAAACCAAAAAAAAACCAAAAAAGCATTTCCACACTCTGCCCACTGTCACCCCGATCTAGCTTTTTCATTGCCTTGGTTTAAAAAGCTTTTTACTGGCCAGGCGTGGTGGCTCACGCCTGTAATCCCAGTACTTTGGAAGGTCAAGGAGGGCAGATCACGAGGTCAGGAGATCAAGACTATCCTGGCTAACACAGTGAAACCCCGTCTCTGCTAAAAATACAAAAAATTAGCTAGGCGTCGTGGCGTGCGCCTATAGTCCCAGCTACTCGGGAGGCTGAGGCAGCAGAATGGTGTGAACCCAGGAGGCAGAGCTTGCAGTGAGCCAAGATCATGCCACTGCACTCCAGCCTAGGCTACGGAGCGAGACGCCATCTCAAAAGAAAAAAAAAGCTTTTATTTTAGTATAGTTTTAGGTTTACAGGAAAGATAAAAATACAGACAGTTCCTATAAAACCCAGACCCAATTTCCCCAATGTTAATACCTTTCATTACTATGGTATATTTGTCACAATTAATGAACCAATACTGATATATTATTAACTAAATCCTATTGAGATTTTAGTAGTTTTCCCCTAATGTTCTTTTTCTGTTCAGAGTCTCACCTAGAGTATTGAAATACATTTAGTTGCTCCTGTCTTTTTAGACTCTTCTGGTCTATGACAGTCTCTCAGATTTTCTTTATATCTGAAAAGTATGTCAAATATTTTGTAGAATGTTCCTCAATTAAGGGTATGACTTTTTCCCTCATGATTAGATTGTCTGTGGGTTTTTAGAGAGGGAAGATACTACAGATATAAAGTACCATTCTCAACATATCAACATGACTTATCACTTAAAATACTATCAACATGCTATCAACATGACCTATCACTTACAATACTAAATTTAATCACCTGGGTAGGTAATGTTTGCCAAGTTTCTCTACTTTGAAGTTGTTTCCCCCTTTTGAAACTGTACTCTTCAGAAGCAAGTAACTAAGCATAGCCTACAGTTAAGGAGTAGAAGTTATATTTCATCTCCTTGAGGAGGGAGTATTTAAATAATTTGGAATTCTTTTGTATGTATACTGTCATATTCTAGCTAATTGTTCATAAATCCACTCACCTTTATGTTATAAATTACTTAGTGTTGTATTTTCCAGGTAGGCATGATATTTAACAAATTTGTGCCAAATATATAAATTTCCCAAAGCATATAATAAAAATAAACTGGTTCATTATTATGTCTTCAACATCTAGAATTCAGTGCCTGAATTATTAAAGAACATTCAGAATTATAACACAGGTTCCATAAGAACAGGAATATCTTGTTATTCAATATTGTATCTCTAGATAGTAAAACTGTACACAGTTCAAGTGCTCAGTAAATATTTTATGAATATATAATTCAAAAATGTAAACTCTTCTTTACCCTAAGTGTATATAAATGTTATATACAAG
The DNA here is from genome assembly GCF_049350105.2 of Macaca mulatta. Taxonomy (NCBI): domain Eukaryota; kingdom Metazoa; phylum Chordata; class Mammalia; order Primates; family Cercopithecidae; genus Macaca; species Macaca mulatta. The sequence goes on along the minus strand of NC_133421.1, from coordinate 50,941,420 downwards.
AATTTCCCTACCACACAGTTTAAGAGAGGAAAGAATGGACCTAACTAAAAGAAAACACACAAAGCTGAAAAGTCAGTCAGTCAGTAAGACTTAATGCTATGCCAGACAGGGATTAAGTCACATGCTCCCTATACTTAAAAATAAACTACATTCTAACTCCAAACAGGGTTTCTTCTTTTTTCTAGAAGCTAAGCAAGCACTGGCCTCAAGATAAGCAATATTGAAACAATTGTAACTTACTGACTGCCAGATGCTGACTGACTCACTCCCCGTTCTACAAGCCATAACTACAGAGCTTTCATTGGACAAAAGACTGATTTCAGTAACTTTCTCCTGTTAAGAGTCCCCAACCATGGACTGGTTCTGGCCCGTATACAGAGGTTGAGCATTGAGTCGTTGTGTCGTTGGTTTTACCTTTGTGTCGTTGGTTTTACCTTTTGACAACAGGGCCTAATTGTAATGCATTTAAATGTTCAATCCCCAGTCCAAAGTAAACATGAAATGCATGTAACATGCATGTTTGTCTACTATGCATGCATGTGTTCCCCTCTTCATGATATTCACAGCTCCTCCTATACCCTGTTGAATCCATTTAGTTGTACTTGGACAACTTATTCATTATCAATTCCTATGTTACCCTTCCCTCCTGCAAAGTGCCTGCTTTTAGTCTTTACCAGAGGCTATACTTCACAGCTTGTCAGGATGGCCAGTCTTTATAAGAATTAAAGCTTTCTCTCTAAATTTGTAGATCTTGTGATTCTTTGAAGTTCCTCCTGACTAAAGAATGACACAGAGGAATGAGAGAAGTAAGACTAAGGAAACAAACAGGAATCCAGACATAAAGGAATTTATGTGCCATGTTAACAAGTTTGGACTTTATCCTATAATAAATATAATCCTTAAAGAGTTTTTAAGTAGAGAAATAACATGATTAGATATTATTTTTCATTATTTTTATTTCTTTTTTTGAGACAGGGTCTCACTTTGTTGCCTAGGCTGGAGTACAGTGGTGCTATCTCAGCTTACTGCAGGCTCCGCTTTCTGGCTCAGGTGATCCTCCCACCTCAGCCACCCAAATAGCTGGGACCACAGGCAGCAATTTTGCCACCACATCTGGCTAACTTTTTTTGTATTTTTTGTAGAGACAGGGTTTCACCACGTTGCCCAGGCTGGTCTCAAACTCCTGGACTCAAGCAATGCACCCACATCAGCCTCCCAAAGTGCTGAGATTACAGGTGTGAGTCACCAAGTCTGGCAGAGAAGTAACACGATTAGATATTAATCAGAAAGAAAAAAACACCCTCATTCTGAATCCATGCTGTAAAAATGGATTCATGCTGTAAAAATGGAGGGGAACAATAATAAATACAAAGAACCCAGGTGAAAGGCTGTTGTGAAAGACAGAGGCCTAGACTAGGAATGGCAAAGGAGTGGGAGTATCAAATGAATTTACGCACGATTTAGGAGACAGAACCAACAGATCTTGGTAATACACTAAAGGTAAACTTTTAGGGAGAGGAAGAAGTAAAGAATGTATAGCACTATCAATCAGGGTAGCTACTGCTGACAGGCAAGCTGGCAGATGAAAAGACAGTAATTTGTGTTTGGGAGGTGCTGAGTCACACCAAGATAAGGGTTTGGAAATTACTGGAAAGTCAAAGGCTAAAGAAAGAACTTGAAGAGTAATCAGTATATAGATAGTAACTGAAATACAGGTGTGGATACGATTACCCAGGATTAAAGTCAGGAGTAGAAAGAATATAGGGCTTAGGTTGGAGTTGAAATGGTGAGGACTAGTATTTAGAAGTCTTTAGTTATCCAAGCATATTAAGAGTATGCCAGTGTTGGCCAGGCGCAGTGGCTCACGCCTGTAATCCCAGCACTTTGGGAGGCCAAGGCAGGCGGATCATGAGGTCAGGAGATCGAGACCATCCTGGCTAACACAGTGAAACCCCATCTTCACCAAAAATACAAAAAGTTCTCCGGGCGTGGTGGCGGGTGCCTGTAGTCCTAGCTACTCCGGAGGCTGAGGCAGGAGAACAGCGTGAGCCTGGGAGGCGGAGCTTGCAGTGAGCCGAGATCACACCACTGTACTCCAGCCTGGGCAACAGAGCGAGACTCCGTCTCAAAAAAAAAAAAAAAAAAAAAAAGAAGAATATGCCAGTGTTCACACTGAGGAGAACATGGGTAAAACAGAAACAGTAGAAAGCTAACTTTTAATTACTCTAGCCAAGATTCACTACTTAATTAAATAGATCCGAGAACACACAAAAAAAGTACTCATTATATAAGTCAGTTCTTCCCAGGAGAAGCAGTGTAGTTTGGGAGAAAAATGCTGGGTCCACAAACCCAGGACAATCTGGAGTTCTAGTCTGGTTGTACTAACAACCAGCTATATGACCAGGCAACTAAAAACCATAAAATGAGCTCTTTAAGATCCTTTGTAAGTCTAAGAGTCAATTATTCCATTGAGATCATTCTATAGTCCAGGAAGATATACAAATAAGACTTTATATCAGAAAACAGTATAAAATATAAGCATGGGATACAGACAAAACTGGGGATTCAGTTACTCTCATTTACTAAATTGCTAAAAGTTGGCAAGTTGCTGTAATTTCTCTATCCATCGGTGAATGTACCACCAGAATTTTATTAATATAAGGCATATAAAGTGCTTCTCACAGTGCCTGGTACATAAGAACATTTTTTAAATGGTAGCTATTATTATTAAGTATCTTTAGTAATGAACTCTAAAAAATCCGTATTACAAGATGTAGCACTTCCAACACCATGAACCATGTACAAGCAGTGGCTACCACCTATTTAAAATATAATACGGTCAGAGAAGAGCAGGGAGAAAATAGAATGGCTTGGAGGCAGTGGGTGACCTCATTACCTGCAGGTCCTGCAGCTGCATCTTCCATGAGTTCTCCCTCTTCTAATTCCATGTTGTTATATTCCACATCATTTTCTCCAGACCTAAGAATATGCAAAACCCATCATTCATATAGAGCGATACAATAAACATTTTTCACACCTCAACAAATTTTATGATATGCAGATTTTTCTGTGAAATAAGATATTTCTAAATACAAAAAGAAGAAAGATTTTTTGTCACTATCCAAATTTAAGTAGTGGTAATGTTATTGTTTAAACAACCTTCAAAAAATATCGGCCAGGCACGGTGGCTCACGCCTACAATCCCAGCACTTTGGGAGGCTGAGGCGGGCGGATCACAAGGTCAGGAGATTGAGACCATCCTGGCTAACACAGTGAAATTCCCGTCTCTGCTAAAAATACTAAAAATTAGCTGGGCTTGGTGGCGGACACCTGTAGTCCCACCTACTCAGGAGGCTGAATCAGGAGAATGGCGTGAACCCAGGAGGCAGAGCTTGCAGTGAGCCAAGATTGCGCCACTGCACTCCAGCCTGGGGGACAGAGCGAGACTCCATCTCAAAAAAAAAAAAGAAAAAAAAAAAAATCAGCCATTTCTTCTTACAAAGCTAAGAAAAAAAAGGAATTAAAAAATATATATATCAGGCCGGGCGCGGTGGCTCACACCTGAAATCCCAGCACTTTGGGAGGCTAAGGTGGGCGGATCACCTGAGGTCAGGATTTCGAGACCAGCCTGGCCAACATGGCAAAACCCTGTCTCTCCTAAAAATACAAAAATTAGCTGGGTGTTGTGGTGGGTGCCTGTAATCCCAGCTCCTCAGGAGCCTGAGGCAGGAGAATCGGTTGAACCTGGGAGGTGGAGGTTGCAGTGAGCCCAAGATTGCACTACCGCACTCCAGCCTGGGCAACAGAGCGAGACTCTGTCTCAAGAAGGACAGGACAGGACAAGACAGGAAAGGAAAAGAAGATTAAAACAAAAAGAACTGTGTCAGGCAAAAAAAAAAAAAAGAAATAAATGAAACACTAATAAATCTAAGAACCACTGTTAGAAGAAATTCCAGCTTCTGAGAACTGGTAGCTTAATGGTAATAAATTAGGCTTAAAATATTACAATTTAATATCCAAAAAAAAAAGGCCCAAATTACTGTTTATGACTAAATACTATTTTTCCAAAAATAAAATTTCAGAAAAGAGGGTACTGACTAGGCCATACAAAGTCTCTCATATTAAAAAACACTCACTATTACTTTATTTTAAACAACAAAGTACTATTTGAAACAGTACCAATCAATGATAGTCTTGGATATTTAAGGAAATCTCAAGATAAGCATCCAGCTTGACAATGTAAGGAGCTCTGCAGATCTGCTCGTTAGTCAAACTGGTGACAATTATTTTAAAAACAACCACTTAACGACTCTGGAAATGGTCCCAAGGGTATACAGCAAATGAAGAAACATCTACTTAAAAAAATCTATAAAACCTGGGTAAGACAAGTGGGTATCCGCAGGATTTGAACCAAGACCACTCCGCTTCCTAACTTGGCGTTACAGAAATTCCACTCCAGATTGGTGCAATGAAGAACATAGGCCTCCCACTTCCCAAGCTTCCAAGAGGAGGGCTATATTCCTAGGAGTGGCAAGATATCTCCATTTCTCATTCTGCCCCCAGCTACCTATTGCTGATGCTATAGTACAGGCACACACCGCCAAGACATGGAGACTCCCTTCTGCTGAGACCCACTTGTGGAATAGAGGCTCTACTTGGATGCAGCATGATGAGAATACTGGGGCCCAGATCATCCCTGTCCCAGCTTATTCATAAGGTGGAGGTCCCAAGCCTGAAAAGGAAAGAACTAAGGCTACTGTCCCCAACATCCAGTTAACTCAGCTTCTAAAGTAAGGGAGGTATACTTTTATCCTCACTGCAACTTCAAAGCTTTGGCTCAGAGATTTTGCCTACAGGGAGAAGCAGAGACACATACAACACTCAGAGAAACATACAACACTATTAACAGCATCAACAAAATACAGTTGGCCTTCTATATCTGTGGGCTCTGCATCTGCACATTCAACCAACTGTGGATCAAAAATATTTTTTAAGGCCTGGTGCGGTGGTTCATGCCTGTAATCTCAGCACTTGGGGAAGCCGAGGCTGGAGGACTGCTTGAGCCTAGGAGTTCGGGGCCAGCCTAGAACAACATAGTAAGGCCATAGTGAGACCCCATCTCTACAAAAAATTTAAAAATTAGCCAGGTGTGTTGGCAAGCACCTGTAGTCCTAGCTACTTGGAAAACCAAGGTGGGAGGATCACTTGAGCCCAGGAGGTCGAGGTTGCAGTGAGCTGTGATCACAACACCACTGCACTCCAGCTTGGGTGACAGGCCAAGACCCTGTCTCAAAAAATAAAGTTGGCCGGGTGCAGGGGCTCACGCCTGTAATCCCAGCACTTTGGGAGGCCGAGGCAGGTGGATCACCTGAGACCAGGAGTTTGAAACCAGCTTGGCCAACATGGCAAAACCCTGTCTCTACTAAAAATACAAAAAATTAGTCAGGCATGGTGGCAGGTGTGTATAATCCCAGCTACTCAGCAGACTGAGGCAGGAAAACCGCTTGAACCCGGGAGGTGGAGGCTGCAGTGAGCTGAGATTGTGCCATTGCGTTCCAGCCTGGGCGACAAGAGCGAAACTCCATCTCAAAAAAAATAAATAAAACAAAACAAAATAAAGCCATGCACAGACTTTTTCCCCTTGTCATTATTCTGTATACTATAGAGCATAACAACATAGCATTTACATTGTATTAGGTATTATAAGTAATCTAGAAATGATTTAAAGTATAGGGGAGGATGTGTATAGGTTATATGCAACTACTCTGCCATTTTATATAAGAGACTTGAGCATCCTCAGATTTTAGTATCCAAGGAGGGGTCCTAGAACCAATACCACAAGGATACTGAGGGACAACTGTACTAGCAAACAGAATCCAGCAACATATAAAAAGAATCATGAGCCAAGCGTGATGATGCACACCAGTAGTCCTAGCTACTAGGAAGGCTGAAGCAGGTGGATCACTTGAGGCCAGAGTTCAAAGTTACGGGGAGCTATAATCATGCCACAGTACTCCAGCCCGGCCACAAAGCAAGATTTTCTTTGGAAAAAAAAAAAATTTCTGGGTGTAATGGCTCCCAGGCCAAGGCAGGCGGATCACGAGGTCAGAAGATCGAGACCATCCTGGCTAACACGGTGAAACCCCATCTCTATTAAAAATACAAAAAAAGCTTAGCCAGGCCAGGTGGTGGGAGCCTGTAGTCCCAACTACTCGGGAGGCTGTGGCAGGAGAATGGTGTGAATCGGGAGGCGGAGCTTGCAGAGAGTGGGTATCGCGCCACTGCACTCCAGCCTGGGTGACAGAGAGAGACACCGTCTCAAATTAAAAAAAGAAAAAAAAAAAGGATGGCCAGGCAAGGTGGATCACACTTGTAATTCCAGCACTCTGGGAGGACGAGACGGTGGATCACGAGGTCAGGTGTTTGAGACCAGCCTGACCAACATAGTGAAACCTCATCTCTACTACAAATACAAAAAATTAGCCAGGCGTAGTGGTGGGTGCCTATAATCCCAGCTACTCAGGAGGCTGAGACAGGAGAATCGCTTGAACCTGGGAGGCGGAGGTTGCAGTGAACCGAGATCATGCCATTGCACTTCAGCCTGGGTGACAGTGTGAGACTCTGTCTCAAAAAAAAAAAAAAAAAAAAAAATTACACACTATGACCAAGTGGGATGTGTCCCAGGAAGGCAAGCTTGGTTTAAAAATCCAAAAATCACCAGGCGCAGTGGCTCACACCTGTAATCCCAGCACTTTGGAAGGCTGAGGTGGGAAGATCACCTGAAGTCAGGAGTTCAAGACCAGCCTGGCCAACGTGGTGAAACCCCATCTCCACTAAAAATACAAAAAAAAATAGCCAGGCGTGGTGGTATGTGCCCGTAATCCTTGCTACTCGGGAGGCTGAGGTGGAAGGATCACCTGAACCCAGGAGGTGGAGGTTGCAGTGAGCCAAGATCGTGACACTGCATGCCAGCCTGGGTGACAGAGCAAGACTCCATCTCAAGAAAAAAAATTTATCCACATTAATGATATTCATTAATTAGTTCATCAATAGGGCAGAAGGGAAAGCTCTTCCTTAAATTGCAACTAATGAATAAGAAATAATGGAATTAGAAAAACACCACTTGGCAATCAACACAGTAACCTTTTTCAAGCAACACTCATCAAGGGGTGTCAAAATTCACAGGAAAAAGTAGGAAGAAAAATATGATATTTACAGTCCCATACACAAGATACTTATTAATTATAAAGGAAAAAGTAGTAATTTTGGAGTGCAGAAATCTGGCGGATGCTACCTCAACCAAGTGATCAAAATTAACAAGTAATGGGACATATTGACATCATGCTCCACTCCCACATGATGCAATGAAAAGGATACATTATCATTTCCGTAGTATCCCTGCCAAAACTGTGTAATCTCTATCTAATCATGAGGAAACTTCAGACTAATCCAAATTGAGGGACTTTCTACAAAATAAACTATTCTGTATTTCTCAAAAAGTATTAGTCATAAAAAACAATTTTTTTTTTTTTTTTGAGACAGTCTCGCTCTGTTGCCCATGCTGGAGTGTAGTGGTGCGATCTTGGCTCACTGCAAGCTCCGCCTCCTGAGTTCATGCCATTCTCCTGCCTCAGCCTCCCAAGTAGCTGGGACTACAGGCACCCGCCACCACGCCCGGCTAATTTCTTTTTGTATTTTTAGTAGAGACGGGGTTTCACCGTGTTAGCCAGGATGGTCTCGATCTCCTGACCTCGTGATCCACCTGCCTTGGTCTCCCAAAGTGCTGGGATTACAGGTGTGAGCCACCGCGCCCAGCCGAAAAACAAATTTCTAAAAAAGTAACCCAGATGGAAGATAACTAAATCGATTTAACAACTAAATGCAATGTGATCCTGACAAAGGACATTACTGGCAAATTTTTAGAAGGTTACAGTATTACATCAATGTTAATTTCCAGATCTTGATAACTATTCTATAGTTATGTAAGAATATCCTTGTTTTTAGAAAAGTAGACAATGAGAAGTATATTCAATCTCAAGTGTTTCAGAAAAAAATTACAGAGAAATATAAAGCAAAATATTAATAGTGAATGAATCTGTGTGAAGGAAATATGGAATTCTGAACTTTTCTTAGGCATAAAATAATTTCAAAATTCAAATTTAAAAGGTAAAACAAAAACAAAAATTATTGGCTAAGAGCCCAGAGATTAGAGGGAGAAAACTGGCTATTGATTCAACCTTTCAAAAAAGTGCTGAATGTCCCTACTTTTAAGGGTGAGTTAGTTAATATGCTTCTAATAATTACCACTTAAATGCTTTACAGTAGTAAAGTGGGACACTCACATAGTTTCTTCATCAATATCATTTTCTTCTGTATTACTTGTTGCTGTGGAACTAGCAGAGGAACTGCTGCCATCTAGCTGATTTACTTCATCCTCATAAACAAGATCCAGATCCAGATCTCCATCTGAAAGCTCGTGCTAGATCAATGCCAAGAAAACAAGACATCTATTCCAAATGTTTCTACTCAGTTGATCACCCCATCCACCCCATAAACCAAGCACCAAAGAATAATATAGTTATCAAAAAGCTATTTTCTGCTTCTGTGCCTCAGCTGCTGAGCCCTGTGGAGAAAAATCACACAACCACAGTGACATCATTTTACTAACTTATGCGTGCCGCCTTCAGCTGGGCCCTCAGTGTGACTGGAATCCTTCACATATTCCACATCAGCTTCCTCACAGAGCTATGTTTCAAACCATCACTCCTCAGTTCTACCTAATTTTACCATTATCAAGGTCATTAATTAACACTGTCACCTATCTGCACAGAAAAAAAATACCCACTATTAAGCAAAAACTTCCCCAACTTTCAGCTGCCTTACCTGCAAACTCCACCCTTCCTTTAACTCAGTTTGTCAAAGACTAACTGCTTTACCTGACTGCTCCATTCCAAACCCTATTATCTCTAGTTTATCAAAGCACTTAATCTGTGCATTCTCTCGACCCACTGGGTCCTTCAACGTAACTTAAAACTGAAGTATCTCATCTTAAAAATTACTACAAAAAAAAACAACTATCTAGGCATCCCTTCTTATGTAAAAATATCTACTTCTTAAATTCTTATTCTGGATTCTGGCTGTTGTTTAGCTGGGATAGAGCCTGGTTATCTACTAAATCCTAAATCATTCTACCTACATAAGTAATGACAAGGTATGTACTAGTTTCAGTGAATGAAAATAGAACACCTGGTTTTTTTTCTTTTTCTTTGAGATGGAGTCTTGCTCTGTCTCCCAGGCTGGAGTGCAGTGGCACAATCTTGGCGCACAGCAACCTCCACCTCCCAGGTTCAAGTGATTCTCCTACCTCAGCCTCCCAAGTAGCTGGGATTACAGGCAAGCATCACCACACCCAGCTAATTTTTGTATTTTTAGTAGAGACAGGGTTTCACCATGTTGGCCAGGGTGGTCTCGAACTCCTGACCTCATGTGATCTGCCCACCTTGGCCTCCCAAAGTGCTGGGATTACAGTGTGAGCCACCGCACCCGGCCAGAACACACTTTTAAAATCCACAATTTATGGTAGTTTAGTTTTTAAAATGTACATCACAGTTTGTTTTATAGAATGTATTATTTCAGAATCTTGAAATGCTTTGATTCAACAACTTCTGACTTATTAACATTTACATAAGGGCATATATACATTACTAATGGAAATCAATGGACAATATTTTTAGCCTACTGTTTCAGCGCATAATACGTTAAAAGCCATGATTCTACTGTTTCTTTTATCAAACACAAAAATCTAAAACTGGCCTCATTATTACATGATAATCTTCATTCTGAATCTTCTCCTCCTCTTCTTCATCCTCTTTGGCCTCTCTTATAGAAGCTGTAGTAGGACCACCCTCAAGAAGCATGTCAGAGCACGCAGACTTCTTAGCTCGTGTCTCCGGAACATCATCATTTTGGGGGCTAAGATGGTTATCTGGTGGTGACAAATCTCTTGACTTCTGAGTTCGAGATAGCTCAATAGTAAGTCTCTTTTAAAACAAGAAAAGCACAAATATTAGCCATAGCTCACTGGCACAGTAAAAGATGTTTCTAGCTAAAAAAAAATGCATCCAGACGCTCCTAAAACCATTTCTTTCTTTCCTTATTTATTTTTTGAGAACTGTCTCACTCTGTTGCCCAGGCTGAAGTGCAGTGGTGCCATCACAGCTCACTGCAAGCCTTGAACTACTGGGCTCAAGAGATCCTACTGCCTCAGCCTCTCAAGTGGCTGGGACTGGAGGCATGTGCCACCATGCTTAGCTAATTTCATTTTTTATTTATCTTGCTACGTTGCTCAGGCTGGTTTTGAACTCCTGGGCTCAAATGATCTTCTGGTCTCGGCCTCCCAACATGCTGGGATTACAGGAGTGAGCCACCTCACTTGGCACCATTTCTTAAACTATTTCTCTGAATCCCTACTGCCTTTTATTTATGAAAAAAATTGATGACAAAGATAAACTGCCCCATATATGCTCATCTTCCTTCTTTCATATCCAGCCTAAGCTAAACATACAAATAGCAAACAGTAAGTGAATACAGGTAGTTTTAAATAGTACATTTAACATGAAAATCTCTGAAAGCATGTATTTATTCATATTTTCCTCCCTGACCTATTAACGAGTCTCAGCACTCCAAACCTTCCGCCACATCCTAAGTTCCTAAGGGAAATGAAACATTCCTCAGTTTATCATTGTAAAATAAAAATTCATCAATTAATCTTCTCTAGTGCTCATTCAATAATAGTTAAGAGTTCAAGATGGGACAACTTTTAATTGTGCTATAGCCTAGAATCCTCTAAATCCAAGATAACTTGTGGAAGAGAAACTAAGTCACTGACAGAAACACAAACAGCTTACCTCAAACTACAGCCACACTGTTCAAAACAACTTTATGCAATGACGGAAATGCTCTAGATTTGCAGTACCCAATGCAAGCACTTGAAATGTGGCTACTGCAACTAAGGAATTAAATTTTTAATTTTAATCAAGTTAAATTTACAGACCAGGCACAGTGGCTCACACCTGTAACCTCAGCACTTTAGGAGGCCAAGGCAGGCAGAGTGCTTGAGCCCAGGAGTTCAAGACCAGCTTGGGCAATACGGAGAAGCCCCTGTCTCCATAAAAAATACAAAAACTAGCCATGACACCTGCTCAAAGTCAGAGCTACCTGGGAGGCTAGGGTGGGAGGACCACCCAAGCTTGGGAAGCTGAAGCTGCAGTTAGTGGAAACTGTTCCTGGCAACGAGAGTGAGTGTGACCCTGTCTCCAAAATAAAAAATAAATAAAGTAAAACAAAAATTTACATAGCCATATGTGACTAGTGGTTACTAAACTGGACACTGCAGAACCAGTAAGGATGGGGAACAGGATAACTAGATTTTTTTTCCAATTATAAACTACAAAATTACAAATAGCAATAAATATATTAAATCTAATTACAAATATAACAAGCCAAAAGGACAATAGGAAACACTAAACCAGAAATATATATTTCCTTACCTCTTTAAGGTTGTTTATTTGTTGGATATAACTAGTCTGTGCAGCTTCCAACTGAGTAATGTACCAATGCTGGTCCCGGGATTTTTGAAAGAAAGTTGGTGAACGTACCTGAAACCTTAAAAGAATCGTGCCACATTAAAAAAAAAAAAAAAATTCAAATGGTAAAATATTATGAGTCTAGCTTTGAATTCTGTAATTTTGGTTAACTTGATTATAAGGCCAAAATTCACGTAAACTTAGAGCTGCTAGTATTTGTTGTTTATAGACGTAATCCACAGATTATGACACAAGATTCTGAAAATCCAGTTGTCCTCAAACTACCTTTCTAAAGTACATTGTACATTGTAGTTAAGCTCCCCAAACTAACCTACTAAGGCATATTATAATAATGCAACTAAAATATGATGATGATCATGAGTTGGGAAGAAGAGAGCCATATACCATGCAGTTCCCTCCTATAAGGAGAAAGATAACTCTTATCCCTTTCTTCCCTAAATCAGGCCCTAGCAAAATACAAAGTTTTAAATGCTGCTCTTTATATTTCTCTATTCCATCTCACATTCCCATATTTCCTGCCCCTCAGAAAAAAATCATTTACTGGGTCAACCACCCAGGATTGCTTTACTGTCCCCCAAAGAGTTACATGCTCTAAATAAACTATATCCCGAACCCTTCAAGATAGCAATCAAAATTGCCCTTATTACAATATGGCATTATTTCAGCTTAGATTAGGAAAAAAAAGTACTGCATCTACATAAAATCATATTAATATATAAATGACAGAAACTTAATCTATCCAGTTGTTTTAATTTTTAAAAAAACTAATACTTACTAAAGCAAACCTCTACCTTTGTTACATAGCCTTACGTAACTATATTTATAGTGAAAAAATTGCAGTGCATGTGTGAAGGTGTTTTTGAAGAAAGGAAACACCACAAGGCAAGATTAATTTGGATATCTACCTCTCTTTCATTCCTTCCAGCCTTTTACCCAGTTACACAATGTTAGCTGTCCATTTTTTTCTAGGATTTTACACCTTAGTGTAAGAACCTACTGACCATTTAACAGTTATCTGGCAGTATATACCTAGTTTCAGTCAAGAATACTCATGCAAGAAAGGACAGAACATAAACACCAACTATAAAACAACAGTCCTATTTAATGTTGGGGTAGTCTTGATAGGTCAGAAGTTTTTGGGCATCATTATATGCTATATTTGGATTATCAAAATGAGAACTTGAGTATTTTTTTTAAAAAAAAGAGATTGGCTGGGCACAGTGGCTCACGCCTGTAATCCTAGCACTCTGGGAGGCCGAGGCGGGCAGATCACCTGTGGTCAGGAGTTCAAGACCAGTCTCGCCAACATGGTGAAACCCCATCTCCATTAAAAGTACAAAAATTAGCTGGGTATGGTGGTGGGCGCCTGTAATCCCAGCTACTCAGGAGGCTGAGGCAGGAGAATCACTTGAATCTGGGAGGCAAAGGTTGCAGTGAGCCGAGATCATGTCACTGCACTCTAGCCTGGGCAACAGAGCGAAACTCCGTCTCTAATATAATATAATATAATACAAAATAAAAATAAAATAAAATAAACAGATTAAAGTATGTTCTGAACTGAACTGAGCAGAGATGATTCACAGTCTAGGAAGCACCCATTGGTAAGACATTAAAGTAAGATCGTCTGAACACTATTATTTTCTTTGAATGACTTAAACCAGTGGTTAACCCTGAGCATTATAATATTTTGCCATTAAAACAAAACCAAGCAGCAGGTAAATTTTCTTAACTTTCTGTTTTAATGAAAGAATGAAATATATATTCATAGTTACAGAAAAGCCTTAAATAACTTTCTAATAAAGTTCCACCAGAATCTTGAACTAAATGAGGTTTAAAGTTTGAGCAATGTTTCATTAAATAAATAAATATAATACGATAATGAGAAGCTCCCTATCCACGAATTTCATAGCAATTTACTTATGGTGCTACTATAGCATTATTTTATAATAAGAGTGTAGTAAACTCTTTTTTTATCTGCCAATTTCATCTTGAGTTCCCTGTGGACAAAAACCATGTCTATATTTTTCTTATTAGCAACTCAGTGTCAGGCATATGGTACAGACTCAATGTTGCTTTAAAAAAATGATGTCCTAACAAGAATTTGTTTCTGTACTAATATATAACAGTAATAAGGATGAAACTAAGACTATAAGAAAATGGGTCTTTTGTAGGTTGGTAAAATTGATAGTTGAATAATTTTGTAATTCTCTCTATGGCTGAAGCATGAAAAGCAATAAATTACTTCTCTTGGCGAACATTAAACCCCAAAAGTCTGAAAAGCTATATGAAGATAACTAAAATAATCCCTCCCTTCAAAAAACATGATTCCAGGCACAGTGGCATGCACCTGTAATCCCACCTACTTGGGAAGTTGAGGCAGGAGGATCACTTGAGCCCAAGAATTCTAGACTAGACTGGGCAATATAGCAAGACACTGCCTCTAAACAAAACAAAACAAAACAATAACAAAAACATGAATCTTTTTCCCTACACTGAAAATCATATCCCTTGTTAAACTTCTTTACACTTCCAGAAAAGCTATGGAAAACACCTAAGAGTAAATGCTGATATGATCTGTCCAGTATGCTCAAGAACAAAGAGCTCTGAATAAGGGAAATTTAGGAGTACATTAAATCACTCTCAAGAAAAAAAAAGTTTCAAATTGTGATGAGAACTTCTTAAACTGCTAAATACTCTGAAACTTCTCAGTTACGAACGTATTTTAATCTCTTTTTTAAATATTCAAGTTCTCATTTTAATCATCAAATTATAACATCATGTAATGATACCCAAACATCTTTTTTTGTTTGTTTTTTGTTTTTTTAAGACAGAGTTTCACTCTTGTTGTCCAGGCTGCAGTGCACTAGTGAAATCTCGGGTCACTGCAACATCTGCCTTCTGGGCTCAAGCGATTCAACTGCCTCAGCTTCCCAAGTAGCTGGGATTACAAGCGCCCACCACCACGCCCAAATAATTTTTGTATTTTTAGTAGAGACAGGGTTTCACCATGTTGCCCAGGCTGGTCTTGAACTCCTGACCTCAGGTGATCCACCCACTTCAGCCTCCCAAAGTGCTGGGATTACAGGTATGAGCCACGGCGCCCAGCTGATGCCCAAAAACTTCTGACCTGTGTAAAGACTACCCCACGTTAAACAGGGCTGTTGTTTTTATTTACTTTATTATTATTTTTTTTGAGATGGGGTCTTGCTATGTCGCCCAGGCTGGGGTACAGTGGCATAATCTCGGTTCACTGCAACCTCCACCTGCCAGGTTCAAGCGATTCTCCTGCCTCGGCATCCTGAGTAGCTGGGGTTACAGGTGCGTGCCACCACAGGCTGGCTAATTTTTGTATTTTTAGTAAAGATAGGATTTCACCATATAGGCCAGGCTGGTCTCAAACTCCTGACCCCAGGTGATCTACCTACCTCAGCCTCCCAAAGTGCTGGGATTACAGGCGTGAGCCACCATGCCTGGCTAAATAGGGCTGTTGTTTTATAGTCAGTATTTATATTCTGTCCTTTCTTGTAAATACTAAACCAACAATCAACAATAAAAAATTGATGGTTTTGGCTGGACGTGGTGGCTCACGTCTGTTATCAGAGCACTTTGGGAGACCGAGGTGGGTGGATCACCTGAGGTCGGGAGTTCGAGACCAGCCTGACCAATAGGGAGAAACCCCGTCTCTAATAAAAGTACAAAATTAGCCGGGCGTGGTGGCCCATGCCTGCAATCCCAGCTACTCAGGAGGCCGAGGCAGGAGAATCGCCTGAACCTGGGAGGCGAATGCTGCAGGGAGCCAAGATCGTACCACTGCACTCCATTCCAACCTGGGCAACTAGAGAAAAACTGTCTCAAAAAAAAAAAAAAAAAAATTGATGGTTTTCCCAAATACCACATGTTCTCACTTATTATTTAAGAGCTAAATGGGCCAGGCACGGTGGCTCAGGACTGTAATCCCAGCACTTTGGGAGGCCGAGGCGGGTGGCTCAAGAGGTCAGGAGATTGAGACCATCCTGGCTAACACGGTGAAACCCCGTCTCTACTAAAAATACAAAAACAAAATTAGCCGGATGCAGTGGCGGGCACCTGTAGTCTCAGCTACTCAGGAGGCTGAGGCAGAAGAATGGCGTGAACCCGGGAGGCGGAGCTTGCAGTGAGCCGAGATTGCGCCACTGCACTCCAGCCTGGGAGACAGAGGGAGACTCCATCTCAAAAAAAAAAAAAAGGCGCTAAATGATGAGAACTCAGGGATATAAAGAGGGGAGACAATAGACACTGGGGCCTACTTGAGGATGGAAGGGAGAGGATCAGAAAAAATAACTACTGGGTACTAGGCTTAGTATCTGGGTGACGAAGTAATCTGTACAGCAAATCACCACGATGTGAGTTTACCTGTATAACAAACCTACATAAGTATCCCTGAACCTAAAATAAAAGTTTAAGAAAAAAGTAGAAAATTGCTCATTTTCATCAACTTTCATCTTGATTCTTCTTTTAATTTTCTGTTATTCACAAAGAACTGATAGCTGCTTTATAAAATTAAGTTGTAAAACCAGTCACTCAAATATAAAATGCACTGTGAAGTGAAAAAAATCAACACTTTATCTCTCACTATTCTTAGATTTCCAAACGGTGAGGTCACTAGAAGTTCAACAGATAAATGGAACATTACTATATTTACTGGAAGTTGTAGTTTCCTCCCTACACACATTTTTTTTTTCTTTTTAAAGAGATGGGGGTCTCATTATGTTTCCTAAGCTGGTCTCAAACTCCTGGGCCCAATCTATCCTTCCATCTCGGCCTCCAGAGTAGATGGAAACACCAGCGCACCACCGCACCCGGCATATCTTTAATGAAATTACTAACTAGATGTCAAAAAAAAAGTTTGACTTTTTGACTACAAATTTTTGATTATTATCCACTTAAATAAAACAGTTAAGAAAGTGATAAGGTTATAGTTAGTATGAATTTCAATATTCATCTTTGTTAACCAAATGATCTTTGAAATACAGTTCCAATGATATTATTTCCCCACAATAAAAACCACAACATTAAATTTTTCCTATTACCTTAAAATCACGGTATCATTTTGTGGATTCAAGTATCCTTCATTTGCAAGTAAGTCCAAACGGAAAAATCTATTATAGCCCCAGCATTCTCCAACTTCAAAGTCAGATGCAAATTCTCGAATGATATTTTTTGTAGGATCATTACAGGACTGGTGAACCATCTCTACACGATATTCATATCTAAAATTGAAAAACAGACCATTACTATACAGTTAGTAAAATAAGAATAAAAGACAAACTCATCTAAACATTAAGGTCACTAAGTAATCACCTGAGAGGAAACCTTATTGATATATGCAATTACATTTCTTTTATCATTTATAAAAACAGCAGTATTTTGGGCTTTTTTTTTGAGATGGAGTTTCACTCTTGTTGCCCAGGCTGGAGTACAGTGGTGCGATTTCAGCTCACTGCATCCTCTGGCTCCAGGTTCAAGTGATTCTCCTGTCTCGGCCTCCAGAGTAGCTGGGATTACAGGTGTGTATCATGCTTGGCTAATTTTGTATTTTTAGTAGAGACGGTGGTTCATGTTGGCCAGGCTGGTCTTGAACTCCTGACCTCAGGTGATCCACCCACCTTGGCCTCCCAGTGTGCTGGGATTACAGGTGTGAGCCACCACGCCCAATCAGAAAAAGAGCAGTTTTTATTTATTTATTTATTTATTTATTTATTTTTGAGATGGAGTCTCACTGTCGCCCAGGCTAGAGGGCAGTGGCAGGGTCTCAGCTCACTGCAATCTCTGCCCCCTGGTTCAAGTGATTCTCCTGCCTCCGCCTCCCAAGTAGTTGAGATTACAGGCGCACGCCACCACACTCAGCTAATTTTTTGTATTTTTAGTAGAGACATGGTTTCGTAATGTTGGCCAGGCTGGTCTCAAACTCCTGACCTCAGATGATCCACCCTCCTTGGCCTCTCAAAGTGCTGGGATTACAGGCGTGAGCCACTGCACCCGGCCAAAACAGCAGTATTTTGAATGAACCACCAAAACATGAATGGTACTAGGTCCTTTTTTCCTCATAAAGATGTTTACCAATATATTAGGTATAAAACAACACCTCAAAACATAAATAAATTTTGAATAAAGAAGTAATTCAAAGTTGCTTTTGTTTTATTAATGCAATATTTTTTCCTTATATTCACTACATGTTTCCTCATACATAAATATTCTGTTATTTCTATTATCCTTTGAGGTTTATCACCTTGCAATTTTAAAATACAAATTTTGAAATACTCTACTGTATTTTTCCAGCACAAGTTATAGCAAAGTAAATTATTGTGTATTCAGAAAATCAAAGGCTATAAAATTTCCTAATAGAAAATAAGTATGCAGCCATAAAAAAGAACGAGATCATGTTTTTTGTGCAACATGGAAGGATGGAGCTGGAGGCTATTATCCTTAGCAAACTAATGCAGGAACAGAAAACCAAATACCACATGTTCTCACTTACACAGTGGGAGCTAAATGATGAGAACTTATGAACACAAAGAAGGAAACAACAGACACTGGGGTATACTTGAGGGTAGAGGGTGGAAAAAGGGAGAGGAACAGAAAAGATAACTATCAGGTACTGGGCTTAATTCCTGGGTGATGAAATAATCTGTACAACAAACCCCCATGACATGAGTTTACCTATGTAACAAACCTTCATACGTAACGCCAAACCTAAAATAAAGTTAAAAAGAAAAGAAAAAGAGAAAGAAAATAAGCACGCTGGACACAGTGGCTAACACCTGTAATCCCAGCACTTTAGGAGGCCGAGGTGGGTGGATCGCCTGAGCCCAGGAGTCTGAGACTAGTCTGGGCAACATGGTGAAACCCCGTCTCTATAAAAACAAAAAACAAAAAAATTAGCTGGGTATGGTAGTGCATTCCCGTAGTCCCAGCTACTTGGGAGTCTGAGGCAGGAGGATCACCTGGGCCCAGGAGGCTGAGGCTGCATTGAGCCATAATTGTGCCACTGTGCTCCAGCCTCAGTGACACAGCAAGACCCTGTCTCAAAAAGAAAAGAAGTATACACTGGGAAAGCCAATATATTCTGATTTATATATCCAATCTTGTAAAATTTTCAGGTTTACAAAAAGACAAAGATACAGTTTATAAACTTTTGTGCATTAATGGACATTATCAAGAAAGTAAAAAGACAACCTACCAAATGGGAGAAACTATCTGCAAATCACATGTCTGATAAAGGTTTGGTATCCAAAATATATAAAGAATTCTTGACCAGGCAGAGCGGCTCACACCTGTAATCCCAGCACTTTGGGAGGCTGACGTGGGCGGATCACCTGAGGTCAAGAGTTCAAGACCAGCCTGGCCAATATGCTGAAACCCCGTTTCTACTAAAAATACAAAAATTGGCTGGGCGTGGTGTTGCATGCCCGTAATCCCAGCTATTTTGGGGGGCTGAGGCAGGAGAATTGCTTGAACTTGGGAGGCAGAGGTTGCAGTGAGCTGAGATCATGCCACTGTACTCCAAGCTGGGTGATAAAGTGAGACTCAAAATATATTACGTAAATAAATAAATTGAGACATGGTCTCACTCTGTCATTCAGGCTGGAGTGCAGTGGTGCAGACACAGCTCACTGCAGCCTCAACTTCCTGGGCTCAAGCAATCCTCCTGCCTCAACCTCCTGAGTAGCTGAGACGTGTGCAAGGTCTCACCATATTGCCCAGGCTGGTCTCAAATTCCCGGTCTTCAGCAATCCGCCCGCCTTGGCCTCCCAAAGTGCTGGGATTACAGGTATGTGCCAGCCAGTCTGGCATATTAACCTTTGACTGAACAAAAGACACTGTAAATTTTACTTTGTTGGATGTTAGATACTTCAGCAACCTTATAAATTTTCTTGAGATTCCTTCCGGGATGCAGTTAAGTTACTTGAAAACAATTTGATCCTTTCAGGTCTCACTTTTGTTAGGCGGGTCCAGAGCAGTGTTCAGTCTAGGGCTAATTTCTGCTATCAAGGCAAAAACTTCCTTAGCGTTATACCCAATGACCCATGAATTACAAATTTCTCCACCGTGGTTGGTTGCAACAGACACAGTTCCTGGCCCCGTGTGAACACCAGGCAATCACTATCCCCTCTAATCCTGTCAGGCAGTTCTTTCCCCAATCTCAGGTAGTTTCCTCACACATATGCCCTGATAAGTACTCTGCTGAATACTCAAGGGGAACCTATTACAGATCTCTAGACTTCAGTCTCTGCAGCTTTCTCCTCTCTGGTATTTTGTCCAATGCGCTCTAGCTACATTGTCCTTTCTAGACTCTCAGCACTATCCCCTCAACTAAGTCTGCCAGGTTCTACCTCAGTAGAACCCAGCTCCTCCCTGTGTTGCAGCCTGAAAACTCTCTCAAGGCTGTAAGCTGGAGAAATCACAGAGCTGGTTTGTGTTTTTCATCTCTCAGGGACTGTTTTCATTTGTTACCACCATGTCCAGTATCTAGAAAATGTTTCATCAAGTTTTTTTTTGGTTGTTGCAAGAAAATGCATAGATCTCATCCCTCTTGATTCATGTTAGCTGAAAGCAGACATTCCATACCAAACTAAGAGATTTCATGTAACAGAGTTAAAAAAAAAATCATTAATATGATTCCAGATCCCACATTATAAATAACATTTAACAACCTACTACTTGTTCAGTTTGGATGTAATATCAAAGAAGATCCACAATTATCTAAAACCACTTTAAAAAATATTCCTCCTTGACAAAAAGTACATTTGTGGTTCTCAGGGACTGAAGGAAAGGGGGAATGGGAAGTGACAGATAATGAGTACAGGGATTCCTTGTGGCGTAAATAGAATGTTATAAAATTAGATGTTGGTGATGGTTGTAGAACTCTGCAGCCAAATTTTATACATGTATTTCAATCAAAATGATATTTTTAAAAAATTGAATATAAAGACAGATGAGAATCCAGTTGTCTTCTTTTAAGCCAGATAGTAAAGAGATTTCCAAAAACACAAAGCAATACAAGTTTTCTTAAAAATATATTTTTTTAGGAAAATAGTTACTTTTCATTTAAAAATGTTATTTATGTTAGTAGGCAACAGGCTTGTTGTTACCTCAAAAGTGAATTAAAATTTTATATAATTTTTTTTCAGTTTTAAGTTCTAACTCAGAAAATAACAATATATGTAATCCATATAAACAAAAACTCTTTGGGGTTCCCAATAATTTTAAGAGTATGAGACCAAACAGTTTGAGAACTGCCAATCTATACCATCCTATGATGTCAATAATTTCATATTACTCTACATCTTAACAGATATACCAATACAGTAATTAACAAAAATAAAAATTAGCAAAAATTGCTAGGGGGAATGTATGTAAACGCACAGTAAGGTTGTTATTTAATTACACTTCTTACTTAGAAGTTTCAGGCAAGCCAGCTGAGAGTTCCAGAAACACAGATAAGTAGTAACCTCGCACAACTCCATTTCCATCCTAAAAGAAGAATAATCAGTTGAAGTGTAAAAAAAATTAAGCCACAATAAAACAAAATGCAGATTAACATCTGATATCTAGATTGAGAAATACTTCTAAGCCTCAAAGCAATGGAAGAAATAAAAAAAAAAAAACCAAACACCAATAGATTTGAGTTCTTAACAACTTTAAACTTCTGTGTATTTAAAAAAAAGCGAAACTACTAAGGCACAGAAATGAAGGGAAATATCAACAACCATGAGAAAGGTTAAGAGTCTTAACATATATAGAACTCTTACAAATCAACTTTAACAAAAAACCAAGACCCTAATGGGAAAAATAATTTCATTAGAAATGAGGCAAAAAGAAATTTTAAACCAAAAATTAATTTTTAAGACCAACATACAAAAAGGTAATACCCTATGCTGAAAGTAATTAAATACAATTTCTGTATGATTTTAATGTCAGAATTCCATATAAGATTCTGTCTAGAGATTGAGAAGTGTTTAAGTCTCTACTATAGATTTTATTTTTATAAAGATAATTACTCCCTTTTTGTTTAATTGGGCAAGACTCTTTTAAAAAAAGAGATAATTACTTCCTATGTATTGCCCTAGTACTTCAGGTGTCTATGTTTTAAAAGAATCACATTTATTATAACTACTTGTTTAAACATCTATTCCCCCAATGAGACAATGAAGGCTGAGAACAGAGATCCTTATACATCTACAGTGTCTACTGGGGCATGACTACAGAGGGGTACAAGTACTATTAACCCCTTCATTTTTGGTCTACCTTGCTTGAAACGACCTGAGGCAACTTTTGAGGCTTGACATGATAATCACTCAATAGATATCAATGAATAAATGAATCATCAGCTAGGTGAATAAAGCCAGACACAAAAGATTATATATTATTGTATAATCCCATTATATAAAACTTTTCTTAAAAAAAAAAAAAATCTGAAACTACATATTGAAAGACTTTAGTGTGTAACTAAGCATACTAACCCAGGAGGACTAAAATGTGTAATAGTAAATTACTGGACTCAAAAAGATTATTTAGCATCTAGGTAATATCACCAAACATCTTTAAAAGTAAAGAAAAATAGTTTATTATAACACTTTTCCTAAAGAAAATGGAATTGCATATTGAAGATACCCAATGAAAGAAAATATGAGCCAAGGATTTTATACCCAGCAATACTAGCCTTAGAATATAAAGGGCAAAAACTGTTTTCAACATATGAGAACTCAGGGAATATTGTTTCCAACAGGCCTTCCAGCAGAATATATTAGAGAACTAGGTGAGGACAAACAGTTGTCTAACATGGAGGGAGAAGGGGAACAGGGAACGAGGACAGCATATGGAACAAAAAATAAGAAGAGTTAACAGTCTCAGTAATCAAACTAGTGTACTACAGAACTCTGAAAGAAAGACATTGGTTTCAAACTTTATTAGAAACATCAAAAACTTACTGGGTAAACTTTTAATCTCCAGCAAAGTCCTGAAACTTGAAGAGGTGGACTGTAAACAGGATCTGCTCTCTGACGCAAAGTGCTAACGAAAAAGAAAACCAACCAAATACCAAGATCAAAACTGTTGTGAAATGGCAACAGGCAAAAAGAAAGACCAACCAGTTTCTTTGCTACATATTTGAAATCTTAGACAAATAACAAGGTGACTGATGAGGTCAAAATTCCACTGTAAAAGTTTAGATATGCTTACATTCTGAAATAAAGAGAATTTAAAAATACTGAAATATTCAGCAATATCTTTTAAGTTTCAGGGGAAAAAAAAACCCTCAAAATTGTGACATTTAAGGGAAAAGGAATATATCACTAAGTCTCCCAAATTTAATTAATGCTTCAACAAGCAGTCTTTCACCATTAAAAATAAAACCCAGAAGGTTTCTTCCTCACTTCTCTGCAGTATAATCATCTTTTAACATTGAAAAACGAGAGTACACTAAACCTTAATAAATGTGGGAAAAACCTCAGAAAGACTATGTTTTAGCCACAAAAGTATCCCATGAGAAAAGACAAATTAAATGGGAAGAGGGATAAATTCTGTGTGGCTTTTTTTTTTTTTTTTTTGAGACAGAGTTTTGCTCTTGTTGCCCAGGCTGAAGCACAGTGGCACAATCTCGGCTCACTGCAACCTCCACCTCCCGGTTTCAAGCGATTCTCCTGCCTCAGCCTCCCAAGTAGCTGGGATTACAGACGCCCACCACCACGCCCAACTTATTTTTGTATTTTTAGTAGAGACGGGGTTTCATCATGTTGGCCAGGCTGGTCTTGAACTCCTGACCTCAGATGATCCACCTGCCTCGGCCTCCCAAAGTGCTGGAATTACAAGCGTGAGCCACCATGCCCTGCCCAGTGTGGCCTTATTTTGATGGCCTTTGCCTATTATTTGGAGTTTCTCTCCTGAAGACCTTATATTACTTGTTTCCATTTCCATGCTGCCCTCAAAGACAAATTGCTAAGAACCTTTGCATGTTATGATCTTCACTTCTGATCTTAGAGAAAAAGTAGTAAAAGCAAACAAAATTAACACATAACTGACAAATTTCTTACAATAATGGCCCCTATCCACAATTCTTCACTTTGAGCTGAGATAAATGGATCTCAATGGATTTCTTCCCACTACTTTTATTTCTGACAATGGGTAAGTGGGGGCTCATCAACCTCTAACTGTTCGGCCCCTCACCTTAGCCAAAGCTAAGTGATCTCTCTTATTTAAAACGGTTCCTCACTTTGGGCAGTATAATCACTTTGGCCACCACAGCTAATGTCTATAATTCAGCACTTTGAGAGGCTGAGTTGGGAGAATCAGAATCACTGGAGCCCAGGAGTTTGAGACCAGCCTAGGAAACAGTGAGACCCCATCTGTGTGGTGGCACATGCTTGTAGTCCCAGTTACTTGGGAGGCTGAGGTGTGAGGATTGCTGCAGCCCAGGAGGTTGAGGCTGCAGTGAACAATGATCATGCCACTGCACTCCAGCCTGGGTGACAGAGCAAAATCCTGTCTCAAAATAAAAAGAAAAGGTTCCTTTTCCCAGACTAGAGAAGCAGTCAGTCTAAAGATACAATAAAATCCAGCACAAATAATCTCTATGTTTCTAATACGAAACTTATTCTTCTAAGACTTCTAAAGTGAGTGACACAATTCACTAGACAAAGAATACCTTCCTGGCTCTTCCTTATATACACCTACAAAAAACCAGAATTGTCAAAAACTCTTACCTGAAATTCTCTAAAACAAAAGTAGCTGAATCATAAGATGGCACTAATTCACTAAAAGAAAGCAAAGACAAAAATAATTATTTAGCTTATATGTTTAAAATTCCATTTACCTAAAAAAACCAAGTCCCTCAGTAGTATCTTAAAAACTTTATTAAACTAAAATCTAAGAAATATTTTTAAATCTTTATTGAACATAACATTAAATCAAATGACTTCATAAAACCATCATGTATGCAATTAAATCAGAAATACAAATACTTCATAAAAGTTTTTTGGCTGTGCAAGGTGGCTCACGCCTATAATCCCAGCACTCTGGGAGGCCAAGGTGGGTGGATCACCTGAGGTCGGGAGCTCAAGACCAGCATGGCCAACATGGTGAAACCCCATCTCTATTAAAAATACACAAAAATTACCCAGATGTAGTGGTGCGCCCCTGCAATCCCAGCTACTCGGGAGGCTGAGGCACGAGAATCGCTTGAACCCTAGAGGCGGAGGTTGCGGTGAATCGAGATTGCACTACCACACTCCAACAAAGGCAACAGAGCCAAACTCTGTCTCAATCAATAAATCAAGAAATATTTTATAAAAGTTTTTTTCCCTTAAAAAAGGCAATACATTATGTAATTAATTATTAAAGTAAGTACTAGAAATACACTTTAAAAGTACTCATGGAAATGGGAAAAAGAAATTGACACTTAGGGTGTGTATCTGAATTATGAAACAGATATAAACATGCTTTAAAAAATGAAAAGAACCAACAGTCAGCGATATCACAGTTAATCCCCAAAGTTCCTTTTTTGGAATGAATTATGGGAAATACTAACAGACTTCAAATACTTTGAAACTATTTACTAGTAAATAAATCTATACATTTTTATAGGATGAACACCTCATTACCTAAGGGGCAACTGTGAGGGACTAGCACACTAACACTTTCTCGGCAAGTCAAAACTACTTCAAGCAACTTTAGTCCCATCCAATCTTCTTCAAAGAGAAATGCATTATAATCACAGTATGGACTAAACGTCACTTTGCTGCTAACTACCTTTAATCATGTGGATGGTTTGTACACTGTCATTAGAACACCTCAAAATTCATTAAAACACTATGAAAAAGACTATCATACAGTTTTAATACAGTGTTATGAATTTGATATATAAAATTACAAATTTACCAAAACAATAAACTGCAAACCATTTCACCACATCTTCAGGTATATTTTCTAAAGTTCAATTCATCATAATTTTGGTTATTATCAAAACAAGATAAAAGATACACCTACAGCACTGCCACACTGTGATAGTGTCTAAAGAAATTAGTGGCTTGCAATACAATATAGATAAATAATTCTTTATTTTAGTGTAAGTACGTATAGCTAAATAGGTCACATCTTTTAAACGGTAAGTAGATGTACTTTGCCATGTGATTAACTGTATAGCTACTATCCAAATTGACTATGTCAAGAATCCCTATGATATCTCTAAGTCAGTTGTTATCCTTCCTTAGAAGACTCACATTCCTCATCCCCATATCCTTTTGCCTGGTTAACCCTTACTATCTTTTCAGATAACAGATTAGAAGTCACATGCTCTTGGAGGTTTACTCTAAGGTCTTCCCATTGTATGATCTCCTAGCACTCAATATACACAAACCCCATTTAGCAGGGCCAATGCAATTAGTGCCTAGGAAGCCTTTCTAGAACCATAAACATAGTAAGAGCTCTAAGGGAGCTTTCCCAGTATAGTCTTCAAATTTGACATGCTTTTGTAATTTTGTGCAACTTTCAATCACGTCTCTTACCAAGTACAGAATATCCTCCACATGCAAAGACTTTAATCAATCCCCAGTTGCCTGCTAATCTGCATACTATTTCTTCTGCCACGTTCAGTGTGATTTATTTCCTGTGTTGTTGTTACTGTTATTTCTGCTCTAAGTCCAGACTATCATTATCATATTTTATTGGCCATTAAGGGTCAAAAGAGTTCAGCAGAACACAAAATAAAGAACAGGAGATGCCATTTTCAACTCAGAATGGTGAAGTAGAAAGCTTTCAGGCTAAAAAGCACAAGTTACTAATACTCATGAACCAAGAGGGTACAGTCCAGTTTACCCTAGTCTCACTTGCTAAGAGAAAATGACCATATTCAGAGCACAGAAAACTGGTACTGTGATATACTTTCACATATGTACATTTTCCTATGGAAAACCTTTTGGACACAAATAGTATAATGACAAATTAGTGGTATGGGCAGCATTAAACAGGATACTTACTTCCCCTATCACCAGTTACCACATTAATTTTATTAATGTTCCAATAATCTGTTTTTCTAAATCATAATTATAAATCCAAAGAGGTCTGTATTATGCTTACTGCTAGCACTTAACACATGCCTAAAATATAGCTGGCATATATATTCACTGAATGAATATTTACAAATACTTGCTGGCAGATTCAGAGTTGGAAATGTTTGCTCAAAAATTTCTTTCGCAAAAGAAATTATCTTGCTTTTTTTTTTTTTTTTTTTTTTGAGACGGAGTCCTGCTCTGTGACACAGGCTGGAGTGCAGTGGCGTGATCTTGGCTCACCGATTTTGCATTCTTTATATTTACACACAAAGCTATTGCTACTGCTAGGCCATCTAATTCTACCACCACCTCTCCATATTATGCTCATTCATTTAGAGGTTATCTTCAGTCATACTGATGTTACCATTCTGTGGCTGCAGATGAGGCACTGCTTTATCTTTTCATAGTTTTAAAATTTTCTCCTCCTCTTTCAGAAGTGTAGACTGCTCTGGTCTTTATGATGACTGGATTCATCTCATGATGGTGTCAGTGAATCTTTGTCTTCAAAGAATACGGGAAACTAGCCTCAAACCATCTCTAGCCCAGTAATCTGGAAGTCACTGATCTGCAAATCTTCAGACCAGTAACCTCATCATAACTTCATGAACAAAGGGAAAAAAGGGAGAACCACAAGTATCCATTTTTTCCTTAAGGAAATAAGACTCCTGAGCTATATAAAAACTGGTTCTCCTTACCAACTTGACTATTTCTCCCTGAAACATAAAACTCTCTACGAACCAAGAGCTATACTATTTTATCTTTTTTTTTTTTTCTTTTCTGCCTCTGCCTCCTGAGTAGCTGGGATCACAGGCATGTGCCACCACGCCTGGCTAATTTTGTATTATTAGTAGAGACGGGGTTTCTCCATGTTGGTCGGGCTGGTCTCAAACTCCTGACCTCAGGTGATCTGCCTGCCTCAGCCTCTCAAAATGCTGTGGTTACAGGTGTGAGCCACTGCGCCCGGCCCACAGTAAGATTTTTAGTTCCTCTTCTCCCATGCAGCACCTGCAACGATACTGGGCACATGGTCTTTAATAAACAACACTTCACTGATTTAGTGACCTTTTCTTCTCCATTGTGGCTCCATCACCAATTACTAACTGATGGAACTAAAAGCAATAGAAATACCACTGCTTTGCACATCTAAACTTTGGTGTGTAACTTAACGTCACGAATGCTGGCCTTTCTTATTTGGCCCTCTTTTCCTGTATGTTGCAACTAATAAAATGGGTTTCTAATGAGAATTAACTAAAAGCCAAAGTTTCCAATAAGGTAGGGAGCATTACTGGAGAAAGAGAGAAGGCCCTAAAAGTGCTTAATTAACAGACTAGTGAGCATTGTTGCCTGCCTGATGAGCTGCTGAAAGTGGTATAAGAATGGGAATTTACATCCACCAATGGTTCCCAAACTTTAGTGCATTATTATTACTTACAGTGCTCAAGACACATTTCTGAATACCACCTCTAAAGATTCTGGGAAAGTTGGCCTGGGAATTTGCATTTCAGACAAATGCCACACATAGCTGTGACTTAGGTCATCCATGCACTACACTTTGAATTGAAAAACACTAATTTTTATATATGACCCTTAGGTCAAAATCTGTTTCATTCCACAAGTGATGAAATGGTTCAGAAAACATATCTTGAAAACTGAAATAGCTGGCCACATTATCAGTGAGGCATCCTAGGGATTTTAATGAACATTCTCCAACCAAGTCTACTTAATGACAGCAAAAACCTAGTCCTTTTAATAATATTGAGTGCTTTCATTCAGAAATAGAGATTTAAACAAAAAAGTCAGTGCTTTAAAAATATATGAATATTTTATAAGGTTGTTAATCAGAAAGAAAGGAAGACTTCTACTGGTCAATGAGAACCACCGGAGTTCTAGCTGTCAGAAAAAGTTTGTCCTTCTGTTTATAGGACTGTGGCATCTATAACGAGTAAGAAGGGCTTATAACAGTGATTCTCAACCAGGGGTGATTTTGTCCCCATGGACATTTGGCACTGTCTGGAAACATTTTTGTCATAACTGCAAGGTGGTGGGGTGGGGAGTGCTACTGGGATACTGCTAAACATCCTGTGAAACACAGGAAAGCTCATCCCACCCCACAAATAATTATTCTGCTCAAAATGTCAACAATGCCAAGATTGAAAAGCCCTGGCTTAAACGATATACTCTAGTACAATGAATGCAGCCAGGCATGGTGGCTCACACCTATAATCTCCAGCACTTTGGGAGGTTGAGGCAGGCAAAACACTTGAGGTCAGGAGTTTGAGACCAGCCTGGCCAACATGGAGAAACCCCGTCTCTACTAAAAATACAAAACTTAGCCAGGCATGTTGGTGCATGCCTATATTTCCAGCTACCCAGGAGGCTGAGGTGTAAGAACTGCTTGAATCCGGGAGGTGGAGGTTGCAGTGAGCCGAGATCACGCCACTGCATTCCAGCCTGGACAACAGAGTGTGACAGAGTATAAATAATAATAAGTAAATAAAATAATAAATTAAAAAAATAAAAAATAAAATGGTACAATGAATGCTCTGTGGTCATCAGAGGGCATCACATATCAGAAGAAAAAGAAAAGGCAGCTCAAC
The DNA here is from genome assembly GCF_049350105.2 of Macaca mulatta. Lineage (NCBI taxonomy): Eukaryota > Metazoa > Chordata > Mammalia > Primates > Cercopithecidae > Macaca > Macaca mulatta. Next base: position 50,912,131 of record NC_133421.1, on the reverse strand, counting down.
ATATAAACATTTTTATAACAAAGGCTGTTTTCTAAATGTGCCACAGCCCTCACCATGGTAGGAAAACTTGATAGTATTCCATAAGTCATCTCTATAAGATAAAGCCTGTCACACCAAAATATTTATCTGAAGCAGTGGCTTCACCCCTCATCTTAGAATAAGCTAAGGAGATTTTAAAAGAACAAACTGATATGTCCATTTGAACCCAATGTCACAGGCTTAATTGTCTCTCCCAAAATTCCCATGTTAAAGCCTTAACCCCCAATGTGACTGTGTCTATAGATAGGGCCTGTAGGAAGATAATTAAGGCTAAATGAGTTGATAATAGTGGGTCTAATACAATAAGGCTCGTGGCCTCATAAAAAGAGAAAGAGACACCAGAGACTGATCTCTCTCCAAGCAAGAACAGAGAAAAGGTCAGGTGAGGACACAGAAAGAAGGCAGCTGTCTGCAAGCTGAAGCAAAAAAGTGAATTTTCTGACACCCTGATCTTGGAATTCTTGTCTCCCAAACTGTGAGAAAACACATTTCTGTTGTTTAAGGCACCCAGTATGTGGTATTTTGTTATGGCAGCCCAAGTAGACTAATATACACCCAAAGATTTTCTTTCAAATGGCCTAGGGTATGGTATGACCCAGCACTGATTAATTTTCAGCCAAATCCCAAGTGATTCCAACAGCTAGTCAGAAACCACCAGTCTAATACCACAGAATAATTACAAACATGCTTGAAGGAGTATGCTGTTCAGAAAAACTCTTAATGTTTAGCCCAAGATGAAAACTAGGATACTTTTTGCCATAATTATTTCCTCTATCTTTTAGGATCTGGAGGTAACATGGCATCACCTTCAAATTCTTTTGGCATTTCATCAGTTTCTGAGTTTTGTGTTAGAAGATATAGTTTAATTTAAAAGGTACACTGATGAAGCTAATGTAATCAATTATTTTTTTCTACACTATGGAAGATAGAGCTCTTGGAAAAAAAATGATTCCTAGTTCATTATCATTTTCTCTTAACAGTCAAAAGTATAAGTCTGTGAGACTTTTCAGGAGAACTAGATTTGTATGTATAAAACAGAGCTCACCAGACCACTCCATTATAACAAGACCTTAAAAAGCTATGGAGTAGCCAAGTGTGGTGGCTCATGTCTATGATCCCTGGTAACTTGAGAGGTCAAGGTGGGAAGATTACTTGAGTCCAGGAGTTTGAGACCAGCCTGGGCAACAAGTGAGACCCTAGCTATAAAAGAAAAGAGAGACAGAGAGATGGCATTTTAAAAAAAAAAAAAATTCTTTTGAAAAAAGTATATGCATTTCCACATAAATTTCAAATGAAAATGAAATTAAAAACTGTGTCATACCTGGTAAAGTCTGGTGGAACAGGAGTGGTAACAAAAGATGCCATGGGCTTCCGATGAACTTGCTGAAACATCATAAGGATCTCTGAGCTCTTAGATATCAACTCACTCTTACTACAAGACCGTAACTGTGTGAAGAAAAAAATTATCTGAACAAACAAAATCGCTATTCACTGCCACCTCAAAATTCTTAATTACAAATTATTCTGATTATAAACTGAAAACACTGAGAAAAATAACTCAAAGTGAGCTTGAGAATTAAGAATCTACAAAGAATCTAGGTTTATTTCTATAATATTCTAACAGTAAAGTCACTGAATAAGTATACTTAATATTAATGCATTTTCTCTCCTTACATTTTAGTAAAGTCACTGAATATACTTAATATTAATGCATTTTTCTCTCCTTACATTCTAGGATAAGTGAGGTTTTAAGCAAGTACAAATGTATTTTCAGGCTGGTACAGTTAAGTTCTTATGAATATATTAATGAACAAACCTGTAAGTTGAAAGCTTTTCTTTTTTTTTTTTTTTTTTTTTGAGACAGAGTCTCGCTGTCACCCAGGCTGGAGTGCAGTGGCACAATCTCGGCTCACTGCAATCTCCGCCTCCTGGGTTCAAGCGATTCTCCTGCCTCAGCCTCTTGAATAGCTGGGATTACAGGTGTGTGCCACCACACCCAGTTAATTTTTGTATTTTTTAGTAGAGACTGGGTTTCTCCATGTTGGTCATGCTGGTCTTGAACTCCTGACCTCGTGATCCACCCGCCTCAGCCTCCCAAACTGCTGGGATTACAGGCGTGAGCCAACCGTGCCCGGCCAAGTTGAAAGCTTTTAAAAGCAATCATTTCTCAGGTTGTATTCTAGGTAACAGAATACAAAACGTACACACATACACCCGTGTGTACACACACACACACGCACACACACAAACCATCTGATACTAATTTGGGAAACACTACTTTGGGAAAAAGTAACAAATCTCACTTCAGTAACAATCATGGTAGATAAAAGACAAGACTACTAATTTTTTCTTCAAAAAAACCAGTTTGAAGTTAAGTCCTAGTTCTGCCACTAATTACACGACTCTGAGTCTGTTTACATACGAAAATAAAATAGTAATATCCACCACTGCTTACTTCATTAAGTTTGTTATAAGGATTATGAAGCTATAGTGAAAAAGCTTTGTAAACTATCTGTCATGTGCTGAATTTTGTACCCCTTTCCTCCATTAATTTATATGCTGCAGGCTCAACCTCCAGTACCTCAATCTATTTGCAGATAATCTTTAAAGAGGTGATTATGTTAAAATGAGGCCACTGGGGTAGGGCCTTAATCTAACATTACTGGTGTCCTTATTAAGAAGAAGAGACTCTAGGGCTGCACAATCACACAGAAAAGTCCACATGAGGACACAGTAAGAAGGCAGTCGTTTACAGGTCAAGGAGACAGACCTCAGAAGAAACAAAACCTGCCAACACCTGAATCTTACACTTCCAGCTCCTACAATAATGAGAAAACAAATTTCTACATTTAAGTCCCACAGTCACTGGTATTTTGTTATGACAGGTCTAGCAAACTAATATACTATCAAATGCCATACGAATGATATTCATAAAACCCACCTACAGTTGAGTTTATATCTTTTAAATAACAGTTGCTTATGGCTCATCAAAAATAATGTATCATATGGCTGGGCACAGTGGCTCACACCTGTAATCCCAGGACTTTGGGAGGCTGAGGCAAGTGGATCACTTGAGGTCAGGAGTTCAAGACCTCATGACCTGGCGACTTCAAGGCCTGGCCAACACGGTGAAACTCCATCTCTACTAAAAATACAACAATTAGCTCAGCGTGGTGGCGTGTGCCTGTAGTCCCAGCTACTCAGGAGGCTGAGGCACAAGAATTGCTTGAACCCAGGAGGTGGAGGTTACAGTGAGCTGAGATCACACCACTGCACTCCAGCCTGGGCGACAGGGCAAAACTCTGTCTTAAGAAAAAAAAAAAGTATCATATATCATATGCTATATATCAAAGTTTAAAGTTACAAAGAATAATGATATCATGTTTGAGTTACTGCATCAATCAATGATGTAACGGTAAGTGGTAACAGCAGTAAACAACAAACAGCTACATATTTTGTCATTCATATTATTATGTGTCAGGCATTGCCCAAGACATTACGGTTTTTTGAACAATTTACATAAAGTGATCTAAAGTTATTTGAACTGTTTGCTTAAGATTTTTAAGGTATGCTTAAAATCACTGTGTATATGTACATACATACACACATAATACAAAAAATTTTAACTTATATTAATTGAATGCTTACTGTGTATATCCTTCCTTGACACCATTTCTTCCAAAAGCAACTTGCTCCCTTCAACAGAAGTTTATTATCACCATACATGTGGTTCTGCAATTACTATGTGTGTACATATATCCATAAACAATGTTTTGAATGTTTTCAAACTTTACATAAACACTAACAGGCTATATCACCATGTAGCCTACATTTTTCAGTTAATATTATTTACTTTTTTTTTTTTTTTTTTGAGACAGGGTCTCACTCTGTCGCCCAGGCTGGAGTGCGGTGACACGATCTCGGCTCAATGCAAGCCTCCGCCTCCCGGGTTCAAGTGATTTTCATGTCTCAATCTCCCAAGTGGCTGGGACTACAGGCATGTGCCACCCCACCCAGCTAAGTTTTGTATTTTTAGTAGAGACGGAGTTTCGCCATGTTGCCCAGGCTGATCTTGAACTCACTCAATTATCTGCCCACCTTGGCCTCTGAAAGTACAGAGATTACAGGCATGAGTCACCACGCCCGGCCTATTTGTTTACTTTTTTAAACAGATAGGTCTTGCTATACTTCTTAGGCGAGTGCAGTGACTTTTCACAGGTACAATCATAGCACACTGCAGCCTTGAATTCCTGGGCTAAGGCAATTGTCCCACCTCAGCTTCCTGAGTAGCTGGGACTACAGGCGTACACCCAATCCTAATACTGTTTTGTTAAAAACTAAGACAATGGCCTAGGCCTACACATGGTCAGGATCATCAGTATCACCACCTTCCACCTCCACATCTTGTCCCATTGAAAGGTCTTCAGGGGTACTACCATCTATGGATCTACAATGCTAACAATGTCTTCTTCTGGAATATAGACAACATTTTTTTAAAAAGTAGGAGTAAACGCTAGAATATATTCTAGAATAATGAATGGTATGGTATAGTAAATACATAAACCAGTAGCATAGTTGTTTATCATACTTATCAAGTATTACATACTATACATAATTATGTGTTATATTTTTATACAACTAGCAGCGCAGTATGTTTGTTTACACCAGAATTACCATAAACACGTGATTAATGCTTTGTGCTACTACATTACAATGGCTATGATGTCATTAGACATCACCACTAGGCAACAGAAATATTTCAGCTCCATTTTAATCTTATGGGACCATTGTCACATATGCAGTCTGTCATTGACCAAAAGGTCATAATTTGACACTCTGTATATGGGAGATGTGTATAGGTTACATGCAAATACTATGCCATTTTATATAAGGGACTTGAGTATCTAAGGATTTTGGTATCCATTAAGGTCCTGGGGCCAATACCACACAGATATACATGTATGTGTGTAAAAAGGAAAAGGAAAAAAGATTGGGGATAATGAAGAAAAATAAGAGTATTTAGTAAATATTTATGTGCTGAATTCTACCAGCTAAATTGTCAATCAAGTACAAAAATAAAATAAAAATATTTCCAGACAATGTAGTCAAGAAAAATGTGTTCTGATTACCCTTCCTGGAAAGCTACTGAGGGAAGTGGGATATTAAAACAAAACAAGTAAACCAAGAAAGTAGATACCAGAGGAATCAGGAAACATGGGATTCAACACAAGAAAGATGTCAAGGGAGTCCCCAGAATGATTAAGATAAAAATCTCAGGAGACAGCTGTGTATAAGGCATAGACAGAAATTACAAAAAGCAAATTCCAGACAAGTGAATATATCAAATACTTATGCAACACTATATATTTTATGTACTCATTTACTATATACTTCATATTCACCCACCCTAATCTAAAATATAAACTCTATGAGGACAGAATTTTGCCATTTTGTTCACTGCTGTATCACCAATATTTACAATGATGCCTCTATCTATTTAGGACTTAATATTTCCTCAATAAATAAAAATGCTAAACTTTAGCGTAATAATCACTAGATGTAAAGTAACTGGCAATAATATCCCCACAGTGTGGGGAGATTTTAACCTCTTATACATTCAGATTTCTATGGAAACAATTCTGTTCTTACAAAGCAGAATATAGTTCTAATGCGGTTCCCAAACATGAAGAAAAAACTTGAGAAGAATCAGCTGATTCCTATTTCATAAAAATCTCCATTATAACACAAAGATCAACAGATCTTTTGATCTCAAACAGATAATCTCTGTCAAAAAAAAAAAAACAAAACTTTTATAGTATACAGAGAAAAAAGGATAAAGACTATTTCATTACATTTAATATTTCATCACCTGGTGCTCCACCTCCTGAAGAAGGGATTCCAAGAGTTCTGTTTCTTGGGTTAGAGATGTCTTCTGACCTGATTAAAAATAGTGAATCATCAACACTTGGGCTCATTACTGGTTTAAGAATGAAATTAACTTCCAATAAACATATTTAATAACAAGAAATACACTTCAAGTAAGCAAAAATTCCTCATTACAGCTACCCTAAAAATTCTCATTCAACTTTCAGAGGTTGAATATTATAGTAGCCTTGAAAATGGAACTTCAGAACCAATTCTAATTAGTTTTAGAGAAGATTATCACTTAGACTGAATTTATCTAAGAAATGAAATGTGCAATGACAATATAGTTTACGCAAAAAATTTACTTTTCTAGATTTTCATATTCCCTTGGGAAGAAGCAATAACATGAATTTCATTCAGTCAGTTATTCTGAAATAATTTTTCACCAAATTTAACTGTGGCTTAACAGAGAATACAAAGTGGGCCAGAGTTTTAGGTTAAATGTCAGCAAAAGGTCTGTCCTGTGAATATACAAGGACCTGTTTAAAAAAAAAAAATTCCCAGAGAGGTGAATAATCTCAAAGAGTTGGAGACAGAAAAGGATAAACAAATTATTACTGCCGGGGGTCAGTGGCTCATGCCTGTAATCCCAGCACTTTGGGAGGCCAAAGCAAGAGGATACTTGAGCCTAGGTATTTGAGACCAGCCTAGGCAACATGGTAAGACTCAGTCCCTACAAAAAAAATTAAAATTAGCCAAGAGTGGCGGTGCATGCCTGCAGTCCCAGTTACTCAGAGGCTGAGGCATGAGAATCGCTTGAGTCCAGGTGGTCAAGGCTGCATGTAGTCATGCAGTGAGCCTTGATCGCACCACTGCAGTCCTGCCTGGGCAACAGAGTGAGACCCTGTCTCAAATTACAAACAAAAAAATTATCATTACAGAAATTATCATTACAGAAAAGGAAGAAAATGCTTTACATGTTTTTAAACAAAAAGAAGATAGGTATGCTTACCAAATCAGGCCATTTTCTTTATAAACCCAAAATTTGAAAAACTGGAAGTATATCCATGAGGATAGCAAAAGTTTTATCAATCTGTTGTGTTATTTGATAAGAAAAAACATTTAACAGGTAGAACTTTTATTTTATTTATTTTTTGAGATGGGGTTTCACTCTTGTTGCCCAGGCTGGAATGCAATGGCGCCAACTCAGCTCACCGCAACCTCCGCCTCTCGGGTTCAAGTGATTCTCCTGCCTCAGCCTCCTGAGTAGCTGAGATTACAGGCATGTGCCACCATGACCGGTTAATTTTGTATTTTTAGTAGAGATGGGGTTTCTCCATGTTGGTCAGGCTGATCTCGAACTCCCAACCTGAGAATGATCTGCCTGCCTCGACCTCCCAAAGTGCTGGGATTACAGGCATGAGCCAAGGAGCCCGGACTTTATTTATTTTTTGAGACAGGGTCTGATTCTGTCGCCCAGGCTGGATTGTAGTGGCGCGATCTTGGCTCACTGCAACCTCCATCTCTCAGGCTCAAGTGAGCTTCCCACCTCAGCCTCCCGAGTAGCTGGGACTACAGGAGCATGCTATCGCACCTCGCTAATTTTTCTTCTTTTTTCTTTTTTTTTTTTTTGGTAGAGATGGGGTTTCGCCACATTGCCCAGGCTGGTCTTGAACCCCTGGGCTCAAGAGATCCACCTGCCTCAGCCTAGAACTTTTATTTTTGAAATAAAACTCAGAATTTCTAGATTGCAAAAAGAGTTAAAATAAAGTATTAGCTAGAATCTAGTATTATCAGACATAAATTCTACTATCTCCACATCCCACAATCCTAAAACATTAGCCTATGGACCACATTACAGTACATAATTAAACTTAAAAATGAGGGGCAGAGGCCAGGGGTGGTGGCTCACGCCTGTAATCCTAGCACTCTGGGAGGCCAAGGCAGGCGGATCACAAGGTCAGGAGTTGGAGACCAGCCTGGCCAATATAGTAAAATCCTGCCTCTACTAAAAATACAAAAATTAGCAGGGTGTGGTGGCATGTGCCTGTAGTTCCAGCTACTTGGGAGGCTGAAGCAGAAGAATCGCTTGAACCTGGGAAGCAGAGGTTGCAGTGAGTTGAGATCTTGCCACTGCACTCTAGCCTGGGCAACAGAGTGAGACTCCATCTCAAAAAAAAAAAAAAAATTAGTGGCAGAGGCCAGGTGTGGTGGCTCACACTTGTAATCCCAGCACTTTGGGAAGTGGGGGCAGGTGGATCACTTCAGGTCAGGAGTTCAAGACCAGCCTGGCCAACATGGTGAAACCCCCATCTCTACTAAAAATAAAGAAAATTAGCCAGGGGTAGTGGCACGTGCCTGTAGTCCCAGCTACTCGGGAGGCTGAGGCAGGAGAATTGCTTGAACCCGGGAGGCGGAGGTTGCAGTGAGCTGAGATAGTGCCACTGCACTCCAGCCCGGATGACAGAGCGAGACTCCATCTCAATAATAATAATACTAATACTACTAATAATAAATTAGTGGCAGATATTACAGTATGAATTAAAAATCTGAGGCTTATGAGACTATTCTAAAGATATACTAACCCTGAAAATATCCTTCTCCCCACCTCTTATCCTTAGAAAGAATCCTATTTAATCATAAAAGCTATCTTGGAAATCACAAATTATAATTTTTCATAATGAAAAATAATTTGAAAGCCACAAAAGCAGGGCAAGTTCAGTTACTGTAAAGGGAAGTTATTTCACGGAGTTATACAGGTAGCAAAATTAATAAACTTATGAGATCTGTACTGTGGTATTATTTAGCTTTTAGTTGATTCAATTAAATAAATGAAGCAATGAACAAATTCACTCAAGAAAAACAACACCATATGCAAATGTGTATCTGGCTACTACTGAAGATTACATCAACATTCAAGATCCCCTCAATTTTAAAGTCCTAATATGTATCAACATCCAGCACTCTACATGGCTTAATGAACTTAAAGGGATCTCAAATATTATCTAAAGTTCTGAAAAACTAAGATCACCTACATGTATGACTGCAACTGAGGACCTAAGCACAATTACGATTTTCATTTACATGAAATCTTTAAGTGGCATTGTGACCAGTATAATCAATACCTACAGGTTTTGTCTAATTGCCTGGTCTGTGGGAAAAAAACTAAAAATCAGATATTAAATAGTATAGTATTATAATAGAAAAGCAATTTATGAAATGATATACAAATATACAAACTCAAAGATATTTACATCTCGTTTTTTAAATGTTAAAAATAAAATGGATAAAATCATTATTTTGGATGACACAAAGACATGGCTAAACTCTTCGGAGAATCAAGAGAGCCAAAAAAAAAATTCTTTGTTCACACCTTATTTAAAGTATATATATTTCACTTTGGACTATGCTAAAAAAAATGCAAAGCTGGTTTCAGTCAGCAAAACACTGGAAAGACTAAGATCACCAAAACAAATCAAACAAAACAAACTATAGCATTGGATCAAATTTTTACTTAAATTTTAAGTTTAATACCAGGCTCCACAATCAAAGAAGAATGAAGGAATCTTTGAAAAGCAAAAGATCACCAATAAATATAATTAAACATATGTAAAATGAACCCTACTAGAAATCAAAAGCTGAGACTTTAAATCTCTAAGAAAAAACTGGCAGGGGATGACGCTGGTATTTACAAATGTCAGTTTCTTCATCCTCAATGAAAACGGATGGAAAGGATATGGAACATTAGTAGAAGGAATTCTGTTAGATTTGGAGAAAAAGCTACCTAACAATAATGCCCAGTGGCCATTAGGATTTTCATCCAAATGGCTATGAAAACTTGGATTTTCATCCAAATGGCTATGAAAACTTTTATCTCCTACCATTTCTAAATACAAGGCAAACATTTATCTGTCTAAACTTTAACAACATGGAGTTGCTTAAAATTTCAAGATTCCTTACTAGGATCACCACCCTTCCTCTTCAAAGACTGAATCTCAAAGAAGCTGAAAGCACCAGGTACTCCAACAGCATACAAAAACACTTACCCATCAGTGTTATAAGTTTATTCTTCAGCTGTGTGTCTAATCGTGCAATCATCATCTCCACTGCATTCCTAATTTCCCGAACACGCTCATCTTTTGCATTTCTTACAGCTTCTACGTTCCTTTCCTAGAAGATAAACAGGTAAGAATAATTTTAAGGGGGTAGATTTTAAAAACAGAAGCACCACATTATAATATTGCCTAGAATAGATAATAGGAAAAAGGTAGAGGAAGGTCAAATGGAAATGACCCAACTCGCTTATATTTCAAAACGGCAGACATGCAATCAAAAACACAAATTTTCCGCATAAAGAATGTTATAAATGATCACTTGGTTCTTGATTCCTAAAGGGGTAAAACAAAGAAGGCATGTTTTTAATTTAGCATATGGTCCACAAACTTCACTTTAAGTTAGGAAATGGTCCATAAACCTCACTTATGACTGTCATTCTGCCAACTTGAAACAAAATGTATTCTAAAAATATGCTTAGTATTTCATTCTTTGGGGCTTATCACACTTTTTCACAGAAATAACATTATAAATAGCCCACTAAAGCTGTTTGACCTATACAATATCTAAAGAGTAATGTTAAATATTACACTTTCAACTCTGTGGAGTTCTAAATCAGGACATCACAAATAGTTCATTCCTTAGCAAAAGAAACTCACCCAAAAGCTGGAGATCCAAAGAGTGTATAACTTAATGAATGACTGTAAAAGTCAATATTGATTCTGTTTAGAAGTCAATTATTAGGGCCAGGCACAGTGGCTCACGCCTGTAATCCTAGCACTTTGGGAGGCCAAGGCAGGTGGATCATGAGGTCAGGAGTTTGAAACCAGCCTGGCCAATATGGTGAAACCCTGTCTCTACTAAAAATACAAAAATTAGCCAGGCATGGTGGCAGGTAACTGTAATCCCAGCCACTGGGGAGGGTGAGGCAGAAGAATCACTTGAGCCCGGGAGGTGGAGGTTGCAGTGAGCTGAGATCTTGCCACTGCACTCCAGCCTGGGGGACAAGAGTGAAACTCCGTCTCAAAAAAAAGAAAAAATAAGTTAATTAATGACTCTGTAACAAATGGACTTTTTAATTTCACTGATTTTCTAATTCTGCATAGGTGGTAATTCTCTGACTCCAACTGCTTCCTTACAAGCCAGGGGTTTTGTATGGAAATTTCTCAGATACTCTGAAATTTATGGGATTTGACTATAGGTACAGCCTATCAAATTTACAAATCTTGAAAATCTTGATTTCAACATCTGATTAACTTATATTATATAAATATATTATTATACATTACAGATTAAAAACAAAATAATTATATTTTAGTAGTAGTCTTACCACTTCTTGAACTAAGCTGATCAGTTCCATGAGACGCCGACGAAGTTTGGCTACCTCTTCATTCACTTTAGTGACATGTTGCTCATAAATTTCTGCCAAAGGTTTAAAGGTATGTCCGCCATGCTATTTAAATTAGAGTAGCTTTAGAATACTTTCACATATCTCATCTGCATTTACATTCCTGTGTAACACTCTATGGACACTAATAAACTGGTAAATATTTCAAATGAACTTTATCTTATTAGCTAATTAATTTTGTTGAAGCAGGCCAGTGCCTGCTTAAAATCACTTAGTCCATGCAGGAACTCTTTCAACATTGTACATAAAGGGCTTTAGCAAAATACTCATTTAACTAGAAATTAACTTACTAAAAAGAACCAAAATCTTTAGCCACAGCCCAAATCATCTGCTACAACCTTATCAGTCACTCACTCTTCTCTAAGGCAACACTAGTTTTCTTCCACGTCCTCAAACTTCTTTACACCAGGACTTTACAAAAATTACTCCCTCTTATTAAAAAATAATTCTCAGCTGGGGGGAGTGGCTCATGCCTATAATCCTGGTACTTTGGGAGGCCAAGGAGGGCAGATCGCTTGAACCAAGGAATTCAATACTGGCCTGGCCAACATGGCGAAAACACGTCTCTACTGAAATACAAAAAGTAGCCACGGATGGTGGCACATACCTGTAATCTCAGCTACTCAAGAGGCTGAGACATGAGAATTGCTTGAACCTGGGAGGCAGAGCTTACAGTGAGCTGTGATTGGGTCACTGTACTCCAGCCCAGGTGACAGAGAGAGACTTTGTACCAAAAAATTATAATAATTATTTAAAAATAAAAACCAAAAATAATAACAATGCCAGGCACAGTGGCTCATGCCTGCAATACTAGCAATTTGGGAGGTTGAGGCGGGTGGATCACCTGAGGTCAGGAGTTCGAGATCAGCCTGGCCAATATAGTGAAACCCCATCTCTACTAAAAAATATAAAAATTAGCTGGGCATGGTGGCACACGCCTGTAATCCCAGCTACTCAGGAGGCTGAGGCTGGAGAACCACTTGAACCCAGAAGGCGGAGGTTGGAGTGAGCTGAGATCATGCCACTGCACTCCAGCCTGGGTGACAGAGTGAGACTCTATCTCGAAAAAACAAAACAAAGCAAATAATAATAATTCTCCATCTTCCCTCTCCCATCTTAGTTTGTCTTAATCCTACTCATCCTTTGCAGCTCAGATTTACAGGATCAGCTGCTATAGTTATGCATCCTCATCAGCTCTCTGTATTTATTCCTCCAATTTATCACACCAATTAAATATGTAATTAATTGTTTGATATGTTCATCACCAAATCCCTAGTCTTTACCACAGGTGAATGAATTAGAAAGATGCTCGAAGAAAAAGCCCAGGATACAAAATTAACAAAAGCAATGAACCCATTTTCCATCCCACAGAATTACTACAGAGATAGAAGGCTAGTTCTGTAGTAACCTCACAAATTCAGTTGCATTCAACTCAAAGAACAATTTTTATAGCTAACTACCTAAAAATAATTTTGATTGGTAACCAGAATTATTAAATTTTTAATATAAGAAGCCTCCTATAAGTTCTTACTAGAATTGTCTTATTTAGCCAAAGTATCCCATTATTGTCTCCAAAAAAGATGTAGATTTTTACATGTTCACTTTAAGTATAGAAAAAAAGTCTGTACTTATTATCTTACAAAACCTATGTATTTAAAGTATTAAATGTAAGAACTTCTTAATTTTTTCTAGTCAGCGCATTAATATTCAAATTCTAACAGAAAGCTCTCTGAATTGAGCTCCACTCAACCAATCTGGCCTTTCACTTTCTAGGTAAAACATACTGACTGATGTCCACAGAATGATCAATTCTCATGGGAACTCTAGATAACTACCCACTTCCATTTCCCCCATCACTTATCTTTCCTCACTGAGAATCTATTGTATTTATTCTCAACCTATTTAGGCCAATTGTACTTAATATTGTAAGGAGATCATTTAATTAAGTATTCAGAGGCCAGGCACGGTGGCTCACGCCTGTAATCCCAGCACTTTGGGGGCCTGAGGCAGGTGGATCACCCGAGGTCGGGAGTTCAAGACCAGCCTGACCAACATGGAGAAACCCTGTCTCTACTGAAAAGACAAAATTAGCCAGGCGTGGTGGTGGCGCATGCCTGTAATCCCAGCTACTAGGGAGGCCGAGGCAGGAGAATCACTTGAACCCGGGAGGCAGAGGTTGTGGTGAGCCGAGATCCCACCATTGCACTCCAGCCTCAGCAATGAGTGCAAAATTTTTTCTCAAGAAAAAAAAGTATTCAGTAAACAACAGAACATGACTTTAAAATAAAAAAGCTGCTTCTAAGAAAACTAACTTCAATGCTTCAAGCTCAATAATGGCAGACTGTCTTTAAAAACTGCTCTTGAATTCAATTGGAAAAAAGAATCTAAAAAACAGAAAATAATTATAAGATCTAGATATGTGCACTCAATGTTGTTTCACAAGTGTCTAAGTTCTTGCTCCATTTTAAAGGAACTAAAATTGGAAACCCTGGCCAGTACATCGATCAACTGACCTTTAATGAAAAAAGTGACCTGGATCCTACAACAAAAAGATTTGCAAATGAATAGAGGATATGTTGCAGAGGTGTTAGAGGTTAAAATATTTATGTAGGGGGCCCATGTCCTACATTAAACCGCACAAACAAGATTCTCTAGAATAAAAGTATGAAACCTTTAATAAAGCATCTATAAAGCAGATGCATTTTAATTTTCATTCTACGAGAGCATAATGACACTATTTTCTATCTGAATAAGTATTTCAGTGCCTTCTAGTCTCTAACTAAAAAAAAAATACTGAATTTGTTCTGCTTACCATTCCTCCCCAAAGTGCACACTGATGGCAGATACACTTCTTACAAGTCCAGCAAAATACACTAAGTTTTTCATGGTGATTTTCACATCTATACATTATGAAAAGAAAATAAAGTTATAAATTAAATAAAATTGGAACATTATCACCTCCACAAATTCTTAAGCTTGAGCAAACAGGTCAATTTTAAATGATTATGTCTCAAGAAACACAGTATAAAATGTACTCCATGGCTTCTGTAAAGTAAGCTAAAGAAGTTTATGTGGACAATTTTTTTAAAGTACTGTTTTCATTGATCTGGACTTTATAATCACATGCAAAATACAGATTTGCTTCTTAAAGACATCATATATATTGCATCATTTCCAAGCAGCACTACAGATGGTAAATTCTATTGTACTACTACATTCTGGGCATGTGCTTAATAATATTGATTATGCATTTATACCTACATGAGCATGCACAAGTACTTTTCCTACATGTGGTCAATGATAACAATAATCAAGACACATGATTAACTGCACGAGTTAATACTAGACCCCCCTGGAAAATGAACAACTCAATTTTAAACTTTCTTTTAAACTGGATATTCACATGGAAAACAATAAAGTTAGCTCTGTTATGGATTGACTATGTCCCCCCTCAAATTCATAGGGTAAAGCCTTAACCCCCAGTGTGAATGTATTAGCAGACAGAACCTTTAAGAAAGTAATTAAGGTTAAGTAAGGATCATAAGGGCAGGACCCAAATCCAACAGCACTGGTGTCCTTTATAAGAGGAGACACCAGGCGTGCACATGCACATAGCAAAGATCATGTGAGGACAGAGCTAGGTGGTGGCCATCTATAAGTCAAGGAGAAAGGGAGGCCTCACCAGAAACCAACACTACCAGCATTTAATCTGGGACTTAACACCTATCAGAACTGTGAGAAAATAAATTTCTATTGTTTAAGCTACTCAGCAGTATTGTTATGGAAGACCTAGCAGACTAGCACAGACCCTTACTTTACACCATATACACAAATAGACTACAGGCCGGTGTGGTGGTGGCTCATGCCTGTAATCCCAGCACTTTGGGAGGCAAAGGCGGATGGATCACTTGAGGCCAGGAGTTTGAGACCAGCCTGGCCAAAATAGTGAAAACGCCTTCTCTACTAGAAACACAAAAAATTAGCTAGGCATGGTGGTACACGCCTGTAATCCCAGCTACTCAAAAGGCTGAGGCACGAGAATCACTTGAACCTGGGAGGCAGAGGTTGCAGTGAGCTGATAATCACACCACTGCACTCCAGCCTGGGCAACAGAGAAAGACTTTGCCTCAAAAAAAAAAAAAAAAAAAGAGAGAGAGAGAAGAATGAAGGTTTAATATCCAGAATATATAAATAACACCTATAATTCAACAAATAAATTTTTAAAACTCCCATTTAAACATGAGCAAAAGATCTCCAGTAAGCATATGAAAAGGTGCTCATCACTACTAATCATTACAGAAATGTGAATCCTAACCTCATACCATAGTAGGATGGTTGCTATAAAAAAACAAAAAAAAAAGCAAGTGTTGGCCAGGATGTGGAGAAACTGGAACCCTTGTGCAGTGTTGGTGGGACTGTAAAATGGTACAGTCACTATGGAAAACAGTATGGAGATTCCTTAAAAACTTAAATTAAAAATAGAATTACCATGCGATCTAGCAATGCTACTTCTGATTACATAACCAAAAGAACTGAAAGTAGAGTCTCAAAGACATGAATATCCATGTTCATAGCAACATTATTCACTACAGCCCAAAGGTGGAAGCAACGCCATTTTCACTGACAGATGAATGGATAAACAAAATGTGACATATACATACAATATAATATTACTCAGCCTTAAAAAGGTAGGAAATTTTGACACATGGATAAACCTTGAGGACATTATGCTAAGTAAAATAAACCAGTTACAAAAAGATAGGTACCGTATGGTTTTACTTATATGCGGTATCCAGAGTACTCAAACTGATAGAAACAGAAAGTATGATGGTGGCTGCCAGGGGCTGGTGGGAAGAGGGAATGGGGAGTGGTTTAATAGGTACAGTTTCAGATTTGCAAGTTTAAAAAGTTTTGGAGATTGGTTGAACATGTGAACATGCTTAACATAACTGAATTGTACATTTAAAAATGATTGCCGGGCGTGGTGGCTCACACCTGTAATCCCAGCACTTTGGGAGGCCGAGGCGGGCGGATAACAAGGTCAGGAGATCGAGATCATCCTGGCAAACACGGTGAAATCTCGTCTCTACTAAAAATACAAAAAATTAGCCGGGCGCAGTGGCGGGCGCCTGTAGTCCCAGCTACTCAGGAGGCTGAGGCAGGAGAATGGCGTGAACCCGGGAGGCGGGGCTTACAGTGAGCTGAGATCGCGCCACTGCACTCCAGCCTGGGCGACAGAGCGAGACTCCGTCTCAAAAAAAAAAAAAAAAAATGATTAAGATGGTAATTTTATGTGTATTTTACCATAATTAAAATGTTTTAAGTATTCTATTGTTTATAAAGTAGATACACTCTTGCAATTTTTTTTTTTTTGAGACGGAGTCTAGCTCTGTCATCCAGGCTGGAATGCAGTGGTGTGATTTTGGCCCACTACAACCTACACTTTCTGGGTTCAACCAATTCTTGCTGCCTCAGCCTCCCAAGTAGTTGGGATTACAGGCACCCACCACCACGCTCAGCTAATTTTTGTATTCTTAGTACAGACAGGGTTTCACCATGTTGGCCAGGCTGGTCTTGAACTCCTGACCTTAGGTGATCCACCTGCCTCGGCCTCCCAAAGCGCTGGGATTACAAGCATGAGCCACTGCGCCTGACCCACTCACGCATTTTTAAAAAAGCATTTCATTGATGAAGGACACCGATCTTAGAGAAAATACTTACATAGGTTTATATTTTATATTTCTAATTCATAAGTAATCAGAGTATCAAATGGGAAATTAATAAAGGTTAGAAAAAATATATCAGATACTGTTTGGAAGCTCACATAGCAAGACTTCCAAAATACCAAATTTATAATATAGCTTTTACAATATAGAAAATTTGCCAAAACTCCTCTTAATCAACAGCCCGTATTCACCTGCAAAAAGGGGAGGCCAGTAGGCATCAAACAGCAAATAAGAAAGACTAGCAGGTTAGCAAACTGTAGCAGTCCATTCCTTTTGAGAGGCTCTAATAGAACAGGCCCAACAAGAGGTAAAGGGTCTTTCCAAATAGTAATACCCACCACTTCAGAGGAAAAACACCTAAGTGTTCACCTAAGAAATGTGTTATTATATAGAAAAGAAATTAAATAACTATTTTTGGTGAGACCTCCACAATGCTACAAATGACAGAATTCCTTAAAAGTCCAGTTAAACCTGAATAGCAGCTTTTTAGTTTTAGTTTTAGTTTTTTTTGGGGGAGACGGAGTCTTGCTCTGTCACCCAGGCTGGAGTGCAATGACACCATCTCAGCTCACTGCAACCTATGCCTCCTGGGCTCAAGTGATTCTCCTGCCTCAGCCTGCCAAGTAGCTGGGATTACAGGTGTCCACCACCACACCCAGCTAATTTTTGTATTTTTAGTAGGGACGGGGTTCTCCACATTGGCTAGGCTGGTCTTGAACTCCTGACCACAGGTAATCCACCCGTCTCGGCTTCCCAAAGTGCTGGGATTATAGGCATGAGCCACCACACCCGCCCGAATAATAGGTTTTAATTCTGATTATGCATCAGAATATGGTGTTATACTACCATAATTATCAGAATATGGTGTTATACTACCATATACTACCATAATTAAGCCTCTTTTTTTTTCTTTTTCTTTTTTTAAGAGATGGGGGTCTTGCTATGTTACCTAAGCCATCCTCTGGGCTCAAGAGATCCTCCTGCCTGAGCCTCCCAAGTAGCTGAGACTATAGGTGCACACCACCATGCCCTGTTCTCTTATTTCTATGGTTCTAGTTCCTCAGTATAATGAAGAAACAGATAAAATTTTTTCTAATGACCTGTGAGGTTTCAACCTCTTGCTTTACCATGTTGTGACTCTACAGAAAGTGACCAGGTTTTATTTCTAAACATTCAAGGGTCCTCCTGGACTCTCACCTAATTCAAGTTATTTTACTATTGCTGGACAGTGAAGCCTTACAATTAACCATGTTGTAGCTTCTTCATCTATAAAAACAAATCACTGCCACATCATTCTTTCCTTTCTTTATCTGCTCCCCATAACAACTCTCCAGATACGTTCAAAATTCTTCAATCATGGAACATAAGACCATTTATTCACTCTTGTCCCTCAAATGACTTAACACAGTATTATCACTGTGTCCCCATTAAGCAGTTAACAGAAATTATGTCTCATTTACCTCTGTATGCCTATCATCTAGCAAAGCACTTTCTGTATGGGGGGAGGAGAGGGCAAGGGGTGTCTGTGTATATACATGGCATGAAATAACCGCTGTTAAATAAACATAATAAGAATATGTTACTTAACAGCAACAGCACATGATTGAAAGAATTAAAAACTTAAGAAATTTAACACTACTTATTCATAAATAACTAAATGGCAACTACCAATATAGTGTCATTAAACAACACAAAGGCAAAATCCATTCCATATTGAACAAAGAAATTGAGGACATACTTGTCCTTTTCATTTTCTTCATGTTTGGTGAGACTGCAGAGTTGAAGAGTATCAAGCTGTTGTGTTACTTCTTCTGCCCAACGACAATTTACTAGTTCTCGTAGCTGGAGTGGAGCACTGGGGAGAAAATCCATACACATACACTAATTCATGAATTTCAGATTATTTTATAAAATAAACACATTTCTCAAAATAGAGAGCACAATAATACTCATACCATAACACTATTTTTTTTTAAGAGATACAGTTTCACTCTATGACCCAGGGTGGAATGCAGCAGCATGCATGATCATGGTTCACTGCAGCCTTGACCTCCCGGGCTCAAGCGATCCTCCTGCCTCAGCCTCCTGAGTGGCTGGGACTACAGCAGCACACCATCAAATCCAGGTAATTTTAAAATTTTTTGTAAAGACAGGGATCTCGCTATATTTCCCAGGCTGGTCTTGAACTCCTGGCCTCCAGTGATCCTCCCAAAGTACTGGGATTACAGGTATGAGCCACTACCTGGCCCCATAACACTATTAAAACTAAAAAAAAAGAAAAAAGAAAAAGACACAATGAAAAATACTCTTTGCAACTTATTTTCACCATATTAACACGTCATTTACAAAAACAAACAAAAAAACTAAACAAAAACATATGATTCAGAATATGGACTGAATTCTCAACTTCTGAGTCTAATGCTGTACTGTTGGCATGGTGGCTCATGCCTGTAATCCCAACACTTTGGGAGGCTGAGGCAGGTAGATTGCTTGAACCGAGGTGTTCGAGACCAGCCTGGACAACATGATGAAACCCTGTCTCTACAAATAATTAGCCAAGCGTCGTGGCATGTGCCTATAGTCCCAGCTACCCGTGAAGCTGAGGTAGGAGGACCACCTGAGCCAGGGAGATTGAGGATGCAGTGAGCCAAGATTGCGCCATTGCACCCCAGCCTGGAGAAAGAGTGAGACTCCATTTCAAAAATAAATAACTAAATAAAATTTCATCATATAGCCACACTAGACACATTTCAAGTGATCAACAACCACACGTAGCTAGTGGCTACCATACCAGACAGTGTAGACATAGAACACTTTCATCATTATAAAAAGTTCTACTTGACAGTGCTGGTCTTATAAGATAATATAAGAAAGGTGGGACTGGGCACACTGGTTCACACCTACAATCCTAGCACTTTGGGAGGTCAAGGTGGTAGGATCCCTTGAGCCCAGGAAGTCAAGACCAGTTTGGCAAAAACAGTGACATCTCATCTCTACAAAAAATAAACGAAATTAGCTTGGCATGGTAGCACACACCAGTGGTCCCAGTTAGGAGGCAGGTTGACGTAGGAGGATCACCTGAGCCCAGGAGGTCGAGGCTGCAGTGAGCTGAGATCGCGCCACTGCACTGCAGCCTGGACGACAGAGCGAGACCTTGTCTCAAAAAAATAAAAAGTAAAGAAAAGTGAATACAAAACGAAAAAATGGGCAACAGATGGCACTCCAGCATTATTTTTTGAAACCAAAAGTAGAGATAACCTAAATGTCTCTCAATATGGGGATAAATAAATCAAGGTATAGTCATAACATTGATTAGTCACTTTTAAAAAAAATGACTTATATATACATACAATCAAGAAAACATACCTACCATATTTTACATGAAAAAGCAAACTGCAAAACAATATTATATCATTGGTACATTTTAAGAAAACGCATATGGGAATCACATACGCATATATTTAAATATAGGCACAATTATACTGGATTAGGGCATTACAAAATACATGCACAAAAAATAGTCTAGAAGAATAGATACCAAATCCAACAATTTCTTTTGCAAGTGTTATTAAGTGAGAAGACAGGGCAGGGAGTATCAGAATCAGAAGCCTTTTTATTTTATATTTATCTCTACCATATGGATTTTTTTTTTTTTTTTGAGACAGACTCTCGCTCTGTCACTCAGGCTGGAGTACAATGGCGCGACGTTGGCTCAAGTGCAGCAGTGCGATCTCAGCTCACTCCAACCTCCACCTCCTAGGTTCAAGCGATTCTCATGTTTCAGCCTCCTGAGTAGCTGGGACTATAGGTGCGTGCCACCATGCCCGGCTAATTTTTGTATTTTTAGTAGAGACAAGGTTTCACTATGTTGGCCAGGCTGGTCTTGAATTCCCGACCTCAGGTTATCCAGCCACCTTGGCCTCCCAAAGTGCTGGGATTACAGGTGTGAGCCACTGTGCCCGGCCAAACTATCTGGATTTTTTAAACCAGAAACATTAAAATTTTTTGCTTAATTATAAAAGATAAGTTATGGCCTAACTATCTGGATTTTTTAACCAGAAACATGAAAAATTTGTTGCTTAATTATGAAAGGTAAATTAAGAACTTACACAAGTATTTTCTTTTCTTTTTTTTTTTTTTTTTGAGACGGAGTCTCGCTCTGTCGCCCAGGCTGGAGTGCAGTGGCCGGGTCTCAGCTCACTGCAAGCTCCGCCTCCCGGGTTCACACCATTCTCCTGCCTCAGCCTCCGGAGTAGCTGGGACTACAGGCGCCCGCCACCTCGCCCGGCTAGTTTTTTGTATTTTTAGTAGAGACGGGGTTTCACCATGTTAGCCAGGATGGTCTCGATCTCCTGACCTTACACAAGTATTTTCTAAGAGAGGCAGAGTACAACATAGTAAACATAATTTTAAGTCACATGAATTAGTCCCTGCATTTCTTTTTCTAGTCAGATTGCTTATTTCTACTCAACTATCTTCAAGAAGAAGAGCAATGGGCTGACTGCAGGAAAACTGCCTTTATGAATCCCAAGGCACATTCTGACCTTACTATTTTCCAAATTCACAAATAATCATAGCGAAACACTTACCGGCAATGAGGACATTGAGCTCTCTGCTCTGTCAGCCAGCGCTAAGGGGTCAAAAGATTAGATTTTGATTAGAAAACACCATTACTTTATTTATATATATATATATAAAATAATACAAATCTAATGAGTTTTAAGCACTGTCTAGTGCTTAATTTTAGAGATACTTACAGAAATAATAGGCAATCTACTGTCTCCTTCACACTATCATCCTCATAGGGATAAACTTTTAAAGGGACAGAACTCAGTGCAAAATAGCTGTTAAAAGGCTACTCTCATGCAGGAAAAGGAATGATTCCAGGACTAGCTGATTCTCACAGGGAATGTGTATATAATCTTACTATTGTCTTATAATAATGACTGTCTCCTTTGCACTAAAAAATAAACCATAGTGATGATTTATTTCTATCTAGTTTACTACTGAATTTAGTTTTTGAAAAGCTAATTCAAAAAAAGGGAAGCTAATTCTGAGTTACATACATTATAGACATGTAAATTAAACCTAAAAAAAATGAATAAGCAATAGAGCACAACTTTTAAGCCTTAAAACAGTTTCATAGGGCCAGGCGTGGTGTCTCATGCCTGTAATCCCAGCACTTTGGGCGGCCAAGGTGGGCAGATCACCTGAGGTCAGCAGATGGAAACCAGCCTGGCCAACATGGTGAAACCCTGTCTCTACTAAAAATACAAAAATTAGCCAGGAATGGTGGCAGGCGCCTGTAATCCCAGCTACTCGGGAGGCTGAGGCAGGAGAATCGCTTGAACCAGGGAGGCGGAGGTTGCAGTGAGCTGAGATCCTGCCACTGCACGCTAGCCTGGGCGACAGCAAGACTCTGTCTCAAAACAAAACAAAACAAAACAAAAAGGTTTCATAGTTCAGTAATTGAAGCTTCTAGATATCTTGGTTTCCTCATAATTACAAAAAGGTTTTAGAAGAGAATAATGTCTCTACTAAACCAAAAATTATGTTAATAATTTATTAGGAAACTGAGAGCAATCTTATACCATATGGAAGGAGATGTTAAGATTTTCTGACTAGTTTTCAGGAAACAACAGGTTTATAATAAAACAAAAAACTTTATGTTTTAGTTGTCTGATAAATAGGTTCAGAGGTAAATAACTATGATCCTACACCAACGTACTCCCAATATCTGTTATTTGTTTATCTCTTTCTACTTTTTAAAATGAACATGAGCTTTAACTTGATGCCAAATAATTAATTTAGAAATAAAATTCCCAAGGAAACCTTAAAGGACAGTAAAAGACTTAAAATGAAAGGAAGCAAGGTACTTCAGAGCAAAGAAAATAAAGCTGAAAGAAAAAGCATACAGAGCACACCTGTAATCCCAGCACTTTGGGAGGCTGAGGCGGGCAGATCATGAGGTCAGGAGTTCGAGACCAGCCTGGCCAACATAGTGAAATCTTGTCTCTACTAAAAATACAAATTGGCCGGGCGCCGTGGCTCAAGCCTGTAATCCCAGCACTTTGGGAGGCCGAGGCGGGTGGATCACGAGGTCAGGAGATCGAGACTATCCTGGCTAACATGGTGAAACCCCGTCTCTACTAAAAATACAAAAAACTAGCCGGGCGTGGTGGCGGGCGCCTGTAGTCTCAGCTACTTGGGAGGCTGAGACGGGAGAATGGCGTGAACCCGGGAGGCGGAGCTTGCAGTGAGCCAAGATCACGCCACTGCACTCCAGCCTGGAAGACACAGCGAGACTCCGTCTCAAAAAAAAAAAAAAAAATACAAATTTAGCCAGGTGTGGTGGTGTGAACCTGTAGCCCCAGCTACTCGGGAGGCTGAGGCAGGAGAATTGCTTGAACCAGGAGGTAGAGGCTGCAGGGTGCCGAGATCGCGCCACTGCACTGTACAGCCTGGGTGACAGAGCGTGACTCTGTCTCAAAAAATAAAAATAAAAATAAAAATAAAGTAAAAATCCTACGGAAAAGGATTCCTCCATTCTTAATAACCTTGAACATTATTATTACCTTGGTCTCTAGGCAAAAACGAAATTTGGGTCAGGTTTCTTCCCCTGAAACAATGACATGACCATGCCACTCTTCTGTTAAAGTCATAGCTCCTCTCCAGAACCGGTCTCATGAACTCCTCTCCAGAACTGGTCTCATGAACTCCTCTCCAGAACTGGCCCTATGACCCAGCAAGGTTATATCTTTACATGTTTCCTCTCTCCGCCTAAGATATTCTTCAAAACCTTTCTTCATCTGGGTTACTCCTACTCATTGTTTAGATTTCAGTTCATAAGCTGCTTTCTCCAAAAAGCATTCCCTGACACTCTGCAGACTGTTTTAGATACAATTGCCATGCTCTACCACTATACTTCCCCCTTCAGAAACTTTATTATGACGACTTATTTGTTGATCTTCTTTGTCCTGCTAGATTATAAACCTTAACAAAGACTGGGACTATGATAGGGAGTAACCAGATCATATGTTTAAATGTCCCCCTCCCTCCCAGTCAAAACAGGCTTATTGCTGCACTATATAACACTGTTGACATATATGTGCTTGGCCCTCCCTCCATGTCCTGTCTCTGGATCATGGAAATGTCACTGGATCATGTCCATAAAATTTCCTGCCTTTCCCAGGCTCATTGAGCTTTACATTCTCTGAATATTTGTGGCATATTTATCTTGTATTTCACAATCTAATTTATTTATTTATTTTTTGAGACAGAGTCTCACTCCCTCACCCAGGCTCAAGTGCAGTAGTGCCATCTCAACTCACTGCAACCTCTGCCTCCCAGGTTCAAGCAATTCTCGTGCCTCAGCCTCCCGAGTAGCTGGGATTACAGGCATGCATCACCGCACCCAGATGGTTTCTGCATTTTTATTAGAGACAGGGTTTTCCTACGTTGGCTAGGCTGGTCTCCAGCTCTGACCTCAAGTGATCCGCCCACCTGAGCCTCCCAAAGTGCTGGGATTACAGGCATACATGCATGAGATTACTCAGTCTCCACAATCTAATTTAATTACAAAATAAATATGACAATGTTAATACTCTGAGAAAAACAATGTTTCTTTCAAACCAAAACCAACCAACCAGTGATACAATATTAATGCATAATGTTAAATATGTTTAGAGCATTCCCCCCATTCAATTTAAAAATTATAAACATAAAATAAAATAAAATTTAAAAATTATTTTCTCTCCATTATTAAACTGGAAGAATCACAATCTTTAGATCTGTGTCTGATTCCCAGCTCTGGCACTTACGGACCACATGACATTGGACAAGTGACTGAGCTCGTCTCCTCATATGCAACAAGAGAATCAACATACCTACCCTGCAAAACTGCTGTAACGGTTAGAGAAGCTGTTAGTAATAAATACTAAGTATATAAGATAATCTTAAAAAAAAATGGCTGCTAACATTTATAGTTCAATTACTACTGGATGTGAGGAATAAGGACGATTAAGGTGAACTAGGTTTTTGGATAAAAAACTGGGTTCCTGACTGGAAAAGAAACAGATTTGGCATGGAAAAAAAAAAAAAAAAAAAAAAAAAAAAAAAAACACCTCTTATAGAGATAATATATTTGAAATGCATACTACAAGTCCAAACGAGGGTAGTTAGATACTAGAGGCAGGGAAAAGGCCAGGACTGAAAAGATAAAGTTGTGAAGTATAAGTCTAGAGGTAGTGTTAAAAGTCATGGACCAGTCGAATATGGTGGCTCACACCTTTAATCCTAGCACTTTGGCAGGCCAAGGTGGGAGGATTGCTTAAGGCCAGGAGGTCCAGACCAGTCTAGGTCACACAGCAAGATACCATCTCTACAATAAACTTAAAAATTAACCAGGTATGGTGCGCATGCCTGTAGTCCCAGCTATTCCTCAGGAGACTGAGGTGGGAGGATCAATTGAATCCAGAGGTCGGGGCTGCAGTGAGCCATGATCATGCCACTGTCTCTAGCCTGGATAACAGAGCAAGACTCAGTCTCTAAAAAAAAAAAAAAAAAAAAAAAAAAAAAAAAAAAAAAAAAAAATCCATAGACTATGAAGTTACTAGGAAGATGGTATAGCTATTATGGCAAAAATACCAAAGAAGATAATGTTTCAAGAAAAACAGATAAAGTAATTTGTGCTGAATGCTCTGAGAAGGAAAGATAAGGCCAACGAAATGTTCACTGGATTTAGCAAAATTGAGTCTATACCTTGCAGGAGCTATGTGAGTAGCTATGTGAGGGAACTAAAATCAAGTTAGAATGGGCTGAAGGGTAAGTAGACAGCGAGGTTGCAGAGATATGGAGTGGAAAACACTCATTTAAATAGTTTTAGCTATAAGAGAAAACAGGCAGTAAATAGGAAATTTGTTAACAAAGAACCTTTATTCCCAAATAGCTCAAAATTGCAAGGAAACTAGGAGGCAGATCACAGAGGATCTCAGATGCCTTGTGAAAGCATACAAAATTTCCTACATCCCCTGATGCATTGTTTGAGGCAAACTATATATACATACAAAAACATGCTAAATACTGTCTGGGTTTTTTATTTTTGAGACAAGTCACACTCTGTCGCTCAGGCAGGAGTGCAGTGGCCCAAACACAATTCACTGCAGCCTCAACTTCTTGGTCTCAAGAGGTCCTCCCACCTGACCCTCAGAAGTAGCTGGGGCTACAGATGTGCCCATTACATCCAGCTAATTTTTTAATTTTTGCAGAGATGGGATCCTGCCATGTTGCTCAGGCTGGTCTTGAAGTCCTGGGCTCAAACAATCCTCTGCCTTTGGCCTCCCAAAGTGCTGGGACTACAGGGATGAGCCACGGCGCCCAACCTAAAATAGTTTCTTACAAACATCTACACCACTAAACTACAACCAAAGTCCACTTCTTACGATGTGTCTACCAGAGAAAGGGAAAAGCAGTCCCTTTGTTCATTTCCAAAAACTTGTAAGAATGAGTAATTATCATAAAGATTGTATATATTAATTATCTAGTATACAGAACTAAATAAGCCAGATGGTAAATAAAATTACTGTTAGTGTAACAGCAGACCAAAAAGAGAGAGTTTTAAAAAAAACATCAGCCGGGCGTGGTGGCTCACGCCTGTAATCCCAACACTTTGGGAGGCTGAGGTGGGTGGATCACCTGGGGTCTGGAGTTCGAGACCAGCCTGGGCAACATGGTGAAACCCCATCTCTACTAAAAATATAAAAATTAGTCGGGCATGGTGGTGGGTGCCTACAATCCCAGCTACTCAGGAGGCTGAGGCAGGACAATCGCTTGAACCCGGGAGGCGGAGGTTACAGTGAGCCAAGACTGTGCCACTCCACTACAGCCTGGGTGACAGTGAGACTCTGTCTCAAAAAAAAAAAAAAAAAAATCAACTTTGTTACAGAAAACAAGCTCTTTGAGAAACATTAATTACAGCAATCATTAAAAATCTTAGATCATGGGTTCATGATTGATTAAATACTACTTCCAACACCTAATCCTGCATTTGAAATTAATTTAAAATATAAATATTTATTAAATTCCTTCCATTTCTTCAGAATATACTCAGAGATATCACTATTGACATGCACCGTGTATTCTCATTCATAATGCTATGTGAAAAATTTTAATGTATATGTATTGCTCTGGGAGTTTAAGACATTTACTAGAGAAATTGTGCTAGGGAAATCCTCAACAAAATCCTAATAAAACTAATTCAACAGAATATTTAAAAGATTATACACTGTGGCCAAATGGGATTTATTCCTAGAATACAAAGATGGTTCAACTGTAAAAATCATTCAATGTGATAAACCACTTCATGGAAAACTCCCACTATGATCATCTCAATTATGCAGAAAAGGCATCTGACAAAATCCAATATCCTTTCATGACAAAAATACTCAATAGACAGAAATAGAAGGGAACTTCCTCAACTTGATAAAGGCCATATATAAAAACTCATAAAAATCATAGTCAACGATTCAAAGGCTTTAACTCTTCCCCTTAAGATCAGGAAAAATTCCCCTTAAGATCAAGAAAAAGACAAGGATGCCAGCTTTTACAATCTCTATTCAACATAATACAGGTACTAAAAATTCCAGCCATAGTACTTAGGCAAATAAAAGAAGTGAAATTATCTTTTTGCAGATGACATGATCTTATCTGTAAAAATCCCTAAAGAGTCCACAAAATATTGTTAAAGCTAATAAATGCGGCAGTTACAGGATACAAAATAAACACACAAAAAACACTGGCATTTCTATAAGCTTGCAATGAACAATCAAAAAAGGAAATTAAGAAAATAACACATTTGCAACAGCATCAAAAAGAATAAAATGCTTAGGAAAAAAACGAACCAAGAATTTGAAAGACATACACGGAGGCTGACTGTGGTGGCTCACACCTATAATCCCAGCACTGGGAGGCCAAGACAAGAGGATTGCTTGAACCCAGGTAGTTGAGGCTGCAGTGAGCCATGATCACATCACTGCACTCCAGCCTGGGTGACAGCGAGATACCGTCTCAAAAAAATAAAAAAGAAAAAGAAAGAAAGACTTATACATGCAAAACTACAATACACTGCTGAAAGAAGTTAGGGAAGTCCTAAATAAATGGAAAGACACCCATGTTCAAGGATCATAAGATTTAATATTTTTAGGACAGCAATATTACTCAAAGGCATGTACAGAATCAATGTAATCCCTACTAAAACTTCAATGGTGCTTTTTTATATTGGTAGAAAACTGCATTTAAAATTCACATGGAATCTCAAGGGATGCCAAATAGCTAAAACTACCTTAAAAAAGAAAAAGTTGGAGGACTCACACTAATTTCAAAACTTACTACAAAGCTACAGTAATCAAAGCAGTGTGGTACTACCATAAGAACAGAAATAGAGACTAACAGAACAGAATACAGAGGTAGAAATAAACACAAATATTTTATGATTCCATTTATATGAGGTACTTAGAATAGTCAGTGTAAAGATAGAAGGTAGAATAGTGGTTAAAGGGGCTAGAGGGAAGAGAATAATGAGAATTTATTGTTTATCAAGTACAGAGTTTCAGTTTGGGATGATGAAAAGGTACTAAAGATGGATAACGGTGATGGCTGCACAACAATGTGAATGTACTTAATGCCACTAAACTGTACTCTTAAAAATACAGTTAAAATCGTAAATTTGACTGAGCCAAGTGGCTCACATCTGTAATCCTAGCACTTGGGAGGCCAAGGCAGGCAGATCACTTGAGTCCAGGAGTTTGAGGCCAACTTGGTCAACAAAGTAAAACCCTGTCTCTACAAAAAATAAAAAAATTAACCAGGCACAATGGCACACGTTTGTGGTCCCAGCTACTCAAGAGTGTGAAGCAGGCCAACTGCTCAAGCCCAAGAGATTGAGGCTGCAGTGAGCCATGACTGTGTCACTGCGCTCCAACGTGGGTAACAGAGTGAGACACTGTCTCATTTAAAAAAAAAAAAAAAAAAAAAAGGCTAATCTTACATTAGGTATATTTTACCACAATTTAAAAAAATAATAAAGTTAAACAGAACACCATATGATCTAGCAATTTCACTCCTAGATATATATTCAAAAGAAATGAAAGCAGGAACTCAAACAGATAATTGTTAACAACAGAACTATTAACAATACCCAAAAGGTGAAAACAACCCAAGTGTGTATCAAGAGATAAAAATGGATAAATAGGCTGGGCACAGTGGCTCAATGCCTGTAATCTCAGCACTTTGGGAGGTCAAGGAGGGTGGATCACAGGTCAAGAGATCAACACCATCCTGGCCAACATGGTGAAACCCCAACTCTACTAAAAACACAAAAATTAGCTGGGTGTGGTGGCACGCGCCTGTAGTCCCAGCTACTCAGGAGGCTGAGGCCGGAGACTCGCTTGAACCTGGGAGGCGGAGGGTGCAGTGAGCCGAGATCACGTCACTGCACTCCAGTTCCAGCCTGGCGACAGAGCAAGACTCTGTCTGAAAAAAAAAAAAAAAGGATAAACGAAAGGTGGTATATAGTCATGTGTCACATAAAGATGTATGGGTAAATGATGGACCGCATATACTACAGTAGTCTCATAAGATTAGAATGGAGCTGCCCTACATAGGTGTACCATTTTTTTATCTTTTATACTGTATTTTTAAAATACTTTTCCTATGTTTACTTATGTTTATTTTCTTTTTTCTTTTTTTTTAATGGGTACGGACTTTCTGTTTGGGGTGATGAAAGGTTTTGGAAACAGTGATATGGTTATACAACATCATGGATGTAATTAAAGACACTGAACTGTACCCTTAAATATGGGTAAAATGGAAATTTTGTTATATTTATTTAGCACAAAACGGGGGGCACTGAACAGACCCCTTACCAAAGACAACATATGGATGGTAAATAACTCCTGGAAAAGATGCTAACATCATCACTCAACAGAGAAACGCTAACTAAAACAAGGAGATACCTCTAAGAATGGCTACATACCCCGAGAATGGCTAAAATTCACAAAACCAAACATACCAACTGCTAGCATTAACGTGGAGGAATTGGAACTCTCATTCACTGCTGGTGAGAATGTAAAATTATAAAACTATTTCCTTTTTTTCTTTGAGACAAGAGTTTTGCTCTTGTTGCCCAGGCTGGAGTACAATGGCACGATCTCGGCTCACTGCAACCTCCACCTTCCAGATTAAAGAGATTCTCCTGCCTCAGCCTCCCGAGTAGCTGGGATTAACAGGCACGCACCACCACGCCTGGCTAATTTTCTATTTTTATTAGAGACGGGGTTTTCCATGTTGGTCAAGCTGGTCTCGAACTCTCGAATTCAGGTGATCCGCCCGCTTTGGTCTCCCAATCCTTTTTTAATTTAACCTTCATCCCTCTTCTCCTCTCCCTCTTTTGAAGTCCCTGGTGTCTAGCATTTCCCCCTTTATGTCCACGTATGCTCATTGTTTAGCTCTCAGATACAAGTATTTTAGAAGATAGCTGGGCAATTTTCAAAATGTTAAACACACATCTACCATATAATCTCTATCCATTCCATTCCTAATTATTTACCCAAGAGAAAAGAAAGCTTCTTGTACACGAATGTCGCAGCAATTTTCATTGTAATAGCAAAAACTGTAAACATGCCATATGTTCATCAATAGGTGAATGCATAAACAAATTGTGGTAAATACATACAATGGAATACTACTTAGCAATAAAAAGGAATACTACTGATACACACAGTATTTTTGCTGAGTGAAAAAAGCCAGATCCCTAAGAGTACATATTGTATGATTTTCATTTGTGTAAAATTCCAGAGCATGCAAACTTATCTTTTTCCTCTTTTTCCATCCCCCCTATCTCTGAAGCAAACCTATCTATTGTGACAGAAAACAGATCAGTGGTTGCCTGGGGACAAGGTAAGTAGAGGGAGGAATTACCAAGAGGCACAAGGAAAGTTTTGGGGATGACAGATACATTCACTAACTTGGCTGCAGTGATAGTCTCACAAGAGGATATATATGTCAAAACTGTACACTTGGCCAGGCGCAGTGACTCACATCTATAATCCTAGCACTTTGGGAGGCTGAGGTGGGTAGATTACCTGAGGTCAGGAGTTTGAGACCAACCTGACCAACATGGTAAAACCCTGTTTCTGCTAAAAATACAAAATTAGCCAGGCATGGTGATGCATGCCTATAATCCCAGCTGCTTGGAAGGCTGAGGCAGGAGAATCACTTGAACCCAGGAGATGGAGGTTGCAGTGAGGGGAGATCGCATCATTGCATTCCAGGCTGGGCAACAAGAGCGAAACAACAGCTCAAAAAAAAATTAAAAAAAGAACAAAACAAATAAAAAACTGTACACTTTAAACATGTGTAGTTTATTGTATGTCAATTATACCTAATAAAAAATGACTGGCTTGAAAACAAGTAGGCAAGCAATTAATATTTGCTGAATGAATGAACAAATGATCAGTGCATTCAGGAACCAAGACAGCCCTAGAAAGAAAGGTCAGAATCAGATCTGGACGGTCTGAACACAAGGCTAACATTCTTGGACTTTATCCTTTATGTAATAAATTTCTGAGGCTTCTGGGAAAAAAAAGACACCAATGAAAAATATTAATATAACAGCAGGACAGAAAATGGACTGGAGATAAGAAAAGACTCAAACCTGAGAGATCAGATAGAAAGTAATTAAATAATCTAAGCATGAGGTAACCAATGTTCATACTTCTCTATTAGCACGCTAATGATAAAAATAGAAAGGTAAGACAAATATAAGTGAAACCGGGAGATAATAACTAATTGCACTTAAAAATCATTGGTATAGGCCAGGCGCGGTGGCTCATGCCAGTAATTCCAGCACTTTGGGAGGCCGAGGGCAGATCAGTTGAGGTCAGGAGTTCAAGACCAGCCTGGGCAACACAGTGAAACCCCATCTCTACAAAAAAAAAATATATATATATATATACACACACACACACACACACACACACACACACACACACACACAAATAGCTGGGCATGGTGGAGTGCGCCTATACTCCCAGCAACTTGAGAGTCTGAGGCAGGAGAATCGCTTGAACCTGGGAGGCGGAGGTTGCAGTGACCCGAGATCACGCCACTGCACTTTAGCCTGGGCAACACAGCGAGACTCCATCTCAAAAAAATAAAAATAGAAAATAAAAAAATCACTGGTATAAAGTTTCCAGTTTGACTGGCAGAACAGAACAAAAAGTATGAACTTAAGAGTTGGTTTGAGAAAATAACACGAATAATTTGATCTTCAACAAAGTTCAAGATGCTAGAAGGACAACAAGACAAGACATCCACAAGTTAGTGCTGAAGGAATAGATTTAGGAGCCATGCAGAGAGATGATAGCTAAAGCTGCTAAAGTAAATCAAATTTCCCAAAGTAGATGAACACTCCCAGAAACCTCAGAGTAGAGAACGAAGCAACAAGATCTTAAGAAATTAAGAAATAAATGCATTTAAGGGGCAGGAGGAAGAAGATGTAACAATGAAAAAATACAGAATCAATGAGGCATAAGGTAACAACCAAACACCATAAGCATATGGGACCTTCATCAAAAAAATCAGCCCAGATCCAGATTCTACCACTTAATTAACTATAGTAATGGAGGCCAATTACTTAATTTCTCTAGCATCAGTTTCACTGTTTATTAAAACATAGGTAAGTGTTAATGTGTATTAGTTGCTATTTTAACAACTAAATACCTTACAAATAAGTAGATACAGTATTTTATAATTTCTTAATTACTTCTTAGCTTATCTCATTTAATGCCACAACCACCCTGTAAAGCAAATCCTATCTGAATTCTACAGCTGAGGAAAGAAGGCCAAGAAAGATTGAATCTCTTAGTTTTAGGAGTATGAGAACCAACATCATATTTAACTTGGTCTTCTGCACATGGTGCAGTGACAAAGAAAAGGCTATAGAGTTCTTGAACTTAATGGGTTCAAATCCAGTACCATCAATTGTGAGCTGTGTGACTAGGAAAAAATGATTTAAGTGTTACCAATACTACTCTTGACAAAGGCATATTTATCTTCCTTAGGCAAGAATAAGGAAACAGAAATTTTCTTTTTCTTTTTTTTTTTTTTTTGAGATGAAGTCTCGCTCTGTCGCCAGGTTGGAGTGCAGTGGGTCACTGCAACCTCTGCCTCCCGGGTTCAAGTGATTCCCCTGTCTCAGCCTCTTGAGTAGCTGGGGTTACAGGCACAAGCCACCATGCCTGGCTAATTTTTGTATTTTTAGTAGAGACAGGGTTTCACCATATTGGTCAGGCTGGTCTCGAACTCCTGACCTCAGGTGATCCACCCACCTCACCCTCCCAAAATTCTGGGATTACAGGCGTGAGCTACCGCGCCCAGCCGAAACAGGAAGTTTGAGGTGAAGAGCATGTGACCTCTTTGATTTTCTCAGGAAAATAAATAATTGAAGAGGAATGTGAACAAGGCAGTTTTCAACTATGCTCTGTAGATGTGCTATTGGACACTGGCACACACAACCAAACTTCCTCATAATGTTTTTTTGGTTTTTTGAGACACAGTCTCGCTCTGTCGCCCAGGCTGGAGTGCACTGACGTGATCTCAGCTCACTGCAACCTCTGCCTCCTGGGTTCAAGCAATTCTCCTGCCTCAGCCTCCTCAGTAGCTGGGATTACAGGCACACACCACCACACTCAGTTAATTTTTGTATTTTTAGTAGAGACGGGGTTTCACCATGTTGGTCAGGCTGGTCTCGAACTCCTGACCCCGTGATCCGCCCGCCTCGCCCTCCTAAAGTGCTGAGATTACAGGCCTGGGCCACCGCTCCCAGCCAACATTCAAATTTTGTTTTTTGTTTTCTTTTGTTTTTTGAGATGGAGTCTCACTTTGTCACCAGGCTAGAGTGCGGTGGCGCTATCTCGGCTCACTGCAACCTCTGCCCTCCCAGGTTCAAGTGATTCTCCTGCCTCAGCCCCCTGGGTAGCTGGGACACAGGCGCATGCCACCACGCCCAGCTAATTTTTGTATTTTTAGTAGAGACAGGGTTTCACCATGTTGGCCAGGATGGTCTCGATCTCTTGACCTTGTCATCCACCCATCTCAGCCTCCCAAAGTGCCAACACTCAAGTTTTAAAGCCCCTAGATTATATTTATCTCTACAGTGTCTTGCAACTATTTAAGATTAAACACTTTTTCTCCATCTTACTCACCAAACGCATATAAACTAATCCTCTTCTGAGCCCCACAGCACTTCTTTAGTGTCTCTTTATGATACCACACATTCTTCAATATAAACATTCTAAACTCCATTCCCTCAATTAGATTTAGGCTCCTTCAAGGCAGGCAATTTGTCATTTACCTTAGTATTCCTCAACCCCAAGCACAATGCAAGCAAGCACTTTAGGGCAAAAAAATGTAAAATAAAAAGATAAGGGAAATGGTTAATCCTTACAATATACACTATATATACTAGCTACATGTAAAAAGAAATACAACTTACCCTAATACAGCTGAAACAACACAGCTTGGAGCAATGAGGACACAGGCGTGCATCCCGCAATTTCTCCATACAAATGAAACATCGGAAAACCTCAGCAATGCTCTGAAAACAATAAAAGATGTAAGATCCACCAGTTTAGGCTACTGAATCAAGAGTAAAAGGCAAGCTCAAAACAACTCAACATTTACATTTATTTTGGGCTGATATCTCTATTTTAACTATATTCCATATCAGGATTTGGTTGGTCAAGGTCCAGAGTACCTTAAAATATCTGGAAAATGTACTTCCATTTTTCTAAGCTTCATGATGATACTATTCTAAGGAAAATACAGGAAATGCAAACACAGACTTATGTAGAAAAATTTTCACTGAAGCAGTAATTATAATGGCAAGAATCTAGGTACAGCCCGAATGTCCGAATATTAAGTAAATTACGGCAGTTACACAAAGATTAGTCACTAGAAATAGTTCTTCATCTAATGATAACAGAAAAATGCATATAATGTACGACAGCAAGGAAAAAAGGCCCAGGCACAATGGTTCATGACTGTAATCCCAGCACTTTGGAAGGCTGAGGCAGGTGGATCACTTGAGGTCGGGAGTTCGAAACCAGCCTGGCCAAAATGGTGAAATCCCGTCTCTACTGAAAATACAAAAATTAGCCAGGCGTGGTGGTGTGCGCCTGTAATCCCAGCTACTCAGGAGGCTGAGGCAGGAGAATCGCTTGAACCTGTGAGGCGGAGGTTGCATTGAGCCGAGAGGGTGCCACTGCACTCCAGACTGGGTGACAGAGTGAGACTCTGTCTCAAAAAAAAAAAAAAGGAAAAAAGGCAGACTATATGACTGAATACACATGAACTTTTTAACTTTTTCTGCAATTTCCCCAAAAGGTATAAGCTGATTTTATAATTTAGAGGAAAAAGAAGTTTAAAAAGACACTTATCCTAAAGGCAGTGTACTGTGACCCAGAAAAAAATGAATTAAGAATCCAGAAATCTGAATTGCTGCCCTGATGTTAAAACCGACTAGCTACTTATTTGAACCTGAGATTCTGCCCCAAATGAAAATGCTGACGGTAGTTCAAAGCAATCTTGGGAACAACAACAACAAAAATATGTAAATACAAGAAACAGTATTATCTTTGCAAGTCTCAGTTTAATCAATTTAGGAAGTAACTGAAAAGTTTTTAACAAGAAAAAAGATACAATTAAACGTACTGTTATTGTATTGTATACTTTGTTTTTATAGTACTGACATTTACTTTCACTCCATTCTAGAATTAAACCCTCCTAAAACCAAGATAAGTTTACAAAACCTTTATAATACTTTACATGAGGAATTAAGGAGAAAATTACTCATGAATCTCATCATGACTCTGTAGGGCCAGAAAGAACCTGGGAGATGCAGATTCTGTAACCTGCAACGGGGTGGACAACAAGACTACAGAATGACTAGTTTCAAGTGGAATATCCATAACACAGTTACCTCTTACTAAAAAGCAAGGATTTCCTAGTTCAGTATCTGAAAGGTTCAAAATTTGATAATGATTATACAATTAAGTTCAATAAACAATCTTTTAAAAAATATTCCTAGCCTTTACTTACATATCCTACATATCCCAACTATTTTAACTCACAGCTTACAAGAATCAGTTATAAAAAGAACAGTTTGTTCTGGAAACTACACATGAGATAATATATACTGATTCAATCTAGGAAGGAAAGGCAGAAGCTTGCAAAATGTGCCACTGAGAGGGAAAGATGATTATCCATTTGGAAGGAGATTTAGATCAGCTCAAGAACTCTTAAGGTCTGGTGGCGAGTGGCAGGGTACGTCCATTTGATGAATCTGCAGTTTTGCTCGGAACAGGATGCAGTTTGTAAATACCCGGTGGGGAAGAGTACCTGTGCCAAGACATCCTTGAAAACTCCAGGATACGCACCACCTGACTGCGGAACAGTGAGCACAAGACACCCGGAGCGCTGCAGAATGAGAACGGCGTCCTTGGTACAGGGCCAGCCCTCTCCACAGCGGCAGGGGTGTAGGGTGTGGGGTAGGGGTGCCCTACCGGAGGGAGGACATGGGCACGGCTCCCCGAATAAAAACCGCTCATCGGGTGGGGGCGGGGACTAACCACCACCCTCACAACCCCCTCACCTCCACGCTCTGTTCATCCATTGCCTCCGGCTCTCGGCGAGGCCGTTGGCGACCCGCGGGCTCCGTAGTCTGACCTCAGGCGCCGGCCTGAGGTCGCCAGATCAAATCACCTAGAGAAGCCCGGCGCCCACGTCAGGGGGCTCCGACAACAGCCCCACCTGCGTGCCCCATCGCTTCAGGTCCAGCGCCGACTACCCCCATTTCGCCATTTTTACCGGCGCGCCCGCCCCGGGGCGCAGAGGTAGGGCGAGCAGTGGCCGCGGCTCCTTTCTCCGGGCTCACCCGCCGGCCAGCAGCCGCGAGGGAAATCTCGGCCCACGTGACGCGGGCGCGCGCGTATGGAACCGCCGCTGGAGTTCGGCAAAGAAGGCGCCGCAGAGAATTCGCAAACACCAACTGTAACCAGGACAGCTGGGGGCGCGGCGGCGAGAGAAGGCGCGAAGCGCATGCGCGCAGGACGCTGCGGGAGGAGAAAGGAGGGGAGAAGCGTGAAAGGTTCGCCTAGTTCCCGCGTTGCGGGGCGCACACGAGACTTGGCGACTCGCTGCCTCAGGGTTGCGTGCCTCCGGCCCCAGCCTGCGTAGGCGGTCTGAGCGTGGGGCTCCGCTACGCCCCGCCCACCTCGGCGGAGGGCGGGGACCCACGGCTCTCAAACTTGCGCGCCAAAGACGGAGCCACCTGGCGCGCTAGTGGAAAGCGGTCTTCGGAGCCACACCCTTAGGTATTCGGACTCTGAGATTTTTAGGGTGGGGCCCAGGCCATCCACGTTTTCACCCAACATTGTGTGTGATTCGGTAGCAGGTGGCCTGTGGCCCGCACTTTGAGAAACCCTGGTGCACAGGGTTAGTGGTTAGTGGTTCTCTCTGGAAGAAAGAGTCTAAGGTTTGTAGGACTTGGGTTCCACCTACCAAAGCAAATTGAGTTAGAAGGCTCCAGACTGTGAAGCCTGAAGAGGTGTCATTTCTCATTCAGGTGCTGAGTGGACGGGACCACACACTGTGAAGACTTCATTCCCACATCCCACACTTCATTCTTGCCGCATAAGTTGTCGCAGTGGGACTATTGAAAGGGTATCAGCGATATTCATCTTTCCTATAAATGGGATCTGCTTTCTACAATTTCTTGCCAGAAGAGATGTGTAAAGATTGCAAGAATTGAAGGTGTGTGAGACAAAGAGGGCACATCAAATTCATAATTTGAGTTTAATTTTTCCTGTATTTATTGCAAACAACTAATTATACTTAATCGACCTGGAGTGCACATGTAGAGAATCACTAATAATCTAGAAACAAGTTCTTGAATATCAGGCATTTAGGCTTATAGGTGGTGGGTAGCAACAATTTATTTTAACTACGTGGGTCATGAACAAGATATAATTTAGAAAGATTAATCTGAGACTGAAAAATGCTTTCAGTAAGAATTATTTGTGGTCTTTGAACTACATGGAGCTGATGGTTGTATAACGCTATTTTTACGAAAATGCCCTCAGTTGTACATTTTTAAATGGTTGATGGTTAATTTTATGTTATGACAATTTTACTTAAAATAATTATAGAATGCAGTGCTAGGCCGGGCGTGGTGGCTCATGCCTGTAATCCCAGCACTTTGGGAGGCCAAGGCGGGCGGATCACCTGAGGTCGGGAGTTCAAGACCAGCCTGACCAACATGGAGAAACCCCGTCTCTACTAAAAATACAAAATTAGCCGAGTGTGGTGGCGCATGCCTGTAATCCCAGCTACTAGAGAGGCTGAGGCAGGAGAATCGCTTGAACCTGGGAGGCGGAGGTTGCGATGAGCTGAGATGGCGCCATTGAACTCCAGCCTGGGCAACAAGAGTGAAACTCCGTCTCAAAAAAAAAAAAAAAAAAAAGAATGCAGTGCTGTACTTAGGATTCAGAGTAATGAGAAGTGAGTGGGCCTTGCTCTCAAGGCGCAGTGTAGAAGACAAATAAGACAAATTGCAATACTTATATGGTAAATAGTAAGATAGATTCTTGTATGTTTGCCGAAGAATCCAAAAATGTTGAAGGACTTACTGCACTAGTTCATAATATCGAACAGTTAGAAACCTGTACAACTGATTGCAAGCAAAAAGGATAACTTGAGCAAAATAAATAATTTAGTTGGCAAGATGCTAAACTCACATGGATTGCCAAGCCCTGGGGTTTGGGAGCCAATGGTCTGCTCCATCAGAATCTCTTAAAGGCTGACCTTGCTGCCCTCCCCACAAGAAAAATCTCCTAACTTCATATATATCCCTAAATAACTTAATGTTTTACAACTTGTTATATTATTTGTATAACTTGCTGTTATAGAGTTTAAATGTCTATCAATAAGGAACTGATAAAAATTATATATTTAGCTGGGGGCATGGTGGTGCACACCTATGGTCCCAGCTACTCTGGAGGCTGAGATGGAAGAACCACTTGAGCCCAGGAGTTTTGAGGCTGCAGTGATCCAAGATCACACCACTGCAGTATGACCTGGGCAACAGAGCCAGATCCTGTCTAAAAAAAAAAAAAAAAAAAAAAGGTATGGTATAGCCATATAATAGATTACAGCTATTAAAAAGAAGGGTGGATATGTGACGTAACAAAAATATATTAGAATTGAAGACCGGGCGCAGTGGCTCACGTATCCCAGGACTTTGGGAAGCTGAGGCTGGCAGATCTCTTGAGCTCAGGAGTTGGAGACCAGCCTGGGCAACATGATGAAACCCAGTCTCTACAAAATATACAAAAATTAGCAGGGGTTGTTGGCATGTACCTGTGGTCCCAGCTACTTGGCAGGCTGAGGCCGAAGGATTGCTTGAGCCCTAGAGGCTACAGTGAGCCATGATAGCGTCACTGCACTATAGCGTGGGTGACAGAGTGAGACACTGTCTCAAATAAAATAATGAAATGAAAAAAAATTAAGTACAGCAGCAGTACAAGGCACAGTATCAACCTACTTTTGTTGAAAAAATTTTTTTAAATTTGTATACATGTAGAAATGCCTGAAGAAATTATTTGCAGATTACCTCCAGAGAATTTACATGCCTGTTTGTTGTTGTTGTTGTTTTTTGGGGGTTTTTTTTGAGACAGAGTCTCACTCTGTCACCAAGCCAGCGTACAATGGTGCGATCTCAGCTCACTGCAACCTCCACCTCCCGGGTTCAAGTGATTCCCCTGCCTCAGCCTCCCAAGTAGCTGGGACTACAGGCACATGCCACCACGCCCAGCTAATTTTTGTATTTTTAGTAGCGACGGGGTTTCACCATGTTGGCCAGGATGGTCTCGATCTCTTGACCTTGTGATCCTCCCGCCTCGACCTCCCAAAGTGCTGGGGTTACAGGCGTGAACCACCACACCCGGCCATCCCTGTGATTTTTAAATTCTTAAACATGTATTATTTATAACTTAAGACATAAAAACACTATAGTCACATAGGATAAAACAATTATAATCCAGATGAGAAACAAAAGATCTAAATTAAGGAGGTGTGAAGATAATGTGGAGGTTGTATACTATGACCATTTTAGAGAGAGAATTGTAGGTTTTATTGACTAAGAAGATAAAGGGATGCAAATTAGTTATACAGATTTTAATTCCAAACAACAGAATAGTGGCTATTAACAGTAAAATCAGTAAGTATTCTGGACATGTTTAATTTCAATATTCAGGTAGGGGATTTTATTGGAAATATGGATCTAGAGCTAGAGGAAGAAGTTGTATTTAGGAGTCATCCACAAAGAGGCTTGAAAAACAAATGAAAATGTATTGAGAAGTGCATAGAGAACAATGTTAAGGGGGCTGTGGGGGGAAAATAACATTTGGAAGATAACTGAAGGAAATCATAGAGGAAAAATAGTACAATCTAATTTTTCTCCCTAACTGAAAGCAAAACCACTTTTAATACTATTATAATAAGAATTTATTATGATCTCTCCATGATACTACCATTTTTTCAATCCCAACAATCATTATCACATCCCAGAGCCATCTCATGACAAGAACTTTCTAAATACTAATTGCCTGAACACTGAAGAAAATTAATATCTGATACTAAGGTGTAACTTACTTCTCTGTAATTAAAAAAAAGCGGCTGGGCATGGTAGCTTACGCCTGTAATCCCAGCACTTTGCGAGGCTGAGGTGGGTGAATCACCATCAGGAGTTCAAGACGAGCCTGGCCAAGATGGTGAAAACCCATCTGTACTAAAAATACAAAAAATTAGCCAGGCATGGTGGCAGGCACCTGTAATTCCAGCTACTCGGGAGGGTGGGGCAGAGAACTGCTTGAACCTGGGAGGCGGAGGTTGCATTGAACTAAGAGCGTACCACTGCACTCCAGCCTGAGCGACAGAGTGAGACTCCGTCTCAAAAAAAAAAAAAAAAAAAAAAGGAAGCTTTCTGTTCTTGAAATACTCAAACTAGACAAGACAATTTTAAGTGAAGCTGTTCTCACAACCCTGTTTTTCAGTTATTGTAAGTTTGTTAATGGACAAACATGCTCATAACTGAAATTTTAAAATTATGTAAAAGTATAATTCTATAACCTGCAGAGAACTAACATTTGATACATTTTTCCTAGTCCTTTCAATGCTTAGT
The DNA here is from genome assembly GCF_049350105.2 of Macaca mulatta. Taxonomy (NCBI): domain Eukaryota; kingdom Metazoa; phylum Chordata; class Mammalia; order Primates; family Cercopithecidae; genus Macaca; species Macaca mulatta. The sequence goes on along the minus strand of NC_133421.1, from coordinate 50,870,745 downwards.
TTTTATTACATGTATGTAGTATCACTTATTGAAGGCTTACTAAATACTGAACCCTGTATTAAAACACTTTACTGTCTTGCCTTCCAAACATTCTGACACTCAAAAGTTAAGTGATCTGCCCAGGGTCATAGCTAGAATTTAAAACCTGCTACTTACATCTCAGATATGACTCCAAAGCCCAATCTTCATTACAAAACTGCAATACCTGCTTTCCCTCTCCCCCACTTAGCATAGTTTCAGCATTTCCCAGAACATTAACAGTAATAATTTATTGACAACTTGACCTCTTATTGTATACATACAACATGATTTATTTTCCTATTCACCTAGTACTAGCCAAATGTGTATGTACATTGCTATCATAAACAACCCTGTGATTAACATCTTTGTATCAAGATCTGCCTCTACTTTGAACAGTTTCCTTATTGCCAATAGTTATTTTAAAATACATAGTTATTTTAAAGGGAAATTGACACATATAACACACTCACACAAAATTGGCAAGTAGCAGGTAAGTGCTCTTCTAATTTCAGTTTCTTAGCTTTCATGTAGAATGAACAATTACAGTAATAAAGGCTGAAGGAAAACAAAGGTATTATTGAAATACAACAGGGACAGTCTAAAACAGCATCAGAAAGCAAGTTCATGCTGCTCAACATTAGCAGGCAAGGGAAATAGGGAAAAAAAATACGCAAAAGTGGCTATCACAGAAAAGCCAGGTTATTACTTTAGGTTTTGTGGAAGACTACAGGTCACATAAAAGCAGTCTCAACAATAATGTGGCCACATGCGCAATCAACATTTACAAAATGAAATTATATATAATGTGTAATACAAATATTTTAGCTATACTTTAATTTCCAAAGCCACATATTGAATGACTGAAATGTACATAAACATTCTTTTATGATAGACCAGAACATCTACATTATCATGACTTAGAAAAAGAAAACAGATGCAAAATAGTGTTGCCTGAAATTGCAAGACTAAGTGTGTGTGTGCATGCGTGTATACATATATTTAAATCATTTTATTCTCCTTTGACCCTTTTGGCTGAACTTTATTCATATATTATCTGCCCTTATAGTCTCTCTCATGAAAGACATCATTATCCAGTCATTGAAGCCAAACCTCCTTCACCAGCCCCCAATCTCTAGACATCAAGGGTTAACAAAACATCTTCCTAAATTTCTCTGGAATTAAGCTCTTCTCTGTTAGTTTCCTTTCCAGATCCATTTCTTCATAAATCTGGCATGTGAGATTTGAATTGCTCTGCCGCAGTTTTCTCTTCTTTAGTCAGTGGTGACAGCTAGAAAATAAATGATAAAATTTTTATTTCAAACATCTTCAAAGACTGTTAAATCAGTTTAGTTAACTTCTGCATTGTCGACCAATAAATGTTTCCCTAAGCTTATACTATATATGTAATCACAGATTTAGAAGGGCAAGGGAAAAAACAGATACTTGGCTATTTATATACAAGGTCCTATGATGTTTGAGCTTCTAAAGAACTTGCAATTAAGTTGAAGAAACAAGACCAAGAAATCAAACAATTTAAGGATTATAGTAGAACCAAAGAAGTCATGTTTGGATGCCATATTCTAAAAGTACAGTCAACCCTCAGTATTTGTGGGAGATTGGTTCCAGGATAACAAAATCCACAGATGCTCAAGTCCCTTATATGAAATTGTGTAGTATTTGCATAGAAACTGTACACATCCTCCTATATACTTTAAGTCATCTCTAGATTACTTATAATACCTAATACAATGTAAATGCTATGTACATAGTTGTTACACTATATTGTAGAAGGAATAAATGATAAGGAAAAAAGTCTACAGTTGTTCAGTACAGATGCAACCATCTAATTTTTTTCCAAAAAATTTTTTTTTATTTTTGAAACAGGGTCACTCTGTTGCCCAGGCTGGAGTGCAGTGGTGCAATCACGGCTCCCTGCAGCCGCAGCCTCCCGGGCTCAAGCAATCCTCCCACCTCAGCCTCCTGAGTAGCTAATTTTTAACTTATTAGTACACAAATTTTTAGCTGGGCATGGTGGCACACACCTGTGGTCCCAGCTGCTCGGGAGGCTGTGGTGGGAGGACGCTTGAGCCTGAGAGGTCGAGACTGCAGTCAGCCATGATGGTGTCACTGCACTCTAGCCTGGGCAGCAGAGCAAGACCTCATCTTAAAAAAAGAAAAAACAGGCTGGATGCGGTGTCTCATGCCTGTAATCCCAGCACTTTGGAAGGCCGAGGTGGGTGGATCACCTGAGGTCAGGAGTTTGAAACCGGCCTGACCAACATGGTGAAACCTCATCTCTACTAAAAATACAAAATATTAGCTGGGCATGGTGGCGAGCACTTGTAATCCTAGCTACTCGGGAGGTTGAGGCAGGAGAACTGCTTGAACCTGGGAGGCGGAGGTTGCAGTGAGCTGAGATTGCACCACTGTACTCCAGCCTGGGCAATAAGAGTGAAACTCTGTCTCAAAAAAAAAAAAAAAAGATAAAGAAAAGAAAATGTATTATCATTCCACAATAACTTCAGAAAAAGGAAAGACTTCCGGGCTGATTTATTCAGCAACTGAACAATGTAAGGACTCAGTTTTTTCCATCTGACAGCTCTAATATTCCTGGATGGTACCTTTACCCTCAAGCTGACAGCAAATGGCTTTAACGGTTCTAGGTATCACAATTCTACACAGTGTCCAGAAGAAGCCTTCTCTTCTCAGGGTTGTCTTAGCAGTGAGTAAAGTCTTCCTGGTTACCTACTTCCAGACTATCCTTACTCACATGTCATTTGGGTTACAAACCCATTCCTCAACCACTGTTAGTTAAAAAATAAAGTCCATTCCCTATGCCAATCAGATGCACCCCTGGAGCCGAGGATGAGGCCAGCTTCATCTCAGGCACATGGCTATGAGGGACAACACACATCTCAAGAAAGTCAGTATAGTCATGTGTCACTTAATGACAGGAATACGTTCTGAGAAATACATGGTTAGGCAGTTTCATATGTGAACATCACAGTGTACTTACACAGAGATTGTATATATACACTCAGGCTATATGGTATAGCCTACTGCTCCTGGGCTACAAATCTGTACAGCATGTTACTGTGCTGAATACTGTAGGCAGTGGTAACACATGGTATTTTTATATCTAAACATCTGAACATAAGAGTACGTAAAAATATGCTATTATAATCTTCTGGGACCACTGCCATATATATTTGGTCCATTGTTGACCAAAACATAATTATGCACTGCATGTCTACACTCTGGTAGGCAGGAAAGGAGAACAGATGCTGAGAAAGAAAAACAGCCAATAGCATTCACCAAAAGCAGGTAGCAGCAAAAGAAGAAGGGAGGCTGAAGGGAAGTTGTAAGGGACTTTCACAGAGCACCAACAGACAGCCTGCCTGAAACAAAGGGTTATGTGGGGAATTAATAGGAGGTACAACCTGAAGAATTAAGTAGTTACAATTCTGCCAACTATATAGGTCATCTCTAGAGAGACTGCCAAATCTGGAACACCCCAGACCTACAGAATCAGAATCTCTAGGGCGACATTGTCCAATAAAACTTTCCATGATGCTGGAAATATTCTATATCGGCACTGTCCAATCAGTAGGTGAAGAACTTAATGCTTATTTTTCATTTAACCACCTTAAATGTAAATTTCATTTCTTTTTCTTTTTTCTTTTTTTTTATTTGAAATGGAGTTTCACTCTTGTTGCCCAGGCTGGAGTGCAATCTCAGCTCACTGCAACCTCCACCTCCCAGATTCAGGAGATTCTCCTGCCTCAGCCTCCCAAGAAGCTGGGATTACAGGCACCCGCCACCACGCCTGGCTAATTTTTTGTATTTCTTTAGTAGAGATGGGGGTTTCACCATGTTGGCCAGGCTGGTCTGGAACTACTGACCTCAGGTGATCCACCTGCCTCAGCCTCCCAAAGTGCTGGGATTACAGGCATAAGCCACTGTGCCCAGCCTAAATTTAAATTTATATAGCCACATTAGGTTATGCAAATAAGACAGCCCAGATCTAGAACAGCCACAGAACCTATATGATTCTGATATGCAGCTGGTTCCACTGATCAGACCAACATTTGCCCAACATGTTCACAAGGATAAAATGAAAAACAATCATATGTCTTACTACAACCCAAACAGTTACAGGATTTCCTTCTTCTGCCTCAAAAAAAGGAAATGTTATTCTGACAAGACTTGGTTTTTCGTTTTGTTTTTGTTTTAGAGACAGGGTCTTGTTCAATCGCCCAGGCTAGAGTGCAGTGGTGTGGTCATAGCTCACTGCAACCTCTAACTCCTGGGCTCAAGCAATCGTCCCACCTCAGCCTCCCAAGTAGCTGCGACTACAGATGCACACTGCCACACCCAGCTGTAAGACTGATGAATCCATGTTGCTCCTTGTGATCACTACAAAACTTTTCAGACCATCTGTTTAATAAATTCTCAAATAATTTTTCCAGGAATTAAAGTCAAGTTAACCAGTCTAAAGTTTGTAGAAATTTTTCTTCTTTATCACACATATTTTGGAAGATCATGGAATACTACATATTCTACTTTTAATGCCTTTTTAATTTTCTATTTATTGTTATATATGTTTGGGGCGTTTGTTTTGCTATTTTTTGTTTGGGTGTAAGTTTAGTCCCTTTTCTCTTTTGATGAGACCACCTTTATAATTGAGCATATTTAAACCTCAGTTTAAATATGAGGGCACGGAGGCTCACATCTGTAATCCCAGCACTTTGAGAGGCCAAGACAGGTGGATCACTTGCGGTCAGGGGATCGAGACCAGCCTGGCCAACTTGGTGAAACCCCATCTCTACTAAAAATACAAAAAAATCAGCTGGGCATGGTGGCATGTGCCTGTAGTCCCAGCCACTTGGGAGGCTGAGGCAGGAGAATTGCTTGAATCCGGGAGGCCGAAGTTGCTGTGAGCCAAGATCGTGACATTGTACTCCAGCCTGGGCAACAGAGGGAGACTCCATCTCAAAAAACAAAAAATAAATAAATAAATAAATAAATAAACCTCAGTGTTTTTTCTCTTTTTTTCTTCGTCAGTCTTAATATCCCCTAAGAAAGACTACAAAATTAGTATGGTATTTCCTTTCTCCTACCTCCTTTTCTGTTCTGTATTTATTATTTAGTATTATCAGTTCAAGTGTTCTTTTTGAATATTATAAATTCAAATATATTTTCTACCCTTCCAAATGAAAAACCACTCATTGATAAAGATTATAGCAAGATAATACCTGAAAAGATATACATTTTGTTATCTATAAACAAAGCACTATTGGTTCCAAGGAGAATTTATCCTTTTCTTGTCCTTCTTGTTCTCCAAATAATTTTAAAGCCCCTTTAAAATAACCTTTTCCTTATTTTAGAAAATTTCAGAGGCCTTAGCTCAATCTGCCTTTGGCTTTTTCTTTCTTTTTTTTTCTTTTTTTTTTTTTTTTGAGAAAGAGTCCCACTCTGTTGCCAGGCTGGAGTGCAGTGGCACGATTTCGGCTCACTGCAACCTCCACCCCCTAGGTTCAAGCAATTCCCCTGTCTCAGCCTCCCGAGTAGCTGGGACCACAGGCATGCAACACCAGGCCTGGCTAATTTTTAGTTATTTTAGTAGAGACGAGGTTTCACCATATCAGCCAGGATGGTCTCGGATCTCCTGGCCTCTTGATCCTCCCGCCTTGGCCTCCCAAAGTGCTGGGATTACAGACGTGAGCCACCACACCCGGCCCCTTTGGCTTTCCTAACTGATTTTGCAGGTTTCTCCCTATGACCTTTTAATATTTGAAATTTATTTACAAATTGTACCTTGCAAGTCCTTTAAACTCTGGGCTCATATAACTGTTTTTGGTTATCAGCTCTACAGATGTCATTCCCATTCACATTTGGATCATAAAAATTTTATCAGTATTATGGTTTATTAAGCCCCCCTTTTAAACATCTCTCAGAAGATTAAGTATCATATCTCTATTCCCTCTGAACTTTCTAATACTATCTCATTTTTATTTTAGTTTATTCAAAAAAAATGTTTTGGACAGTCTCACATCACCCAGGCTGGAATTCAGTGGTGCAATCATAGCTCACTGCAGCCTCAAACTCCTAGAGTCAAAGGATCCTTCTGCCCCAAATAGATGGAACTACCAGCATGCACTCCCATGCCCAGTAATTTTAAAATATTTTTTTCTTTTTTCTTAGTAGAGATAGGGTCTCACTATGTTGTCCAGGCTAGTCTCAAACTCCTGGCCTCAACTGAGCCTCCTGCCTTGACCTCCCAAAGTGCCGAGATTATAGGCATGAGCCACTGTGCCCAGCATACTATCTCATTTTTAAAGTAGTAGGTACAAGACTTACTATAGCCAACATTTCCCAATTTGGTCATCATTGATTCTAAAATATGACCACCTCTTTCAAGTTTTATAACTTTTAAATCATTTCTTCTTATTTGCCATAACGTGATCCAAAGTAAAAGCTCCCTTAGTTTTCAGCCTTTGACATAAGTATTGTTCATTTCAGGTATTTCTTCAACTGAAAACCTTTACAGATAGTCAGATGATTGAAATCTTCCATCACTGGCTGGATATGGTGGCTCACGCCTGTAATCCCAGCACTTTGGGAGGCCGAGGCATGCGGATCACGAGGTCAGGAAATCAAGACCATCCTCGCTAACACGGTGAAACCCTGTGTCTACTAAAACTGCAAAAAATTAGCCGGGCATTGTGGCAGGCACCTGTAATTCCAGCTATTCTGGAGGCTAAGGCAGGAGAATCACTTGAACCCGGTAGGCAGAGGTTGCAGTGAGCCGAGGTCGTGCCATTGCACTCCAGCCTGGGAAACGAGTAAAACTTCATCTCAAAAAAAGAAAAAAAAAAAAAAAAAGAAATCTTCTATCACTATACAACTACTTTTATGTACCAATTTGTAGTCTCAAAAATACACCATCGATTTATTATATCCAGTGGGGGAAATCTGTAGATATTCAAAATACCATTTTCTCTTTGCCCTCTCACCCATGTTTATTCTGTGCTTCAAAAAATTTATGGTTCTATACAGATATGTTGTCATGTACATCTGGAACTATACTTAATCAGCTATTTGTTTCCTAAGAACAAGGTTATGTGCTCTATTGTCAGGCACATATAATGAAGAATGTGTGATCTGAGATGATTTATAAAAGCTTATATACATACTTTTTTTGCATTTAATTTACTAGGATGTAACACAACCCTTACTGTTTTAAATTCCATCTCCCCATTACCTCTATTCCCTGTTTAATTTGCCCTTTCTTCCTCTGCCATTCATCTCCTTGTGATTATAATAGATACATCTTAGGTATCATTTTATCGTTCTAAGCAGATGTTATTCTATTTTTTCCCCTCCATTTGCAATATAAAGTATTCTTGATCAAACTGACCTGGGTAATTAACCTTTCTGATTTACTCTAGCTATAAGCCCATAATTCAAAGTATCTTAAGCCAAAATTTAGTGCAAAGTTGGCAAATAAATATCACATATGCCTTCCTCCTTCCCATGCTCATGGCAGACAGTGCTATTATTCTGCCATGCCCAGACACAGCTCCTTAATACAGCACTCTAACCAACCATTTTCTAGACATCTCATTCTCACTAGTACTTGCAGGAACCAGCTAAGCTGCTAGATTTAGTAAGTATTACCAAGTTTTCTGCCATGGTTACATAATTCAAGACGGCACACTTCTTTATTAACCATGTCAAGTCCAAATGCTTATTTTTGAATAAACAGAAATAAGAGCTATTATACTTCAGGGTATCAGGAAAATCTTTCAATAGTTCAAACTGACTGCTGAGTTTCAAAGTTTAAGTTACAGCAAGTGTATTTTTCAAGGCAACACTCAGAGCTAAATTTATACAAATCTAACCTGTCAATTGAAAGCATTACCTCCAGGTCTGTTTGCTTCTGTAGTTTTTGTATCACATTCATAGTTTTATTCACAGTAGCACATATGCGGCTCTTAGTCTCTTTCTGCTCAACAGCAACTGGTTTAAAGCGGGCATACAAAGTTTGATATCGAGACTTTATTGCTGACAATTCCTTTAAGAGTGTAACTGGATTTTTCTACATCAGGAAAAAAATTAACATGTATTAAATTATGAAAGATTAAGCTTTTTAAGAATTAAAATACTGTATACATACAACACATTCTACCATCCATTTAATTGAACACTGTTGAGTATTTAATTATGCAGCCACATGACATCAGATGGGCGATGGGGAAGCGAGAAAAGTATAAGACCTAGATCCTATTCTCAAGAAATTTATAGCCTAGGTACAGAAATAACCCACCAAAAAAATCAGCACTATTAAACAGCAATTAAGGGTCACCTTAAATATATAACATTTGATGCATAGTTCACAATAATAAATTATATATTTCTAAAATACAATTATATATTTCTAAAATACAATTCTAAATGCTATTCGGAAGGCAATAAAAGGCACTATTTATACTTGTTCTTAAAGAATAAGACAACATGAAACTACTTATAAAACTTTTTTTTTTTTTTTTGAGACAGAGTCTCACTCTTATTGCCCAGGCTGGAGTGCAGTGGCGCGATCTTGGCTCACTGCAAGTTCGGTCTCCTGAGTTCACGTCATTCTCCTGCCTCAGCCTCTGGAGTAGCTGGGACTACAGGTGCCTGCCACTATGCCCGGCTAATTTTTTTACATTTTTAGTAGAGACGGGGTTTCACCATGTTAGCCAGGATGGTCTTGATTTCCTGACCTCGTGATCCGCATGCCTCGGCCTCCCAAAGTGCTGGGATTACAGGCGTGAGCCACCGCGCCCGGCCAAAATTCGTAAACATACTATCATGGGGATAAAGTATGTATAAATATCAATTTATTTATATATATACAAAATATAAAATTCATGCCAACCCAACTGTATTTATAAACTATATTGGTTTCCCAGATTTATTTTGCAATATAAATTACCACTATTCCATAAAAGACATTTCAATTGGGCCCCTTCTGCCACTTGGTAATTCTTTTCTTTCTTTTAATTTTTTTTTTTTTTTTTTTTTAATAGAAACAGGAATCTCACTCTGTCGCCCAGGCTGGTCTTAAACTCCTGGCCTTAAGCGATCCTTCTGCATCAGTCTCCCAAAGTGCTAGAATTACAGGTGTGAGCCACTGCACCCTGTCAGATTTCTTTTTTTATGATTAGGTAAGATTCATGTATTTTCAGGCCCACCAAGTGACAGCACAATTAATAAAAAGATCTATACCATAACTGTAAATTTTCGCAGGATAGAAAAAATATTCTGAAACTTCCAGGTGATAGGTAAGGGACTGGGGTAGGCTGAGAAGGAAAGCACAGACAAAGGATCAGGAATGAGAATGGCATCTATTTTTCAACAGCAACAATAGAAGCTAGAAAGCCACGAAGTGATGATGTTAAAATTAAGAGAAAATCTCCAATCTAGAATTCTGTATTCAACAAAACCATTCATCAAATAAAGGGTTAAAGGGTGCAATAAAGACTTTTTCAAACATTCAGCATCTCAAAAAGTTAACTTTCTGTGTAATCTTCCTTGGGAAGCATCTAAAGGATATACTTCCAGATCAAAGAAATAAACCACCAAAAAGTGAAACATATGATCCAACACAGGAGTAAAACAAAGGGAAATACCAAAATAATGGTGAAGAAATCCCAGAAATGCCAGGCGCGGTGGCTCATGACTATAATCTCAACACTTTGGGAGGTCAAGATGGGTGGATCACATGAGGTTAGGAGTTCGAGACCAGCCTGGCCAACGTGGTGAAACCCCGTCTCTACTAAAAATACAAAAATTAGCCAGGCATTGTGGTGGGCACCTGTAGTCCTTGCTGCTCAGTAGGCTGAGGCAGGAGAATCACTTGAGCCTGGGAGGCAGTGAGCCGAGATGGCGCCATTGCACTCCAGCCTGGGTGACAACAGCGAAACTCCCTCTCAAAAAACAAACAAACAAAAAAAAAGAGGCCGGGAACAGTGGCTCACACCTGTAATCCTAGCCTAGCACTTTGGGAGGCTGAGGTGGGCGGATTGCCTGAGCTCAAGAGTTCGAGACCAGCCTGGGCAACATGGTGAAATGCCGTCTCTACTAAAATACCAAAACAAATAATAATAATAATAACTAGCCGGGCATGTGGGCGTACGCCTGTAGTCCCAGCTACTCGGGAGGCTGAGGTGGGAGAATTGCTTGAACCCGGGAGGCAGAGGTTGCAGTGATCCGAGATCACGCCACTGCACTCCAGCCTAACCACAGAGTGCGATAATATCTCAAAAAAAAAAAAAAAAAAAAAAACCACCCAGAAAGACAGCCATGCAAGAAGCCTATAGAGCAGGAGGTCAGATGGGAGCAGGACAGAGACACCAGAAAGGACAGGATGTTTCCATGGGAGAAAATGAAACTAAAGGAACATGTAGTGTGTCTGACAATATTGAGAAGAGTTTTACAGTCATTAGAAATGTCGGAGGCTGAATTAGTGATAAGTATATAGAAAAACTAAGCAGGCTGGGCCTTGGTGGCTCATACTTGTAATTCTAGCACTTTGGGAGGCCAAGGTGGGAGGATCGCTTGACTCCTGACCAGGAGTTCAATATCAGCCTGGGCAACATAGCGTGAAACCTCATCCCTACGAAAAATAATTTAAAGGCCGCCTGCAAGTCCCAGCACTTTGGGAGACCAAGGGGGGCAGATCACTTGAGGTCAGGAGTTCTAGAACAGAATGGCCAACATGGCGAAACCTCATCTCTACTAATACTACAAAAATTAGCCGTGTGTGGTGGCACACGCCTGTAGTCCCCGCTACTCAGGAGGCTGAGGTGGGTGGATCACTTGAGCCTGGGAGGCAGAGGTTGCAGTGAACCAAGATCATGCCACTGCACTCCAGCCTGGGTGACAGAGCAAGACTCCATCTCAAAAAATAATAATAATAATAATTATATATAATTATATATAAATTACATATTATAAATTTATTATATATTTATATAATTTATAAATATAACATATATAATTTATAAATATAACATTTATATAATTATATATTATTATATATTATATGTAATAATAATTATTATTTTTTAAATTAGCTGGGTGTGGTGGCACATGCCTATAGTGCTACTCGGGCGGCTAAGCAGGGAGGATCACTTGGGCCTGGGAGGTAGATACTGCCGTAAGCCATGGTCACAGAGTAGCTGGGACTAAAGGTGTGTGCCACCACACCCAGCTAATTTTTGTATTTTTAGTAGAGATGAAGTTTTGCCATGTTGGCCAGGCTGGTCTAGAACTCCTCACCTCAGGTGATCTGCCTACCTCGGCCTCCCAAAGTGCTGGAATTACAGGCGTGAACCACTTTACCCAAGCTTTAAATTATTTTTTTGTGGAGATGGGGTTTCCCTATGTTGCCCAGGCTGGTCTCAAACTCCTGCTCTCCAGCCTGGGCGACAGAGCAAAACCTTGTCTCAAAAAAAAAAAAAAAAAACTAAGCAAATGGAAGGGAAAAAAGAAAACAATTATTAGCTCTAGAAAAACAGGTTGTGAAGAAAGGAAAGCAGACATAGTATTCAACAGGGTTTATATAAAAGCAATAGTTATAGAAATTGTGAAGATAGGAATAAATATGAGTAGTAAAGTATTTAAACTTTATCTTCCATAGTACAAAATTCTTCTTTTTTTTTAAGAGTTAGAATCAGCTCGGTGTGATGGCTCATGCCTCTAATCTGAGCACTTTGGGAGGCCCAGGCGGGTGGATCATGAGGTCAGGAGTTCGAAACCAGCCTGGCCAACATGGTGAAACCCTGTCTCTACTAAAAATACAAAAATTAGCTGGGCAGGGTGGCACGTGCCTGTAATCCCAGCTACTCAGGAGGCTGAGGCAGGAGAATCGCTTGAACCCGGGAGGCAGAGGTTGCAGTGAGCCAAGATCATGTTCACTGCACTCCAGCCTGGGCGACAGAGCAAGACTCTGTCTTGGAAAAAAATTTTAAAAAAGAGTTAGAATCTCACTGTCACCTAGGCTGGAGTGCAGTGGTGCAATCATAGCTCACTTGAACTGCTGGGCTCAAGTGATCCTCCCACCTCAGCCTCCCAAGTAGCTGGGACTACAAGTGTGAGCTACTACAACAGGGCTATAGTAGGAGATTATTATTAGTGATAACAGCTAACATATAGCACTTACTCTGGACTAAACAGTTATATATGTTAACTAATTCTCTTTCAACCTCTGAGGTAGGTAGTAATATTTCCATTTTACAGATGAGGAAATTAAAGTACAGAAAGGTTGACTGACTTGGCTAAAATCACAATGCTAGTAAGAGGCAAAGCCAGGATGTGAAGTATAACAGTTCGTATCCAGGAAATTAGTAGATGTTTCAGATGAGGAAAAATTAAAATGCAGTACAAGCAAACTATTTAGAAATATAAAGGAAATACCATAAGACACTGAGATGAAGTGGTATCCTCCAAGGTGGGAATGTGAAGCATTATTCTTTGTAATTATAAGCTTTATATTTCTGTAACTCTTCAAATATATTCAAGAATTAATTTGACAAAAATAAAAGTTTAGGCCAGGGGTGATGACTCACACCTATAATCCCAACACTTTGGGAGGCTGAGACAGGAGGATCACTTGAGCCCAGGCGAGACCAGCCTAGTAAACATGGCAAAACCCCATCCCTACTAAAATGCAAAAAATTAGAACCAGGTGTGTTGGCACACACCTGTATTCCCACCTACTCAGGAGACTGAGGTGGGAGGATCACCTGAGCCCAGGAGGTTGAGGCTGCAGTCAGCCGTGATCATGCCACTGCACTCCAGTCTGGGCAACAGAGTGAGACTTTATCTGGGGGGGGGAAAAAAAAAAGTTTAACACTGGGAGGGAAATTGGTAGGAGGGAAGAAATCATCTTCCTCATGAGGTGATAATGAATTACATAACTTAATTATAAATGATCTTTAGGTAACTGGAATGTAGCTCAGTAGTAAAATATGCAGAGATCTGTACATATTAATATAACTCAGGAGAATGATGAGTTCCCCAAATACAGATTCATACAGGAAAAAATAAAAGTGGCAAGAACTAATCCTTGAGGATCTCACAAAACTAGGAAAGGAAAGCATATGCTTGATAAATCAAGCATAAGAAATAAATGGCCATAGAGCTAAAAGAGGACAGGGTAGTCAGGCAGCTACCCATAATACATGTGTTTATGACATCAGCTAAATCAATAAGACTGACATGGCAGTGAGTAATTCAGGACAACATGATTTGCATTTATGGCCTGTTTATGACAGGTTAGGACTGTGGTTAGGACTTAGCAACATACCACAAAGGAAAAAACTGTTGTGCACATAGCCTGTTTTATTTGAGTAACTGGCTCTTGGGAACCACTACATCCTTTTTTTTTTTTTTTTTTTTTTTTTTTTTGAGATGGAGTTTTGCTCTTGTTGCCCAGGCTGGAGTGCAATGGCGGGATCTCAGCTCACCGCAACCTTTGCTTCCCAGGTTCAAGCAATTCTCTTGCCTCAGCCTCCCGAGTAGCTGGGATTACAGGCATATGTGCCACCACGCCCGGCTAATTTTGTATTTTTTTTTTTTTTTTTTTTTTTTTTTTAGTAAAGATGGGGTTTCTCCATGTTGGTCAGGCTGGTCTTGAACTCCTGACCTCAGGTCATCCACCTGCCTTGGCCTCCCAAAGTGCTGGGATTACAGGTATGAGCCACCGTGCCTGGCCAGGAGCCTCTATATTCTTTTATTCGTGTTTGTAAACTGTAGTGTTCATAAACTTTTATTAGTGTTTGCTGCACTTTAGTTAATTTTGTGCCTATAATACTTCCAATTTAGGGTTTTACTTATCATAAGTGGATGATAAAAGGTTACAAGAATGGTTGGACAAGGTGGCTCACACCTGTAATCTCAACACTTTTTTTTTTAGCTGGGTGTGGTGGTATGTGCCTATAGTTCCACGTGGCAGACTGAGGTGGGAGGATTGCTTGAACCCAGGAAGTCAAGGCTGAAGTGAGCTGAGATTTTGTCACTGCACTCCAGCCTGGTGACAGAGTGAGACCCTGTCTTAAAAACACACACATACACACACACATACAGAGTCTTTAAACTGATAAGAACAGATACTACACTTGATCTTAGCCAAAAGGCTGAGAAGCAATGTCACACCAATCTTTAAGACAAAAGAAAGAAAGGAAGGAAGGGGAGGCAGGGGGAGGAAAGGAAAGGAACAAAGGAATGGAAGGGAAGGGAGGAAAGAAAGGAAGAAAAGGAAGGAAGGGGCCAGGTGTGGTGGCTCACGACTGTAATCCCAGCATTTTAGGAGGCTGAGGCAGGTGGATCACTTGAGGTCAGGAGTTCGAGACCAGCCTGACTAACATGGTGAAACCCCATCTCTACTAAAAAATACAAAAATTAGCCAAGCATGGTGGCCTGAGCCTGTAATCCCAGCTACTTGGGAGGCTGAGGAGGGAGAATCCCTTGAACCTGGGAGGCCGAGGCTGCAGTGACCCAAGATCGTACCACTGAACTCCAGCCTGGGCAACAGAAGGAAGGAAAAGGAAGGGAAGAGAGGAAAGGGAGGGAGAAGAAGGACGGGAGGAAGGAAAAGAGGGAGGGAGGGAAGGAAGGAAGGAAGGAGAGAAAGAGGGAAGGAGGGAAGGAAGGAAGGAAAGGAGGAAGGGAGGAAAAGAGGGTAAGGGGAAGGGAAGGAAGAGAGAAAGAGAGGGAGGGAGGGAGGGAGGAAGAGAGAGAAAGGGAGGGGGAGAGAGAAAGAAAAAGAAAAGAAAAGGAAGAAAAAAGAGAAAGAGAGAGAAAAGAATAGGGAGCTAGAACAGTACAAACTACACTCCCATAGAATTCTAGCATTCCATGAAATAAACAGTAAAAACTAAACATTCATGAAATTTTCCCAATTTTGTATAAAATGTTAGTTTAACTTGTACTTCTACCCAATCCAAAAAAATTTTTTTAATTTTATGGAATTTTTTTAAACTGTAAAACGCAATATTTCTCGTCTGCTGGCAAGTGCTATCAAAGACAAATATTGGTTGGGCGTGGTGGCTCATGTCTGTAATCCCCACACTTTGAGAGGCTGAGGTAGGCGGATCACTTGAGGTCAGGAGTTCGAGACCAGCCTGGCCAACATGGTAAAACCCCGTCTCTACTAAAGATACAAAAAAAAAAAAAAAAAAAAATTAGCCAAGCATTGTGGCGCACACCTGTAATCCCAGCTACTTGGGAGACTGAGGCAAGAGAATCGCTTGAACCCAGGAAGTGGAGGTTGTGGTGAGCTGAGATTGCACCACTGCACTTCCAGCCTGGGTGACAGAGTGATCCGTCTCAAAAAAAAAAAAAAAAAGATAATAAGCCTCATACCTGGGCTTTGGGGGAAAAAAAGATACACATTATTAAATTAGTGATTTTAGTGTTAATGTTAACAGATGATGCTTGGATATTACTTGCTTTCACCCCCATGGACATATATGTATACGATTTTATGACATAAAGCAGAGTTAATGTTTCTAATCAACCTAAACTTAGAATAATTAAATACATAGCTTTATGTGGAAATCACTATTCATAAAATACAACTAAAAAATCTAATAGTGTATCATTACCTTCCTCAGAGAATATGCTGAATGCCAGGACTTCTCCCCTCAAACTTACTAAAGAACAACTGCCCTAGAGGTACCTATATTCTCTCTTGGAATTTCAGGGGCTGCCACAGTGGCTTGTACCTCTGAACTCAATGATTATTTTTTAAAGGTTAGGGGGAAAAAAGTAGCCACAAATTTCATGGACTATTGATACTATTTCTCCAGTATGCTATAACCAAGCTTCCAACACAATGACAAGATTTTAAGATTCTATAAACTTAGTAATATAATTCTTATGATCTATTACTATTAGGAATGCTATGAGAAAATTCTAAAGTATTCAGTTAAGGCTTTTTTTTTTTTTTTAAGCTTATTTATTTCGGAGATTACCTCGCTTGCTGAATCAGGATGATTAGTCTTGATTTCATATTCCAACCTGTATTGAATGTAATCCAGATCAGACTCAGCTTTCTGGAACTAAAGATCACCACAAATCATTATTGTATAAACCAAAAGAGTAATAGTAAACATGATACTTTATTTTTTCTCTTTACATTTGTTAGTATTTCAATAAGTGATACATACTCATTTGAAAATGTAGAAATAAAAAGTATATAAAATATCCATTATCCATAATAACTATGCTCTATTAAAAATTTAAAAAGTAGTTAACATTTTAAAGTCATTTCTGTATGCCTCTGTCTTACATTTTGAGCCAAAATCAAGATACTGAGTAGTCACTGTCAGATATTAATACAAAAAACTAATAAACTAATATAAAAAAGTTTTTTATAATTAATATAAAAAACTTCAAGAATTTCCTAGGGTCACTGATACTCTCATCAGTTAGGCAGTGTTTTTCTGCCTCTGGCAGAAAATACAGTTTCAAGTTAAAACACAGAACAAATTTATTTCAGGAATACTCATATTGTTACCTTTATTTGCAATCCCATTGATCAAAGAGCTACAGCTATGTGCCACGAAAATTAAGAGGGCTTAAAAAGTCACAAATTTCACAAGAAAAGCTACATACGATATAGGAGTAATAGTCTGAATAACCCCAATTTACTGAACCTGGGTGCCAGCATGGGAACTTGATCTGTAGTAAACCTCCAAGGAAGAAAAAAGGGGAGAACTACCACCCTGAGGCCATTATGGATATAGGATGCCTGAATTTAAGTGAAAAGTTACATTTAAAAATATCAATATCTGCCGGGCACAGTGGTTCATTCCTGTAATCCCAGCACTTTGGGAGGCCAAGGCAGGTGGATCACCTGAGGTCAGGAGTTTGAGACCAGCCTGGCTGACATGGCGAAACCTCGTCTCTACTAAAAATACAAAAATTAGCTGTGCGTGGTGGCAGGAGCCTGTAATCCCAGTTACTCGGGGGACTGAGGCAGGAGAATTGCTTGAACCCTGGAGGTGGAGGCTACAGTGAGCCAAGATTGTGACACTGCACTCCAGCCTGGGCGACAAGCGTGAAACTCCGTCTCCATAAAAAAAAAATAATATTAAGTATTTGGGGCCAGGCATGGTGGCTCATCCCTGTAATCCCAGCACTTGGGCAGCTGAGGCGGGCAGGTCACTTGAGCCCAGGAGTTCAAGGCTAGCCTGGTCAACATGGCAAAAACCCATCTCTACTAAAAATACTAAAATTAGCTGGGCATAGTGGCATGTGCCTGTGGTCCCAGCTATTTGGGTAGAGCTGAGGCACTAGAATCGGTTGAACTGAGCAGGCGGAAGTTGCAGTGAGCCAAGATCGGCCACTGCACTCCTGCCTGGGTGACAGAGCAAGACTCTATCTCATAAATAAGTAAATAAATAGACATCAATATTTGGAATACCATGCTGTTATTGAATATGATGGTATACAAAAAATACTTAAGGGGGAGCTTTCACATTTTGCTCTATTTCTGTAGGATTTGTAATGAAAATGATGGTATACAACAAAATACTTACGGGGGGGCTTTCACATTTTATTCTTTCTGTAGTATTTGTAATGAACAGCTATTTAACCTTTTAAAAGGCCATCAGTTTTTAAAATGATAATATATAGACAGATTTGACATGACACTATATTTATGACTTGTTAAATACAAAAACAGCCTTAAGTATGTTATGGCCTCTTTTTGTAAAAGAGGTGTATACATATAGAAAGTTGAGACAGATACGTGACAGTGTTAAAAAGAAGTTTCTTTTTCTTTTTTATGAGACAGGGTTTGCTCTGTAGCCCAGGCTGAAGTATTGTGGCACCATCAGAGCTCACTGCAGTCTCAAACTCCTGGGCTCATGGGATCCTAGCCCTTCCGAGTGCACCTGGGACTACAGGCACATGCCATGGCACCCGGCTAATTTTTGATTTTTTGTAGAGACAGGATCTCATTATGTTGCCCATGCTGGGCTCAAGCAGTCCTCCTGCCTCAGCCTCCCAAAGTGCTGGGATTGCAGGTGTGAGCCACCGTGTCCAGCCTAAAAGTAGTTTATTTCTGCAAGTGGTATAATCAATGAATTATTCGTAACTTCTTGAAATTCAGCATCTTTTACAGGACCTTAAAGCATATACTGCCTTGAGTTTATCAGGGATATAACCATGGTCCTTAGAGTTTACTACAGAAAGGAAAACATGATTTCCACAGGCATGGTCTCCTATTTCTAGCCCAAAACATAGGAGGCTGTTTGCTGGGAGGGTGCTACTCTTATTATGAACTTTATTACTGAACTAAAGATTGATTCTCGAAATTGTGAAGCCTAAGTGGAAGGAGAAAAACTGTTAAAAGCAGTTCTCAGGTCTAACAAGAAATGATGTACAGTTATTTTTAGTATATAAAAGGTTCTATTAGGGGCCGGGTGCGGTGGCTCATGCCTGTAATCCCAGCACTTTGGGAGGCCGAGGCGGGCAGATCACGAGGTCAGGAGATCGAGACCATCCTGGCTAACATGGTGAAACCCTGTCTCTACTAAAAATACAAAATAATTAGCCGGGCGTGGTGGCAGGCGCCTGTAGTCCCAGCTACTCAGGAGGCTGAGGCAGGAGAAAGGCATGAATCCGGGAGACAGAGCTTGCAGTGAGCCGAGATCACACCACTGCACTCCAGCCTCGGTGACAGAGCAAGACTCTGTCTAAAAAAAAAAAAAAAAGGTTCTATTAAGACCTTACTTTCAAATGTAGAGTAAGACAAAATGGCTGTCAGAAATTCAAATGCTTCTAAGGTCAGAAGCTGTTATCACTGAACAGAATTTCAGAAATAAACTAGTTTCCATCACTAATAATTTCTCTTATCATTGACCTAAATTGGAATGGAAAACTCTGTAATGACCAAAATTCTATCTTTATAGCAAAAACTTGGGGGGGAGGGTACAGATAAAAGAGAAAGTTTTTGTTTTTAAACATATTTTCCACGTCAATATCTGATTTCTATCTCTAACATCAGGGAGTCGTTCTAAGCCAGAAAAATTAATGTTGGGTACATAATTACAAAGTGGGTTTAAAATGATTTCCAAAAAGTGGAAGCTTTTCATTTATCCTATATATTTGTCAGATGAGATGCCATGATTAAATTAATCAATAATTACCCCTCCTTAAAAATACTAATGTTTGTGTTTGTGTATGTATTAAGAAATTCCTATTAGCATAATTTCTCTTACTAAGACATACTTAGGGATTATCTTTTCCTATAAATAAGAAAAGTACACTAACCCATCAAACATGTGGATGGAGAGAATGAGGAGACACCAGGAGCCAGAGCAAATCAAAGTTAACAAAGACTGTGAGCACTCAAGACCTGATTTTCTTGTTTGTCTTAATTACTAAACAGACCACAATTCCATAGCTTTTTTCAATGAGTTATATAACATTCTTAAGCACAACTTTAAATACGAGTCTTTAAAGCTTGTTTTAGTCATTTAGTTTACCATAAATTATGGAATTTGTGGCTCCAGAGATTCCTAAGACAATCTCTATTCTAGGAACCCTTAACATGTTTATGAAACAAATTATTAAGCTTACATATTTTTTAACTTGATATTTTAGTTGTGCTTGAAGTTTAGCATAATCTCATGTAGTTCCTTGAACAGTAAATTTCCTTTTTTTATTTTTATTTTTTTTTGAGAAGAGTTTTGCTCTGTCGCCCAGGCTGGAGTGCAGTGGCACAGTCTTGGCTCACTACAACCTCTGCGTCCAGGGTTTAAGCAATTCTCCCTCAGCCTCCTGAGAGCTGGGACCACAGGCCTAAATTGTCCTAAATTTGGCAAGTAAGACCTCCAAGGTCTGAAAGATCTTTACAATAATCTAACATATATGTCACAAAACATGATGAGTTTGGGGGACACAAAACTCCAAAATGTAGACTATATTCATATATATAAATATTATATATATATTTTTTTCATTTATTTATTTTTTTGAGACAAGGTCTCGCTCTGTCACACATGCTGGAGTACAGTGGCAACATCTCGGCTCACTACAGCCCCAACCTCCCAGGCTGAAGAGATCTTCCCACCTCAGCCTCCCAAGTAGCTGGGACTATAGGCACATGCCACTACGCCCAGCTGATTTTTGTATTTTTAGTAGAGACAGGGTTTCACCATATTGGCCAGACTGGTCTCTAACTCCTGACCTCAGGCGAGCGGCCTGCCTCAGCCTCCCAAAGTTCTGGGATTACAGGTGTGAGTCACCGGCCCGGCATCTTTTTAAGAGAGGTTTCTGCTCTGGTTTCCTGTAATGCCTAGGGGCCCAAAATGTGTTAATCATCAAATGGTACCAAAAAGAGGCGGTTTCTACTTTTAAATAACTTCTATTTTAGGAAGATACCAAAGAGTACCCTTCTAATCAATGGTATGATGAAATCAACTAAACTGTCATTTTTTATTTTATTTTATTTTATTTTTTTTTTTGAGAGAGTCTCTGTCTTCTGTCATCCAGGCTATAGTATAGTGGTGCGATCACTGCAACCTCCACCTTCCAGGTTCAGGCAATTCTCCTGCCTCAGCCTCTGAGTAGCTGGGATTACAGGCACCTGCCACCACACCCAGCTAATTTTTACTCATTTTCGTAAAATGGGGTTTCACCATGTTGCCCAGGCTGGTCTCAAACTCTTGACCTCGAGTGATCTGCCATCCTTGGCCTCCCAAAGTGCTGGGATTTAGGCGCGGGCCATTGCCCCCAGCCTAAACTGTCAAGATTTTTTGCAAGACAATTATTAAACATAGCCATCATTACAAATTAAATTATATAAATTAGCCAGGCAAGGTGGCTGAAAAAATATTTTCCACGGTGCCCGGCCTGAAAAAATATTTTTTTAAATTACATTTTTTAAAAATATAAAATAATTTTTAAAATATTTTTTAAAATTTTATCTTGTGTATTTATTTATGTTTAAAAAATATTTTTGAGATGGAGTCTTGCTGTCCCCCAGGTTGGAGTGCAGTGGTGTGATCTCAGCTCACTGCAAGCTCTGCCTCCCAGGTTCACACCATTCTCCTGCTTCAGCCTCCCGAATAGCTGGGACTACAGGCGCCAGCCACCACGCCAGCTAATTTTTTGTATTTTTAGTAGAGATGGGGTTTCACCGTGTTAGCCAGGATGGTCTCGATCTCCTGACCTTGTGATCCGCCTTGGCTTCCCAAAGTGCGGGCAATACAGGCGTGAGCCACCACGCTCAGCCTAAAAAAATACATTTTTTAAAAATATAAAATAATTTTTTAAATATTTTTTAAAAAGACAAGAAAAACAGCTTGTGCTAGGTTTGATGTGTACCTGTAGTCCCAGTTACTGAAAAAGCTGAAGCAGGAGGATTGCTTGAGCCCAGGAGTTCAAGGCTGCAGTGTGTTATAATCTCTTCTGTAAATAGTCACTGTACAACAGCCTGGGCAATATAGTGAGACCCCATCTCCAAAATGAAGGGAGGAAGGAAGAAAAGAAAAACAGCTTGTGGGTAGAATGTTATCCTCTGTGGAAAATTGTAGAGAATATCTTGTAATAATACACAGGGACAGTACTGACTTATTATTATTATTTTTTAGACCGAATTTCACTCTTGTCTCCCCGGCTGGAGTGCAATGGCACGATCTCGGGGCTCACTGCAACCTCCAACTCCCAGGTTCAAGTGATTCTCCTGCCTCAGCCTTCCAGGTAGCTGGAATTACAGGCGCCTGCTACCACGCCCAGCTCATTTTTTGTATTTTTAGTAGAGACAGGGTTTCGCCATGTTGGGCAGGCTGGTCTCGAATTCCTCACCTCAGGTGATCCATCGGCCTCGGCCTCCCAAAGTGCTAGGATTACAGGTGTGAACCACTGCACCTGGCCAGTACTGGCTTATTAGTGAAGTCAGTGGGCTAGGGTGTAAGCAGGGGGCAAAAAAGATGCCAAAGAAATGCTGATAGAAAAATAATCTTTTTTTTTTTCTTTTTTTTTTTTAGACGGAGTCTCTCTCTATTGCCAGGCTGGAGTGCAGTGGCACAATCTTGGCTGACTGCAACCTCTGCTTCCCGGGTTCAAGCGATTCTCATGCCTCACCCTCCCGAGTAGCTGGGACTACAGGCATACGACATACCCAGCTAAGTTTTGTATTTTTAGTAGAGACGGGGTTTCACCATGTTGGCCAGGCTGGTCTTGATCTTCTAACCTTGTGATCCGCCCACCTCAGCCTCCAAAAATGCTGGGATTACAGGTGTGAGCCACCATGCTCAGCCGAAAAATAATCTTAAATGTCTCTGCTCTGAACCCTTCAATTTATAAATGAGGAAATAGCAAAATAACTTGCCTCTAGTTCTATTTCCATTACTGTTTTCTTAATGTAGTTAGACAAAGTTATATATGATATTTAAGCCATTAAGAGTCACACATGTGGAAAAAATGTAAATTCTTTTTTATTTTTCTTTTTGAGACAGGGTCTTGCTTTGTTGCCCAGGTGAGTGCAGTGGCACGATCACAGCTCACTGCAGGCTCAACCTCCTGGACTCAAGAGATTCTCCTGCCTTAGTCTCCTGAGTAGCTGGGACTACAGATGTCCACTACCAAACCGAGCTAATTTTTGTATTTTTTTGTACAGACAAGATCTCGCTATGTTACCCAGGCTGGACTTGAACTCCTGAGCTCAAACGATCCTCCCGCCTTAGCCTCCCAAAGTGCTGGAACTACAGATATAAGCCACCACGCCCATCCAAAAATGTACATTTTTCACCTAAAATTAAAGGTTTTTTTATGTTTTACATTAATATCACTAAAGTTATAAAACTAGTCAACTAAAAATTCCCTCTGAACACAATATGGTAGTATGGTACAGAAAAATAAAAGAATTGGGGTACATGGTAGAAAGTCTAGTCCTAGTATCACTAACCAGCTATGTGGCCCTAGGTTAAGTCCCTCATTTCTTTGGGTCTCTCCTATCAAATGAGTTGGAATCTAAGATCCTTTTCAATACTAAAACTCCGTTATTTCTTTATACTACAAATAAACCCATTTGTAAAAAAGAAAAATGTTACCTTCTTCTAATAAATTAAAAATTTACATTTAAGCCTCAGATTTTAATGTTTATAGTGAAATCTAGTTCCTTGTTTTCTTCCTAAACAAAGATGACTTTTGCTTGTTTCAGCTACATAGTTTCTGCAGCCTGCCCATTGTTCTTCCCAAACACCAAAACCCTATAAGCAATATTGCACTACTCAGAACTATTTACACAGCAGAGACAATATTGATAGGGTTCTAGGATCTGGTGATAAACAGAATTTTTTTTAGTTAGATGGCAGAAATTTACTAAGCAATTATGATAATCTAAAACTCATGAGTGTCTGATTAATAGTGCAAATTGATACTGATAAACATCATTCACAGACCTTTCAGTTATAAATCAGCCTCCTGGAAGCCTTGTAAATCAGTGAGGTTATTGTTTAACTTTTTAGGGACACTGGAATATTTAAAATAAAACTAGTGATTTTTGTAAAGCCAAAGACATTCATATTTCAGAAACCAGTTTTCTCTAACATCAGTAATAAAGGGGAAAAGTTTTATACTTATCTGAAAAGTGGTATATAAAATACAAGATTTAGCTGAAAAAAAGTCTATGGAAATCATGAAAGCACCCCAAGGGAAACCAGGTTACATTCTGCCAATTAGATTTCTGATTTTTGCCCCTATTTTGCAATATTTGCATTATAATTATGGTTGAGCATCCATAATCTGAAAATTCAAAATCTGAAATGGTCCAATGAATTTTGGATTTTGGAGCATTTCAGATTTTGGAATTTTGGTTTAGGGATGCTCAATCAGTTGTTTTGTTTGTTTGTTGTTTTTTGAGACAGTGTCTCACTCTGTTGGCTAGGCTGGAGGGCAGGGGTGCAATCTCTGCTCACTGCAACCTCTGCCTTCCAGGCTCAAGGTATTCCTATGCCTCAGCCTCCCAAGTAGCTGGAACTACAGGCACACGACACAACACCTGGCTAATTTTTTGTATTTTTGGTAGAGATGGGGTTTCACCATTTTGCCCAGACTAGTCTTGACCTCCTGAGCTCAAGTGATCTGCCCGCTTTGGCCTCCCGAAGTGCTGGGATTACAGGCATGAGCCACCACACCCAGCCTGTACTAGTTTTTAATATGACCAGTTTAAGGCTTTCAGTAAGTGGCACAAGGTATTCCATATTACTCAACTATTAGGCAGCAAGGAAAAAAGAATATGTTGTGTTTGTCACAATATACTGTGTGGTCCCCAAACAACCCATAGATTATCATTGCCACAGTATGCTCTCCTACAAAGGACCAGTGCCCTTAAAGCTCCCAACATATCCTCTTGTGAGAGACCTTTTCTCAACAGCATTAAATTACATAAAGTGAAAAAAAGTATTTCAGGCTCACCTACGGTGGGCTAGGCATAGAGAGAAGAGTTGGTAGACAGGTGTGTTCTGGACTCACTAAATAGGCTTAGAAATGCATTTTCCAGCTGGGTGCAGTGGCTACGCCTGTAATCCCAGCACTTTGGGAGGCCGAGGTGGGCAGATCATGAGGTCAGGAGATGGAGACCATCCTGGCTAACACAGTGAAACCCCGTCTCTACTTAAAATACAAAAAATTAGCCAGGCGTGGTGGCGGGCGCCTGTAGTCCCAGATACTTGGGAGGCTGAAGCAGGAGAATGGCGTGAACCCGGGAGGCGGAGCTTGCAGTGAGCCAAGATCGCGCCACTGCACTCCAGCCTGTGCGACACAGCAAGACTCCAACTCAAAAAAAAAAAGAAATGCATTTTCCATAGAAACATTTTAAGGGAGAATTAAGCATCTTAATGGAACTAATTAGGCTATAATCAAAAAACCTACTTTTATTTTTATTTTTAATTTTTTTTATTTTTGAGATGAGTTCATGAGCCCAGGCTAGTCTTGAAATCCTGAGCTCACACAATCCGCCCGCCTTGGCCTCCCAAAGTCCTAGGATTACAGGTGTGAGCCACCGCACCCCGCCAGAATCTACTTTTGTACATTATCTTCTCTTAGTGTACATTTAGAATCACCTTTATCTACTCTCCTTTTACTTTGTTCATGGCTTTGGTTTACCATCTTCTGTATTATATTTTAAACACATATTTACATGGTAATGTCACGACATGGTTTCAAACATCTTCCTGGCAAGAAATCTCTTCTTTTTTGTATCCTTAGTTTTTAATATACAGCCTAATGTGCAGTGACAAAAGGGAATAGATGAAAGAACAAGCATTCATTCATTTGAAAGAACAAACCACCTGGGAACCCAACTACTCTTTAAAACACGTTTTAAGGGAAATATTTCAAGTTCCCAGCAAGCAAAGGACCACTTATTTCATGTCTCCACAATCAAAATTGGTTTTTGCCTTTTTCTGCTGGAGAGAGTACTGACTATTACTCATTCTCTCTTCCAAACAGAACAAATGCATGACTATGCTTGTCCAAAACAGATAAGCAGTAATATGCCCTAACACCAGGTCACAGACGTGTTATTTCAAGCAACTGGCAACCAGAGGGGATGAAAGTGGGCAAGGGCTTCAGGTTCATCAGTTCCCAATCTGCAGGCTTTTTTTTTTTTTTTTTTTTTTTTGAGACGCAGTCTCGCTCTTGTCCCCCAGGCTGGAGTACAATGGTGCGATCTCAGCTCACTGCAACCTCTGCCTCCCTGGTTCAAGCAATTCTCCTGCCTCAGCCTCCTGAATAGCTGGGATTACAGGCACGCACCACCATGCCTGGCTAATTTTTGTATTTTTAGTAGAGATGGGGTTTCATCATGTTGGCCAGGCTGGTCTCGAACTCCTGACCTCAGGTGATCTGCCCGCCTCAGCCTCCCAAAGTGCTGGGATTACAGGTGTGAGCCACTGCTCCTGGCCCAATCTGCAGGTTTTCATGGAACAATTGCTAGGATATATACATGAGCCCCTGCCTCTAAAAGGCTAGTTTTATTTATTTTTTTTATTTACTTACTTATTTGAGACAGACTCGCTCAGTCACCCAGGTTGGAGTGCAGTGGCGCAATCTCGGCTCACTGCAAGCTCCGCCTCCTGGGTTCAAGCCATTCTCCTGCCTCAGCCTCCCAAGTAGCTAGGACTACAGGCACCCGCCACCACAGCCAGCTAATTTTTTTTTTTTTTGTATTTTTTAGTAGAGACGGGTTTCACTGTATTAGCCAGGATGATCTCGATCTCCTGACCTTGTGATCCGCCCACCTTGGCCTCCCAAAGTGCTGGGATTACAGGCGTGAGCCACCGCGCCCGGCCTAAAAGGCTAGTTTTATCAGTCAAAGTAGTCTACTCAACTTTTTTTTTTTCTTTGTAGAGACAGAGTCTCGTTTTGTTGCCCAGGCTGGTCTCGAACTCCTGACTTTAAGTGATCCTCCTGCCTCTGCCTCCCAAACTGCTAGGATTACAGGTGTGAGCCACAGATCCAAGCCTTAAATAATTTATGTAATTCGGCCAGGCATGGTGGCTCATGCCTGTAATCCCAGCACTTGGGGATGCCAAGGCAGGTGGATCACGAGGTCAAGAGATTGAGACTATCCTGGCTAACATGGTGAAACCCCGTTTCTACTAAAAACACAAAAATTGGCTGGGTGTATTACACTGGTGTGTGCCTGTAGTCCCAGTTACTAGGGAGGCTGAGGCAGGAAATGGCTTGAACCCGGGAAGCAGACGTTGCAATGTGCCGAGATCACGCCACTGCATTCCAGCCTGGCAACAGAGTAAGACTCTGTCTCTAAATAAATAAACAAATAGATAAATTCTGTAATTCAAATGACAGCCATGGCTGTGCACAGTGGCTCAGGCCTGTAATCTTAGCACTTTGGGAGGCTGAGGCAGGTAGATCACTTGAGCCCAGGAGTTCAAGACCAGCCTAGACAACATGGTGAAACCTCATCTCTACAAAAAATACAAAAACTAGCCAGTGTCGTGGCATGCACCTATAGTCCCAGCTACGCAGAAGGCTGAAGTAGGAGGATGGCTTGAGCTCGGGAGGTCCAGGCTGGATTGAGTGGTGATCACATCACTGCACTCCAACTGGGGTAACAGAACAAGACCTTGTTTCAAGAAGAAAAAAAAAACAAAAAGAGAGAGCCTAGACATACTTCAAAATTATGGCACATGATACCAAGAAACTCAGTGGCTTAAAAACTGATCATTTATTTTCATGGACCTGCACATTGAACCAGTTCAGGTACTCTAGGCTAGGCTGAATTTGGCGGCTTTGCTTCACACAGCAATTCTGGAGGATGCCTGGTAGGACCTTTGCTACTGGTGTCTCTCACCCTCTTTGAACCCATGAGGTATTCTCATGAAGCTAGAGGAAACATAAGATTAAGCAGAAAGATTCAAGGTCTCTTAAAGGCCCAAGTTCAGAGATGCACACTGTCAATTCTACCCATATGCCGTTGGCTAAAGCACATCAAGAGAAGAAAAATGTGCTCTGCCCACCATGAAATCATGACAAACATGTGGATACAGGCAGAAGTAAAGAAATGGGGTGAATTATTCACTTTACTACAATACTTCTATTTTCTTTGAGAAAAATCAGGTAGTACATGTAAATGACAGGGATGGTGTTATTGCAAGCATATTCAGATAAATTCTTTAGTTTATATATGATTGTTTGTTTTGTTTTGTCTCGTTTTGTTTTGAGATGGCGTTTTGCTCTTGTTGCCCAGGATAGAGTGCAATGATATGATCTCGATTCACCACAACCTCTGCATCCCGGGTTCAAGCGATTCTCCTGCCTCAGCCTCCCAAGTAGCTGGGATTACAGGCATGTGCCACCACACCCAGTTTATTTTGTATTTTTAGTAGAGATGGAGTTTCTCTATCTTGGTCAGGCTGGTCTCGAACTCTCGACCTCAGGTGATCTACCCACCTCAGCCTCCCGAAGTGCTAGGATTACACGCGTTGAGTCTCCATGCCCAGCCTATATATGTTTTTTTTTTTTTTTTTTTTTTTTTTTTTTTTTTTTTTTTGAGATGGAGTCTCGCTCTGTTGCCTAGGCTGGAGTGCAGTGGCCGGATCTCAGCTCACTGCAAGCTCCGCCTCCTGGGTTCACGCCATTCTCCTGCCTCAGCCTCCCGAGTAGCTGGGACTACAGGCGCCTGCCACCTCGTCCGGCTAATTTTTTGTATTTTTTAGTAAAGACGGGGTTTCACTGTGTTAGCCAGGATGGTCTCAATCTCCTGACCTCGTGATCCGCCCATCTCGGCCTCCCAAAGTGCTGGGATTACAGGCTTGAGCCACCGCGCCCGGCCTTATATAAGTATTTTTTTTTTAATTTTTGTTTTTTAATATTTTTTTAAAAAGAGACAGGGCTGGGTGCAGTGGCTCATGCCTGTAATACCAGCACTCTGGGAGGCCAAGGTGGGTGGATCACTTGAGGTCAGAAGTTCAAGGCCAGCCTGGCCAATGTGGTGAAATCCCATCTCTACTAAAAATACAAAAATTAGCCAGGCGTGGTGGTGGGCACCTATAATCCCAGCTACTCGGGAGGCTGAGGCAGGAGAATCGCTTGAACTTGCGAGGCGGAGGTTGCAGTGAGCCAAGATTGTGCCACTGCACTCTAGCCTGGGCAACAACAGCGTAACCCCATCTCAAAACAAAAAAAAAAAAGAGAGAGAGACAGTGTCTCACTATGTGGCCCAAGGCTGGTCCTGAACTCCTGGAATCAAACAATCCTCCTGCCTCGGCCTCCCAAAGTGCTAGGATTATAGGTGTGAGCCACTATGCCCAGCCAGGTTTATTTTTAAAAGATGTCTCTCTTATTTATGGCATCTTGTAGTAAATAAATAGAGCAATAACAAGTGTAGCATAATCAATATATAATGGTTTTAATCAAGAGTTGTTAAATTTCCCTGTATTTTATCCAAAACTTCTTTCTTTTTTTTTTTGAGACAGAGTCTCACTCTGTCACCCAGGCTGGAGTACAGTGGTACGATCTCAGCTCACGGCAACCTCCGCCTCCCAGGTTCAAGCAATTCTCCTGCCTCAGTCTCCCAAGTAGCTGAGATTACAGGCCCCTACCACCATACCCGGCTAATTTTCGTTGTTTTTTGTTTTTTTTTATTTGAGTCAGAGTCTTACTCTGCTGTCCACGCTGGAGTGCAAAAGCGCCATCTCAGTTCACTGCAACCTTCGCCTCTGGAGTTCAAGTGATTCTCTTGCCTCAGCCTCTCTAGTAGCTGGGATTACAGACATGCACCACCATGCCCAGCTAATTTTTTTGTATTTTAAGTAGAGACGGGGTTTCACCATGCTGGCCAGGCTGGTCTCGAGCTCCTGACCTCAGGTGATCCGCTCACCTTGGCCTCCAAATGTGCTGGGATTACAGGCATGAGCCACTGCTCCTGGCATAATTTTTGTATTTTTCTCAAACTCCCGACCTCAGGTGATCCTCCCGCCTCGGGCTCCCAAAGTGCTACGATTACAGGCGTGAGTCACCACGCCCAACCCCAAAACTTTAACTGGATGTTTATATGTAAATGTTTTAAATTAAGGAATATAGGTTCATGATAACTATAGAATATGAATTTAAAATGATTAAAAATGTTTAGGAGTGCGGGCACAGTGGCTCATGTCTGTAATCCCAGCACTTTAGGAGGCTGGGGCGGGCAGATCATGATGTCAAGAGATTGAGACCATCCTGGCCAACATCGTGAAACCCCATCTCTACTAAAAATACAAAAATTAGCCAGGCTTGGTGGCACACGCCTGTAGTCCCAGCTACTCGGGAGGCTGAGTCAGGACAATCGCTTGAACCTCAGAGGCCAAGGTTGCAGTAAGCCAAGATCGCGCCACTGCACTCCAGCCTGATGACAGAGCGAGACTCCCTCTTAAGGGAAAAAAATGTTTAAGAACCAACTCACAGTCATTAGGATAGTCACCATAAAAAAAAAAAAAAAAAAAAAAAGACAAGTGTTGGAGAGGATGTGGAGAAACTGGAACCCTTGTCCACTGCTGATGTGTAAAATGGTATAGCTGTTATGGAAAACAGTACAGTGGTTCCTCAAAAAACTAAAAATAGAATTACCATATTATCCGTCAATTCCACTTCTAGGTATACACTTAAAACAACTAAAAACAGGGTCTTAAAGAGATATGTGTACACCCATTTTAATAGCAGCATTATTCACAATAGCTAAAACAAGGAAACAACACGAGTGTCCATAGAGAGATGGATAGATGAGTAAAATGTGGTATATACATACAATGGAATCTTATTCTGCCTTAAAAATTGAAGGAAATCCGCAATATGCTACAACAAAAAAACAGATGAATCTTGAGAACATTTTGCTGAATGAAATAAGCCAATCATAAAGACAAATACTGTATGATTTCATTTAAATGAGGTATTTAGAGTAGTCTAAATCATAGAGACAGATAGTAGAATGGTAGTTGCTAGACACTGAGGGGAGGGGAAAAGAGTAATTGTATAATGAGTATAGAGTTTCTTTTTTTATTTTTTGAGATGGTGTCTCACTCTGTCGCCCAGGTTCCCAGGTTAGAGGGCGACACTGCATCCTCTGCCTCCCGGGTTCAAGCAATTCTCCTGCTTCAATCTCCCGAGTAGTTGGGATTACAGGTACACGCCACCACACCCAGCTAATTTTTTGTATTTTTAGTAGAGACAGGGTTTCACCATGTTGCCCAGGCTGGTCTGGAACTCCTGACCACAGATGATCCACCCACCTTGGCCTCCCAAAGTGCTGGGATTACAGGTGTGAGCCACCACACCCAGCCGAGAGTTTCAGTTTTACAAAATGAAAAAGTTATGGAGATGGATGATGGTGATGGTTGCACAACATTATGAATGTATTTAATACCACTTAAAATGGTTGAGATCATAAACATTATGTTACATGTATTTTAACACAATAAAAAAATTGGGAAAAAAAGTTCACAAATGTAATAAAGAAAAACAGTATGGTAAGAAAACTTAATAGCTAGAATATCGATCTTACTTTCTCAATACTCCTAGTTCTCCCTCTCAACAGTATACTGTAACCCTTGCAGTTTCCCCCACTGGTACAATAAACGCTTATCTCTGGATGTTCGCATATACTATTTCCTCTGCCTGGAATATTTGCCCTCTCCTTCAGTTGGCTAATCCCTACTCATCTTTCAAGTCTCAGATTATATCTCACCTCTAAGAAGAAACCTTTCCCAGGTTAATTTCCTCTTTCCAATGTTCCCCCATAATATCTAGTATCTACTTTTCCCACCATGTCATCTGTATTTAATGTATCTGTGTACTTAATCACAGATACATTAGTCAATGTATTTATCTTTGTCTCCCAGATAAGTTTCTTAATACCTTTAGCCTCTGTTACTAGTCCGACCTAGAAACACTTAATAAGGCCAGGCATGGTAGCTCAAGCCTGTAATCCCAACGCTTTGGGAGGCCAAGGTAGAAGGATCATTTGAGTCTAGGAGTTGGAGACCAGTCTGGGCAACAAAGGGAAACCATGTCTCTAAAAAACTTTTTTAAACTAGCCAGGCATCATGGTGTACACTTGTGGTGTCAGCTACTCGTGAGGCTGAGGTGGGATGATCACTTGGGCCCGAGAGGTCAAGGTTGCAGTAAGCTGTGATTGAGCCACTGCATACCAGCCTGGGTGACAGAGGGAGACCCTATCTCAAAAGAAAAAAAGGAAATACATAATGAAACAAAGTAGGAAGTACTTCTATCTACAATTAGGCAAATTAGGTGGGGGGAGAAAGGATTTGTAAAACTACAGCTCTCACATTTACTGACAAAAATGTCTTAAAAAGTTAAATTTATTTTGCAGTCACTAAATCACTAGATGAAACCTTAGCAAAAATTGGCTAAGATTATTTCCTTATTTATAAAATGAGACTACGCCAGGCGTGGTGGCTCATGCCTGTAATCCCAGCACTTTTGAGAGGCCAAGGTGGGCGGAACACATGAGGCTAGGAGTTTGAGACCAGCCTGGCCAACATTGTGAAACCCCATCACTATTAAAAATACAAAAATTAGCTGGGCGTGGTGGTGCACGCTTGCAATCCCAGCTACTCGGGAGGCTGAGGCAGGCAAATAGCTTGAACCCAGGAGGCGGAGGTTGCAGTGAGCCAAGATGGTGCCACTGCACTCCAACCTGAGTGACGGAGTGAGACTCTGTCTCAAAAAAATAAATAATAAAATGAGAATTAAAATATTGAACTTGAATCAAGGACTGGTTCTAACTTTAAAAATGTTATATATTGAGATGAATTAGAAGGACGAGCTTATAAAATCTAAGACTAGTTATTTTACTTATCTGGGATATTGTTTCTTTCTTTGTTTTTGTTTTTGAGACAGGGTCTTATTCTGTAACCCAGGGTGGAGTGCAGTGGCAGCACAATCATAGCTCATTGCAGTCTTGATCTTCCGAGCTCTAATGATCCTCCTGCCACAGCCTCCCAAGTAGGTGGGGACTACAGGCACCTGCCACCACACCCAGCTAATGTTTTTACTTTTATTTTTAGTAGAGACGAGGTCTTGTTATGTTGCCCAGGCTGGTCTCAAACTCCTGAGCTCAAGCAATCCTCTCATCTCGGCCTCCCAGAGCGCTGGCATTACAGGCCTGAGCCACTGTACCTGGCCGATCTGGGATAGTTTTTTCTTTTTTTTTTTTTTTTTTGAGATGGGTGTGGTGGCACATGCCTGTAATCCCAGCTACTAGGGAGGCTGAGGCAGGAGAATCGCTTGAACCTGGGAGGTGGAGGTGGCGGTGAGCTGAGATCACACCACTGCACCCCAGCCTGGGCAACAAGAGCAAAACTCCATCTCAAAAAAAAAAAAAAAAAAAAAAAAAATCCTCAGATGAACCCCTTGGCCCCTCCTCTAGGTTATTAAAAGGAAAAAAAAATAATAATCCTACCCACTGCTCTAACAGCCCACCAGAGAATAGTAAGAAATTGTAATTTGTGGCCGGGCGTGGTGGCTCAAGCCTGTAATCCCAGCACTTTGGGAGGCCGAGACGGGTGGATCACGAGGTCAGGAGATCAAGACCATCCTGGCTAACACGGTGAAACCCCGTCTCTATTAAAAAATACAAAAAACTAGCCGGGCGCGGTGGCGGCCGCCTGTAGTCCCAGCTACTCGGGAGGCTGAGGCAGGAGAATGGCGTGAACCCGGGAGGCGGAGCTTGCAGTGAGCTGAGATCCGGCCACTGCACTCCAGCCTGGGCGACAGAGCGAGACTCCGTCTCAAAAAAAAAAAAAAAAAAAGAAATTGTAATTTGTAATTAAAAGCTAAAGAGGAAAGCAGCTGCACTTAAGGCTAGGGCTGGTAATTAAGAAAGAAATTTTATGTATCACACACACACACACGCATACACACACACAAATTTGGAATAAAATGGCTTTATGATGAGGATTTATGTTCTTCATTCTCTACAAATGATGTCCTTGAGTTCATGCCTAACATTTTAGGTATCTTTCTTCCCTCTGGTATCTGTATTTTCCCAACCATTTTTAAAGGACTTTTGCTTAACAAATAGCTTACTTTCTTCTGAAATTCAATGCATTTAGAACCCATGTTGTAACTGTTCTTGATCTACTTTTTTTTTAGAGATGGAGTCTGGCTATGTTGCCCAGGCTGGTCTTGCACTACTGGATTCAAGTGATCCTTCTGCCTCAGCCTCCCAAAGTGTTGGGATTACAGATATGAGTCACCATGCCTGGTCTTTGGTCTATTTTTAAAAGCACTAGTAGAAATCACACTGAAAAGACTATTAAATATTTTTTTAAGAAAAAAAATTTTTTTTTTTTTGAGACGAAGTCTCACTCTGTTGCCCAGGCTGGAGTGCGGTGACGCGATCTTGGCTCACTGCAATCTCCGCCTCCCGGGTTCAAGCAATTCTCCTGCCTTAGCCTCCCAAGTAGCTGGGATTACAGGGACACGCCACTGCGCTAGGTGAATTTTTTGTATTTTTAGTAGAGATGGGGTTTCACCATGTTGGCCAGGCTGGTCTTGAGCTCCTGACCTCAGGTAAATTGCCCACCTCGGCCTCCCGAAGTGCTAGGATTACAGGTGTAAGCCACCACGCCTGGCCAAAAAAAAAAAAAAAATTTTAGTTTTAAAAAATTATAAGCAGACCTATACACTGAAAACTGCAAAACTGTCGAAAGAAAATTTTAGAGACCTAATAAATGGAAAGATATGTTTGTGCACCAGAGGGCTCAATATTGTTAAGATAACTATTCTCTACCGTGCACAGTGGCTCACTCCTGTAGTTCTAGTACTTTGGAAGGCTGAGGTGGGAGGATGGCTTGAGCCCAGAAGTTTGAGACCAGCCTGAGCAACGCAACATAGCAAGAACCCATCTTTAAAAAAATAAATTTTTTTTTTTTTTTGAGATAAGGTGTCACTGTCAATAGGCTGGAGTGCAGTCGCACAATCACGGCTCACTGCAGCTTTAACCTCCTCAGGCTCAGGTGATCCTCCCATCTCAGCCTCTCAAGTATGTGGCACTACAGTCTTGCGCCACCACACCCAGGTAATTTTTCTATTTTTTTGTGGAGAGGAGGGGTTTGGCCATGTTGCCCAGACTAGTACAAAAAAATTTTTTTTAATTAGCTGGGAGTGGTGGCACGTGCCTGTGGTCTCACCTACTTGGAAGGCTGAGGCGGGAGAGTATAATCTGAATCTTGGGAGGTCAAGGCTGCAGTAAGCTATGATCACCACTCTACTGCAACCTGGGTAATAGAACAAGACCCTGTCTCAAAAAAAAAAAAAGAAAGAAAAGAAAATAGGCAAAAGATTGTAGGACATTTCACTAAAGAGATATACCAACTACAAATAAGCATATGAAAAAAGGTTCAATGTCATTAGTTAAGGAAATGCAAACTGAAACTATAATGGGGCACCACCACACACCTGTTAGAAGGGTTAAAATTAAAACTGATATTTTTGCATCAACCTAATACCAAGTGTTGATAAAGTTATGGAAAAACTAGAACCCTAATCAGTAGCTTTGGGAATGCAAAATAGTACAGCCACTTTGAAAAATATTTTAGCAGTTGCTTATAAGATCAAGCATACTTTTTTCCCCTCCACAAAGATACACTTATCATGCTACCAGAAATCCCATTTCAGTATTTACCCCAGAGAAATGAAAACATTATGTCCACACAAAGACATACTCATGGTGGCTCACTCCCAGAACCCAGCATTTTGGGAGGCTGAAGTGGGAAGATCATTTGAGCCCAGGAGTTAGAGACCAGCCTGGCAACATAGTCAGACTTCATCTCTACAAAAAAATTTTTAAACTAGCCGGGCATGGTGATGCACACCTGTAGTTCCAGCTACTCAGGAAGCTGAGGTGGGATTGCTTGAGCCTAGGAGTTTGATGTTACAGTAAGCTATGATCACACCACCGCACTCCAGCCTGGGTGACAGCATGAGACCCTGTGTCTAAAGAAAAAGAAAAAAATATTGTTAAAAAAAATTAAAGACATTTGGGAGGGCAACACAGGAGGATCACTTGAGCTCAAGAGTTCGAGACCAACCATAGCCATTTTATTCATAATATGCAAAATGTGGAAATGACCCCATGTCCGTAAGTTGGTAGATAGAGTTTGTGATATTCTATACAATGAATACTACTCAGCAATAAAAACTGTCCAACTACGAATACATACAACATGGATGAATCTCCAAGCATTATGCTAAGTGCAAGAAGCCAGACACAAAAGACTGTATAATGTATGATTCCATTTATATGAAATTCTAGGAAAAGTTAAACTAGAGATCAGTGGTTGCCAGGGAGTTGGGGAAGAAGAGATTGACCACAAAGAGGCACAAAGGAATGTAGGGGTCTCACTCTGTTGCTCAGTCTGGTCTAGAACTACTGGGCTCGAGTGATCTTCCCACCTCAGCCACCTGAGTAGCTGGGTCTACAGGTGCACCACTGTGCCTGGCCACAAAGGAGTTTTTTGTAAAGTAACAGAAATGTTCTATATCATGGCTGTGGTGGTGGTTACATGACTGTATACATTTGTCAAAACTCATCAGTTCACTGGGCATGCCACACCCTTGTAGTCTACTCAGGAGGCTGAAGTGGGAGGATTGCTTGAAGCCAGGAGTTCTAGGCTGTGCTGCATTATGATTGCCCTGTGAATGGTCACTGCCCTCCAGCCTGGGCAACACAGTAAGACTTAGGCTTTGCTTAACGAATAGCTTACTTACTTTTATTTTATATAATTGTATCTCAATACAATTCATTATTTTTTAAAAGTGATGAATCCACACTATTATCTCATAAGAATAAACTGTAAAACAAGCACTCTTAGGTTCTAAATTCAACCATTTCCTAGACAATACACAAAATTAACACCAATTAACATTTGGAGGACTAGGCACAGTGGCTCACACCTATAATCCCAGCACTCTGGGAGGCCAAGGCAAGAGGACTGTTTGAGCCCAGGGGTTCAAGACCAACCTCAGCAATACAGTGAGACCCTGTCTCCACAAAAAATTTCAAGAAAATATTAGCCAGGCATGCTAGGACACACCTGTGGTCCCAGCTACTCAGGAGGCTGAGGAGGGAGGATTGCCTAAGCCCAGGAGGATGAGGCTGCAGTGAGGCATGAGTGGGCCACTGCGCTCCAGCCTGGGCAACAGAGCAAGACTCTGTCTCTGGAAAAAACAACAACAAAAAAGATGACTTGGGGCAAGTAACTGCAAGAAAAATATAGAGCAGAAATTGTTTTCATCACTACCAATTCATCATAAAACTCAAATAAAACCTAAAGTTTGAAAGAACCTATACAAATATGTAACAGAAAGCAATAAATTATAAAGTATTACTCATTTAGACAAACCATAACAACTTAGATATAAAAAAATTCTCTAGATGTGTTTCATAATGCAGTAAAATAGTAAGTTTTTAATTAGTTAAAAGGTTTTTTTTCCCAAATTATGACTTTCTAAAAGATACACTGTTAGTAACAACATTATAGTTTTCAGCAACAAAGGTTGTGGTAAATTATTTCCTGATACTGAAGGAAGATGTAAGGTAAGAATCAAAATTCTGGCGTGCATCCTGCTTTCAGATGCTTTGACAATACTATTGCACTGCTAGCTGTAAAGTACAGTAGTGCAATAAAGTCAGAGCATTCGTTAGCAGTAATAAGTAGGAAAGGAACACAAAAGCATCTTGCATCAGTTGAAGCTTCAGTGTGAAAAGAATTTAAAGTAGGGTTGCCATTTTGGACAGAAAAACATCCAAAACCAAAAAACATTTATATCAATGTTTTTTAAAAAAAGGATAAGACTTAAATATCAAAGTGATGTTGCTTATTGATGACTAATACACAAATTAACATTCAAACAGAAACATGCATAGATGTAGAAAGGAATTTTGTAAATATGCCCTAAGCCTTAATAGTAATTAGAATGGGTATTGTTAATACTTTAGGATTGTTATTAACAAAACCAGTTATAATTACTACTAAGACAAAGTTGTGAAAAATATTTTTGTTCTCTGCAGAGATGTTGGTTAGCTCCTTCTTTCAAGGCAATTTACTGATTAACCACCACATAAAACAAGCCCTTTGAATACAAGTATCAAAGAAAACAAATGAAAAGTAAAATAATAAATTTCTCAATCTCTACATACTCATTCTTATCACTCTGGAATCTAAACCACTATACAAAGAAAACACAAAAGCACTTACCATCTTACAGCTTTTTATCTTGAGTTTACTAAGGGCTATTATAACAACAGAAGGGAATCAATGTGCTGTAAATAGAACATTAACTCTATCTAACTGAATACTATCCAAGGGGATTTCAAAATTTCAGTTAACTCCTGAAATCTTAAATATGGGCAGAAAGCATCTCCATTTCCTTCAAACTTAGAAATATCAAAGAGAAAATAATGATAGGGGGAGGTGGGACTGAGATTTAAATAACAAGTTTCCTTAGTTCCAAGCTAATTAACATTCTAACTTTTTTAACGGATAAGAACCCAATCAGAAGTCAGATGTAAACCCAGAAACAGAAATAGTATCATAGTATCACACTGCATTACCTTTTGTGTACAGTCACTAGTAGTACCACGAAAGAACGAAAGAACGAAGCTAAACAAATCCCACCCTATCAATAAGTGAAGGGGAAAAAGTCAGAAAACAAAGATTGGCCTACAATAAGCTTATTCCCCCATTAGTAATGTTGATTGATGCAAAAATATATTTTCATTATTTTCACCAACCTCACTTTTTAAACAGTCCAGTTCAACTACTTAGTCGGATTGAGCCTACTAAGGAAACGGATTCATACAAAGGACAGCTGAAATTTAAGTGTCTTGGTGTCAAATCCTGGGCCACATAACTAAAATATTAGAATATTTAACGCTGGTAGTCAAGTTTCAGGTTTTAAAGACAATTGTTTAAAAGATAAGTGTTTAACTTTCTGAATTGGAAGTTGTTACAAACAAGAAAAATATGAAAAAAATTAAAGGTATCAACAAAATTAGGATAAACACTTTCTTTTCAAATTAAATATTATGCATTCTCTTTTCACAAATTAAATAGTCAATGCTAGTTCCTTGACAAATCCTTTATTTAACTGATGTAAAACCAAAAATCAGAAGATAGCACAGGAAATCATTTACGCTTAAAACCTTATAAAATAAACTGGTCCACAAGTATAACATTTTTTTCTAGAAGTGTATGGTAAATCTGAAGATGAGATGCACTGTCTTTTATTATTTAGTCAATATAAAGCAGTAATAATTAAAGCCATGATAAAAATTCATTTCTAAACCCTAATAATTATGGAAACAAACTAATAACCTGAAAGGGAAAAAAAAAGCTACCACTAATTTACTTGCAAGGATGTAAGAAAGGAAAAAACCCTCATTTCTTTGTTTCCTGTCTTCAAATATAATTTAAATACTACCTCATCATTCAAACAATATCTAAAAGTTTAAATGTCTGGCTACCTTATAATTTTCTAAAACCTACTTTTTCAAAATGTTTACTTCATCATTGTTCACTTAAAAGAGAATTTGTTCAATCTAAAGAAGTCCTGTGAGAACACTGACTCTATTGCAAAAGCCAGACAAGTTTAAAAATTAAAAACAGCCAACTTGAGAAGCAAACAACCTGTTAAAAGCAGAATTAGCATCATTTTGCAGAAATGAATTACGAATTTAGGCAGAAATATCTGTATCAGTAGGGAAGAATTCAGAATGGGAGAAGGGCAAGATAGTCTTAACATTTAAGCCTGTTGACAGAATCAAATTACAATGCTTAACATTTTGTTTTTAAAAAGAATGATAAAAATAATAAAACTTAGAACTAAAAGTTCATTATTACAGGTTTGAAAATCTGCAGGAAATTATTCCTTCTTCCCTCCCATTTCTCCCTACACTTCTCCAATCCCACACACACTGCACAAAGAAAATTTAAACACAAAATGCTAAAAGTAATTGAAAGCCTTCAAATTAAATTTGTATATGAGGCACTCCAATTCATTTGAACATCAGAAGAAAATAAGATATATCAAGTCCTGTTTTTCTGGAGTGGGAATGGGGGGTGGGTGGTTTCTTCCAGGATCACCACCCATCCTTTCCAAGGAAGAAGTTAGAGGCCCAAGATTCAGCTTGGAGAAAGCAGGGCAGGCACAAATACCTAAGCCCTAATGCCAGGGAATGGCGTGGGAAGGAAGGACGGATTACAAACGAATAAATAAGTTTTTTACTTTTTTTAAACTTAATTTTTTTTTTTTGAGACGGAGTCTTACTCTGTCGCCAGGCCAGAGTACAGTGACGCGATCTCGGCTCAATGCAACCTCCGTCTCCCAGGTTGAAGCGATCCTCCTGCCTCAGCCTCCCGAGTAGCTGGGACTACAGGCGCGTGCCACCACACCTAGCTAATTTTTGTATTTTTAGTATAGACGGAGTTTCACCATGTTGGCCAGGAGAGTCTCGATCTCTTGACCTCATGATCCTCCCGCCTCGGCTTCCCAAAGTGCTGGGATTAGAGGCATGAGCCACTGCGCCCGGCCAATCTTATTTAACAGACAAGCAAACAAACAAAAAAAAACAGGAGCTCAGTGGCAGGCGCTTCCTCCAAAGTCCAGGTTTTTAAGGAAAGCAGCCCAACCTGGAAAAAAAAAGAAAAAAGAAAAAAAAAAAAAGATAATGCTGGACGAAAAGGGCTGAAGACATAACAAGGGAACGAAGAGGAAAAAAGCGCGGGCGATCAAGCTGGTAATCTAAGAATGGGAGGGAGGGAATAAAGAGAACAAGTGAAGGACGGATCCTTAAAGAAAACTAGGACAGCCCCTCAGCTGGGCGCCCCCGAGCAGGCCAAATACGCCAGCAACAACGGGAGTACTTTGCGGTTCTTCGCACCCATTCTCTACTTTCACAGATGAATGAAAGTGCACAACTCAAGAGCAGGATGCCTTTCCTGTCTCAATCCCGCCCGCGCTCCAGGAGAGGAGCTCGCGGTTCCGATCCCCTTCGCTCACACCTCTTCCCTCACCCAAGGTTTGCCACCCCCGGACCAAACAGAAATGGGTCTAGATGCTTCCTTGGCCGTTAGGAAGTTGTGCATACAAGTCTAGGATCCTTTCTCAGACTTTCTCGGCCCGCCTTTTAAAACGTGGGCGGGTCGGCCCTACAGGGATTTCTCCTCGCCCCCGTCGGTTTATTCCCCACCCCACCCTCCGTTCCCCTTTCTTGGAGTGTAAACCACCCCTCCCTTCTTGGGACGCTTAGGGACCGTTCCATTCACATCTTTTTTGGTACAAACACAGAATGCGGTATGCACCGGGCGCAGTTCCGTAAGGGGTGTAAAGGTGAGGGCAAGGAACAAGGAATTCCAAAGGCCCCGCACCCTCAGCATCTCCCGCCATTTCCCTGACGAGTTTCCCGGATGTAACCCCTTCCCCGCAGCGGTTTAGACACCAGACGGTGGCGGCTCCCTTTGGTGCAGGAGGAGGGAACTCGACTCTGGTCCAGCCTCCGCCGCCCGGAGTTTCCGGCGACTCCAAATTGTGCCCCACCTTCGAGGCCGTGGGGGAAAAATAAACTACACAGTAGATCTCCTTCACTTTGCACTCACCATCAGTTCCAGCTTATCGACCTCCGCCTCCATGTTGAATAGTTGACATTCCTCAGACCGCGGCGGCGCTTAAGCCGCAAGCCGTACTAGCACGGAGGGCCTCCATTGGACAGCTGTCACTCAACGTCTCGCACCCATTGGTTCCTCCGTTCCACCGGCTCCCGCCCATCGGAGACTGGGTAACGCCCCTCTGCATGAGACACATTTTCCTGTTGGGCAAAGACACAAAACGCCGCAGGAGGATTGGCTGCTGTGCACATTTTTTTTTCCATTGGCTGCCCCCTGCTCTCTACTTTCAATTTTATAGTTAGGGCTCTGCAGAGAAGAGCTTGAGATTGGTGCAATCGGAAGAAGAGCCAACCAATCACACCAGAGCTTCCACCGACGGCAGAGGGGACGTAACACACCTTCTTTCCGCTCCTGCTTTCCTTCCCCTTCTCTCCCGCCTTCCCCTTATTCATACCAGAAGCGCCTCAGCTCTGATTGGCTGGAGCTCTGTCTATCTCAGCCAATCACAAGCCGGGCTGTGCTCCTACGCTATGTAAAGAGCGAATCGTGCAGAGACCGTGTCTACGATTGGTCTCTCCTTGACAAGGATTTAATTTTGAATTTTTCTTTATGGCGTGAGAGAGGCCACAGCCCGGACTCCATCGACTGCCCCGGCTCTTAGACTAGTAAGTGCTGGAACGATTATGTCTTTGTTATCTGAGTTCGCGTCTTGAGTAGCTGGGCTTGTTGCTGCTTGTGTGTTTTTATGGTTTTGAGGAGGGGGAGACCTTGGCTGGACACGAAGGGGAAATGGAAAAGGGAAGGGTAGATTTGGGGCTGGGGAAGAAGTGCTCGCCTGGCTTCATCTTAACCATACATCTGTTTAATTAACACTTCGCAAGATATGTTTTGGAGCAAAGCATATGCCTTCCTTTTGAATATTTCTTTACATATTTGCTGCTCAATGTAAGTCCACAGATCAGCGGCATCCGCATCTCTTGGTTGCTTGTTACAAACGCAAGTTATCGGGCTCCAGCCAAATTTACTAAATCAGAATATACATTTTAACAAGATTTCCCTCAGTGATTTCTATGCACATTAAAGTTTAAGTTGGTACATTTCTTGACTGGGAATATTACTATGTTACTTGATATTGTCTGGCATTCTGTTAGAGTGTTCATTTTAAATGTGTGTCCTGTTTACTGAGTGCCTAATGCTGTGTGGGATGAGACTTTAGGGAACTGCAGTCTCTTTGGAGAAACAAGACAGGAACAAAAAAAGCAATGCTTAAAAAAAAAAAAAAAAAAAAACAGAAAACAAAACAAAACAAACAAAAACAGCATAAAACATAAAATTTTTAAAAAGCAAGTACCCAGAAATAGTGCTATGGGTGTTCAAGAAGAATCAGTTGAACTGGTAATGGAAATTAAGTAATTGAAGGCTATGTGTGGAGGAGCGCAAGAGACCTCCATAAAAATGTGTTTTAGGAAGATGGCAATGAAATGCAACAGCCACTTCCGTTGCTGCCACAGCTTTGAAAGTACCCCAGAACAAAGAACTTTTCTTTCTTTTTTTTTTTTTCTTTTTTTGTAACGAAGTCTCACTCTGTGGCCTAGGCTGGAGTGCAGTGGCGCAATCTCGGCCCACTGTAACCTCCGCCTCCCGGGTCCAAGCGATTCTCCTGCCTCAGCCTCCCAAGTAGCTGGGACTACAGGCGCCCGCCACCACGCCTGGCTAATTTTTGTATTTTTAGTAGAGACGGGGTTTCACCCTGTTGGCCAGGATGGTCTCGATTTCCTGAGCCACCACGCCCGGCCGCAAACAACTTTTCATATCATTGGGAGGAGTTGTAACAGAAGCAGCAGCGCCAACTCCTGCAAAAGACTGTAATTCTTACTGTATTATTTACTGCATCTTCCTATTGGAAAATAGCTTTAGACCCATCTTTTAGCCATATGAAGATGTGGTATGATATGAAGAAATAAAAACCTCCCTAACCAAGAGAATTTGACAATAT
The DNA here is from genome assembly GCF_049350105.2 of Macaca mulatta. Taxonomy (NCBI): domain Eukaryota; kingdom Metazoa; phylum Chordata; class Mammalia; order Primates; family Cercopithecidae; genus Macaca; species Macaca mulatta. The sequence continues at coordinate 50,827,527 of NC_133421.1, read as the reverse complement.
TAGAACATATTCCTTAACTAAAATAACACTTGCTAACTAACACTTAGCAGGAATGCTTCTTTTCATTCTTTATTGAATGAAACATTATTTAGCTCCTGCTGTATTCAAGATGCTGGGATAACAGTCCAGCAGGATGAAAAACATACAAGCAAAAATTACAATGAAATGTAATACATTTTATAATAAAGGTGTGTATAAAGTGCTATAGAAGTGCAAAAGAGATGACATTTCAGCCAGTATAAATTCTGTAAGGTGGCTGGGCACGGTGCCTCACACCTGTAATCCCAGCACTCTGGGAGGACAAAGCGGGCGGATCACTTGAGGTAAGGAGTTCAAGACCAGCCTGGCCAATATGGCAAAATCGCATGTCTACTAAAAATACAAAACTTAGCCAGGTGTGGTGGCACGCCCCTGTAATCCCAGCTACTCAAGAGGCTGAGGCAGGATAATCGCTTGAACCAGGAGGCGGAGGTGGCATTGACCCGAGATCAAGCTACTGCATTCCAGCCCAGGTGATAGAGCAAGACTCTATCCCAAAAAAAAAAAAAAAAAAAAAATCCAGAAGGACAAAGATTATGTTGGTATTGTTCAGGATTGTATGCCAGCACCTAGCATAGTACTTGGTGGATTATAAGCACTCAACTAGTATCTATAAGATAAAGTAACAGAATCTTGAAGGATAGGTATAAGTTGACTTGGAGGAGGATACTCCAAACAGAAGGAAAGGCTGATAGAAAGAAACAGAAAGTATTTGGTGTTTAGTATACCTGGAAGTACTAACCGCTAGTCACTAGAAGAGATGAAGGCTCTAATGGCAGAGGGCTATTACAGGTAAGTTGTGAAAAGCTTTGAAAGGCGTGCTAAGGAATTTAATTTTGTGAGTAAAGGAACCTTCAAATACTTTTAAGCAAGGGAATATCTAGATCTCATTTCGTTTTAAAGTATCAGCTCTGGTAACAATGTGGAAAATGAACTGGCAAGGAGAAAGACTGAAGGCAGGAGAATCATTGAAGGAACACTCAGACAAACCCAAACTAAGGCACATTCTCCAAAACGACTGACTTGGACTCTTCAAAATTATAAATATGAAGAAGCAAATACATAAATAAAAAAAGCTGGAGAATTGTTATGAATTAAAGGGGACTAAAGAGATACTAGATACTACAGCTAAATGTGTTGTGGAACCACGGTGGGAGAATCTATAAGGGATAATGAGACAACTGGGGCAATCCTAATATGGGCTGTTCATTAGATCATATCATAACAAGGTTAAATTTCCTGACTGTGATTGTGGTTTTGTCAGAAAATTTCCATGTTTATATTAGAAAACAAAAGCTAAAGTATCTAAGAGTAAAGTATCATGATGTCTGCAACTAAATCTATTCAATCAAAACCTTAAAAAATTTATATATGTATATATCTGTACATACATACAGAAAGAGTGTGTGTACAAAGACGGCAATTGACAATTGGTAAATCTAGGTGAATTGTATATGAGTGCTTATTATACTATTGTAAATTTTTTATTTCCTGAAAGCTTGAAATTTTTCTAAGTAAAAACAGTAAAGGAGGCCGGGCGCAGTGGCTCAAGCCTGTAATCCCAGCACTTTGGGAGGCCGAGGCGGGTGGATCACGAGGTCAGGAGATCGAGACCATCCTGGCTAACATGGTGAAACCCCGTCTCTACTAAAAATACAAAAAACTAGCTGGGCGTGGTGGCGGGCGCCTGTAGTCCCAGCTACTCGGAGGCTGAGGCGGGAGAATGGCGTGAACCCGGGAGGTAGAGCTTGCAGTGAGCCGAGATCGCGCCACTGCACTCCAGCCTGGGCGACAGAGCGAGACTCCGTCTCAAAAAAAAAAAAAAAAAAAACAGTAAAGGAAAATAGACAATAGTGAAAGACAAAAATGGTGAAGGCAACTGAAGTTAGAGGACAGAAAGGAGGGGGATGGTAAGGAGAAGAGACAGGGTAAATTAATCAGAGAAATATCTCTGATTCATACTCACATTGGCCCACACCCAGGTGTGGCGTGCACCCAGCGTAGTGGCATGATCTTGGCTTACTGCAACCTCCACCTCCTAGGTTCAAGTGATTCTTCTGCCTCAGCCTCCGGAGTAGCTGGGATTATGGCACACTCCACCACGCCTGGCTAATTTTTGTATTTTCGGTAGAGTCAGGGTTTCACCCTGTTGGTCAGGCTCGTCTCAAACTCCTGACCTCAGATGATCCACCCACCTCAGTCTCCCAAAGTGCTGGGATTACAGGTGTGAGGCATTGCGCCCAGCCTCCCACACCCTCTTTTTTTTTTTTTTATAAGCCTCTACTCCAGTAGGAGCTCCATTGTCTCTGCAGTCTTTTCACCTTCCTGGCCTTGTCTTTTCTATTTCTTTCTCTACCCACTCCTTATACATGGTGTTTCTTAAAGTTTGGTAGTCAGCTCACAGATCTTTTCACTCCACATATTTCTCTGGGTAATTTCACCCATTTCTAGTGTTGTTATTTTCTCTAGCCATCTATACTCTTATGAGTACAGTATTTCTCTAGTATCTTTCCCCTGAACTTCTGACTTTGAACATAGAACACAAGCAGTTAGATGTCTTTATATACCCTACTGTCACTCCTATAATCAGGTCCTTATCCCCTACACAGTTGCAATAGGTTTGTAAGTGGACTTTTTGCCTTCAGTCATGGTCCCATAAATCCAGCTTCCACAATGCTGCCAAACCGTTCTTTCTAAAGAGCAAATATGAGCATGACAGTTATCTGCTTAAAATCCATTATTGTTTTTGATGTCTTGGTCCTTATCCACCCTCCAGCTTCATCACTCATTGCTCCCTCACAAAACTTTATGTTACAGGATACACTTTAGTCACACTGAGTCTTGTCTGAATCCCCTGACATACCTTTCTGTGAAATGTTTCCATGTTATTCCCTCTGATGGAATGACTCCTTCCCAGGCCCACCTTAACCTAGCCCCTTCATCAAAGCTCAGCTTAGGCAAAACATTTTCCAAAAACCTCAACCCTTATAGGAGAATTATGTACCCTTGCTTTATTTCTCCATTAATATCATATACATATCCCATCATAACCCATATCATATTGTATACCTGTTTACTTTCTGCTTACCCATCTCTTCCCACTATAAACTCTTGGAGAGCAGATATGTGTCTTATTCATCTTCATAGCAAGTTATCACTATATGTTGTTGAATTAAACTTCTGTATTTTAAAAAATCTGATATAGTAATCTCAAGCAGCAAAAAAAAAAAAAAAGAATCAAGGAATAATAATGATAACAATAAAACTTATTGCCTGCCAGGCACTGTAAATACTTTACATGATTTACTCATGTACTCCTCAAAACTCTGAAGCAAGTTCCTGTTAATATTATTATTTCACAGGGGAGGAAACTGACACAGAAAGACTAAGAATCTCTTGAAGGTCATAAATAATAACTTACGACAGTATAGTACAGCCATGATTTGAACCTATGCAGTATAACTCCCTGGTCCTCATCCTTAACACCTACAGTATAATTTCTCTTGTTTTTTGTTGGTTTTGGTTTTGGTTTTGGTTTTGGTTTTGGTTTTGGTTTGGGGGGTTTTCTTAAGACTGAGCCTCATTCTAATTTTTATATTTTTAGTAGAAACAGGGTTTCACTGTGTTGGCCAGGCTGGTCTCGAACTCGACCTCAAGTGATCCGCCAGCCTCGGCCTCCCAAAGTGCTGGGATTACAGGCGTGAGCCACCGTGCCTGGCCTATAATATGTCCTTTATTATTGTTTGATTTGTTATCAAGAGCTCCAGATGTACCAGTTTTCTGGTTCCTTAGCCTAGAAATCTTTTCTTAATGAAAGAGGATGTAAGCAAAAATGAGAGTAATTTCTAGAGATCATAGAACTATTTAGGATATTTATGTTTTTTTTTTTCTTTTTTTTTTTTTTTTGGAAACAGTTTCTGGCTCCGTCTTCCAGGCTGGAGTACAGTGGCGCAATCATGGGTCACTAGTGTAGCCTCAAACTCCTGTGCTCACATGAGCCTCCCGCCTCAGCCTTCAGAGTGTCTAGGACTATAGGTGGGCCACCATGCCAGGCTTTTTCTTTTTTTTTGTCGTAGAGTTGGGACTCTCACTATGTTACCCAGAGTGGTCTCAAACTCCTGGGCTAAAGGGGTCCTCCCACCTCCACCTCAGCCTCCCAAAGTGTGGGGGATTACAGGCATGAACCTCCGCCCTTGGCCTATATGTTTATGTTTCTAATGGTTTTTCAGATTATTTGAGAAAGCAGTGTAAGAAAAAAATTAGTTTAAAAAATACATAGGTCAGGCACGGTGGCTCATGCCTATAATCCTAGTACTTTGGGCGGCTTAGGCAGCTGATAACCTGAGGTCAGGAGTTCAAGACCAGCTGGGCCAACATGGGGAAACCCCATCTCTACTAAAAATACAAAAATTAGTAACCCCATCTCTACTAAAAATACAAAAATTAGTTGGGCGTGGTAGTGTGTGCCTGTAGTCCCAGCTACTCGGGAGACTGAAGCAAGTGAATCGCTTGAACTCAGGAGACAGATGTTGCCGTGAGCTGAGATCATGCCATTGCACTCCAGGCCGGCCAGGCAACAGAGTGAGACTCCGTTTCAAAAAAAAAAAAAAACACACACACACACACAAAAACACACACACACAAAACAGGGGGCCGGGTACAGTGGTTCACACTTATAATTTCACCACTCTGGGAGGCCAAGGCCAGTAAATTGCTTGAGCTCAGGAGTTCAAGACCAGCTTGGGCAACATAGTGAAACCCTGTCTCTACTAAAAATACAAAAACCGGCTGGGCATGGTGGTGCGCCTTTATAGTTCCAGCTACTCAGGAGGCTGAGGCAGGAGGATTGCTTGAGTCCAGGAGGTCAAAGCTGCAGTGAGCTGAGATCACACCACTGCAATCCAGCTTGGACAACAGAGCAACACCCTGTCTGAAAACAAAAGGAAAAATGCTTTAAGGAATCACAAAAGAATGAGCTTGTATTCAGTGTTAACAATTAAAATCCCACCTAATCCAGCAGAAAGAATTTGTAGGTCTCATTACCACTTTGGAAAGGGCTATGTATTTTAAACTAAAGGAAGATTGCTATATACTCTTTCAATTTAGGCAATTATCCTCTGGAAAGTACCTAATGCTTTTAATTAAGTAATAATACTAAAACAAATCTTACTTTTTTGTGTTCTTGTTCTGACTAAGGTAGAAATTTGCTATTCTCCACTTTCGCAAGACCTGTGATTATTTTTGGATGGAACAACTAACTATCTAGGAATTATCTCAGACTGCATCTTTCTACCCTGACAGATTTGGCATAGTTCCTTAATCCTCTGCATGTGCCAATTACTGTATTTAATTAGAAGGAGATTAGATAGGAGATTAGATAGAAGCACTAATAACCCAAGTCAGACACACACACACACACACAGAGAGAGAGAGAGAGAGAGAGAAGAAAACATGATTTAGTTCCTAGACATTTTTTTCATTGAAAAATAATTCCCAAACTGACAAACGTTGGCTTGTGTAGGACTCTTTAGAAATTTGAATGCATAGACACTGGAACAACCGCCAGGAAAGGACTAGAAAGAGATGGCCCTGTTTCAGAATGGTGGTACTCAACCTTTCCAGCTAATGGTACATACCAAAGTTTAAAAGTCAAATACAATACAAGCCTTATTATAATTAGAAAGAAACAATGAAAAAAAATGGCAGTCCAGTTTAAACCACCCCTCTGTAATCCTGACTCCCAATTGTCAGAGGCAACACTATTAAGTCTTGTAATTATTTCTTCTGGTATTTACCTCTATATTTCTAAGTAACATTCATACTATTATTTCTTTTTTTTTTTGAGACGGAGTCTCGATCTGTCGCCCAGGCTGGAGTGCAGTGGCCGGATCTCAGCTCACTGCAAGCGCCGCCTCCCGGGTTTACGCCATTCTCCTGCCTCAGCCTCCGAGTAGCTGGGACTACAGGCACCCGCCACCTCGCCCAGCTAGTTTTTTGTGTTCTTTTAGTAGAGACGGGGTTTCACCGGGTTAGCCAGGATGGTCTCGATCTCCTGACCTCGTGATCCGCCCCTCTCGGCCTCCCAAAGTGCTGGGATTACAGGCTTGAGCCACTACGCCCGGCCCATACTATTATTTCATGATTTTTTTTCAAGTTTAGACACTATATAAATTTAGACAAATACTGACTTCCACTCACTTTCTCTTCTTCTTTTTTTTTTTTTTTTTTTTTTTTTTGAGATAGAGTTTCACTCTTGTTACCCAGGCTAGAGTGCAATGGCACGATCTTGACTCACTGCAACCTCTGCCACCTGGGTTCAAGCGATTCTCCTGCCTCAGCCTCCGAGTAGCTGGGATTACAGGCATGTGCCACCACGCCTGGCTAATTTTTGTATTTTTTAGTAGAGACGGCGTTTCTCCATGTTGGTCAGGCTGGTCTCGAACTCCCGACCTCAGGTGATCTGCCTGCCTCAGCCTCCCAAAGTGCTGGGATTACAGGCATGAGCCACCACACCTGGTCCACGTTCTCTCCTTCTTCCCAGTATACCTACATCATCGTTTTTGGTTAAATAAATAGTCAATGCTTATACTTTTTTTTTTTTTTAGATGGAGTCTCATTCTGTTGCCCAGGCTGGAGTGCAGTGGCACAATCTCGGCTCACTGCAAGCTCCGCCTCCCTGGTTCAAGAGATTCTTCTGGCTCAGCCTCCCAGATAGCTGGGACTACAGCCACATGCCATCACACCTGGCTAAATTTTATATTTTTGTTAGAGACAGGCTTTCACCCTGTTGGCCAGGCTGGTCTCAAACTCAGGACCTCAGGTGATCCTCCTGCCTCCCGGCCGCCCAAAGTGCTAGGATTATAGGTGTGAGCCACCAAGCCCAGGGGATGCTTATAGTTTAAATATTGTTTAACAGCTTAACATTTAGTGCTACTAAGATTACATTTCCTTCCTTATACAACTTTTTTCCTAGCTATTTTTTATATGCTTATTTTTTTTAAGCACTTACCAGCAATTTGGCCACAAGTTTCCAGAACAGTAAAACTCTGCTCAGAATGGTCCAACACACTAGGTAGTTTATCTATTTCCGTTTTTCCTTAGAGACATTGTTGCTGAAGCTCTCTGTCCTGTCCTCCTGCGCCAGTCTTCATTGGCTGTGAGCCTCAGGTCAGCAAATTACTGTTTTTGTAGAGCTTGTGAGCTAAGAATGATTTATAACTTTTAACAGTTAAAAAAATCAAAAGAGGAACAATATTTTGTGACACATGAAAAGTATATGAAATTCAACCGGGCACGGTGGCTCATGCCTATAATCCTAGCACTTTGGGAGGCCAAGGGAAATGGATCACGAGGTCAGGAGATCCAGACCAGCCTGGCCAAGATGGTGAAACCCTGTCTCTACTAAAAATACAAAACTTAGCCTGGCACGGTGGCAGGTGCCTGTAATCCCAACTACTCAGGAGGCTGAGGCAGGAGAGTCAGTTGAACTCGGGGGGTGGGTGAAGGCTGCAGTGAGCCGAGATCATGCACTGCACTCCAGCCTGGGCGACAGAGTGAGACTCCGTCTTAAAAAAAAGAAAAAAAGAAAAGTATATGAAATTCAAATTTCAGTCATAAATAAAATTTTACTGGACACAGCTCCTTTGCTTGAGTATTGTCTATGACTCCCTTGGTGCTACCCTGGCAGGGTTGAGCAGTTGCAGCAGAGACCATATGGCCTGCAAAACCTGAAATACTTACTTTCTGGCTCTTTACAAAAAAGGTTTGTTGACCCCCGTCCTAAGCTTGCTGCAAAGCTGTTTCCCCTAGATTTTTTATCACCATTATCCTGAAAATTCTTATCTTTTGTCTTAATTCTTTTCTCACACCTGACTGAAAGTTTGACCTAATATAGAATTCTATGATGGGGTCAGGTATGGTGGCTCATTTCTGTAATCCCAGCACTTTGAGGGGCTGAGGTAGGAGGACTGCTTGAGCACAGGAGTTTAAGACCAGCCTGGGCAACAGAAACAGAATAGGGAAGGACTGTGAAGGGTCAGATGGAAGCCAAAGAAAAGGAGGATGCTAGGGAAATTTCAGATTCTAGGGCTCCCAACCAGTGGACTCAGCCTTAGATAGAAGTTTCCAGTGGCATTTGTCTATAGAAGGTCCTGACCATACAGGACTTCAAGACTAGCCTGGCCAACATAATGAAACCCCATCTCTACTAAAAATAAATAAATTTTAAAAATTAGCCGGGCATGGTGCCGCACGCCTGTAATCCCAGCTACTCTGGAAGCCGAGGCAGGAGAATCGCTTGAACTGGGAGGAGGAGGCTGCAGTGAGCCAAGATCATGCCACTGCACTCCAGCCCGCACCACAGAGCAAGACCTGTCTCAAAAAAAAAAAAAAAAAAAGAAGTCCCTGACCATAGATTTGATGAAATGTAACCTTTTTTCTTCAGGCAGCCACAAGATCGCTCCTTTCTAGGAGGCTCTCCTAAGTATCTTCATCAGAGTATTTTTATCTTGTGGTTTTTGTTTTGTTTTCTGTTTTGTTTTTTTTTTATTTTGTTTTTGAGACGGAGTCTCGCTCTGTCACCCAGGCTGGAGTACAGTGGCGCAATCTCAGCTCACTGCAAGCTCTGCCTCCCAGGTTCACACCATTCTCCTGCCTCAGCCTCCCGAGTAGCTGGGACTACAGGCGCCCGCCACCACGCCCAGCTAATTTTTTTGTATTTTTAGTAGAGACAGGATTTCACCGTGTTAGTCAGGATGGTCTTGATCTCCTGACCTCGTAATCTGCCCGTCTTGGCCTCCCAAAGTGCTGGGATTACCGGCATGAGCCACCACGTCCGGCCTGGTTTTGTTTTGTTTGTTTATGTGTTTGTTTGTTTTGGAGACAAGGTCTCGCTCTGTTGCCTAGGCTGGAGTGCAGTGGCACAATAATAGTTCACTGCAGCCTCAAACTCCTAGGCTCATGTGATCCTCCCAGCTCAGCTCCTGAATAGCTGGGACTACAGGCTTGTGTTGTTTTAAGTTAAAGAAAAAGTCAGGGCTGGGCGCAGTGGCTGACACCTGTAATCCCGGCACTTTGGGAGGTCAAGGCAGGCAGATCACTTGAGGTCGGGAGTTCGAGACCAGCCTGACTAGCATGGAGAAACCCAGTCTCTACTAAAAATACAAAATTAGCTGGGCGTGGTAGTGCATGCCTGTAATCCCAGCTACTCAGGAGGCTGAGGCAGGAGAATCGCTTGAACCCGGGAGGCCGAGGTTGCAGTGAGCCAAGATCGCACTCTTGTACTACAGCCTGGGCAACAAGAGCAAAACTCTGTCTCAAAAAAAAAAAAAAATCCTTTAGACATCCCTTGTGTTTAATAATCCCTGCTTCACCTTCCTTCATTATTTCAGCAGGAAGAAAAAGTGATATAATAAAGGTGAAGGCAGCCAACTATGTTTTGGTGTGTTTTCTAAGCCCCTAAGGACAATTAAGAAAAGCACCTTGTCAAATTGGGACCTGATAGTTAGTCCAATTAGATGTTATAAGGAATCTCTATTCCTAGAAGGGCTGTCCATGTATGCATTGCCGCCATTTGCCATTAGGGGTGCCCTCTGCAAGTCATGGAACCAAGCCAGTGCTCAGTTTTTACAACCTGCAGCAGGGTAGTCGGGGTTCGTGGGCCAGTGGAATCTGAGAGCTGAGCAAGTATAGCACTGCATACCAAGTGCTGAAAGGTTACTGAGTGAACAGAAGTGGAATGAATGTGTATTTTAAAGGCCAATTGTTCCCATTCAAATCTGAGTTTGAAGGGAAGGAGGCCCAGGCCTTGGGATCATTTTCAGTTCTGCTACTTGAATAACAACATCTTTGTTCCTCAAGTAGCAACAACTAAAAGCAGCAAAGCCTTTCTAGAACTTCAGCTCAAAATTAAGCTGTGACTTAATTTTCTTCAGAAAGGGATCCAGATTGAAATGTGAATATACTAGATAATGTTTTTGTTTTGTTTTTTCATTTTGTACCATAGCAAGAAGGACCCTTTTATTAAAGGTTTCCAAAATATTCACTTGGTCACAATCAAGATAATCGTAACATATATTTAATGGTAATATATTTAAATTGATCATTATGATATATACTTATATAGATATATGTTAGTGTATAGCATATTAGTGTGTATAGCATCTTAGAAAGAACAGATATATTTATATTAAAATATTTGTTGCATTCTTAAGTGCAAAGCAGCTTTTATTCTCTTGATAATTATTGATTATATCCCGACATTTGTATAAAAAATTCACTTTATTTCGACAGATCCTAATTTGCTGTTACTGTATCAAGTGGCCTTGCCATTTTTTTAAATTTTATTTTGATTATTTTTAAATTGACCAATAATAATTACACATATTTGTGGGGTACATGGTGAAGTTTTGATACATGTAATGTGTATGAATAGATCAGGGTAGTTAGTATATCCATTATCTGCAACATGTATCATTTATTTATGTTAGTAAAATTCAATACCCTCCTTCCAGCTATTTGAAACTAGATAATACATTATTGTTAACTATAGTCATCCTATGGTGCCATAGAACACTAGAACTTATTCCTCCTATCTAGCTGTAATTTTATTACTGGAAAGGGGTCCCAATCCAGACCCCAAGAGACGACTCTTAGACCTCATGCAAGAAAAAATTCAGGACAAGTCCATAAAGTGCAAGCGTGTTTATTAAGAAGGTAAAGGAATAAAAGAACGGCTATTCCATAGGCAGAGCAGTGGCATGGTCTGCTCAACTAAGTATACTTATATCTTGATTATATGCTAAACAAGGGGTGGATTATTCGTGCGTTTTCTGGGGAAAGGGTAGGAATTTCCCAGAACTGAGGGTTCCTTCCCTCTTTAGACTATATAGGGTAACTTCTAGACATTACCATGGCATTTTTAAACTGTCTTGGTGCTGGTGGGAGTGTCTTTTAGCATGCAAATGTATTATAACTAGTGTATAATGAGCAGTAAGGACTATCAGAGGCCACTTTCATTGCTCTCTTGGTTTTGGCCAGGTTCTTTACTGCATCATGTTTTATCAGAAGGGTCTTTGTGACCTATATCTTGTGCCAACCTCCTATCTCATCCTGTGACTAAGAATGCCTAACCTCCTGGGAATGCAGCGCAGTAGGTCTTAGCCTCATTTTACCCAACCCCTATTCAAGATGGAGTTGCTCTGCTTCAAATGCCTCTATTTTGTATCCTTTAACAAATCTTTCCCTATCCCTCCTTCCTCCCCACCTTTCCCAGCCTCTAGTATCCTCTGTTCTACTAGGTAATGTTTTTATTTTATTTTATTTTATTTTATTTATTTATTTATTCATCAGATGGAGTCTTGTTTTGTCACCCAGGCTGGAGTGCAGTGGCGTGATCTCGTCTCACTGCAACCTCTGCCTCCCGGGTTCAAGTGATTCTCCCACCTCAGCCTCCCCAGTAGCTGGGACCACAGGCACATGCCACCATGCCCAGCTAATTTTTGTATTTTTAATAGAGACATGATTTTGCCATGTTGGCCAGGCTGGTCTCGAACTCCTGGCCTCAAGCGATCTGCCCACCTCGGCCTCCCAAACTTCCGGGATTACAGATGTGAGCCACCGCACCCAGCCAGTGATGTTTTTAAATGCTTTAAAATAACTGTTTTAAGGCCCACGCCTGTAATCCCAGCACTTTGGGATTATGCCACCAGGTGTGGTGGCAAGTGCCTGTGGTCCCAACTACTTGGGAGGCTGAGGCGGGAGAATCATTTGAACCTGGGAGGTGGAGGTTGCAGTGAGCCGAGATCACGCCACTGCACTTCAGCCTGGGTGACAGAGCTAGACTGTGCCTCAAAAAATAAAATAACTGTTTTAAAATACCCATGTCTTTGATTTGGGGTAATTGTTATTTCATTTTACAGTATATTGCCTATTTAATCTAGTGTCACACCACAGCGTATTAGAAAGAACATGGAAGACTTATAGGTCTGGACTTATTGCATTGCATTGATAGATTGTCTAATCTTTTTTATCCTCAGTTTATTCTTCTGTAAAAACGGGAATAAAAATCCTCCTTGTCAGGGATAATACCTTGCAGGATAGTAAGGGTTAACTAAAAAGATGTATGTGAAGATACCTAACAGTAAAGGGGTATTGAATAAATGGCTAATGTTGTTTCCTCATCTCACTACCAATTCCACCTGTCACAGCTCAGTAGATGCTGCCGGTAAAAATCATCTTTTTTTTTTTTTTTGAGATGGAGTTTTCACTCTTGTTGCCCAGGCAGGAGTGCAATGGCGCGATCTTGGCTCACCACAACCTCTGCCTCCCGAATTCAAGCGATTCTCCTACCTCAGCCTCCCGAGTAGCTGGGATTTACAGACATGCACCACCACGCCCGGCTAATTTTGTATTTTTAGTAGAGACAGGGTTTCTCCATGTTGGTCAGGCTGGTCTTGAACTCCTGACCTGAGGTGATTCGCCCACCTTGGCCTCCCAAAGTGCTGAGATTACAGGCATGAGCCACCATGCCTGACCAACATATTATTTTAATAACTGACTATAACCCAACTACAGCCATATTCGCTACTATCAAGAAAGGAAAATTCATTTAACTTAAGAAAAGCAACACAAGCAGAACAAACTTAGAGAATAATATAATGCCAAGACCAAGATCTCTCCAGAGATAGTTTAAATCTGGGTTTACATTTTCCCCTACTTCAAGGCTCTTCTGGGATGCTGGTAGTGACCTATTTCTTAATCAAGATGGTGGTTACAAGGGTGTGTTCATGGTATGATAATTCATTGAACTATACACTTAAGATTTGTGTACTTTCTATATGTATATATTATTCCTCAACTAAAAATGTAAAAATATTTCTCTGCAGAAATCATGCCCAAGTTCAAACAACGAAGACGAAAGCTAAAAGCCAAAGCCAAAAGATTATTCAAAAAAAAAGAAGCCTCCCACTTTCAGTCCAAGCTAATTACATCTCCTCCTCCACCACTCTCGCCAGAAAGGTAAGGCATAATGTGGAACAGAGAAAATGCTAGAGAGATCTGATCAATTTAAGATAGAGTTTCCAGATTTAGCAGATAAAAATAGAAGGCAGGGCTGGGGGCAGTCACTCATGCCTGTAATCCCAGCACTTTGGGAGGCCAAGGCTGGTGGATTACCTGAGGTCAGGAGTTTGAGACCAGCCTGGCCAATATGCTGAAACCCTGTCTCTACTAAAACTACAAAAATTAGCCTGTGTGGTGGTGGGAACCTGTAATCCCAGCTACTCGGGAGACTTAGGCAGGAGAATTGTTGAACCCGGGAGGCGGAGCTTGCAGTGAGCCGAGATCGCGCCATTGCACTCAAGCCTGGGCAACAAGAGTGAAAGTGCCTCTCAAAAAAAAACAAAAGGAGGCCCAGTTAAATTTGAATTTCAGATAAACAATGAATAATTCTTTCATATAATTGTGTTCTATGTGACATTTGGAATATATTTATACTATAATTATGCATGCTTTATCTGAAATTAATTTATTTTAATTTTTATTTATTTGTTTATTTACTTTTAAGACTGAGTCTTACTCTGTCACCTAAGCTGGAGTGCAGTAGCATGATCAAGGCTCACTGCAGCCTTGACTTCCTGGGCTCAAGAGATCCTCCCACTCTGTCTCCAAAACAGACAAAACCTCTAGCTTGGGATTGGCCTTCTCGTCTATTATTTTTCTTTTTAAAAATTTTTTTTTGAAAATAGATGTCGATACTATGTTGTCCAGGCTGTCCTCAAACTCTTGGCCTCAAGTGATCCTCCCGCCATGACTTCCAAAAGTGCTGGAAATGTAGGTGTGAGCACTGCACCCACCGTTATGTTTTTTTCTACATAAAAAATAATGCAGGATTATCTTCTAGAGCTAATTAATATGTTCAAATAACCAAAACCCCATTAAGGAAAAATGTCACATGACAGCAAATAATCAATCCAGACCAATATGATCACACTCACTGTGAAGGTGAGAAAACTTCATCTTTATTACATTTCCCCAAGAGACGCACTGCATTGTTCTCTTGAAAACACACAGCTCATGTCCTCCTTTAAAACACACATCCTCTTTAAAGTAACATACAGACATGCCAATACAAGGTAAAAAATTACATCTGATTTCTCACATTTCAAAAACATACAGTAAACATCAAATAAAAATTTATTTTTATAAGAATTTAGAGGAACTATCATGTAGCTGTAAGTGTAATAGATATATTAAGTATCATAGATAAAAAGAGTGCTCCCTTCAGCAGCACATGTAGTAACAGATACAAAGATTTAAAGATAAAAGCTTTAGGATAAAAAGAATCCTCTCTTAAAAAGGAAAACAAAATTATATTTATGTATATATAGCAACTATAACACCCATCTCACAACTTTATAGGAACAGTGTCTATTCAAAAATATCAGTATTTTCAAAATATTTAAAATAAATGTAATAATTCTATGCCCATCTTTTTCAAAATAAACCAATAAAATATATAGTATATATTAGACATGTTAGTATATATCTAAGACATGTTAAAAATCACAACTGAATTCTCACAATTCAGTCACAAATCTAAACAGCAAATAAAAATTTCTGTGACAGGAACTTAGGAGAACTACCAATAGCTATAAATAGAAGGGATTATTATGTAAGTATCCTAGATTAAAAAGTATACTTGCTTTAGAGGCACATGTAATAATACAGAAAACAATTTAAAGATAATAAAAGATTTAGGATAAAAAAGATTCTCTCTTAAAATGAAAAGAAAATTATATATATATAACAGCTATAACTCTCATCAAAAAATCTACAGGAACAGCATATTTTCAAAAGTACAATTTCCAAACTATTTGAAATAAACCTATTAATAATTCGATGGACAACATTTTCCAAACAAACCAATAAATGCATAGTGTGCATGAAGCTATCTGTTACAGTCTATGGCACTCATATTTTACAAAGAATTCTGTGCCAATCTGAGCGTCTGCACTGTGCCTTCAAATGCTCCTGGACTGTGGCAACCAAGTCCATAGGAAACAAGACCTCCAGGTTCCGCCCCGGGGAGGTTGGAATTCAGCAATATAAAAAAAGAGAGGTGGTGCTGCAGGACGGGGTGGAACCAGGAACACCCCTGGTTTCTCACTGTTCTCTGTGGATTCCTAGAAGTACCCGCTTTGTCTTAGGAGGACAACGGTGATCACTCTATTCAGCTCCATCTAGAACAGTCCAGGTTCTTCTAGATGATCTGCACAAATGGCTCCTCTCCTCCTTCCTGGTGTCTGCCATTAGCATTGGAATAAAGTTCCTGCTGAAAATCCGCATCTCAGCCGGGCGCGGTGGCTCACGCCTGTAATCCCAGCACTTTGGGAGGCCGAGGCGGGCGGATCACAAGGTCAGGAGATCGAGACCACGGTGAAACCCCGTCTCTACTAAAAATACAAAAAATTAGCCGGGCGCGGTTGTGGGCGCCTGTAGTCCCAGCTACTCGGGAGGCTGAGGCAGGAGAATGGCGTGAACCCGGGAGGCGGAGCTTGCAGTGAGCCGAGATGGCGCCACTGCACTCCAGCCTGGGCGACAGAGCGAGACTCCGTCTCAAAAAAAAAAAAAAAAGAAAATCCGCATCTCCCCTGGGCCCGGTGTTCTGGAAGTGAGAGAGAGGATGTCACACTTCAAGGAGGCAGCTCTCTAGACAGGAAGGTTATTCACGTCCCACGTCAAGTCTAACAAGAATTCAGAGCCATTGAGAAATCCAGTTTTATCATCTGTCCTTCATTCTGTAGCCTGCTTCTGAACCATTGTGTTCAACTGTGAAACTCACACTTAGGTGACCCTGATTCCAAAACTCATTTAATACACCCAAGGTCAGTCCCAGTGATCTGCTTCATAGCAAGGACTTTGGGTGGGTCTCCCCAGGGAGTCGGGCACCCTCAGAGAGTGTGGCTTTGGACTTCATCACAGCTGGGGCCTTTTGTGTCACTTAAGAGCTAAACTTGTAACCACGCTAGATCCATTTCTAATGTGACAACATCACGAACCCCGAGTCCAGAAGCCTAATCCATAATCCTACCTCCTCATAATGAAGTCTCATGCTCTGCTCACCGTGGTTAGCTGCGTAAGATGTAAACCAAAGCTTCACTGAACCCTCGACCCAAATCGGTAACTCAAGTGCGTCAATCATAATGAACCTCCCCAAACTCAGTATTTATGATTATTTTTGAGTCAGGGTCTCACTCTGTTGCCTGGGCTGGAGTGCAGTGGCAGGATCAGGGCTCCGTGCAGCCCCGACCTCCCAGGCTCCAGTGATCCTCCCACATCGCCTGACTAATTTTTGTATTTTTGTGGAGAGGGAATCTCGCCATGTTGCCCAGGCTCGAAGCCGGATCAAGCAATTGGGTTCCTTGGATTTCCGAAATAGACCCCAATATTCTGCCTTTACCCTGAAGGATGCAGATGTACCTTCCCTCAGGCCGATGACCTCAGGCCTCCATGGTCCCTGGTGCTCTAGGAAAGGCGGGCGCGATCTCGTGCCCACACCCAGTGCTCTGGGTCATAAGCCTGGATCTGGAAAAACAAATGCCCCTTAAGAAGATGGGGACTCCCCAGGATACCCCTCCCCCCGCTTCCAGCCTCCAGCCCACCCGATTCCTCCCTACCTCCTCCACCTCCCCACGCCCCACCCACCTCCTCCAACTCCTCCAGGGAAACCCAAGCCCTGCAGCGCATGGAACAGAAGAACTGGAACCGAAGCTTATGGAACAAGGGTATCTGGGATCGGTTCTTCCCATACAGGAAGTAGAAGATGTTTCGTTTGGAGGCCTCGTTGTCCTCCTCCATGTCATTGGCCAGGTAGCTGGGGACAGAAATCAGGTTGCTGCTCAGGGGCACCACCAGGAGAGACCTCCAGCCGAGGTCAGCTTCCCAGAGAGGAGGGCAGGGGACTGCCCTCAGCTCAGGACTGGCACCCACCCTGCAGAGCTATGCCTTCCTCAGGAGGGCCCTGATGGACAGAGACCTGCTGAAGGGCATCTCCCACTCCTTCAGGATGGAGACAAAAACCCAACTGGTGGCCAAGAGTGGTGGCCTACTCCTGGAATCCCAGCACATTGGGAGGCTGAAGCAGGATCATTTGAGGCCAGGAGTTTGAGATGAACCTGGGCAACATAGCAAGACCCTCATCTCTATAAAAAATGTAAAAAACACGCTGGACGTGGTGACTCATGCCTGTAATCCCAGCACTTTGGGAGGCTGAACCAGGTGGATCGCTTGAGGCCAGGAGTTCAACACCAGCGACACCATCCTGGTCAACACGGTGAAACCCCATCCCTACTAAAAATACAAAAATCAGCCTGGTGTGGTGGCACAGGCACCCTTTAGTCCTAGCTACTCAAAAGGCTGAGGCACAAGAATTACATGAACCCAGGAGGAGGAGGTTACAGTGAGCCAAGATTGGGCCACTCCATTCTAGCCTAAGAGGCAGAGCAAGTCTCTGTATCAATCAATCAATAAATAAATAAATAAATAAATAAATAAATAACTGTCCAGGTGTGGTGGCACAGCCCTGTGGTCAAAGCTAATCTGGAGGCTGAGGTGGTAGGATCACTTGAGTACAGGATATGGAGGCTGCAGTGAGCTATGATCTCACCACTGCACTCCAGCTTGGGGGACAGAGCAAGTCTGTCTAAAAAAGTAAAATAAATTGAATACATTGATATTTTGCCAAACCCTGCCTTCTACAGGCATCTAGTCTAATGGGACTGGGAGTAATCAGGGCAGATGACCTAATCCCAATGTCACATGGTAATAGGATGTAACTGGAGAGCTACGAGCATGCAAAAGTTGGAAGATGAAGGAAGGCATCACAGAGGCCATGGGGTGAACTGACTTTAAGGAATGGGTCCTTCACTTCAGAACCACATGGGTGTGGAACACCCAGACAGAAAACACAAATGCAAAGTCGAGTAGAGGGCATTTGGAAGGAGCGGTGAAGCCACGCCAGGAAACACCAAGATGGCGAGCCAGTTTGGTTGTAGAGATTGTAGAGAGGGTGGAATTTGCACTGTGGACCCCGGCCTCGATTTTGAAAGACATCAGCTAAGGAAGTTGTTCAGGTGGGCAGTGAGGGCGTTGTGCTTTGGAAAGATGCTCAGGCTGCACTAGGAAGCCCCAAGGCTTGGAGAGAGACTCCAGGAGACCCCAGCAGGGAGCATTTGACAGTGGATTAGAGTGATGCAAGAGGGACCTGAACTGTGGCCTCTGTCATGGGAACCTCGAGGAGGTCGATGGCATTTGCAGTTGATGGAAGGAGAGAGAGAGAAGAACCAGAAACGTCTGCTTGCTGGGGGGAGCGTCGTGTCCACTCCTCTGCTCCTTTTCTTCTCCCCTTAGCGGTTGATGGTTCCTTTTGTTTTATTCTTTTATTTGTACACTGGCATTGGAATTTGTTTTTTTGGCTTTCTTTTTTTTTTTTGAGAAAAAGTCTCGCTCTATTGCCCAGGCTGGAGTGCAGTGGCTCAATCTTAGCTCACTGCAACCTCTGCCTCCTGGGTTCAAGGGGTTCTCTTGCCTCAGCCTCCCAAGTAGCTTGGATTACAGGTGCACACCACCATGCCCAGCTAATTTTTCTACTTTTAGTAGAGATGGGGTTTTGCCATGTTGGCCAGGCTAGTATTGAACTCCTGACCTCAAGTGATCCGTTTGCCTCAGCCTCCCAAAGTGCTGGGATTACAGGCATGAGCCACCGCGTCCAGGCTGAGTTTCTTTTTAGAAACAACAGTCTAAGAACAAGATAGTATAATCCTCTTTTTTCTGTACACAGAGTAAAGAGGACAAATAGGTGAAAGAATAAATGAAAGGCTGGAATCCCACTTTCCCTGCTGTCCCAGGGCATTGGATATTGACGGATAGGAGGAAGCAAACCACTCACAGAGCCAGGAAGAAATGAATGCGTTGGTATTGCCAGGAGAAGAGGCCAGCACGGCTAAAATATGCTATGACCATAGCCAGGAGATACTGGTGGAGAGAAAGAAACAGAGAGAGGGAGAGGTCACATCTTGAGAGAGGACGATCATGGAGATAGTAGAATGGGGGTGTGGGGAGGGGCTGCCCATCAGAGAAGGGACCTCAGTGTTGGCATGACTGTGCTCATGTGGAAATTGCAGGGTGGAGGAGTATTCCTCCCATCACCGGAGGAAGGGATGTCGGTGATGCTCCCAGGATGGTGGGCTCCAATGGGATCTTTTAACGGGTGTGTCTAGGTCGGCTGGTGTCAGGAGGGTCTTTTGTGTGCCAGGCAGAGAACTGTCTCAAAGAGCTGAGAGTAGAGGGGCCAGGAGCTTCAGGGTGCGGCCTGACTGCCAAACGACCTGTAGGAGAGGCAGGGGCCACTCATTCACTCGGCAAGAGACCAGCAGTGTCCTGAGGGAGATGCTGACAAATCATAAAAAGACCAAGAATAGCGGGGCGCAGTGGCTCACGCCTGTAATCCCAGCACTTTGGGAGGCCGAGGCGGGCGGATCACAAGGTCAGGAGATCTCGACCATCTTGGCTTACGCAGTGAAACCCCGTCTCTACTAAAAACACAAAAAATTAGCCGGGCGTGGTGGCGGGCGCCTATAGTCCCAGCTGCTGGGGAGGTTGAGGCAGGAGAATGGCGTGAACCCAGGAGGCAGAGCTTGCAGTGAGCAGAGATTGCGCCACTGCACTCCAGCCTGGGCGACAGAGCGAGACTCCGTCTCAAAATAAAAAAAAAAGACCAAGAATAGCTGGGAGTGGCAGCTCAAGCCTGTGATCCCAGTAGTTTGAGAGGCTGAGACAGGAGGATCACATGAGCCCAACAGTTCGAGAACAACCTGGGCAACTTAGCAAGACCATTTGTATAAAATTATTCAAGCATGATGGCATGTGCCTGTACTCCCAGCTACTCAGGAGGCTGAGGCAGGAGGATTGCATGAGCCCAGGAATTAGAGGCTGCAGTGAGCTGCGATCATGCCACTCTACTCCATCCTGGGGAACACAGCTGGATACTGTCTCAAAAAAAAAAAAAAAAAAAAAAGTGGGCACCAAGACTCAAGACTGTGGGAGCTGGAGGGGCACAGTGGCTCACTTCTGTAATCCCAGCATTTTGGGAGGCCAAGGCGAGCGGAACACCTGAGGTCAGGTGTTCAAGACCAACCAGGTCAACATGGCAAAACCTCGTCTCTACTAAAAACACAAAAATTAGCCAGCCATGGTTAATTGTAATCCCAGCTGCTTGGAAGACTGAGGCAGGAGAATGCCTTGAACCTAGGAGGCGTCTGCTGCAGTGAGCCAAGTTTGAGACACTGCCTCCAGCCAGGGCAACAGAGCGAGACTATCTCACAAAAAGAAAAGAAAAAGACTGTGGGAGCATCTGGTGGGAAGTGCTGGAGGGAGAGAGGAGAGGAACTGTGGGTTTGGAAGCTGCGCCCTCCCCCCGGCAGTGCACTGAAGCAGGAACACAGTTCTGTGGAGAACAACCTTACCTTGTCGGACACCCTCAGATCTTTGTCCCAGGCCAGGAATCTTTTAACGACAGGATCCTCTGTGATTAGAGAGCAGATGTCAGCATGAGAAGCAGGACAGGGTTTCTGTGGGAGCAGCAGGGCAGCAAGGAGAAGTGTGTCTCCCTGGGGGAAATCTCAGGATTGCTGCCACAAGTGAGGTGGATGGGAGAGGGGAGAATGACTTTCACTGGGCAAGGGAGAGAGGCTCCTGCTCTGAGACTCGCCTGAGAAGAGGCCGAAGGAGGCCTTGGGTGTGAGAATCTACAGGATGTAGAGCTGGCAATAAACCAGAACGCCCTCCCAGCAGACACAGAGGGACCACTGCACAGTCATAAAGGAATTCCCATCATTTCCTCATGAGACAGTCACATCAGGGTGTGACCATGGCCTAGGTATCCCCCTCTACGGATGGAGACACTTAGGTTTAGAAAAGTCAGCAAGAGACAATAAGTTTTAGAGGGCACAGCTGAAGCCACTTTCTTTGATTTTTGATTTTGTTTTATAAATTTATTTTTTGGTTTTTTTTTTTTGAGCTGGAGTCTCGCTCTGTGGGCCAGGCTGGAACGCAGTGGCACGATCTCAGCTCACTGCAACCTCAGCCTCCCGGGTTCAAGCGATTCTCCCATCTCAGTCCCCTGAGTAGCTGGGATTACAAGCGTGTGCTACCATGCCTAGCTAATTTTGTATTTTTAGTAGAGATCAGGTTTTACTATGTTGGTCAGGCTGGTCTCTAACTCCTGACCTCAGGTGATCCACCAGCCTCGGCCTCCCAAAGTGCTAGGATTACAGGTATGAGCTACTGCACCCGGCCTTGCTTTTTCTTTTGAGACAGAGTTTTGCTCTGTCACCCAGGCTGGAGTGCAGTGGTGCCATCATAGCTCACTGCAGCCTCAAAAGTCCTGAGTTCAAGCAATCCTCTTGCCTCAGCCTCCCAACATGGTGGGATCTCAGGCGTGAGCCACCGCACTTGGCCCAAAACCAAGATTTCTTATCCCAAGCGCTGACCTAATCCTAATCTTCTATTGTCTCCTAAGCGTCCCTTATGAGTGATCACTTCTGAGTCCTCCCGCATGGAGAGCTCACCCACTGGGGGCATATTTTTCCCATTGGAAAAGTGTGGTTATTGGAAGTTGCCTCTTTTTTAGAATATCAGGACTGGAGGTGCTCTCTGGGGTGTCCTCCTACCAAGCAGCCTGTTGAAAGTCTCGTGGTGCTCAGGGAGCACGCATGACACTCGCCGTCGCTTCAGCTTCATCTTGAGCCCACACAGCGTCTCCGCCGCCCAGGTCTCCTCAGGCTCAGGGGCGAGCTCCTTCTCTGGCTCCTCCTCCGATGACTCCTCAGATTCGTCCGACCACTCCCTCTTCCTTTTCCAGCAAAGGGACCTACACGGGGGACTGGGATCTACCCCAGGGGCTGAGTAAAGAAACCATGCCACTGTGTAATGCTTCTGCAATTGATCACCTTAGAGCCTGACCCAAAATGCCAAACCACTCTCCATCCTCCCCAGCCCCCAGACTGCTGGCTTCTCCAAGGCATCTTTCTGTCTTTCTCCTTTGCTGAACCCCATGAGCCGCACCTTCCCCTCTCCAAAACGCCAAACCACTCTTCATCCTCCCCAGCCTTACAGACTGCTGGCTTCTCACTGCAACCTCCGTCTCCCAGGTTCCAGTGACTCTCCTGCCTCAGCCTCCCAAGTAGCTGGGATTACAGGTGCTTGTCATAACGCCCAGCTCATTTTTGTACTTTTAGTAGAGACAGGGTTTCGCCATGTTGGCCAGGCTGGTCTCTAACTCCTGGCCTCAAGTGATCTGCCTGCCTTGGCCTCCCAAAGTACTGGGATTACAGGTGTGAGCTACAGCACCCTGCCTCAGTCCCTCCATTCTTCCCACACACCTCCTCAGGTGCTCCTTCCTGACTTCTGGACCTGTCCTTTTCTCTTTTTTTTTGCCACAGGGTCTCAATCTCTCCCTCAGACTGGAGTGCAGTGGTGCTATCTTGGCTCAAAGCAACCTCCACCTCCCGGGTTCTAGTGATTATCCTGTCTCAGCCTCCCAAGTAGCTGGGAATACAGGTGTGCACCACCACGCCCAGCTAAGTTTTGTATTTTTGGTATTGACGAGGTTTCTGTATATTGGTCAGGCTGGTCTCGAACAACTGACCTCAGGTGATCCACCCGCCTCAGCCTCCCAAAGTGCTGGGATTACAGGCGTGAGCTACCGCACCCGGCCTTTGGTTTTCTTTTGAAACAGGGTTTTGCTCTGTCATGCAGGCTGGAGTGCAGTGGTGCAGTCATAGCTCACTGCAGCCTCAAAGTCCTGAGTTCAAGCAATCCTCTTGCCTCAGCCTCCCAGTGTGCTGGGATCTCAGGCATCAGCCACCACACCTGGCCCAAAACCAAACTTTCTCTCTTTTTTTTTTTTTTTGTTGTTGTTGTTGTTGTTGTTTTGAGACGGAGTCTCGCTCTGTCACCCAGGCTAGAGTGCAGTGATGCGATCTCGGCTCACTGCAAGCAACACCTCCGGGGTTCATGCCATTCTCCTGCCTCAGCCTCCCGAGTAGCTGGGACTACAGGCACCCGCCACCATGCCCGGCTAATTTTTTGTATTTTTAGTGGAGACTGGGTTTCACCATGTTAGCCAGGATGGTCTTGATCTCCTGACCTTATAATCCGCCCACCTCGGCCTCCCAAAGTGCTGGGATTACAGGCGTGAGCCACAGCGCCCAGCCCAAAACCAAGCTTTCTTGTCCCAAGCGCCAACCTTTATCAAGTCCAGCCTAATCCTCTATCATCTCCTAAGTGTCCCTCATGAGTGATCACTTCTGAGTCCTCCCGCATGGAGAGCTCACCCACTGGGGGCATATTTTTCCCATTGGAAAAGTGTGGTTATTGGAAGTTGCCTCTTTTTTAGAAGAACAGGATTGGAGGTGCTCTCTGGGGTGTCCTCCTACCAAGCAGCCTGTTGAAGTCCTCGTGGTGCTCAGGGAGCACGGACGACACTAGCTGTTGCTTCAGCTTCAACTTCAGCTTCATCTTGAGCCCACACAGCGTCTCCACCACCCAGGTCTCCTCAGGCTCATGGGCGAGCTCCTTCTCTGGCTCCTCCTCCGATGACTCCTCAGATTTGTCCGACCACTCCCTCTTCCTTTTCCAGCAAAGGGACCTACATGGGGGGCTGGGATCTACCCCAGAGGCTGAGTGAAGAAACCAGGCCACCGTGTAATGCTTCTGCAACTGATCACCTTAGACCCTGACCCCAAACCCCAAACCACTCTCCATCCTCCCCAGCCTCAGAGACTGTTAGCTTCTCCAAGGCATCTTTCTGACTTTCTCCTCTGCTCAACCCCATGTCCTGCTCCTTCCCCTCCCCATTATTCCGACTCTGTGTCCTCAGAACACTTCCTCATGTCCTTCCCTGATCCCTGGCTCTCTGAGCCCCTCCTTTGTTTTTTGTTTTTTGTTTTTGTTTTGTTGTGTTTTTTGTTTTGAGACAGAATCTTGCTTTGTCACCCAGGCTGGAGTGTAGTGGTGCAATCTCAGCTCACTGCAACATCTATCTCCCGGAGTCCAGTTATTCTCCTGCCTCAGCCTCTCAGGTAGCTGGGATTACAGGTGCCTGCCATAATGCCCATTTTTGTACTTTTAGTAGAGACGGGGTTTCACCATTTTGGCCAGGCTGCTCTCAAACTCCTGGCCTCAAGTGATCCGCTTGCCTTGGGCCTCCCAAAGTGCTGGGATTACAGGTGTGAGCCACTGCACCTGGCCTGAATTTCTCCATTCTTCCCACACACCCTCCTCAGGTGTGTGGAGACTTCCTGACCTCTGACCCTTCTTTCTTTTTTGGAGACAGTGTCCAACTCTCTCACCCAGACTGGAGTGCAGTAGCGCAATCTCGGGTCACTGCAACCTCTTCCTCCCAGGCTCAAGCGATTCTCCTGTCTCAGCCTCCCAAGTGGCTGGGATTACAGGCGTGCACCACTACCGCCTGGCTAATTTTTGTACTTTCAGTAGAGATGAGGTTTCACCATGTTGGCCAGGCTGGTCTTGAACTCCTGACCTCAGGTGATCCGCCCGCCTCAGCCTCCCAAAGTGTTGGGGTTACAGGTGTGAGCCACTGCACCCAGCCCCCTTCCTTCATCTTAGTCAACCCTATCCCACCTCTTCTTCCTCCAGTCACCTCACCTGATGGTCCTGACACTTCATTATCTACCACCTCCTGGCGGGGGTACCCCGAGGTGCTCAGCTGGGGGCTCTGCTCCTCATCCTGGGGGTGCGGTTGACAACTGGTCATGATCTTTCCAAAATCTGTCCCAACCCACGGAACCTAGTCTCTGTTCTGTCCAAAGCCGCCTTCTGGATTCTGCTAGGACCCGGAAGAGTGTATTATCAATTATTGAGGCTAGGAGAAGTCAGGAGTGGAGAACAGCTCTGAGAAGATGCTGTTGTCCACCTGAGCTCCCAGGCGCCAACGGAGGCCGGTCCTTCCAATCAGGAAGGTTGGAATCTCTGATGTCATCGGTCTTTCCAACCTGGCAACCAGTTTGAAGAAAAACACATGTAACTGTCAAGCTGATCTCTTGTCCTGGAGATCCTGGGTGAATGGATGGTACCTCCTGCCACTGTCCCAACCTCAGACCACTGTCCAAAAGCATCATCAGGGTCTCCGCATCCCTCTGTTCCCTGTCCCAGCAGAGGCTGTGTCCTCTCCACGCAAAGCATGTTGGGGTCTCCTCTGTACATGCCCATTTCAGAGACCAGTCTGGTAGGAGAGGGAACAGGGTGGGAAAGAAAACTAGGGTAAGCAGAAACTATGAAACTTTACAAGAGTGAGATTATCATGTACAAGAGATCCCAAGAACATTGACTTGATGAAAAAGTCACATCAGAGCACTCAATTTGTCACTTTTCTGCCGAATGTTTACTGACTTTCACTGTCTGAGATTCTATACTGGGGGTACATATGTCCTCTGCCCTAAGGCATCTTTGAGTCCAAGAGACATTTTGAGGCCTGAAAATCATAGGAAACTGCCCTTGAGCTCACACATGTTTCCAATGGTGTCCCCAATTTCAGGTAGTCCATGGATTACCTAAAGCCAGCCCCTCCAGTTTGGCTAAGAAACTAGTCTGTATATCAAGTTTTGTATCATATGTATTGCTCTGAACTCAGAAATTTCCCTACCATTTATGGATTCTATGAATAAAATATCCCATGTACAAAAAGACTAAATCGAAAAATCTCAACTGTGCACAGTGGCTCATGCTTGTAATCCCAGCACTTTGAATGGCCAAGGGAGGAAGATTGCCTGAGGCCAGCAGTTCAAAACCAGTGTAGGCAACATAGCAAGATCCCATCTCTAAAAAAACAAAACCAAACCAAATTAGACAGGTGTGGTGGCTGGCACCTGTGTTCCAACTACTTGGGAGACTCATGCGACAGGAAGATCACTTGAGCCCAGGAGTTAGAAGCTGCAGTGAGCTATGATCTTGCCACTGCACTCGAGTCTGGGCAACACAGCAAGACGTTGTGTCAAAAACATTTTTTTTTCTTGGATAAAAAATAAAAGAGTTGCATGATATTCAGAGACTATCCAAAAAACCTGTGGGTTCCCGGCCGGGCTCAGTGGCTCGTGCCTATAATCCCAGCACTTTGGGAGGCCAAAGAGAGTGGATCACTTGAGGTCAGGAGTTTGAGACCAGACTGGCCATCTCTACTAAATATACAAAAAATTAACCAGGCATGGTGGCAGGTGCCTGTAATCCCAGCTACTCGGGAGGAGGGGCTGGAGAATCACTTAAACTCGGGGTGCGGAGGTTGCAGCGAGCCAAGATCACATCATTGCACTCCAGCCTGGGCAACAAGAGCAAAACTCCATCTCAAAAAAAATAAGGAACCTGTGAGTAAGTTCCCACATGGTTTCCTAATGGGCTCCGGCTCTCCTAGGAGTCTCTTGCTCATGGGAAAGGCACAGACTGAACGAGGCAGCTCTGCTTTTCTGGAGTTCAAATTTGCATTCATGATGCTTTAACCCGTCAGAGCTGGGTGGGTCCTCCTACAACAAAACAGTTTGCTATCTCTCTCCTAGTTAGCAGGCTTTCAAATATTAGAAGATCAATGTTCTGACCCCATTAAAATTTCTCTTGTGGAATGAAAAGCTCTGATTTAACCCGTCTTCAAGCCTGCTTTGCATATTCCTTTCTCTTCTGGCACACCACCATGCCTGGTTCAATTTTGTATTTTTTTGATAGGGACAGCGTTTCGCCATGTTGCCGAGGCTAGTCTCGAACTCCTGGTCTCAAGCAATCTGCTCACCTCAGCCTCCCAAAGTGCTAGGATTAGAGGCACGAGCCACCACGCCAGGCCAAGGCTATTATTCTGACTTAGGGGTTTTTGTTTGTTTCATTTTGTTTTTCCTACAGAGTCATTATTTCTTCAATAGATATATCTCAAAGCAGAAGCTGGCTAAGATCATCCTGGAACTTCAAATTTCCTAACATCAGAGATGCGATAGAACTTTGGACAAATAGAGTGTGGTTTATATACAGCTGGTGCCAGAACTGCATAACCCTGGTATGGATGTGACATCCCTGTTTTCAGCACTATAGTTCCTCTACACACTTGGTGTTTATATACATATGTGCTCAAGTCAGTCCAACCCTCAAGCTAAACTCAGATAAGATGAAATTATTGAGTCATGCCTGCCTTTGCTTCTATAAAACATACATCAAGTCACTTTCTGGTTCCTGTTTTCTTGTCCTTATCATATTACTCATAGGACTCAGAATTGTTTATTATTAATTTCAGAGTTTAGAAGTATTGAAAGACACCATCTTTCCATCTCGTATCTACCACCGACAACTTTACAGTCTAAAACAACAGTTTTGCATTTTGGAAAGTAAATTATGCAAGCTCCAGGAAGCACTGAAGGTTGGTATTGTCAAATAAAAAAGCAAATCTGGAATTAGGTAAGAAGACACTTTATTTGAAAAGACTATTGCAATAGGGAAAATGCTCAAGTCATAAGATTTATATCTCAAACATTAAGCAAAAAAGTTTTCTTTGTTAGCAAGGCATAAAAGGGTAGAACAAATTGGGTTATGGGGAAGTAAGATGAAGAGTTGGGATAATCTGATTAGACAGCTGATTAGATCAGGGAACATCTTTTCCTGAAGGTTGTTCAGCATACCAATGCTTGCTTAAGCCCAAGAATAGGTCAAGGTTCTAGGGCCTGTGGGGAGGGCTAAATCCTGACTAAAGTTTGGTCAAGTTAGTAGATACTTTGTCCAGATTGGTCAGTGGCAGTGAGCAGTTCAGCTAATCACTTATGAGACAAAGAATGGGAATTTGGAGGGTCTGTGTCTGGCTTTGTCAGATAAACAAGGGAGCCATCCATAAGTCTTATCTAACTGATGTGGGAAAAGTTGGTTCCACATCGCTTCCAAAATAATAAATTATTTCCTAGACATAAAACTGTAGGGAGATTTTTTTGTTTGTTTCTAGAGATTGAAACAAATTATGTTGCCCAGGCTAGACTCCAACTCCTAACTCCTAGGCTCAAGTGATCCTCCTACCTCAGCCTCCTTTAGTAGCTGGGACTGCAGGCTTGGATGGGGAGTTTTTTGGCCATCCTTATTTTCCAGAATTGCAGAGCTCAGGTAAAGTTCAATATTGTCAGTATTAAAGCAGAAGATCTGAAAAAAATATTGCCTGCTGTTTGCTTTTTTTTTTTTTTTTAAATAGACAGGGTCTCACTCTGTCACCCAGTCTAGTGTGCAGTGGCATGATCATGGCTCACTGCAACCTTGACCTCCTGGCTCAAGGGATCTTCCTGCCTCAGCCTCCCTTATAGCTGGGACCAGAAGTGTGTGCCACCTACCCAGCGAATTTTTTTATTTTTTGTAGGGATGGGGGTCTCACTTTGTTGCCCAGGCTGCTCTCAAACTCCTGGCCTCAAGTGATCCCCCTACCTCAGCCTCCCAACGTGTTGGGATTGCAGGCATGAGCCATGGCACCTGGCTTGTTTGTAAATTTAAATAATCAGACATAAAAATAAAAATTTATGCACAGCAAAATAAGATGCAAAAGGCTGGGCACAGTGGCTCACGTCTGTAATCCCAGCACTTTGGGAGGCTGAGGCAGGTGGATTGCCTGAGGTCAGGAGTTCGAGACCAGCTAGCCAAGATGGTGAAACCCTGTCTCCACTAAAAATACAAAAAAAAAAAAAATTAGCCAGGCATAGTGGTGCATGCCTGTAATCTCAGCTACTGGGGAGGCTGAGGCAGGAGAATCGCTTGAACCCAGGAGGCACAAATTGCAGTAACCAGAGATCATGCCACTGCAGTCCAGCTTGGGCGACACAGCGAGACCATGTCTCAAATAAAATAAAATAAGATGCAAAAATATTTGCTCAAATATGAGGAAAACAATTAATTATTGAATATATAAAGAACCAATACAAATCAATACAAAAAAGACCAATAACTTAGCAGTAAAATGAGGAAATTATATGAATACAGCATTCACCTAAATATAGGAATACAAGCCAGGTACAGTGGTGCACACTTATCATCCCAGCTACTCAAGAAACTGAGATGGGAGAATCACTTGAGCACAGAATTTTGAGGCCATCCTGGGCAGAAAGAAAAGGAATACAAATGGTTCTTAAATACATGAGTAGGGCTGGGCACGGTGACTCATGCTTGTAATCCCAGCAGTTTGGGAGGCCAAAACGGGCAGATCATCTGAGATCAGGAAAATCACTTGAACCCGGGAAGTGGAGACTGCTGTGAGCCAAGATCGTGCCACTGCTCTCCAGCCTGGGTGACAGAGCTAGACTCTGTCTCAAAAATAAAATAAAATAAAAATAAAATAAATAAATACATGAGTAGGTACTCAACTTCACTTAAGAGTGAATCAGGGGCCGGGCACAGTGGCTTACCCCTGTAATCCCACCACTTTGGAAGGCCGAGGTGGGTGGATCACTTGAAGTCAGGAGTTCAAGACCAGCCTAGCCAATGTGAAACCCCCTCTCTACTAAAATACAAAAATTAGCTGGATGTGGTAGTGCATGCCTATAATCCCAGCTACTCGGAGGGCTGAGGCAGGTGAATTGCTTGAACCCGGGAAGCGGAGGTTGCAGTGAGCTGAGATCGCACCACTGCACTCCAGCCTGGGCAACAGAGCGAGACTCCATCTCAAGAGTAAATCAGGGCTGGGTGCTGTGGCTCACGCTTGTAATCCCAGCACCTTGGGAGGCCAAGGTGGGCAGATCACTTGAGGTCAGGAGTTTGAGACCAGCCTGGCCAACATGGTGAAATCCTGTCACTACTAAAAATACAAAAATTAGCCAGGTGTGATGGCGGGCACCAGTAATCCCAGCTACTCAGGAGGCTGAGGCAGGAGAAGCACTTGAACCCGGGAGGTAGAGGTTACAGTGAGCCGAGATTGCGCCGCTGCACTCCAGCCAGGGTGACAGAATGAGACTCTATTTCAAAAAAAAAAAAAAAAAAAGTGAATCAGGACTAGGTGTGGTACCAGTGACAAGCCTCAAAGAATATTTGCATAAACAAAATGTCTTTATTTTAGGCAGCAGAAAGAAAAAGTTATCCTACTACCCCCATTAAGGCAACTTCCCAAACTCATTTACAGAACTTTTACTTATCTCTCATTTCGCTAAAACATAGTCATGTATTTAATTATACCTAGTCACTAGGGAACCTGAGGAATGTAATCTATCATCTGGATTACAGTGTGTCCAGCTAAAAGTCAGGTTTCCTATTACTAAAGAAGAAGGCAAAAATGTATATTGGGAGGCAATTAGTAGTCTCTGCCACACACAAAAAACAGAAATGCAAAATAAACTTCAATGAGTAATGCCTTTAGCCTATCAGATTGACAGAACAAACAAATCAAAGACCAAAAGTTTTGGAGAAACAGGTGCTTTCTTGTTATTGAGAATGCCATAAATTGATAAAACCTCTATGGGCTATAATTAGTTAACATCTATCAACATTTTTAAAATATATATCATTTGATGCAACCAAATTTTGCACATATGTACAAAGTGATTTATTGCAGTGTGATTTGAAAAATAGTGAAAACAAAAAACAAAACTAAGTGTCAAAGAATATGGGATTAATTGACTGAATTATAATCCATTCATTCAGTGGAATACTATGTAGCTGTTAAAAAGAATGAGGTAGTTCTGTATGTACTAATGAGGTATGATCTCAAGAATATACCATCAGTCCCCTACCCCCTAGGAAAACTTTTTTTAAAAGAATACACTAATGGCCAGGCATGGTGGCTCACGCCTGTAATCCAGCACTTTGAGAGGCCAAGGTGGATGGATCACTTGAGGCCAGGAATTTGAGACCAGCCTGGCCAACATGGCAAAACCCCATCTCTACTAAAAGTACAAAAAATTAGCCTGGCATGGTGACACGCTCCTGTAATCCCAGCTGCTCCACAGGCTGAGGCAGGAGAATCACTGGAACCTGGGAGACAGATGTTGCAGTGAGCTGAGATCACGCCACAGCGCTCCAGCCTGGGCAACAGAGCATGACTGTGTCTCAAAATAATAATAACAATAATAATACACTATTAAATTAAATGTAAAGGTATATTCAGAACAGTGTTTATCGGATGTTCCCATGTATTATTAAAATATATCTTTGGGAGGCCAAGGTGGTTGGATAACTTGAGGTCAGCAGTTCAAGACCATCCTGGCCAACATGATGAAACCTCCTCTCTACTAAAAAAAATAGCCAGGCATGGTGGCGCATGCCCGTAGTCCTAGCTACTCAGGAGGCTGAGGCAGGAGAATCGTTTGAACCAGGAGGCGGAGGTTGCAGTGAACCATGATCATGCCACTGCACCCCAATCTGGGTGACAAAGCGAGACTCTGTCTCAAAAAAATATTATTTGAGACCAAAAAAAGAATAGAATAATTGTTTTTGTTTGTTTGAAACGAAGTCTCGCTCTGTCACCCAGGCTAAAGTATAGTGGCATGATCTAAGCTCACTGCAACCTCTGCCTTCTGGGTTCAAGCAATTCTTCTGCCTCAACCTCCTGAGTAGTCGGGACTACAGGTTCCTGCCACCACACCTGGCTAATTTTTGTATTTTTAGTAGAGACGGGATTTCACCATGTTGCCCAGGCTGGTCTTGAACTCCTGACCTCAAGTGATCTGCCTGCCTTGGCCTCCCAAAGTGCTGGGATTCTAGACATGAGCCACCACACCAGGCCTAAATAAAATTATTGAGACTAGGTGGGACTCCAAAAATAAATAGCAAAAAAATTAAACATAAAATAAAACTAATTGACCAGTTGAGATTTTGGTTCTAGAAGTAAATTCATTGCTTTTTTGAATTCCTATAATTTTATAACTTTGTCAGAGCAGTTTACTGTGGGTGGCAAGGCAGTATTCAAACAGACCTTAAAAATTAAATTTTATAGCTGGGCGTGGCATACACACCTATGGTCCCAATTACTCAGGGGACTGAGGTGGGAGGATTCCTTGAGCCTTAGGACACTCCAGCCCATTGCATTCTAGCCTGGGCAACATAGTGAGACCCTGTCTCTAAAAAAAAGTTCTTTTAATTTAAAAAGTCTAGAATGAATGTGTGTGTGTATGTGTGAAATAATTCTATAAACCTTTCCTTCTCTTCTTCACCTCTGGTGTACACACTCTACGTTTCATGACTTTTCTCCTATTTCAGCTCTTCTTATATTTTAACCCCAAATCATTAATCCCAATGTACCAGGGAGGATGATGATATAGAACTAAGAATGGGCCAGGCATGGTGGCTCACACCTGTAATCCCAGCACTTTGGGAGGCTGAGGCAGGCAGATCCCAAGGTCAGAAGATCGAGACCATCCTGGCCAACAAGGTGAAACCCCGTCTCTACTAAAAATACAAAAAAATTAGCTGGGCGTGGTGTCACACACTTGTAGTCCCAGCTACTCAGGAGGCTGAGGCAGGAGAATCACTTGAACCCAGGAGGTAGAGGTTGCAGTGAGCCAAGATCATGCCACTGCACTCCAGCACTCCAGCCCTCCAGCCTGGGCGACATAGCAAGACTCCATCTCAAAAAAAAAAAATGTGAACTAACAATGAAGCTTATGTTATTTCCTTCACTAAGAAAGCGCCTAGAAGGCTGTATCAGTCAAAATTCTTTTTAGCCACAAGTGACAGAACCCGGCTTAAGCCCATAAAACCAGTAAGTCTAAGGTATGACTGGATTCGGGGACTCGAATGATATTGTCAGCATCCTGGCTCTGTCTCATCTTTCAGTTCTGCCTTCTTTAGAATAAGTTTATTTCTCAGACAGACTCTCCCCTTGCACTAGCAACATGGTTGCTGGCAGCCTTAGATTCTTATTCTCATAACAGAACAATCTCAGCTGAGAGAACTTGCCCTGGGTCAAGTGTCTAGTCCTTGAGTGAGTATCCTGACCAGATCAGGTGGACTGAGGGAGAGAAGGAAAACCCAGGTGCTTTTACCAGAAGTAGGAATGGCTACAGGTGAGGGCTAGTCCCTGGGCCTGTTTACCCCACTTCAGAAGCTCTGCTCTATATTGCTGGGAGGGCTGGCTCCTACAGGATACATTCCTCAAGTTCCAGGTCACCTGGTTCCTGGTTATGATGGCCTATTGCAAGACATTGATGAGAGACTATAGGGAGGGACAAGACAAGGAGTTTCTTCCCCTCCTCTTTACTGCATGATTTCTCCAGCAATGGTAGTTGTTGCCTTCTGGCCCCATCTCCCACTGGATAAATACTCCATGTTTCTTCTTCTTCTTCTTTTTTTTTTTTTTTTTTTTTTTGAGACAGAATTTCACTCTCGTCCAGGCTGGAGTGTAGTGAGTGGCACGATCTCGGCTCACTGCAATCTCCACCTCCCAGGTTCAAGCGATTCTACTGCCTCAGCCTCCCAAGTAGCTGGGATTACAGGTGCCTGCCACCACGCCTGGCTAATTTTTGTGTTTTTAGTAGAGACGAGGTTTCACTATGTTGTCTAGGCTAGTCTCGAACTCCTGACCTCAGGTGACCCACCTGCCTCGGCCTCACAAAGTGCTGGGATTACAGATGTGAGCTACCGCACCCAGCCAATGTTTCCTGATTCTCTGGGTAAACCTACCTCCAGACCTCTGGATACACTGCCTCCACCTTTTGTTTCTCCAGCCTCAGGATGTTAATGGCTTCCTGCTGTTGCTAATCTCTGATTGCCTCACGGTACCCAGTGGGCCTCTCAGCTCTTCCGTTATGAATGTAACCAAGTGCCTGTATTACACGACCCCTCTTTTCAATATCCAGAGTGGTTTCTATTTTCCTGACGGATATGTGCAGGAAAATATCCACTCCAAACTCCCCTAAGAAAGGCCCCTGTGTCTCAACATTGTGCTCATTGGTCTGGAGAGAAGCTTCTGGAATTCCATTCCTGCTCCCAGAATTTGTGCCTCACGATGAATTAGCCAAAGGAGAAAAAGGCAAGTCATTTAACTCCTCTGGGCCTCAGTTTCCTCATCTATACATTGGGGATGATACCATTTGTGGGGGACTGAATGCATGGCAGCCTCCAAAAGGTATATTCAAGTCCTAATCCCCAGACCCTGTAAATACAGCCTTATTTGGACAAAGGGCTTTACAAATGTAATTAGGGTAAGGATTTTGAAATGAGGAGATCTTCCTGGATTATCTAGGTGGACCCTAAGTCCCAGGACAAGTGCCCTTATGAGAGAGACACATAGAGAATGCATACAGAGAAGAGAAGCAATGTGACCACAGAGATAGAGATTGGAGTGCTGTAGCCACAAACCAAGGAGTGCTGACAGCTACCAGAAGCCGAAAGAGGCAAGGAACCAATTCTTCCCCAGAGGCATGGGAGGCAGTGAAGCTCCACTGACACCTTGATGTCAGACTTTATGCCTCTAGCACTGTGAGAAAATAAACTTCAATTGTTTTCAGCCACCAAGTTTGGGATAATTTGTTACAGCAGGCACAGGGAATTAATACACTGTTTTACTGCATAGGGTCATTGTGTTTGTTTGCTAGAGCTGCCATAACAAAATACCACAGGCTGGGTGGCTTATACAACAGAAATTTATTTTCTCACAGTCTGGAAGCAAGAAGTCTGTGGCTTCTTGGTTAGTTTATTCTGAGGCTCCTCCTGGGCTTGTAGATCTATCTTCGCTCTATCTTCACACAGTCTTTCCTCTGTGTGAGTACATTCCTGATGTCTCTCTGCATGTCTGATTTCCTCTTACTATAAGAACACCAGCTAGAATGGATTAGGACCCACCCTAACGTCCTCATTTTAACTTAATCACCTCTTTAAAGACCCTATCTCCAAATATAGTCACTAGTCACATTCTGAGGTTCTGGATGTTAAGATTTCAACATACGAATTCTGGGACACAATTCAGTCCACAGTAGTCATGTTCCAGATCCTTGGCCTTTATCAGTTTCTTGAATGTACTATATTCTTGGCTGCATTAAGTATTTTTTCCTCTGCAAGGAACTCTTCCCCTAGTCTTTATCTCCCTTCATCTGCTAAGTCTCAATTTATTCTTGAGATCATGGCTAAATATCACTTCCCAAGCCTCCAGCTGTTCATGCTCATAGCACACTTCATTGATCTTATTGAAGTATTGTTTTGTTTTGAGTGTGTTTGTGCATCTTTGTTTGAGATGAGATCTCACTATGTTGTCCAGACTGGTCTCGAACTCCTGGACTCAAGCAATTCGCTGGATTCAGCCTTCCAAAGTGCTGGGATTACAGGTGTGCACCACCATTCCCGGCCTTCTGTGCATGTTTAATGTCTGTCTTCCCTCACCGGACTGTCAGCTCCATGAGGTGACACACAGGGCTCACACTGTACTTATGGTGCCTGGCATATAGTACATACAAAATAAACGAATGAATGAAATGAAGAAACTTATGATTATAAATGAGAAAATATCATGAAGCACATGGTACACTGAGAAAGCATTCAATACATGGTAGCTATTATTTTGATGACTGTCACCCTCAAGAATCAAAGTAACTTGTTATTTATTTGCCACATGTGATGTCTTCTTCCAGACCATCTCAGAAAGTTCTTCCTGTCCAAGCTGTGGTCAAACATGTCACATGAGTGGTAAACTTACAAATGTGCCTGCCTGTGTTCTCATCACCCCTGGAGACTCCAAAGCTGTGCTTCCTCCCACGCTGCCACAGCCAGCCAGCCATCTTCCTCCTCCTCCTCCTCCACCTCCACTTCCACCTCCGCCACCTCCTCGACCACCAGTAGCACCTGTGTTGCTCAGAAAACCCAGTCTTGCTAAAGCACTTCAGGTAGGTAACAATCTAGTAATGATATGTTTTGGTCAGTGTGTAATATAGCAGTAAAGCCAAGTAGCCTTTTAAGACCAGGCTAATCAGGGCTTGGGCCGGAAGGCTATATTTTGTTCTGATTCCATATCTTAATTATTATGTTTTTAAAATCTCAGTCCCTGAGGAATTCCTAGAAGCTGGATTGAGAAATGAAAGTGATGTGTGTGAAACCCAGTAGAGTGGAAGATTCCTATTCGCTTCTCAGCATGGCTTTTTCCTAGGGAAGAAAACCTCCCTAGGAAACCAAATTAAAAATAGAAGATTGCTTAGTGAGTGAAGTCAGAACAAAGAGTTAGTGGATTCCAAAGTTTCATGTCGTTAGGCTGGAGAATCAATCTCTATTTCAGTTACTTATTTACCAAGGGGACCAGAAAATTTGTGAATCACTAAGACAGGCATGACCCTGTTTTAAAATCTGCTGAATTTTCACTAGGATACATTTGGTTTAATGTAGCTGAATTAAATCCAGAGTCTTCCCAATCTTGACACCAAAAAAAAACAAAAAACAAAAAACCCAGAGCCTATCGTTATATTTGCCCTAATTACACCTCTGTTATTGTATACATTCTTGCTCTATGGAAACTGAGTCATCTTTCTAGGTAATTCAAGGAAAACTTCACTTTAACCCGATTAACTCCTTCAACTCTTGTCTTATTGTAATGACTCTTACGGAAAATGCATTATTGCAGGAAACTGGTCCATCTCTTATTTGTTAGCAAAGCCTTAGCTTATAAAAACGAAATTGGAGGCCGGGCGCGGTGGCTCAAGCCTGTAATCCCAGCACTTTGGGAGGCCGAGACGGGCGGATCACAAGGTCAGGAGATCGAGACCATCCTGGCTAACATGGTGAAACCCCGTCTCTACTAAAAATACAAAAAAACTAGCCGGGCGAGGTGGCAGGCGCCTGTAGTCCCAGCTACTCGAGAGGCTGAGGCAGGAGAATGGCGTAAACCCGGGAGGCGGAGCTTGCAGTGAGCTGAGATCCGGCCACTGCACTCCGGCCTGGGCAACAGAGCAAGACTCCGTCTCAAAAAAAAAAAAAAAAAAAAAAAAAAAAAACCAAATTGGGGGAGGGGTGGGAAGCCTTACATTTTGATGAATACTTTTCAATGGGTGATAAAAACAGGATTATTCTTGGTTGAGTGGAAAGAATATGAAAGGTTCCTAGGGTAAATAAGAGTTACCTCTTAACTCTGAGTCTTTAAAAACTAGATTTGGATTTGCATTTCACCAGTTGTGCTGGTTCCAATTTGAATTCTTACCTCACCATGTATTTCAAGGCTGGACCATTAAAAAAAGATGGACCCATGCAGATAACAGTTAAAGATCTGCTGACTGTAAAATTAAAGAAGACACAGAGTGTAGATGAAAGGAGGAAGGTAAGATGTCATTGACCATATACATGTTCTTTTTTGCTTTTAACCTTGTTGTCCCATTCTGGAAAATAAGCATAAGCCTTATGTATAGAAGTCATTCCAGGCAGGGTGAGTGGCTCGTGCCTATAATCCCAGCACTTTGGGAGACCAAGGTGGGAGGATCACCTGAGCCCAGGAGTTCAAGACCAGCCTGGGGAACATGGCAAGACCTCATCTCAATTTGTATACAACTAGGGGGGTGGGGCAGGGCTGGGGGGAGAAGTCATTTCATTTCAAGTTAAGTTTGTTATGTTTTTATTTTAGTAGTTTTGGATTTCCCAACAAAATGTGTATATTAGAAAATGATAGGCCGGGCACGGTGGCTCAAGCCTGTAATCCCAGCACTTTGGGAGGCCGAGACGGGCGGATCACGAGGTCAGGAGATCGAGACCATCCTGGCTAACACGGTGAAACCCCGTCTCTACTGAAAAATACAAAAATCTAGCCAGGCGAGGTGGCGGGTGCCTGTAGTCCCAGCTACTTGGGAGGCTGAGGCAGGAGAATGGCGGGAACCCGGGAGGCGGAGCTTGCGGTGAGCTGAGATCCGGCCACTGCACTCCAGCCTGGGCGACAGAGCGAGACTCCGTCTCACAAAAAAAAAAAAAAAAGAAAATGATTTAATTAGGCAATTTTTATCTCCCAACCGTTAGTCTGAAGAGGTAGAGACATCCTTTGAAGCTTTGGAATAAAAATTGGGTAGAATAGTGGATGTATCTTACACATACTCAGCACTCAGATATTTGCCATTTTTGCATGTTTACATTTTGAGTGATATTTTAAAATTTGTTTTAATAATGTCTCATTTTTTAATTAAAGCTTATACCATCGCCGAAAGCACGGAATCCACTAGTTACTGTCTCTGATTTGCAGCGTGTTACCCTGAAACCTAACTCCAAAGTGTTATCAACTCGAGTTACAAATGTCTTAATGTAAGGAACTGCACAGTACTATGCTCTACTACTTCTTAAAAGAATGATATTGTCGTACAAGGGCCTAAAAAAAGGGAAAACAAGATTTTTGTGTGTATTTCTAATGTTAAAAGTTATATATGCTCATTATAGAAAAATTGAAATCTACAGAAAAGTTTAAAAAAGAAAACAAAAATTATCTAAATAGTCCTATCATTGGAGATAGCCACTGTTAACATACTGCGGTTTATCATTCTAGTCTTTTTCTGGGCATATGCTTTATTGCCCCATTTAAAGATGCTGTTTATTATAAGATATGCCATTGATTTAATGACAGATTTTGGGATAAAAAGATATACTATCAAGAATTTTAGGCTGGGTGTGGTGGGTTATGTCTGTAATCCCACCACTTTGGGAAGCCGAAGTGGGAGGATTACTTGAGGCCAGGAGTTTAAGACCAGCCTGGGCAACATAGTGAGAGTCCCATCTCTAAAAAAATTAATTAAATTAAAAATTAGCCTGATGCAGTGGTGTGTGCCTGTGGTCCCAGCTACTTGGAAGGCTGAAGAAAGAGGATCACTTGAGCTCAGGAGATCAAGGCTGCAGTGAGAAGTGATTGTGCCACTGTACCCCAGCCTGGGCAACAGAGAGAGACTCCATCTCAAAAAAAAAAAAAATGATAACCTAAATGTCTCAAGACAGGATTTTATCTGTGAAATTTACATGCAATGAACTGCATATTTTGAAGATGTCAAAATGAAACTTTAAGTTAATTTTCAAAAAGATGGGAAGAGTTCATGGTATATTGAATGGACAAAACTGTATCTACAATATGATTATACACAGACAGATACACACATATACCATATTTACTTGATTCCAAGACATACTAGTTTTCATATTATATAATTTCTGAAAGCAACCTGTTTTATTTTTTATTTTTTGTATTGTTTTATTTTTTGAGATGGAGTCTCGCTCTGTCGCCCAGGCTGGAGTGCAGTGATGCGATATCAGCTCACAGCAACCTCCACCTCCCGGGTTCCGGCGATTCTCCTGCTTCAGCCTCCTGAGTAGCAGGGATTACAGGCGTGTGCCACAATGCCTGGCTAATTTTTATATGTTTTAATAGGGATAGGGTTTCACCATGTTGGTCAGGGTGGTCTCAAACTCCTGACCTTAAGTGACCCACCCCCCCTCAGCCTCCCAAAGTGCTGGCATTACAGGGGTGAGTCACTGTGCCTGGCTTAGGTTATGACATTTAATTTCTGTAAGTCTTCATTAGACATCCGTGCCTATCAACTCTGTACATGGCTGAGTTTTTCCCTAGGATGGATTTTTATACATGTAACTCCTGGGTCAAGAAGTATTATGTATTGGAATGGCTATATCACCTTATGTTCCCATCGGCATCTTCTGCTATTTTTTTTTTTTTTTTGAGGAATCTTGCTCTGTCACCCAGGCTAGAGTAGTGGCACAATCTCGGCTCACTGCAACCTCTGCCTCCCAGGTTCAAGCAATTCTCTGCCTCAGCCTCCCGAGTAGCTGGGATGACAGGTGCCCGCCACCATGCCCAGCTAATTTTCATATTTTTAGTAGAGATGGGGTTTCATCATCTTGGCCAGGCTGGTCATGAACTCCTGACCTCATGATCCACCTGCCTCGGCCTCCTAAAGTGCTGGGATTACAGGCGTGAGCTACCACACCCAGCCTCTACTACAATTTTTTAATGTAACACATAGAACTACTTTCTCGGATGTTGCCTATAGAAATGATTGCTTTCCTTTGGGAAAAAATAATAAAATCTGGCAAGTTCTAATTTTTATATCTTTGTTTTATCAGTACTCCTGGAAAAAGTCAGATGGATCTGCGGAAACTGCTTAGAAAAGTCGATGTAGAGAGGTAATACACTCTCATATCTTTATGCCTTCTAAGTCCATTTTAAAAGTTG
Organism: Macaca mulatta; assembly: GCF_049350105.2. Lineage (NCBI taxonomy): Eukaryota > Metazoa > Chordata > Mammalia > Primates > Cercopithecidae > Macaca > Macaca mulatta. The sequence continues at coordinate 50,787,299 of NC_133421.1, read as the reverse complement.
GCATAAAACACAGCTATTTTTATTTTCAAAACCTTTGTAGGAGCCCAGGTGGAACCCCTCTTACCAACAAAGAAAATATGGAAACAGGAACAGGACTGACTCCAGTGATGACTCAGGCCTTAAGGAGAAAGTTTCAGGTAACCCTTTAGGAAAAGAATATTGGTTCCTTTGCTTGAAAATAAATTGGCCTGGTGTGGTGGCTCATGACTGTAATCCTAACACTTTGGGAGGCTGAGGTGGGGGGATTGCTTGAGCCTAGCAGTTCAAGATGGGCAACATGGTGAAACTCTGTCTCTACAAAAAATTAGCCAGGCCTGGTGGTGCATGCCTGTAGTTCCACCTACTTGGGAGGCTGATGTGGGAGGATCACTTGAGCCCAGGAGGTCAAGGCTGCAGCGAGCTGTGATTGCACCACTGCACTCCAGCCTGGGTGACAAAGAAAGACTGTGTCTCAAATAAATAATCATAATCATGATTTATGATCATAATTTAAAGCAGCTTTCTTAGTAATAATAATTTTTACATGGTACTGTATTTTGCAAAGTACTTTCATATTTAGGCTTCATAAAATTCTATAAAATGTAGGTAGGATTGGCCAGGCACAGTGAGTGGCACATGCCTGTAATCTCAGCACTTTGGGAGGCCGAGGTGGGCAGATTACATGAGACCAGAAGTTCGAGACCTGCCTGGTCAACATGACGAAACCCTGCCTCCACCAAAAAAATACAAAAATGGCCGGGCACGGTGGCTCACGCCTATAATCCCAGCACTTTGGAAGGCCAAGGGTGATATAGCAAGACTCTGCCTTGACAAATAAATAAATAAATTGGGACTTTTTGTTTAATATATACAACTAACTCCTTTTTGTTTTTTTAGAATTTACAGACAAGGTCTCACTATATCTCCCAGGCTGGTCTCAAACTCCTGGGTTCATGTGATCCCCTTGTCTCAGCCTCCTAAAATGCTGGGATTATAAGCGTGAGCCACCGTGCTCGGCCTACAACTGTCTTTTTTTTTTTAATTTATTTTTTATTTCAATAGGTTTTTGGGGAACAGAAAGTGTTTGATTATACTAATTAGTTCTTTAGTGGTGATTTCTGAGATTTTGGCGCACCCATCACCCAGGCAGTGTACACTGTTCCCAATGTATAGTCTTTAATCCCTCACCCCACCCCACCCTTTCCCCCAAGTCCCCAAAGTCCACTGTATCATTCTTATGCCTTTGCATCCTCATAGCTTAGCTCCCGGACTTATTTTTTTTATTTAAATATTTCTTTGGGAAGTAGGAAGTCCACAACTATAATACAGTGGTTTCACAATATAATCACTGTTCTTCCATCCTTAATGTGTGGTTTTTATCCTCTTAATACAAAATGGCTACATTTCCTGAAGCCTCATGTCCACATTCTAGGTAAGAGAAGGAGACAGGCAAATGTTAGGTAAGCTATGCCTCATTTCTTCAAAGATGCCCTATCCAGGAACTTCTGATTGCATCAGGGAAACTGGGAAAAGTGGTTTTTGGAATCTGAATGCAGTGTTGCCCTGCAAAAATTCTGGGTTCTGTTGAGAAAGGAGGAGAGTTGTATTTATCACAGGAATATAACTGATAGTATATTTGGGACTTTTTTTTTTTTTATATAGCTGGCTCACCCTAGAAGCCCAACTCCAACTCTGCCACTTTCTACAAGCAGCTTTGATGAACAAAACTGATGCCAACTCTGCCTGACTCCATGTGATGATCCATAAAAAATGCAGATAAAAACACCCAGCCAGGCACAGTGGCTCACAACTGTAATCCCAGCACTTTGGGAGGCTGAGGTGGGTGGATCAACTGAGGTTAGGGTTCGAGACCAGCCTGGCCAACATGGTGGAATCCCATCTCTCCTAAAAATACAAAAATTAGCTGGGCATGGTGGTGGGTGCATATAATCCCAGCTATCCGGGAGGCTGAGGCAGGAGAATCGCTTGAACCCAGGAGGCAGAGGTTGCAGTGAGCCAAGATAGCGTCACTGCATCCCAACCTGGGCAACAAGAGCGAAACTCCATCAAGGAAAAAAAAAAAACCCAAATCCTTTTTTTTAATGTAGTAGGGTATATATATAGATATACTAATATAATTCCATTTGGAGAATTAGAGTATGTATGGAGCGCACATATACTGTGATATAAAGTGGATACAGATATTTGGATATTTTCTAGTTTGCATGATCATCAAGAGAACCGGATGGGAAAATACAGTCTCCAAAGTGATGTTTATCCTGGAATTACCCAATTTAGGTTGGAGAGGTTGTTCAAATTTAACTAGATAACTCAGTATATACTGTATAGGTGCAGTTATGACAGTAATAAAATAGCCTCTTGGCTCATACCTGTAATCCCAGCACTTTGGGAGGCTAAGGTGGGAGGATTGCTTGAGCCCAGGAATTCAAGACTAGCCTGGGCAATATAGGGAGACCCCATCCCTATTAAAAATACAAAATCAGCCAGCTATGGTGACACCTGCCTATAGTCCCAGCTACTTAGGAGGCTGAGATGGGAGGATCACTTGAAGCTGTAGTGCACTATAATTATGCCTGTGAATAGCCACTCTACTCCAGCCTGGACCACATAGCAAGACTCCATCTCTAAAAATTTAAAAAAAATTAAATTAGAATATCATTTCTCGCATCTTAGGTAGGTACTTATATCTGGCTCACAGAAGTCTGAGGTATTCCTTATTTTTATATCTGTTTTCCACATTTATACAGCTACATAAAAATTTTATGACAACTTCAACATGAACCTTATAGTTTTTGACAATGCCTTACCAAGGATTCTCAAGTCCATAGCAGGTCACTGTGAGACCTAGTTCCCTGTTGTCACTGACCTATATATTCAAAGACAGTAATACAGCCTGGGAAACATAGAGAGACCCCATCTGTATCAAAAATTTAAAATTAGCCAGGCATGGTGACGCATACCTGTAGTCTAAGTGTCCTAGTTACTTGGGAAGCTGAGGTGGGAGGATCACTTGAGCCCAAGAGTTCGAAGCTATGGTGAGCTATGATTGTTCCACTATACTCCAGAATGGGCAACAGAGCAAGAACCCATCTCTAAAACTAAAAGGCAACTCCCCAGAAAGACTGGATTTCTATAGATAAATATTGCATTAAGATGCCAAATAGAGTGTTGTAAAGTCACCAGACTAGAAAGCAAACCTGGGGGCAATGTTTACCACCTAAGAGGCAGTCCTGTTTTTGAGACCCACATCTTTATAGATATATATGTTTTGTTTGTTTGTTTTGTTTTGTTTTGAGATGGAGTCTCACTCTGTCACCCAGGCTGGAGTGCAGTGGCGCACTCTTGGCTCACTGCAACCTCCACCTCCTGGGTTCAAGCAATTCTTCTGCTTCAGCCTCCCGAGTAGCTGGGATTACAGGTGCACACTGCCATGCCTGACTAATTTTTGTATTTCTAGTAGAGACGGGGTTTCATTATGTTGACCAGGCTGGTCTCGAACTCCTCACCTCAGGTGATCCACCCACCTCAGCCTCCCAAAGTGCTGAGATTACAGGCATGAGCCACCACACCTGGCCAGAGATCCACATCTATATTTATAACACATTTATGGATGAAAATTAAACAGGTAGCCGGGAACAGTGGCTCATGCCCGTAATCCCAGCACTTTGGGAGGCCGAGGCAAGTGGGGAGGTCAGGACTTCAAAACCAGTCTGGGTAACATGGTGAAACCCCATCTCTACTAAAAATACAAAATTAGCCAGGTGTGATGTCATGCGCCTGTAGTCCCAGTTACTTGGGAGGCTGAGGCCGGAGAATCGCTTGAACCTGGGAGGCAGAGGTTGCAGTGAGCCAAGATCACACCACCGCCACTCCAGCGTGGGTGACAGCAAGAGACTCTGTCTTGAAAAAAAAAAAAATTAAATAGGTAGTGAAGAGATATATCAGCTTCTAGTAAAAGTTAAAAAAACAAAAACAAAAAAAACCTGCTAGCTACATTTACATTATGTAAAATTAAAGGGAATAATCACTGAGAATAAAGCAGTTGAGTATTTATAACAATAATATTTTAGGGGGCACTTACAATGTTTATAATATTGTAAACCACTGTGTACTCTATTCATTTAATGCTAAATGACTTGACCATTCTTTTTTTTTTTTTTTTTTTTTGAGACGGAGTCTCGCTCTGCCGCCCAGGCTGGAGTGCAGTGGCCGGATCTCAGCTCACTGCAAGCTCCACCTCCCGGGTTCACGCCATTCTCCTGCCTCAGCCTCCCGAGTAGTTGGGACTACAGGCGCCCGCCACCGCGCCCGGCTAGTTTTTTGTATTTTTTAGTAGAGACGGGGTTTCACCGTGTTAGCTAGGATGGTCTCGATCTCCTGACCTCGTGATCCGCCTGTCTCGGCCTCCCAAAGTGCTGGGATTACAGGCTTGAGCCACCGCGCCCGGCCGACTTGACCATTCTTGTGGGATAAGAGATCATAAGAAAAATGCTAGGGCCGGGCATCATGGTTCATGCCTGTAATCCCAGGGCTTTAGGAGGCCAAGGCAGGTGGATGCCTTGAGCTCAGGAGTTTGAGACCAGCCTGGGCAACGTAATGAAAACTCCGTCTCTTCCAAAAATCAAAAAATTAGCCAGGTGTGATGTTGCACGCCTGTAGTCCCAGCTACTTGTGAGGCTGAGGTGGGAGGATGGTTTAGACCCGGGAGGTAGAGGTTATAGTGAGCTGAGATCATGCCACTGTATTCCAGCCTGGGCAACAGAGCCAGACGGTCTCAAAAAAAAAGGCCAGTTACAGTGGCTCATGTCTGTAATCCCAGCACTTTAGGAGGCTGAGGTGGGCAAATCACTTGAGGTCAGGCATTTGAGACCAGCCTGGCCAACATGGTGAAACCCCATCTCTACCAAAAATAAAAATAAATATTATCCAGGCATGGTGGCATGTGCCTATAGTCCCAGCTACTCAGGAAGCTAAAGCACGAGAATTACATGAACCCTGGAGGTAAAGGTTGCAGTAAGCCAAGATCACATCACTGCATTCCAGTCTGGACAACAAGAGTGAGACCCTGTGTCAAAAAAAAAAAAAAGAAGAAGAAAAGAAAGAAAAAAAATGCTTTATGGCCCAGTGCAGTGGCTCACACCTATAATCCTAGCACTTCGGGAGGCTGAGGTGGGAGGATCACTTGAGGCCAAGAGTTCAAAACAAGCCTGGGCAACATTGCAAGACTCCATCTCTACAAAAAAACCAAAAAATTAGCCGGGCGCGGTGACATGTGCCTGTAGTCCCAGCTACTCAGGAGACTGAGGTGGGAGAATCACTTGAGCCCGGGAGGTTGAGGCTGCAGTGAGCCGTGTTTATACCACTACACTCCAGCCTGCTGGATAACAGAGCAAGACTCCATCTCAAAAAGAAAAGAAAAAATGCTTTGCTACTTAATGAGACCAGGCAAAAAAAAAAAAAAAAAAAAAAAAAAAGTCCTATGGAAATCATATAGATAAACATTTGCAAAGCTGCCACTGCCATTGTACAGTGTTAAAATGTGTTCCACCTTATATCTTTTACTGATTTTTATGACAGATTTTATATTGTAACCATTTGAGAATTCTGTAAGTGCTATGGCTTCCTTAAACTACTATTTATCATATGCTCCCAGTGCTTACTTTGAGACTGAATGGCAACCAGAGAATGTAAACAACCAAGGTGCATCTGGTAAAATGTTTTTAAATAAAGATTAATAAAAGTTTTGGTTTTTCTCTTTCTAACCTTTTTTTTTTTTAATTAGAAATATAATACCTATAGAAAAGTGTATGTTGGCCGGGTGCAGTGGCTCACGCCTATAATCCCAGCACTTGGAGAGGCGGAGGCAGGTGGATCACCTGAGGTCAGGAGTTCAAGACCAGTCTGGCCAACATAGTGAAACCCTGTCTCTACTAAAAATACATAAATTAGCCGGGCGTAGTGTCAGGCGCCTGTAATCCCAGCTACTGGGAAGGCTGAGCCAGGAGAATTTCTTGAACCTGGGAGACAGAGGTTGCAGTGAGCTGAGATCACCCCATTGCACTCCAGCTTGGGCAACAAGAGCGAAACTGTCTCAAAAAGTATATGTTAAGTATAGAAAAAATATATCAAATTTAAAAATCATAGGCTGGGGATCAGGCACAGTTGCTCACACCTGTAATCCCAGCACTTTGGGAGGCCAAGGTGGGTGGATCACTTGAGGTCACAAGTTCGAGACCAGCCTGGCCAACATGGTGAAACCCCCCTCTCCACCAAAAAAATATATGAAAATTATCTGGGCATGGTTGCATGTGCCTATAGTTCCAGCTTCTCAGGAGGCTGAGGCACGACAATCACTTGAACCATGGAGGTGGGAGTTGCAGTGAGCCAAGATCACACCACTGCACTACAGTCTGGGCAACAGAGTGAGACTTTGTCTCAAAAAAAAGAAAGAAAAGAAAGAAAAATGCTTTATGGCCCAGTGCAGTGGCTCACACCTATAATCCTAGCACTTTGGGAGGCTGAGGCAGGAGGACCACTTGAGGTCAAGAGTTCAAAACAAGCCTGGGCAACGTTGCAAGACCCTGTCTCAACAAAAAACAAAAAATTAGCCAGGCATGGTGGCGTGTGCCTGTAGTCCCAGCTACTTGGGAGACTGAGGTGGGGAATCACTTAAGTCCAGGAGGTTGAGGCTGCAGTAAGCCGTGTTCATACCACCTGTACTCCAGCCTGCTGGGTGACAGAGCAAGACTCTGTCTTTAAAAAAAAAAAAAAAAGAAAAGAAAAGAAAGAAAAATGCTTTACTATATAATGAAGCCAGGCAGGGAAAAAAAAAGTCCATATAGATAAACATTTGCAAAGCTGCTACTGCCATTGTACCAGTGTTAAAATATGTTCTACCTTGCATCTTTAAATAAAGATTAATAAAAGTTTTAGTTTTTCTCTTTTTAACCTTTTTTAACTAGAAATAATACCTATAAAAAAGCATATATTAAGTATAGAAAATATATGTGAATTTAAAGATCAAGACCGAGTGTGGTGGCTCACACCTATAATCCCAGCACTTTGGGAGGCCGAGGTGGGCAGATCACCTGGGGTTGGAAGTTCGAGACCAGTCTGGCTAACATGGTGAAACCCCATCTCTGCTAAAAATACAAATTTAGCTGGGCATGGTGGTGCGCGCTTGTAATCCCAGCTATTTGGGAGGCTGAGGCAGAATTGCTTGAACCCAAGAGACAGAGGTTGCAGTGAGCCCAGATAGCACCACTGCACTCCAGCCTGGATGACACAGTGAGACTCTGTCTCAAAAAAAGAAAAAAAAAAAAAATATATATATATATATATATATATATATATACAGGCCGGGGGCCAGGTGCGGTGGCTGACACCTGTGATCCCAGCACTTTGGGAGGCCGAGGTGGGTGGATGACATGAGGTCAGGCATTCGAGACCAGCCTGGCCAACATGGTGAAACACCATCTCTACCAAAAGTACAAAAGAAAATTAGCCAGGCATGGTGGCACATGCCTGTAATCCCAGCTACTCAGGAGGCTGAGGCATGAGAATCACTTGAGCCTGGGAGGCAGAGGTTATAGTGAGCCAAGATCGCGCCACTACACTCCATCCTGGGTGACAGAGCAAGACTCTTTCTGAAGAATAAAAAAAGGCCTGGGGCGGGAGGCAGTGGCTCACTCCTGTAATCCCAGCACTTTGAGAGGCTGAGGCTGGCAGATCACTTGAGGTCAGGAGTTCGAGACCAGCCTGGCCAACAAGGCAAAACCCTATCTCTACTAAAAATACAAAAATTAGCCGAGCCTGGCGGTGTGCCTGTAATCCCAGCTCCTTGGGAGGCTGAGGCGGTAGAATCGCTTGAACCTGGGAGGTGGAGTTTGCAGTGAGCCTAGATTGCGCCACTGCACTCCACTCTGGGCAACAGAGCAAGACTCTGTCTCTCTCTATATATATATGCATTTTTTTCAATATATATGTTTTACATATATATAACAAAAACACACATAACCACCAAAAAATACGTATGATTAGTATCCTCAGAAGCCCTACATGTCTCCTTCTTCTATCATATCATAATCCCTTCCCTCACTAAGTAATCACTGACCTGCTTGGTACAATAAATATTTCCTTGCTTTTAGTAAGAACCCACCCCTAAATGCTATGGTTTATTTTGCTTGCTTTTGAACCCTATAGAAATAGAATCAGGTCTGGCGCAGCGGCTCTCACCTGTAATCCTACCACTTTGGGAAGCTGAGGCGGGCAGATCACCAGATCCTGGCCAACATGGTGAAATCCTGTCTCTAAATACAAAAATTAGCTGGGTGTGGTCTCACGCACCTGTAATCCCAGCTACTCGGGAGACTGAGGCAAGATAATCACTTGAACCCGGGACCCGGAGGTTGCAGTGAGTCAAGATCGTGCCACTGAACTCTAGCCTGGCCACAGAGTGAGACTCCATCTCAAAAAAAAAAAAAAAAAGAAAGAAATAGAATTATAGGGTATATATGTTTCTGATTTCTTTCAGTCAACATTTATTTTAAAGATTCAGTCATGTTATTGTATAGTGCTATAATTTTTTTAGATTCAAAGATTTTTTTTTACGAAACCCCAGAATAATAAACATGTTATAATTATACATTTAAATCTGGTTGTAAGTTTTATCCTGGCAGCTATTTGTCAATATGCCTGCTAGTTAAAGAGGTTCTGCAAGTTATAATTTACACACAAAGATATTTCACAATTTTTTTTTTTTTTTTTTTGAGACAAGGTGTCTCACTCTGTCGCCCAGGCTGGAGTGCAGTGGCGCGATCTCGGTTCACGGCAACCTCCACCTCCCGGTTCGAGCAATTCTCCTGCGTCAGTCTCCTGAGCAACTGGAACTACAGGCGCCCGCCACCACCCCTAATTTTTACTTTTTTTTTTTTTTTGAGACGGATTTTCGCTCTTGTTGCCCAGGCTGGAGTGCAATGGTGTGATCGCGTTTCACTGCAACTTCCGCCTCCCGGGTTCAATCGATTCTCCTGCCTCAGCCTCCCGAGTAGATGGGATTACAGGCGCCCGCCACCACGCCCGGCTAATTTTTGTATTTTTAGTAGAGATGGGGTTTCACCATGTTGGCCAGGCTGGTCTCAAACTCCTGACTTTAGTTATCTGCCCGCCTCGGCCTCCCAAAGTGCTAGGATTACAGGCGTGAGCCACCGCCCTCGTCCCCAGGGTGTGTGTGTGTGTGTGTTGTGTTGTTTTGTTTTTGTTTGTTTTGATATCTCAGTTCCTACAGCTGAGGAAACTCTTAAACTAGGAGAGAAGAGGAGGCGGAACCCAAAGTGCTGGGATTACAGGCGTGAGCCACCGCCCCTCGTCCTAGCGCGCCACCGCCCTCGTCCCCGGGGGTGTGTGTGTGTGTGTGTGTGTGGGGGTGTGTGTGTGTGTGTGTGTGTGTGTGTGTGTGTGTGTGTGTGTGTGTGTGTGTGTGTGTGTGTGTGTGTGTGTGTGTGTGTTGTGTTGTTTTTGTTTGTTTGTTTTGATATCTCAGTTCCTACAGCTGAGGAAACTCTTAAACTAGGAGAGAAGAGGAGGCGGAACCCAAGTGACGGGAAAGCAGGAACTGAAGAAGCGGAGGAAGGATTTCAAAATTGGAGGAAACTCTTAAACTAGGAGAGAAGAGGAGGCGGAACCCAAGTGACGGGAAAGCAGGAACTGAAGAAGCGGAGGAAGGATTTCAAAATTGGAGGAAAGCCGGTAGGTTTTACTAACGGACCGGAAGGACTCTAGAGAAGGCTTTGCACTATGGCGGGTCCCGTGAGCTTGCGAGAGCTTCTAATGGGAGCGTCAGCCTGGATGGGCTCTGAAAGTCTCGGAGGGTCCCCTACCGAGGGCGGAGGGAGCGCGGCTGGCGGACCGGAGCCTCCATGGCGGGAGGATGAGATCTGTGTTGTGGGAATCTTCGGCAAGACGGCTCTACGCCTGAATTCCGAGAAGTTCTCTCTTGTGAATACGGTGTGCGACCGACAGGTCTTTCCAGTCTTTCGCCACCAAGATCCTGGGGATCCAGGGCCTGTAATCAGGACTGAGGCTGGCGCCATGGGTGAGGCCGGTGGAGCCGAAGACCCTGGGGCTGCAGCCGGGGATTCAGTTCGGGGAAGTGGAACTGCCGCGGAAGGTAACCGAACGGAGGCAGGCTCCCAGGACTACAGCCTTCTGCAGGCCTACTACAATCAGGAAAGCAAAGTTCTCTATCTTCTCCTCACCTCCATCTGTGACAATTCACAGCTTCTACGGGCTTGTCGGGCTCTTCAGAGCGGGGAAGCTGGAGGTGGACTCTCTTTACCTCATGCAGAAGCACACGAGTTCTGGAAGCATCAAGAGAAGCTGCAGTGCCTCAGTCTCCTTTACCTATTCTCTGTCTGTCATATCTTGCTTCTGGTCCATCCCACTTGTTCCTTTGATATCACTTATGATCGAGTATTCAGAGCCCTAGATGGGCTGAGACAGAAGGTCCTGCCACTCCTTAAAACAGCCATTAAGGATTGTCCAGTTGGCAAAGACTGGAAGCTAAACTGCCGACCTTGCCCACCTAGACTCCTTTTCCTCTTTCAACTCAATGGAGCGCTCAAGGTAGAACCTCCTCGGAACCAAGACCCAGCTCATCCAGACAAGCCCAAGAAACATTCTCCCAAAAGGAGGCTGCAGCATGCCCTGGAGGACCAGATCTATAGAATCTTCCGGAAGAGTCGTGTCTTGACTAATCAGAGCATCAACTGCCTCTTTACTGTGCCTGCCAACCAAGCTTTCGTGTACATAGTACCCGGAAGCCAGGAGGAGGACCCAGTAGGTATGTTGCTGGACCAACTTAGGAGTCATTGTACTGTGAAGGACCCGGAATCTTTACTGGTGCCTGCACCCCTTTCTGGGCCTAGGCGATACCAGGTAATGAGGCAGCACAGCCGACAACAACTTTCCTTTCACATTGACAGCAGCAGTTCCAGTTCTTCAGGCCAGCTAGTGGATTTCACTCTTCGGGAATTCCTATGGCAGCATGTGGAGCTAGTCCTAAGCAAGAAAGGTTTCGATGACAGTGTGGGCAGGAACCCACAGCCTTCCCATTTTGAACTTCCTACTTATCAGAAGTGGATCTCAGCAGCTTCAAAACTGTATGAAGTGGCTATTGATGGGAAAGAGGAGGACTTGGGGTCGCCCACTGGAGAGCTAACATCTAAGATTTTAAGCAGTATTAAAGTCTTGGAAGGGTTTTTGGATATTGACACAAAATTCTCAGAAAATCGATGCCAAAAAGCTTTACCCATGGCCCACAGTGCCTACCAGTCAAATTTGCCTCATAATTACACAATGACTGTCCATAAGAATCAGCTTGCCCAGGCTCTTCGAGTGTACAGTCAACATGCTAGAGGTCCAGCATTTCATAAATATGCCATGCAGTTGCATGAGGACTGCTACAAATTTTGGAGCAATGGCCATCAGCTCTGTGAGGAGAGGAGTTTAACTGATCAACACTGTGTACACAAATTTCACTCATTACCTAAATCAGGTAGCTAAAATTTTTTCAGCATTTTGAAATAAAAACTTTTGAGCTGTGTTCTCATTCTTGTTTTAAGATAGTCTGTTCACTACGTATTGATATTTTAGAAAGAGCCCTACAGAAATTTAGGTGCATCAGCTATACGTTTTCTCTCCTGCTGCAAAAGAAAAATACCAGCTATGACTACTTTCTTATTTTTTTTCATTTAAAGAATAAGTCCCAGTGAATTGGTAAAAGAATTATTAAGTAGTATAAAATTTCAGACATTTCATATTAACATTTCTGCCTTGGAGGATTTGTTGAACTAAAATGAATGTTATGTTAGATGATGGTACGTGATGATGATAGCAGGAGGAAAAATTCACTTAAAAACTCTAAACTTTAGATTTATAATATAAATTATTTTATATATTTTCACTTGCTTCTTCTGTTATGTGTATTTAGGTAAGGTTTTTGTTTGTTTTTCTTTCCAAAGGATTTTTGGGAGTATTTGTGGGGTTAGATGTAGAATGCAAAGTAAATTTGACTGCACATTGTGTTTGTGAAATTAATAGTGGCTGTTATATTTTCCAGGAGAAAAACCAGAGGCCGATAGAAATCCCCCTGTGCTATATCACAATAGCCGAGCTCGATCTACTGGTGCTTGCAACTGTGGAAGGAAACAAGCACCTCGAGATGATCCCTTTGATATCAAAGCAGCCAATTATGACTTTTATCAGGTAGACTCTGAATTTTTTCTTCTTCCTTCTTTTTTTGTTAAATATCATCTGAGTAAAAACATATTTTCAATAGCAGAATAAGTAGAAAACAAATGCAACTGCAGTATAATATATAAACAAGAGCAAGTTCTTTATGTGTACATACTTACTTACACATCAATTATTGATCTTGTTAGAGTGAAGAATATATTATTTAAAATGAAAAACTTACTGAATTTTTTTCTTCCCCTCTATAGCTTCTGGAAGAAAAGTGTTGTGGAAAATTGGATCATATCAATTTCCCAGTATTTGAACCAAGTACTCCAGATCCTGCTCCTGCTAAGAATGAATCCTCTCCTGCTCCTCCAGATTCAGATGCTGATAAACTTAAAGAAAAAGAACCCCAAACCCAAGGAGAGAGCACAAGCCTGAGTTTAGCTTTGAGTTTGGGCCAATCCACAGATAGCTTAGGTACCTATCCAGCTGATCCACAAGCAGGAGGAGATAATCCAGAAGTTCATGGTCAAGTAGAAGTGAAAACTGAGAAGAGACCAAACTTGGTTGATCGACAGGCATCCACAGTTGAGTATCTCCCAGGCATGCTACATTCAAATTGCCCTAAAGGTCTCCTACCCAAATTCTCCAGCTGGTCTTTGGTTAAACTAGGCCCTGCTAAGTCTTATAACTTTCATACAGGTTTGGACCAACAGGGCTTCATTCCAGGAACAAATTATCTTATGCCTTGGGACATTGTCATCAGGACTAGAGCTGAAGACGAAGGAGACTTAGACACAAACTCTTGGCCTGCTCCAAATAAAGCTATTCCTGGAAAGAGAAGTGCAGTTGTAATGGGAAGAGGAAGACGGCGAGATGACATAGCTCGAGCTTTTGTGGGCTTTGAATACGAAGACTCTCGAGGTCGGAGATTCATGTGCTCTGGGCCTGACAAAGTAATGAAAGTAATGGGAAGTGGGCCAAAAGAATCAGCTTTAAAAGCCCTAAATAGTGACATGCCTTTATATATTCTGTCATCCTCTCAAGGTAGAGGGCTGAAACCTCATTATGCTCAACTTATGAGGCTTTTTGTTGTGGTTCCTGATGCTCCTTTGCAGATAATACTAATGCCTCAGGTAAGAAATATAACCCTCTGCCGCCCCAAACAAGTAAAAAATGCTGATGTTTGTTTTGATTGATTTTAAAAAGTACAAGTTAGCATCAAAACTAATTATTTCAGGCTGAGGGCAGTGGCTCATGCTTGTAATCCCAGAACTTTGGGAGGCCAAGATGGGAGGATTGCTTGAGCCCAGGAGTTTAAGACCAGCCTGAGCAACATAGTGAGACTTGTATCTCTACAAAAAATTAAATTAAAAAATGAACTATTTAATTAAACAGGTCTTAAATTTAAATACCTTCTATACCTAATATTCTATTTTTTAAAAAAATACATTGTGGGTATTTTAATCCATTCACACCATCAATTCACATCATTTCATTCAAAGGCAGAGCTTGAAGTTAAAATTCTGGAGAAAAGGCTGGGCGCGGTGAGTCACTCCTGTAATTCCTGCACTTTGGGAGGCCGAGGCAGGCAGATCACCTGAAGTCAGGAGTTTGAGACCAGCCTGGGCAACATGGTGAAACCCCGTCTCTACTAAAAATACAAAAAATTTGCCAGGCATGGTGGAAGGTGCCTGTAATCCCAGTTACTTGGGAGGCTGAGGCAGGAGAATCACTTGAACCTGGTAGGCGGAGGTTGCAGTGAGCTGAAATTGCACCATTGCACTCCAGCCTGGGTGACAGACTGAGACTCCATTCCCCCACCAAAAAAAAAATTCTGGAGGAAAGCAGAATAATATTTGAGACTAAATAATATATTGGATACAATTAGAGTTAGGAGTATACCCATATCTGCTTAATCTTATATGCTCTTTTATTTATTTTTTTTGTTTGTTTTTTTGAGACAGAGTCTCGCTCTGTCGCACAGGCTGGAGGGCAATGGCACTATCTCAGCAAACTGCACCTCCGCCTCCTGGGTTCAAGCTGTTCTCTTGCCCCAGCCTCCTTAGTAACGGATTACAGGCACATGCCACCACACCCGACTAATTTTTTCTATTTTTAGTAGAGATGGGGTTTCACCATGTTAACCAGGCTGGTCTCTAACTCCTGACCTCGTGATTCACCGGCCTCAGCCTCCGAAAGTGCTTGGATTACTGGCATGAGCCACCACGTCTGGCCTTACATGTTCTTTGAATCTATCGTTTGTTTAGGCATTTATCTTTCAGTTGTTTCATATTGAGAAATATGAAAATAATTATACTACCTGTGTTTTTCAGGTTCAACCAGGCCCACCACCATGTCCGGTATTCTACCCAGAAAAACAAGAAATCACGCTTCCACCTGATGGCCTTTGGGTTTTGAGATTTCCTTATGCATATGTGACTGAGAGAGGACCTTGTTTCCCCCCAAAGGAAAATGTGCAGTTAATGAGCTACAAGGTGCTCCGAGGAGTTCTTAAGGCAGTAACACAATAAGTGTTTTCCAGCCAGTTCAATCCTATGCTTGAGCTGGTTTTTGTTTTTGGTATGTGTGGCTGTGTTTTTGGTATGTGTTTACTGTGTTTTCCCAAATCCAAAATGTGTTTTGGTTACAGGAGTTGAGTATTTGGAAACTAATTTGTTCCACTATTTTATTGTTGATATTTATTGTAAACGTGGCTACAACTTTCTAATACAGATTGATTGTTCTAGAAAAGAATATAAAATACATGGATGATACCTGTTGTTTCTCGTTTCTGTTTTACTCTCCATAATTAAACATGTTTCTATTATAACTGAATATTGCATAACCATGTTGAGCCAAAGTCTTGTTTTTGTTAAAATAATGTTTTAGCTGGTTTTTTTTTTTTTGGTTGGTGGTGGAGGTTTTTTTGTTTTGTTTTTCATTTTTTGTTTTTTTTTTGAGACAGAGTTACACTCTTGTTTCCCAGGTTGCAGTGCAATGGTGCAATCATGGCTCACCGCAGCCTCCACCTCCCAGGTTCAAGCCATTCTCCTGCCTCAGCCTCCTGAGTAGCTGGGATTATAGGCATGTGCCTCCACACCCGGTTAATTTTGTACTTTTAGTAGAGACAGGGTTTCTCCATGTTGGTCAGGCTGATCTCGAACTCCTGACCTCAGGTGATCAGCTCACTTCGTCCTCTCAAAGTGCTGGGATTACAGGTGTGAACTACCACACCCAGCCTAGCTGGGATTTTTATTAAGATGCTAGTCTTGGCCGGGCGCGGTGGCTCAAGCCTGTAATCCCAGCACTTTGGGAGGCCGAGACGGGCGGATCACGAGGTCAGGAGATCGAGACCATCCTGGCTAACACGGTGAAACCCCGTCTCTACTAAAAAATACAAAAAACTAGCTGGGCGAAGTGGCGGGCGCCTGTAGTCCCAGCTACTTGGGAGGCTGAGGAAGGAGAATGGCGTGAACCCGGGAGGCGGAGCTTGCAGTGAGCTGAGATCCAGCCACTGCACTCCAGCCTGGGCGACAGAGCATGACTCCGTCTCAAAAAAAAAAAAAAAAAAAAAAAAAGATGCTAGTCTTGAAATTATCTTCGAAACAAGTTGGGAGATTAGGTTATCTGGTAATAATATGAAGATATTTGACTTAATTCCAAAAAAAGCACAATTGGTTGACTCACAATTCTGGTACTTTAAACTGTTTTGTTCTTATCTTGGCCTGATGAGATATCATATTTTAAATGAATATTATCTGAACTAAACTTTTTAATCCAGTATATTAATGTGGATTATTCTTTTTTTCTTTTTTCTTTTTCTTTTTTTTTTTTTTTGAGACGGAGCGTCACTCTGTCACCCAGGCTGGAGTGCAATAGCGTGATCTTGGCTCACTGCAACCTCCGCCTCCTGGGTTCAAGTGATTCTCCTGCCTCAGCCTCCTGAGTAGCTGGGATTACAGGCGCATGCCACGACGCCTAGCTAATTTTTGCATTTTTAATAGAGACAGGATTTCGCCATGTTGCCCAGGCTGTTTTTGAACTCCTGACCTCAGGTGATCCACCTGCCTTGGCCTCCCAAAGTGTTGGGATTACAGGTGTAAGCCACCTTGCCCGGTCAATGCAGACTATTCTTTTAAAATTCCTGTACTGTGAAACAATTTGCTAAGTGATCCAAATCTTATCAGTCTGGGCACAATGGCTCGTGCCTTTAATTGCAGCACTTTGGGAGGCTTAGGCGGCAGGAGGATCCCTTAAGACCAGCCTGGAAGACATAGTGAGACCTTGTTTCTACAAAAAAAAAAAAGAAAATATAGATGTGGTGGTGCATGCCTGTAGTCCCAGCTACTCAGGAGGCTGAAGTGGGAGGATGGCTTGACACCAGTGGGTCTAGGCTGCAGTGAGCTGTGATCATACCACCCCAACAGAGCAAAACCCTGTCTCAAAAAAAAAAATCTTGTGCCAGGCACGGTGGCTCATACCTGTAATCCCAGCACTATGGGAGGCCAAGGCGAGCAGATCACGAGGTCAAGAGATCGAGACCATCCTGGCCAACATGGTGAAACCGCATCTCTACTAAAAATACAAAACCTAGCCGGGTGTAGTGGCACACCCCTGTAGTCCCAGCTACTTGGGAGGCTGAGGCAGGAGAATCGCTTGAATCTGGGAGGCAGAGGTTGCAGTGAGCTGAGATGGCACCACTGCAGTCCAGCCTGGTGACAGAGTGAGGCTTCTTCTCAAAAAAAAAAAAATGTAAAAATATTTTACCAATCTATGGTAATTCACCAGCATCAACATGACAATATGCCACTATATCACCATCTAATTTTAATCACCACCTAGTTATCACCAATCAGATGGAGATATAGTGGTATATTGTGCTTTATCACCAATTAGATATATATCACCAATTAGGTAAGTACAAAGTAAGTTAACATACCTAAACTCTTGTGTAATTGATTATGTTTCCATAGACACACTAATTTTGAAATGTTGGACAAATAGAATTGTAGATTTTAGTCTCAATATATAGGAAATATGTATTTAACACATCTTGCTACATTTATTTTTTTTTTTTTTTTTTTTTTTTTTTTTTTTTTTTTGAGACGGAGTCTCACGCTGTTGCCCAGGCTGGAGTGCAGTGGCGCGATCTCGGCTCACTGCAAGCTCCGCCTCCCGGGTTCCCGCCATTCTCCTGCCTCAGCCTCCTTAGTAGCTGGGACTACAGGCGCCCGCCACAGCGCCCGGCTAATTTTTTGTATTTTTAGTAGAGACGGGGTTTCACTGTGGTCTCGATCTCCTGACCTTGTGATCCGCCCGCCTCGGCCTCCCAAAGTGCTGGGATTACAGGCTTGAGCCACCGCGCCCGGCCCATCTTGCTACATTTAAAGCCAGTGTTTTTTTACTTAAAAATATACAGAGGCTGGGTGCGGTGGCTCATGCCTGTAATCCTAGCACTTTGGGAGGCCAAGGCAGGAGATTGAGACCAGCCTGACCAACATGGTAAAACCCCATCTCTACTAAAAATACAAAAATTAGCCAGGCCTGGTGGCATGTGCCTGTGATCCCAGCTACTCGGGAGGCTGAGGCAGGAGAATCACTTGAACCTGGGAGGCGGAGGTTGCAGTGAGCTGAGATCTTGCCACTGCACTCCAGCCTGGGTGACAGAGTGAGATTCCATCTCAGGAAAAAAAAAAAAAAAAAAAAAAAAGGATAAATGCTCCTCTTTCTTCTCTTACCTTCATTAGAATAATATTATATAAAATAATAAAAAAAATTCAGAACTCTGATTTTGAATTCATACTTTTCCTGTTGTTCTGTCTTCTTAGAAAATGTGAGAATGAGCCTGTAATCCCAGGACTTTGGGAGGCCTAGGTGGGCAGATCACTTGAGGTCAGGAGTTCGAGACCAGCCCAGACAACATGGTGAAACCCCATCTCTACTAAAAATACAAAATTATTGGGGCACAGTGGCTCACGCCTGTAATCCCAGCACTTTGAGTCTGAGGCAGGTGGATCACCTGAGGTCAGGAGTTCAAGACCAGCTTGACCAACATGGCTAAACCCCGTCTCTACTAAAAATACAAAATTAGCCAGGCCAGGTGGTGTATGCCTGTAATCCCAGCTATTCGGGAGGCTGAGGCAGAGGAATCGCTGGAACCTGGGAGGCAGAGGTTGCAGTGAGCTGAGATCATGCCATTGCACTCCAGCCTAGACAACAAGAGCGAAACTCCTTTTCAAAAAAAAAAATATATATATATATATTTAAATATATATATTATATATATATAAAGCAGGAGAATCACTTGAACCCTGCGGAGGCAGAGGTTGCAGTGAGCCAAGATGTCGCCGCTGAACTCCAGCCTGGGCCACAGAGTGAGACTCTGTGGTCTCACAGAGACCAAAAAAAAAAAAAAAAAAAAAAAAAAGCAGTTAGAATGTGAGGTTTATATATCATCTAAAATTTACTGGGTAGGAAGGGGTAGAAGTACTTCCAGAAGAACAAATGACTTCTTAGAAGCTGGGGAGAAAGCATGTTTTGGAAAAGAAATGATTTTTTGGAAACATAAATGTGTCCTTAGGAGAATACCCATGTGATATCATACTTTTGTGACAGTGTCTCTCTCTCATCTCTGACAAGATTAGAGTTGTTCCCAGGGAGGAGATTTATGACAGTTAAGTTCTTTTGGGAGCCTTTGATTTTAGGCAAATAAGGGATTCCAGGAATTTAAATGCCTTCAGCTCAAAAAAAGATATATATATATATATATTATATATTTTTTTTAATTTTTTTTTTTAGAGACAGAGTCTTGCTCTGTCGCCCAGGCTGGGGTGCAGTGGCATGCTCTCTGCTCACTGTAAGCTCCACCTCCCGGGTTTAAGCCATTCTCCTGCCTCAGCCTCCCTAGTAGCTGGGATTACAGGCATGCACCACTATGCCTGGGTTATTTTTGTATTTTTAGTAGATACGGGGTTTCACCACGTTGGCCAGGCTGGTCTTAAATTCCCGACCTCAGGTGATCTGCCTGTCTCGGCCTCCCAAAGTGCTGGGACTACAGGCAGGCATGAGCCACCATGCCCAGCCTCAAAATAATTTTTATGCCACAGTGGTTTATTCTAGACCCTTCCATTGCCGTCAGGTGATATTTTGAAAAATAGAACCAGGTGCCTCAGTTGATCTACAGGAAATAGTTTAACAACCCTAAACAGAAGACACAATTTTTTAATCTGTGAGTTTCCTCAAATGTTGCTCTGTTGCCCAGACTGGAGTGCAGTGGCACCATCAAGGCTCACTTCAACCTCGACTAAAGGATTTTCTTTTTTCTTTTTTTTTTTTGAGACGGAGTCTTGCTCTGTCGCCCAGGCTGGAGTGCGGTGGTGCGATCTCCGCTCACTGCAACCTCTGCCTCCCGGGTCCAAGAGATTCTCCTGCCTCAGCCTCCCGAGTAGCTGGCACTACAGGTGGGTGCCACCATCCCTGGCAAATTTTTGTATTTTTAGTAGAGATGGGGTTTCGCCATGTTGGCCAGGCTCGTCTTGAACCCCTGACTTCAAATGATCTGCCCGCCTCAGCCTCCTAAAGTGCTGGGATTACAGGCTTGAGCCACCGTGCCCGGCCACCCCCTGTTTTCTTCTAATTTTCTTTTTATAGTTGAGATAGGGTCTTGCTCTGTTGCCCAGGCTGGGGTGCAGTGGTGCAGTCATAGCTCACTGCAGCCTCGATTTTCCAGGCTCAAGCAATACTCCCACTTCAGCCTCCCGAGTAGCGTGACTACAGGTGCACGCCACCACGCCGGGCTTATTTTTGTTTTATTTTTCGTAGAGATGGGGTTTCGCCATGTTGCCCAGGCTGGTCTCGAACTCCCGGGCTCAAGCAATCCACCTTTCCCAGCCTCCCTAAGTGCTGGGATTACAGGCGTGAACCACCGCGCCCAACTGAATCACAGGATTTTAAATACTCACTCTGCTTTTCTAGTCCTATGGGAGACATGGTCTTTTCCGTAAAATTTCTCCCTCAGTCCTGGATGATTTATTTCTTTTGCATTGAAGTGTGGCTCTTCGTGTGTTAGCAGTTTGTAATTTGTCTGGTGAAAGGAAAACTAGTAGGGCCTTCTGGAACTTAGTTATCTGTCTTTCTAGGACTTTTAGGTAATACTTTATAACCTTGACAAAGTTTCCTTATTTTATACGGACTTGTAAGCCAGCAAATACTTCTACAGTGCCTATTGTGTACAAAGAATGAGGATTGCACTTCCACAATGAAATGAGAGGAGAGGGGTCCATCTCTCAGATAGTTGACTGGTAAACCGGTACCTTTTCTAGTATATGTGACCATAGGGGAAATTCTCTCTAGGCTAGATAAATGGATGAGTTTATTTAGTTTTTAGTTTTTAGCAAGCTTTATTGCCTCCATAGGTAAAAATTATTTGCATTTCCTAGACTAGGGGCTAAGACGCGCCCTGGAATCTTTCCTTTTTGATGTGGATTTTCCAATTAGGAAAGGCTATCCGTGAATAGTCTTTTCTGCTTGAGTGATGGCCAACACACTGGCAGGTTTGCAAGCTTTCTCTTCATGAGGGTCGGTCCACAGAGCTAGGTGACAAACGCTCACTCCAGGATCTCTGCAGGCTCCTACTCGAGAACCGGAGCGCGCCTGCGCGTCGGAGCCCCTTTGTTGCTGGGGCGCTGGGGTCCAGCTGCGCATGCGCACTAGACCGGCACTGACAAGTGCGCTGCACCACTGGCACCGGCTGGGGGCGAGCAGACCTCGAGCAGCCGCCGCCGCCGCCGCCGTCGTTGCTACTGCCGCAGCGGAGTTCAGAGGGCCCGGAGGTGGGAGACTTCCCACACGGTGACTGAGATGTCGTCCACTGCGGCTTTTTACCTTCTGTCTACGCTAGGAGGGTACTTGGTGACCTCATTCTTGTTGCTTAAATACCCGACCCTGCTGCATCAGAGAAAGAAGCAGCGATTCCTCAGTAAACACATCTCTCACCGCGGAGGTGAGAGGGGTCCCCAGAACCGATGGCGGAGGTGGGGGAGGCTGAGAGTCCTTTGCGGCTCCGCAAAAGGCAGCCAGGTGCCAATCCCTGAGAGTTTGAGGAAGAATGGGGTTGTGTGAATTGAGGGCTCCTCCGGAGGTGAAGGCTGTGTGAAGGGAAGGTCTCCTGAGACGAAAGAAGGAGAGGGATTCCCAGTCAGATCCACGGCGGGGGTCTCTCGAGGGCAGCAATGTGAGGGGTTCTCTGAAACGGGAAAGACCCGGTCGAGAATGAAGGGTAGGTGGAGCGTTTCTCGGCGGATGGAAGGATGATCGCAAGGTCCCTTCCTAGCAGCAAGACACAAAAGGGGAGCGCCGTGTAGAACCGAGGGTACCCCGCGGGGGGCACCGGGAACACACTGCTCCGAGCGAGCCAGTGGCTGAGTGGATGGGAAGAGCCGAGGCGACGAGGAGGGCTGGGGATTTGCGTGAAACTGGACAAGCTGTAGCCCCTTGTCTGCGGTGCTGGGGGCCCGTCCCACCCCCATGTTCCAAGCACTTATAATTGAGAAGAGAGGGAAACCGAGTCCTCCGAGCCAGGGACATTTCCCAAGGTCACAATTAGAGCTAGGGCTGAACTGAGACAGGAGCTAGAGCGTCCTGGTCCCCAGGGCTGGAAACCTTGCATCTTTTTTTTTTTTTTTTTTTTTTTTAGCACTGCAAAAAATAAAAAATTTAAAAATAAATAAACACGCAAAGACATGTGGATTTTCAAAAGACTAGAAATGATTTATTTTAGGACAGGACAGTATTGTTTAAAGAAAACAAAAATAAATTTCTTTTGGAAAAGTGTTTTGCTAAAAGGAGCCCAGGTAGTCCACCCTCTGATTTCCCAGATAAGAGGCCAAATCTTTGCTTCTTCATTATTGTATAATATTGTGTCTTCATTGCATTTCAGGTATGATGTATAAAGTGCGGTGAAATTGGATTATTTTCAATCAGTTTTAACTGTTCTTTAAGGATGAATCTTAAACTGGTTTAAAATTTGCTTGAAATTTAATACACACTTGAAATGATAATTTCTAGGAGTTTACAGTCTAAAACTTGGTTTCGTACCATAATCACTTTACTAACAAGTATTGGCCAAGGAATAAGGTTTTGAAATATAAGGCCGGGCGCGGTGGCTCAAGCCTGTAATCCCAGCACTTTGGGAGGCCGAGGCGGGTGGATCACGAGGTCAGGAGATCGAGACCATCCTGGCTAATACGGTGAAACCCCGTCTCTACTAAAAATACAAAAAACTAGCCGGGCGAGGTGGTGGGCGCCTGTAGTCCCAGCTACTCGGAGGCTGAGGCAGGAGAATGGCGGGAACCCGGGGGGCGGAGCTTGCAGTGAGCCGAGATCGCGCCACTGCACTCTAGCCTGGGCAACAGAGCGAGACTCCGTCTCAAAAAAAAAAAAAAAAAAAAAAAAAAAAAAAAAAAGAAATATAAATACGGAAATACATTATCATTCTTCTATGTAATTTTGTTAGTCTAATGAGTGACTTCAGTAGTATTCTAGCCTTCCCACTCATGAAAAGCCTCAGAGGTTTTAAAGGGTGGTCAGCCAAATGCCGTGTTATTGTTTATTTGGGTTATCTGTTTTAACAGCTACCTGGTTAAACTGTATGATGACATTTAACTATTAAGGTGCCTTCAACCATTGGAACCAGGGACCAACTTTTAGTATTCAAGTTGTTGTCACAGAAGCAATTTTCTTTTCTTTTTTCTTTTTTTCTTTTTCTTTTTTTTTTTTTTTTGAGACGGAGTCTCGCTCTGTCGCCCAGGCTGGAGTACAGTGGCGCGATCTCGGCTCACTGCAAGCTCCTCCTCCCGGGTTCACGCCATTCTCCCGCCTCAGCCTCCTGAGTAGCTGGGACTACAGGCGCCCGCCCGCCACCACTCCCAGCTAATTTTTTTGTATTTTTAGTAGAGACGGGGTTTCACCGTGTTAGCCAGGATGGTCTCCATCTCCTGATCTCGTGATCCGCCCGCCTCGGCCTCCGAAAGTGCTGGGATTACAGGTGTGAGCCACAGTGCTGGGCACTTTAAAAAAAAAAAAAAAAAAAAAAGACAGAGTTGTCGCCCAGGCTGCAGTGCAGTGGCGCCATCTTGGATCACTGCAGCCTCCGCCTCCTAGGTTCAAGCGATTCTCCTGCCTCAGCCTCCTGAGTAGCTGTAATTACAGGCTCCTGCCACTACGCACAGCTATTTTTTTGTATTTTTAGTAGAGACGAGGTTTCACCATGTTGGCCAGGCTGGTCTCAAACTCCTGACCTCAGGTGATCCACCCGCCTTGGCCTCCCAAAGTTCTGGGATTACAGGTGTGAGACACCGCGCCCGGCCAGAAGCAATTTTCAATGATAGTAGTTCTATTCTGGGGATAGGCAGTACACATTACTTTTTTGTGTGTTGTGTTTACTGATTTGCAAAATGTATGCTTACTAAAAACTCCAAAACGAAACAAAACCAGATCCTTAAAAGCTCTCTAAACTGTCATTGTGAATGATCAAAATTTTATTTTAGAAGAAATACAGGTCACATCTTTGAAATTTTGTAACACTCTGCAGGTGAAAAAAGCCAACACTCCATAGGCATTAAAGACTGTGTGCTAGTTCATCACAGCAAGTATAAAAGCCAGGATAAGCTAGATCTCAAATTTTTGTTTACTGTTGAAGATACTTTTAAACTATTTTCTTCCTAGATGTTAGGTCATTTCAATATTACCTCTTATATAAAAATGTCCATTCATTATTTGTAAATGTGGTATCAGTATTTATATATTTAAAGATGTAATGGAACTTTTTGTGATAATCTTATTAAATATCTGCAGACTCAAAATCTGTTTTACCTATATAATGGTCCTACAAGCACTGTGGTAAGTTCCCATGTCAGTGCGTCATAGGCTTTTGTTGAATATGTACACTCAATACTACAGTTGAATCCAGAGTGATGAGGAGATAAAGCACTTTGTAATTCAAGATCTACCTCTCTGGCAAATAAGAGACAATGTAGGCCGGGCGCGGTGGCTCAAGCCTGTAATCCCAGCACTTTGGGAGGCCGAGGTGGGCGGATCACGAGGTCAGGAGATCAAGACCATCCTGGTGAACACGGTGAAACTCTGTCTCTACTAAAAATACAAAAAAATTAGCCAGGTGTGGTGGCGGGCGCCTGTAGTCCCAGCTTCTAGGGAGGCTGAGGCAGGAGAATGGCTTGAACCCGGGAGGTGGCGGAACTTGCAGTGAGCCAGGATCGCGCCACTGCACTCCAGCCTGGGCGACAGAGCGAGACTCCGTCTCAAAAAAAAAAAAAAACGTGAACCTGGGAGGCGGAGCTTGCAGTGAGCTGAGATCCGGCCACTGCACTCTAGCCTGGGTGACAAAGCGAGACTCCGTCTCAAAAAAAAAAAAAAAAACAAAAAACACACACAAAACAAAACAAAAAAGAGACAATGTAACTAGGAAGGAGTCACTCCCTTGATTGCCTTTAATTTTTGTCTTGGACACGAATAATAGCAATCACTGGTCTCTCTGTGCAAATTACTAGTATTTGGGCTTATTCTCTATTGCCATAACAGCAAATACCTGATATTTACTTATTTTTCCCCATAAGTAAGGAAACAGTGCTATTTCTTGTAAATTAGATATATGACCATTGAAACATTAATCATGTTATGTGTATAAAGTACATGCACCTGAATTGGTCTACTGCAAAAACACATGCCTGTAATCCCAGCTATTCAAGAGACTGAGGCAGGAGAATCACTTGAACCTGGGAGGCAGAGGTTGCAGTGACCCGAGATCGCACTACTGCACTCCAGCCTGAGAGACAGTGCGAGACTCTATCAGGGCACTCCGAGGGGTTGAATTACACATGGACAGATGGGTCTTTCTCTCTCCCCTTTTTTTTTTTTTTTTTTTTTTTTTGAGACAAGTCCTCACTCTGTCACCCAGGCTAGAGTGCAGTGATGCAATCACTGCCATCATGATGAGCTTGACATCATTTAATTCTGAAAGATTTTCCTAATGAACTCGGATGTTAACAAATGTGATTTTTAAAATATTGCATACTGTGTCAACATTTAGAAGACCAGTATGATTCAGTGAATCAATAGTTTCCAAATGACCTATGCGTGCTATTATAAAATCATGCATGGGTGAAAGATCATTCAAAGTTCAAGATGGGCCAATGGATTTTCACATAATAGAGTATGAAGTGATTACTCATATGGTTCAGATTCCACATTGCAATGAACTTTTAAGAAACTACCACTTGTTGAGCCGGGTGTGGTGGTGCCTACCTGTAGTCTCGGCTATTTGAGAGGCTGAGGCAGGAGGATCACTTGAGCCCAGGAATTTGAGGTTGTTGCTATGATCGTGCCTGTGAATAGCCACTGAACTTCAGCCTGGGGGACAGCAAGACCCTGTCTCTAAAGTAAACAAACAAATTACCACTTAGTGAATTTCGATGCCATATCAAAGAAGACTCTTTCATTTCCAAATACATATCTGTGTGACGATGGGTATATATGAAGCAGATATGAGAATCTTGCTGCTTTCTATTAAGCCAGATATTAAAGAGATTTGCAAAAATATAAAACAATACCACTCTTTTCATGTATTATTTTATTTTGAAAAACAGTTGCTTTTCATAAAAATGTTATTTTAACATACAGTGTGTTTATTATTTTCTTTCTTTCTTTCTTTCTTTCTTTTTTTTGGAAACAGAGTCTTGCTGTGTTGCCCAGGTTGGAGTCCAATAGTATGATCTCGGCTCACTGCAACCTCTGCCTCCCAGGTTCAAGCAATCCTTGTGCCTCAGCCTCCTGAATAGCTGGGATTACAGGTGGTGCCACCACGCCCAGCTAATTTTTTTTTTTTTTTTGTATTTTTAGTAGAGATGGGGTTTTGCCATGTTGCCCAGGCTAGTATCGATCTCCTGAGCTCAGGCAATTAGTCTGCCTCACCTCCCACAGTGCTAGGATTACAGGCATGAGCCACCACACCTGGCCTATTTTCAAAGCACGGTAGTTAAAAGGATGCAGAAATCAGCCCGAAGGAACTAATGAAGTTGACTTTGATCGCTTGATGAGGTGGTGTCTGCCAAGCTTTTCCACTGTGAGGTTACTTTTTCTCTTTATAATTAATAAGAGAAAAGGCTCATAATTAATAAGACGCCACCCACCACAGCCTCCCAAAGTGCTGGGATTACAGGCATGAGCCATTGTGCTCGGCCAATTTTTGGAGGGAGATACTTTAAAACTAACTATACAAATACCCAACTCCTTAACAAATTATCAATCCATTTATTAAAATGGATTCAGAATTTATTTTATTTTATTTTATTTTTTTTGAGATGAAGTCTTGCTTTGTCTCCCAGGCTGGAGTGCAGTGGTACGATCTCAGCTCACAGCAACTTCTGCCTCTAGGGTTCAAGCGATTCTCCTGCCTCTACCTCCCAAGTAGCTGAGACTACAGGTACCTACCACCATGCCCGGCTAATTTTTGTACTTTTAGTAAAGATGGGGTTTCACCATGTTGGCCAGGCTGGTCTGGAACTCCTGACCTCAGATGATCCACCAGCCTCAGCCTCTCAAAGTGCTGGGATTACAGGCATGAGCCACCGTGTCCAGCCTGGATTCAGAATTTCTTATTCACTGACTTAAAAATCTGCTCACTATCATTATTTTGATGCTAGCACTGTCCCAGATTTGTCCAGTGAAAGGTCCTTCAAGCTGGCTTTTGTGTTCTTTTAATTTCTTTGCTTTTTGGTACAAGTGGTCAGTAGTTTAACTTAACTTACTGGTAACTCCTTTAGCACTCTTGTCTTTTTTAGAAATATTCTATGGTACTTTGTTTTTTAATATTATCTGAATATAATGTATTTCCGTAGTTTTTGATCAAAACAAGGGCCAACTAGCCTCATCCAATAAAGGGTCATCTAACCTTGAAAGGGGACTTAAAAAAAAACCTATAACCTTCACATTTACTGCATCTGTTTTCTATCATGCATTAACTCTAGTAACCAAGTGAACCTAAAATCAAACTAGTAGTTTTTTTTTTACATCGGTATCTTCCCTCTGCTAAAGTGATAAACTTTTAGCATATTAAAGCTAATATATTTGTTTCTGCATATCTTGTATTTCTGTTGATTAATTAGGTCATCATAAAAATACAATCTAACAATATAAAAGAAGCAGCATTTAATACAGATATGTTCAGATGGTATTGTATATAAAACATTTTAATGCTAATACTTAAGTCCTTTAGGTACTTTGAGCGGTACCTTTTTTTGTGTGTGTGTGTGTGTGTGTGTGTGTGTGTGAGACGGAGTTTTGATCTTGTTGCCCAGGCTGGAGTGCTGTGGCGCAACCTCAGCTCACTGCAACTTCCACTTCCTGGGTTCAATCGATTCTCTGTCTCAGCCTCCTGAGTAGCTGGTATTACAGGTGTCTGCCACCATACCTGGCTATTTTTTTTTTTTTTTTTTTTTTTTTTTTTTGTATTTTTACTAGAGACAGGGTTTCACCATGTTGGCCAGGCTGGTCTTGAACTCCTGACCTCAGGTGATCCACCCACCTCAGCCTCCCAAAGTGTTGGGATTACAGGCATGAACCACCATGCCCACCCTGAGCAGTACCTTAAACCCTCTTTTTATTGAGAGTTTATTGAATTGTCTCTTTCTATTAAGAAGAAATTGGCTGTTTTTCCAAAGTGTATGGAAAATTATTTCCAAAGTATTTTTCTGTATATTTCATAAATTATTTGGTAATACTGAAATGTTTTAGTTTTAAAACATTTTAGGCTGGGGATGGTGGCACACACCTGTAATCCCAGCACTTTGGGAGGCCGAGGATCACCTGAGGTCAGGAGTTTGAGACCAGCCTGGCCAACGTGTCAAAACCCCGTCTCTACTAACAATATAAAAATTATCTGGGCATGGTGGCATGTGCTTATAGTCCTGGCTACTTGGGAGGCTAAGGCAGGAGAATCACTTGAACCTGGGAGGTGGAGTGAGCTGAGATTGTGCCACTGCACTCCAGCCTGAGCAACAGAGCAAGATCCCGTCTAAAAAAAAAAAAAAAAAAAAATTGGGTAGCATGCATAAAGTTAGTTAACTCTTTTTACATAGTATATACTATTAGACAATTTTTTGTAATTCAATATGTTCACATCAAAATCTGTGTCCTTTTCTAAAAATTACAATATTATTTATTATTGCAGTTAATGGACATTTACCAAGTACCTATTCTTTACCAGTTACTATGATAATGGCAATAGTAATAATATACTAATAATAGCAATAATCCTTTACTTTCACAGAATGTTTACTATAGTATTTCATTGAATCTAATGCCATTGGTTATAAAGTAAACAATTTTTACATACCGTTAAGAAAGAGACCCGTATAAAAGTTGATTTAAAAAAAGAGAGAAAAGCTTGCCAATTAAACTGTTCATTATACAGCACTAATTGTAAAATACATCTTAACTTCAGAGATGTTAAAAAATGAAAAGCTATCATTTTAGAATTGAATGGCTGGGCATATTGGCTCACGCCTGTAATCACAGCACTTTGGGAGGCCGAGGCGGGAGGATTACTTGAGCTCAGGAGTTTGAGATCAGCCTGGCCTACACAGTGAAACCCTATCTCTACTAAAAATACAAAAGAGGCCAGGCGCGGTGGCTCAAGCCTGTAATCCCAGCACTTTGGGAGGCCGAGATGGGCGGATCATGAGGTCAGGAGATCGAGACCATCCTGGCTAACACAGTGAAACCCCGTCTCTACTAAAAAATACAAAAAAACCTAGCCGGGCGCGGTGGCAGGCGCCTGTAGTCTCAGCTACTCGGGAGGCTGAGGCAGGAGAATGGCATGAACCCAGGAGGCGGAGCTTGCAGTGAGCTGAAATCCGACCTTCGCACTCCAGCCTGGGTGACAGAGCAAGACTCCGTCTCAAAAAAAAAAACAAAAACAAACAAACAAAAAAAAAACACAAAAGAATTAGCCTGGTGTGGTGGCACACACCTGTAGTTTCAGCTACTCAGGAGGCTGAGGCAGGAGAATTGCTTGAACCCAGGAGGCGGAGGTTGCAGTGAGCCGAGATTGCGCCACTGCACTTTAGCCTGGGCGACAGAGAAAGACTCCATCTCAAAAAAAAAAAAAAAAAAAAAATGATAACATACAGCAGTTTAAATATTAACTCATTTGATTATACCAATTCTATGAAAGTTTCTTAGGTAGTTTTCCTGAGGTCGCACAATTATTAAACAGATTGGAGACCAAGCATCCTAAAACTCCAGAGTCTCACCCTTAACCACTACAGTATACTGCCTTCAGTCAAGGTGATTAAAAGACAGTCACTTCTTTTAAGCAATTCATGGGAATGGGAGGAGAGAAACAGGTAAATAATTTATGCCATAATATGATAAATGCCTTAGTAGAGCTATGCATAAGAGACTACGGGGATACAGAGGAGAGACTGTTTAACTCTGTCTGAGGAGATGTATGTGTACCAAATCCTCTTCTGTTTTTCCTTTGACAAATAAGCACATATTATAGCTTAAAAATCATGGTTAGGCTAGCCAGGCACAGTGGCTCATGCCTATAATCCCAGCACTGCGAAACTGAGGCAGGAGGATTGCTTGAGTCCAGGAGTTTGAGACCAGCCTGGGCAACATAGTAAGACCCTGCCTCTAAAAAGAAAATTAGCTGACCGTGGTGGCATGTGCCTGTAGTCCTAGCTACTTGGGAGGCTGAGACCGGAGGATTGCTTGAGCTAGGAGTTTGAGGCTACAGTGAGCTCTGACCATGCCACTGAACTCCAGCCTGGGAGACAGTGTGAGACCCTGTCTCAGGGAAAAAAAAAAAAATCAGTTTAGGTTCTGTTCGAACCCTCCTGTGTTGCTGTGGCTGTGTTTTGATTTCTGATTTCTACTGTTGCAGGTAAAAAAAAATTCAAAATACAGATTAAGCTTCCCTAATCTGAAAACCTGAAATGCTCCAAAATCTGAAACTTTTTGAGCACAGACATAACTCCACAAGTAGAAAATTCCTGGTAAAAAATAATTTGAGGAAAAAAAAAATATTTTTCACCATTATTATTATTATTATTATTACTATTTTGAGACAGAGTTTCGCTCTGTTGCCCAGGCTGGAGTGCAGTGGTGCAATTTCAGCTCACTGCAAACTCTACCTCCTGGGTTCAAGTGATTCTCCTGCCTCAGCCTCCTGAGTAGCTGAGATTACAGATGCCCGCCATCACGCCTGGCTAAATTTTTTTTTTTTTTTTTTTTGACACAGAGTCTCGCTCTGTCGCCCAGGCTGGAGTGCAATGGCTCAATCTTGGCTCACTGCAACCTCTGCCTCCCCGGTTCGAGCCATTCTCCCTGCCTCAACCTCCCGAGTAGCTGGAATTACGGGCACCAGCCACCATACCTGGCTAATTTTTGTATTTTTAGTAGAGATGAGGTTTCCTCATGTTGGCCAGACTGGTCTCGAACTCCTGACCCCAGGTGATCCACCTGCCTCGGCCTCCCAAAGTGCTGGAATTACAGGCGTGAGCCACTGTGCCTGGCCTAATTTTTGTATTTTTAGTAGAGATGGGGATTTCATCATATTGGCTAGGTTGGTCTCGAACTCCTGACCTCAGGTTATCTGCCCACCTCGGCCTCCCAAAGTGCTGCAATTACAGGCATGAGCCACCACACCCAGCCATAAAGTTTTAAAAAAGAAAAATATATATATAACAAATTCCACACCTGACCTCATGTGACAGGTTGCAGTCAAAACAAAACGAAGTAACACACAACTTATTCAGCATCCCCAAGGAAAAAAAGACCCTTCCAGCTCCCTTCAGTTACAATATATCTTTTCTGAGTATGCCCAGATTTCCTTATGCAAGCATGCCCACAAAGGGTAATAAAATGGCACATGTTCTGACTGGTCACACCAACAGCAGATTCCCCACGATGCCCTACATGGTGCGAAGACCTATATGCATTGTTCAGTGTGTGTTTTTGTTTGTTTGTTTGCTTGCTTGCTTGCTTGATTATTCTCTGCTCTTTGGTATAAAGACGTTGAAAATATCAAAAAGGCCCACAGATACCCCTATGGGTCATAGTGATAAGAAAAAGAAGTAACATTTATGTTTATCTATAGCACGGAAAGTCAAGGTGTTATAGAAACTGAACAGTGGTGTAAGTATGAAATACCTTACAGAGGAATATGGTATTAGAATGACCACTATATATGACCTGAAGAAAAAGAAGGATAAACTGTTGAAGTTTTATATATATCAGAAGTAGTATATATAAAGTGGAAGTGATGAACAGAAGTTAATTAAAAATAGAAAAACACTGCATAAAGCTAAAATGAAGATCTCAAGCGATGAAGTTAAAATGACGGGAACTGTGAATATTGAACAGGCCAGTTGCAGAATTTTTTTTTTTTAGACGGAATTTCACTCTTGTTGCCCAGGCTGGAGTGCAATGGCACGATCTTGGCTCACTGCAACCTCCACCTCCCGGGTTCAAGCAATTCTCCTGCCTTAGCCTCCCGAGTAGCTGGGATTACCGGCATGCGCCACCATGCCTGGCTAATTTTGTATTTTTAGTAGAGACGGGGTTTCTCCATGTTCGTCAGGCTGGTCTTGAACTCCCAACCTCAGGTGATCCGCCTGCCTTAGTCTGCCAAAGTGCTGGGATTACAGGTGTGAGCCACCATGCCTGGCCCAGTTGCAGAAATTTAAGAGAAGACATGGCATTACATTTTTAAAGACTAATGGTGATTAGCATCCGCTGGTCATGAAGCAGCAAAGAAATTTATTGACAAGTTTGCCAGGGTCATTGCTGTTGAAAATCTGACACAAGAACAAGTCTATAATCCTGATGAAACAACACTCTTTTGGATTATTGCTCCAGAAAGACACTGACTGTTGCTGATGAGATGCAAATTAAGGATGCCAATGACAGAATAACTGTGTTAGGATATGCTGATGCAGCAGGAATGCATAAGTGTAAACTTGCTGTGGTAGGCAAAAGCTTCCTTCCTCACTGTCTTCAAGGAGTGAATTTCTTACCAGTCCGTTATGCTACCAAAAAGGCATGCACGGATCACCAGGGACATCTTTTCTGATTGGTTTCACAAACATTTTGTACCAGCGGCTCATGCTCACTGCTGGGAAGTTGGACTGGATGACAACTGCAAGATTTTGTTACTCCTTGACAACTGTTCTGCTAATCCACCAGCTGTCTTTCTCATCAAATATAATGTTTATGCCATGTACTTTCCCCTAAACATGACTTTATTAATTCCATGTGAGCAGGCTATGCTTGGATCAATGAGAGTAAATATAAAAACATTTGCTTGTGCTAGCAGTAATGAACAGAGGTGTGAGTGTGAAATATTTTTTCTTTTTTAAGTTTTTTTATTTAAAATTAAGACAACTGCAAATTGTCCCCATGGATGACTAACATAGTGACTCCTTTGCTTTCTGATGGTTCAGGGAACACAAACTTTGTTTCATGCATAAAATTATTTAAAATTATTTTTGCTGTGTTGCCCGGGCTGGTCTCAAACTCCTGGGCTCAAGCGATCTTTCTACCTCAGCTTCCCAAAGTGCTAGGATTATAGGCATGAGCCACCATGTCCTGCCAGAAAGTTTTCAAAAGGAGTTTAGCATGAAGAATGTCTTGTATACTGTTGCCAGTGCTTGGAAATCAGTGAATAAAGACAAATTTGTGCATGCTTGGCACAACTCTGGCCTTTGACTATGTTTAGTGATGATAATGAACAAGTTGGTGACTTTTAAGGATTCCATATGTCGACAAAGTGAGAAAAAAATGATGTCTGACCTCTTTACATATACAAAAAATTGCCTTCAGAATTTGTCAGTAAACAGAAAGAAGTGGATATCAAAGAAGTTTTTAACATTGATCATGAGGTTCTAGTTGTTCATTAATTGACCAATGATGAAATAGCCGAAATGGTTCTGAATCAAGGTTATTATGATAATAGACATTATAACAATGAAGATGATGTTAACATGGCAGAAAAAGTGCCCATAGACAACGTGATGAAAATACATGATGAGCTTATTGAAGGGCTAGAGCAGGGTGCATTCATAACAGGACAATAAATCCTGTTTGTTTATAAAATCAAAGAGACTTTTAAGACAAAAACTTGTTAGTAAGGCACATGACTCTGGAGAAAACATTTTAAAAAGCCATCTAGCAGAATGCCCCCTCACCCCTAGAGGACCCACTTCCTGGTCCTTCAGCTGCTTCTGATGTTTCTTCTCACTTGAAAAAAAATACAGTGTATGGTAATTTTTTAATCAAAACACAGTGAGACTGGATGCAGTGGCTCACACCCATAATCCCAGCACTTTAGGAGGCCGAGGTGGGCGGATCACTTGAGGCCAGGAGTTCAAGACCAGCCTGGCCATCATGGCAAAACCCCATCTCTACTAAAAGTATAAAAATTAGCCAGGTGTGGTGGCGCACACTTGTAATCCCAGCTACTTAGAATGCTAGGGCACAAGAATCACTTGAACCTTTGAGGTGGAGGTTGCAGTGAGCCCAGATCATGCCACTGCACTTCAGCCTGAGCAACAGAGTGATGATCTGTCTCCAGAAAAAAACAAAACAAAACAATGAGACAGGTGGAGACTGAACACCTGCCTTTTTTGTTGCTGTTTTTAACAACTGATATAGGTATTCTGATGATGCTACTATGTTACTTAGTTACCCTGAACATATTATTTTTTCATTGCATTAGTGGTATTTCATATTTTTTACTGTTACGTATTTATGTATGAGTAAGTGTAAGAAAATGCTTATTGGTAGCCTATAAATTCAGTCAAGAATGATGGTGATGCCAAACAACCACAGATTGTGCTCATGAATGACTAAGAGAGTGGCTCCTTTGCTTTCTGATGGTTCAGTGTACACAAACTCTGTTTCATGCATAAAATTATTTAAAATATTGTGTAAAATTACTTTCAATCTATCTGTATGAGGAGTATATGAAAACGAAATAAATTTTGTTTAGACTTGGGTCCTATCCCCAAAATCTCTCATTTTATATATATGCAAATATTCCAAAATCTAAAGAAGTCAGAACTACAAAACACTTCCGGGCCCAAGCATTTTGGATAAGGAATACTGAACCTGTACCATTACACTCTTTAAAACACTTGTACACTTTGGGAGGCCGAGACGGGCGGATCACGAGGTCAGGAGATTGAGACCATCCTGGCTAACACGGTGAAACCCCGTCTTCACTAAAAATACCAAAAAAATTAGCCTGGCGTGGTGGTGGGCGCCTGTAGTCCCAGCTGTTTGGGAGGCTGAGGCAGGAGAATGGCGTGAACCTGGGAGGCGGAGCTTGCAGTGAGCTGAGATGGTGCCGCTGCATCCAGTCTGGGTGACAGAGCGAGACTCTGTCTCAAAAAAAAAGATAAAAAAGTCAGGATTCATTAGGTGTATCTTATTAAAAATAACTTCAGGAAAATTAAAATGTTCAAAATAAGTAAAGTTCAAATTTTCACAGGTGCTGGAGAAAATTTGGAGAATACAATGGCAGCCTTTCAGCAGTAAGTATGTAAAAAAGGTAAAAAGTACTCTTTTCTTTTACAGTTTGCAGGCTTTCTTTAAAGTGATGATGATTCACAAAGTGAGGATAGTGTAAGTGTGGCATCAGTTTGTGATAGTTGTTTCTATTTTGTTAAATTTTTTTTTTTTTTAAATTAGTTGGTCAGAAGTGTTGCAAAGAGTGTTTGGCTTCTGTATTACTGAAAAAGCAGATGGGAGTTTAGGGTAATCAAAAGATACTATAGTTACAAAGCTGAAATAAGACATTTGTAACAAGGAATGTTCTGTGTATAATGCTAATTAGTCTTGGAGAGAAAGAGAAAATGAAACAACTGTTACAGTGGCTGCTATTTATGAATAGGATTATGTGTCTTTGTACCCAGTAATTTTTGTACAGAACTGAACCTGCAATCTGGTTTCTTCTTGGAAGCCTCATGAGTGTTGATCTTTTTTACCAAATAAAATACATTTTTAAAATTCCTATTTATAAATTATTTCATATAAGTGTCTTTTAGAGCAACTCACAGAGAAGCAGCAGGAGAAACAGGAATGAAAACTAATTAATACCTCGTTCTTTGTCTTAGAGTCAATGGTTATCATCAGTCTGTGGTAATCGTGAGAACACTGTTTTCCCTGAAAAATAAAGCAGAGAATGTGAAAAGTTAAACCCAATGAAAGACATTACCGATCCATAATTAGTAAGATCCATATTTAGTAAGATAAATATTTTCTTATATAATTGTGGAGCCATTTTAATGTATATAATTGGGACTAAGAAATTTGGAAAATTTGACTTCACTTTTTGTTCTGCTTCTCGTCGTTCAAAGACACCTTAGAGATTATTTTTCTTATTGTTATTAGATACAAAGCTATTGTTTTTTCATGTTCTAGTTTCACCTAAATCCTATCTTCCTTGTATTTGTCATCTCTTACTCTTCCTGTTCTATACTATGATGCCTTTTGTTTATGATCTCAAGAGCCTCTTACAAAAATGTAAAATTTTGGCCGGGCATGGTGGCTCACACCTGTAATCTCAACACTTTGGGAGGCCAAGGCGAGGCAGGTGAATCACCTGAAGTCCGGAGTTCGAGATCAGCCTGGCCAACATGGCGAAACCCTGTCTCTACTAAAAATACAAAAATTAGCTGGGCATGGTGGTGCATGCCTGTAATCCCAGCTACTTGGGAGTCTGGGGCATGAGAATTGCTTGAATCCGAGAGGCAGAGGTTGCACTGAGCGGAGATTGCACTGCTGCACTCCAGCCTGGGCAATAGAGTGAGACTCTGTCTTAAAAAAAAAAGTAAAATTTTTCCTCCTATCACAGACCATGAAATGGACTATTTTAATTTAAATACTTTATTTATTTTCTCTACTTAGATTACATATCTGGCTAGCTAGCCATAACTAAATATAGATGTATAATTTTTTTTTTTTTTTTTTTTGAGACAGAGTCTCGCTCTGTCGCCCAGGCTGGAGTGCAGTGGCCAGATCTCAGCTCGCTGCAAGCTCCGCCTCCTGGGTTTACGCCATTCTCCTGCCTCAGCCTCCCGAGTAGCTGGGACTACAGGTGCCCGCCACCTCGCCCAGCTAGTTTTTTGTATTTTTAGTAGAGACGGGGTTTCACTGTGTTAGCCAGGATGGTCTCGATCTCCTGACCTCGTGATCCGCCCGTCTCGGCCTCCCAAAGTGCTGGAATTACAGGCTTGAGCCACCCCAGCCTAGATATATAATTTTGTGTGTACAAATTCTACAACATATACACACACTATCATATATCATTTGTTGCCCATGAGGTAGGTGATACGTATAACTTGAGAAAAAAACTACTCATAACTTTGAGTGATTTTAGCATTCTTCACACTTAAGGCACATTATTTTATGTTTTCCTCCATATTTTTTGCTAAATTTTTACCAACCACCATTATTTATGAAATTAAAACACTGGGTTATAGAATAAATTATTTTAAAGGATGATGCATTTGAAAAAAATCACAGTTTTTTCTAACCTTTGAAAATTTTGATCCTCTTAACATTTTTTTTGATATTTAAAGGATATCTAATTTAAATGGTTTTTACTTGCAAAATACAACATATTTTTCATCTTCAACAGTTTTTATATAGTTTTGTTCAAATAGTAACTACTGAAAAGTACCACAGCCTTCTGTATCATGTGGAAGCTTTCTATAACTTAAAAAAATTTTTTTGGAGATTTTTCTAGTACTTCAGAAGAAGGGAACACCTCTTTCACATGCTACTTTTGTTGTTGTTTGTTGTTTGTTTGTTTGAGACAGAGTGTTGCTGGAGGCTGGAGTGCAATGGCGCAATCTCAGCTCACTGCAATCTCTACCTCCTAGGTTCAAATGATTCCTCTGCCTCAGCTTCCCGAGTACCTGGGATTACAGGCACCTGCCACCTCTCCTGGCTAGTTTTTAGTTTTATTTATTTATTTTTTAAATAGAGACGAGGTTTTGCTATGCTGCCGAGGCTGGTCTCGAACTACTGACCTCAAGTGATCTGCTCACTTCGGCCTCCCAAAGTGCTGGGTTTACAGGCATCAGCCACTGCACCCAACCTTTCATATGTTATTGTTAATGTTTGTTAGATGTATTTATTTATAAGGCTGCTTATCAACTGACTTAGAAATTTATATAAAACCCCTTTTTTTGAGTTTTTCGTTATTAGTGGTGGTGGTTTGTGTGTGTGTGTTACACATTAGTGCCCTTGCTATGAATACATACTTTTTTTTTATTATACTTGAAAAAATTACAAATATTTTACTGTTAACTGCTAGGAATCTTAGAAGGTTTTTTTGTTTTGTTTTGTTTTCATACTTGTTTCATTGAATAACAAGAAAACACTGTTTAAACATACTATTTTGGCCCATCGCGGTGGCTCACATCTGTAATCTCAGCACTTTGGGAGGCCAAGGCTGGTGGGTCACTGGTGGTCACGAGTTCAAGACCAGCCAGGGCAACAGAGTAAAACCCTGTCTCTAGAAAACGTACAAAAAAAATTAATCGGGCATCATGGTGCAGCCTGTAGTCATAGCTACTCCAGAGGTTGAGGTGGGAGAGGATGACTTGAGCCTGGAAGGTAAAGGTTGCAGTGACCCGAGATGGCTCCACTGTACTCCAGCCTGAGTGACAGAGCCAGACCCTGTCTCCAAAAAATAAATAAACATACTATTTTTAAGGTACTGTATATTAAAATACTAAAAAGTTGTAATATACACTCAGGAAAAGATACATACTATGCTTAAGTATGATATATTCTTGATAGGATGGGTAGTTGAGGGAGAGATAGTAAAAATAAAATGACCAGCTAAAACTTAGACCTTATTTATGTACATATTTGAATACACATTTCACAAAGCATATAAATTTCAAAGTGGAGGTGAAGATGAGGAGATATTAATGACAATATAAATAGTTGGTGTGGGAAGCCTGATTAAAATTAACCAGAAAATCAAAAGGTATTAAGACTAAAAGGGCTATCATTTGAAGACAAGAAGGAGCTATTTTGAAAATGTAGGATCAGCTGGGTGCAGTGGCTCACACCTGTAATCCCAGCACTTTGGGGGACCAAGGCAGGCGGATCACTTGAGATGAGGAGTTCGAGACCAGCTTGGCCAACATGGCGAAACCTCATCTCTACTAAAAATTAAAAAATTAGCTGGGCACAGCCTGGGTAACAGAGCGAGACTCTGTCTCAAAAAAAAAAAAAAAAAAAAAGGCCAGTCATGATGGTGGCTCACACCTGTAATCCCAGCACTGTGGGAGGCTGAGTCAAGTGGATCACCTGAGGCCAGGAGTTTGAGACCAGCCTGCACAACGTGGAGAAACCCCTTCTCTACTAAAAATACAAAATTAGCTGGGCATGGTAGCGCATGCTTGTAATCTGAGCTACTAGGGAGGCTGAGGCAGGAGAATCACTTGAACCCAGGAGGCAGAGGTTGCAGCGAGCCAAGATTGCACCATTGCACTCCAGCCTGGGCAACAAGAGTGAAACTCCATCTCAAAAAAAAAAAAGTAATAATTAAAACTGACAAAGAGAAATAATTGTGTCTAACAATGTATGAAATGTCCTTTAATGTGGTTTATAAAATGCTTTCACAAACACCATCTTCCTTAGGTTATGAATATGGCTCTTCTATTATTTCTTTTATTTATTTATTTATTTTCCGAGATGGAGTCTCACTCTGTTGCCTAGGCTGGAGTGCAGTGGCAAGATCTCGGCTCACTGCAACCTCTGCCTCCCAGGTTCAAGTGATTCTCCTGCCTCAGCCTCCGAAGTAGCTGGGACTACAGGCGCGTGCCACCATGCCCGTCTAATGTTTTGTACTTTTAGTAGAGATAGGGTTTCGCCGTGTTAGCCAGGATGACCTTGATCTTCTGACCTCATGATCCGCCTGCCTCAGCCTCCCAAAGTGCCAGGATTACAGGCGTGAGCCACCACACCCAGCCTTCTATTATTTTGTTAGGAGCAGGAATCTTTTCTTACTAATTTCAAAATCCTTAATACCTAGCTCAGGCTCTGACATAAATAGACACTCACTAGTTGCTTACTGAATGAAATATGGAATGGGACATTCAGGAATAAAGCAGAACATTAGCAAAAGACTGATGAAGGAGACAGAGCCTCCTTCATAGTAAAGCATAGAAGCAAAAACTAAGAAATTGTGCTATACACATACACACACACAGAGCCACTAAACCCTTGAGTATGTAAGATGTGGTTCTCAAGGGCTAATAAAACTAGGTTATTAAACAGGCCGCCTTAGGAAATACCTGTAGGACAATGTGATCCCTATGGTATTAGCTGGAATGGTAAGGAGAAAGAAGCAAATTGTATTAGCAATAGCTAGAAGTGTAAGTTGGCAGACAGTCAAGGTAATTAATCAGTGACCTGGTTCTCATGATAAATATTTTAGAATATCTACTTAATATGACTATCTATGAAATGGGAATAGTGATACAACCTCAGTGTTGTGAAGAGTAAATGAGATTCAGATAAATTCTTTTAACATGATGCCTATTTTAATTGTTATGCATTGTTTCTGTGGAGTTTCACATTTTGTTTTAGAGCTAGAGTTTTTATTTCTTTTTCTGGAAATGTTGAAACCTTGGCATTTCCAACTTCTTTTTTTTTTTTTTTTTTTTTTTTTGAGACAGAGTCTCCCGCTGTCGCCCAGGCTGGAGTGCAGTGGCCGGATCTCAGCTCACTCACTGCAAGCTCCGCCTCCCGGGTTTGCGCCATTCTCCTGCCTCAGCCTCCCCAGTAGCTGGGACTACAGGCGCCCACCACCTCGCCCGGCTATTTTTTTGTATTTTTTAGTAGAGACGGGTTTCACTGTGTTAGCCAGGATGGTCTCGATCTCCTGACCTCGTGATCCGCCCGTCTCGGCCTCCCAAAGTGCTGGGATTACAGGCTTGAGCCACCGCGCCCGGCCTCCAACTTCTTTTTTGTATATATTTTTTTTAATTTGTCAACAGCTTGTCAGAAATTCAGCTATAAAATATCTGATATTTCAATGGAAGTAGGTGCATGCTGTTATTCATGAAAAATTTTCAAGGCAAAAGTGATTTAAAAATTTTATTTTCTCACTGTGTTCTAGCTATTTACATATCAAATTTGGGGTAATTTTACTAGAATAATTTGCAAGTTGTCCTAGATACACTTACTATTGTTCTAACTTTTTTATCTATTAGTTTGTCAATAACAATAAACATACATAGGAAATATTTTTCAAATAATTCCTAAACATTTCTAAAAATAGCCAGTATTTCATCTAGAGACAAACTTCAAACTTAGAAAGATTTCTGAGGTAACATGTACAGGTTTTTTTTTTTTATTGCCAGCATAGGACACACTTTTTTTTTAATCTTCCCCCTCCGGCTCAAGCGACCCTCCCATCTCAGCCTCCCTGATAGCTGGGACTACAGGTGCATGCCTCCATGCCCAGCTAATTTTTCATATTTTTTTGTAGAGACCGGGTTTTGTAGAGATGATTCACCCACCTTGGCCTCCCAAAATGCTGAGATTACAGCCCTGAGCAACTGCACCTTTAATTTTACACTTTGGCCGGGTGCGGTGCCTCATGCCTGTAATCCCAGCACTTTGGGAGGCTGAGGCGGGCGAATCACGACGTCAGGAGTTCAAGGCCAGCCTGTCCAATATGGTGAAACTCTATCTCTACTAAAAAATACAAAAATTAGTTGGCGTGGTGACCGCTCTTGTAGTCCCAGCTACTCAGGAGGCTGAGGCAGGAGAATCGCTTGAACCTGGGGGGCGCAGGTTGCAGTGAGCTGAGATCGTGCCACTGCACTCCAGCCTGGGTGACAGAGTGAGACTCCATCTCAAAAAAAAAAAAATTTTAAAAGGTTAAAAAAATGTTAAATAGAAAAAACTTGCATAATAAGGATATAAAGAAAGAAAATATGTTTGTACAGCTGTAAAATGTTTGTGTTTTAAGGTGTTATTATGAAAGAGTCAAAAAGTTTTTTAAAATTTAAAAGTTTATAAAGAAGTTACAGTAAGCTAAAGTTAAATAGGTTTTTTTTTTTTTAATTTTTATTATATTTTTAAGAGACAGGGTCTCACTTTCTCTGCTAGGCTGGAGTACAGTGGCATGATCCTAGCTCACTGCAACTCTGAGCTCCTGGGCTCAAGCAATCCTCCTGCCTCAGCATCTCAAGTAACTAGAACTATGGGGATGTGCCACTGTACCTCCCTAATTTTTAAATTTTTTCGTAAAGATGAGGTCTCTCCATGTTGCCCAGGCTTGTCTCCAACTCCTGACCTCAAGCAGTC
This sequence comes from Macaca mulatta, assembly GCF_049350105.2. NCBI lineage: Eukaryota > Metazoa > Chordata > Mammalia > Primates > Cercopithecidae > Macaca > Macaca mulatta. The sequence goes on along the minus strand of NC_133421.1, from coordinate 50,745,638 downwards.
CTCCTGGTTCAGCCTCCCAAAGTGCTAGGATTACAGGCATGAGCCACCGTGCCAGGTCTATTTTTAAAATATATTTCATGTTGCCTAAGTATACAGTGTTCATAAGGTCTACAGTACTGTATTAGTAATGTCCTACACCTTCCATTCACTCACCACTCACTCACTGACACCAAAAGCAACTTCCAGTCCTGCAAGCTCCATTCATGATAAGTACCCTAATGCACGTGTACCATTTTAATCTTTTATATCATATTTTAACTGTACCTTTTCTGTGTTTAGACAGATTCACAAGTACTTAACATTGTGTTACATTTGCCTGTAGTATTCAGTACAGTAATGTGCTGTACAGATTTGTAACCACGGAACAATAGGCTATACTCTATAACATAGATGTATAAATACCATCTAGATTTGTGTAAGTGCACTCTGTGATGTTCACACAATGACAAAATTGACCATACATTTCTCAGAACATACGCCCATTGTTAAGTGGTGCATGACTTTATAATATTTTTATATTATGTGTTGTAAGTATAAACAGAAATATACATTTAGCCCACATAGGTGATTCACAGATAAAATAAGAATCATGTGAGCTAGTGTATTTATTTATTTATTTATTTATTTGAGACAGAGTTTCGCTCTTGTCGCCCAAGCTGGAGTGCAATGGTGCAATCTCGGCTCACTGCAGTCTCTGCCTCCCGGGTTCAAGCAATTCTCCTGCCTCAGCCTCCCGAGTAGCTGAGATTACAGGCATGCACCACTATGCCTGGCTAATTATTTGTATTTTTAGTAGAAACGGGGTTTCATCATATTAGCCAGGGTGGTCTCGAACTCATGACCTCAGGTGATCTGCTGCCTTGGCCTCCCAAAGTGCTGGGATTACAGGCATTAGCCACTGTGCCTGGCCTCTGAGCATCCTTTTAAATACACTAGCTCAGTTGGGTGCTGTGGCTCATGCCTGTAATCCCAGCACTTTGGGAGGCCGAGGCAGACGGATCACCTGAGTTCAGGAGTTCGAGACCACCCTGGCCACATGGTGAAACTTCATCTCTACTAAAAATACAAAAATTAGCTGGGCGTGGTGGCAGGTGCCTGTAATCCCAGCTACTCGGGAGGCTGAGACAGGAGAATCGCTTGAACCTGGGAGACAGAGGTTGAGTGAGCCGAGATTGTGCCACTGGTCTCTAGCCTGGGCAACAAGAACAAAACTCTGTCTCAAAAGATAAAAATAAAAGAATGCTCAGTGTTTATTAGATTAAATTCCTGCTGTAATTTATTGTTGATGTTGAATAAATTGATGTCAAGAATATTATCTTGTAGATAAGAGATAATATATTCTGGGTTTGTTTGTTCGTTTTTTTGTTTTTGAGACAGAATCTTGCTCTGTCACCCAGGCTAGAGTGCAGTGGCGTGATCTTGGCTCACTGCAACCTCCGCCTCCTGGGTTCATGAGATTCTTCTGCCTCAGCCTGCCGAGTAGCTGGGATTACAGGCGTGTGCCACCACATCCAACTAATTTTTGTATTTTTAGTAGAGACTGGGTTTTCCCATGTTGGCCAGGCTGGCCTTGAACTACTGACCTCAGGTGATTGACCTGCCTTGGCCTCCCAAAGTGCTGGAATTACAGGTGTGAGCCACCATTCCTGGCTAAGAGATATATTCTTAATGGCAGTATATTTGTTTTTCCATTATAAAATTTTATATTCTAAAAATTCAAACAACTCAAATAATCTATGTGAAGTAAAAAATTGGCCTGCTCACTTTCTTACTCCCATTCTGACTCATCTCACTTATAAGAGGTAACCCCTGTCATGATTTGGCCTTATATCTTTTATTATTTAAAAAATTTACACATAAACTTTTTTAACAAAACTTTATTTTACATCAGTAGAATCATGATTGATGCAGAAGTTTTTGCTCCTTAGTTCAGCTAAAACCAGGTTCTTGTCACACAACCAGGAAAGATTAGGCACACAGACACATTCAAAGATGAGGAGAGCAGGAATTTATTAAAAGAAAGCTCTCAGCAAAAAAAAAGGAGTCCTGCTAACAGGCTCCCACCTCATAGACTGATCACCAGGTCACCACACGTGAGCTGAAGAGCTGAAGAGGCTCCTCACCCCTGCACGAGGGACGAATGCTCCACCCCCTCCCTGCAGCGCACATGTGGGCATTATTCAGAAAGAATCCGTCGAGAGGCTGGGCATGGTGGCTCACACCTGTGATCCCAGCACTTTGGGAAGCGGATCACCTGAGGTCAGGAGTTTGAGACCAGCTTGGGCAACATGGTGAAACCCCTTCTGTACTCAAAATACAAAAATTAGCCAGGCGTGGTGGCAGGCACCTGTAATCTCAGCTACTTGAGAGGCTGAGGTGTGGGAACTGCTTGAACCCGGAAGGCAGAAGTTGCATTGACCCAAGATCGTGCCACTGCACTTCAGGCCAGGTGACAGAGTGAGACTCTGTCTACAAGAAAAAAAAAAAAAAAAAAATTAGTTAGGAAAAGGTGGGCAGGCCGGGCGCGGTAGCTCTTGTCTGTAATCCCAGCATTTTGGGAGGCCAAAGAAGGTGGATCACCCGAGGTCAGGAGTTTGAGACAAGCCTGGCCTACGTGGTAAAACCCTGTCTCTACCAAAAATACAAAAATTAGGTGGGCATAGTGGGGCGCCTGTAATCCCAACTACTTGAGAGGTTGAGGCAGGAAAATCGCTTGAACCCAGGAGGTGGAGGTTGTGGTGAGCCGAGACTGTGCCATTGCATTCCAGCCTGGGCAACAAGAACGAAACTCAATCCCCCCCCAAAAAAAAAAAAAATGTGAGCAAACAGGGGCAGTTCTCCCTCTGGGCTGCAGTTTTGTCCTGGACCAACAGTTCAGTCTTTCAGCCACCAGGCTGTTTTAGGCTTGAAGGTGGGGTTCCACCAGGGATCCTTGGCTGTCTCCTGTCTCTATCATCATACCTATTTTAAAATTCAGATGGCCAGGCGCGGTGGCTCAAGCCTGTAATCCCAGCACTTTGGGAGGCCGAGACCAGCGGATCACGAGGTCAGGAGATCGAGACCATCCTGGCTAACCCAGTGTAAACCCCGTCTCTACTAAAAAAATACAAAAAACTAGCCGGGCGAGGCGGCGGGCGCCTGTAGTCCCAGCTACTTGGGAGGCCGAGGCAGGAGAATGGCGTGAACCCGGGAGGCGGAGCTTGCAGTGAGCTGAGATCCGGCCACTGCACTCCAGCCTGGGCGACAGACCGAGACTCCGTCTCAAAAAAAAAAAAAAAAAAAAAAAAAAATTTCAGATATACCCCAACAATGCTATTCCATGTGAATTCTATTCTTTGAAATGACTACATATTACATACTATGGATTTGGATCATGATTGATAAACACTTAGGTGCCTTCTGAGTTAGAATTAATTAACATTTAAAATATTAATAGATGTTGATAACGATAACATGGCTCCATTCCCCTCATTTAGAAATATATTGAGTACCTACAATGTGCCCAACACCATAAACATTAGAAAATATGGAATAGACATAGTCCCTTCTATTAGTGGCAGTGAATCCATAGGGGTCTGCAGCAACCTCATTTCTTGCCGCAGAAGAAAAAATTTGACTGAGGGCATAAGGCATAAGGAGAGACCAAGGCGAGTTTTACAGCAAGAGTGAAAGGTTATTAAAAAGCTTTAGAGCAGGAATGAAAAGAAGTAAAGTACATTTGGAAGAGGGCCAAGTGGTGACTTGAGAGATCAAGTGCCCAGTTTGACCTTTGACTTAGGGTATTATATTTTGGCATACTTCCGGGGTTTTGTGTCCCTTCTCCCTTGATTCTTCCCTTGGGATGGGCTGTCTGCTTGCACAGTAGCCTGCCGCTACTTGGGAGGGGCCACATGTGCAGTGTGTTTACTGGAGTTGTACGCATGCTCTCTTGAGGCATTCTTCCCTTACCAGTTGAATGCTCCTAGAAGATCACATACCAGTAAAACTCCGCCATTTTGCCTCTTTAGTGTGCATGCTTGAGCCCACTTGCCCAACTCCTGAGATCTTAGGAAGCTGATCCCCAGTTTCAGTTTTTTCTATTATATCTACTGGGAGACTGCCTTTTCCTGGTGCCCACTGCAACTTATTATTATTATTATTACTTTTTGAGACAGAGTGTTGCTCTGTTGCCCAGGCTAGAGTGCAGTGGTGTGATCTCGGCACACTGCAACCACTGCCTCCCAGGTTTAAGCGATTCTCCTGCCTCAGCCTCCTGAGTAGCTGGGATTACAGGCACACACCACCACACCTGGCTAATTTTTGTATTTTTAATAGAGACGTGGTTTTGCCATGTTGGCCAGGCTAATCTCAAACTCCTGACCTCAGGTGATCTGCCCGCCTTGGCCACCCAAAGTGCTGGAATTACAGGCATGAGCCACCATGACAAGCCTCTCAAATCTTAAGTTTATAACCCAGTGAATTTTAACATATGGGTACACCTTTGTACCACCCAGATAAAGATTTAGAATATTTCTAGCACCGCGGAGGGCATCAGTGTTACCTTTTGCAGGCAATACTCACTCCTTGCCCCTAGATAACCATTGTTCTAATTTCTTTTCCTTCCCTTCCTTCCCTTCCTTCCTTCCTCCCTCCCTCTCTTTTTCTTTTTTTCGTGTGTGTGTGTGTGTGTGTGTGTGTTTGTGTGTGTGTGTGTGAGACAGGGTCTCGCTCTGTAGCCCAGGCTGGAGTACAGTGGAGCAATCTCGACTCACTGTGACCTCTGCCTCCCATGGTTCAAGCAATTCTCCTGCCTCAGCCTCCCAAGTAGCTGGGATTACAGGCAGGCACCACCATGCCCAGCTAATTTTTACATTTTTTAGTAGAGATGAGATTTTGCCAGGTTGGCCAGGCTGGTCTTCAACTCCTGACCTCAGGTGATCCACTCACCTCAACCTCCCAAAGTGCTAGGTTTACAGGCATGAGCTACCATGTTCAGCCTCACTGTGGTTTTCATATACATTTCTCTAATGAATTTTGATGTTGAATATCTATTTCATATGCTTATTGGACATTTGGAAATCTTCATTTGTGAAGTGACTTTTCTTTTTTTCTTTTTTTTTTTTTTTTTTTTTGAGACGGAGTCTTGCTCAGTCGCCCAGGCTGGAGTGCGGTGGCCCGATCTCGGCTCACTGCAAGCTCCGCCTCCTGGGTTCTCGCCATTCTCCTGCCTCAGCCTCCCAAGTAGCTGGGACTACAGGCGCCCGCCACCACACCCGGCTAGTTTTTTGTATTTTTAGTAGAGACGGGGTTTCACCATGTTAGCCATGATGGTCTCAATCTCCTGACCTCGAGATCCGCCTGTCTCGGCCTCCCAAAGTGCTGGGATTACAGGCGTGAGCCACCGCGCCCGGCCTGTGAAGTGACTTTTCAAGTTTTTGTCTATTATTTTGTGTATTGTGTTTCTGAGAAAGACATTTCAGGCAGAGGAAGTAGTGAGACGGCATGGAGTGGCTTGAAATGTAAACTGTAAGGTGGGGAGGAGGTGTAGAGAGCTAATATTATTATCACTGATTTATACATAAGAAACTGCAACATAAAGAAGCTAAATAACTCACTTGAATAAGTGGGAGAGCCAGTATTTAAATTTAGGCTCCAGTGTCTGTGCTCTTAACCACTGCAATACGCTGTCTCTAAAATACATAGGGGTGAAAGGAACCTTACAAGATTATCTGGTCTGGACTAATCCTTTTATTTATTTATTTATTCATTCTTTTAGAGATGGGGTCTTACTATGTTGCCCAGGCTGGAGTGTAGGGGCTATTCACAGGCATGATTATTGCACAATACAGCCTCCAACTCCTGGCCTCAAACGATCCTCCCACCTCAGCCTCTTGCTTAGCTGGGAGTACAGTCTTTTTTTGTTGTTGTTGTTGTTTCCCAGACAGGGTCTCACTCTGTCACCCAGGCTGGGGTGCGGTGGTGCAATCTTGGCTCACTTCAATCTCCGCCTCCTGAGCTCAAGCGATTCTCATGCCTCAGCCTTTTGAGTAGCTGGGATAACAGGCATGTACCACCAAGCCCCAAAAATTTTTGTATTTTTGGTTGAGATAGGGTTTCACCACGTTTTCCATGCTGGTCTTGAACTCCTGGCCCCAAGTGAACTGCCCGCCTTGGCCTCCCAAAGGGCTTGAATTAGAGGGGTGAGCCACTGTGCCTGGCCAGTCTTTATTTTGTTTATTTTTTAAATTTTGTTTTGTCATGTTAAAATATACGTAATATAAAGTTGACTGATTCTTTTTTTTTTTTTTTTTTTGAGACGGGGTCTCGCTCTGTCGCCTAGACTGGAGTGCAGTAGCGGGATCTCAGCTCACTACAAGCTCCGCCCCCCGGGTTCACGCAATTCTCCTGCCTCAGCCTCCCGAGTAACTGGGACTACAGGCACCCGCCACCTCGCCCGGCTGTTTTTTTTTTTTTTTTTTTTTTTTTGTATTTCTTGTAGAGACGGGGTTTCACCGTGTTAGCCAGGATGGTCTCAATCTCCTGACCTTGTGATCCGCCCGTCTCGGCCTCCCAAAGTGCTGGGATTGCAGGCTTGAGCCACCGCGCCAGGCCAAGTTGACCGATTCTTAATGCCCAACGGGTTCTTCTGCATAGATAAAACCAGTTCACTGAGACAATGGTTTTACAGTAAAGAAAGTTTAATTATTGCAGGGCCAGCCAAGCAGAAAGACAGGAGATATTTCTCCAATTTGCCTTTTTGAAAGCTTGGAGGCTGGGTTTTTTTCTGTTTGTTTGTTACGTTTTTTGAGATGGAGTCTCGCTGTGTTGCCCAGGCTGGAGTGCAGTGGTATGATCTCGGCTCACCACAGCCTCCGCCTCCTGGGTTCAAGCGATTCTTCTGCCTCAGCCTCCCGACTAACTGGGACTACAGGCCTGAGCCACAGTGCCCTGCCAATGTGTGTGTGTGTGTGTGTGTGTGTGTGTGTGTGGTTTTTTTTTCTTTTTGAGATGGAGTCTCGCTCTGTCACCAGGCTGGAGTGCAGTGGCGTGATCTTGGCTCACTGCAACCTCTGCCTCCCAGATTCAAGCGATTCTCCTGCCTCAGCCTCCGGAGTAGCTGGGACCACTGGCGTGTTCCACCACGCCCGGCTAATTTTTTGTATTTTAGTAGGGACAAAGTTTCACCATGTTGACCAGGATAGTTTCAATCTCTTGACCTTGTGATCCACCCACCTTGGCCTCCCAAAGTGCTGGGATTACAGGCCTGAGACACCGTGCCCGGACAATTTTTTTGTATTTTTAGTAGAGATGGGATTTCACCTTGTTGGCCAGGCAAGTCTCAAAACTCCTGACCTCAGGTGATCCGCTCGCCTTGGCCTCCCAAAGTGCTGGGATTACAGGTGTAAGCCACTGCGGCTGGCCAATTTGGATGCTTTTATTAATTTTTTCTTGCCTAATTGCTAGAGCTTTCAATACTACGTTAAATCAAAGTAATAAAAGTGGCCAGGTGCAGTGGCTCATACTTTTAAACCTAGCACTTTGGGAGGCTGCAGCAGGAGGATCACATGAGCCCAGTAAAAAATTAGCTGGGCACAGTGGCATCCATTTGTAGTTCTAGCTACTCAGTAGGCTGAGACAGGAGGATCACTTAAGCCCAGGAGTTTGAGGATGCAATGAGCCATGATCATGCCATTGCACTCCAGCCTGGGCAACAGAGCAAGACTCTGTCTCAAAAAAATAAAATAAATAAAAATAAAAGCAAGCATCCTTGTCTTGTTATTTAATCCTTTCATTTTATAGAAGTGAAAATGTAGTCCCTGAGAGAAGAATTTATTTGCCCAAAGTTATGCAAGTTCACAGCAAAGCAGGAGTTAATATCAAATCTCTTAACTTCAGATTCAGTATTCTGTTATATTCAGTTGAAGAATTAAGGATAACTGGTTATGGAAAGGAGGCAACATGATTCTTTTATTCTCAGTTCACTTAGAATATTTTCATGTGAATAAGTCATACTAGGTGATGGTAGTGAGATATTTTAATATTATAGGATTTTGGATTTGTAACTCTGAATTGTTAGATCTGATGTGTGTAACCTAAATGTATACTTAAGTGTCAGAATGTCATTCTTCTTTTATTTCTTCAGTGCGGTTAAAATCGGAACTGATATGCTAGAATTGGACTGCCATATCACAAAAGATGAACAAGTTGTAGTGTCACATGATGAGAATCTAAAGAGAGCAACTGGGGTCAATGTAAACATCTCTGATCTCAAATACTGTGTAAGTAAAAATGCATGATAAACTAAGAGCTAATAGGTGTCACGGCCTGTAATATTTTTTTAAAAAATAGTGAATATCAGATATTGCTTCAGTAAAAAATTTCTAATATTATTTAAATACTGATTAAATACTAAATGTCAAAGGAAATTTTTAAAAACTATTTTGAGGCCAAGTGTGCTGGCTCATGCCTGTAATTCCAGCACTTTGGGAGGCTGAGGTGGGAGGATTGTTTGAGGCCAGGAGTTTGAGATCAGGCTGGGCAACATAGCAAGACTCCATCTTTATTAAAATATAGGAAAATTGGCTGGACACGGTGGCTCCGCCTGTAATCCCGGCACTTTGGGAGGCTGAGTCGGGTGGATCACCCAAGGTCAGGAGTTCAAGATCAGCCTGGCCAACATGGTGAAACCTCATCTCTACTAAAAATACAAAAATTAGCCAGGCATGATGTTGCACACCTGTAATCCCAGCTACTCAGGAGGCTGAGGCAGGAGAATCGCTTGAACCCAGGAGGTGGAGGTTGCAGTGAGCTGAGATGATGCCACTGCACTCCAGCCTCAGCAACAGAGCAAGACTCCATCTTAAAAAAAAAAAAAAAAGAAGGGGGGGGAAATTGTTTAGGTATGGTGGCATATACCTATGGTCCCAGCTACTCAGGAGGCCGAGGTGGGAAGATCACTTGATCCCAGGAAGTTGAGGCTACAGTGGGCCAAGATTGTACCACTGCACTCCAGCCTGGGTGAAAGAGTGAGACCCTGTCTCAAAAACGAAATGAGGCAGGGCACAGTGGCTCACGCCTATAATCCCAACACTGTGGGAGACCGAGGCGGGCGGATCACCTGAGGTCAGGAGTTCGAGACCAGCCTGGCCAACATGGCGAAACCCCATCTCTACTAAAAAATACAAAAATTAGCTGGGCGTGGTGGTGCCTCTGTAATCCCAGATACTTGGGAGGCTGAGGCAGGAGAATCGCTTGAACCTGGGAGGCGGAGGTTGCAGTGAGCCAAGATTGCGCCACTGCACTCCAGCCTGGGCAAGAGTGAGCCTCTGTCTCAAGAAAAAAAAAAAAAAAAGATCATTATAATGTACATATTAATTATAGTAAATACTGATGAATGGAAGGAAAAATCATGCATAAAGTTACTACCAAAAAAACACTTATGTTAACAGGATTCTACCTTATGTAGAAGGATTCTACCTTTTATGTTTTTTAGATTTGTATTCTCACTGCGCATCATGTATGTAGAATTTTAGACACTTTAACATTATAACATGATAATGGCCGGCCTCAGTGGCTCACATCTGTAATCTCAGTACTTTGGGAGGGTGAGGCGGGCGGATCACCAGGGGTCAGGAATTCGAGACTAGCCTGGCCAACATGGCAAAACCCCGTCTCTACTAAAAATACAAAAATTAGCTGGGCAGACAGATCACCTGAGGTCAGGAGTTGGGGACCGCCCTGGCCAACATGGTGAAACCCCATCTCTACTAAAAATACAAAAATTAGCTGGGTGTGTTGGCGTGCGTCTGTAATCCTAGCTATTCAGGAGGCTGAGGTAGGAGAATCGCTTAAACCCAGGAGGCAGAGGTTGCAGTGACCGAGATCATGCCATTGCACTCCAGCCTGGGCAATGGAAAGCATGGAAAAATGTTTATCATTTATAATGTTTCCTTTTTCTTTTTTTTATTATAATGTTTCTCTTTTTGTCTTTCTTTCTTTCTTTTTTTTTTTTTAAGACGGAGTCTCACTCTTTTCAACCAGAGCGAGAGTAGCTGGGATTACAAGCGTGCACCACCACACCTGGCTAATTTTTGTGTTTTTAGTAGAGACGGGGTTTCACCATGTTGGCCAGGCTGGTCTTGAACTCCTGACCTCAGGTGATCCTCCTGCCTTGGCTTCCCAAAGTGCTGGGATTACAGGTGTGAGCCACCGTGCCCAGCCTTTTCCATGCTTTAAAGAAATTAGACTTTATTTTTTAGATAAGTTTCAGGTTTATAGCAAAATTGAGTGGAAAATACAGAGTTCCCACATACCTGCACAGTTACCACACAGACACAGGGTCCCCCGCTTTTAACAGCTGCACCAGAGTGGTACATACATTGACACAATATTATTGCTCATAGTCCATAGTTTACATTAGGGTTCACTCTTGTACATTCTGTGGTTTTGGACAAATTTATAATGATATGTATCCAGTAATTATACTATTATACAAAATGTTTCCACTGCTCTAAAAATTCTGTGTTCTGCCTATTCAGTCCCCCTTCCCTCATCCCCTGCCAACCACTGATCTTTTTACTGTTTCCATAGTTTTGTCTTTTCCAGAGTGTCATATAGTTGGAATCATACTGTATTTGACCTTTCAGATTCCATGCTTATCTTTCATAAACATTTCAAATGACTATAGCCATTCCATTGTGTGGATATATAGTTATTTTTAACCATTCTTCTATTGTTGGACATTGGATTAGCTCTAAGTTTTCACCATTATAGATAACACTGCACTGAATTTATTTTATTTTATTTTTTTTCTTTTGAGACAGAGATTCGCTCTTGCCACCCAGGCTGGAGTACAATGGTGCAATCTCGGCTCACTGCAGCCTCCACCTCCCAGGTTCAAGCAATTCTCCTGCCTCAGCCCCCCAAGTAGCTGGGATTACAGGCATGCGCCACCACACCTGCCTAATTTTTTGTATTTAGTAGAGACAGGGTTTCACCATGTTGGTCAGGCTGGTCTCGAACTCCTGACCTCAGATGATCTGCCCGCCTCAGCCTCCCAAAGCGCTGGGATTATAGGGGTGAGCCACTGTGCCCGGCCTGCACTGCACAGCTTTATGCATAAAGATTAAAGCTTTCTCTATCTTTAGCTTTTTATTTTTAAAGATATATAAATATTTGTATTTATAAAAGTTATTTATATAACGTTTTCTCTATTTTAAGATTATTTCTCTAAATATACTCCCAGAAGGGAAATTATTGGGTAAAAGAACATTTGCCAGCTGGGTGCGGTGGCTCATGCCTGTAGTCCCAGTGCTTTTGGAGTCTGAGGCCTTCCAAAAGAAGGCCTCCCAAAAGGACAGATCCTTCTGAAGATCCACTGAGCTCAGACGATCAAGGCTACAGCGAGGTATAATTGCGCTACTGCACTCCAGCCCAGGCAATAGAGTGAGACCCTGTCTCAAAAATAAAATAAAATAAAATAAAAATAATATTTACTAGTATTGAGCATTATAATAATACCAAATTTGCTAATTAAATTTTAATTAACATTTCATTAATTATTAATGAGTTTAAAGATCTATTTAATTGTTAGTTATTTTTCTTTTATTTTCATTGAATTGTGTATTCTTGACATTTTTCTACTGAAATCTTTGTATATTATTGTGAAAAGGTCTATATTAAATAGTACAGATATATTTTTTGTAGATGGCATACGTAAGTAATATGGTTAATTTGCTGTTGGGGATGTTCTGATAAAGGGTGCCTATGTAAACATGTTTTGTAGTGTTTTACTCTTCTATATGTTGAAAAAGCGTATCTTTGTGTCTTAATGTAAGACATTAAAATCTTATTATTTTTTGAGAGTTAACTTTTTTTTTGATCATGTCTTTTAAAGGAGCTCCCACCTTACCTTGGCAAACTGGATGTCTCCTTTCAAAGAGGTAATATTTTTTGTTTGTAGCTTAAACATTCGTGTTGAGAAGCATATGTGTGTTTTCTTGTCATAGTAAGTTCTTACTAAAAGTAACTGGCCTCTAAGCTTGTTCCCTCAGGCCTACAAATCTGAAGCCTTGAAAATTATCTGACGTGAAATTATCAGGTCCAAAGAGTTAACTGATTCATGCTACTTAAATTCACATACAGTTAATTTAAACCTGAATACTGATTGCAAGAAACATTTCACTTCTAAAGGTTCAAATTCTAGAATATTGCTGCAACTTATAGTAGTCATCCATCAAAAAAATATAATAAAAAATAAATGAAAAGGGCTGGGCACGGTGGCTCACGACTGTAATCCCAGCACTTTGGGAGGCTGAGGCAGGCAGATCACTTTAGGTCAAGAGTTTGAGACCAGCCTAGCCAACATGGCAAAACCCCATCTCTACTAAAAATACAAAAAATATTAGCCAGGCATGATGATGTGCACCTGTAATCCCACCTACTTGGGAGGCTGAGGCAGAACAATCATTTGAACCCGGGAGGCGGAGGTTGCAGTGAGCCGAGATCGCGCCATTGCACTCCAGCCTGGCAATGAGAGCGAAACTCTGTCTAAAATGATAATAATAATAATGAAAATAAAATAAATAATAAATAAATAAATAAAAAGAAATGGAAAGGACCCCTTTCAAATCCTTTCTGGTTCCATAATATTTAATTCTGTCTTTTAGCTGCTCCATATTTTAAATGATTAAACAGACTTCTGTCGTTCAAATAAACCATTTTCTAGTCATCTTCACTTAGCAGTTTTCTTCTGAGGGAACATTTCTCACAAAGAAACATGTCCCTTGACCCACCTTGTTAGTTACTGCAGATGTTAGAATGGAAAATATACCACCTTAAGATATGTACTGAACAGATACAGCCTCCCTCATTGTCACAAGGGACGTTGTCTCACATTTTTTAGTGATTCAAATGTATAACTCAATAAAACCATAAGATGTTACATCTCATGAATCTTTTTTTTTTTTTTTTTTTTTTTTTTTTTTTTTTTTTGAGACGGAGTCTCGCTCTGTCGCCGGGGCTGGAGCGCAGTGGCCGGATCTCAGCTCACTGCAAGCTCCGCCTCCCGGGTTTACGCCATTCTCCTGCCTCAGCCTCCTGTGTAGCTGGGACTACAGGCGCCCGCCACCTCGCCCGGCTAGTTTTTTGTATTTTTTTAGTAGAGACGGGGTTTCACCGTGTTTGCCAGGATGGTCTCGATGTCCTGACCTCGTGATCCGCCCGTCTCGGCCTCCCAAAGTGCTGGGATTACAGGCTTGAGCCACCGCGCCCGGCCACATCTCATGAATCTTGGTATGATTTAGTTGAAACCTTGGTTAAATGTCAGCTCCATTTATATTAATTTTTTAAAAGAACTGTAACTGCTCCACGAACTAGATTTAAAATTGGCCAAGCCAGGTGTGGTGACGTACACCTCTAGTCCCAGCTACTTGGGAGACTGAGTTGGGAGGCTTGTTTGAGCCCAAGAGTTGGGAGTCTAGCTTGGGCTACATAGCAAGACCCTGTCTCTAAAATTTAAAAAAAAAAAAAAAAATTGACCACGGATAGGGGAATTTTTGAAAAGGAAATAAAAATCAGAAAAAGTTTAACATTAGTTATTTCTAAGGGATATTTAAACCTCAGATGTGTTTGATTTCAATTTCTAGGTAAGTTGAAGTTGTTGGTTTGAGGAAACCTTTCTTCATTCTTGTAGTTTATAGAATTATACTTGCCAAGCTATTGTAATATTTGTGTCAATTTTGGACTTGTGAAAGTTAAGAAAATTTCAGAAATGAAGTTTTTCCTATTTTTCCCTTTGTAGAGCAAAGCCAAAGAAAGCCCCATAAAAATTTAAAAATCCAGCAGATGTGGTAGCTCACACCTATAATCTCAGCACTTTGAGAGGCCAAGGCGGGAGGGTTGCTTGAGACCAACAGTTTGAAACCAGCCTGGGCAACATAGCGAGACCCCATCTCTAAAAAAAATATTAGCCAGTCATGGTGGCATGTGCCTATAGTCCCAGCTATTGAAGAGACTTGAGGTGGGAGGATCCCTTGAGCCTGGGAGTTGAAGGCTATAGTGAGCTATGCTCACACCACTATGCTCCAGCCTGGGTGACAGAGTGAGACCTTGTCTCAAAAAAAAAAAAAAAACCTTTGAGGGAAAAAAAAGTTTAAAATTTTTCCTGGTTTTGTATGTCCCTCATAAAGTCATGAAACTGTTTCTTCTTTTTTTTGAGACAGAGTCTTGCTCTGTTGCCCAGGCTGGAGTGAAGTAGCTCAATCTCAGCTCACTGCAACCTCCACCTCCTGGGTTCAAGAGATTCTCATGCCTCAGCCACCTGAATAGCTGAGATACAGGTGCCTGCCACCACACCCGGCTAATTTTTTTATTTTTAGTAGAGATGAGGTTTCACCATGTTGGCCAGGCTGGTCTGGAATTCCTGGCCTCAATTGATTTACCTGACCCCCCTCGGCCTCCCAGAATGCTAGGATTACAAGCATGAGCCACCACACCCGGCCGGTTTTTGAATGTGAAGAGACCTTTGAGACTGTCTAATCTTGTCTTCTGTTATAGATAAGGAAATTGAAGTCTAAAGATGTAAACTAACTTAATCAAGTTCATATAATAAGGAAATAACAATGCTAGAACTTGAACTAGGTCTCTCTCTTAGCAGACCAGTGTTCAACTGTACCATACTGCCTCTCCATTGGAACACTATTCTCAAATGTTGTATTAAGAACAATGCTGTGGGTCCGGTGCAGTGGCTCACACCTGTAATCCCAGCACTTTGGGAGGCCGAGGCAGGTGGATCACCTGAGGTTAGGAGTTTGAGACCAGCCTGGCCAACATGGTGAAACCCTATTTCTACTAAAAATACAAAAATTAGCCGGGCTTGGTGACGTGCACCTGTAATTCCAGCTACTTGGGAGGCTGAGGCAGGAGAAGCACTTGAACCTGGGAGGCAGAGGTTGCAGTGAGCTGAGATCGCGCCATTGTACTCCAACCTGGACAACAAGAGCAAGACTCTGTCTCAAAAAAAAAAAAAAAGGAACAATGCTGTGGGAAAAAAAAAAAGAACAACACTGTGTACTGTCAAGTTTCAGATATCTGAAAGGAATAATAATAATTAGCTTTCCTTTTATATTGCATTCATCTCATATCATAATTGACTTTAGACTGATCCTCAGATGTGGAGTTGACTGCATTTGGAACAGACTAATAAACTGTGTGTAAAAATTTGACTCAGAACCATGGCAGTGGCTCACATCTGTAATCCCAGCACTTTGGGAGGCTAAGGCAGGAGGATCACTTGATCCCAGGAGTTCGAGACCGGCCTGGGCCACATACAGAGACTCCATCTTTACAAAGATAATAAAAATAATATTAGCCAGGCATGGTGGTATGCACCTGTGGTCCTAGCTAGGGAGGCTGAGGTGGGGGGATTGCTGAGCCCAGGAGGTGGAGGCTGCAGTGAGCCTTGATTGTGTCACTGCACAAAGTGAGATTCTGTCTCAGAAAAAAAAGAAAAAAGAAAAAGAGAAAAGAAAACAAGAAACTTGACTCAGATTTGTCAAAAAGTGGTTCCGTTTTTTCTATCCTATTCCCTTGCATAGAATTCTTGCTTACCAGGCCGGGCACAGTGGCTCACACCTGTAATCCCAGCACTTTGGGAGGCCGAGGCAGGTGGACCACTTGAGGTTAGGAGTTTGAGACCAGCTTGGCCAACATGGCGAAACCCTGTCTCTACTAAAAATACAAAAATTTTAAAATTTTTATTTTTGTTTTTTGAGATGAACTTTTGCTTCTGTCGCCCAGTGGCACAATCTCAGCTCACTGCAACCGCTGCCTCCCAGGTTCAAGCGATCCTCCTGCCTCAGCCTCCCGTATAGTTGGGATTACAGATGCCCTCCACCACTCCCAACTAATTTTTGTATTTTTAGTAGAGACGAGGTTTCACCACGTTGGCCAGGCTGGTCTTGAATTCCTGACCTCAGGTGATCCGCCTACCTCTTTGTCCCAAAGGGCTGGGATTAGTCATGAGCCACCATGCCTAGCCAAAATACAAAAATTAGCCAGGTGTGGTGCTGCACACCTGTAGTCCCAGCTACTTGGGAGGCTGAGGCTGGAGAATCACTTGAACCCGGGAGGCAGAGGTTGCAGTGAGCCAAGATCATGCCATTGCACTCCAGCCTGGGCAACAGAGCAAGACTGTCTCAAAAAAAAAAATAAATAAATAAAAAATGCTGAATTGGCCTGACACAGTGGCTCACACCTGTAATCCTCAAACTTTGGGAGGTCGAGGCAGGAAGATCCCTGAGGTCAGGAGCTCGAGACCAGCCTGGCCAATGTGGTGAAACCCCATCTCTACTAAAAATACAAAAATTAGCTGGACATGGTGGCATGTGCCTGTTCTCCCAGCTACTTCGGAGACTGAGGCAGGAGAATCGCTTGAACTGGGAGATGGAGATTGCAGTGAGCTGAGATCATGCCACTGCACTTCAGCCTGGGCAACAGAACGAGACTTTGTCTCAAAAAAAACAAAACAAAAAAAAAGTGTTAACCAAAGGGTTTGTTATTATCTATCCCAATTAGTTGAAAGTAACCTTTTTTTTTTTTTTCACGGAAAACGCATAATTTGGATAATCTAGAGTTGACTATAATTATCATTTTAGAGTTCCCCAAATAGTGAAAACTATTTAGTGGCCCCTAACTTGCATAGGGGCCACTATTCCATCAACCAACACATCCTATGGCATACTCCTTGTCTATTTTTCCTATTTCCTATTATTTTCCTCTTTTCTTTTTATAGTCCACCACTTCCTAGCTGGTTACCTTCTGCCTAGAAAAATACTGGGGCAAACTTCTCTTTTTCCACATGTTTTTCTACATTCTAAACTGGCTGAGGCATCTAATTTATGCATTTTTTTTTTTTTTTTTTGAGACGGAGTCTCGCTCTGTCGCCCAGGCTGGAGTGCAGTGGCTGGATCTCGGCTCACTGCAAGCTCCGCCTCCCGGGTTCACGCCATTCTCCTGCCTCAGCCTCCCGAGTAGCTGGAATTACAGGCGCCCGCCACCTCGCCCGGCTAGTTTTTTGTATTTTTTAGTAGAGATGGGGTTTCACCGTGTTAGCCAGGATGGTCTCGATCTCCTGACCTTGTGATCCACCCGTCTTGGCCTCCCAAAGTGCTGGGATTACAGGCTTGAGCCACCGCGCCCGGCCGCATTATTATTTTTAA
This sequence comes from Macaca mulatta, assembly GCF_049350105.2. NCBI lineage: Eukaryota > Metazoa > Chordata > Mammalia > Primates > Cercopithecidae > Macaca > Macaca mulatta. The sequence goes on along the minus strand of NC_133421.1, from coordinate 50,728,440 downwards.
GTAGAGATCGGGTCTCGATATTGTTGGTCCGATGGGTCTTGAATTCTTGGCCTCAAGCAATCTTCCTGCCTCAACCTTACAAAGTGCTGAGATTCCAGGAGTGAGCCACTGCACCTGGCCTAATATTTGTATCTTTACATCACTGTAGCACTTTTTTTTTTTCTCAGCACGCATTTTAGTTTTCTCATTCCCTCGCTGTTAGATAGAATATTCTTATGTGTTATTTTGCTGTTCCAAAGTTAGTTTCATCTGTTTGACCTTTTTTGTAAACTGATTCTTACATGCATCGTACTTGACTGCTAAATTAATTTTTTAATTTGCCCACACCGTGACAAAAAGGCAGTCTTCCTTATGAGCTTCAAGCATGAAGTCCCAGAGAAAGACACTGATTGGCCCACCTTGGGTCATGTGGCCATCTTGAAGAAAAGAAGTGGGCTATTATGATTATATGCCCACCCCCGAGGGTGAATGGGCAGTGGGTAGTGTGTTGACAGCCCTATCGGAACAATGTGAGATAAGGAGATACGATGTGAAATACAGGTTTCCAAAGGAAGGAAGAATATTGGTGGCTAATGCCTATAATCCCAGCATTCAAGGAGGCCATGGTGAGAGGATCCCTTGAGGCCAGGAATTCAAGGCCAACGTGGTAAATAAAGCAAGACTTCATCTCTACTTAAAAAATAAAGGGGGGTGGGGGAGCCAGGCATGGTGGCTCACGCCTGTAATCCCAACACTTTGGGAGGCCAAGGTGGGCAGATCACCTGAGGTTGGGAGTTCAAGACCAGCCTGACCAACATGGAGAAACCCTATCTTTACTAAAAATACAAAATTAGCCAGGCGTCGTGGGGCAGATGCCTGTAATCCCAGGTACTCCAGAGACTAAGGCAGGAGAATTGCTTGAACCCTGGAGGCGGAGGTTGTGGTGAGCCGAGATGGCACCGCTGCACTACAGGCTGGGCAACAGAGCGAGACTCCGTCTCCAAAAAAAAAAAAGAAGAAAAGAAAAAGCCGGGTATGTTGGCACATGCCTCTAATCTCAGCTATTCGGAGGCTGAGGCAGGAGGATCACTGGAGCTGAGTTCAAGGCTGCTGTGAGCTGTGGTCATGCCACTGCACTCCAGCCTGGGTGACAGATTGAGACCCTGTCTCAAAAAATATATATATATAAATATATATATATATATGTATGTATATGTATACAAGCTATCTACTATAAACATAATTTTTAAAGTTTAGTTATGTAGCCTATGATAAGTTCAAACTCTTTCAGTTATAAGTGTTAGATATACATCTCAAGATAGCTTAAGAAAAAAATTTTAAAAAGAATGTATTGGCTTTCATAATTAGAAAGTCCAGGGGTTATATGCCCTCAGACATGACTGATTCCAGTTGCTCAAGCAATAATTGGTCTCTCTCTATCTCCGTTTCTTGCTTTTGCTTTCATTTGTGTTAGCTTTGCTTTTAGGGACACCCTTTCCACAGAGATGAACTCTTGGCAGCTTGTACATGATCCATTCAGCAAAGGATTTCAAGAGGCCTTCTCTCCCAGTGTCCATATTGTTATGCTTAACAGGTTAGACTGGTCATATATTTAGTCTGTGGTCAGAGAGGCAGAGCCAATAATTGCCAGTCCTATCAGAGTAACCCAGACCCCCGTCAGAATTACAAGAAGTATAGTAACAGACTTCCTTTTTTCCTCTTTAATGTACATGCTGCTTTTCACATAGGTTCTAATTATAAATAATTTAATTTTCTGACATGGATTTCATTTACTTTTTGATAATGCATTTTTTTGATTTGCTGTATAATAAGATGGAATAAAGGATTTTTCACCAGTTTGTTATTTGCAGATTAGCGGAATTGAAGTTTTGGGTGGAAGCAGAACAATTTTTACAATAGTTGTATAGTATGTATAGTAAATTATATAAATGATTAGAGTCATTAGAGTCAAAAGGGACTAGAGAGCCAGGTGTGGTGGCTCACACCTGTAATCCCAGCACTTAGGGAGGCTGAGGTGGCAGGTTTGCTTGAGATCAGGAGTTCAAGACCAGCCTGGGCAAAATACAATGAGACCCTGTTGCTACAAAAAATAAAACAAGGCCGGGCGCGGTGGCTCAAGCCTGTAATCCCAGCACTTTGGGAGGCCGAGATGGGCGGATCACAAGGTCAGGAGATCGAGACCATCCTGGCTGACACAGTGAAACCCCGTCTCTACTAAAAAATACAAAAAAAAAAAAACTAGCCGGGCGAGGTGGTGGGCGCCTGTAGTCCCGGCTACTCGGGAGGCTGAGGCAGGAGAATGGCGTAAACCCGGGAGATGGAGCTTGCAGTGAGCTGAGATCCGGCCACTGCCCTCCAGCCTGGATGACAATCTTTTTTTTCTGTCTCAAAAAAAAAAAAAATTAAAAATTAAAAAACAAAAAAACAAAAAATAGGCCAGGTGCAGTGGCTCACGCTTGTAATCCCAGCACTTTGGGAGGCCGAGGCTGCTAGATCACTGGAGGCCAGGAGTTTGAGACCAGCCTGGCCAACATGGTGAAACCCCGCCTCTACTAAAATTACAAAAATGTAGCCAGTTGTGGTGCCAGGCACCTGTAATCCCAGCTACTCAGGAGGCTGAAGCAGAATTGCTTGAACCCGGGAGGCGGAGGTTGCAGTGAGCCGAGATCACACCACTGCACTCCAGCCTGGGCAACAACATCGAAAATCCATCTCAAAAAAAAAAAAAGTGTGTATATATATATATATATAGAGAGAGAGAGAGAGAGAGATATGTATATATACTCTATATAGAGAGAGTATATAGTATATATATTATATACAGTATATATATTATATATTATATATATAATATGTGTGTGTGTATATATATATAGAGAGAGAGAGAGATGGGCGTGGTGGTGCGTGCCTGTCGTCCCAAAGGATTGCTGGAGTGTGGGAGGCTGCAGTGAGTCATCATGCTACTGCACCCCAACCTTGGCTATGAGCAAGATCCTGTCTCAAAAACACAACAAAAAAGGGCTGAGTACGTGGTTCATGCCTGTAATCGCAGCCCTTTGGGAGGCCGAGGTGGGCATATCACTTGAACACAGGATTTTGAGACCAGCCTGGCCAAATCCAAAACCCCATCTCTACAAAAACTACAAAAAAATTAGCCGAGCATGGTGGTGTTCCTGTAGTTCCAGCTACTCAGGAGGCTAAAGTGGGAGGATCACTTGAGCCCAGAAGGCAGAGGTTGCAGTGAGCCGAGATTGTGTCACTGCACTCCAGTCTGGGTGACCGAGTGAGACCCTGTCTCAAACAAACAACCAACCAACCAACCAAAGGGACTAGAGAAAGACTAAAGAAAATAATCCTCAGGAAATATAAACAACAATTAAAGTCCCCTTCTAATTTTCTCATTACTTGAATTTTCTTTGAATAACTGCATTCATGTAATTCTTCAACACATTACTGATTTAGTGTATACTTCCCTTGCCTGAATGTTATTTTTAATCTCTGAAAAAGTCAATGATGATATAGCAAAACTTTAGAAACAATCTCAGTATCTACTAGTAGGGAAATGGTTAAATTAAAATAAATTATTGTATAGCTACTCAATGGAGTATTCTGACACCTTTTAAAAAATTATGATAGAATCAGATCGGTGGATTGTATCAATGTCAGTATCATGGTTGTGATATCGTTCTATAGATCTGCAAGAAAGTTACCACTGGGAAGTCTGGATAAAGGGTACATGGACCCTATTATTTCTTACAATTGATTGTGAGTCTGTAGTTATCTCAAAATAAAAAATTAATAAAAAATAAATCATAATCATAAGCACAGTAAATCAACAGGAAAATACTTATTTTTATGTGAAAATATCAAGTTAAAATCTGTAGCATATCATATTATTACTATATTAAATCATGCATAGGAAAAAAGAGTAGAGAAAGTACACCAAATGGTCATAGCGTTTATATCTAAGTTGTTGGATTTACATGATTTTTTTCTTCTCTATACTTTTTCTTATTTTGTAAATGTCCTTTAATGAATATATTCTATACCTTTTCTAGTCATCAAAAAGCAAAACTTGTATTTTAAAAATACATTTAAAAATCTTGCTTTCTCAGCATGCCAATGTGAAGGAAAAGATAACCGAATTCCATTACTGAAGGAAGTTTTTGAGGCCTTTCCTAACACTCCCATTAACATCGATATCAAAGTCAACAACAATGTGCTGATTAAGAAGGTACTCAAGGCATTGCCTCCTCTGGGTGTGTTGCATCCTATTTCACAAACTAAATAAGGTTAGAGTAGGTGACTGCATAGATTGATAATGCTCAAGGAAATGTGATACCCTAGGGATCAGCATTGTTTTAAATAATGCCCTAGCAGAAGAGATCATGTTACTGTAGGAGAGCCTATTTTCAGAGAGAGTTGGCGTGTCATGGATAAAGTATGCTTGTATGAACCAGTCATTCTGGCATTTATATAATTATCTTCTAGTTTAACTTGTTTCATTCGTGGTTAGTTTATGTCAAATTACTAAATAACTGTATTCTGTTAAATAAATTATATAATGATATAATGTGAATAAATTTTGCATTTTATAAAATATTCTAAATTTACATAATATTCTTCTAAAATATTATGCTATTCATTGACAGAGAGTCAATCCTAATTCATTTTTTAAGTGAAATGTTAGTGGATTTGCAAATAGGCACATGCATAAAATTTTGAATTTTCACATGTAGGTTTCAGAGTTGGTGAAGCAGTATAATCGCGAACACATAACAGTGTGGGGTAATGCCAATTATGAAATTGTAGAAAAGTGCTACAAAGAGGTAAGCTTCAAAAATTATACAGAATTATCTATTTTTGTTGTTGTTTTTGTATCTATAAATGATAAGTTATTATACTAATAATTTTTTTTTCTTTTTCTCATTTTTAGAGATAGGGTCTCACTCTGTCACCCAGGCTAGAGTGCAGTGGTGCAGTCATAGCTTACTGTAGCCTCAAACTCCTGGGCTCAAGTGATCCTCCTGCCTCAGCCTCCCAAGTAACTGGGACTCCAGGCACACACCACTGCACCTAGCTAATTTTTAAATCTTTAGTAGAGATGAGGTCTCACTATGTTACACACTCTGATCTCAAACTCTTGGACTCAAGCAATCCTCCTACCTTGGCTTCCCAAAGTGCTGGGATTACAGGTGTGAGCCACTGTGCCCGGCCCCTATTACAGTAATAATTTTTAAAACTTACCTTATTTCAGACTGGGCACAGTGGCTCACGCCTGTAATCCCAACACTTTGGGAGGCCAAGGCGGGCAGATCACCTGAGGTCAGGAGTTTGAGATTAGCCTGGCCAACATGGCAAAACCACGTCTCTATTAAAAATACAAAAATTAGCTGGGCATGGTGGCACGTGCCTGTAGTCCCACCTACTCGTGAGGCTGAGGCAGAAGAATCGCTTGAACCCGGGAAGCTGGGTGACAGAGCCAGACTCTGTCTCCAAAAACAAAAAAAAACTTATCTTATTTCATAACCTTCATACACAGGTAGATGGTACTGGGTGGAAGCAACTAGCCAGAAGTTTAATATAGTAGAGGTAATGGATTTGGACCTAGCAATATAAGATCAATGCAGTTGAACTGGTTCAAGGAATTATTATTTTCACATGTTAGTGTTAGTTGCTTACCAATATTTCATTATGTGTATTAAAGGAAAAAATATGGTTTCTATCTTTTAATCACTGTCTTGTGTTAGGTAACTGAAATTTTTTGTGTAATTTTGAGTTAAATTATTTAGCTGGGCACGGTGGCTCATGCCTGTAATCTCAGCACTTTGGGAGGCCAAAGTGGGAGGATTGCTTGAGCCCAGGTGTTTGAGACCAGCCTGGACAACATAGTCAGACCCCCTGTCTGTTATTATTATTATTAATTATTTTTAATTTTCTTTTGCCTGTGACACAGCCCTTAGGAAATCCTGAGAACACGTGCCCTATTTTTTTTTTTTAAAGAAAGAAATTAGTTAAGGGGTGAAGATCGCTTGAGACCAGGAATTCGAGACCAGCCTGGGCAACATAGTAAGACTTCCAACTCTATTAAAAAAAAAAAAAAAAAGTGCTGGGCACGGTGGCTCGCCCCTGTAATCCCAGCACTTTGGGAGGCCGAGGCAGGCGGATCACCTGAGGTCAGGAGTTCAAGACCAGCCTGGCGAACATGGTGAAACCCTGTCTCTATTAAAAATACAAAAAATAGCTGGGCGTGGTGGCGTGCTCCTGTAATCCCAGCTTCTAGGGAGGCTGAGGCAGGAGAATTGCTTGAACCTGGGAAGCAGAGACTGCAGTGAGCTGAGATGGCGCCACTGCACTCCAGCCTGAGGGACAGAGCAAGACTCCATCTCAAAAAAAAAAAATAAAGAAAGAAAGGAAAAGAAATTATTTAGGGTCAGGCTAAGTGGCTCACACCCCTGTAATCCCAGCACTTCGGGAGGCCAAGGCGGACAGATCACTTTGAGCTCAGGAGTTCGAGACCAGCCTAGGGAACATGAGGAAACCCTGTCTCTACTAAAAATACAAAAACTAGCGAGGCATGGTGGCACGTGCCTGTGGTCTCAGCTACTTGGGAAGCTGAGGTGGAACGATGGCTTGAGCTTGGTAGACAGAGGTTGCAGTAAGCCAAGATCCTGCCACTGTACTCCAGCCTGGGTGACAAAGCCAGACCCTGTCTCAAAAAAAAATCCTGTTATCTTTAAGAAAAAAAATATAGAAAAAAATTCGGTTCCTCAACTCTATAACTTCCAAATAGATTTAAGCAAGTTAAGCCAAGATCATGCAAGATCATGATTATTAAGCAAGATATAAAAGCAGGACCATCTACCCACTGAAAATTTTCTGGTTAAAAAAATACGTCGGCCGGGCGCAGTGGCTCACATCTGTAATCCCAGCACTTTGGGAGGCCAAGGCAGGTGGATCACCTGAGGTCAGGAGTTCAAGACCAGTCTGGCCAACATGGTGAAACCCCATCTCTACTAAAAATACAAACATTAGCTGGGCATGGTGGCGCGCACCTGTAATCCCAGGAACTCAGGAGGCTGAGGCAGGAGAATGGCTGGAACCCAGGAGGCAGAGGTTGCAATGAACTGGGATCGCACCACTGCACTCCAGCCTGGTCAACAGACTGAAACTCTGTCTCAAAAAAAAAACCAAAGTGGATAAAAATTAATTTTATATGTTTTAAAAGTATAGTTAAACCTTCATAAGCAAATTTACATACATCATCAGCTAAGAGAATTTGAAATTTAAGATGTTAAAAAATCTTGAGCATTGAAGATGCTGAAATAATCTGTAATATAGAAGAAATATCATGATATAAGTAGCAATTTTCAAATACAAAGAACTCTTTGGTGGCTGATCTGAGTGTAATGGTGTTTACAATTAATTGATTACAACCAGTTACAGATTTATTTATTTCTCCACTCCCACTGCTTCATTTGACTAGCCTTAAAAAACAAACAAAACAAAACAAAAAACCTCTTTGGGCAGGCCTTCCTTCCTAGCAGAGAAGGCAAAAACATGCACAGTCAGCATCATTACAATTCAGAGTATAATTGAGATTCCCACTAAAGCAAGTAAGGTTGTTGTTGTTGTTGTTGTTTTGGAGACTCTAGCTCAGGCTGGAGTGCAGTTGCATGATTTAGGCTCACTGCAACCTCCGTCTCCTGGGTTCAAGCAGTTATCCTGCCTCAGCTTCCCGACTAGCTGGGACTGCAGGGGCGTGCCACCATGCCCAGCTAATTTTTGTATCTTTAGTAGAGATGGGGTTTTGCCATGCTGGCCAGGCTGGTCTCGAACTCCTGACCTCAAGTGATCTGCCTGCCTCAGCCTCCCAAAGTGCTGGGATTACAAGTGTGAGCCACCATACCTGGCCTAAAGCAAGTAAGTTTTATGTGCAGCATGGCCTGAGAGATCCCAAGGTAACTGTGTACAAAAGGAGAGAACACAGTAATCACTGGGCTGAGTGGCTTTAGATTCCTAAGAACTTAGAATTTAGGCCGGGCGCGGTGGCTCAAGCCTGTAATCCCAGCACTTTGGGAGGCCGAGACGGGCGGATCACGAGGTCAGGAGACCGAGACCATCCTGGCTAACACGGTGAAACCCCGTCTCTACTAAAAAATACAAAAAACTAGCCGGGCGAAGTGGCGGGTGCCTGTAGTCCCAGCTACTCGGGAGGCTGAGGCAGGAGAATGGCATGAACCCGAGAGGAGGAGGAGCTTGCAGTGAGCTGAGATCCGGCCACTGTACTCCAGCCTGGGTGACAGAGCAAGACTCCGTCTAAAAAAAAAAAAAAAAAAAAAAAGAACTTAGAATTTAGACTCTTCCATAACTCCCAGCAATCTTAGACATTTATCCCGGAAAAATGAAATATATGATTACAAAAACCTGTAAATGAATTTTTTTTAATTTAATGGTTTATTTTATTATTATTATTTAAAACAAGGTCTTGCTCTGTCACTGAGGCTGGAGTGCAGTGGTGTGATCTTGGTTCACTGCAGCCTTGACTTCCTGGGTTCAGATGGTCTCCTGTCTCAGCCTCCTGTGTAGCTTGGACCACAGGTGCATGCCACCATGCCTGGCTAATTTTTCGATTTTTTCTGCAGAGACAAGGTCTCACTTTGTTGCCCAGGTTGATCTTGAATTCTTGGCCTCAAGTGATCCTCCCACCTCAGTCTCTTGAGTAGCTGGGACTAGAGGTGTGTACCACCATGCCTGGCTAATTTTTAAATTGTTAGTGGAGATGGAGTCTCACTGTATTGGCCAGGCTGGTCTCAAACTCCTAGGCTCAAGCAATCCTCTTGTCTTGTTCTCCCAAAATGCTGAGATTACAGGCATTTTTTTTTTTTAATAAAAATATGTTACCAGGGAGATGCAGCCTTCCATGTAAAATGAAGGCACAGTCCCTAAAACCTATACATGAATGTTTATAGCAACTTTATTCATAAAAGCAAAATCCTGAAAATAGCCTAAATGACCTTCAGTGGGTAAATGACTGAACAAACTCTGACATTTCCATACAATGGAATACTATTCAGCAGTAAAAGGGAATGAACTATTGATACATGCAACGACCTGGATGGTCCTCAAAGACATTATGCTTAGTGAAAAATCAACCTCAAACTGTATTGTAGGTTCCATTAACTGTAGCCTGGAAGAGCAGATTAGGGGACAGGGACTTAGGGTAGGGTAGAGAGTGGGCACCAATACAAGAAAAAGTTCTTGTGTGGTGATGAAACAGCTTTGTATCTCTCTCTCTTCTTCTTTTTTTTTTTTTTTTGAGACTCACTCTATCACCCAGGCTGGAGTGCAATGGTGCGATCTTGGTTCACTGCAACCTCCGCCTCCCAGGTTCAAGCGATTCTCCTGCTTCAGCCTCCCGAGTAGCTGGGATTACAGGTGCCCGCCACTACACTGGCTAATTTTTGTATTTTTAGTAGAGATGGGGTTTCACCTTGTTGGTCAGGCTGGTCACAAACTCCCTACCTCAGGTGATCCACCCGCCTCAGCCTCCCACAGTTCTGGGATTACAGGTGTGAGCCACCGTGCTCGGCCATAGCTTTGTATCTTGATTGTGGTAGTGGTTACATGAATCTATACATGGGTTAAAATTGCATAGAACTACACACAAACAAATGAATGTGGTGTTTAAAAACTGATGAAAATTGAATAAAGTTTGTAGTCTAATGAACAGTAAGGTACCAATGTCAATTCCAGGTTTTGATACTATACTATAGTTACATCAATGTCACCTTTTGGGGAAGCTGGGTGAAGGCTGCATGGGACTATACTATACTACAGGTGTGTACCACCATGCCTGGCTAATTTTTAAATTTTTCTAAGCTCAAGCAATCATCTTGTTTCGTTCTCCCAAAGTGCTGAGATTAAGTCTATAATTCTTTCAAAATAAAAGGCTCACTTTTGGCCTGTAATCACAGAACTTTTCCCTTGATTCCCATATTTTTCCAGAAGCCTCTGGCTTTCTGTCATTTTTTAATTTAAAAACTCCAAAAACCTTTCAGCAGCAATTTCCAAACATCACAGTAAAAATGTCTCAATAAAATTTGTCATTCATATTACCAACATGCTATATAATTGACACAACTTTTGTAATTCTTTTCTTCCTTTTCTTTTTTTTTTTTCTTTTTTTTTTTTTTTTGAGATGGAGTTTTGCTCTTGTTGCCCTGGCTGGAGTGCAATGGCACGATCTCAGCTCACCACAACCTCTGCCTCCCGGGTCAAATGATTCTCCTCCCTCAGCCTCCCGAGTAGCTGGGATTACAGGCATGCACCACCACGCCTGGCTAATTTTTTGTATTTTTAGTAGAGATGGGGTTTCTCAATGTTGGTCAGGCTGGTCTTGAACTCCCAGCCTCAGGTGATCCACCAGCCTCGGCCTCCCAAAGTGCTGGGATTACAGGTGTGAGCCACCACGGCCAGCCTACTTTTGCAATTCTTACAGTATGACTTATAAGAATTTTACATTAGTCCTTTAATTTCCAGATGTAAACTCAAAATAGAAACATTAAAGGAATTGGGGCACATAGTGGTAGTGGGAAAATGTGGCACTTAATGATTTTTCACTCTTTCACACTTAATGCAATGGTTCTTTCTTTTAGTGCTCTGGTTCCAAAGTTGCATAAGTATTTTTAATTTAATTTTATTTTATTTTATGTTTTGAGATGGAGCGTCGCTCTGTCACCCAGGCTGGAGTGCAGTGGCACAATCTTGGCTCACTGCAACCTCCGCCTCGTGGGTTCAAGCAATTCTCCTGTCTCAGCCTCCTGAGTAGCTGAGATTACAGGTGCACGGCACCATGCCCAGCTAATTTTTGTATTTTTTAGTAGAGATGGGGTTTCTCCATGTTGGTCAGGCTGGTCTTGAACTCCTGACCTCAGATGATCCACCCGCCTCGGCCTCCCAAAGTGTTGAGATTACAGGCGTGAGCCACTGTGCCCAGCCAAGTTTTTTTTTTGAGACAGAGTCTCACTCTTGCCCACACTGGAGTGCAGTGACACGATCTTAGCTCACTGCAACCTCCACCTCCTGAGTTCAAGCAATTCTCCTGCTTCAGCCTCCAGAGTAGCTGGGATTACAGGTGCCTGCCATCATGCCCGGCTAATTTTTGTATTCTTAGTAGAGAGAGTTTCATCGTGTTGGCCAGGCTGATCTCGAACTCCTGACCTCAAGTGATCCACCCTCCTCAACCTCCCAAAGTGCTGGGATTACAGGTGTGAGTCACCGCACCTGGCTGTAAGTTTTGAGGGTCAGCCCCTAACCCTGTTTTCCCTATAAGCTCTGTTATCCTTAGTGTATGAATTTGCAGAACTCAAGATGTTGCAGTGACTTGTATATTTTCTTACAGCTGAAACACCTATATATAAGTAAGCCAAAAACATTACAAAGCACCATGTAAACAAAGGGGCAAAATAAATTCTCAAACTTATTTACTCTGTTTTTTTAAAAATAAAGAAGTAGGCCGGGCGCGGTGGCTCAAGCCTGTAATCCCAGCACTTTGGGAGGCCGAGACGGGCGGATCATGAGGTCAGGAGATCGAGACCATCCTGGCTAATACGGTGAAACCCCGTCTCTACTAAAAAATACAAAAAACTAGCCGGGTGAAGTGGCGGGTGCCTGTAGTCCCAGCTACTCGGGAGGCTGAGGCAGGAGAATGGTGTGAACCCGAGAGGAGGAGCTTGCAGTGAGCTGAGATCCGGCCACTGCACTCCAGCCTGGGTGACAGAGCAAGACTCCGTCTCAAAAAAAAATAAAAATAAAAATAAAGAAGTAGATAATTTAGAACTATTTATTTATTTATATAATTTTTAAATTTGAGACAGAGTCTCACTCTGTCACCCAGGCTGTAATGCAGTGGTTCAATCTTGGCTCACTGCAAACTCCACCTCCCGGGTTCAAGAGATTCTCCTGCCTCAGCCTCCCGAGTAGCTGGGGTTACAGGTGTATGCCACCAGGCCCGGCTAATTTTTGTATTTTTAGTAGAGGCAGGGTTTCACCATGTTGGCCAGGCTGGTCTCGGACTCGTGACCTCAAGTGAATCCACCCACCTTGGCTTCCCAAAGTGCTGGGATTACAGGCGTGAGCAACTGTGCCCAGCCTAGAACTATTTAAAATAAATTACTTTTATGTGATTAAAAAAATACGTTATGTTTTTATTAAAAGTTCCCTGTAAGCGTAATTTTTTTTCTCTCAGTAAATATAACAGGGCCTGGCATGGTAGCTCACGCTTGTCATTCCAGCACTTTGGGAGGCTGAAGTAGGAGAAATGCTTGAGCCCAGGAGTTCACGACCAGCCTAGGCAATATGATGAAATTCTGTCTCTACAAAAAATTTTTGAAAAATTAGTTCGGCATGGTAGTGTGTGTCTGTAGTCCCAGCTGTGTGGGAGGCTAAGGTGTGGGATCACTTGAGCCTGGGAGGTCTAGGCTACAATGAGCCATGATCCAGCCACTGTACTCTAGCCTGGGTGACAGAGCAAGACCCTGTCTAATACACACACACACACACACACACACACACACACACACACACACACACACACATACATATATACACATAGAAGGGCAAGGAGAGAGGGAATGGAGATTTGTTGTTTAATGGTATAAAGTTAGCCAGGCAAGGTGGCTCACGCCTATAATCCCAGCACTTTGTGAGGCTGAGGCAGGTGGATTGCTTGAGCCCAGGAGTTCGAGACCAGCCTGGGTGACATGGTGAAACCTCATCTCTACAAAAAATACAAAAATTAGCTGGGCATGGTGGCACAAGCCTGTAGTCCCATCTATTATAACTCAGGAGACTGAGGTGGGAGTATTACCTGAGCCAGGGTCGAGGATGCAGTGAGCTTTGGTTGTGCCACTGCACTCCAGCCTAGGTGACAGTGAGACCTTGTCTCAAAAAAAAAAAAAAAAAAAGAAGTTGGGGGGCGGGGGCATAGAGTTGTTTTCAGTTTTGCAAAATGAAAAGACTTCTGGACTTTGGTTGCACAACAGTGTGAATATACTTAAAACCACCAAACTGTACATTTAAAAATGATTGACATTCAATTTTGCTGGGTGGTGGGTGGTGGGGGTGGTGAAAAAATAAATTTTAAAAATGATTAAGATCTTAAGTTTTGGCTGGCGTGGTGGCTCACACCTGTAATCCCAGCACTTTGGGAGGTCAAGGCAGGCAGATCATTTGAGGTCAGGAGTTTGAGACCAGCCTGGCCAACATGGTGAAACCACATCTCTACTAAAAATACAAAAAATTAGCCGGGCGGCCGGGCGCGGTGGCTCAAGCCTGTAATCCCAGCACTTCGGGAGGCCGAGACGGGTGGATCACGAGGTCAGGAGATCGAGACCATCCTGGCTGACACGGTGAAACCCCGTCTCTACTAAAAAATACAAAAAACTAGCCGGGCGAGGTGGCGGGCGCCTGTAGTCCCAGCTACTCGGGAGGCTGAGGCAGGAGAATGGCGTGAACCCGGGAGGCGGAGCTTGCAGTGAGCTGAGATACGACCACTGCACTCCAGCCTGGGCGACAGAGCAAGACTCCGTCTCAAAAAAAAAAAAAAAAAAAAAAAAAAATTAGCCGGGCATAGTGGTGTGTGCCTGTAATCTTAGCTACTTGGGGGGCTGAGGTAGGAGAATTGCTTGAACCCGGGAGGCAGAGGTTTCAGTGAGCCGATATTGTGCCACTGCACTCCAGCCTGGGTGACAGAGTGAGACTCCATCTCAAAAAAAAAAAAATCTTAAATTTTATGTTATGTGTATTTTAGCACAATTAAAATTATATATATATATGTATGTCTATCTTGTATTTTTAAACTTTTGGGATATTGAGCATTTTTTCCAATAGAAACTTAAAATGGTGGTTAGATTCTTGAATTAGTTTACAAAATCCTATTTGTATTTTATATTTGATTCATAACATAGCTAAAAGATGACACATTTGCAACAGTATTGATGTGTATCTATATATACTCATATATAGAGATATATAGCTACATATTTTTTAAACAGGAGTAAAGTTACTGAATATTCCATCTTTTCATCTTTTCATTTTGTTCCATTGGATTCTGACATGTTTAGTCTTTAGCTGTAGGTACCCTAACCAACAGACAGAAGTGGTATTGCAAAAGCAGAGATGGCAATAGAGAAATTTTAGTAACATTATTACACTATGAGGCTCCACGATCAATCCTGACCCATTTGTCAAGGACTAACCACTATTAAGTGTAGTGTTATTTGCAAATAAATATTCATAATCCTGGGAATGCTTGTAATAGATTTCAAAATATTGTCTTGGGAAATATTGAGAGTTGTGAAGTAATCCTCTTTATTTGAGCGGTTGTAAAAGTAACATGTAATATTGCTTGTGTCTTTTAGAATTCAGATATTCCTATACTTTTTAGTCTACAACGTGTCCTGCTCATTCTTGGCCTTTTCTTCACTGGCCTCTTGCCCTTTGTGCCCATTCGAGAACAGTTTTTTGAAATCCCAATGCCTTCTATTATACTGAAGTAAGTGATTACCCTTTTATTTTAAAATTATCAATTATAGAAAGACTAAGATGAAAGCTCACTAATATCAACATCAATGATGAAGAAGAGATTTCTGTAGTGATTTCCATGTTCTATTACCTGATCTATATTATGCATTTTTATATAAGACACATTCTCTAAAACAAATAATCAGGACCCATCTCAGATTATAATGATTTTCTGTGCCTGTATAGTCAGAAATCAGATAAAAGGAATTTAGTTTAATTACAGAAGGTCAATAATTCTTTTATTCTCACATCAAATAGCAGTTGCCCTCCACTTTCCCTTCTTTCTACTTCATTGACAGCTCTACCCAGCTGAAATTCCATTAAACTCCAAATTAAACAATGGTATTACTGTAATACATTTAGGAAGAAAAACTACCACCACCATAAAAGCCTCTGGAGATAGGAAAATAAAAGGGTACAGTTAGCTTATATAGGATACTGTTTTGTTTTGTTTTGTTTTGTTTTTTTTTGAGATGGAGTTTCACTGTTGTGGCCTAGGCTGGAGTACAAAGGTGTGATCTCGACTCACTGCAACCTCCACCTCCCAGGTTTAGTGATTCTCCTGCCTCAGCCTCCTGAGTAGCTGGGATTACAGGCACCTACCACGTCACCTGGCTAATTTTTGTATTTTTAGTGGAGACGGGGGCTTCACCATGTTGGTCAGACTGGTCTCGAACTCCTGACCTCAGGTGATCCACCCACCTCCTCCCAAAGTGCTGGGATTATAGGCGTGACCCACCTTGCCCAGCCAGGATCCTTTTATATTTACATAATTCCTCTACCAGAAAAGCCTTGCATTTCACTTGCTAATTTACTAGAAAGATAAAAATACATAGATTGTAAAAATACATAGGTACATAAAAACACTTAGATTGCCTGATAAATACTAAGCACTCATAAGTGATAGCTTTTATTGTTATCTTTGTTATTATAAAGAATGATAGCTTCATCTCAAAATTCTACACACTTAGAATGTGATTTCTAGCTGTAGATTCATAACTGAATTATGACAAAGGAATTTGGAATTGTTGGGGAGATCATTTAAATGTGATTTTACTTGTATGAAAACACTTTTCATATCCAACAGAACTTTAAAAAATCGAGCTGAAGAGCTTTCCTCTTTTATAGCATGTCTCAATAAAGCTAATTACTTGGGGGAAAACATCAAGCTGATCGTTAGTGTAGCAGTCATCAAACAATATTGGTAAGAAAAGCAGGCCAGGTGCAATGTTGGGATTACAGGTGCAATCACACCTGTAATCCCAACACTTTGGGAGGCCGAGGTGGGCAGATCATGAGGTCAGGAGTTTGAGACCAGCCTGGCCAACATGGTGAAACCCCGTCTTTACTGAAAATATAAAAATTAGCCAGGCTTGCCTGAACCTGGGAGACGGAAGTTGCAGTGAGCCGAGATTGCGCCACTGCACTCCAGCCTGGGCAACAGAGCGAGACTCCTTCTCAAAAAAAAAAAAAGAAAAGAAAAAAAAATAAAAACAATTGGCTGGGCGTGGTGGCTCATGCTTGTAATCCCAGCACTATGGGAGGTCAGGAGTTCGAGACCAGCCTGGCCAACATGGTGAAACCCCTTCTCTACTAAAAATACAAAAATTAGCCGGGCAGGGTGGTGGGCACCTAGAATCCCAGTTACTCAGGAGGCTGAGGCAGGAGAGTCACTTAAACCCCAGAGGCGGAGGTTGCAATGAGTCAAGATCGCTGCACTGTAACCTGGGCGACAGAGCAAGACTGCATCTCAAAAAAAAAACAAAAAGAAAAACAATTTAGTCAGTACTCTTGTGCTCAACTTCTATTTCATGCCTGTTTTCCAATTTCAGTATCTTAGTGATGAACATGTTTATTTATTCCTAAATTATATTTATGAACAGTCTTTGTGGCTGTTTCTCAGACAAAACAATAGAAAACACTTCTTGTCTACCAAAAAAAAAAAAAAAAAAACAAAACCCTATTTTATTTGCTAGATTAAAATTATCCCTAAACATTTATTCCTGGCCGGGCCAGGGGCTCCTGCCTGTAATCTCAGCACTTTGGGAAGCGGAGGCAGGAGGATCATCTGAGGTCAGGAGTTCCATACCAGCCTGGCCAACATGGTGAAACTCCATCTCTACTAAAAATACAAAATTAGCTGGGCATGGTGGCGCACATCTGTAATCCCAGCTGCTCAGGAGTCTGAGGCAGGAGAATCGCTTGAACCCGGGAGGTGGGGGTTGCAGTGAGCCGAGATTGCACCATTGCACTCCAGACTGGGCGACAGAGCAAGACTTTGCCTCTAAATAAATAAATAAAACATTTATTCCTAAAGTACTTAGCTTTCATCTGGCCTGGAGTGGACTGTTTGCTCTGTATTTATCTTCATGTGTTCCTTTTAGAAGCAAATATTGCTGAAATACAGACCTAAGAACAAACTCCATGGAATTAATATTTTCTCTAAAAGTTTTTAGAGAAACTGATTATGGATTAAGACACAAGTAGGATATCTTTTGTGTGTTTTAATACTTCTATGGAAGACAGTGGATATTTTCTAAGACAATATAGTGATTGTTTAATGAGGTAGTCAGTATTTGAGCTACTAAATCCCTAAGATTCCTGAAATTGCAACCAGGACTTTCCACTGGGGCCAGAGTTATGGAAAAAAGGACTTGTACTTTATTTAGTACATTTTTTTTTTTTGAGACAGTGTTTCACTTTGTCGCCCAGGCTGGAGTGCAGTGGCACAATCTTGGTTCACTGCAACCTCTGCCTGCTGGGTTCAAGCGATTCTCCTGCCTCAGGCTCCTAAGTAACTGGGGTTACAGGCGTATGCCACCATGCCTGGCTAATTTTTATGTTTTTAGTAGAGACGGGGTTTCGCCATGTTGGCCAGGCTGGTCTGGAACTTCTGACCTCAGGTGATGCACCAGCCTCAGCCTCCCAAAGTGCTGGGATTACACACATGAGCCACCGTGCCTGGCCTACAGAATTTTTTTTTTTTTTTTTTTTTTTTTTTTGAGACAGAGTCTCACTCTGTCGCCCAGGCTGGAGTGCAGTGGCGCGATCTTGGCTTACTGCAAGCTCTGCCTCCCAGGTTCACTCCATTCTCCTGCCTCAGTTTCCCAAGTAGCTGGGACTACAGGCACCCGTCACCATGCCTGGCTAATTTTTTGTATTTTTAGTAGAGACGGGGTTTCACCGTGTTAGCCGGGATAGTCTTGATCTCCTGACCTCGTGATCTGCCCATCTTGGCCTCCCAAAGTGCTGGGATTACAGGCGTGAGCTACCGCGCCCGGCCGGCCTACAGATATTTTAAAGGAAAGGAAAACACATGGTAAACAGCTTACTTTAATCTATAATACAGTTCTGTTATATGTTTAAATCTGCCACATACTAAATTGTAGCAGACAAAGCAGGAGAAAGATTTCACCAAAAAAGAAAGGAGATATGAGCTTAGGGCACCAGGGTCTCTGGAAAGACAGTATTTGTTTATTTATTTATGTATTTATTTATGTATTTATTTATTTATTTTTAACTTTTGAATAGGGATGGCAAAAAGTTAGCTTGAGACCAGTGCAAACAGAACCCAACTGGCCTTTGTTTTATTTTTGTCCTTTTTACAAATATTTTTGAGAATATACAAAGTACAAGGCACTGTTTTCATTTTCGAATCTGTTTCATCACACTGATATATTTCTGTGTTTCTAATTTGTAATTCAAACTTTATTTTACCCTAGGCTAAAAGAACCACACACCATGTCCAGAAGTCAGAAATTTCTCATCTGGCTTTCTGATCTGTAAGAATTTTAATTTCTTAATATGCAAGTTATTGCTTCAGCTATTAAATACTACCCTTAAAATTTAGTGCAAGCTTTCCACATGTAATTTATAACAAGGGCAAATTGAGTACCTGCTATGTAAAATGTGTATGAATCATTTAGAAATATCTTAATTACTAATCACAAAACCTTAGGAAGAATCTTGAGAGATAATCTTGTCCAACTTCATGAGAAAACTGAGCCACCATATACCCAGTTAAATTATTTACTTGGGGTTGTCTAGCTAGTTAGTAGCAGAACTAGGTTAAAGAACCATTCCCTTTTTCTTACTTGCTGTTTCCACCAAGCATGGTGAAAAGACGTGTAACAACACCATATATATAAAAGTATATGTTGCCTACAGCACGTTTCTCAGAAAAATCTGCTCTGCACCAAGACTTAGCAGAAAGGAAATCTCACCTATAGAGTGGATATCAACTTTAAAGAAAATGCCTTAATTTAGACATGTTGAGTTTAATTTTAGTAAAAATCACAAAATAATTGTACTATATTTTGCTTTAAGATGGAACCTTGAATGCTTAAAAATTTTTTTTTTTTTTTTTTTTTTTTTTTTTGAGATGGAGTCTCGCTCTGTCACCCGGGCTGGAGTGCAGTGACCGGATCTCGGCTCACTGCAAGCACCGCCTCCCGGGTTTACGCCATTCTCCTGCCTCAGCCTCCCATGTAGCTGGGAATACAGGCGCCCGCCACCTCGCCTGGCTAGTTTTTTGTATTTTTTAGTAGAGACGGGGTTTCACCGTGTTAGCCAGGATGGTCTCGATCTCCTGACCTCCTGACCTCGTGATCCGCCCGTCTCGGCCTCCCAAAGTGCTGGGATTACAGGCTTGAGCCACCGCGCCCGGCATGCTTAAATATTTTAATAGTCCCAAATCACAACTTTTTATTATTTAATGCCTTTTTCTTTTCTTTTCTTATTTATTATTTTTTTTAATTATTATTATTATTTTTTGAGACAGAGTCTTGCTCTGTCATCCAGGGAGTGCAGTGGTGTGATCTTGGCTCACCGCTTCCGGGGTTCAAGTGATTCTTCTGCCTCAGCTTCCCGAGTAGCTGGAACCATAGGCTCCTGCCACCATGCCTGGCTAACTTTTGTATTTTTTAGTAGAGACAAGGTTTCACCATGTTGGCCAGGTTGGTTTTGAACTCCTGACCTCAAGTGATCTGCCCACCTCAGCCTCCCAAAGTGCTGGGATTGCAGGTGTGAGCCACCGCGCCCAGCCTTAACACCTTTTTCAAAGAGTCCTAAACAATTAGTTTTATCTTTTCTCTGTGTCAGTGTTTATTCTTTTTTGCTTTATTCTTGATTTAAGCTCTAGTTTTTCAAGGATGCCTTTTTTTTGTGCTCATGTAAAACCAGGATGCATTTTTTTTCTTTTTTCAACCCTATTAACTGACAAGATGCATTTTTAATTTGTGTCAAAAGCACATGATTTCTAGTTTCTGTTATTTAATCATTCTAATAGACATAACAGAATAGAAATAATGTCTTTCCAGCGCAGTGAATTCCTATCTTGCTCAAGAGATTTGTATTTTGAAAGTTCACTTATCAGTGAGTCACTTGGAACAAAAAAATGTTTTTTTCCCTAGACATAGGATAGTGTAATTAATGGACATAATGCTTCTAACATAGCTTACAAAAGACTAATCCATTGTGTAATGAACTATGATGCTATAGAAATTGACCTGCATTTGTTGACTTATTTTAACTTGGAAAGTTAGGAACACATATTAATAGTAAGAAAGGAAAGCCAGCTCTTTCTCCTTCTTCAGCAGTGAAAATGAGGCAGCCTCTTTTCTATTGAGCTATGTCAACAAGAATGGGTCTCCGACAGATCTGGTAGCAGTAAGGAGTAGAAAGGAGGTTCTGGTTGTCCACCAACCAGCAGCCTGCAATGAAAGGAGATCCAGCAATTAAGACATAAATTAATTCCCAACAGCCATTATTACTTGAGACCATTTCTTTTATTGCTGAAGCATTGGGATTAAATTAACTAGGAATTACTAAACTCTAAATTGACTAAATTAGGACTAAAGACTAGATTCCTAAATCATTTATGCTTTTTCTTTTCTAGCTTACTAATGAGGAAAGCTTTGTTTGACCACCTAACTGCTCGAGGCATTCAAGTAAGTTTCTGGAATGATGCATTTTGGAAGCAGCATAGCTCACCAGTTTAACACAAATATAAAGGGCAAGAACTTTTAACTGACTTAGTTTGGCCCTTGACTCTGATACTGCTGCTTTACTGATCCACAAATGAGGACCTTAAGCTCTTCCTATACAGTTAGCAATAAAGCATTGGCATTTCTGGATCTAGATTCCTCTTATGTACAGAATAGCTGTTGCCAGAGAGGTGGGCCAGTGTTTGTGTGTGTGTGTGTGTGTGTATATATATATATTTATTTTATTTTATTTTATTTTTTTTGAGATGGAGTCTCGCTGTGTCACCCAGGCTAGAGTGCAGTGGTGCAGTCTTGACTCACTGCAACCTCCACCTCCCCGGTTCAAGTGATTCTCATGCCTCAGCCTACTAAGTAGCTGGGATTATAGGCGCGCACCACCACACCTGGCTAATTTTTGTATTTTTAGTAGAGACTGGGTTTTGCCATGTTGGCCAGGCATATCTCGAACTCCTGACCTCAGATGATCCACCCGCCTTGACCTCCCAAAGTGCTGGAATTACAGGCGTGAGCCACTGTGCCCAGCCAGGAGAGTGTATATTTAATAAGCACTGTGAATTTTTTTTTAACACCCCTCATTCCTGTAAGGAACAAAGTGAACTTTTAAAAAAGGATCTAATGATTTATTTAAATGATAGCTTTAAAAGGTTATTTCTAAATGTACCAAGATTGTAGTGGATAAATACTGTTATAAAAATAATTTTCTATTTTAACATTTCTTCTCATCCTTCTCACACTTCTAATTTTCAGGTGTATATTTGGGTATTAAATGAAGAACAAGAATACAAAAGAGCTTTTGATTTGGGAGCAACTGGGGTGATGACAGACTATCCAACAAAGCTTAAGGATTTTTTGCATAACTTTTCAGCATAGAAAAAGAGGTACTTAGAAGTATTGAAGGAAAAAATGAAGACCTAAGAAAAAAAATTTCATCATCATTTCCCTAAGCCATTTCCAGAATGGTAAAAGGTTTAATCAGTTTTTATTACCTCATTTTTAAGCCTGTATGAGAATGTAGAAACTATATATTATATGTATATTTATTTTAAATAATATTATATATTTTATGTTTGTAAATTGTTTAGAAAGATAATTGGTTATGAGATGTAAGTTTTAATTTCTTAATATGCATTTTAGTTTCTAGATCTTACACAGAAATCTTGATTAATAACATACACAGAAATGTACATACTACATCATCTATAGAAATCTTGATCAATAATCTAGAAACTAGGTTATCTAGGTTATTGATCAAGATTTCTGTAGATGATGTAGTGTTCTATTATAAGTAATTCTGGAATCAAAGACTGTTGGATACATTTGGCATTGGGCTGAGTGGGTGGCTCACGCCTGTAATCCCAGCACTTTGGAAGACTGAGGCAGGCAGATCATCTGAAGTCAGGAGTTTAAGACCAGCCTGACCAACATGGCAAAACCCCATCTCTACCAAAAATACAAAAATTAGCCAGGCGTGGTGGTACATGTCTGTCATCCCAGCAGCTCTTAAGGCTGAGGCACGAGAATTGCTTGAACCTGGGAGGCAGAGGCTGTAGTGAGCCAAGATAGCACCACTGCACTCCAACCTGGGAGACAGAGTGAGACTCTGTCACACACACACACACAAAAATGGCATTAGCCTTCACTGGAATACAATCAGTTAGTTAGTAAAAGAATTTTTTTTTTTTTGACATGGAGTCTTCCTCTGTTGCCGAGGCTGGAGTGCAGTGGCACCATCTTGGCTCACTGCAACCTCTGCCTCCCAGGTTCCAGCTATTCTCCTGCCTCTGCCTCCTGAGTAGCTGGGATTACAGGTGCCCACTACCATGCCCAGCTAATTTTTGTATTTTTAGTAGAGACAGGGTTTTGCCATGTTGGCCAGACTGGTCTCGAACTCCTGACCTCAGGTGATCCACCCACCTCGGCCTCTCAGAGTGCTGGGATTACAGGTGTGAACCACTGCGTCTGGCCAGTAAAAGAAATTTTGAAGGCCACTGCAGCTATTTGTTAGTGTCTTGTTATTTCTAGGTGCATCTTAGTTAAAGGGGAAAAATAAAATGGAAAAAGCTTGGAAATCAGTGATGTGTAGTTATCTGGCAAGTTATACATAATTAGCAGCAGTCAGGCTCAAGAAAATAAAAGTTGATTAGTTGATCAGAAATAAAATCTGTAGAGTGAATTAGATTTCTGAGTTGATGTTGTTAATGGAACATTCTATTTGAGACCTTTATTCAGGTGTGTAACAATTCTACCATGTCCATTTTTTTAAGCATTAAAAATGAACTTATCAGTTATAAATTAAGACAAGATCCAAATAGTTCTATTTTTGTGTTTCCTCTAAAAAAATGTAAGATTTTCACTTTTGGCATTGACTAACTGAGCCTACATCTAGATTTTAAATACCATCTTGAATCCTAATAATTATATTAAACTGATGAAACTGCATATGATTGTTCCTAACACTTATGAACCCCCATAAAGATGTTCCTGATCTTTAAAATTCATTAATCTGAGTACTAAGTAGAAACAGAATTTTCCAAAGCATTAGACATCGCTTTCTCAGTTTATCTGAAGAGACTTCGTGTACATCTGTTTCTAATATATTTGACTAATTTTCATGATCTCAGATTGTGAGGTAAATGTAACCTGGAATAATAAGTGTCTTTTACCTAGATTACGTCTCTCATTTGGAGTTTGGCAATGAAACAGCTATGAAGAATGACTGTACTCCCCCATCTGTCCCTAGATGACATAAATATCATTTGCTTTGTTGTTTAAACTCAAATAAATTTTCCAAGAACAAAGTAAGGGTTCTTCATTTTTTTTTTCAGTTTTAGTTCCAAATATGCTTTGTAGATTTTTTTTTTTGCAGAATTTAATGAGGTGATGCTTTAATCATATGAATAATAAATGCACCTGAGATTTCGCTCTAGTAAAAATAAAAGAAAATATGGAAACACTTTTATGGTAAGAAAGTTACTTCTTGGCATTTGAACAAATAACTTGGGCGGATAATCCATTGAATCAGTCATTTTCAATTTCACTTATTGTAACTTATGGTTATAGCTGCTAGGGATCATTTTGATCATCTTTGATGGAATTCTTTTTGTTATTTCTCCTTTCTAAATTTTGCTTTGTTATGATTCAGAGGAGATCATATTAAAGGGCCAGCTTATATCTTACGTAAACCAGTAGAAGATAAAGTACCCAACAAGGTAAAGATGTTTGGAAAATAATGTTTCAAAAGTTTGGTGATTTTATAGTCAAGGTGACTTTAATTTTCTTAATAAAAACATAGTAATTTATAACAAGGAAGTTGATCATCATTCAGTTAACATCTGAATTCTGCTTTCTGATAGGGGCATCATGTTTGTTTGTTTTTAGAGACACAGTCAGGCACCATGGCTCATGCCTGTCATCTCAGCACTTTGGGAGGCTGAAGTGGGCGGATCACCTGAGATCAGAAGTTTGAGATCAGCCTGACCAACATGGAGAAACCCTGTCTCTTCTAAAAATACAAAATTAGCCAGGCGTGGTGGCACATGCCTGTAATCCCAGCTACTCAGGAGGCTGAGGCAGGAGAATCGCTTGAAACTGGGAGGCAGAGGTTGCAGTGAGCCAAGATCATGCCATTGCACTCCAGCCTGAGCAACAAGAGCAAAGCTCCATCTCAAAAAAAAAAACCAAACAAAAAAAGAGAGACAGGGTTTTGCTCTGCCACCCCAGCTGGAGTGCAGTCGCTCAGTCTCCACTCACTGTAGCCCCAATCTCCCTGGCTCCGGTGATCTTCCTACCTCAGCCACCTCAGCCTCCTGAATAGCTGCCACTACAGGAGTACACCACCACACCCTGCTAATTTTTGTGTTTTTTTGTAAAGACGAGGTTGAGCCATGTTGCCCATGGCTCAAGCAATCTGCCCACCTTGGCCTCCCAAAGTGCTGGGATTACAGGCACAAGCCAATGTGCCCGGCCTCAGAATTTCTTAAAGCTCTAATTTCTGGCAAGGGTCAGTTCTAGAAATTGAGGAGTGGGGCAGGACTATAGGGAGTCATCTCATGGCCACACTGTGAAAAAAGAATGGCTGTGATGGGTTGAGAAA
Source organism: Macaca mulatta (assembly GCF_049350105.2). Lineage (NCBI taxonomy): Eukaryota > Metazoa > Chordata > Mammalia > Primates > Cercopithecidae > Macaca > Macaca mulatta. The sequence continues at coordinate 50,703,756 of NC_133421.1, read as the reverse complement.
ACAGAACATAAATCATAAATCATAGTATGCTCCAGTATGGGAAACCATTAACATATAATATAATCAATGATTTTGCCTAAAGTTATGCAACATGGTGACCCCAGAAAAAATCCATTGAAAAAAAAATCAAAAGAGATTCTGCAATAGATAAGAGTGACAAGTCAAGGGTGGCCATGAATGCCAGGTTGAAGAGTTTGTTCTAAACTGAAAGTCATAAAACTCAAGTAGATGGCTAAACTTGAGGCAATAAAAACAAGAACCAAAACTGCTAGGCAATAATACGACATAATGATTTCAGTCCCAAAAGAAAAATGTAAAGAACAGTCTGTAACCAGGCCCCAAAACAAAAGCAGAACTAAAGAAGTCAGTTGCAAGCGTCAGAGAGGAAATCAAAATGCTGGGAGCATACTAAGACATTTTCTGTGCCTCATTTAGATAGCATTGAAAAATTAATGTTTGGAAAGTTGATCATCCTATAATCTGAAAGAAAAATACAAGCCTAGAGCAGAGAACAGTCCAGAAACCAGGTCAGAAGTCTAAACAGGTTCATATAAATCTAAATTGCCATTAGATTGCATAAAAATTTGGTGGCCAGGTGCAGTGGCTCACATCTGTAATTCCAGCACTTTGGGAGGCCGAGGCAGGGAGATAACTTGAGGCCAGGAGTTCAAGACCAGCCTGGCCAACATGGCAAAACCCCGTCTCTACTGAAAAAAAAAAAAAAATTAGCCAGGTGTGGTGGCGCATACCTGTAATCCCAACTACTCAGGATTACACAAGAATTGAGGCACAAGAATTGCTTGAACCCTGGAGGCGGAAGTTGCAGTGAATTGAGATGGCACTGCTGCACTCCAGCCTGGGCAATAGAGTGAGACTCTGTCTCAAAAAGGAAAAAAGGCCAGGCATGGTGGCTCACTCCTGTAATCCCAGCATTTTGGGAGGCTGAGGTCAGGAGATGGAGACCATCCCAGCTAACACAGTAAAACTCCGTCTCTACTAAAAATACAAAAAAGTAGCCAGGCGTGGTGGCACGCGCCTGTAGTCCCAGCTACTTGGGAGGCTGAGGCAGGAGAATCACTTGAACCCAGGAGGTGGAGGTTGCAGTGAGCCAAGATGACGCTGCTGCACTGCAGCCTGGGCGACAGAGCAAGGCTCCATCTCGAAACAAAGGAAGGAAGGAAGGAAGGGAGGGAGGGAGGGAGGGAAAGAAAAGGAAAAGAAGAAAGGAGGGAGGGAAGGGAGGGAAGGAAGGAAGGAAAGAGAGAGAGAGAGAGAGAGAGAGAAAGAAAGAAAGAAAGAAAGAAAGAAAGAAAGAAAGAAAGAAAGAAAGAAAGAAAGAAAGAAAGAAAGAAAAGAAAGAAAAAGAAAGACAGACAGACATGGTAACATAAGTAGGAAAACAATAAATCTATGTGTCTCTGTAAAGGAAAAATTTGGCCAGGCACAGTGGCTCACGCCTGTAATCCCAGCACTTTGGGAGGCCAAGACAGGTGGATCATCTGAGGTCAGGAGTTCGAGGCCAGGTTGACCAACATGGTGAAACCCTGTCTGTACTAAAAATATAAAAATTATCAGGGCATGGTGGTGGGCGCCTGTAATCCCAGCTACTCTGGAGGCTGAGGTAGGAGAATCACTTGAACCCGGGAAGCGGAGGTTGCAGTGAGCCAAGACCATGGCATTGCACTCCAGCTTGGGCAACAAGAGCGAAACTCCATCTCAATAAATAAAAATTTAAAAAGGGAAAAAATAGGCCGGGCGCGGTGGCTTAAGCCTGTAATCCCAGCACTTTGGGAGGCCGAGACGGGCGGATCACAAGGTCAGGAGATCGAGACCATCCTGGCTAACACGGTGAAACCCCGTCTCTACTAAAAAAAATACAAAAAACTAGCCAGGCGAGGTGGCGGGCGCCTGTAGTCCCAGCTACTCAGGAGGCTGAGGCAGGAGAATGGCGTAAACCCGGGAGGCGGAGCTTGCAGTGAGCTGAGATCCGGCCACTGCACTCCAGCCTGGGCGACAGAGCGAGACTCCGTCTCAAAAAAATAAATAAATAAATAAAAAGGGAAAAAATAATAAGAGCTAGTGACTGGATAAGCTTAAAAGAAGAAGGGAAAGTCACAAAGCTGCAAAAAAAAAAAAAAATGGGGAACTGGAGAAGGGAAACAATGTGGTGGTAAAGATGATGAATGTGGGTGCACTTGAGTTTGAAAGAGCAAAAAGAAGTTTGAGTGGCTATGCTTTAGACATATTAGTCCTTGGCTGAAAGGCTAAATCTGGAGGAATAGATTTAGGAATTTCCTGTACTTCATAGGTATGAATTTGCAAAGTTGCTCTTTAGAGGTGATATTAGTTGCTTCTCAGTATTCTACTTGCAATTTGAATAGTACCATGCCACCAGATGCCTAGGTTGTGAATAGCATGGGTTCATACCCTAGTGAGATGGAATGATAATGTACAACATAACAAATGATCTCATTTATGCCTTTTTCTTTCAAAAGTAGAGAGCTCTATCAAAACAGACATAATTTTTTTTATTTTTTTTTGAGATGGAGTCTTACTCTGTCTCCCAGGCTGGAGTGCAATGGTACGATCTTGGCTCACTGCAACCTCTGCTCCTGTATTCAAGCGATTCTCTTGCTTCAGACTCCCAAGTAGCTGGGACTACAGGCACACAGCACCACACCTGGCTAATTTTTGTACTTTTAGTGAAGATGCGCTTTCACCATGTTGGCCAGGCTGGTCTCGAACTCTTGACCTCAAGTGATGCACCTGCCTCAGACTCCCAAAGTGCTGGGATTACAGGCATGAACCACTGCGCCCAGCCAAAACAGGCATAATTTTAACTCATCGCATTATTTATGAAAAGAATACAAGTACATTAGTCTTGTTTGTTGAGTAGTTTTAAAATTTAGTTTTTTAAAGTCTTAAAATAACAAGGCAGGTCCTGGATAGCCTCTCCCAGGCAAGAGGAGGCTGAGCAGGTGTAGCAGGTTACCCATTCTCACTTTGATGAAAGCTGCTCCATTTTTTTCTGTTTTGTATATGAGTTCCACATAAAATTGATTTGAAATAGGAATTTTCTGCAAAAAAAAAAAACCTTTTTTGCGTTTGTAATCTTTGATCTAAGATTTTTCCCCTCTGGACTTTAGAACCTCCCTCTCTCCCCTCCTCTTCCTCTCTTTCTTCTTCCCTCCCTTCCTTCCCTGATAACTCACTCTAAGCCTTTAAAAAAGTCAGTCAGTTCCCTTAATGGTTTATGATTTATTTTTTTTTTTCTGGTCAGAAACTTCTCAAGAACAACCAATGGGTGGGGAAGGAGAGGTGAGAGACAGGCATAGGATATAACAGCTAATTCACAAGTGTCGATAGCCAAGAAACATGAAAAATGTTTAACCTCCTTCATAATAAAAGACTTACAAAATGAAATGATAATGAATATGATACCAATTCCCGACTCTCAGGTAGGCAAGAATGAGTGTTGGTGAGAGGATAGGAGAACAAGCACTCATAAACTGTTGGTAGGAATATAAATCGACAGAGCCCACCCCTCCACCCGCCCCCCCCCTTTTTTTTTTAAGACAGAGTCTTGCTCTGTTGCCCAGACTGAAGTGCAGTGGCATGATCACAGCTCACTGCAACCTCTGCCTCCTGGAATCAAGCAATCCTTCCACCTCAGACCCACGAGTAGCTGGGACTACAGGTATGTACCACCATGCCGGCTAATTTTTGTATTTTTTTTTTTGTAGAGACAGGGTTTTGCTATGTTGCCGAGGCTGGTCTTAAACTCCTGGACTCAAGTCATCTGCCCACCTCAGCCTCACAAAGTGTTGGGATTATAGGTGTGAGCTACAACACCCGGCCTTGGCAGAACACTTAGAGGATAGATTTGACAGTACCTTCAAACACATCCTTTCATCAGAAATTCCACTGCCAGGAATAATATTCCAAGAAAAAAACAGGATGAATGTCCAAAGATACACATGCAGAATGAAAAATTGGAAACAACCTAAATATACAACATTGAAGGACTGGTTACGCCAGGCATGGTGGGTCACACCTGTAATCCCAGCACTTTGGGAGGCTGAGGCGGGCAAATCACTTGAAGCCAGGAGTTCCAGACCAGCCAACATGGTGAAACCCCATCTCTACTAAACATACAAAAACAATTCAGATGGGTGTGGTGGTACAGGCCTGTAGTCCCAGCTCCTTGGGAGGCTGAGGCATGAGAATCGCTTGAACCTCCTGGGAGGCGGAGGTTGCAGTGAGCCAAGATCACACCAGTGCACTCCAGCCTGGGTGACAGAATGAGACTTCATCTCAAACAAAACAAAACAAAACAAAACAAAAAACAGTGAGGAAGGCCGGGCATGGTGGCTCATGCCTATAATCCCAGCACTTTGGGAGGCCAAGGCAGGCGGATCATGAGGTCAGGAGTTGAAGACCAGCCTGGTCAACATAGTGAAACCCTGTCTCTACTAAAAATACAAAACAAAAAAATTAGCCGTGCGTGGTGGCGGGCTCCTGTAGCTACTTGGGAGGCTGAGGCAGGAGAATTGCTTGAACCTGGGAGGTGGAGGTTGCAGTGAGCCGAGATCGCACCACTGTCCTCCAGCCTGGCCAACACAGCGAGGCTCTGTCTCAAAACAAACAAACAAACAAAAAACAGAAACAAAACAGTGAGAGAGGCAGTGCATTCCATTCCAAGGCATCTGTGAGCCCACAGAGCAGACACCATGAGAAAAGCTCACCCTCCCCAGTTGAAAAAATTTATGAACAAGAAATTATCATTGAAATTAAATGGTGGCAGACATGTCCAAGAAATATTGTGGAGATTTGATCCCTTTATGAATCTTGTGATAGATGAATGTGTGGAGATGGTGACTAGTGGGCAACAGAACAATAATGGAACGGTGGTAATATGAGGAAATAGTACCATGTTAGAAGCCTTGGAATGAGTAAAAATAATGGCTGTTCAGCAGGGAAACCCATGCCCTCTCTCCATAGGGCCTGTTTTACTATGATGTAAAAATTAGGTCACGTACATTTTCACATTAGACATTTTGTTAAACAAACTTTCATAATAGTCAACAACAACAACAACAACAAAACCCAAAAACAAGGGACTGGTTAAATAAATTGTGACAGATCCTTATAAAATATGACTGTTCTATATCTACTGATATGAGAAAATTAAGTGTAAACACTAAGCCACAAAATTGTGTATTGTGTAAATAAAAAATATTCATCTTAAAGGTCTGAAATGCTATCTGCCAGTGTTAATAGTGTTTTTTCAAAATTGCGGTAAGAAGGCTCACGCCTGTAATTCCAGCAATTTGGGAGGCAGAGGCGGGTGGATCACCTGGGGTCAGGAGTTTGAGACTAGCCTGGCCAATGTGGTGAAATGCTGTGTTTACAAAAATAGAAGAATTAGCCGGGCATGATGGTGGGTGCCTGTAGTCCCAGCTACTCGGGAGGCTGAGGTGGGAGAATCGCTTGAACCCAGGAGGCGGAGTTTGCAGTGAGCCAAGATTGCACCACTGCACTCCAACCTGGGCAACAGAGCAAGACTCTGTCTCAAAAAAATAAATATATAAATACAGAAATAAATATGATGAAATCATTCAACTCAGTTGTGATTTCACAAGTCATCAACAAAAGAGTTGATCATTGAAATTAAGAGAAAAAGCTGAAGGAAGAGTTCAGAAGGAAAAAGAATGACCCAGAAAGTCAAGTTTAAAATATGTCCAAGGAAGAGAAAGTGTGGTCTGAGAAATAGAAGCAAGGGAGAGTACGTCTTCAACCCCACGAAAACAGAATTTAAGAGAAAAGGTAGGCTGGGCGCGGTGGCTCAAGCCTGTAATCGCAGCACTTGGAGAGGTTGAAGTGGGCGGATCATTTGAGATCAGGAGTTCAAGACCAGCCTGACCAACATGGTGAAACCTGGTCTCTACTGCAAATACAAAAAATTAGCTGGGTGTGGTGGTACATATCTGTAATCCCAGCTTCTTGGGAGGCTGCAGCACGAGAATTGCTTGAACTCAGGAGGTTGCAGTGAGCTGAGATCGTGCCACTGCACTCCAGCCTGGGCAACAGAGCAAGACTCCATCTCAAAAAAAGAAAGAAAGAAGGTGATTATCATCAGTGCCCAAAATAGAATACTAAGATCAAAGAAGGCAAGGGCCAGAAAAGAGATAACTGCATTTTTTTTTTTTTTTTTTTTTTTGAGACAGTTTCTCTCTGTCACCCAGGCTGGAGTGCAGTGCCATCCTCATGGCTTACTACAGCCTTGACCTCCTAGGCTTAAGCGACCCTCCCACTTCAACCTTTACAGTAGCTGAGACTACAGGTGTGCGCCAGGACGCTTGGCTGATTTTTGTATTGTTTGTAGAGATGAGGCTTCGCCATGCTGCCCAGGTTGGTCTCAAACTCCTGAGCAATCCACACTCCTTGGCCTCCCAAAGTGCTGGGTTTACAGGCGTGAGCCACCGCACCTGGCCTGCATTTGTTTCAAAAGGAGGCCTCTGTAACTATGGTTCATTTATCTCTATAGTTGATGGAACTGATATGATATTGCAAAGGAATCAAGAGGACTGAGTTATACTAAATGAGGCTAGTAAAAATCAGCCACTTATTCACAGGAATTAGAAAATCAAGACATTTGAAAGGGCAGCGGTATCAAGTGAGTTGTGTTCTATGTGGGAGGCTTATAAATGTGTGAAAACAAGAAGGCGCTAGTGGAGAGATTGGAGATATTGGAGAGAGAGGACATGTGATCAATGATCTCTTCAAGACTGTGTGGCTTGTAATTTATTCAACGAATCAGTAGATTCGTTGAATGCCTGCCTTGCCAAGCACCTGAGTCACAGCTGTGAATCATACCAAACATTTCCTGCCCTTGGTTCTTATGGTCTAGTTAAGCAATCCAGACCAGAGAGAAGAGAAGGAAGAAGTATCTTTTTATATATATACTTCAAGAAAGGATGGGAAGCTAAGTATGAAAGACTGGGATGGGCCAGGCACGGTGGCTCACGCCTGTGATCCCAGCACTTTGGGAGACCAAGGCGGGCAGATCACCTGAGGTCAGGAAGGAGTTCGAGACCAGCCTGGCCAACATGGTGAAACCCTGTTTCTGCTACAAATACAAAATTAGCCAGGTGTAGTGGTGCAGGCTTGTAATCCCAGCTACTTGGGAGCCTGAGGCAGGAGAATTGCTTGAACCTGGGAGGTGGAGGTTGCAGTGAGCCAAGATTGTGCCACTGCACTCCAGCCTGGGCAAAAAGAGCAAAACTCCATCTCAAAAAAAACAAAACAAAACAAAAAAAAAACTGGGATGATTTGCACTTGAAAGAGGATACAGTAGCAAAGCCGACTAGTGTGGTCTGTTACTCTTCTTATAGGACATCAGTCCTATAGGATTAGGGCCCGCCGTTATGACTTCACTTAACCTTAATTACCTGCTGAAGGCCCAGTCTTCAAATACAGTCACACTGGGGGTCGGGGCTTACACATATGAATTTGGTGGGGGAGGGGGGCGTGGGGGGCACAATTTAGTTCATAACAGGTGGGGATGGGGGTCAAAGTGGAGAGCTGGAGATTGGTTATGTGCGAGAGGAGGCAGAAAAGGAAGGAAAAGGAAGGAGGGAAAAGGAAGCCCTTGGCAGCTGACCACAGAAGGGTTACGAGAGAGAAGAAGTCTAGTGTAGCCAAGGATTGTCAGAAAGAAGTTGTGTATTTCTTCGTTTCCTAGGATACCTACTTGGAGATTTGGAGTATTGATAACAATCTAGATCACTAGGGAGAGGAAATAAACTTTTCAAAGGTTTAAATTATTTCGAGACATAGTCTCACTCTGTCACCCAGGCTGGAGTGCAGTGGCATGATCTCGGTTCACTGCAACCCCCACCTCCCACGTTCAAGTGATTGTCCTGCCTTAGCCTCCCGAGTAGCTGGAGTTACAGGCATGTGCCACCACGCCCTGCTAATTTTTGTATTTTTAGTAGAGATGGGTTTCACCATGTTGGCCAGGCTGGTCTCAAACTTCTGACCTCAAGTGATCTACCCACCTCGGCCTCCCAAAGTGCTGGGATTACAGACATGAGCAACCGCACCCAGTCTCAAACGTTTAAATTCTGATTAATTTGAGGAATAGTGAGTTTGAAAGTTTGGGCATTGTTAAATAATGGTAAATGTTACATTTATGTGAAGTTTAAATTTTTATTCACATTTACATGTATTCCTGTGTTTCTTATGACAACCTGGCAGAGTAGTTGAGATGATCACCTTTCTGGTTTTGTTTTTGTTTTTGTTTTTGTTTTTGTTTTTTGAGACGGAGTCTCGCTCTGTCACCCAGGCTAGAGTGCAGTGGTGCAATCTCGGCTCACTGCAAGCTCCGCCTGCCAGGTTCACGCCATTCTTCTGCCTCAGCCTCCAGAGTAGCTGGGACTACAGGTGCCCGCCACCACACCCGGCTAATTTTTTTTTATTTTTTATTTTTAATAGAGACGGGGTTTCACCGTGTTTGCCCGGATGGTCTCGACCTCCTGACCTCGTGATCTGCCCGCCTTGGCCTCCCAAAGTGCTGGGATTACAGGCATGAGCCACCGCACCCGGCCCACCTTCCTGTTTTTTATATGAAACTGTAAGTTACATGATGACTTCAAAGGGAATGTACAGGGTCACCTGGCTAGAATCGGTGTGGTTGGGTCTCCTTAACCTTCCCACCCACTCTGACTTTTCTGATTTGTTTTCCATTCACCATTCAATGCTGAGAGAAATGTAAACAGCTGGGAGAAAGGGCAGTTGCAATGTTACGCTATAGAAAGTGAACTTTCCAAATGAAAGCTACAAAACAGAAGAGTCCCATGTGCCAAATGTACTTACTGTTCCCTTGTTCCCTAATTTAAACACTATTAATAGCATTTGTGGAGATGGGAATCAAGCTGCTATTCCCATGAATAACGGAAACCACTGCCTGTGGGAACAGATGGAAAACTATACCACTACCTTTTTGAGAAATTAAGAAATCCCAGGTAAGAACAAAGTAATATTAAACATTTGTCATTAAACACCCAGAATTGGTTTGGCTTATACAACTAGATAGATGAATGGTGGGGTCACTTACTGAGATGGAGAAAACTGAGAAGGAAACAGATTTCCAATGGGAATGTGAAACATTCTGATTCAATTCACATTTTGAGAAACATTATCCATCGCTTCTCAGCCTTTTGGCTAAGATCAAGTAAGAGACATCCCAAGCCCAAGTATGCATACCTTAGGCTCTACAAAATGACTAGAAAACTTCAACCCTACTTTGAAGGAAGGAATTCAGTTAACATTTATTTAGTACCTTTTGTATGCCAGGTGGCTATCACACTCATCATCTTATTTAATCTTCACCACAGTCTTGTGAGATAAGTAGTAGTATTTCTGATTTACAGATGGGGAAATAGAAGCTCAGATGGGTTGAGTGACACACAGAATTGCACAGATAGTAAGGTGACAAACCTGGTGTTCAAACCTGTCCTTTTTTTTTTTTTTTTTCAAGACGGAGTTTTTGCTCTTGTCGCCAAGGCTGGGGCGCGGTGGCACAATCTCGGTTCACTGTAACCTCCACCTCTCGGATTCAGGTGATTCTCCTGCCTCAGCCTCCTGAGTTGCTAGGATTACAGGTGCTCGCCATCATGCCTGGATAATTTTTGTATTTTTAGTAGAGACGGGGTTTCACCATGTTGGCCAGGCTTATCTCAAATTCCTGACCTCAAGTGATCTGCCCACCTCAGCTTCCCAAAGTGCTGGGATTACCGGCATGAGCCACCGTCCCTAGCCTTTAATGCTAAATCTTGAGAGAGCAAGATCAAAGCTGTTTTCACCATAAGGACTGCTATTCTTTCTCCATAACCTTTATCACTAAACTTCTTAAATAATACTATGGAAAGAGTGACGTAAAAGAAATAAAATTTGACTGAATGCAGTGGTTTATGCCTATAATCCCAGTACTTTGGAAGGCCGAGGCAGGAGGACTGCTTAAGGCCAGGAGTTCGAGGCCAGCTTAGGCAACACAGCAAAACTCCATCTCTACAAAACTCTTTTTTTTTTTGAGACAGAGTCTCTCTGTGTCACCCAGGCTGGAGTGCAGTGGGACGATCTCGGCTCACGGCAATTTCCACCTCCCAGGTTCAAGTTATTCTCCTGCCTCAGCCTCCCAAGTAGCTGGGACTATAGGCACATGCCACCATGCCTGGCTAATTTTGTATTTTTAGTAGAGAAGGGGTTTCATCATATAAGTCAGGCTGGTGTCGAACTCCTGACCTCGTGATCCACCTGCCTCGGCCTCCCAAAGTGCTAGGATTAAAGGCGTAAGTCACTGTGCCCAGCCTTTCTACAAAAAAATTTGTTTTTAATTATCAGGGCATGGTGGTGCACACCTGTTGTCAGAGCTACTCGGGAGGCTGAGGAAGGAGGATCACTTGAGTCAAGGAGTTTGAGGCTGCAGTCAGCTATGATCATGTCCAGCCTGGACAACTCTCTTTAAAAACATGTGATTGTTTTCTTTTCTCTTCCAAGTAAGATTTTGTATTAAATACACTAACGTCTGATGCTTAATGTTTAGTATTAACGTTGATGTCTAATACAACTGCTGTATGGTGTTATGGAATTTTTTTCACTTCTTCATTCTAACCATTTTCATCATACTTATGAAAGAAAGAAATTTGAATTTTTTAAAATACAGGCATTTCACCTTTTCTGTCTTCTGCTCTCTTTGAGGTCAAATAGTAAAATTTACCGATGATGAGTCTATAGTTGTGTCTACTTATGCAGAAAGTACAGATGAACTATATAATCCTTCAGAAGTTCTTTCCTAACCCTTCTCTTTCTCTTTTTTTATTTTTAATGTTTTTAAACAGGATCTCACTCTGTCACCCAGGTTGGAGTGCAGTGGCACCATCATAGCTCACGGCAACCTTGACCTCCCAGGCCCAAGTGATCCTCCTGCCTTGGCCTCCCAAGTATTGGGAGGTGCATGTGCCACTATACCCAGGCTAATTTTTTGTTGGTTTTTTGTTTTGTTTTGTTTTGTTTTGTTTTGTTTTTGTAGAGACAGGGTCTCCCTATGTTGTCCGGGCTGGTCTCAAACTCCTGGGCTCAAGCAATCTGCCTGTCTCGGCCTCCCAAAGTGCTGGGATTAGAGGCACGAGCCACCATGCCTGATAAACACCCTTCTCCTCTGTAGCTGATTCATTTCCCTTTTTGATGGATATGCCTGCAGTCATCATTTTCTAGGTCTTGTGATTCTGAAATAAGAAACATTTAGGCACTTTTGCAAAATATAACAGGATGCACCTGGTCCTACTGATCACTAACAACAATCCAAATTTAACGTATCAGAAACTTAAGATAAACGATATCCCCTTAGAAGAAAGAAACCTCTTGACTCAGATGAGGAAAGCTGAGAAGTATGACACTTCCCTAGGGAAAATGTTATAGTTTTCTAAATTCATTCATCTTCGGAATAACTTCTCCCAAATAACATTTTTTTAAAGTTATTAGAACCACTCACACCTGTAAGAATGGCCACTATTTTAAAAATACAAAAAATAGGCCAGGCTCGATGGTTCATGCCTGTAATCCCAGTGCTTTACGAGGCTAAGGCTCAAGGCCAGGAGTTCCAGAACAGCCTGGGCAACACAGCGAGACCCCAGGTCTTACCAATTTTTTTTTTATTAGCCAGTCATCTACAGTGAGTCATGATTATGCCACTAAACTCTGGCCTGGGCAACAGAGATGCTGTCCCCAAAAGAAAAACAAAAGGTCAAAATAAATTTGATAAACTTATGTATAAACTGGCCAACTGATATTTACATATATATTTTTTTTTTTTGGAGACAGACTCTGTTTCCTAGGCTGGAGTGCAGTGGTGCAATCTTGGCTCACTGCAACCTCTGCTTCCTGGATTCAAGCAATCCTCATGCCTCAGCCTCCCAAGTAGCTGGAATTAACAGGCACGTGTCACCACACTGGGCTAATTTTTGTATTTTTAGTAGAGACAAGGGTTTCACAATGTTGGCCAGGCTAGAAATCCTGGCCTCAAGCGATCCTCCTTCCTCGGCCTCCCAAAGTGCTGGGATTACAGGCATGAGCCACCCCACCCGGCCAACATTGATATTAAAACTACACCTAGTTGGACGAAGTGGCTCAGGCATGTAATCCCAGAACTTTGAGATGCCAAGGCAGGAAGATGGCTCGAGCCTAGCAGTTCGAGACTGGCCTGTGTGACATAAGGAGACCCCATCTCTACAAACAAAACAAAACAAATCTCAAATGGAACAAAGATTTAAATATCAAGAAAATGAAACAATAAAAATTCTTTTAAAAAAGAGGCTGATGGGCTAGGCGAGGTGGCTCACGCCTGTAATCCAACACTTTGTGAGGCCAGTGTGGGCAGATCACTTGAGGTCAGAAGGTTGGAGACCAGCCTGGCCAACATGGTGAAACCCCGTCTCTACTAAAAATACAAAAATTAGCCAGGCATAGTGGCACACACCTGTAATCCAAGCTACTCGGAGGCTGAGGCAGGAGAATTGCTTGAGACCAGAAGACGGAGGTTGCAGTGAACCAAGATAGTGCCACTGCACTCCAGCCTGGCCAACAGAGTGAGACTCTGACTAAAAAAAAAAAAAAAAAAAAGGCCGGGCGCAGTGGCACATGCCTGTAATCCCAGCACTTTGGAAGGCCAAGGCGGGTGGATCACAAGGTCAGGAGATCGAGACCATCCTGGCTAACACGGGGAAACCCTGTCTCTACTAAAAACACAAAACATTAGCCGGGCATTGTGGCGGGCGCCTGTAGTCCCAGCTACTCGGGAGACTGAGGCAGGAGAATGACATGAACCCGGGAGGCGGAGTTTGCAGTGAGCCGAGATCACGCCACCGCACTCCAGCCTGGGAGACAGAGCAAGACTCCGTTTCAAAAAAGAAAAAAGAAAAAAAATGCTGAAGGCTGGGTGTGGTGGCTCACTCCCGTAATCCCAAAACTTTGGGAGGCCGAGGCAGGAGGATCACTTGAGGTTGGGAGTTCAAGAGCAGCCTGGCAAATGTAGTGAAATCCTGTCTATACTAAAAATACAAATATTAGCTGGATGTGGCAGTGCACACCTGTTATCCCAGCTACTCGGGAGGCTGAGGTAGGAGAATTGCTTGAACTCTAGAGGCGGACGTTGCAGTGAGCCGAGATCATGCCACTGCACTCCAGCCTGGGTGACAGAGCTAGACTCTGTCTCAAAAAAGAAAAAAAAACCAAACATTCAATTGGCCGGGCGCAGTGGCTCACACCTGTAATCCTTACACTTTGGGAGGCCGAGGCAGGAGGATCACCTGAGGTCAAGAGTTTGAGACAGCCTGACCAACATGGTGAAACCCTGTCTCTACTAAAATATACAAAAATTAACCGGACGTGGTGGCACATACCTGTAGTCCCAGCTACTCGGGACACTGAGGCAGCAGAATCGCTTGAACCCAGGAGGCGGAGGTTGCAGTGAGCTGAGATCATGCCGCTGCCCTCTAGCCTGGGCAACACAACAAAACTCCGTCTCAAAATCAATCAATCAATCAATCAATAAAATAATCAGCAGTCTTTGAAACACACTTCAAGGAGGAAAGAACTTTGACTCCAGGGGAGGAGAGCAAGGTTGTAAACATGACTCTGCTCATACAGGTCCAGTCCTAGCTGATGTTGTCCAACCCAAGAATCTTCCAGATCTTCCAGTTGCGACTTCACTAAATAAGAGCTGTATTTGCCCTTAGATACAAGTACAAAGAGGGGACCTAGGGCCCCTAGATTTTTCAGGTCTCTAATCCTGAGGTTGACCAGAGCTATCAAGGGTTGCTGCTTCAGTTTCCTCAAGGTAATAAGAGGCCAAGACCACAATGGTTCTGTGATACAGCTTGAAGAAGACCTAATCTGGGGTAGATGACTTTCTTCAGAGGTGGTGCAGAAAGCTTTTTATCATTTTTTAGTTTATTTATTTATTTATTTATTTATTTATTTTTTTTTTTTTGAGACGGAGTCTCGCTCTGTCACCCAGGCTGGAGTGCAGTGGCCGGATCTCAGCTCACTGCAAGCTCCGCCTCCCGGGTTCACGCCATTCTCCTGCCTCAGCCTCCGGAGTAGCTGGGACTACAGGCGCCCGCCACCTCGCCCGGCTAGTTTTTTTGTATTTTTTAGTAGAGACGGGGTTTCACCGGGTGAGCCAGGATGGTCTCGATCTCCTGACCTCGTGATCTGCCCATCTCGGCCTCCCAAAGTGCTGGGATTACAGGCGTGAGCCACCGCGCCCGGCCCATTTTTTAGTTTAAAAATTTGGCCAGGACCCGGCGCAGGGCTCACGCCTGTAATCCCAACACTTTAGGAGGCTGAGTGGGGCAGATCACCTGTGGTCAGGAGTTTAAGACCACCCTGGCCAACATGGTGAAACCCCACCTTTACCAAAAATGCAAAAATTAGCTGGGCGTGATGGTGGGTGCCTGTAATCCCAGCTACTTGTGAGACTGAGGTTGGAGAATTGCTTTAACCCTGGAGGTCACGGTTACAGTGAGCTGAAATGGCGCCACTGCACTCCAACCTGGGGACAGAGCAAGACTCTGTCAGACACACACACACACACACACACACACACACACACACACACACACACATTTGGCTGGGCACGGTAGCTCACACATGTAATCCCAGCACTGTAGGAGGCTGAGGTGGGCAGATCACTTGAGGTCAGGAGTTTGAGACCAGCCTGGCCAGCCTGGTGAAACCCCGTCTCTACTAAGAATACAAAAAGTAACCAGGCGTGGTGGTGGGCACCTGTAGTTCCAGCTACTCTGGAGGTTGAGGCATGAGGATTGCTTGAACCCAGGAGGCAGAGGTTGCAGTGAGCCAGGATCAAGCCACTGCACACCAGCCTGGGCGACAGGGTGAGACTCTCTCCCAATTAAAAAAAAAAAAAATTATTTGAGGCTGGGCATGGTGGCTTACACCTGTAATCCCAGCACTTTGGGAAGGTGATGTGGGAGGACTGCTTGAGCCCAGGAGTTTGAGACCTGCCTGGGCAACATAGTGGGACCCCGTCTCCTAAAATATCTATATATTTTAGTATTTACAATGTGCTAGGTTCTATGGATACAGTAGTGAAAAAGGTAGACAAGGTCCCTGTTCTGAAAGTCCATTCTGAAATTTTAATCCAACTTGTGTGCAGGTTGACTAAACCACCATTGTATTTTATCTGACTCAGCACGTTTTTTGTTTGTTTTGAAGCAGAGTCTCACTCTGTTGCACAGGCTGGAGTGCAGTGGCACGATCTCGGCTCACTGCAACCTCTGCTTGCCAGCTTCAAGGGATTCTCCTGCTCAGCCTCCTAAGTAACAGGCATGTGCCACCACGCCTGGCTAATTTTTGAATTTTTAGTAGAGACAGGATTTCACCATGTTGGCCAGGCTGGTCTCAAACTTGTGACCTCAAATGATCCGCCCGCCTTGGCTTCCCAAAGTGCTGGGATTACAGGCATGAGCCACCATGCCTGGCCTCAGCACCCTTTTTTTATTAAGTCCCCACAGAAAAGAACAATCTAACAGCAGAAAACATGAATGGTATCTGATTCTAATTTATTAAACGGATTAGTATTCCTTTCCTTTTTGGAAAAGCAATCATTCTCCTTTCTCTTGCCTGGCAAGAATGAATGCCAAGTGCTGAAAGTGGAAGCTATACACATGCAACATTAACCAATTTTATCTCTGTGCTTTTCCATTTCCAGGATGTGTCCTTAACTGCATTTTGGAAATATAAGTTCTTTCAACTGTTATTTCTGCCTTTTATACATAGTATAATATTTATAATGTTGAGCTGGAAATATTAGAGAGAAGGTCCCACTATGTTGCCTAGGCTTGCCTCGAACTCCAGAGCTCAAGCTATCCTCCCACCTCAGCCTCCCAAAGTGTTGGGATTATAGGTGTGAGCCACCGAGCCAAGCCTTGAGATGGGAGTTGGCTAACTTTTTCTGTAAAGAGCTAGATAGCAAATGTATCAGGTCTGGCAGGCTATAGGGTCTTTGTCACAACTACTGAACTCTGCCATTACAGTACAAAAGCAACCATAGATCTTGCCTAAATAGATAAGTGGGGCTGTGTTCCAGTGTATATTTGCATTTCATATACTTTTCATGTGTCACAAAATATTATTCTTCTTTTGATTTTTTCTAACCATCTAAAAAATATAACATCCATTCTTACAGACAGGTTGGATTTGGCCTGTGAGCCATAGTTTGACAATCCCTGCTACAAAGGACTGGTTAGTTCAGTTAATCCGGACCTGGTGATGAGGCCGAGGCTGTGGATTTAATCCTCATGTGAAAGATCAAGTTACCTTTGCACAGGTGAACCTGTTGCAATATCAAATTCTGCCCTCATTTCTTGCTGGTAACTTGAAGATGTGGGCCATTATTGTCACCAGAAGAAGCCAATGAAAGATGCCATTTCCTCATGCTTCCATTTCTAGTATAGCTTACTGATGATTATCCACATTCAGTCACTGGCAAGTTTATTATTATTATTATTATTATTATTTTAGACAACCTCGCTCTGTTGCTCAGGTTGGAGTGCAGTGGTGCAATCTTGGCTCACTGCAACCTTCACCTCCGGGGTTCAAGATATTTCTGGATAAGTTTTTGGTATTTTTAGTAGAGACGGGGTTTCACCATGTTGGCCAGGCTGGTCTTGAACTCCTGACTTCAAGTGATCCGCCCACCTCGGCCTCCCAAAGTGCTAGGATTACAGGCATGAGCCATCGCACCCGGCCACTGGAAAGTTTTTGAATTCCACTTTTTCGGAGCAGGGTAACACAAATTGTAACATGCTCCTCACCCCCATAATTAGGGCAGTTATAGGAAAACTGACTCATAAGCATTTCGGATAATTCTCCAAGAAAGTAAAACAGTAAATTTGTTGTGCAAATTTAATATTCATCTTGAACATTTTATTGACCAAGATCATATCATTCTGTGAACGCCCTAAGCAATTCCGGTAGATTTGCTCTGGGAGCAAGAGGAGTACTTTTGTTTCCTGTCTGGATCATTTCTGTGCGCTTTTGAAAGACCCAGAGCTCTATTTACCTTAAGTAAGAATTGCAAGATAGCTCTGTGCTGTTTTCATATGAGAAGGTTTTAGCTTTTCTGATCTAGATTCTTTTGCTTCTTTCACACCTCTTAATTATCTGCTTTTGATATGACTTTGTTTTCCAGGCAAGTAACTGGCCATGGGAGATTTGTGAAATGTGTAGAGCCCTTGGGGGAGATTTGTAAACACAGCCACTCTTCGTCACTTATCTTTGTAAACTGGCATTCCTCCAGTAGAAGTGACTTTTTGGTTACAGGTAGAAGTAGGTTCAAGGTTGGCAAAGCCTTGTCACATGGAATAGTTCCTAAACTGGATGTTATGGAATTGAGGTTTGGAGGAGTGATTCCTGCTTGTTTCTCTGTGTGATCGACAGTAACAAAAAGTTTGTACAGAAGACCTGGGTTCAAAAAAAGAAATAAAAATTAAAAATTGAAAAAGGCCAGTCATGGTGGTTCACGTCTGTAATCCCAGTACTTTGGGAGGCTGAGGCAGGAGAATTGCTTGAGGCCAGGAGTTCAAGGCCACCCTGGCCGATATAGTGAGACCCCATCTCTAAAAATAAATAAGTAAATAAATAAATAAAATAGCAAAATAAGGCCAGGCGCTGGGTGGATCATTTGAGGTCAGGAGTTCGAGACCAGTCTAGTCAACATGGTGAAACCCCGTCTCTACAAAAAAATACAAAAATTAGCTGGGCATGGTGGCAGGCACCTGTAATCCCAGCTACTCATGAGGCTGAGGCATGAGAATCGCCTGAACCTGGGAGGCGGAGGTTGCAGTGAATTGAGATCGTGCCACTGCACTTCCAGCCTGGGCGACAGGGTGAGAGTCTGTCTAAAATAAATAATAAAATAAAATAACAAAATAAAACAAAAGAATTCCTGGGTTCAATCACATCCTGCTGAAGTCTGAAAACTTAGAATCATGCCTGATACTCCTTCCACCCCGCACCACCCCCGGCTTTTTTTTTTTTTTTTTTTTTTCTTTTTTTTCTTGTTCCTGACTTCATGATCCGTCCACTTTGGCCTCCCAAAGTGCTGGGATTACAGGTGTGAGCCACCACGCCTGGCCGATACTCCCTTTTTCTTATACTTCAATGCCATCAAAGAACCCTGTCAGCTCTACCTTCAAAATGTATCCAGAATGCGATCCCTTCTGAGGAGAGCAAAGATCACCTGGTGATCAAGCAGGCACTGGGGACAAACATTCCTTACCTGGAGAATTTAGAAGTAATTAAACTTCCCTTGTATCTAAAGTCTGCATCTGGTTTCAGGTGTCTTTCAAACAATTTCTAAGTAGCCAGAATTTCTATACATCTCCAGAATGCCATGTGGAAACTCATTATACAATCGTTGCTGACATTAAGGCACCAAAATAGCTACAAACGTAATCATTTATCATGGCCTACATGGCTAATATGGTCCAAATTACCCTCGAGCTTCTGCCTTAAGGTCCATAAATGTTTCTAAGGAAAATCCAAGTCCTTTCTTGCTGAGGCACCTCATTGGCCTCTTCTGCAGTGTTCTTTGTTTCTAATACAACGTTCCTTTATCAAACCTGTACTGTTGTCTGTCAATTCTTCTTACCAACCGGCGGGTTGACCACTTTTCGATGCCGGGGCTCTAACACCTCGCCCAGCATCTTCTTACTTCCTACAATGCCACAACCCTTGATAACTAAGAAATGAAAAATAAAAGAAAGAAGGCCAGGTGCAGTGGCTCACACCTGTAATCCCAGCACTTTGGGAGGCAGAGGCAGGCGGATCACCTGAGGTCAGGAGTTGGAGATCAGCCTGGCCAACATGGTGAAACCCCGTCTCTACTAAAAATATTTAACAAATTAGCAGGCATGGTGATGGGTTCCTGTAATCCCAGCTGCTCAGGAGGCTGAGGCAGGAGAATCACTTGAACCCAGGAGGCGGAGGCAGCAGTGAGCCAAGATCCGGCCGTTGCACTATAGCCTGAGCAACAAGAATGAAACTCTGTCTCAAAAAAGAAAGAAAAAGAGAAGAGAAGAGAAGACAAGAGAAGAGAAGAGAGGAGAAGAGGAAAAGAAAAGAAGGGAGGGAAGGGAGGGAAGGAAGGAAGGGAAGGAAGGGAAGGGAAGGAAGGGAAGGGAAGGAAGGAAAGGAAGGAAGAAACAAAACAAACGTACTCATCTGAAATAGCCCTGTATACCTTCTCATTATCTCTCACCCTTATCTGGTTTTATTTTTATCCATAGCACATATCACTAGCTGACATATTTTTTATATATTGATATATTTGCTAGTTTATTATCTGTCTCTTCTCACCAGGATATAAGTCCATAACCGTAAGGAATTTGTTTTGGCTACTGCCTTATCTCAGAGCTTAGAACAATGCTTGCACATAGAAGGTCTCAATAAATATTTGTTAAATAAATGAATTGTTATATTGCAGCTTCAGCTCTAGATCCACTTACAAATTAGTTTTTGTCTGGACATGAAATACTCCCCTTTCCTGATAATAAGCACTATGACTAATTTAACAGTTGATCACAGATTGCAAAATGGGTTTGGGGACAATGATATCAATTCATGTGTTGCAGGCACTGAGATTTAAATGGTTGACTTCTGAACCCAAATCTAAGAAGGCAATAGAGTGGAGAAAGAGGAAAATGAATAAGCCACGGTCTTCCTAAGCTAAACTGCTTGTGCTATAGTCAAGGACTTTGACCCTGGAATCAGACAGAATTAGGAAAGCAAATCTTAAGAAATGTGATATTGCTGGGCGTGGTGGCTCACACCTGTAATACCAGCACTTTAGGAGGCCAAGGCAGACAGGTCACCTGACAGGGTCAGGAGTCCGAGACCAGCTTGACCAACATGGAGAAACTCTGTCTCTATTAACACTACAAAATTAGTCAGGCATGGTGGTGCATGCCTGTAATCTCAGTTACTCAGGAGGCTGAGGCAGGAGGATCTCTTGAACCCGGGAGGCAGAGGTTGTGGTGAGCCGAGATTGTACCATCGCACTCCAGGCTGGGCAACAAGAGCAAGAATCCGTCTCAAAAAAAAAAAAAAAAGAGAAATGTGATATTTATAGGGTGACATATACAGGTAGAGGAAATGGTCCCTCCAGATCTAAAATGCTCTTTTTGATTTGAAAGGTAAAACACAAGGAGAGGATAAGGAATATACAACAAAAAGAAATTTTTCTTAAGGTGGAATTTATTTTATGTATGTGTTTAATTGACAATAATTGTACATATTCATACAGCACATAGTAATGTTACCTTTTTTCCTTTTTAAAACATTGTTTTCTATCACTTGTGTTTTGCACAGGACATAGTGATGTTTCAATACATATAATGTATAGCGCACAGGTGAGAATAATTAGCATATCCAGCATCTCAAACGGTTATCCTTTCTTTGTGTTGAGAATGCTCAATATCCTTCTTTGTGAGACCTGATCTTACTTTGTCTCCCAGGCTGCAGTGCAGTGGCATAATCATAGCCAATTGCAGTCTCGATCTCCCAGGCTCAAGCGATCCTCTGGCCTCAGCCTCTCGGACCACAGGTGTGTGCCACCATACCTGGCTAATTTTTTTTTTTCTTTTTCTTTTTCTTTTCTTCCCTCCCCTCCCTTCCCCTTCCCTCCCCCCTCTCTCTCTCCCTCCCTCCCGCCTTCCTTTCCTTCTCTTCTCTTCCCTTCTCTTCTCTTATACTCTTTTCTTTTCTTCTCACTGTGTTGCCCAGGCTGGTCAATATCCTTCTCCTAACTACTCGAAACTACATATTACTGTTAACTATAGTCATCCTATAGTGGTACACTAGAACTTGTTCCTCCTATCTAGCTTTCTATCCCTTCCTTCCTCCTACCTTATCTGGCCTATAGCATCCTCTGTTCTACTTTTTACTTTTATGAGATCACCTTTTTTTTTTTTAGCTTCCACATATGAGTGAGATCACACATTGTTTAACTTTCTGTTCCTGGCTTATTCCTTAACATCATGTTTAAGGTGGAATTTAAATGCAAGAATGTAGATGTGAAAAATGAAATGGGTAGGTACAGCCAACAGTACAGAAAATAGTAAGGAGGTTCCTAAAAAAATTAAAAATAGGATATCTTATGATCCAGCAGTCCCACTTCTGGGTATATATATCCAAAGGAAATGAAATCAGCATGTCAAAGAGATAGCTGCACTCCCATGTTGATTGCAGCACTATCAAAATAGCCAAGATATGGGAACAACCTAGATGTCCATCAACAGACAAATCGATAAAGAAAATGTGGTATACATATACAGTGGAATATTACTGAGCCTTTAAAAAGAAGGAAACAGGCTGGGTGCAGTGGCTCAGGCCTGTAATCCCAGCACTTTGGGAGGCCAAGGAGGGCGGGTCACGAGGTCAGGAGATGGAGGCCATCCTGGCTAACACAGTGAAACCTCGTCCCTACTAAAAATACAAAAAGAAATTAGCCGGGCATGGTGGCGGGCACCTGTAGTCCCAGCTATTCGGGAGGCTGAGGCAGGAGAATGGCGTGAACAAGGGAGGCGAAGCTTGCAGTGAGCCGAGATCGTGCCACTGCACCCCAGCCTGGGCCACAGAGCGAGACTCCATCTCACAGAACAAAACAACAACAAAAAACACCATATTTTTCCTACTATAAAATAAAATAAAATAGCCAGGTGTGGTGGGACACACCTATAGTTCCAGCTACTCCAGTGACTGAGGCAGGAGAATCCCTTGAGCCCAAGAGTTCGAGTCCAACCTGGGCAACACAGTGAGACTTTGGTTCTAAAACAATTAAAAAATAATAAAATAAAATAGATAGTGAAAATAATAGAAGAGAGTGCAATGGTGGTTGCCAGGGGCTGTGGGGAGGGGAAATTGAGGAGATGTTGGTCAAAGGATACGAAGTTTCAGTTATGCAAGATGAATAAGTTCTGGAAGTCTAATGTATAGCAACATGACTGTAGTTAACCATAGTGCATTGTATACTTGCAATTTGCTAAAGGGATAGATCTTAAGTATTCTCACCACAAAAGAAAAAGGAAATGGTAACTATGAGAGGTGATAGGTCCATTAATTAGCTTAATTATGGTGATAATTTGGATGTACATATATCAAAACATCAAGTTGTACACCTTAAACGTATGTACTTTTTGTCAGTTATGCCTCAATAAAGATGGGGAAAGCGAAATGGGTGGAGGATTTTGAGAAGTACAGGAGCATAAAACAGTGATAAATAAAAATGTAAACTTCTCAACTATAAACCTAATCAGGATAGGAGCTTGGTATGGTTAAAAATAATGTTTATACAAATTTACGGGAAAAAAACTCCATTAAAAAGTGGGCAAAGGACATGAGCAGATACTTTTCAAAAGAAAACATACATGCGGCCAATAATCGCATGACATTGCACCATTGCACTCCAGCCTAGGCAACAAGAGCGGAACTCCAGGCTAGGTGTGGTGGCTCAGGCCTGTAATCCCAGCACTTTGGGAGGCCAATGTGGGTGGATCACCTGAGGTCAGGAGCTCAAGACCAGCCTGGCCAACATGGTGAAACCCCATCTCTACTAAAAGTACAAAATTAGCCAGGATGGTGGCGCATGCCTGTAATCCCAGCTACTCGGGATGCTGAGGCAGGAGAATCGCTTGAACCCGGAAAGTGGAGGTTGAAGAGAGCCGAGATTGCGCCATTGTACTCCGGCCTGAGCAACAAGAGCGAAACTCCGTCTCAAAAAACAAAAAACCGGCGAAAGTCCGACTCAAAAATAAAATAAAATAAAATAAAATAAAAATTAGCCATGTGTGATGGCAAGTGCCTGTAGCCCCTAGCAACTTGGTAGGCTGAGGAGAGAGGATTCCTTGAGCCTGGAAGTTCAAGGCTGCTATGAGCTATGATCATGCTACTGCACTCCAGCCCCATTGACAGAGTGAGGCCCTGACTCAAAAATAAATTGGCCAGGTGCAGTTGTTCATGCCTGTAATCACAGCACCTTGGGAGGTCAAGGCAGGCGGATCACTTGGGTCCAGGAGTTCGAGACCAGCCTGGGCAATATAGGGAGACCCAGTCACTACAAGACATAGAAAGATTAGCCCAGCTTGGTGGTGCACACCTGTAGGCCCAGTGACTCAGGAGGCTGAGGTGGGAAGATCGCTTGAGCCTGGCGGATCAAGGCTGCAGTGAGCTATGATGATGCCACTGTGCTCCAGCCTGGGCAATAGAGAGAGACTCTGTCTCACGAGAGGGGCCACCTTTACAAATTTATGATCTGCTTCTAGACAAATATGGGGAGAGCAGAGAATTTTCCTTGTATTTGCTTCTTCTGAGTTGTCTTCAGCTCAAAATAGTTAATATGCTGAAATGGCATATTTTGGTGTAACATATTCTGCTACCCTTCCAGATGTACTTCTTTTTTTTTTTTTTTTTTTTCTTTTTTGAGACGGAGTCTCGCTCTGTCGCCCAGGCTGGAGTGCAGTGGCCGGATCTCAGCTCACTGCAAGCTCCGCCTCCCGGGTTCACGCCATTCTCCTGCCTCAGCCTCCCGAGTAGCTGGGACTACAGGCGCCCGCCACCTCGCCCAGCTAGTTTTTTGTATTTTTTTTTTAGTAGAGACGGGGTTTCATCGTGTTAGCCAGGATGGTCTCCATCTCCTGACCTCGTGATCCGCCCGTTTCGGCCTCCCAAAGTGCTAGGATTACAGGCTTGAGCCACCGCGCCCGGCTTTTTTTTTTTTTTTTTTTTTTTTTTTTAAGAATTCATCCTTTTTCACAAAATAAGGTCTTTTCCTCCTTCTCATTATAATGTGTCCCTTTGAACATTATCTGTAACTTATAAAGCTGTTCACCGCAGAGTTTCTAAACCTCAGCACTATTGACATCTTGACTCAGAGAATTTTTTGTTGTTTGTGTCTTAAGCACTGTATGTTTAGCAGGATCTCTGGTCTCTGCTTGCCAGGTGCCAATAACATGGTTTTCCAAAAGTTGCAGCAACCAAAAATGTCTCCACATATTGTCAAATATTCCCTGGGGCTGGGCGGGCAAAATTGCCCCTGATTGAGAAGCACTGCACTAAAGGAAAGTCAATGGCATAAAATGAGAGCATGTAGCTGGCTTGTTATGCCCTTATTTTACCACGAGAGGTCTCCCTAGACCCCATTATGGTTCTAATCTTGAAAATACAGGGCTACGGGCGCCACCAAATAGATTGTTATGACTTGGTGGATGCTGACAGCAGGTTTACACACTAAAGCAGTTGATCAATCTCCCATGCAGAAGAATTCCGAATAAATTATGTAACTACTATACTGCAAAGGAGGGGAGTATAACTCCTCTCTCCTTAAGTGTAAGCTGTGCATGGTGACCTCTGCCCAAAGAGTATGACAAGGAGTGGGAGGAGTCACTACAGTGGGGGAACCTGACAATCAGCCATGTGATCCAGGAGAACATCAACACTGATATATCATATTGATAGTATGTACACTTGATATGATGTCATGAAAATGGCACCTTACCTCTGTGTCATCCCCCCAAAACACACATGACCCCAGTCTAGTCATGAGAAAAGCATCAAAGCCTAAGAGAGGCGCAGCCTGCAATATACCTGATGAGAACTTCTCAACACTGTCAGGACCATCAAAACTGGCCGGGCGCGGTGGCTCACGTCTGTAATACCAGCACTTTGGGAGGCCGAGGCGGACGGATCACCTGAGATCAGGTGTTCAAGACCAGCCTGGCCAACATGGTAAACCCCATCTCTACTAAAAATACAAAAATTAGCTGGGCGTGGTGGCGAGTGCCTGTGGTCCCAGCTACTCAAGAGGCTGAGGCAGCAGAATCACTTGAACCCAGAAGGCGGAGGTTGCATTGAGCCGAGATCATGCCACTGCACTCCAGCCTGGGGGACAGGGCGAGCCTCTGTCTCAAAAAAACAAAACAAAACAAAAAACAAAAACAAAACACCAGCATCAAAACCAAGGAATGTCTGAGGAACTATGATAACCAAGAGAAGCCCAAGGACACATGGCAACTAAATGTAAAGTTATCTCATGGCTGGAATAATAGAGCAGAAAAAAGGACATTAGGTAAAAACTAAAGAAATCTGCATAATTACAGCAAATGTGCTACACTAATATACAGTATTAATAATAGGGGAAACTATGTCAAGGGCAGGGTTATATGAGAACTCTATATGCTGTTTAGATTTTCTGTAAATCTAAAACTGCTCTAAAATTTGTCTATTAATTTAAATTTAATTTTGTGGGGAAAACGAAGAGAGATCAGACTGTTACTGTGTCTATATAGAAAGAAGTAGACATAAGAGATTCCATTTTGGGCCGGGCGCGGTGGCTCAAGCCTGTAATCCCAGCACTTTGGGAGGCCGAGACGGGTGGATCACTAGGTCAGGAGATCGAGACCATCCTGGCTAACACGGTGAAACCCCGTCTCTACTAAAAAATACAAAAAACTAGCCGGGCGAGGTGGCAAAAACTAGCCGGGCGAGGTGGCGGGCGCCTGTAGTCCCAGCTACTCAGGAGGCTGAGACAGGAGAATGGCCCGAACCCGGGAGGCGGAGCTTGCAGTGAGCTGAGATCTGGCCACTACACTCCAGCCTGGGCGACAGAGCGAGACTCCGTCTCAAAAAAAAAAAAAAAAAAAAAAAAAAGATTCCATTTTGTTCTGTATTTGAGATGCTGTTAATCTGTGACCCTACCCCCAACCCTGTCCTTGCAAGAGACATGTGCTGTGGTGACTCAAGATTTAACGGATTTTGGGTTGTGCAGGGTGTGCTTTGTTTAACTGAAGGCAGTATGCTTGAAGACAGTATGCTTGGTAAAAGTTATCACCATTCTCTTAATTTCAAGTACCCAGGAACACATACACTGCAGAAGGTCGCAGGGACCTCTGCCTAGGAAAGCTAGGTTTTGTCCAAGGTTTCTCCCCCATGTGACAGTCTGAAATATGGCCTCGAGGGAAGGGAAAGACCTGATCGTCCCCCAGCCTGACACCCGTGAAGGGTCTGTGCTGAGGAGGATTAGTAATAGAGGAAAGAAGGCCTCTTGGTGGTTGAGATAGAGAAAAGCATCTGTCTCCTGCCCGTCCCTGAGCAATGTAAAACCCGATTGTATGTTCTATTTACTGAGATGGGAGAAAACCGCCTTAGGGCTGAAGGTGGGACACGCTAGCGGCAATGCTGCTCTTTATGCACTAAAAAGGTTTACGGAGATGTTTACATATGCATATCAAGGCACAGCACTTTTCCTTAAACTTATTCATGTCACAGAGATCTTTATTCATATGTCTTACTGCTGACTTTCTCCCTACCATGATCCTATTATCCTGCCACTTCCCCTTTTCCGAGATGGTAAAGATAATGATCAATAAATACTGAGGGAACTCAGAGACCGGTGCGGATGCCAGCGCGGGTCCTCTGTATGCTGAGCGCCAGTCCCCTGGGCCCACTTTTTCTTTCTGTATACTTTGTCTCTGTGTCTCATTTCTTTTCTCAAGTCTCTCGTTCCACCTAATGAGGAACACCCACAGGTGTGGAGGGGCAGGCCACCCTTCAAATTTTATTTTATTTTGAGACAGAGTCTCACTCTTCACCCAGGCTGGCATGATCTCGGCTCACTGCAACCTCTGCCTCCCGGGTTCAAGCAATTCTCCTGCCTCAGCCTCCCGAGTAGCTGGGATTACAGGCGCCCGCCACCACGCCTGGCTGATTTTTGTATTTTTAGTAGAAATGGTGTTTCATCATGTTGACCAGGCTGGTCTTGAACTCCTGATCTCAGGTGTTCTGCCCGCCTCGGCCTCCCAAAGTGCTGGGATTACACACATGAGCCACTGCGCCTGGCCTAAAATTGTCTATTAATTTTTTTAAAGCATCTGATCAAGTATTGCCTTGGTAAAATAAGCAAAGAAGGCTTTAAAATGATGCATTTCCTAGAATTCTGATTTTTTTTTTTTTACTCACGTCTCATTACATCACCCAGGCTCGAGTGCAGTGGTATGATCATAGTTCACATAGCCTCGCATTCCTGGGCTCAAGTAATTCTCCCACCTCAGCCTCCCAAATAGCTGGGACTATAGGTGTGTGCCACCACACTTAGCTAATTTTCTTATTTTTATTTTGTGTAGAGATGGGATCTTGCTATGTTGCCCAGTCTGGCTTCAAGGGATTCCCCCCATCTTGGCTGCACAAAGTGTTGGGATTACAAGTGTGAACCACCATACCCAGCCTTAGAATCTGATTGGTGATCTAAAGGGAATCATTTGGTGACTGTCATGGGAAACGCCACCTTCACAAACGAATCCATCTTTTCACTTTATGCAGCAGTATCAGTTAGGAAAAGCAAAGATTGACACTAAAGAAAAAAAACTTTAAACAGTGAAGGGGTGGCCTGCCCCTCCACACCTGTGGGCATTCCTCATTAGGTGGAACGAGAGACTTGAGAAAAGAAATGAGACACAGAGACAAAGTATACAGAAAGAAAAAGTGGGCCCAGGGGACTGGCGCTCAGCATACAGAGGACCCGCGCTGGCATCCGCACCGGTCTCTGAGTTCCCTCAGTATTTATTGATCATTATCTTTACCATCTCAGAAAAGGGGAAGTGGCAGGATAATAGGATCATGGTAGGGAGAAAGTCAGCAGTAAGACATATGAATAAAGATCTCTGTGACATGAATAAGTTTAAGGAAAAGTGCTGTGCCTTGACATGCACATGCAAACATCTCCTTAAACCTTTTTAGCACATAAAGAGCAGCATTGCCGCTAGCGTGTCCCACCTTCAGCCCTAAGGTGGTTTTCTCCCATCTCAGTAAATAGAACATACAATCGGGTTTTACATTGCTCAGGGACGGGCAGGAGACAGATGCTTTTCTCTATCTCAACCACCAAGAGGCCTTCTTTCCTCTATTACTAATCCTCCTCAGCACAGACCCTTCACGGGTGTCAGGCTGGGGGACGATCAGGTCTTTCCCTTCCCTCGAGGCCATATTTCAGACTGTCACATGGGGGAGAAACCTTGGACAAAACCTAGCTTTCCTAGGCAGAGGTCCCTGCGACCTTCTGCAGTGTATGTGTTCCTGGGTACTTGAGATTAAGAGAATGGTGATGACTTTTAACTAGCAAGCTGCCTTCAGTCACTTGTTTAATAAAGCACACCCTGCACAACCCAAAATCCGTTAAACCTTGAGTCACCACAGCACATGTCTCTTGCAAGGACAGGGTTGGGGACAGGTCACAGATTAACAGCATCTCAAATACAGAACAAAATGGAGTCTCTTATGTCTACTTCTTTCTATATAGACACAGTAACAGTCTGATCTCTGTTTTCCCCACAAATAGAATAAAGAAGTCCAACTACTTTAAATAATTCTTTTTTTTTTTTTTTTTTTTTGAGACAGAATTTCACTCTTCTTGCCCAGGCTGGAGTGCAATGGTGCATTCTCAGCTCACCGAAGCCTCTGCCTCCCGGGTTCAAGCGATTTTCCTGCCTCAGCCTCCCGAGTAGCTGGGATTACAGGCATACACCACCATGCCTAGCTAATTTTGTATTTTTAGTAGAGATGGGGTTTCTCCATGTTGGTCAGGCTGGTCTCAAACCCCCAACCTTAGGTGATCCGCCCGTGTCGGCCTCCCAAAGTGCTGGGATTACAGGTGTGAGCCACCACACCTGGCCTTTTTTTTTTTTTTTTAGATGGGGTCTTGCTCTGTTGCCCAGGCTGTAGTGCAATGGCTCCATCTGGCTCACTGCAACCTCCACCTCCCATGTTCAAGCGATTCTCCTGCCTCAGCCTCCTGAGTAACTGGGATTAGGGACACACACCACCACACCTGGCTAAGTTTTGTATTTTTAGTAGGGATGGGGTTTCACCATGTTGGCTAGGCTGGTTTTGAATTCCTGACCTCAAGTGATCTGCCCACCTTGGCCTCCCAAAGTGCTGGAATTACAGGCATGAGCCACCATGCCTGGCTTAACTACTTTAAATAATTCTTTCTATTCTAACAGGTGTGTAAAAGTGGCATGATCATATGAGGTGAATGAGGTGAGTAACAAGTATTGTATCTCATTGCTATCCCTTCAAAGTTGATACTATATCCCAGTACCATATTCAGATGAGGAAAATTGAGTCTCGAAGAGATTATGAATCTGCCAAGATCACAGAGCCAGCAAGTGATAAAACTAAAATTCAAACCCAGGTCTTCTTTTTTTTTTTTGAGACAGAGTCTTGCTCTGTTGCTCAGGCTAGAGTGCAGTGGTGCGATCTTGACTGAAACCTCTGCCTCCCGGGTTCAAGGGATTCTCCTGTCTCAGCCTCCTGAGTAGCTGGGATTATAGGTGCCGGCCACCACGCCCACCTAATTTTGTATTTTTAGTAGAGACGGGGTTTCACCCTGTTGGCCAGACTGGTCTCGAACTCCTGACCTCAGGTGATCTGCCTGCTCAGCCTCCCAAACGGCTGGGATTACAGGCGTGAGCCACCGTGCCCGGCCAAGAGAGAATATTTTTAAATGAGACATTAAGACCTGGGTTTTGGCTGGGTACAGTGACTCCCGCCTGTCATCTCAGCACTTTGGGAAGTCAAGGTAGGAGGATCACCTGCAGTCAGGTGTTTGAGACTAGCCTGGCCAACAGGGAGGCAAAACCCTGTCTCTACTAAAAATACAAAAATTAGTCAAGTATAGTGGTGGGTACCTGTAATCCTAGCTACTTGGGAGGGTGAGGCAGGAGAATTGCTTGAACCCGGGAGGCAGAGTTTGCAGTGAGCTGATACCATGCCATTGCACTCCAGCCTGGGCAATAAAAGCAAAACTCTGTCTTTTTTTTTTTTTGAGATGGAGTCTCGCTCTGTCACCCAGGCTGGAGTGCAGTGGCCGGATCTCAGCTCACTGCAAGCTCCGCCTTCCGGGTTCACGCCATTCTCCGGCCTCAGCCTCCCGAGTAGCTGGGACTACAGGCGCCCACCACCTCGCCCGGCTAGTTTTTTGTATTTTTTATTAGAGACGGGGTTTCACCGTGTTAGCCAGGATGGTCTCGATCTCCTGACCTCGTGATCCACCCGTCTCAGCCTCCCAAAGTGCTGGGATTACAGGCTTGAGCCACCGCGCCCGGCTTAACTCTGTCTTAAAATAAAATCAAAATATTCGCTCTTAACTCTTTGGCAATATTTCCTCCCACGTGTGACAGTGACAGTCGAGGTTATTCACTGTCACTGTAGAGTAGGTATGATATAATTAAATGGCACTGAACAAAAACCAGAAGTCTGGATCCTCCTTTGACTCACGATACTAATTTCCTTACCAGAAAATTATGGATAATAATACCTTGCCCTTCTTACCTCAATGAGTTATTTTAAGGGTTAAATGAGAGAATATATGAGAAAATGTCTTGCACTCCATGGAGCATGGCATTGTATCATGAACACATTTTTACTTTCCAGCTTTCTGCAAATATGTGTGTAGGTTAATTGCAAAATGGAACGTGTGCAGATGATTGAAGTGCACTTCAGACCAGAAGGCTTAGAAGAAAATTTTGTCAGCTTTAAATTTGCCCTTTGAATAGAAGATCCCAAGCCCATGGTCCTCATCACTGATTACTTGTGGAGCTTTTTTTTTTTTTTTTTTTTTTTTTTTTGAGACAGAGTCTGGCTCAGTCACCCAGGCTGGAGTGCAATGGCACAATCTTGGCTCACTACAATCTTTGCCTCACAGGTTCAAATGATTCTCCTGCCTCAGCCTCCTGAGTAGCTGGGGTTACAGGTGTGCATCATTGCAAGCAGCTAATTTTTTTTTTTTTTTTTTTTTTTTTTTTTTTTTTGTATTTTGGGTAGAAATAGGGTTTCACCATGTTGGCCAGGCTGGTACCAAACTCCTGACCTCAAGTGATCCTCCTCCCTCAGTCTCCCAAAGTGCTGGGATTACAGGCATGAGCCACTGTGCCTGGACACTTGTGGAGTTTTTAAAGGGATCCATGGCTGGGCGTGGTGGCTCACGTAATCCCAGCCCTGTGGGAGGCTAAGGTGGGCGGATCACAAGATCAGGAGTTTGAGACCAGCCTGGCCAATATGGTGAAACCCCATTTCTACTAAAAATACAAAAATTAGCCAGGCTTGGTGGTGGGTGCCTGTAGTCCCAGATAATTGGGAGGCTGAGGCAGGAGAATCCCTTGGACCCAGGAGGTAGAGGTTGCAGTGAGACGAGATCATGCCACTGCACTCCATCCTGTGTGACAGAGCAAGACTCTGTCTCAAAAAATAAAATAATAATAAAGGCATCCATGACCAGAATCTATCCTGGACCAATTAAGGCAATTAGAATTGCCTAGGAGTAGGGCATGCGTGGCACTGGTAGTTTGCAAAAGCTTTCCAGGTGATTCTCATATACAACCAAGGCTGAGAACTGCTGTCCTAATTGATCTAAAGTCTGCCCAATTCCGTGGGGGCCCAATGTTACCCTGCCTGCATAGACTGCTCATCACCCTGCAAAACTGATGGAGGTGGAATAGTCCCACCAGGCAGCGAAGCTAAAATAAAAGTCTGGTCAGTCAAGCTGCTAGGACAGCAGATGATATTGTCATTTGACTAAATGAAATGGACCTATTTATGTTTCATTCAAAGAAGGAAGAGCCCAGTCAAGGGAAGGAGAATGCAGCAGAAAGGAGAAGTAGCTGGCCATGCAATGAGTCTGCACTCTGCCGTGGTAGAACACTGGTCTGAGCTGTTGTTTAAACTCTCACCTCTGCATCTCAGTTGATCTTGTGTGTCATGTTGTCTGATGAACCTCTGTTGGGAGCCTGGGCCTCAGTGCTGGGCAGACCAAAGCAACAATTAAGCTTACAAATTAGTAAATCAACACTGTTCAAAAACAGGTCACAGAGGCCGGGCATGGTGGCTCACGTCTGTAATCCCAGTACTTTGGGAGGCTGAAGCAATCGGATCATCTGAGGTCAGGAGTTCAAGAACAACCTGGCCAACATGACGAAACCGCATCTCTACTAAAAATACAAAAATTAGCTGGCCATGGTGGCAGGCGCCTGAAATCCCAGCTACTCAGGAGGCTGAGGCATGAGAATCACTAGAACCCGGGAGGTGGAGGTTGCAATGAGCCGAGATTGCACCACTGAACTCCAGCCTGGGTGAACGAGAGAGACTGTCTCAAAAAATAAAAATAAAAAAGAAATACATGTTGGTGAGCCCAGTTAGAACCTTAAGTTACACTTGAAAATCAAGGGTATAATAAAGACGTGAGTTGGATGACCTTAAAAGATAGTACCTAGCTGGATTTGTTCAGTTCCTCTGTAGGGATAACCAGTTAAGCCAAATGAAATACCTGAGACTGTGGCAGGATATTTTCTGCCATGTTGGAGAAATTCTTGCTCTGTTTTATTTTTTTAAATTTTTTTTGTTTTTCAGATGGGGTCTCACTCTGTCAGCCCAGGTTGGTTGGAGTATAGTGGCATGATCTTGGCTCGCTGCAACCTCAGCCTCCCAGGCTCAAGTGACAGATCCTCCCACCTCAGCCTCTGGAGTAGCTGGGACCACAGGGTCATGCCACCATGCCCAGATAATTTTTTTTTTTTTTTTGAGACAAAGTCTTGCTCTGTCGTCCAGGCTGGAGTGCAGTGGCACAATCTCAACTCACTGCAACCTCTGCCTCCTGGTTTCAAGCAATTCTCCTGCCTCAGCCCCCAAGTAGCTGGGACTACAGGTGGAAGCCACCACACCCAGATAATTTCTGTATTTTTAGTAGAGATGGGGTTTTGCCATATTGGCCAGGTTGGTCTTGAACTCCTGACCTCAGATGATTCACCCGCCTTGACCTCCCAAAGTGCTGGGATTACAGGTGTGAGCCACTGCACCTGGCTGAAATTCTTGCTCTGCAGAAATCACTTTTTTCAGCTCGGTGTGGTGGCTAACGCCTGCGATCTTGGCTCACTGCAAGCTCCCCCTCCTGGGTTCACGCCATTCTGTCTCAGCCTCCCGAGTAGCTGGGACTACAGGCGCCCACCACCACGCCCGGTTAATTTTTCTGTATTTTTAGTACAGACGGGGTTTCACCATGTTAGCCAGGATAGTCTCAATCTCCTGACCTTGTGATCCGCCTGCCACGGCCTCCCAAAGCGCTAGGATTACAGGTGTGAGCCACCGCGCCCGGCCAGCTGTGATGTTTTTATTCTTCCCTGGGATACCTCAGTAGTTCATGAGGCTATTCTTCAGACAATATACAATACAATGGATTCACTCAGAGACTAGAATATTTTACAGCTTTGGATACAATAGCATATACAATTGTTCTTAAATTAGGGCCTAAAAATTATGCCCTAATCCCTGTGACTGGATATAGATGGCTCCAAATCTCTAGCCACCTACTTGCTGACAAGGTGAATCTTTTGTGTAGATGTTTAATCTCTTCCATCATATTTTGATTTTCCTTATTGCTACTCTCTGAGAGGTACTATATCTGAAGTTCTGGGAGTGCCCATGGACTACACTTGACTATACACACCCACAAAGTATGAGGAAGCCACAGTCATTGCCATGTTTCACTATTAAAAGAACGGGTTTTTTGTTGTTGTTGTTTTTTGTTTTCTTTTGAGAGGGAGTCTCACTCTGTCTCCCCAGCTGGAGTGCAGTAGCATGATCTCGGCTCCACTGCAACCTCTGCCTCCTGGATTCAAGCGATTCTCCTGCCTCAGCCTCCTGAGTAGCTGGGATTACAGGTGTGCGCCACCACGCCTGGCTAATTTTTGTATTTTTGGTAGAGACGGGGTTTCTCTATCTTGGCCAGGCTTGTGTTGAACTCCTGACCTCAGGAGGTCTGCTCACCTCGGCCTCCCCAAGTGTTGGGATTATAGGTGTGAGCCACCAAGCCTGGCCTAAAAGAATGGTTTTATTTACTCAGGAGCAGCATAGCTAAAAGAGCTAATCTGGTTGAAGGAATCATGGGAAACAAATTTACTCTTAGGCCGGGCGCGGTGGCTCAAGCCTGTAATCCCAGCACTTTGGGAGGCCGAGGCGGGCGGATCACAAGGTCAGGAGATCGAGACCACAGTGAAACCCTGTCTCTACTAAAAATACAAAAAAAAAAAAATTAGCCGGGCGCGGTGGCGGGCGCCTGTAGTCCCGGCTACTCAGGAGGCTGAGGCAGGAGAATGGCGGGAACCCGGGAGGCGGAGCTTGCAGTGAGCCGAGATCGCGCCACTGCACTCCAGCCTGGGCAACAGCGTGAGACTCCGTCTCAAAAAAAAAAAAAAAAAAGTAAGTCTGGAGGAACTAGAGACAGAAGAGATCCTATGCTCAGTGTGTCTGCAATGAATTAATAACAAAAAGAAGAAGAAATCCATACTTAATCAAAATAGTGTATAGAAGAGGGTTTTAGGGCGTGGACCCTATAATCAGTCTTTGGTTGTTCTTTCTATTCTCTCCTTAGAGAATTTATTGTTTAATAGCAATGCATACACATGATACTAAATGGAAAGGCTCCCTTTCATCCTTAACCTCCAGTCTCCCCGTTTTCTTCTCCAGCAGCAACCACAGTTATTACAGACGCCCACCACCACGACTGGGTAATTTTTGTATTTTTAGTAGAGACGGGTTTTACCATGCTGGTCAGGCTAGTCTCGAACTCCTGACCTCAGGCGGTCTGCCCATCTCAGCCTCCCAAAGTGCTGGGATTACAGGCGTGAGCCACCGCGCCTGGCCATAAGTGTATATTTTAAAACAAATGATGGCATACTTTGTACAATTGTTGTGTAGCATGTTTTTCTTGCATTTAAATCCTAGAGTTTGTTTACTCTTCATTCATTCATTCAACACATATTTACCGAGCACTATAATAGACTGGATTGTTGTTTGCTACTCCTTATGGTAGGTTATATATCATGCTCTCTGCTCTGTAACTTTGGATACTCTATCAGTAAAGAAGATAGAGTATGACTTCCTTTCACTCTTGACTTTGTGGTTGGCCATATGATTTTCTTTTTTTTTTACTTTTTTTTTTTTTTGAGACGGAGTCTCGCTCTGTCGCCCAGGCTGGAGTGCAGTGGCCAGATCTCAGCTCACTGCAAGCTCCGCCTCCCGGGTTCCCGCCATTCTCCTGCCTCAGCCTCCCGAGTAGCTGGGACCACAGGCGCCGCCACCTGGCCCGGCTAATTTTTTGTGTTTTTAGTAGAGACGGGGTTTCGCCGTGTTAGCCAGGATGGTCTCGATCTCCTGACCTCGTGATCCGCCCGTCTCGGCCTCCCAAAGTGCTGGGATTACAGGCTTGAGCCACCGCGCCCGGCCGACCATATGATTTTCTTTGACCAATGGACTGTGGGTAGAATTGTTGTTTCAAAAGAGAAATTGTCATTTCAAAAGAGAATATGAAAATTGAGATAAGGCTGGGAGAAGTGGCTCATTCCTGTAATCCCAACACTTTGGGAGGCCAAGGCAGGCAGATCACTTAAGACCAGGAGTTCAAGACCAGCCTGGCCAACATGGTAAAACCCCATTTCTGCTAAAAAACAAAAAACAAAACAAAACAAAACAAAAAAACCACACATACACACACACAAAAATTAGCTGGGCGTGGTGGCACACATCTGTAGTCCCAGCTACTCGGGAGGCTGAGGCAAGAGAATTGTTGAACCTGGGAGGTGAAGTTTGCAGTGAGCCGAGATCACACGACGGCACTCCAGCCTGGGCGACCGAGCAAGACTGTCTCAAAAAAAAAAAAAAAAAAAAAAAAAATTGAGATGAGTAAAGTCAATGGATAAAAAGAAATTTTGTTGAAGCTTGTAATCTGATATCTGATTTTTTAAAAAAGAAATTCTGAATTGCTAAGCTTGATACAAAACTAGTTAATGTTCCACACGGTAAAAATAATAACCTTTCAGGTTCTCTTCTGCTGGACAGAAAAATAATCATCCACCATTATCAGTGTTAGAGAGCTGTAAAATGGGCTTTAGCAATTGCAAAGTTACATCCCTAGAGAGTCAGTCATCTGATAATACTAACAATTTTACAATATCCATTTACATACATCTTTGTGCACATGTGTGTTATCTTTTTTTTCTTTTTTTTTTTTTTTTTTTTTGGAGATAGTCTCCCTCTGTCATCCAGGCTAGAGTACAGTGACGCGATCTCGGCTCACTGAAACCCTCTGCAGTTCAAGTGATTCTAGTGCCTCAGACTCCCTAGCAGCTGGGATTACAGGCCCACACTACCACGCCTGGCTAATTTTTGTATTTTTAGTAGAGGCCGGGTTTGGTCAGGCTGGTCTTCAACACCTGGTCTCATGGAATCCACCCGCCTCAGCCTCCCAAAGTGCTGGGATTACAGGTGTGAGCCACTGCGCCCAGCACTGTGTGTGAGTTATTTTAAAAATAAATTCTGGCTGGGCGTGGTGGCTCAAGCCTGTAATCCCAGCACTTTGGGAGGCCGAGGGGGGTGGAGGCTGCAGTGAGCAGAGATTGCGCCATTGCACTCCATCCTGGGCGACAAGAGTGAAACTCTGTCTCAAAAAATAAAAATAATAAATAAATAAATAAACTCCTAGCCAGGCATGGTGGTACCTGCCTATAATTCCAGTGACTGGAAAGACAGGTAGAAGGCTTGCTTGAGTCCAGGAGTTGGAGGCCAGCCTGGGCAACATAGCAAGAGCCTGTTTCCAAAAAAATGCTTTAAAAAATTCCTAGCCGATGTGGTGGCTCATGCCTAGCCAGTGTGGTGGCTCAGAACTTTGGGAGACTGAGGTAGGTGGGAGGATTGCTTGAGCCTAGGAGCTCAAGACCAGCCTGGGTGACATAGGGAACCCCCGTGTCTCTAAAAAATATATAAAATAAAAATAAATTAAAATAAATAAATTCCTAGAAGTGAAATTTCTGAGTATACTAATCTTGAGACTTTTGAGAGATTTTAATCTCTAATTTTGAGAGAGATTACCAAATTGTTGTCCTCTATAGAAATAAATTATTCCAATTTACCTTACTGCTAACAATATATGACTGGCTGTTTTTTCTTTTTTTTTTTTTTTTTTTTTTTTTGAGACGGAGTCTTGCTCTGTCACCCAGGCTGGAGTGCAGTGGCCGGATCTCAGCTCACTGCAAGCTCCGCCTCCCGGGTTTTACGCCGTTCTCCTGCCTCAGCCTCCCGAGTAGCTGGGACTACAGGCGCCCGCCACCTCGCCCGGCTATTTTTTTTGTATTTTTTAGTAGAGGCTGGGTTTCACCGTGTTAGCCGGGATCGTCTCTCGATCTCCTGGCCTCGTGATCCGCCTGTCTCGGCCTCCCAAAGTGCTGGGATTACAGGCTTGAGCCACCGCGCCCGGCCGACTGGCTGTTTTTTCACATCTTCTCCAAAGCAGTGTTACTGAACTGTTATACTACTTGCCAATTTTTTTTTTTTTTTTTGAGACAGAGTCTCGCTATGTACCCCAGGCTGGAGTGCAATGGCCCGATCTTGTCTCACTACAACCTCTACCTCATGGGTTTAAGCGATTCTCCTGCCTCAGCCTCCCGAGTAGCTGGGACTACAGGTGCCCGCCACCATGTCCGGCCATTACTTGCCAATTTTGACAGATTAAAATATCACCTCATTGTAATTTTAATTTTTCTTGTTATAAGATTTAACGCTTTTTCCATATCTTTACAAGTTATTTCTTTTACTTCCACCATGAACTGTCACTTCATATTTTTGCCTTCAGAAAAATTAATCCTTAGTCTGTCATATGTGCTCCAAATATTTTTTTTTTCAGTTTCAAATATATTTATTTCTTTTCTTTTCTGTTTTTTTGAGATAGAGTTTTTGCTCTTGTCACCCAGGCTGGAGGGCAATGGTGCAATCTCCGTTCACTGCAACCTCCACCTCCCAGGTTCAAGCGATTCTCCTGCCTCAGCCTCCCAAGTAGCTGGGATTACAGGCATGCACCACCATGCCCAGCTAATTTTTTGTTTTTTTGTATTTTTAGTAGAGATGGGGTTTCACCATGTTGACCAGACTGGTCTCCAACTCCTGACCTCAGGTGATCTGCCTGGCTGGGCCTCCCAAAGTGGTAGGATTACAGGCGTGAGCCACCGTGTCCAGCATCATATGTATTTCTAATCCTAGCATTACCATTGACTAGCTGCCCAGCCTCACATATATTTCTAATTCTAGCATTACCATTACTAGCTGACCTTGGGCAAATTACTGAACCTCTCTGAGCCTACATTTACTTGCCAGTTCTCAATCTCTCATTTGAAACCCTGAGATAGATGTGTTTTAGATTCCCAAATCTTTCAGCTCATATACTGCATATTACAGAGAACCTAGGGAGTTTGTATTTATTTATTTGTTTATTTAGAGACAGAGCCTAGCTCTGTCGTCCAGGCTGGAGTTCAGTGGTGCCATCTTGGCTTACTGTAGCCTCTGCCTCCTGGGTTCAAGCGATTCTCCTACCTCAGCCTCCCACATAGCTGGGATTACAGGCATGTGCCACCATGCTGGCTAATTTTTGTATTTTTAATAGTAGAGACAGGGTTTCACCATGTTGGCCAGGCTGGTCTCAAACTCCTGGCCTCAAGTGATTGGCCTGCCTCGGCCTCCCTAAGTGCTGGGATTAGAGGCGTGAACTAACTTGCCAGGCTGAGTTTGTACTCTTTCAAACTTCAATATTTCTACAAGAAACATATGGATATTCTAGGTGAAATTAATAAAGACTAGAAATGACCTCATGTCAGATAAGGTTTGCCATCAAGTGAGCCATGTCAAACTAACTTTGCATTTTCAGAGCTTTTTGAACTTTGGAATTATGCTTAAAAAATGTAGACCTGTGGTTGTTGTGAATATTAGATTAAATTAAACAATGCATGTAACATGTCTATACCAGTTTCTAAAACATAGGAAGCACCAAATAAATGATTTTTACTGTAGTTAAGAGGGAGGTGCTAAGCCCTCACCACTCTTGCTTCCAGATCTTTTAGATTGGCATAGGGTTTCGCTTTGTGGAGTAGTTTGATCTTTGGCTGTTTTCTTGTAAAGGCGATTGGGATATTTCAGGGTAACAGAAGGTAAGCAGTTTTAGTCTTTGACAGTGTAGAAGAAAAAGAATGATTAGGTTTTGAAGCCAGTTGGATCAGGGTTCAAATTTCAGAGCATCAGCTCCTTTTTAAAATGAGGGAAATATCTATCTTGCTGGTTGCTTTGAGGATTAAATATAACTAGATGGAAGAGAAACTGCTCTGCACACAATATGTGCTCAATAAATGGTAGCAAATGTTTTTTTAAAGCATTCAAGAAGCCCAAGGTACAACCTTCCCTTGTTAACAGTCTGAAAGGCACAGAATCAGCCACTTTCATGACCGAAAATAAGAGACTTGGATGGGGATCAGAGAAAGCATTTATTGTACATAAAGAAACAAAGCACTGTTACCATCATGTGTCTGCGGGAAGACGGCACCAGGCCCTCTTCTGTGATGCAATGTCATGGGACTTTACTGGAGTGGGGGTTGGAGGGGGTATGGTGTGACCTCTGAGGAACAGCTCTCTCTCCTACACAGGCAGAGCTGGCCATTTTCCCAGGTGGTATGTAGTGTGAGAGCCTGGTGGCCTCTAGCCTTCAGGAAGTTTCCATTGTACTGTGATTTTTTAAAATGTAGTTTGTCCCTTTTATATAGAACAAACTAAAGTTTCAAGTTTAATGTTATCATACTACAAAGTAAGACTGCTATCTGTTGATCAGTATACTCTGAGAACAGATCCTATCAATTTCTGCTTGGACTCCCACTGGATTCAACTCAGATATAAACCTTTAGGGAGGGCCTACCATGTGCCAGGTGCTGAAAATACAAGGATGATCTGATAAGGTTCCAGCCCAAGAGGGACTGGCAGAGAGGAGAGATAACTGATAACTCTTAATTGGAAGTGTGGAGTGTGGGGTGACGTAATGGAGCTCTGAGTAAAGTACTATGTAGGGTACTAATAAGAGGAAAAACTATTTTTCTGGGGAGGCTACGGGAAATTCTTCCACAGAAGTGATAGTTGATCCAATCTTTGGACTGAATCATCAGGCAAATGGATTTGAGACGGGATGAGAGGAAAGGGCTGAGGGGCGGGGAAGGGGGATAAAGGAGAGAACAATATTCCAAGTGAAAGAAACCGCAGGGACAAAGATATGAGGCAGTAGGCACACTCATGCATTTGTTCAGATAGTCATTCAAAAATCTGTTGAGTGCTAGTCACTGTTCTTGGCACTTGGGACACAACAGGAAGCAAGACAGACAGGTCCCTGATGTTTATACAGAGTTTACACTTCAGAGCTAGATGGGACCAAAAAAAAAAAAAAAAAAAAAAAAAAGCACAAAGAAATGAACAAGATGATTTCAGAGAGTGATACATATTATGAAGAAAATAAACTGGGGTTATGATAGAAAGGGGGCACGGCATGTATGAATGGGCAATCCTCCTCTCTGGAGGAGGCTTTTTTTTTTTTTGAAACAGAGTCTCGCTCTGTCTCCCAGGCTGGAGTGCAGTGGCGTGATCTTGGCTCACTGCAACCTCTGCCTCCCGGGTTCAAACGATTCTCTTGCCTCACTCAGCCTCCCAAGAAGCTGGGATTACAGGTGCCTGCCACCATGCCCAACTAATTTTTGTATTTTTAGTAGAGATGGTGCTTCACCATGTTGGCTGGTCTCGAACTCCTGACCTCAGGTGATCTGCCTGCTCTGGCATTCCAAAGTCCAAAAGGGATTACAGGCGTGAGCCACCGCACCCCGCATTTGACCTCAGAACCAAATGGTGAAGAGGCAGCCTTCTGGGGACAAGGTGTTCCAGGTGGAGGGGATGGCAAATACAAACACCCTACGACAGGATGAGGAACAGAAGAAAGGCCAGCTTGACTGCAGCAATTTGAGCAAAGGACAGTTGGTGGAAGACCAGAGAGGTTGGCAGGCCTGGTTACTAGGGCCTGTGGGCCACCAGAAGGAGTTTGTTTAGAAGAAGTACCATCTGGCTGCTGCACAGAGAATGGGCTGGAAGCAGGGAGATCAGTTGAGAAGCTGTTGCTTATTCTAGGCAAGAGATGTTGGTGGCTCCAACCAGGGTGCAGCAGCAGAGGCATATGTGTTCAGAGCAAATACATATTTGTGAAGTGAAACTGACAGGACCTGTTGATGAACTGGGAGGTGGCTGGGTGGTGAGGGGAAGGAAGATGTAATTAATTATTTCAAATTAATAATATGCAGGTTGAGAGGTTGAGTAAGGTGAACACGTAAAAGTGACTCTGTTCACAGCAGCAATAGCACCAATATGGCAATAGTGGGAAGATGGGATTAGTGAGAGGTCGCTGGAAAATATGCCGTGAAGGCTCTGGGAATGAATGAATTTGGCTTCACACAGAGGAGACAGAGGTACTGTTCCATTGACAAAGGCAGACTGATAATCTGTGAAGCCAGGAATCTCTCAAACTTTTAGCAGCAGGAGTTTTTGTTTGTTTGTTTGTTTAAGCCTTGGCTGACTTTGAACAAATTCGTTTATTTCTCTCTCTCTCCATCTCTTTTTTGCTTTCCAGGATAAACATCTGTCTCATTTCACCAACTCTCCATTGGCCTCAGCGTCTCTCCTCTCAGTAGATTTTTCAGATACTATCATCCTAGTCAAGCAGGAAATTCTGTCCATAGTAGGCACTGAGAAAATTTATTGAGGGACAGTTCAAGGGCCCCTCTCCCTCTCTGGGTTCAGAGAAGAGAAGTTGAATCTATTTGTTTCATCTCTCCCTTCTCCTTTCCCAGCTCAAAATGCTTGGCTCTTTTTGACTTGGAGGAGGCACGATCAGGCTTAATACTTTTGTTGTTGTTGGTTGGCTGGCTGGTTCTATTGTCTCCTGGCCCTAAGGTCTAGGGCCTCTTCCAGTCCCCTGCATACACACAGCAGGCCTGAAGGGGTCCTCAGAGCTCCCTCTGAAACCACGGTACCAGGCTAGTCTTTTTTAGCTAACATTATCTTTTATTTAAACAGAAACAGTAGCCACCAGTCTTGTTACATAACGTACCAATATCCTGGGTGTTAAACTAATTCAGCATCTACTGTTAGGAAGTGGTGATGTGGCAACACAAATATTCGCTCGCACAATATTGCGGAAACATAACAAACATGACTTTCTGGTCCTACTTAAAATTTCAGAGCTGGAAGGGACTTGAGATCATCCTATTTCAACCCTCCTTCTTTTAAACTGTGGAAACCTAGGCCTGGAGAGACAAAGAAACATGCTCAAGAAGCAGATCAGGGCGAGACAGCAAGCTCTTGCTAATCTAAAGAATCCATGACATCTTAGATTAAGGATTAAATGCTAAACAGTTCTTGTTTGTGATTCCTTCCCATCTGAAAGCATTCCCCGCCCCCCCCGCCCCCCCCCCACCTTTTAGACTCTCTAGTCAGTTGTGAACCATGACATAGCCTCTGTTTACACTGAAACTGCAAATCTGATGCTGATATGTCAGCACCACAATACTGAGGTATTTGGGGTGTTTTGTTGTTTTCACTAACTTTGGGGACGGG
Source organism: Macaca mulatta (assembly GCF_049350105.2). Lineage (NCBI taxonomy): Eukaryota > Metazoa > Chordata > Mammalia > Primates > Cercopithecidae > Macaca > Macaca mulatta. Next base: position 50,661,117 of record NC_133421.1, on the reverse strand, counting down.
ATTCACATGCAATAGACATTAACTGAATACAATTTGGTTGACCAAGCATATTTGAAAGACAGCTGGGTGGAGATGCAGGTGAGCCAGCATTCTGGGTGTACGTGCAAACCAGTGTGTGGAAGGCGGGGAGTCAGCTGCACTTCCTGCAGCACCCCACATCCTGATAGCTGCACAGTAAATCACTAGTTTCCTTGGACGAGGAGTTCCCAGAGGAACTGCGGAACCCCAGTGTCTTGAGTGAAAGGCAGAACCTGCTCTGTTCACCTTGTCCGTGCCTACATTCTTTATCAAACTGACCTGTCTTCCTGCTGGGAAACTGCCCCACTCCACCCACCTGGTGCCTCCCTGGATTCCTGACTGCCATGAGGTTATTTTTTAACCTGCTCTTCCTTGAAAAGCACCACCCCAATGATCCAGAACGTGGACTCCTCCCCTCTGGTCACTCGGACCATCCCACTCTAACCATCGTCATCTGCCTCTAAAAGTCATGGAAAATTAGCAGCAATAGATCGGTCTTCAATTCCTCTAAGCCCCTTTCGTACTTTTAATTCGCCGAAATTACTAGCAGGAAAGAGAGAAGAGGGGAAATGCATGGCTTCTGAGCAGGGCATGGGTGGGCTGGGTGGAACCGGGACTATCGTTTTAAATTCAATTGCCCCGGGTCCTGAGGGCCACTTCTGGTAATTTAAGCTATGGCTTAGGGCGAGGTTTAAAAAGTAAGAAAGGAATGACTATCTTGAGCCTCCAAGGAGAAGCACTGCAAATCCCCCCGCCCCCAAATACAACCCAGGTTCTGGGAATCCCAGCCCTGCCCTGGGGACAAACCCCAAACCCAAATAAACAGCGCCCTCCTAGGCGCTGACAGCCCACCCAGCTTTGTCTCTATGGGTCCCTGCCCCTCCGGCAAGTTGCCCGGACGGGCGGGACCCGGACCAGCCTCACTCTTGTCGCCCAGGCCAAGCCGGGCCGGGCCGAGGGGTGGGGGAGTGGGCGGTCGGGGAAGCGGGGGGCGGAGTTCCGTCCTCTGATGATTGGCTCCGCGCGGATGGGCTGCGGCTGCGCCCGGCCAACCCGCGGCGTGTTGCTATGTGCTGAGTCGAGGGGATAGGCGCGGGGGTGCGTCCGTCACGGGGTAGCCCCCGGCCCGGACCCGGAGGGATGCGGAGTGGCGGCCGCGGCAGTGGCGGAGACTGTGGCTTTAAGAGCGCGCCGGGAGCCCGAGCCCCATCCGGGCCGCGCTTCGCCGCTGCGCACCGCCGCGGAGCCGAGCCCCGCGCTGGCCGGACGGGGCCGCCTGCCGCCGGGTGAGTGCGCCGGAGTGCGGCGCGGGCTGGTCGCGCGTGGGCGTGGGGCGCACTGTCAGCGCGGGCTCTGGGTCCCCGGCCCCGGACCCCGGACTCCCCCGGCCGGGCCTGCGCGGGGTTGGAGGTGCGGCGCTCTCGGTTCCGCGTGGGGTCCCCGTGGGGGCCGCGGGCGCCGGGGGCGGGGAGCCGCAGCCGGGCCACGTGACCGGTTTGTTTACAAACATTGCCGGGCCCGCGGCTGCTCACTGAGAGCCCGGGGCGCGGGACCCCCGGTCGGGGTGGAAGACGCACGGCAGGGGCCGGGCAAGTCTGCGGGGCCAGGTTTGGGGTGGGGGCGCGGAGCTGGGATCGCCGCTTCCTCCTCCGCGTCGTCCCCGCGGGTTCGGACTCCGTGGGGTCCGGGTGGGGCTGGAGACGCCCTCCGTCCACTCGTGACGCCGCGTCTCCTTCGGAGAGTCCTGGGGACACTTGGACACAGGGCACCGCCCTGGGGGCCTCCCACTGTGGGACTGGGCGCCGTCGAAATTTCTCGGAGCGCGTCGTCGGCCCCGGCCCGAACCGAGGTAACCGCAGTCGAGTTCCTGCCTGGCCGCGTCCTGGCGCCTCCCCGGTGTCCTTGCCAAGGGGGTGGGCGCGAAGTCCTGCCCAAAGGAACGCGGGGGCCTCTGCCGCGAGCGCCTCCCCGGAGCTGGCGCTTAGGGGCGGCCCCGACCTTTCGCCACTTCCAGTTTACCGTAGTTGGCCGCCGACCTCCTCTGGTGTCTTTCCCAGAGTGGTGGGCTTTCCTCCGGTCTTGGGGGCGTGCAGGGGTGGGGGACACCTGTTCTTTTGGACTTCTTGTCCAGAAGATTGCTACCTCTGTGCGAGAGTTTAAAAAGCCAGGTGAGCGAGTGTCCCGTTTTCCTCCGCTTAGTGCGGAGCTGCACCCTCTCCCGGCCTCCAGTCCCGCCGCTGTGAATGGCCCCAGGGAACTGCTCCGAAGCTTTCCGGGGGTTTTGCTTTCTGGCTTTTCTGCTGATTTTGCTGTCCTTGCAACTTGGGAGGCTCTTGAGTGAGTCCTTGCCTTTGGTGAATCTGAAGGCTAACGAGGCAGCTGTCTTTTTCTCCCTGCCCTTCCTTCCTTGCTCTTCCTTGTCCCAAAGCATTGGGTAAGAAGGGTAGCGGTCAGCTTTCCTGTGCCTTACGGAGCATTAGAGGTGCAAGAAGTTCGGTAAACCACCTCACTGGCTCTGGGGTGGGACTTGATTTCACATGGTTTTTGCTCCCCCGTGCTCTCCTGGCTCTGGGGGCCACCTGGCCTGTGAGTGACTGAGTCTTGCCTCCGGTGAGGAACATTTTCATTCTTCTAAACTGTGTTTTGAGTGGCTGCAAGTTCTTTTCCCCAGAAACAGGCCCAGCCTGGGGAGAGCTGTGCAGACTTCCCCCTTGGCACCATCCCCTGTCCCCAGCTCCATGATCGGGTCTCAGGCAGGAGTGCAGTGGGAGCCTCATCCCCTTCCTCAGCTGGGCTTTGCCGCGGCAGGTTAACATTCAATGATAGCATTTCTTGGATCTGTCTTGGTATTTCTGTGCTTGAACCAAAATCAAGATGCTTGGAGTTAGGGGTGGAAAATGGAAAATAAACACCATGCACAAGAAAACCGTTTTCCTTCTTCCCTCTAGGAGCGTGGTTTTCAGACTTTGAGTGAGACCTGCAGTGCATACAGGTCTGTAACTGAAATAAGTTTCAGAGAACAATAATTACCCTTTCTACCTGCAGTGTGCTCTGTTTTAAAGTTTTTTTTTTTTTTTTCTACTTCATTAAAAAATAATCAACTGCTGGTTACGACCCATTAATTTGATTTCCTGACCAAGCAGGTCCTGACCCACAGTTTGAGAAGCATCGCTTTAGGGCAGAGGTCCTCAAACTTAAAACGTGTATAAAGATGACCTGGGTCGTGTTTAAAAATACAGTTTGTCAGGCTATTCGGCAGATGTTTATTTTCAGTGGGCCACAGGAATCTGCATTTTTACAAAGGGACCCATGAGATTGTGATGCAGGTGCTTGATAAGAGCCCCTGATCTAGTGGGAACTGGAGGCAGGGAACAGTGAAAGGTATTTACTTGGCTCTGAAGTGCAGTCAGGTATGTGACCCCATACTCTGCAATCCCAAAATCACTCAGCTGCCAATCACACTGGCTTAGGCTTTGAAAAGTCTAAGGACACAGTATTGTTTCTTCTCAACTGCCATGAACCAGTTGGCTTTAAGAGACTGGTATCCCTCGCTCTCCACTCCAGCCTGTTTGAGGGCTGCTGCACAGTGTTGTGTACCAGGAGATGTTTCTAGGTGTGTGGGGGTTGGAGATGTGAGTAGTGCCAATGAGTTGCGTGAGTGTTGCTGTGCTGTTCATAGATTATGTGAATTTTTCATTGTCTTAATGATTTTTAACGGTTTTGCAGGCAGCCACATAGTCATTGTGCCTGGGGGATTCACAATTGGCCAGCTAAAGAAAAGGTTGATTTTGTTTAGTATCCAGACTGTGTAGCCTGGGGGAAAGGCAGGCTGGTAACTCTTTTTATTTGAGGGGAAGGGGGGTGAGGAGTCAGGATTTTGTCTACCATCAGGTCTTAGCAAGAGGCACAAGTTCCCATACCTCCTGGGCTACCCCAGTCCTGGTTACTTCCCATTGTAATGGCCCAGTCCCTGAGTGCAGGTGAATCTTGTTAGGCCTCCAGTTTCTGATGCTGTTATCTCTGCCTTCAGGCACAAACACACACACACACCTGATGCAGCCACAGGTTAGATTTTTCCCTCTTAGTTATTGTGTCCAGACATATTGGTAGGATACATTTATTTGAATTAATGAAAGCTACGATTTAGCTTCAAAAAGGACTTTATCCAAATTGAAGTTCAACCGTAGCCCTTCTTGCTAAAGGTGTGTCTTATGGGAACATTAATCATGGGATTTTAAAAATTACCTTTAATAATGTTCAGTTTGGCCAAGCAGCTCACATTCAGAATGTTTAGTTTTGAGCATATGGAGAAAAAGCAACAAAAGGATGGCAAGGGATGAGATGTCCCAGGATTGGAAAAGCCAGAAGGAAGAGATGTTGAAGTGAGATTCAGATGGAGGATGTGATCAATTCCCATTGTAAATTATCTTGGCATTTCCTTAGTGTTTGTCACGCAAACCACTAGGTGCTCTGACAACTGCATTCCCCTGAGCATAAAAAGGTATAAAGTTTTGGAAAAGAAAGAAGCATAATTTTCAACTTGAGCCTGTAATGATGGAAAGCCAGCCAGGCCCTGCAGGCTAAAGATATTTTTTAGAGTTGTTAGTTTTCAGTGACATTGTCCTTAACAAAAGGTGATACACTTGAGTCTGTCAAGTATTGTACTGCCTGGGTTTGTTTACCTGGGAGCTGTGGATATAACACTGGTGATCTTAAAAGTACACCCCAGAGGCTGGGCGTGGTGACTCACGCTGTAATCCCAGCACTTTGGGAGGCAGAGGCGGGCGGATCACGAGGTCAGGAGATGGAGACCATCCTGGCTAACACGGTGAAACCCCGTCTCTACTAAAAATACAAAAAAAAAAAATTAGCCAGGCGTGGTGGCGGGCACCTGTAGTCCCAGCTGCTCGGGAGGCTGAGGTGAACCTGAGAGGCGGAGGTTGCAGTGAGCGGAGATTGCACCATTGCACTCCAGCCTAGGCGACAGTGCGAGACTCCGTCTCAAAAAAAAAAAGTAAAACAGAATATGCTATTCCCTTGTCGCCAATTTGCCAATGGCAAATTGTCCTTCAGATATAATCTAATTCCTTTCCCTGTAGGCACCACCTACTCCCCTGTCTTCTGCCTCATCTCTTACCAATCTCCACTGTGTCCACTCTGCTGCTTCCTGCTTGAGAAACGCTCACCTTTTTGAGGTTTCTGAAACATGCCATACTTATTTTTGTCATGGGGCTTTTCTACTGGTAGTACCTCTTTCCAGGATGCTCTTTCTCCAAATTTTTCTTTTCTTTCTTCTTTTTTTTCTTTTTCTTTTTTTTTTTTTTTTTTTTTTGAGATAGGGTTTTGCTCTTGCTTAGGCTGGAGTGCAGTGGTATGATCTGCTCACTGCAACCTCTGCCTGCCTGGTTCAGGCAATTCTTCTGCCTCAGCCTCCCAAGTAGCTGGGATTACAGGCGCACCCCACCACACCCGGCTAATTTTTGTAGTTTTAGTGGAGACGGAGTTTCACCATATTGTCCAAGCTGGTCTTGAACTCCTGACCTCAGGTGATCTGCCTGCCTCAGCCTCTGACAAGGGTTTACAGGCATGAGCCACCAGGCCTGGCTCTTTCTCCAAATTTTTGCATGGCTGACTCTCACTTGGTTCTCAGAGCTCCTTCCTGACGACCAGTTATCTAGAACAGCTCCTCCTCCCTTCTCTGCCCCTCAGCCTCTCTTAATCCCCTTAACTTTATTTTCTTCAAAGCACTTTAATACCGTCTGGAAATATATTATCTACTTGTTTGCCGACACGGAAGCTTGAGAGCTTTTCTGTCTTGCTTACTGCTAAAAGTGCTTGGTGTGGAGTAGACACTGGATAAATATTTGTTGGTTGAATGCATGAATGACCAAGAGAACCAAGGTTTAGAATCTCTAGAGGAAGAAATATAGTTTAAGAGAAGAGGAAAAGATAATTCTGTTTTTCTGGGATAACATAGTATTCTCAGAATTACTTTCATTTGCACTATGTCTGCTTTTCACAATAGTTTTCATTCCTTTATTCCATTTATAGGTTGGCAAAGGCTCCAAAAGCTCCATTGTTATTTTGTTGTTATTAATAATAAACAACTCTTATCTACCCCAGTAACCTTATTCTAGGCCTCACTGTTTGTTTTCTTCTAACAAATGTTAGCATTTCTATCAGTAATCACATTTCATTAATACCAGGAGGCACTATATGTGGGGCTAAGAGCCTGGACTTTGGAATCAGAAAGACCTGGATAATTAGCTCTGTGACCTTGGCAATCTACTAAAATTCTCTAAATCTTTGTTCCTTATTTGTAAAATGATACTAATAATAGTTCGCATCACACAGGACTGATGGGAGGATTAAATGAGACTGCAGGGGAAGCCAGGCACAGAGCCTGGCACCTAAGCACTCAGTGCTAGCTATTAATAACAGCACTAATATTAATAGGTGGATTCCCCTCTCTCTGGCTCAGAGGAATCCATTCTCAATCCATTGATTTGGGAGTGGACAGTGTGTGGTGGGTTCAGAGAAGGACTTCTTACTATAAGTGAGTGAAGACTGAAAATGCCACTTACATCTATTTGAACTGGAATGGAATTTAGAAACCGTCTATTCGCACACTGACCGCTGCCCAACATCCACCTGGAAGAAGTAATAGTTACGGAAGTTTTTGGAAGACATGTTGTCTATCTGCTCCTGTGGCATTCTTGGTTTTAGACTTGATTAAGCTGGGCCATCTGCATGCGCCATTGTGTCAACCCCTCCATTGTTATTTTTACTGAGTTGAGCTTCAGTGTCTGTCAGAAATAGCTTTACATAACTTGTTACTGTAGTTCTTATAAGGGTTTATATTGAAGACTAGCTACAGATTCAATGCCCCCTTTAAGAAGTTCATGGGAGAAACGCTTTTAGAACGTAGTTTCTCTGAAAAGCTTTGCCTCTGGTGAAAACCTGGTATGCTTTATCTTTTGTGGAAACTGGAAATTTATAGCATCATATTTCTCTTTTTGCTTTGGCTACCAGGAAGTACAGAGCCAAATCTGTAGCTTGATTTTAGTGACTATGTAGGGCTCTGCATCCTATTTTTTTCCACTGTTAACCTTGTAATTTTTATTTTCTATTAATTAGGTATATACTGGGTTGGGCATTAAAATCTGTTTAGGTGTTAAAATTTTAGAGATATAAACATTGAGGTTCAAACAGAAAAAGGACTTGATTTAAGACATAGTGCTAATTAGGGCAAAGTGGAAGCTATAAACCATACCTTCTGTTTCTCAGACCAAGGCCTCTTCCTACTTCTGCACATTCTGGAACAATACCAGCTCCTCATCTAAACCCTAAATAGCCCATGTCTCCATTCTAGGCAGAGTCTACCTTCTCTCTGCAACGAGGCAGAGCAGCATTCTGCTTGCGAGGTGCAGCACTGCCACCTGCATTCCTATTACCTAGATGGGTCAGCAACACCTGGGTTTCCTGAGCTACAGAGCAGTCAGCCCTCCCCTGGTCTTAAAAGCAGTGTGTCTAGACTGAGTGGCTTTGATTCGAAACTGGATTGCTGGCTCCAAATGAGGTTACCCTCCAGTGTCTGGAGTTCCTTTGTCTGTTTCTCACTGGGAAAGGAAGGTTTGACATCCATTTGGCAGATGGGTGCCACTGAGGCTCAAACAGGATCTTCTGTGGCCAAGTTTAGTTGCACCAGAGAAAGTGGCTTTGTTTTACCCAATGTGAAATTTTTAATTCTAGGAAATACCTTTCTAGTGATTTGTTTTTTGTTTTCTCAAGGCGTTCTGTTCAGGAGTACCTGGGGCAAATTAGTGTAGGCATGGAACAGATCCTGCCAATCAGGAATATTTGATCCCTATTTTCGAGATGGATTGGTGAAGAATGAAGCGGATTTACACATGCAGAAACATTCCATGGGGAACAGTTGTGTGTAAAGGCACCGAGGCGTGAACATAAGAGGGAGAGTATGGGGAATGTTCAGTAAGCCCGTGAGATGGGGAAAGAGGGCGCTGGGATGTAGTTCTCAGCTACCATGGCTGCAGATAGAGCACTCCATGGGAGTGGACTGTGACTTCATTCATAGTAATGGTGAAGAGCGCTACACAATGGCTAATTGCCTCAGATCATAGGTGTCCCCAGGAGGGAGGCTATCTCTAGGGGTTCTGGAAGCTGGCTGCCTTAAGAATTCCTCGTCCCACTAAAGGCCTACAAAATCAGAATTTTCAGGATGGGGAATTTGTAACAAAAACAAGAAAATAGTAATAACCCCTGAAAACCTGTTTCTCAGGTTCTTCTTTTTTTTTTCTTTTTTTTTTTTTTTTTTTGAGACGGAGTCTCGCTCTGTCGCCCAGGCTGGAGTGCAGTGGCCGGGTCTCAGCTCACTGCAAGCTCCGCCTCCCGGGTTCACGCCATTCTCCTGCCTCAGCCTCCGGAGTAGCTGGGACTACAGGCGCCCGCCACCTCGCCCGGCTAGTTTTTTGTATTTTTAGTAGAGACGGGGTTTCACCATGTTAGCCAGGATGGTCTCGATCTCCTGACCTTGTGATCCGCCAGTCTCGGCCTCCCAAAGTGCTGGGATTACAGGCTTGAGCCACCGCGCCCGGCCCTGTTTCTCAGGTTCTTCTAAAGCAGCCAACCCCACACATGTCTGAGGTCTGGAAACCACTGAGGTTGTGGTTGATCCTCTGGCAGGAGCTACCAAGCAGCCTTGGCTTTTGGCCCCCTTCCCCTTGTTCTTTCTATTTTTGCTTTTTCCTTTGTTTGTGTTGCCCCGGCTTATGTCATCCAGGGTATCTGTGCGCCCGTCCCCCACCCTCGCCCCCCCACCGCTTTGTTTCTGCTTTTACCACTTTGGTCTTTGTCTGTTGGGGGTCCCTCCCTAAATAGACCCATTGCCAAATGGACCACAAGAGAGAAATGAATTAACTTTCAGGACTGGTTACGTTAATGGTATAAACGTGCGCATTACATAAACCTAACTTAAATAGGGCTTGCAGTTTGTTGTGCTCGCAGGGCTCTTTGTTTCTGTTAGGATTTGAGGAAATGTTATCCCCACACTTAACTGCAGCCTTAAAGCTAAGATACCTCATTAGCCGGGAGGTACAACAAGAGCTGAAAACCAAGTCCGGCCAATTTGCGGAACTTTAAAAAATTAAGGCGGCCGCCGCGGTGGCTCACGCCTGTAATCCCAGCACTTTGGGAGGCCGAGGCGGGCGGAGACCATCCTGACTAACACTGTGAAATCCCGTCTCTACTAAAAATACAAAAAATTAGCCGGGCGTGGTGGCGGCGCCTGTAGTCCCAGCTACTCGGGAGGCTGAGGCAGGAGAATGGCTGGAACCCGGGAGGCGGAGCTTGCAGTGAGCTGAGATTGAGCCACTGCACCCCAGCCTGGGCAACAGAGCGAGACTCTGTCTCAAAAAAAAAAAAAAAAAAAAAAAAAAAAAAAAAAAAGGCCAAGCGCGGTGGCTCACGCCTGTAATCCTAGCACTTTGGGAGGCCGAGACGGGCTGATCTCCTGAGGTCCGGAGTTCCAGACCAGCCTGGCCAACATGGCGAAACCCTGTCTCTACTAAAAATACAAAAATAGCCAGGCGTGGTGGCGGGTGCCTGTAATCCCGGCTGCTTAGGAGGCTGAGGCAGGAGAATTGTTTGAACCTGGGGGGCGCAGGTTGCAGTGAGCCAGATTGCGCCATTGCCCTCCAGCCTGGGCAACAAGAGCGAAACTCCGCCGGGGCGGGGCGGGGGGGGGGGCGGCGGGGGGGGGAGCCGGGAAAGCGTCTTACAAAGATGAACAGGCTGCGTGCATTTGCCGGGCCTCAAAGGATCAGAGGCACGTGGTGGAAGCACCTTTAAGAAGGAGAATGGAAGGGGGACTTAGATTCTTGTTAAAATCTTTCTGCTATTCCCATTCAGAGAAGAAACCCAGAAATGTGCTGTAGAGTCTCCCTTTCCCACGCCACCCGCTTTCCTCTCCCTCAGTAAATGGCACCACTGGATGACAGTTTAATAATTCCCAGAACAAAATAACTTCCAACTTTAGGCTGGCGATGACTTGGTCTTTAGACATACAATCAACCTTTTGAAAGTGCCTCTTCCCTTTTTTGCTCTTCAGTTTTTAAAAAGTTCAATTTCCAAATTCCCGTTGCGGAAAGGCGGGGAGCCCAGCCACAGATGTCAGAGTCTAGAGTTTTGGATTTGAATTGGGAGATTAAAGTCAGAAAGCCAAAGGCATGCTGACAGCTGAACAACAGAATTGTATTGGCAGATTTGGGTTGGGTGGTTTGTAGCTAATTGGGGCCCCAGCTGTGCCCTGGGGGACCAGCAGTTTAAAGAGAAATCAAGGTCACACAGTGCCCAGAGTCTACAACACATTCGTGTATTCAGCAGATATTTGAGTGTGGGAAACACAGATGACAATCAAATAATCACCTCAGTAAAATTACCGCTATGGATAGTGCTATATGTGTGGCATAGGGGAGCCTGACTTGGTTAGGGCTGGATGAGGCCAGGGGGAGAGTTCCCTAGTACAGTAACTTCTGAAGATAGGCCGTATCTCTTACCCTATTTCCCAAGACCTTGTTTTCTTCATAGATCTTGTAAATGGCTATTTTTCATTATACTTCAAGTATAACCCTGTCTGGGGACAGAGAGATGGACCAGATTTTTCTCTGGGTCACAGATCATGGGAAAAATCTATTTGTTTTGTTTTAACCAGGGTTATCATCTCTGAGCATGATCAAATACAAAAGGAAGGACTGGTGTTGAAGGGCGGCAGTCTCTTGGGGCTGGAGGATGAGGGTACATTTGGCTCTCTCGTCTGCATAGTCAAGGCAGGGCTGAGGGATCGCTCGCCTTCTTGGCCTGAATCAAATCTGACACTTCATTTTTTTGTGACTCATTCTTGCCTAGGGTAGCAGCTCAGACTGTCCTGGGGGTTTTGTGGGGACCATCTTGGAAGAAGACGCCTAGGTTGGAACTCTAAGAGTTTCTCTAGGGGTCTAGACGTCCCTGCCCACGTGGGAGGGTCACTTGGGGAGCTAACCCAAGGAGGGCATACACAGCCTGTCTGAAGGGCAGAGCAGGAAACGTTTCTGCTGTCAGACAGCAGCCAGGTAAAAGCATCAGAGGCTCGCGTGGTGTGGCTCAGCTGAGTGATGATTTCATGGCCCTACTGAATTTCAGACTCCATCTGCCAGCCCAAATGAGTTGGCATCACAAGCGTTTACTGGCTTTTTAACTTTGTAGAGCATTAATGGTGTGTGAGTCCTGTGTAATGCCCAGATTGGATATTTTAAATGTACTGGATAGTGGCAAACTAAATAAGGCGATTTTAAAAATACCAGCTTTACGTGGCAGTGTGGTTTCACTGATGGCCATTCATTTTACTCAGTTAACATTTATCAAGGATCTCCAGTATGCTGGGGCTGTGAGTCCTGGAGAGACCACTGCGGGTGGGGTTGGGGGGATCTGGAAGGCCGGACCTTTGACTGCAAGAAGTTCCCAGTCTGATGGGGATAGAGACTCATGAACAGTGTGATAAAATGCCATTCCAGAGAAAACTTTTTTTGTGCTGGGAGAAGGGACCACCAGCTCTGCTAGTGTCCTACTGGAGCTGAGTGTTAAGGGATGAGCAGGCATTTACTCATTCCTTGAAGAATAAGGTAGGCAGAGAAGGTAGGGTAAGGCGTTGCAGGAGCTGGAATAGTGTAAGGAGCACAGGATAACGACTGAGCTTGATCTGTAGGAAGCAAAGGTTTGGAGTGGGGCGGGGAGGTGATGACAATATAAGAAGAGTTGGGCCCAGGCTCTTAGTGCCACCTGAAGGGTTGGACCACATCCTGTAAGCTGCTAGGAAACCACTGGAGGTTTTGAAACATGAGAGAGTGTGATCAGGTTGTGTTTTATAAATAGAATTCTAGAATGGGCTGGAGAGGTAAGAGCTGAGTCAGGGAGACCTGTGGGAAGCTGTCGCAGTAGTCCAGGATGAGAGAGGATGGGGTTCACAGTGCTGCTGCTGGTGACTGAGGGTGGCAATGGGAGCGTGCATCTAAGAAGCAGAACCAACTGTCTAGGGGACAAATGAAGTATGACATAGAAGGGAAAGCGTAAAGGGTGTTTCCTACTTGGGCAACTGGAAGAAGGAACAGAATTGGAATGAAGGTGACAGCAGTCTCACTGTGTTGCCCAGGCTGGTCTTGAGCTCCTGGGCTCAAATGATCCTCCCACCTCAGCCTCCCAAAGTGCTGGGATTACAGGCATGAGCCACTGTGCCCAGTGTGGAGACATCCTTTATAAAGGGTTCAAGGGTTCAGGAGTAGAAGGCACAAGTTTAGAAGGCTTGAAAGGGTGTGGGTAAGAAGGCCCAGGGGAACAAGCAGTCAGAGGCACTTGGCAGAAGCACTTCCAAGAACGATGGAAGGAGAATAGCCAGGAGATAGAGGCTCAAACAGAGAGGTAGGAGAAGAATCCAGAGAAACACAGTAAAGCCCATTAAGGAGCATTTCAGATGAAAGCAGCTGAAGGCAGCACCACGGCCAAATAGTATTGGCATTCTAAAGTATTAGTGTTTGTGGCTCACACCTGTAATCCCCGCACTTTGGGAGACTGAGGCAGGTGGACCACCTGACGTCAGGAGTTCAAGACCAGCCTGGCCAACTTGGTGAAACCCCATCTGTACTAAAAATAAAAAATTAGCCAGCAATAGTGGTACACGCCTGTAATCCCAATTACCCGGGAGGGTGAGGCAGGAGAATTGCTTGAACCTGGGAGGCAGCGGTTGCAGTGAGCCAGAATCACGCCATTGTACTCCAGCCTGGGTGAGAGAGCAAGACTCCGTCTCAAAAAAAAAAAAAGTATTAGTGTTTGAACTTGGCGTGTTGGAGACTGCCCGTAGTTTTGACTCAAAATCCTGGTTATGATAAATGATATTCATGAAGCGTTGCCAGAAGTCTCTGTGGCTCTTCCATTCCTCTAGAGCAGTGGTCCCCAACCTTTTGGCACCAGGGACCAGTTTCGTTGAAGACAATTTTTCCACGGATGTGGGGGATGGTTTTGGGATGAAACCGTTCCACCTCAGCTCATCAGGCATTAGTTAGATTCTCATAAGGAGCGCACAGCCTAGATCCCTGGCATGCACGGTTCACAATAGGGTTCGCGCTCCTGTGAGAATCTAATACCGCCACTGACCTGATGTTTTGAAGGTTGACAGAGGGATACTTTCCCCTGAGGCAAGATTCGGCAGGCAGAGCATCACTACTACATGGAACCAGGACTTTAAAGGCTGAAAGAATTCTAGAGATCATGTAGGATTATCCTCGGACATATAACCCTCCTGAAACCAAGACTAGACCCTGCATCCAGCGTTGAGATGAATGGTTGGTTTTGTTTATGAAGGAGCATGGTTTCTTGAGTATCCAAGCTGGTTTTTATTACCAGCTGGGTGGATTTGAAGTCCCACCTGGTTCCAGTGCTGTAAAAGAGGTATCTAGAAAGTGATGGTTTTCCTGTGGGTCTTGCACATCAGCTCCTTGGCAGCTTTAATAGAGAGTTTTCAGAGAAGTTTCAGCAGTGGCCCTGTCCTGAGATTAGTACAGTCAGTGTAGACCACAGAGATAACTTTTTCAGTACAGTAAGTGATGGAGTGGTCTGTGTTAGGAACGACAGCAATAATATCAGGTCCCCAGCTAAGCCACAGAAGCCTTCTTAAACCACAATGTACCTTTAAGTCGATTAGTTTAGGCGCTAACCTCCTAACCACCCTGAGTCAGCCTGGGGGCAGGAACACTGTTCCTTTTGGTCTTGTGAATAGGAACAATTCCTGTGCCTTTTCTCCCTCACTGGTAAGGGTGACTGTAGCTAATCAGGATTATTGAGTATTAACCATGTGCTGGGTGCTGTGCTGAATGCTCCAATTGCATTATCTCATTTGATCCTTCTGTCTCCTGCAGGAGGTAGGCACTATTATTATCTCCTTTCAGGCAATTTGCCCAGTGGTAATGTAGCTAGTGAGAAGAACTAAGATGGAATCCAAGTCCACCCACCTCTAGATCCTGCACTCTTAACCGCTGGGCAGCACTGCTGCCCACCTCTCTCATTGGGTGGGCACAGGTCTCTCTGTGCTGTCTGCTCTAGGCTCCGGATTCTGGGGAGAGTAGGATGGGGAAGGAGGACAACTCTCCCAGTATAAAGGCCTTCCCTCGTGATTCCACCTCTCCCTTTTTTCTGTCTCCCACTCCCAGAAGTGGCTTGCCTCCTCCTTTCTGCTGCCACCACCATTCAGCCAGGGCTGCTTTCGTTCTTCACAGATGTTGGGACAGGCTATGGCTACTTAGTTACGTTCCTAGCCTCCTGTCCTTTTTTTTTTTTTTTTGAGACGGAGTCTCACGCTGTTGCCCAGGCTGGAGTGCAGTGGCGCGATCTCGGCTCACTGCAAGCTCCGCCTCCTGGGTTCACGCCATTCTCCTGCCTCAGCCTCCTGAGTAGCTGGGACTACAGGCGCCCGCCACCGCGCCCGGCTAATTTTTTTTTTTGTATTTTTAGTAGAGACGGGGTTTCACTGTGGTCTCGATCTCCTGACCTTGTGATCCGCCCGCCTCGGCCTCCCAAAGTGCTGGGATTACAGGCTTGAGCCACCGCGCCCGGCCCCCTCCTGTCCTTAAAGTTAGCACAAGGTCCCTTTCAGGCTTTCTAAGAGTTTTTAATTTGTTTGTTTTTAAACCTAGACCAGCAATGTAAAGAATAGGCATGGATGCCAATGACAGGCCTTTGAGTGGCACCCAGGAATTGTGGTTTTCCTGGGCATCCCAGCACAGGATGGGAGTAGAGGTGGTGAGGAGAGAATTGGGTTAGATGGAGTCTGGGGATGCAGAGTAAGTTCGCCTCCTTCCTCCTTGCTTGGAGAGGGAGGGAGGGTCCTCATCACATTTGCTGCCTGTGCAGGTAGGTGGACCTGTCCAGTGGGCAGCCAGTGGGAAGCAGAGGAGGTTCAGTTCAGTGATGGTGTTTAGCCTCTACTGTGTGCCCTGTGCTGCTGAGTTCATGGAGTACAAAGATGATTCTTGGAGCCTACCTCTAGTAGAGGATACAGAGGCAGGAAAGGGTAATTTCGATTTCAGTAGGGTTAAGATGGAGGTGAACACAGGAGAGGCCACTAAGCCCAGTGTTGAGGTGACATTTGAGCTGAGTTTCAATGGTCAAGTAAGGGCCTTGTGAGGAGAGATGGGAAGGTTGTATCAGTCTGAAGGAGTGGCATCAGCAAAACCATGGAAGCATGGAGTGTAAGCGTGGTGTATTGAGGGGACCTACAAGGAGTGGTACAAGTTGCCACATGCCTCCAACAAAAGAGTTCCTGACACGTGGTAGACTCTTAAATGTCATTTCAATAAATGGAGATGGAGGATGATAAGGTGTAGAGGATGAGTTGAGTCCGAAGCTATGCATGGGCATCAGTAGTAATACACACCTGGAATGTGTTATATGGTTACTACATGCCAGGCACATATGCTTAGTACTTTTCTACTAACTTAGTTCATCTTCACGTGAGCCATATGAAGTAGATATTATTGTCTCTATTTTTTGTGAGGAAAGTGAGGCCCAGAGAGGCTCGGTAATTTGTCCAAGGTCACACAGCTAGTAAATGACAGAGCTGGGATTTGCAACTAGTTCCAGGTTCTTTCTTTTTTTTTTTTTTTTAGGGTTTCACTATGTTGCCCAGGCTAGTCTCATACTCCTGGCCTCAAGCAGTCCTTCTGCCTCAGCCTCCCAAAGTGTTGGGATTATCGACGTGAGCCACTGTGTCCAGCCGGTCCTGTCTTTTTAACCACTGCTCTGTGTTGCCTTTCTGAAGGCTGTAAGCGTGATGACATGGTCAAATCTCCTTTTTAAATAGACAACACTGGCTGGCATGCAGTGGGTGGATTTAAGGGGGAAAGAGGCCCAATGGCCTGCCAGGGCTGTATAAGTCAGAGATGCTTACCTTTGGGCTGTTGAGAGCATGGCCACTGAGGAAGCACCTCTTAGAAGGACCTCAGTACTAACACATGTGTGTGGTTCCTCCAATGTTATTGCCGCTTTGTCTCATCTTGAAAAGAGAATTCTAGATTTGGGGAGATGTCCCAGTGGTACCATCTCAAAGAGCTGCTTGAAGACAAGTTAAAGGATCCTAATGGAAGGGGCAGGCTGGAATTTGGCTACACACAGGCATCTAGTTCAACATAAATAGGAAAGAGGAAAAATAGGATGTTCCCAAAGGACCCCAAACTCTGTGTCTGTCTGAACTCGCAGGCCTTCTCCTTTTTCTTCTTTTTTTTTTTAAGCAGCAGCATCTGTTTTTGCCCCCCGTTGGCCATTAAAAATAATAGATAAAATTTTGGTGTGTATTGTGCACCAGCTCTGTGTAAGCACTGAGACAGTCTCACTTAACACGTAGAACCCTGTGGAGGTTGATCTTATTAGAGATGGGGAAGCTGAGGATCAGGGTGTTTTTGTAACTTGCTGAATCACGCAGCTAGAAAGGAGAGGACCTGGTTTGTGTGAGTCCAGAGCCCACTTCTTTTCCAGTCTTCACCTCCTCTCAGACACCCCATGGAAACAACAACACAGAGGCCTGCCTTGGGACCAGCCTTGTCTCGTGTCCTTCCTGTAGAGAGTCCCACTTCTCGGGTCAGTTTCCGTGGCTCGGCATGTGGTGGTCCAGCCTTGTTTCCACATCAATCCTCACTTAACGAAAGCGTCCCACCTCCCTCCCCTCCATCCTGGTGGCACTCAGAAGGTTCTGTTTTGAGTTTCAGCGGCAATTACTCCCTTGTGGGGAAGGCCTGTTGGCCAGGGAGGCGGGGGCGGGTGGTGCTGGCCAGGTTGGCATGTGCTCTGTGTGCATTTGGCTCTCGAGGTGTTGTATCGAAGATCTTTGTTTTTAATCGTAATATCTCACATGGATTTTCTTTCCGTGCTGCTCATTGTAAGCTAGCTGGGGCAGCGGCAAATCTTCCTTTAATTTCCAACGTGATGGATTATTAGTTCACTGAAAATGGTGTTTCATTTGCACATGTGCCCCGAGGCTTTTAAATATCAAGCTCATTTGATGATTGTTGGGAATCAATTTAGACTCCACGGTTATGTTCTGTGAGTTGGATTCATGAAGCACCATTAACAGGGGCTAAAGTTCAAAAATTAGAATGAGTTCAACTCCATACTCTTAATTTCTTCCTTAAAAAAAAAAAATCAATTTTCTTTCCTGAGAATTGACCCGAGAAGCTTTTAAAATTTTTGCTTAAAAGGGAAGAAGACAATGCAGATGATGAGTTTTTGGTCCCCACCTCTCAGCTTGTTCCTCTCATGCAGCCTGCTTTCCCCTTTCTCAGCCCACAGGCCTTTTTTTTTTCTTTTTTTTTGAGACGGAGTCTCGCTGTGTTGCCAGGCTGGAGTTCAGTGGCGTGATCTCGGCTCACTGCAAGCTCCGCCTCCCAGGCTCAAGTGATTCTCCTGCCTCAGCCTCCCAGGTAGCTCGGACTACAGGTGTGTGCCACCATACCTGGCTAATTTTTGTATTTTTTGTAGAGATGGGGTTTCACCATATTGGCCAGGATGGTCTTAATCTCTTGACCTCATGATCCGCCCATCTCAGGCTCCCAAAGTGCTGGGACTACAGGCGTGAACCACTGCCCCTGGACCTATAGGCCTTTCTTGATCCTGCTTCTCTTTGCTTTCTACTTACCTCCTCTCATTTCTTCTAGTTTGTCCTGTACCAGTTGAACAAGATTCATATTTCAGCAAGCCACTTTTTCTTCCCTTTTTCTTTTCTTCTTTTTTTTTTAATGCTCTGTGACACAGTCTGGAATGCAGTTGGAGTGAACACTGTGCACTGTAACCTCAACCTCCTGGGCTCAAGTAATCCTCCTGCCTCAGCCTCTCAGGTAGCTGGGATCACAGGCGCATGCTAATTTTTTATTAGCCATGCCTGGCTAATTTTTTAATTTTTTTGTAGACATGAGGTCTTGCCGTGTTGTCCAGGCTGGTCTTGAAATCCTGGGCTCAAGCAATCCTGTTTCAAGTGCTAGGATTATAGGTGTGAGCCACCACACCTGGCTTTTCCTTTTTTCTTCTTAGGAACTGAGTCCGCTCCCTAGGATGCCTGTTTATTCATATTTAAGAGCAATGGGGAGCAGAGTGACCCTGCCACAGCGAAGTGTTAAGGCCTCTTGTCTAGGCCTTCCAGAGCCTTTCTAGCACCAGACAGCCTGGGCCATTGCTTATGTGGTAAATTTTTCTCTTGTCTTTTTAGGTTCAGAGCTGTGGTAAGGATGGAATGTGCATGTGTGTGTGTGTGTGTGTGTGACACACTCGCATTTAATACAAACGAGAAATGCTTATTTCACAGAAGGTAGCTTTGAATAAGTTTTGGGATTCAGATTTGAAGCTGAGCATAACCAGAAACTTCTACCTGTAAACTTTTTTTGGGGGTTTCCTTCAGAGGAGAAGTGAGAGAAGAAATAATTCTACTCTGGGGAAATGCATAATTTAGAAGCTGTCTGCATGTCTAAGAAAACAGACTCTGTATCTGCTCTCTAAACTCAGACTGGCAGCCAGGTCATTGTTTCTTTTTCTCCCCTCTGTGTTTGTGTAAGACGAATGGGTCTGGTGTTCTGTGTGCTCCCCAGCGGGCAGCTAAGGCTGTGGACTCCAGCAGCATTTGGCCTGGGGGAAACCTACTGCTTGTTTTCCCCTGCCTGTCTTTCCTATTTCCTTACTCTCTAACTCACCACCCCTTCCTTTCCTGGACATGCTGTCTATCCTGAGAATGGAACAGGAATATTAGAAAGGTTGAAGGGCCAGGTGCGGTGGCTCACACCTGTAATCCCAGCACTTTGGGAGGCCGAGGCGGGTTGATCACCTGATGTCAGGAGTTCAAGACCAGTCTTGCCAACATGGTGAAACCCCGTCTCTACTAAAAATACAAAAATTAGCCAGACGTGGTGGTGGGCACCTGTAATCCTAGCTACCTGGGAGGCTAAGGCAGGAGGATTGCTTGAACCCGGGAGGCGGAGGTTGTCGTGAGCCAAGATTATGCCACTGTACTCTAGCCTGGAAGACAGAGTGAGACTGTCTCAAAAAAGAAGGAAAAAGGAAGGTTGAGGGTATTTCAGGAAACTCCAAGCGGAGTGCTTCGCTCTACCACCTTTCTACCTGTAACACTATGCATTGGTCTTCTGTGGACTGTCTTGTCATTCACCTTACCTGCTACTCAGAGTGTGCCCAGGGTGTGATGAAGGGGTTCTGGATCAAAAGTTTATGTATCTTTCATCCTATCTCCTGTGATGGTCAGGCCTAACTCTGAGGCAAAGCCGAGAGAATTATTTCCCACTTCCATTTCCTTCAAGTGTTGCTATAATGTTCACTATAACCTGATTTTACATCTTTAAAACTAGAGGTGGGAGGCTGAGCAGGGGCGACATCGTACCTTGGCCCCTGGAGATCTGAATCCCTTCAACAGTCAGATAACTCACATATAATTGGCCGCTTTGCATGTGGAGCCTCCTTGGCTCAGGGCTGCAGAAGAGGAGTGCTCTCACTGTGGAATAAGGGGTGGTGACTGATACTGTCCTTCAGCCTAGTGCTAGGTAGTGCTGTTGGCCACTCAGGACGATATAGAGTGTCCCAGAAGTATGGCGGCCTCAGTGACTGCTTTGGTGGGAAGGATTCCAGGGAAGACGGCAGCTTTGCTTTGGAAGATTTGGTTCCAGGGAGGTTTAGAGGAAAAAGAGGATGATGAATTGCAGGCTTTCTCTAAAGATCCAGATGGATCCCAGACGTAGTCCAGCCAGGAAGATCTGATTTTGTTTATCTTCCTTCCCCATCTCCCTAAATAATTTTATCTTCAAAGCATGACGCAGGTGTTAATTAACACTCCCCACTCTCCTGGGAGGTAGGCAAGTGGAAACACCACCCCTATTAGTGAAGCCCAGGGGATAGCAGGTGCGGAAGCCTCAGGCAGGTGAGCCACAGAGAAGCAGAGGAGTCTTAGACCTTGTGGCCCTGCCCTCAGACCTTTATTTGGACTCGCTGCTCACTTAGTTACCTTGGCACCACCTCGCTTTCTCAGTGTCCTTGGTTCCCAGTAAAAGAGCTGAGGCTGTGGTAGAAAAGATGTATGGTACTATGGGATGGATAATGGGAAGTCAAAGGGCTGGGAAGGAATTCTGGTAAAATTCACTGTTACTGTGAATTTTAGATGCAGGATTCTGATTATGCCATCGATTTCATTCATTTGGTTTAAAAAAATAATGTACTATTTACTTCTGAGTGAGGTGTATTGCAGAGAGAATCACTTCTTCGGAAAGAGCTGGCTTACCACTAGGGATCCCGCTGATTGGGAACTTGATCCTTTATATCCCATGCTCAATCTCTAAAGCAAAGCCTGGAGTGTGGGGTTTGCTGCCTCTGCAGGTGATGGCTTCAAGCATTGGACTCTCGACATCTGGAAATGGATGAGAAACCCAGGTGTGACTGTTGGATGTGGTGAACCTCTAGAGGCTAAACTTTTCCTTCTCCTTTAACCACTTGCCTTGGTTGGCTCAGGAGAGGGGGCCCTGAGGAGTCCTCTCCCTGGGGCTGTAGGTGGTAGCACATCTTCAAGCCTGATGTTATCTAGGGCTGCCTGGGAATGATGATAATGCATGTGCTGGGTGTCTAATGAAACTGCTGGGATGATACTGAACTTCCCACTCCAGAAAAGCAGCGAGACTGGAGTCTCCAGTGGTTTCTTTCTCATTCATTAGGTATCTTGGGCATAATACAAGGAACAGAGAAGTGGGTCATTTGATCCTGTAAGTGTTGCCTTCTTCATGGGTAGCAGTTGGATTCTGCTTGCTTTGTAGGGAGCCCTGCTCCATCAGCCAATGTCAGTCCTCTTTCCTTGATGTTACAGGCTGCTGAGAACTAGCCCTAGACCTCCGCGTGAGGGTTCTTCTGCCGAAGACATCACCAGTGTGTGGAGCCTGCCCCACACCCACCCGCTGCCAAACCACGGCCTTTACCTGTGTCTTCCGGTGTTTCCCGTGCGACCCATCCTGTGGGAGTGCCTCGTGGGCTGCCCCAGAGTTCACCCCACACTCAGCAGCGCCAATGGTGAAGATGACAAGATCAAAGACTTTCCAGGCATATCTGCCTTCCTGCCACCGGACCTACAGCTGCATTCACTGCAGAGCTCACTTGGCCAATCATGATGAACTAATTTCCAAGGTACATGTTTCCAGCAGGCCTTCCTTGCCTACCTTGGGGAGGGCGCTTAGTGCTCTTAAGGTTGCAGAGGTTTACAGGCTCTCTCAAGAATATTTGTACTCCATCTTTGTACAGGGAGGGCTGACCCACATGACTGTCTCGCTCAACTGAAAAGTAACTCTGAGTTGGAGGGACAGAGTAGTAGTTTAATTTGTTATTTTGGAAATGAGGTGTCATCCTTGTTGGAGGCTTTGGGAGCTGGCAGCTTGCAGGCCAGAAAAGGGAAGGGCTGGGGATGGATGGGAGCCTTGTGCTCTCAGCTTGCTTGGTTTAGGTTGGCGGACGAAGAGTGAAGAGTGCTCCCTGCTCAGAAGGTGAATTCTAAGAAAGCAGGAGGATGTCTTGTAAGAGGGGTTCCTTAGCAAGAAGAGAGAGCCCCCCAGGAAGTTGTAAGACTGTGGAGTTACTAAAGTGGGTGGCCTTTGGCAGGGACCAAAAGTGGCTTGTTGAAGAGCAGACCGTCTGGCCTGTGGGGGCCTTTAGGGCTTATACATGAGGTAATAATGGCATGACATTTGATCATGATCAGAAGAATGGAAGCCGATTTTTCCTGAGGTGCTTAGGCAGCTGCTTTCTAAAGATGGGGCTGGGGGATTATTAAGTAAATAAACCAACATGCCAGTTGTGCAATTCAGGAAATGGATCCTTCAGGCAGCGTTCTCAGGGGAACTGCTTCCCTCCTGGCCCTAGATTCCCAGGGGAAGAGAAACAGGTTTTACTAGGCTGCACGACAAAGAGAAAGAGATCATGGGAGACTTTTCCCTTACAAAAGCATCTTTACCCAGAACCAGGACTTCACACCATTAAAGTAAAAACAAACCAACCCACCTCTACACAGACCCAGATGAAGTTTTTTGTTTTGTTTTTAAATCAGTGTTCCTCATCTGTTTACAAGACCTGCTGGAAAAGGTGGCTGTTGCTTTCTTTGTCTCTGGTTTGGTAGCCCCAGCCAGAGAGGAATGAAGGATCTAGTCAGCTCTTGTAGAACAGTCCTCTCCAGCTGGCTGATTTGACCTAGGAGGTGAAGAAGGCTGCCCAAATAACCACATCTGTAGTAGTAAGGCTTTTCAAATCAGGCCTGAGGACCGAACTCCCTATTCTAGCCTATTCTCCAGGGTCTAAGGTGACCACAGAGCTTGAAGCATACAGCCCCTTAGAGTCCTATCCTCTGGCCAGACTTGTGAATCTGCCCCACTTTCTTTTCTTTATGGTTCTGTTAATTCCTCTCCTTTACGCTGCTTACATTTCAGCCAGCCTTTAGCTTCCTTCTCAGCTTCCCTTTGAATTTTGGGGAACCCCTTGAGTCTGGAAGTTTGAATGTGAGAAGGTGTCAGTGAGAGAAGAGAGGAGTTGGTCTCTTGGGTGTTGGAATTGGGTTTGCAAAGTTGGAGGGGAATTGTGAGTTGTCGGTTTTTTTTTTTTTTTTTTTTTTTTTTTTGAAATCTCTAGAGAAATTATTTGCCTGTATCTACTGGGAAAGCCAAGGCATCATTTTTTTAATACAGGGAACCAGTGCTATGTATCATAAGAAATTGAGGTACCAATAAGGTATTTTAGCACCCTCTATGTACTAAAAACTGCAGCTTGACACTTTATAAATGTTATCTTAACCTTCGTATGAAGTCTTTAAGGTAGGTGACATGAGTCATATTTTATGCGGATGAAGAAGCTGAAACTCATAAAACTTGTCCAAGATGTCAAATCAGAGGTTCAGAGAAGAGTGATTACTTTGAGTGGGTGTTCAGGAGGGATTGCTGGAGGAGGTGGTTCTTTGATCTGGGCCTTGTAAAATGGGCAGAAGTTGAGTATGTGGAGATGGTAATGGCCTTCAGAATTTATGTCTTATCTCTTTGGCCTAGTGTACAGGGCCTTTGACAATTTGGCAGAGTCATGACTTTTTTGTTAGGTCTCCAGCCAGCTCTCCACTTTGTTTTAGCCACTCGGAACCAAGCCACATTCCCTGAATATGCAGGTATGGGTGTTTCAGGGCTGTGTGCCTTAGTCAAGAGTGTCCCTTCTTCTTCACCTCCCTCCTTCACTCCTTTCTCCTGAGCTCTTCTTCTACGTCCTTGGGCATGGCCTATATCTGCTTTACGTCTCAGGGTCAGAACCTGACCCATAGCAAGATCTCAGTAAATGATAAATGAATAGATGGAGGTTGAGCCTTGGAGAAGACAAGTAATGAGAAAAAAAAAATACTTTGTTGGCCTCATGTCCTTCCTGTCCCTTTTGGGGCAGAAAGGCTCATTCACAAGTCCAGGCCAAAGTCAGCACAGGCTTCAGTTTCATTGGCTCAGGCCGGTACACAGATGGGGTGCATTAGAGCTTGATGATTTAAAGGGTTGGGTGAAATGCCTGGCTGTGGGGAGAGCTGAGGGAGCTGCGGCTGGCATTGCACAAAGGTTCCTTTATTTCACTCCACAGCCACCCCCGGCGTTAAATAATCTATAGATTCTTATGCAGGTCTGCCTAATGGAAAGATCATTGCCCCAGCCTCCTCCTTGGAAAATAGGCCTTTCTTTTCATTTTCCCCCCCTCCTCTTCCATTTAAGAAAGTTCAAGGAGAGAATGTCTCTCCTGTTCTCCTCTCTTGACTTAATCTCCTATGCAGTTTCAGAATCTGCCCAGTGGGAGTTAGGAGCTGGGAAGCAGATAACTGGAGCTGGATCAGCAGTGTAATTAAATGATACTTTGTACTGGTAATAGGGCCTTTCATCTGAAAGCTTGACATTCGTTTGGTGCAAAAAAAAAAAAAAAAGAAAGAAAGAAAAAGAAAAAAAGAGAAAAAAAATGAGTGCTTTCATTATGAAGAAGGGGATACAAAGGTCTGAGTGTGTGACCAGCAGTGAACTGGGACTAGGACTGGAACTTCAGGCTCCCTTCTATCAGTGTGCCTAAGCCTAATGGAAGTGTAGAGTTACAAAGTTTTTAAAAACAAATGGAGTCTGTATTGCCATGGTGGCGGAAAGAATCCCGTACCAGGCTTTCTACCTTCATAGCTTGCTCTAGATCCCTAGAGGCCTAGTTACGTGCAATCAGCTGTCCAACTTCCAAGCCTCAGTTTCTCGCTCATAAAATGGGTAAAATAATATTTACTATGTTTAATGCTGTGTTAGTCCATTAGGGCTGCTAAAACAACATATGATAGACTAGTTAGCTTGTAAACAACAGAACTTTATTTCTCACAGTTCTGGAGGCTGGGAAGTCCAAGTTCAAGACAACACGAGATTCAGTCTGGTGAGGCCCTGCTTTCTGGTTCACAGACAGCTCCTTCACACTTAATCTGACACAGTAGAAGGGAAGGGTCTCTCTCTGGCCTCGTTATAAGGACACTAATCCCATTCACAAGAGCTTTGGCCTGATGACCTGATCACCTCCCAAAGGCCTGATCTCCTCCTACCATCATCTTTGGGGTGAGCATTTCAACATATGAATATTGGGGAGACATTCAGACCATAGCAGATGTCTCTAGCAGCCAGCACCTAGTGTGTGCTCATGGTGTGCTATCCCAATAACAGTCCTGAGGAGTAGGCATACACCTTACTAGGGGAGCAGGTTTATCTCATTGCATTGTTATGAGGCTCAGATGAGATCATGGATGTGTGGGTGGTTTGCAAATCACAAACCTCTATGTAAATATAAAGTAGTCTGTTTGCTTCTCTTGGCCTTACTGTCCAAAAGAAAAGAACAGAAAGGCAAGGGGGTGGATTGGAGGGAATTATTCCTGCCTGACACCAACGAGTTTTAGTTTGGCTAAGATGGGTTCACTTGGTACCTGAGGCACAAGAGTTGGATATGAGAAGGGGTAATAGCAAGCCAAGCGTGTCTGTAGAAAGGTAACATGGCGCCGGGCGCGGCGGCTCAAGCCTGTAATCCCAGCACTTTGGGAGGCCGAGACGGGTGGATCACGAGGTCAGGAGATCGAGACCATCCTGGCTAAAGCAATGAAACCCCGTCTCTACTAAAAAAATACAAAAAAAACTAGCCAGGCGAGGTGGCGGGCGCCTGTAGTCGCAGCTACTCGGGAGGCTGAGGCAGGAGAATGGCGGGAACCCGGGAGGCGGAGCTTGCAGTGAGCCGAGATCCTGCCACTGCACTCCAGCCTGGGCGACAGAACGAGACTCCGTCTCAAAAAAAAAGAAAGGTAACATGGCATTTTCTCTGTAAAATGGTAAAGAGGATAAAGGGAAAAGCTCTTTGAATTGATGACAGAACTATCTAGGGAATGTGCCAAGGCATCCTACAATTTCTTTCTTAGGGGATGTTATGGTCTAAATGCTGGAGTGTTTGCATGCAGAGGTATTTTGAGTTGGCATGAGGAATTGCTCACATTGTTTCTTCCCTAATGGTACATATAAGCCCTAGTATAAAAATATACTTTGGTTATAAAATAATAATAGCTTCACTTGGAACAGTTAGTAGCCAGCCCTAGTGAGAATAATCTAAACACTCATTTTAGTGGACATAATCTATTATGGAAACCTGGGTCTTCACAAAGCTTTTGTATGAAAATGTTCTGTCTGTCATCCTCCCTTTGCCTCTCTCCTGCCAACCCCTTAATGGCATTGTGGAGTAGGCCATTTAGGAAGGATAAATTGGATTATTCTATCACAGACCCACTTTGGGGCCTTGTGACTTCATGCCAACACACGGTTGCTTTAGTGCTCTGGGTCCTGGAGGAAAGGAGTTGTAGGGTGCTGTAGAGGGGTATCTGATGGAGGCGGGATGAGGAAACCTTTTGCTCAGTCTCCAAAACTATTTACGTTATTGTTATATGAGATCTATAGGTCAGATTATCTTCTGGTGACAAATACGGAATTTCCAGAATTACGGATCATCTCATTCAAGCCTCTCTTCATGAGGAAACAGGCCATGGGTGACTCAGTGATCAAACTGAGGTCACACAGCCTCAGAACCGGGGCCGTCCACCTCGTACCCCTCCCCAGCGTTCTGTGTGAGGAGCCCTGGCCTGACTTGTTTGCAAGCTCTGGGCAGTCTTTCTGAGGTTAGGAACATTTAGAAGGCAGGTGGGTTTTGTTCCCTGTGGGGTTCCATTGGGCTTACAGTGGTGACATTTTGGTTTTCCCTTCCTGTCTAGAGATTAGATGCAGCATTGCTTTGAGAAGAGTCAGGGAGTGAGATGTTCTGAAGCCTTGTATTGATCTAGTGGCTGCCAAGAGGTAGACTCTGCCCTTGGTTTCCCACCTCTGGCTCTGAGCCCTGGTGTTCTACACCAGTGTAGTGTAGTACCCCCGTGCAGTGGTGTGGAGGCAGTGCCACAGAGGGAGTGCTGCTGTGGAAGTACCGGGATCTGTCCCATCCTGTCCTCTCTACCTGTCAGGGCAGGGATTTGTTTCTCAATTCCCATGGCTCACCAGTTTGGTTTGTTTGTTTTTCTTTTCCTTTTTTTTTTTTTTTTTGAGACGGAGTTTCATTCTTGTTGTCCAGGCTGGAGTACAGTGGCACAATCTTGGCTCACCTCAGCCTCTGCCTCCCAGGTTCAAGCAATTCTCCTGCCTCAGGCTCCTGAGTAGCTGGGATTACAGACATGCACCTCCACGCTCAGCTAATTCTGTATTTTTAGTAGAGACGAGGTTTCTCCATGTTGGCCAGGCTGATCTCGAACTCCTGACCTCAGGTAATCCTCCTACCTCAGCCTCTCAAAGTGCTGGGATTACAGGCGTGAGCCACCGCACCCAGTCTTTTTTTTTTCTTTCTTTCTTTTTTTTTTTTTTTTTTTGTTGAGGGGGGTGGATGGGGTCTTGCTCTGTGGCCCAGGCTGGAATGCAGTGGTACGATCTCGGCTCACTGCAACCTCTGCTTCCCTCCCAGCCTCCCAGGTATCTGGCATTACAGGTGCACATCACCACTCCTGGCTAGTTTTTGTATTTTTAGTAGAGATGGGATTTTGCCATGTTGGCCAGGCTGGTCTCAAACTCCTGACCTCCAGTGATCCGCCCACCTCGGCCTCCCAAAGTGTTGGTATTACAGGCGTGACCCACTGCACCCAGCCAGTTTGTGTTTTTAATGTACAATAAAACTACTCTCTAAAATCGTGATGGAATTATCTATGTCCTGAAAACCTCATGTAAATAATAAATATAGGAACATAATTTCTAAAAATCCCCTCATTTCTTTTTTTTCTCCTGATGCCCTGGAAAACAGTATAGTGAGCATTGAGTTATATCACTAGTAGTGTTGTTAGTGGCTGCTGTGTCACATCAGACAACATAATTCGTTAAGGGTATGCACAATATAATCAGACCAGAATGCCAGTTAGCAAGAATTAAAAATAAAGATGAGGCCGGGCGCGGTGGCTCAAGCCTGTAATCCCAGCACTTTGGGAGGCCGAGACGGGTGGATCACGAGGCCAGGAGATCGAGAGACGATCCCGGCTAACACGGTGAAACCCCGTCTCTACTAAAAAATACAAAAAAACTAGCCGGGCGAGGTGGCGGGCGCCTGTAGTCCCAGCTACTCGGGAGGCTGAGGCAGGAGAACGGCGTAAACCCGGGAGGCGGAGCTTGCAGTGAGCTGAGATCCGGCCACTGCACTCCAGCCTGGGTGACAGAGCAAGACTCCGTCTCAAAAAAAAAAAAATAAAAATAAAAATAAAGATGAAAAGAAATGATATATACAATATGAGATGTAACTGTTGAAGATAATTATTCTATGAACTTATCTAACTGCAAAATAGATAATTTTAGCTCTAATTTTGTTAATTGAGCTCTAATTTTGATATTCAGTGGATATATGACATAATGATTTTCACAAAAACCATACTCGAATAAAATTCATATTTTTTAGGAGGAAGGAATAAACAGATTGCTGGCGTAAATGTCTATCTCAAAAAGTAAACCTTTTGTTTCTAGAGTAGTGGGACCTAGCTCTTTACTGGAGCAGTGGTACTAAGAAGCAGAAGGGTGGGAACACCTGCGCTCTGTGGCCCGAGCTCTGGTGGGTGCCTCTGCCACTTTGCTGTTGAATGTCAGTGTTTCTTTTTTATTTATTTTTTTGAGATGGAGTCCACTCTGTTGCCCAGGCTGGAGTGCAGTGGTGCAATCTCGGCTCACTGCAACCTCCGCCTCCTGAGTTCAAGAGATTCTCCTGCCTCAGCCTTCAGAGTAGCTGGGATTGCAGGCATGCACCACCACACCCGGCTAATTTTTGTATTTTTAATAGAGACAGGGTTTTGCCACGTTGGCCAGGCTGGTCTTGAACCCCTGACCTCAAGTTACCTGCCTGCCTTGGCCTCCCAAAGTGCTAGGAGTACAGACGTGAGCCACCATGCCTGGCCATGTCAGTGTTTCTTAAACATCACTTCTAAGCTACAGCCAAGGCAGAAGTGACAAATAATGGAAGAGTTCCAGCACAACCCAGTAAGTCCAGTTTCAACACATGCTCTACCCATTTGGCTTTTATAAAAGAGAATCACATTTCCCAAACCCAAATCACTTAATTCTTTTCTTCAAGTATGTGACCTTTGAAAGCCCTGTCTCCTACTAATGAAGCATTGGCTCTTTTATACTCCTGTAGAAGTATCTGTTCTACAGGAAGGGGTGGCAGGTGAATCAAATCTGTACAGAAAGCCTCCAAACAAAGGGATGTGGTTACTTTACAGTGTTTCTTGGTGAAAATAAACTATTTGGGGCTCATAAAGTATAGTATCTTATGGTACCTTTCCTCCATAGGGGCAGAGATTGAACGTGTTCAGGATGAAAAGAGCCATGAATTAGGCTGGGATTTTTTTTTTTCTTTTTTTTTCTTTTTTTTTTTTTTTTTGAGACGGAGTCTCGCTCTGTCGCCCAGGCTGGAGTACAGTGGCCGGATCTCAGCTCACTGCAAGCTCCACCTCCTGGGTTTACGCCATTCTCCTGCCTCAGCCTCCCCAGTAGCTGGGACTACAGGCGCCCGCCACCTCGCCCGGCTAGTTTTTTGTATTTTTTTAGTAGAGACGGGGTTTCACCATGTTAGCCAGGATGGTCTCGATCTTCTGACCTCGTGATCCACCCATCTCGGCCTCCCAAAGTGCTGGGATTACAGGTTTGAGCCACCGCACCTGGCTGTTTTTTTTCTTTTTTTGATACAGAGTCTCACTCTGTCACCCAGGCTGGAGTGCAGTGGTGCAATCTTGGCTCACTGCGATCTCCACCTCCTGGGTTCAAGCAATTCTCATGCTTCAGCCACCTGACTAACTGGGATTACAGGTGTGCATCACCATGCCCAGATGATTTTTGTATTTTTAGTAGAGATGAGGTTTCACTGTGTTGGCCAGGCTGGTCTCAAACTCCTAACCTCAAGCGATCTACCTGCCTCTGCCTGCCAAAGTGCTGGGATTACAGATGTGAGCCACCGCACCCAGCTTGGGATAATTTGTATAGCACAGTTGGTCCACAGTGGGACCATTTTAACTGTATCTCAAGAGTTTCTGGTGTATGTGGGTACTGTGCCTATACCTGCTCTTTTTATCTTATTGATTCCATTGTCTTTGCACAAATACTAATTATGTACTCTGTGTGTGTGTGTGTGTGTGTGTGCATGCACATAGCACTATTCTAGATATTATAATACTACCCTCAAATTTTCTCAGGGAACTTTTATCCTAGTTTGGGAGATAATAGATTCATGTTATGCCTTCTTGAAGTTTCTACCTCATCTTTTATGCTTCTGTTAAAACAGTTATCACAGTATGATGACACGTTTCCCATTAGCCTGTGGATTACTTGAGGAGACGAGTAATATCTTTTTATTACTTTATTTATTTATTAAATTGTGGTATCATTTTTATGTCTCTAGAGGCAGCACGGCTCCTAAGACTGGTAGGTTCCCGGTGAATATTTGAGTGAATGACTTAGTACTCAGATAGAGATCTTTATCAGTGACTTTCAGTCTGGGTCCATGGACTGGCTTCAAGGACTCCATGAAATTGTGTGTGTCATTCTGTGGGCATGTATATTTTTCTAGGGAGGGTTTCATGGCTTTCATCAGGCTCTCCACCAAAGATACTGTTGGTTAGAAAAGGAAAAAAAACACGCACACAACCAAACTTTAAGATCCATCTGTCTAGAAAACGCAGTTCTGGGAAGACTTGGTGGAAGAAGTGGCATTGAACTGTGCTTGGAAGCAGAAGCCTCAAATGTTGGGGAGGAGCTGATAAAAGGAGCGGCAGGAACCAAGAGCCAGAGGCAGGGAGCACACAGGGAGCAGCCATTCTTTAGGGTAGAGGTTGAAAAACTGTGAAAACATTGAAAGTGTAGGTCGAAGCCAGATTATTAGAAGAATAGAAGCTAGGATGTTATCCCATTGACAGTTGGTTGTTACTGAAGACTTTTAAGCAGGTAATGACGTGGTCAGCAAATGGTCAGTGTTGCCATGGTGTGGCAGATGAACTAGTGAGGAAGAGACTAGAAGGGGGCAAGTGGTGTCTGTCCATTGCAGTGGTCTGAATGTGTTCCAGGCACATGGTGGTCATTCAGCAAATACTCATTGACCACTGCTTGGCAAAGAAATAGAAGCATTCTATGGTTTTTAAAAAAATTGTCTTTATCATTTGTAGGCATGGACAAGGGGAATTGAGTTCAGGAAGTCACATGCTTTAAATGGGAGGCAGACCTGTCCCATAGTCATGCCTGCTCCCTGTGAAAATTAATGATCTGGGCACACATAGAGTTGCTCACCAATTTAGTATCAAGGGAGCTGCTTGGGACCAAATCTGGCGAATCATCTTTATGTTTTGTTTTTCTTTTGCTGCAGACTGCAGGCAGCTGGAGCACAAAATCTGCTCAAATGTGATTCTTTCTGTGTGGTTACTTTAAATACCAAAAGGAAATGTTGACTTGAGCGATGAGGCGTACCCTGAAAATTAACTCTGTGGTTTGCAGATGCCTATAAGGTTCCAATCATAAGACTGGTTTGTATATTATTAGTGTCTAGGCTCTCAGCAGGGACACTGGTAATCAAGCTTGTATTCCCAGTCAAAAATCCAAAGAAACTCTTTTTCATCAGGGTGTTCACCCTGGGAAGCAAGGAGTGGGTGCAGGATCCCTCTGTTTCTGTTTGAGCGGTGGCACTTCCTCTGGCCTCTGGAATGGTAAATCTGCACCATTGCTACTTTGGCTCTTTGTATTTGGGGGCCTGACTACAATCCACTGTCATACACTACTTGTTCGGTTCCATAATTCTTGTGTTTTAAACAACATTTATACCTAGATGGTAGGGATAAGAAGATGAGTCCTGCACTTAAAGAGCCTGTGACGTTTAGGAAACAAGGGAAAGCAAGGCTCACCATGGAGGGTAGAAGAACTTTACAGATAAGGTTGTTTGGTGTCGTAACAAACACAAGATGAAAAATTAGGCCGGGCACGGTGGCTCAAGCCTGTAATCCCAGCACTTTGGGAGGCCGAGACGGGCGGATCATGAGGTCAGGAGATCAAGACCATCCTGGCTAACACGGTGAAACCCCGTCTCTACTAAAAAATACAAAAAAAAAAAACTAGCCGGGCGCGGTGGCGGGCGCCTGTAGTCCCAGCTACACAGGAGGCTGAGGCAGGAGAATGGCATAAACCCGGGAGGCGGAGCTTGCAGTGAGCTGAGATCCGGCCACTGCACTCCAGCCTGGGCGACAGAGCAAGACTCCATCTCAAAAAGAAAAAAAAAAAAAGATGAAAAATTACATTGCTGCTATTAGCTATTATTGATTGAATACTTCCTTAGTTTTTTATATATATAGAGAGAGAGAGAGAGCGCGCGCACGCTATGTTGCCTAGGCTGATCTCAAACTCCTCACCTTCAGCAGACCTCCCACCTCAGCATCCCGAAGTGTTGGGATTATAGGTGAGCCACCACACGGGTCCCTAAAGACTTACACTTTTTTTTTTTTGAGATGGAGTCCCACTCTGTTGCCCAGGCTGTGCAGTGGCACAATCTCTCCCACTGCAGCCTCTGCCTTCTGGGTTTGAGCAATTCTCCTGCCTCAGCCCCCCAAGTAGCTGGGATTACAGGCACCTACCACCACACCCGGCTAATTTTTGTATTTTTAGTAGAGATGTGGTTTCACCATGTTGGCCAGGCTGGTCTCAAACTCCTGACCTGACCTCGAGTGATCCACCTGCCTCAGCCTCCCAAAGTGCTGGGATTACAGGCGTGAGCTACTGCACCCAGAACACTTTCTTCTTGATTGAGCACCTACTGTGTGCCAGGAACTCCTTTAGGTATTTTACTTACTCTGTCACTTTACAACATCCTTTCAGGGTGGGGATTAATTAAGTCCATAGGTTACCAGGTTACCAAGAAGCCAGATGGGTTCAGATTCAGATCTGCTCATGTACTTTTTGCTCCCACTTGGCAATGTGGCCTAGGTTCTTTTGGCTTTGCCTGTTTTATGGTCTCACTCAGTAATCCTTGTGGCAAATCCCACCCTTTCTTCCCTCCTGTCATTTCCTTTGCCTTGGTGAATCCTCCTCCTCTCCTCTCTCTCTTTTCAGTTTCTACCCATTCTTGAAGAACAGCTCACATCTTTTTTTCTTCTAGTGAGTCTTCCTGGTCTATAGGATGCTCTGAATGTCAGTGGAACTCACTGTCTGGTTGTTCATTTTAATGACTGTCTTGTGGTATGGTCTGTGTTGTTATGGTTGCATGCACTTTTTATATATAATTGTCTTGCTTCCTAACAAGATTCTCAATGTCCTGGAGTCATAGATGCTCAGAACTTTATGGCTGAAGGTACCTTTGAACCTGGAGTTTCTAGTTCAACTCCTCATTTTACAGCTTAGGAAACCAAAGCCCAGAGAGAAGCTAAGGGCCTCTTGATTTTGCACTTTGCCACCTCCCCCCCACCACACCACCGTGCACATAGCTGGTGCTTGTAAGTGCTGGAGGAAGCCCTAGGAGAGGGCTGGCATCCGGAAGATTGACAGTGTCAAGCACTATGATCTTGGGCAAGACTGTTCACCTCTCTGGCTCTCCCTTTTCTTCATTTATCCAAATGAGTGCAATAGGTTAGACTGTCTTTAAAGTTCCTTCTACTTCCCCCTGCATCTTCTGAGTCTGATGTAGTAGCATAAGGTGATATGAGGCCATATAACATAGCAGCTCGTGGTATAACCTCTGAGCCAGACCGCCTGGGTTCCAACCTTGGCTTATTCATTTGGTAACTGTGTACATTAAGTAATCCCTCTATGTATGTCTTTTTTTTTCTTTCTTTTTTTTTTTTGGAGACAGAGTCTCGCTCTGTCACCCAGGCTGGAGTGCAATGGTGCGATCTCAGTTCACTGCAACCTCCACCTCCTGAGTTGAAGCAATTCTCCTATTCTCCTATTCAGCCTCCCAAGTAACTGGATTACAGGTGCCTGCCACCACACCAGCTTTTTTCTTTTTTTGGTTTTTTTTTTTTTTTTGTAGAAGATGGGGTTTCGCCATGTTGGCCAGGCTGGTCTCGAACTCCTGACCTTAGTTGATCCACTGGCCTTGGCCTCCCAAAGTGCTGGGATTACAGGCATGAGCCACTGCGCCCAGCCCCCTTTGCGTCTTAATGGCCTCACCGGCAAATGGGAATAATAGTAATATTAGATACCTGCTGGGATTTTTGTGGAAATTAAATGCGATAATCAATGTGAAGTCCTCACCACAGGACCTGGCATATGACAAATGCTCAATAAATGTTGGAAGCTAGTGTTATTCTATGAATAGTCACTAAGGAAAACCAAATGGAAAGTGACAGAACTAGGGCCTGGCACCCCAACAGGCCTGGCACACTTGCTAGTTGCTCTTCTTTTTGGAGAGTCTCAGCAGTTGCCTTTGAGCCCTACAGCTGTCATCCGTGGTCTTTTGAGGCCTCTCATTATGGAGTCGCTTGTTCCTTATCCCAGGGGGACCAGCAGGTCTCAGGAGGTAATGAAATAGCAGCACCTTCCACCACGGCTCTCTGGGGCCTTACCTGCAGGCAGCAGCGAGGCCTCTCTAGAATGCCAATGGAAAAGCCTGTCCCTGCCTGCTTCTCTTCCAGTCTGTCAGGTGGTTACTGTGCCTCTGACCCACCTGAGGACCTCAGTCTGCTGTGACACAGCAGCCCAGGCAACTAGAAGAGAAGTCCCTGGCCTGGACAGTGAAGCTGGAGCTGAGAATTGCTTGTCAGTTTGATTCCTTCTGTGATGCTTCGGCCAGGGGGTGGGGGAATGTTTTGAAGGAAACAGCTTTCTTTATCTTAAAAAAACAAAACCAAAAGAGAATCTCTGATAACCTTTGTTTCCAAAGCACTCAGCAAAGCTGCTGAAAGGAGGGTTTGACCTGGTGACCCAGAGTATTATCTCTGGGGTAAGGGCTGCCCAGCCAAGAGGAGCTTTAGCTGTTTCCCTGTCTCCCTGGCTGGACAGTGAGTCGGAGGAGGAGGGGGAGAGGAAGAGAGGAGGAGATGGCTCCGCCAGCTGCTGCTAAAACAACAACATCTGATCAATCTGTAAACTCCCTCCCCTCCAGACCACAGTGATGTCAAGAGGCGGAGCAGGTGGCGCTGGGTCTCCCCTCGCCTTTAGTCCTTGATACCCTTGGGTCTTTGAAGGGGTAAATTGTGATCATCAAAAGGAAAATTCTCTATCTTTGGGGGCCCAGGAGCTCCTTTTCCTTCCTGTCAGGGTTGGCTCCACCAAGAGCAATTTTCTGTTTCCTCATGTATCTGTTGGGAAGCTAACTGTCACCTTAGCGTCCCAGCCGATAAATGAGGAAGCAGATAAGTGTTTCCTCACCAAAACAAAAAATCCCTGAGTGAACCCTTCTGCACTGGGCCTGTCATTTATTCCACGTTGCGTGAGCTCCTCTTACATGTTAGACCCTGGGAATACAGTGACAAACAGATGCAAGCTTTGCCTTCACTGAGCCTGTACCCAGTACCCTTTGGTTCCCGGAAGGCCTAGCACCTGAAAAAGCGGCTGGTGGCAGGAGAAATGAATATCTCCTTCCTGAACCTGGCCCTTAGGGTTATCCAGGGCGGCTGAGAAACCAGCATTTCCATAGTGCTTTCCATTCAGCTTGCCTAATTTTCATGAGAGGCTGAAGTGCTTTCAGCCTTTTGTTTCCCTGACGTCCCTGTCCTCCCTTGCAGAGTCGGCCTGAGCTAGCCCAGCCTAGTGGGGCAGCCGCCTGTTCTCTGATGCATCTTTGGAGGAATGTCTGTGTTCTCAGGACCAGGCCTCTCCCCACTGTTTACATTCCTGACCTTCTGAAAGCTGCCAGCTTTATCCACAGATGGCCTTTCCCCTTTAGATGCCAAATGTTCCAGACGACAGGTAGAACTATGAGAGGGCCTTTAAGGTTCATCCCAGACACATTCAGCTAGGAAACCTGAGGAGAGAGGAAGCCGGTGAAACAAGACTTCATGGAGCTCTTTGAAGCTCGAAGCCCCCATATTTCTTGATTCTCCCCGCAGCGGGAGAGGAAAAAAAAAAACGCAAAGTGTGTCGGTGTGGGAGGAGAGTTCCTCCCTGTCCATCTCTTTCTCTGTAAAAACAAGAGGCCAACCTTCCCTGAGCATTGTGGGGACAAGTGCTTGGAGAAAGGAAAGCCGATAAGATAAAGTCTGACAAATCTAGGTCACCCGGCTGCTGCCAGGTACCTGTGTGACTGGTCACCTTGAAACTGACAGGAGTATGGACTTTTGTTCAAGGCTCAGACTGGCTGATTTCCCATGCCTTTGTTTATTCAGTAAACATTAATTGAGTGCCATTATGTGCCAGGCCATGTGCTAGGTGTTGCAGGTC
This sequence comes from Macaca mulatta, assembly GCF_049350105.2. Taxonomy (NCBI): domain Eukaryota; kingdom Metazoa; phylum Chordata; class Mammalia; order Primates; family Cercopithecidae; genus Macaca; species Macaca mulatta. Next base: position 50,625,058 of record NC_133421.1, on the reverse strand, counting down.
CCTGTGTGCCTCTGACAGGCAAAAATCTCCTCCTGGATCCCAGGCCTGTAACCAGGGCTAAAAAAAGAAATGACTTCATTCAAAAGCCAGTTGGTTCACTAACTTCAGAGTAGGGGCAGCCAGTCCCTTGGTAGAAGGGAAGAGCTGTTTGCAGTCTTGATTCCCTGTTCTTTGGGCTCCATCCAAAGGTCTGCAAAACTTTTTCTATAAAGGCCAGATAGTATTTTACGCTTTGCTGTACGCAGGGTCTCCACTCAAATCTGCAGCCACAGAGAGTATATAAACAAATGAGCATGGATGTTTTCCAGAAAAACTTCATTTGCGAAACAGGTGAAAGGCCCAATTTGGCCCTTGGACTGGTTTACTTAGCCCTGGGTAAGATGATTAGAATGACTGTTGTGAAATGGGTGTTGGAGAAATAGATTTCTGTGATTTCAAGAGGAATCTCAAACCAGCATGGTGGCTTGTATGGAGAGTGTAGGTGTTGAGTCTCTGTGCTAATTGACAAGGTCTTAATTGACACCCTGGTGAGAATTCCATTCCATAGGCCAGACTTCAGCCCTAGCCGTCTAGCACCCACAGGTTCCCACCGTAGGTTACAAGGCGATCAAGCCAGATAGGGCACATAGTTTCCTACAGTGTCATCACTGTAATGGGAAAACAGTGTGGGGCCCTGCTGACGGAGAGTCTGTGGCACCATTTGAAAAGCCTTGAATGAGGGTCAAGCCATCTCTGCTCCAGACTTGGCTTTGCACTAAATTTTCAGTGTGGCATTGAGCAAGTCACTTAACCTTCCTGATCACCCTGCATATATTAAATCCTACTGTATGAAGCACTGGGGATACAGAAATGAATGCAACGAAATTCTCTTTTCTTTCTTTCTTTTTTTTTTTTTTTGAGACAGAGTCTCACTGTGTTGCCCAGGCTGGAGTACAAAGGCACTGTCACAGCTCACTGCACCCTCAACTTCCCAGGCTCAGGTGATCCTTCCACCTTAGCCTCCTGAGTAGCTGGGACTGCAGATGTGCACCACCACACCCGGCTAATTTTTCTGTTTTTTGTGGAGACGAGGTTTCTCCATATTGCCCAGGGTGGTCTAAAATTCTTGGGCTCAAGTAATCCACCCGCCTTGGCCTGCCAAAGTGCTGGGATTGCAGGCGTGAACCAGTGCACCTGCCTGAAATTCTTGCCCTTAAGTAGCTTATGATCTAATGGGGAAGGCAAATAGGTAAACAGTGATAAAATGTAGTGAAACACAGTCATTATTTCACTGTAAGTGGTTGTTCCAGATGTTATGAGGGTAAAGAGCAGGATGAATGTTTACTAAGATTAGTGTTTATAAGCATTTACTAAGTGGACAAGAAAACAAAGACAAGAAAGAGGAGTCCATTCTGAGCAGAGACAGAGAAACACGACACAAGACCAAGTCCAGGGACCACAGGGAAGACAGATGGGGAGTCAGGGGAGTCTGTGCTTTAGGGAAGCAGGTCAAGGTGGATCACGCAAGGCCTAGAAGGCCAAACGAAGGAGTTTAGACACAGTTCTGGATGCTGTGAGGAGCTGGTAAAAGGTTTTAAGCAAATAGGATTTTATTGAGATGAGATGAGAATAAAACATAGCCTATTTTGGAAAATCAACTTCTTTAGCTTCTGTAAACCATATATCCTTGAGCTTTGTGTGATTATACAATGTTGATGTTGTGGAGTGGTGGGCATTGATAACATGCCATAGCCGTTTAAAAATAGTCAGGCCCGGTCCCTCCTTGGTGGTGCCTTCAGCTACACAACAAGCAGGTAGATCACTGGCAAACAGCAAGCAGTCATAACTCTAAGAAGAGGGCCTTTGTTCATGGAGGTCTGGGGGTTTGCAGGGCCTGGGCACTCTGTCTCGCCTGACACTCCTGGCTTCCTGAGTAAGGCTCCCCAAATCATTGAAACCTGGCAATTGCAACCTCATGTTGATGAGTTTTTCTCTGAATTTAAAGAGAGAATTCAGTTGCAGAGTTCCAGTGGCTTTGATGTAGCCATGAGATTTGGAACAGGGCCAAGCGAAGGTGGAAATAAGTGGCTTCTGCAGTCTTTATGTATTTGGAGAATAATTGAAACAGGCATTGGAAAATGGAGATTCTTAGACAGTGATTCCCAAATCTGACAGTACATCAGAATCACCTGAGATACAAAGGCAGCTCACCAGACCCCACCCCAGAGATTCCTTTTCTGAGGGTCTGAGAGTGATGTGGAATCAGGGCCCTGATGGCCGAGGGAAGCAAGCCACCTAGGATACAAGGTCTAAGGAGACACTCACTCTCAGGGTGGTACAGTACAGGGTCAGCACCCCACTACAAGTGCTTCCGTTGGTCCTTCTCAGGCTGTCTGCTTGGCTTTGAAATCTCCAGGTAACCCCCTGTTCCTGGTGTCTTACACTTGGACCAAACATGGCACCTCAGATTGCTTCTGCTTGTTTCTTTGCTGTTTGTTTCAATAGGGTTTACTGGCCCATCAAGCCATGGCACACAGAGGAGGGGCACAGGTGGCCCTCAGCAGGGGCAGAGAGTTATCCTTCCTTTAAGCTGTTTGCTGATTAACTCCCTTCTCTGCTGAAACCAGACAAGAAGAGGAACTCAAGAGTCAGCAGGGCTCAGAAGCCCCAATTAATGTGTAGTCCAACTGGGTCGGGGGAGTGACCCTGTGCAGTGGCCCTTTTTTGTTTTTTTGTTTTTGTTTTATTTTCCCCAGGGGCATGTGTGTCCCAGCTTACTAGAGTAGAGTTCTGCACACTGGGAGGAGGATTCCAGCCCCTGGCCGGGGGAGTTAGAGCTCCTGTGAAGCACATGCCTGTCTAGTCAGTCCCTTCCTCCCTGGCCTGCTGGCTGGGCTCTGGCTGGTGTTAAGTTGCCCCAAATACCCAGTCTCCTGTTTCACATCCTTAGGCAAAGATCCCATGGCCAAGGTGCCCTTTCGGCTTAGCTTTCCCACCGGCTGCTCGCAGACAGATAAGCTTCTGACAGTAGGGAAGGGGGAAGGTCCAGAGGTGGGTAGGATGCTGAGCAGGCCCCTTTGTCTGCAGGCACAGTGGGCTCTGCAGCTTGCTGTTGGATGGGGCAGGCACTGGGTGGTGACCAGCTGCCTGTCCCCAATCCTCCACTTCTTTAGTGGCAGGTGGAACATGGCTTGGCTGGGGCACAGTCGTGTATATGCTCAGGCTTTACCTTGGGATGGAAATTGGAGGCTGAGTTTGTAAATGTGGAGAGGCGAGGAAACTGTGTTTGGGTGAGCTGGAGAATGCAGGGGCTGCCTGAGCCAGGCTCTGTCTCTGCATAGTCTGCCCTGGCTGTGCCAGACTCCCTCTCCAGACCTCTCAGAGATGTTTCATTCCTTGGGCTGCGTTGAACTGAGACATAGCACTGCTGCGAGACAGGAGGGAGAAGGAGCCAGTGGACAGAATGTTCTCATGCCTGGATGCACCGGCCACAGCACAGGCTGGGGCCTTGGGAATTAAGATGAAACTTCTCCCCTTTCTTTAGCCAGTCAGTATCTTTAGTAACAAACGAGATTACTGCCTGGATGAACTGGTTTTAATTTACCTTTCTAAAGTGATAAATGTGCTTAAAATGAAAATGGGAGTGACGAGGAAGTTTGCACAGTTCACTTCACTGGTCTCACTTCTTTGGGGAATGAACATGAGCTCCTGGACCTGAATTCCCACCTCCTCCTCTCTTCCTGTCACTTGCAACCAAAGCAAGTATCTGAAACCTGCTGGCTATAGGAATTATTACATTATGTGGAGTTACTTGATATCCCAGACAGTCCCCAAGGAGAGGTCCCCCGTCACGGCTTCCAAAGATAACCTTGGATGTAGGTACCAGAGTGACAGGACCCAGAAACTGGGCCTCTGTGTATAAGTTGGTCTTGAGTGCCCAGAGGCTGTTTTAAAATGTGTACAGAAAGGTAGCAATTAAATGTTTGTCTTGGAATAACCCTGGCCTCTGAATTTTCCCAGAAGCCCTAGCCTAGGGAAGATGATTAAAAATAGATCTGAGTAGCACTTCCTGCTTGGCAGATGGCTGATAGCAAATGCTAGACTTGCGACTGACCTTTCCTTTCTGAAATCTCCTCTGTTTCCATGATGCTAATTGAGTCCCTCTCTAGGCCTAATCAAAGGCTCCTTAGCTGGTTGCAAAAAAGAAAAATACAAAAACCATGGCTTGCTCTCCTGGTTGGGCTCAGTTCATGGAGCAACATGAAAGTGCTGGAATTTGCATGGAAACACCCACTCTGTGGTCTAACTGGCTGGTCCTTGTTTAGAAACTAACAAGTTCTGCTTTCAGATTTACTGCCCAGTGCTGCTAAGGATCCCACACCCTCTCCACTCCCTTCAGTAAGGAAATATTTGTGCATTGAAGAGTGATAAGAATGCCCTGTGTTTAGATGTGGGCACAATGGACAATGCTCACCACACAAAGCAGATGCCTAAGAGAGGCAGGGGCTTTGTAAGATGTGTGTTTTAGGACTGACTCTATCCCCATCCACTGTTGCCTTTCCTCATACCCAAGGTGGTTGTGAGAAGTGAGAGGAAATAGTGCTTATGACAATGCCCTGAGGCAGTATCAAAACCATGGAACATACAGTGTGGTGTTATTATTACTTTTTAATTTTTTGAGACGGGCTCTGTTGCCCAGTCTGGAGTGCAATGACATGGTCTCGGCTTACTGCAACCTCCGCCTCCCAGGCTGAAGTGATTCTCCTGCCTCAGCCTCCTCAGTAGCTGGGATTACAGGCACGTGCCACCACACCCAGCTAATTTGTATTTTTGGTAGAGATGGGATTTCGCCATGTTGGCCAGGCTGGTCTCGAACTGACCTTGTGATCCACCTGCCTCAGCTTCCCAAAGTGCTGGGATTACAGGCGTGAGCAGTGGTGCCCAGCCTATTTTTATTATTATATGTTGTAAACATCTCAGGGCCACCATTGATTTCTCCTCGAGTTGTTATTCTCTATAGGAAAGAGATGGGGATGTAGCTGGACTGTACTGAGGAGTCCTTAGCCGCGAAACAGATGCACTTCCAGCTGCTTAATCACTATAGATGGAGGAGGTCGCGGGGGCTTCTGTTGGCTTTCAAGGCCTCACAGCCTCTTTGACCTTACTTCCTCTTCATGAAAGCCCTCTGCTGTGATCAGCCCTCCTGCAGCGCTCTCATCTCCTCCTGTCCCATCCATCTTCTCTGAACTCCTTTAACAACCATAATTTATTGCCACAAATTATACTGCTTTAGACTTAATGTATTTTAGTCCCGTTTTCTAGGTGGCTAGATGGACTAGCTGTGTGCTCTCTGCGGTGCCCAGCAAGGCTCTGGACATGGCTGTTCATTAGATATTTGTTGATTTATCATCACGGAGACACAGTATTTCTTCATTCGGCCCTAGCACAACATTCTGAGCCATTCCCTTCTTATTGGACACTTGGGTTTCCCTCTAATTTGTTACCGTCAGAGATTGCTTCAGTGTGACACAAAGCTTTTTTGCTCTGGAGATTGTTTTCCAATGCTTGATATTTTGCAGCAAGTCGGGCACTTGCGTTGGCCAAGAAAGATTGAGCACCCAAATAAGTGGAAGGGGTTTATGTTTCTGTGTCTAAAGATGGGAGTCTTAAGGAATGATCAGATAAGGTCAGTCATCTGATGAGCAGAAAAGACTTGCTTTTTACGCAGATAAACAGGAAGTTTGAAAACACAAGAGAAGTCTGAGTCAGAAATGTTCATTTAATATGCGAGGCATCTATTCTCTTGAGAATATGGACTCACAGAATGTTCACCCTTGTAAGAGACCTTGCTCAATCCCTTCATTTCACAGATGATGCAATCCCAGTTCAGAGTATCGGGGATCTAGCTGAGGACACCATCCTAGTTGAAGGCAGATGATCTAGCCTTGCCTGGCAGGGGTGGAGTGGGTAGTCTGGATATTCTGACCCAGTTATGTTCCATTTCTGGAGGGAATACCGAGAGGCATCAGTGTGTGCTCTTGCATTTTGGCAAGCACCCTATGCTCAAATCCTTCTAACAATTATATGCCCATGTCTCTTTCATAAGGCTCTTCGGCTATGAGTTCTTCAATCCCCACCATAATTCTTACCACCATGACCCTTTCAAGTAACATTGTCTCTTCCTTGATCTGTTTCACACAACTCTACTCCTAAATCCAGTCCCAGAGGGTTGGAATAAAATGGTTGAAGGTGGATATATGCTAATGCGCTCACGAGAGGAAAGCCTGATGTTGGACAACTGCCACAGCAGGGACAATCACGTAAATCTATGTACTTTGGTTTATGCATGCAACCTGGAGCCCAATTAATTGTTTCAGTAAGGCCTGGTGCTTTGATTAGCATTAGAAGAAAAGTGTAGGAAGTGTCTAGGGAACACCTTTTAGTATGAAATGGAAAAGAGGTATAGAAAACAATAGTGAACATAGACCAGGCCACATAGGGAAAATTTGAAGGGACTGGTAGGAAGAAGGTGGATATTGTTATCCCATTTCACAGATGAGGAACTTTTGACCTGAAAGCTGAACAAACCAAGAGGACATGGCAGAGGAAGTGCTAGAACTGGGAACTGAATCTAGTCAGTTTATCCAACTGCATAATTCTTTCATTCTACCAAGCTACTAAACTGGGAGAAGTTACATAGAAGGAAAACCTCATGTGGGAGAGATAAGAGCTTTAAATCTATAACCTGAAGTATAACGGATCTAAAGATGGAGGAATCAGAAAGCTCTAAGGAGAAAGAGCTCAGCTCACATGAGGAATTTTGGCATTGTCAGAGTCATTGGCAGTAGAATGGGCTTCCTCAGGAGGTAGTGAGTTCTCGGCCCCTGATTCAAGTATTCAAGGAGAGGTTTGGTAGAAATGTAGGGGAGAGCCATGCTTCAGGTGCATGGTTGACCTTTATGAGTAGGGAGGGGTCTTTCAAATCCCAGTATCTGTGAGTGTATTTAAAACTGGATAAAGTCGCGTATGTATGTTTTCCTTTGAGATCCTCCACTGTACCCAAACTATAGCCCGCTGCATGAGATTCCAGTGGCCTGTAATTACTTAAATATTTCTCTTTACCACTCCTGAAGCATTCTTTGGTATTCTTTGCTAGTTCTTTGCCGTGTGGTCCTGGTGCCAAAGAAAGAAGGGATTTAGAGTTTCTTAGCTTTTAATTATTTGTTTCCAAGAGATTTTAAATTAGAATCATTCATTCAGTTTTTTGAGACGGAGTCTCGCTCTGTAGCCCAGGCTGGAGTGCAGTGGCCGGATCTCAGCTCACTGCAAGCTCCGCCTCCCGGGTTCACGCCATTCTCCGGCCTCAGCCTCCCGAGTAGCTGGGACTACAGGCACCCGCCACCTCGCCCGGCTAGTTTTTTGTATTTCTTAGTAGAGACGGGGTTTCACCGTGTTAGCTAGGATGGTCTCGATCTCCTGACCTCGTGATCCGCCCATCTCGGCCTCCCAAAGTGCTGGGATTACAGGCTTGAGCCACCGCGCCCGGCCTCATTCAGTCTTGAGATGAAAAAGCTGTTTTTAGGCTGGGACTCAGAGGGTATTCCCCTCGGTGGTCCTCAGTCAGCCTTAAGCATTGTAGGTGTACAAATTTAATATTATCTGTTCACTTGAGTGACCAAACTCTGGTGAAGTGATTCACAGTCACACAACTCACAGGAAGTTAATTGGGAAAATGCAATTCTAATGCATTAATTTACAGTGGAGCAGATCATCCTGAAAGCTTGGACTGTATGTTGTCTTTGTTGAAGATAAACCCACTTGAGCGAGAGAATTAAATTTAGGACATTGCTAAGTCAGTATGGAATCAGAGCAGAGAAATTTGAATAGCCTAAGAGATTTTCATAACTTCTGACAGGTTGATCCATCCTTCTTCATCAGAGAGACAGACTTTCCCAGTGAATACCCTCTAGAAAAATTTTGGGACTTAGAGTCAAAAGCTGTGGGTTTAAAGTTCTGACCTTGACTTACAAGCTGTGTGAAACTGGAGAAGTTTCTTAAACAGCGCTGGGCTTCAGTGTCCTCGTCTGTCTTGGCGGTTTTATCAGTTCACATGTGAAAGTGTTTTGCATTTTCTGGCATACTGTATACCTGTCAGTTCTAGTCTCATTCTGTTTAGGCTCCCTTCATTTTAGGAAGTCATTTGGATGGCACCTTCATGACCCCATCTTCATTTCATTCTTCCCTGGACTTTAGAGCCACACTGCCTGGACCTCTGTCATCATTTGTTAATTGTGGGTTTGTTTTGTTGTTGCTGTTGTTGTTTTTTGAGATGGAGTCTCTCTCTGTCGCCCAGGCTGGCATGCAGTGGCGTGATCTGGGCTCACTGCAACCTCTGTCTCCCAGGTTCAAGCGATTCTCCTGCCTCAACCTCTCTAGTAGCTGGATTACAGGCACCCACCACCACATCCGGCTAATGTTTGTATGTTTGGTAGAGACGGGGTTTCACCATGTTGGCAGACTGGTCAGAATCTCCTGACCTCAGGTGATCTGCCCACCTCAGCTTCCCAAAGTGCTGGGATTATAGGTGTGAGCCACAGCGTCCGGCCAGATTGTTGGACCTTAGGCATATTTCCTAGCCTGTCTTTGCCTTACTTTTCTCATCTGTAAGGTGGGAAGAATGATTGTACCTACCTGATTTTCATTGTTTTTTGTTGAGAGGATTAAGTTACTTTGCTTGGAGTTACTGTTTGAATCCTGCCTGATACATGGTAGTTATCATATGAGTGTGAGCCATAACTATTATTTCATAATTTCTAACTCACTTTTATGAGCTACCTCAGTCTCATCTACAAAGTCTAATTTCACTGTAGTGATTGCTTATTAGAAAGTAGCTGGGCATGGTGGTGCATGCCTGTAATCCCAGCTGCTCGGGAGGCCGAGGCAGGAGAATCGCTTGAACCTGGGAGACAGAGGTTGCAGTGAGCCCAGATCACGCCAGTGCATGTCGGCCTGGGCAACAAGATCAAGACATCATCTCAAAAAAAAAAAAAGAAAAGAAAAAGAGAGAATATTTTCAAAGCAATCCCCTCTGCAGCATGCGGCTTCCGTTGTGGAGGGCGGCTTTCTCAGGCCTTCTTTGCCTAGATTGGTTACAAAGGAAGTCTTACTTTGGGGGTCGGTAGGCTTTGCTCACTGACCTTACAGGCAGCCTTTGAATATAAGAACATTTTCATTTATGCCCATTTGGCTTTGGGATCAGGAATGCAAACTGAAACATAAGTAAGGAAATTGGTATTTGTTCTTCCTAGGCATATTAATTTACATATCATTTTTAACTCTAACAATTGTTTTCAAGGGCCCAATGCTTTGAGAGACATTTGAGCTCCCATATTTCAGCCCTCCTGACGATTCTGGCTTATATTTGAACTGAAGAGGGCCCAGCTCTTTTTTTTTTTTTTTTTTTTTGAGACGGAGTCTCGTGCTGTTGCCGGACTGGAGTGCAGTGGTCGGATCTCAGCTCACTGCAAGCTCCGCCTCCCGGGTTCACGCCATTCTCCTGCCTCAGCCTCCCGAGTAGCTGGGACTACAGGCGCCCGCCACCTCGCCCGGCTAGTTTTTTTGTATTTTTTAGTAGAGACGGGGTTTCACTGTGTTAGCCAGGATGGTCTCGATCTGCTGACCTCATGATCCGCCCGTCTCGGCCTCCCAAAGTGCTGGGATTACAAGCTTGAGCCACCGCGCCCGGCCTTGGGCCCAGCTCTTAATGACTGACTGCCATCGTGTCCTGGCACCACCCTTAGTGTCTAACTCAGAAGCTAGACTCCCTAAACAGACCTGGTGAGGATGACATGTTGGCCTCTCTTCTGTAGAGGATGGGGATATCTGATCATGGTCATCCCCTACTCTCCATCTTTCTGGGTGAGGCATTGCTTCCCATGCCTCACTCCTTCTCTGCAGGACGCTGAGAGCTGGCAGCATCCGCTTTCCCACTGGCTGCATGTTTACCTTGGCATCTGCTGTTCTAACCCCATGCCACAGACTAGAGAGGTTTATCCTGCTCCTGGTTCAGCAGAGAACAACCACACTGCCCAAGCCCCATTTGAAGCCCTTAGGACAGTTGGAAGAGGTGTGGGAGAGGAACTTATGGGGTCTAAGCTATAGGGGGATTTGGAAGAGTCTGGGGAGCTCTGACTGAACAGCCTGGCCCCTCCAGACTAGTTACGCAGCTCCCATTTTAAAGCCTGTGCTGGTGTGAAGGGAAACACATTTATTAAATGCTTTTTATGAGCCACATTTGGTACTTACTATACACACAATCATTTAATGCACAATCGTTTCATCTTCACCGTGTCCCTCTGGAATAGGGCGTTATTGAATCGGCAATATGTTTCTCCCTTCTGTAGAGAACCCTGAGGCTCAGAAGGATTAAGTGACTGGCCCAAGGTTACACAGCTAGTGAGGGCTGGGTCCAGTCCCTCTCAGGCTCCAAAGCCTGCATCCTTTCCCTTGAATATCAGGCAACACGACACCATGAGGCAACAGATCTTATAGGATCTCTCTCTGCCCCATTCCCTAGGCCCATCCCTGAAAGTGGCTTAGTTCCCCTAAATACTTCTGATACCTTGTCACTGAGACTCCTAAAAGGACTCTAAAAGGGCCCGTTCATGTAGGTCAACAGGAAGGGAATTTGAAAAGTCTGATCATTAAATGGCTTAAATCCCAGAGTCTCCTCCTTTATTTTTATTTTTATTTTTATTTTTTTGAGACAAGGTCTCACTCTGTTATCCAGGCTGGTGTGCAATGGCGTGATCTCAGTTCACTGCAACCTCCACCTCAAGCAATTCTCATGCCTCAGTCTCCCGAGTAGCTGGGATTATAGGTGCACACCACCATGCCCAGCTAATTTTTTGGTATTTTTTGGTAGAGACGAAGTTTCACCATGTTGGCCAGGCTCATCTTGAACTCCCTGACCTCAGGTGATCCACCCACCTCAGCCTCCCACAGTGCTAGGATTACAGGTGTGAGCCACCGTGCCTGGCTGAATCTCTCCCTTTCATCAATAAAACACCAGCACCCAGGCCCCCTCACCACCTTTTGTTTTTGCAGTTCCAAGCATGTGAATGTTCCCATGCTCTTGGAATTTTATGACTCCACACAGCAGATATTTCCTCCTTTAGAGCCAGTGGCTTCCCTGCCCCTCCCTCCATCTGTTGAGGGAATGTGTGAGTGAATGGAGACTACCATAGCTCAAAGCCACAGGAGGAGGGGCCTTAAGAAAGCCATCCTTTCGCCCCTCGGCTTTTTACCCCCATCTCAAAGGTTCCTAGACAGGTATGTGACAGTCTTTTTAAAATCATAAGCATATACAGTGGCTTTGTTCTATTCTAGTCTTTACTGGTGACCTATGTCCCCATGTGGAAGACAAATAGAGTCAGGAAGTTCTTCCTTTATAATTAACTCAAGTCTCTCATTTCCGTCTATTTCCTCTTGTTCTTATTGCAGAGAAGATGGAATAAATCCCCTTCAGTCTTTCCTCTTACCTAAATGTTCACAGCTTCTTTCAGTTGCACTCGGGTTCTAATTCTGGAAGTTTTAAACTTTGTTCTTTATCATCACCCCTCTCACTTTCTCTATATGCATCCTCAAGGCTGAAATCCAAACAGGATCTAGGACTGTTTTGCTTGGGTTCCAACTCTTTGGAATGGAGCCTATGGCTTACTTTGACCCAATATAGGAAATCTCACCAAGCCTAACCATGGTTGGAGAAAAGAATGGAAAAAGGACTGATCTGACCCTTCCCTACAGAATGTGAGATCTGTTGAGTTGTTGGGGTTTAGCCAACACTCCAAGGGCAAAGGTTTTACTAATCCTCCTTTGTATCCGCACCTGAACACTTCTGATGCCTTCTCACTGAGACACCTAAAAGTACTATAAGGGGTTGAAATGTATAGTGCCTTGAGCAAATCCATAGAGACAGCAAGTAGATTTATGGTTGCCAGAGGCTGGAGGCAAGGGAGATGGAGGCTGATGGCTAATGGTGTGTGATTTCTTTTTGGAGTGTGACAATGTTCTGGAAATAGATAGTGGTGATAGTTGCGTGACCTTGTGAATATAAGAACCACTGAATTGTCTACTTTAAAAGGGTGATGGTAATGTGAATTACATCTCAATTTTTAAAAGCTCAAGTTTATGTTTGTACCAATAAGTTTTTTTGTTGGTTTTCTTTGAACTCAGCACATCAATAAGTTTGGGGTTTTTGTTTTGTTTTGTTTTGTTTTGACAGCGTCTCACTCTGTCACCCAATGTGGAGTGCAGTAGTGTGACCTTGGCTTACTATAACCTCCACCTCCCAGGTTCACGTGATTTTCCTGCCCCAGCCTCCCGAGTAGCTGGGATTACAGGCATGCGCCACCATGCCTGGCTAATTTTTCCATTTTTGGTGGAGACCGGGTTTTGCCATGTTGGCCAGGCTGGTCTCGAACTCCTGACCTCAAGTGATCCGCCTGCCTCAGCCTCCCAAAGTGCTGGGAAAAGTGCTGGGATTACAGGCTTCAGCCACCACGCCCAGCCTAATGAATTTTGTTTAAAGCTATATAATAGAAACATTCTAACAGTAACGAAGTATATAGAGTCTTGAAGTTTATGAAGCACTTGATAAACAATATCTAACTTCTTTTTTTTTTTTTTTTTTGAGATGGAGTCTTTCTGTGTCTCCCAGGCTGGAGTGCAGTGGCGCCATCTCGACGACCTTTGCCTCCTAGGTTCAAGTGATTCTCTTGTCTCAGCCTCCCACGTAGCTGGGATTACAGGCATGCATCACCACACCCAGCTAATTTTTGTATTTTTAGTAAAGTCGGGGTTTCGCCGTATTGGCTAGGCTGGTCTTGAACTCCTGACCTCAAGTGATCTGCCCTCCTCGGCCTCCCAAAGTGCTAGGATTACAAGCATGAGCCACCACGGCCAGCCCTAACTTATCTCTTATACAAATCTGGTGTGAGTGAGAGCTATTTTATTGTGCCTGTTTTACAGACTAGAAAATTGTGGCTCAGAGAGGTTAATGAGCTTGTTCAAGGTAGTAACATAGCTAGTATATAGCACAACCAGGACTTGTACCCTGGCAATATGACTCTGAAGCTTGTGCAGGTAACACTGTGTATGAGTGGTAAGTTGAGGAAGCAAGTGCCAGGTGCTTTAAGAGAGGTGGATTCACAGAAGATTGTAACTGGAAAAGTCTCATGGGGAGCTTCAGTTCCATCCCTCCATTTTGATGGAGTCATCAAATTGCAAAGTGGGGGAAGCCTTGCCTTTTGGCATAATAGAGAAAGAGGGAGACCAAAGTCACCAAAGAAAGAGGTTTGAAGAACCAAGTAGGTTAGAGTCAACGTTTTCATCTCTCTCCTCCAGGCTCCTGAAAAGACCAAAGAGGAGAGGTAGGGTCTTTTTACTCTGTGCTTCATTTACTTACTGTTCTCAGCAACCCTAGGAAATGGACATGGTTTCTACTTACAGATGAAAAAGATGTGGCAGCTCAGAGGTTAATTAACTCTTTCAGGGTCAGGTGACTAATAAGTTGAAGTTGTAAAGCCAGGACTTGAACCTGAATCTTCTGATGCCAAGACTAGATCCTCTTACCCTGTGCAGATATGCAAGGGGTCACCTAGTTCCCAGGTGTCAGCTGGTGAGGCAGGTGGGCGTCTGCTTCCCCGATCTCTGTGCACCTCCTGAGGGATATGCTCGGTGGCTAATGGTTGGTTGATCTTCCTAGAGAGAGAAGGGGGCCGAAGTATGAGAGGCTCTGCCCCTCTGCTGGACCCTTCATGTAGGGAGAAGCCTGTTCAAGTGAATAGGACTCCAAGGTGAGGACCTGTATCTGTCACCGGGGGAAGAAACTCACACGTTTGCTCTGTTGCTGCCTCCCGCTTCAATCCAGAATATTCATTTTTCTGTGGTTCTCCTACTTTTAAAAGGAGTTTCTGCCTTCCAGACTTGCAAAGGGGCCCAAAATCCGTGGTTTTGGCTACTAAACAGGAAACTCAAAGCCCTTTCCATTCCTTTGAGCTGGCTGGAAGGGCTGGGCCTGGAACTATTACTTTACTTTAAAGGACAGAAGAAAAGTTTTGTGCGGCTTAAAAAACAAAACAAAAACCCTTTCCTGGAGGCCTGCACACCAGCCTTGGTTGATACACAACATGGAAAAGAGCTGCCTTGTTGCCTGGCAGTAATGACAGCAAACAAATATGTCTGACAGTCTGTTTGGCATCTCCTGGTCTGAAATTCTGTTTGCTTTATTCTAATTGCTTCCTTAACTTCCTTTCTGTCTCCCCACCTTCGGTACCACCCTCACTCCAGGGAGTGCCAGGCCGTGCCAGGCAGGGCTGGGCCCCACAGGATCCAGTAACCCAGCTGGGGCTATTCTTGTCTGTGTCTATCTGCAAGAAGCTTGTTGTTCTCCATGGCTGTTTTTCTCATCATAATTGTTGACTTGGCAGGGGCCCCAGAATGGAACCCATGATGGAAAAGTCTTCCAGAGCTCTGCCTCAAAAAACACAGCTGATCCCGAGTGCCAGGCTGAGGAATCAGAGGTTCATCGATACTGCTCCTCACGGGAACCTGAGTGGCTATGGCCACCAGGACAGCCCTGAGAGGGGGTTCAGTACCCTTTGTACATGTGGACCTCTCCCAGCAGACTCTCTCAAACCAGGCCTGGAGGAAGCCATTGGAGGTGCCTCGGGGCCTGGCTGGCATTTCTCTGCTCTGCCACGTGCCCTCCCCCACCCCAACTCTCTCTAGGAATTCTAATCTGTGTCAGGCCAGAGAAAGTGACTCTTAGGACCAGCCTGGAAGCAGACAGGAACCCCCAGAACATTGGCCTTCACACTTTTAAAATGACATACCCCTATCAGTAAAGTATTTGAGCATAAACTCCTAATATGTATATACTTATTTATAAATTACATACATATGTGTGCTGCCATGTAATACGTACATTGTAAGCATACAATTTTTAATGAACATTTATATAATTTAAATGGATGAAAGAAAATAATTATAAAATTGTTTTAAATTTTACTGAAGGTATATGTGATTGGATATACTCCTTTAAAAAAATCTTGGTTGATCACTTTCTGATACAGTAATTCAAAAGACCTATTCTAATGAGAGGGTTGTTCTTGAAAACTCTCAAGAAAAGTGGTTTTTTGGTTTTGGTTTTGGGTTTTTTCTGTAAAGATGAGGTCTCACTGTGTTGACCAACTGGTCTCAAACTCCTGACCTCAAGTGGTCCTCCTGCCTCGGCCTCCCATAGTGCTGGGATTATAGGCATGAGCCATCACACCTAGCACTGAAAAGTATTTTTACTATATTTCAGAATTATCCTTCACAAACATAATTTTAAAAAAAGAATTAAAAAATATGAAAATGAACAAGGGTTCAAACCCCTCTGAAACTCTTTGTTTGGAATAGTTTTAAATAGATTAGGGAATTGCTTACAATTCCTAATTGTACAGATACAGGAATAGAGTGTGCAGGCATAGATTTTAGAAATGACTTATTATTTTACAAATTTATTAATTAAAAAAATTTTTAATTTACATACAGTAAAATTCACTCTTTGAATATGAGTCATATGAGTTTTAACATAGATAAGTCTTAGGACCTGGGCGTCTTACAGTCTATTTAGTTTTATAGTCTTATAAATATATAGTCTAATAGTGATTATAAGACTTTCTTTTGGCCGGGCGCGGTGGCTCAAGCCTGTAATCCCAGCACTTTGGGAGGCCGAGACGGGCGGATCACGAGGTCAGGAGATCGAGACCATCCTGGCTAACACAGTGAAACCCCGTCTCTACTAAAAAATACAAAAAAATAGCCGGGTGAGGTGGCGGGCGCCTGTAGTCCCAGCTACTCGGGAGGCTGAGGCAGGAGAATGGCGCAAAACCCGGGAGGCGGAGCTTGCAGTGAGCTGAGATCCGGCCACAGCACTCCAGCCTGGGCGACAGCGCGAGACTCCCTCTCAAAAAAAAAAAAAAAAAAAGACTTTCTTTTGTTATAGGGCCTAAGAGTACCGTTCTTCTGTTACCAAGATAACAGATCAATTCCATCTCTCTTACTAACTCTTACAGTTAAACATTCTTTTTACCAATCTTCTTAGCGTAATGTGTTTCAGATTCATCCATGTTGTTCTGTATATCAATAGTTTGTTCCTCTTTATTACAGAATAGTGTTATATGGATATACCAGTCTACTTACCCAGTTACCATTTGAGACATTTAGGTTGTTTCCAGTTTGGGGCGATTATGAATTAAGCTGTTAAAAACACTCTCATACAGGTTTTTGTGTGAACATAGGCTTTCGTTTCACTTGGGTAAGTGAAATTGCCAGCCTCATTTCCAAAGTTTCTGTACTGTTCTGCAATGTTTGAGAGTTCCAGTTGCTACATACTCATGCCAACACTTGGTTTTGTCAGTTAAAGAAAAAATATTTAACCATTTTGATGTGGACTGATTCTGATGAAGTTCAGTGTATCAGTTTTTTTCTCTTTTATAGATTGTGTTTCTGGTGTATCTAAGAACTCTCTTCTAACACAAGGTCACAGAGATTTTCTTCTGAATATCCTCCATTTCAAATTAATTTTTGTACAAGCATATCATTTTTTAGCCACAAAAATAATGTAAAAATATTGACAAAAGCCAGTTCTCTCTATAGCACAGGGTTCAGGTACTTTACCATAAGTGAACCCCTTTGTAGTACTCCATCTCATATGCAAAACATTGCAAAGATCCTGTTATTTAATGATCTTGTTTTTCAAAAAAATAAGATTAGCCTTATTCACAGAAACAATAGTATTCACAGTATGCTGAAAGCAGAGGCAGAAGAAGAACACCTTTGTCACCTCTGACCCCCACAGTGGAGCCCCTTCCTTCCAGATACCTATACATACAGGACACATGCCAGTCCAGGGAAGGCCTAGTGGCAATCCATGTATTGTAACCGTTTAGCAAAACTTATTTTTTAAAGATAAAATATATAAAATGAGCTAGTGTTTCCTCACTGCCCTGGAGAAAAGGGTTGTCTGGGGGATTGTCTTGCACACCTGGCTGGGATACCGCTGCCCTGGTAAGTCTCACAGTGTTGCCTGTCTCCCTGTATTTCTAATTGTGTCTGGCAGAGAGTCAGTGATCCAGGGGTGAGAAAGAAGTGAATGCATTATTCAAAGCCTTTCTCTGTCATTAATGGTGAAGCTCTGTTGCTTCCTGTTACTTTCCTGTCTGCTTTCTTCTGGGATTTGTTTCTCAATAGCCACCTTCTTCTAAGCTCTGAACTTGAAGGTCTTAGCAAATGTTTCTTAGAGGATGACATTCCAAATTACCTGTAACTTAGGACCATGGAATAATAAGAGAATATAATTTTGAAGCTAGAAGGGGATTTGAAGATCAGCCAGTTCAAATCTCTTATTAAAACCAAACCAAAAAGAACTGTGATATCCATAGAATAGAATACTACTCAGCAGCAAAAAGGGAATAAATTGTTGATATGTTCAACATGGATGAATCCTAAAAGAATTGTGCTGAGTGAAAAAAGTCAAACACATATACACTGTAAATGAAAATACATTTTGTTTGTTTAAAAAAATTCTGGACTGGACGTGGTGACTCACATCTGTAATCCCAGCACTTTGGGAGGCCAAGGCAGGCAGATTGGGTGGATCACTTGAGCTCAGGAGACCAGCTTGGGCAACATGGCAAGATTCCATCTCTACAAAAATTCCAAAATTAGCTAGGCACGGTGGTGCACCCCTGTAGTCCCAGCTACTCGGGAGGTTGAGGCAGAAGGATCACTTGAGCCCAGGAGATCAAGGCTGCAGTGAGCCATGATCGTGCCTCTACACTCCATCCTGGGTGACAGAGTGAGACCTTGTCTCAAAAAAAGATTCCAGAAAATATAAATTATAGTGACAGAAAACTGTAATCACCTATGGATCTATAAGTGGTAAGAGGATTCAGAGGGGAGGATTCAGAGGGATATGAGGAGATGTTTGGGTGTGATGGGCAGTTTAATCTTGATTGCGGTGATGGTTTCACAGATATAGACAGATATTAAAACTCATCCAATAGTACACTTCAAATATATAACATTTATTATGTCACTTATAGTTCAGTAAAGTTGTTTATAGAAAACGAAAGAAACTAGAGACAATGTAATTGACTCAGAATATTTAATAAATGACTATTGTGTGCCAGATGCACGTGCTTATGTGTTGGGCATTCAGAGACAGATTGAAGACATGGCGCACGCCTTCAGGGAGCTCACAGTCTACTGAGGGAGTGAGATAAATAAACAGATGATTTCAATCCAGGATGCTAAAGACAAAGGCAAACAGGCTGGGTGCAGTGGCTCACGCCTGTAATCCCAACACTTTGGAAAGCTGAGGCAGGCGGATTGCTTGAGCCTAGGAGTTCAAGACCAATCTGGGTAACATGGCAACACCCTGTCTCTATAATTTTTTTTTTTAATAGCTGGTTATGGTGGTATGCACCTTTGGTCCCAGTTACTCAGGAGGCTCAGGCAGGAGGATCGCTTGAGCCCAGAAGGTGGAGGCTGCAGTGAGTCACGGTCACACCACTGCACTCCAGCCTGGGTGACAGAGTGAGACTCTCTATCTTGGAGGGGAGAAAAAGGAAAGAAAGAAAAAGGAAATGCAGGGAACATGAAGAGTCCAGAACATGGGTATCATTGGGTGCCACCCATGACAGGACACCCATGAGGCAGGACAATTGCTTGAACTCAGGAGATGGAGGTGCAGTGAGCCGAGATCACACCACTGCATTCTGGTCTGGGTGACAGAGCAAGACTCCATCTCAAAAAAAAAAAAAAAGAATTTTATCTTTCACACTGGCCTGCAGCACTGATATCTGACGTCCTGCATATCTGACAAAAATGGTTGTCTCGCGTGCTAATCTGAGTCCTGTCTGGTGCTCACCTACCCGCTGGTCATCTGTTAGCCACTCACCTCCTTGTTTTGGTGGTTGCTTTTCGGGGCAGACTAAGATATTAAATTCAGGACACCGTTGTTAGGCCACATTAAAAATGCAGGCAGCAGTGCAGAACATGGCTGGCTCATGTCAGGCAGGCTTCTCAGTGTAACCAGAGAGGGAAAACATGGACAGGGCCTGTGTTAATGAAAGCAGATGCCAGATTGCATGGCAGGCTCTGGCTCCTGTTGCTCCTGTTGCGTGCCTCCCTCCAGCCAGAAGAAAGAAACCCCTGTGTAAAGCTAGAGGTTAAAGTGGAATTGCTGCTTCCTGAGCGTTTCTGTGATGCAGAGATCGAGTTGCTTACATCTCAAAAGAGCTCCTATGCTCCCATTTAGGATTGTAAACTGTCCTTAGAATCTTCTAGAAGGCATGACAAGCGATGAGTGTGGGTTGGATAGTTTATTCTTGGGTTGGGGATTTTTTGCTGCCTTTGTTAGGGCTGGACCAAGAAGCCAAGCAAAAGAGCTTGTGGTGGTTTCCATGCCTGGGCCAGCCTGGGAAAGCTGTGGCCAGCACAGATGGCTGAAATCAAGTGGGACCAGGAATGCCAATGAGGATTAATGATCTCAGGTGAATTAATTGTATCAGGCAATGTCAGGAGGGAAGAAGTTTTTAATGACATGGTGGGTTTGGGTTTTTTTTATTTTCTCACCTGGGCTAGTGAAAACAGTCCAGTGGGCCAGATCAAGCTTTGTGGCTCTGTTTATTCTGCCATCTTCTCCGCCCCCACGCCATCTGCCAGCGGCACCATTAACTGGCTCAGTACTCCCTTTTGCTGTGTCAGTCCTGGAAGGTCATGCTTATTGCGATTGGGGTTGGTTTCCCAAACGGGTGGTGAAATGGATGTCTAACTATCGATTTGTTTTCTTGCGTTTCAGTCGTTCCAAGGAAGTCAAGGACGAGCATACCTCTTTAACTCAGTGTGAGTGCCTCTGAATGGTACATTCCTTGTGGGGTGCAGATTCAAGGGCTGGGAAAAAGCAATCCTTGATGATGATTAAACAATGAACCCTGCCCTCTCTGCCACAGTAAAACTCCGTGGAGCATTACTCTCCACAATTGGTAGTCAGTTACCTTTGGGGAACATTTCTTGCCAACATCTCTGGCTAAAAATAATATATTCACTACACTCCCCTCAGAGGGCACATCAGAGGACTGTAGTCCCACAGGGAAGAAGCTGAGGAGATTCTGAGAGCCTCAACATGGAGGGCTCATAATGAGATCTGAGATAGGTCACTGGGGAAGAGAATAGGGGTGAATAAGACACCAAGATCTGCCATGGGACCTAAGGAGGAAGGAAGGCCCACTTCGGGCGGATGTGTAGTTTCCAGGGCCCTCAGCCATTCCTGGGCACCAGGTTTATCACCTCTTGCCTGGGAAGGGAAGGTGAAGCCCACATAAGCCTGATAAACTGTAAAAATGGAAATCTGGCCTGTGGCTTGAGCTGGGCACCCTGTGAAGGAGTAGAGCCTATTCAGCACCCAGGGATCACTCATTCCTGTATGAGGACCACTGTGTGCTGCCATGTGTGGCATCAGCTTCATTCAGTCCTCAGTAAGCTGTGAGGACCTGTGCCTATGGCTGTGGACTTCACAGTGTGGCTGTCAGCTTGTCCCCCTAAGTCACAGATTGGAAGTATTTGTTAGACAAATTACAATTTTAAGCAAACTCTCAACCATAAAGATTATTTCTGTAGACCCACTCCACTAGAACTTGCAGATCTGAAATTCCTTCCAGCTGAGATATTTCCCTGTGGCCACCTTTTGGAGATCGGTTTAGACCCGCTCAGCTCAGGGTTGGCTCCCTTTGGGGCAGCCTTGCCCAGTTAATTTTTGCTGGAAGCTCAGCTTGAATGACTGATGTGCATGTCACTGACTACCCACTCTCTCTTTTTGTGCCTCAACATAGAGTTAATGTGGGCTGTGGGCCTGCAGAAGAGCGAGTGTTGCTAACAGGACTGCATGCAGTCGCAGACATTTACTGTGAAAACTGCAAAACCACTCTGGGCTGGAAATACGTGAGTATAAAAGAGTCTGGTTGCTAGAGGGCTGGAAGGGAATTGCAAGAGCCTATGCCAGAAGAACACTTTCTTCTACTGACTTTCCATGGCCTTGTGGGATTGTCTTAGACCAGGATAGTCACCTGTCTACCACGCTCATTCTTTCCTTTCTGTTGATATATTTCTCTCCTCCTATTCATTCCTTCACAACTACCCCTGAGACACACACCCCTTTCGATTTAATAAATAATAATAGTAATGGCATATAACCTTTCTTGACAGCTCACTATATGCCAGCCATACATCAGCAGCCTTAGAGGTTAGGTGCTGTCTTCACCTCTATTTTATGGATAGGGATACTGAGACTTACGGAGGTTAAGAATATGTCCAAGGCAATCTAGCCATTTAATAGCCACACCAGGATAGGAATCCATGTAATATTCTGTTATTTATTTTTTATTTCTAAATTTTTCATTCTTTTTTTTTTTTTGAGACGGAGTCTCGCTGTGTCTCCCAGGCTGGAGTGCAGTGGCGTGATCTCGGCTCACTGCAAGCTCCGCCTCCCGGGTTCACGCCATTCTCCTGCCTCAGCCTCCCGAGTAGCTGAGACTACAGGCGCCCGCCACCACGCCCAGCTAGTTTTTTGTATTTTTAGTAGAGACGGGGTTTCACCGTGTTAGCCAGGATAGTCTCGATCTCCTGACCTCGTGATCCACCCGCCTCGGCCTCCCAAAGTGCTGGGATTACAGGCTTGAGCCACCGCGCCCGGCCAAATTTTTCATTCTCAAAGGAGGTGACCATGTAGTAGTATTCTGACACAGAGCCCATGCTCTTTTTTAAATATTAAACAAATTTATTTTATTTTATTTTGTTTATTTTATTTTATTTTATTTTGAGACAGTTTCGCTCTGTCACCCAGGCTGGAGTGCAATGGCGCGATCTCGGCTCACTGCAACCTCCGCCTTCCGGATTCAAGCAATTCTCCTGCCTCAGCCTGCCAGGTAGCTGGGATTACAGGCATGCGCCACCACACCTGGCTTATTTTTTGTATTTTTAGTAGAGACAGGATTTCACCATGTTGGCCAGGCTGGTCTCGAACTCCTGACCTCAGGTGATGCACCAGCCTCAGCCTCCCAAAGTGCTGGGATTACAGGTGTGAGCTACCGTGCCTGGTCAACAAATTTATTTTTTAATAAATAGAGATAGGGTCTCACTATGTTGCTCAGGCTGACCTCAAACTCCTGAGCTCAAGTAGTCTTCCCAAATTGGCCTCCCAAAGTGCTGGAATTATAGGCATGAGCCACCATGCCTGATCAAGAACCCAATAAATATTCCTAAAACACCTAGGCCCCAGGCCCTGAGCAAGTCATTATTGAAAACTGCCTTAATTAACATCCACTGTCAGATGTAGTCATGGCTGGACGTCTCCCAAATGGACAATTATTCTTTCATTGTTTAACTCAGCAAAAAATGTTAAGGCCCCTTTGGGGCCTAGGAAAAGTGAGCAGTCCTTTGCCAGAGTGAGAGGAGAGAAGGACCAGGATCTGCTTCAACACTAGGGACTGATTGTTCTAACATGCGCTGGGGTCACCACATAACCATAGACACTGCCCCTATAATCCCTCTAGCTAGCGGTTAAGAACCATCTAGGCAGCTAGAGTGAGGTTCAAATTTGGGCTCCATGACTTATTTGTCTGTGTGTCCTTGGACAAGCTACTTAGCTTCTATGCTAAGTTTCCTCATACTTACAGAGTTGGTTTGAGTGTTAAATAGGATCATGCCTGTAAAATACTTAGGTCTTCACCTTGCATAGAGCATATGTCAGTGAAAATTTACTTAAATTGTTATTGTTATTATTATTGGCAGAATTTTTCAGCCTGCATGTGTACATCCATGCATTGCACAATTCTTTCTATTCTTGCCCTCCCTGTCATTGTGAAGATAGTGAAAAGTTGGTCTTCCTGTCTCTGGGAAGGCAATTTAGTCCATGTAAAATGTCTCAAATTCCCTATCCTGTCATATGGCTCATGAACTGCCTCTGGCTTCTGAAGGAGCCTGAAGGAGTTGTCAAACCTGCCGCAGAGTGCTAATGGTATGTCAATGTAGGTTCATCCATTGTAACAAATGTTCCAATCTGGTGTGGGATTTTGATAGTGGGGGAATCTGGAGGTGGGTAAGCGGGTATGTGGGAAATCTCTGTACTTTCTGCTCAGTTTTGCTGTGACCCTAATGCTGCTCTAAAAATAACATCTTTTGGGAGAAAAAATATATTTATACACATATAAAATAATGTGAGCAATAGATGCCAGGCACAGAATTATGATTCCATTGAAATAGTTTGAAATTGTGGAAATCATTAAAAAAACAAAACAAAACAAAAAACTGCCCCAGGTGGAATCTGCAGTGGAGCCTGGTAGCACTGCCTTCAGATTCCATTTTCCCCATTCTCTGGAAATGTTCAGGATTACAAACAAAAATGGGGCCAGGCACAGTAGCTCAGGCCTGTAACCCCAGCAGTTTGGGAGTCCAAGGTGGGTGGATCACCTGCGGTCAGGAGTTTGAGACCAGCCTGGCCAACATATAGTAAAACTCCATCTCTACCAAAAATACAAAAGTTAGCCAGGCGTGGTGGTGGGTACCTGTAATCCCAGCTACTCAGGAGTCTGAGGCAGGAGAATTGCTTGAACCCAGGAGGCGGAGGTTACGTTGAGCCGAGATCATGCCGTTGCACTCCAGCCTGGGCGACAGAGTGAGACTCTGTCCCAAAATTAAAAAAAAAACCTAGACAGTGTGTTGTGTGGTGCCAAGACGGGTTAGCCACAGCTTCCTATGGTTGACTTGGTTGTTCCTGTGGGAGAAGCTGGACTTGGCCATTCTGTTCCCTCTGTACAGTCATGGGCCCCCTCTGGGTGATCTGGGGTGGGAGACACAGTTCTGCTTGTGATTATCCAGAAATGTTCTTCATTGCTTCTCGGCCTTTTGGCTAAGATCAAGTGCAGAAAAGTTCTCCCCTTCCCGTGTTTCCCAGCCTCTTGGCTGTCTTACTGCCCTGAAGATGTGCTGGATTGAAGATACACGACAAGCCTGAGTTGGTTGGTTTTGCTCCATGCTTGAGGTTCAGATAAAACGATTCATGCTTTTGACAAAGGTTTATCAAAAGCCTTTGACTAAATACCAAAAAAATTGACAAGATCCAGTGCCTGCCCTCAAAGCGCTGACAGTCATGATGGCAGCTCAGGAGGAAAACCAACGTGAAAACAGATCAAACAGCCTGACAAGCACTGGGATGTGCACAGCACAGCAAGGACCCCAAATATGCATCCGTCACCTCCTATGTGCAAGCCCAGGGAACCTTCCTTTTTTTTTTTTTTTTTTTTTTTTTTGAGATGGAGTCTCGCTCTGTCACCCAGGCTGGAGTGCAATGGTGTGATCTTGGCTCACTTGCAACCTCCACCTCCCGGGTTCAAACAGGACCTGCCTCAGCCCCCAGAATAGCTGGGATTACAGGCATGTGCCACCATGCCTGGCTAATTTTTTTGTATTTTTAGTAGAGATGGGGTTTCACCATGTTGGTCAGGCTGGTCTCGAACTCCTGACCTCGTGATCCGCCCGCCTTGGCCTTTCAAAGTGCTGGGATTACAGGCATGAGCCACTGCGCCCAGCCCTAAATTTTTTGTATTTTTAGTAGACACGTGGGTTCACCATGTTGGTCAGGCTGGTCTCAAACTCCTGACCACAGGTGATCCACCCACCTTGATCTCCCAAAGTTCTGGGATTATAGGCGTGAGCCACCCCATTGTTACCTCTGTGAAGTAGGTGTGAATCTCCCAGTTCTATTTTATTTTATTTTATTTTATTTTTTTGAGACAGGCCCCAGGCTGGAGTGCAGTGGTGCAGTCTTGCTCACGGCAGCCTCAACCTCCTGGGCCCAGATGATCCTCCTGCCTCAGCCTCACAAGTAGTTGGGACTACAGGTGCATGATATCACACCCAGCCGATTTTTGAATTTTTTTTTTGGTAGAGATGAGGTTTTGTCATGTTCCCCAGGCTGGTCTCAAACTGGCCTCAAGCAATCTTCCTGCCTCATCTCAAAGGGTTAGGATTATGGGTGTGAGCCACCACGCCCAGCCGAAATTTTTTTTTTCTGTAATGGGAAACTCATTTTCTTAGTTTTGCTTTCTCCTCCTTCCCGCCCAAACACATTAGTGTGGAACAATGGACCTTATTCCCAAAACACATTTCTCTGTCGTGCGTATACACGCATGTGTGCGTGTGTGTGCACAGAGACAGGGAATAATGAAGTGTCAGGGAAATTGCTGCTGTGGTGTGCGTGAGCTCTTGTTCTGAAATTCAAAGCCCATGAGCTCTAGAACAGAAAACACAGTTGATACAACTGTGACCCAGAACCCCCAAGGGTACGCCTCAATTCCTTACTAATTCTGGGGGCTCCGGGAAGGGCTGATGTCCACTGCTTGTGCATATGGAGCTGAGACACAGATGACCAGTGTTTTTCTGAGAATACACCAAGATGTTCTTACGCGTGTATCTCTGCAAACAAAAGAGCCCTTTATCCTCTGCCTCTGCAGGACTTCTTTTGGGGGGGTTTATTCGCTGGGAGAGCCCACAGTGCTGTGGGTTTAGAAAAGTCACCTGCCAGGTGGTTAGTATGACATTCTTCCTCTGGGGGGCTGGCAGTTGGGTGGGGCTTGAGGGCTGCCAGGTTCTCTGGCCTGGAGTTTATACAGCTCCTGTCTCCACACATCTGACATAGAAGCAGCAAGAAAGACCGATTGAAAAGGAGACCTGTCTGGCCTCTTGAGTATTTTGTTCCTCTCCCTGTCATCTCTAAGCCTAACAAGTACAATTTAAAATTAGAACCAGGCTTTCCTGTGTTCTTAGAAACTAGCAGGAATGACACAGAAACTTTATGGATCTCTCCACAGGGCAAACTTCCGTTAGCACCAGAAACCAAGATTTATATATATATGTAAATGTACTAATTCATTCAGCAATTATGTATTGAAATTCTATTATGTGCCAGGCAGTCTTCTAAGGCTACAGCCATGAACTAAATATGAAAGTCTATGCACAGAATGAAGTTTATATTGTAGTCATGGGAGACAGAGAATAAACAAAATAGAAATGCAAATTATAATGTATGTTCAGAAGTGAGAAGTACAGCGGAGAAAACTAAAGCAGGGGTTGGGGCAGAAGGCAGAAAGGGAGTACTGGAGTGGAAGTTGGATTTTAAGTAGGGTAGTTGGGGAAGACCTTACTGAGGGGGTGACATTGCAAAGACTTAAATGAGCAAAGCTCCTGGAAAATTCTGTTGTAATGTTGTGAAAGTCCTGGTGTTGCCTCAGTTCTGCAGCTAAGCGAGGGGGACATAAAGCACTTGAGGGTTAGGAATCATCTCACTGAGTCAGGGTAAAGCTGGGACCAGACCACGGTGATGCTGATACCTGTCATCCGCCCCTGCTTTTCTGTTACAAAAGTCATTTCCTTGGCCGGGTGCAGTGGCTTATGTCTGTAATCCCAGAAGGTATGAGGGAGGCCAAGGTGGGTGGATCACCTGAGCTCAGGAGTTAGAGACCAGCCTGGCCAACATGGTGAAACCCCCTCTTTACTAAAAATACAAAAATTAGCCAGGCATGGTGGCGGGTGCCTGTTATCCTATCTGCTTTGGAGGCTGAGGCAAGAGAATCGCTCGAACCTGGGAGGCGGAGGTTGCAGTGAGCTGAGATTGTGTCATTGCACTCCAGCCTGGGTGACAGAGTGAGACTCCACCTCAAAAAAAAAAAATCATTTTCTTGTCTTCGGTCGTTCAGTATCTCTTCTCTTCCTCTGTATTTCCTAGGAACATGCTTTTGAAAGCAGCCAGAAATATAAAGAAGGCAAATACATCATTGAACTAGCACACATGATCAAGGACAATGGCTGGGACTGATTGGACAGCATCTACCCAACCCAGTGTCCACGTGAACGCCATTCAACCGAACATTCTTCCCAAGCGTGAGAGAGTGACTGACACTTGGTTCCATCCATTTAGGGGCCTTGCCATCTGGGGCATCCTCCCACCCTGACGCCATCTTTCTGGTGACCGGCCTCTAAATCGCTGTCTCTCTGTCTCTTTGCTTTGTATCTGTTTGTGAGTTGATCCTGGCTTCTCTCTGTTCTAGTTTTGGCTGAAAACAAAACAACAAAAGGAACAGATCCTTGACCGCATGGCGGCAGCCCACCTTGGTAAGGGCCCCAGGGCCCGTGGGAGAGCTGCCTGACGGCCTCTTGTCAGGAGAGCAGTGGCATGGGGGCGTGAGGAAGAGGGAAAGGGAAACTCTTAAGGGTCCTGGTGCGGAGAAGGGGTGGAAGGGTGGAGGTAGGAACAAAATTACGCTACTCCTGGAGACCTGATAACTTAGGCTTGAAATAATTGACTTGACTAAAAGGACAAAGAGAAAAAAAAATACCTCATGACTGCATTCTCTCTGACCAGAAGCTTCTGTTCCTGACACCAAATGTGCCAGGTTAGCAAATGAGCACAAAGATGTGGCCCTGATTCTAGTCGGCGGGGAAGGGCCTGGTGCTCCTGGGCTGAGTGGGCGAGTGTTCTGGCAGCAGTGAGTGACTTGGGCAGTGGCCCGGTGGGTGCGATGACTCTGGTGCCTCACTCAGTCTCTGGGCAATCATCATCTTTGCCTCTTTAGGCACCGTAGATAAGGTGTGAGGGGACTGTCATTTGCAATGGGCTTAACATCCAAATATCCCAAAGGCTTTGACCAGCAACCAAGTAAAATCAGTAATTGAGGAGAGCAGGGCACAAAGGGGCTGCAGTTTGGGAGCTCTGAAGAAATGGCTCAGATATTGAGCCAGAGAAATAAAAAGTAGGATCAATTAGCAATTCTTACTGCCCTTCCTTCTGACCCCTCATAAGAGGAGTGTGGTGAGGGAGGGGACTGGGTAGGGGTAATCCCTGGAGGGGTTTAGATTGGAACCAGTTCAGGTTTGGTCCATCTTTCCTCTTTGGTTTTATAGTGGCTTCCGTGGGATCGACAATTTCTTGTTCATAGAGTTTCAGGTGTGTTTCTCCAGTCCTGTTACTGTAGACTGTAGAAAGCGTGGGCCCCAGGCTCTGAGCTTAGTAATAACCTGGCTGGTAGATTCCTCATGCCCCTAATTGCCCCACTTAGGTCTGAATGTCTTGCACGGAGAGAAATCTGCTGTCAATGTGGTCCAGCAGCAGGGAGGAGTTCTGCCCAAATCCGATATTACCCTTTCCCCACATCCAAACATCCTTCGATTAGGGAAGTGGAGAGCATCCCTGTAAGGCCCTAAGAGAAAGAGGAGTTTGTTACATTTAATCAACACTGTGAAGTCTGTTCTACAGCAATTCAGCCAGTCCACAGTATACGACTGAAACTCACTTAACTAGGTTCGTTTCATTTCCTAGACTGAATATATTATTGTGCGTGTTAGGTAATTCTCAGCATCTCCTTCTCCAAGTAGGCCGACCCTCTTGGAAAATTCACCCTAAAAGTCTCACAAAAGAATGAGTTGATGGAGAGACTCCGTAAAGCGATGAACTGAGATGAAAGCAGCCAACAGCCCAGGAGCTTTTCAGAATCACATCTGCAGCAGAACCAATTTCTGTTCGGAGCGCGTCCTTGGTGGAAATGGTTTTTTGTGTGTCTCCACGCACTGATGGTGGAATGGGAGCCCCAAGACAGGTGTGGGCTTGCCCTGCCAGGGGCAGGTGGCAGGACTGACAGAAACCAGGATAGCTCCAGGATTCTCAGGAGAGAGCCCCTGTAAGACAAATGGATTCTTAGAAATTGACTTTTGTTCCCCAAGGCTTCTGTCCAGATCTTTCCAGTGCTTTCACAGCCCTGGGAGGTCAAGTTGTTCTTCCCACTTTACTGCAAGGTAGACTGAGGTTCAGAAGAAATATGGAATTTCTGCTCCCAGAAGAACAGTTTCTCTGGCTCACAGGCCCAAGTTCTCAATGAAATCGTTTTTCAACTTTCACATTCCTAAGCCGGCTTCCCGGCACAGAAGCCATGGATTTCCCCTCTCTCCCTTCCCCTCCTCAGGGAAAGTCTTCCTTCATGGATTTTCCTTAGACCCTTTCCTCAGGGATTGTCCTGGCTATTTATTGATAGTCTTTCCCATAGGAAGAAAATGGGGGTTAACCATGGGGTAGGTGTTTTGTCTTTCAAACTGAAAATGGAATGTGGTGACATCAGCTAGACATGGGGTGCCCTCAAGTTTCCAGGGGGGCAGAGAAGAAGACCAATGTGCCACTGTTCTTCCTTGGGGATGAGGCCTTTGACTGTTGCATGGATCAGAGCAGGCTCCAGTCAGACCCTGGTTCTGAGTGTTTTTTTTTTTTTCGATGACTATCCAGTGAGCCTCCAGTGGGTGCAAGGTGCCATACTTGCTGTGAGAGAGCTGAGTAGAGTGTTGGTTTTTCCGTAACTACAGGGGAAAAAAACTCATTAGGCTTTCCCTTTGTGTCAGTGAAACCAAAAGTGCTTCTTACAACATTCGCTCTGTTCATGGGTTGTCTATCTAACATTGAGCAGCCTTGGAGAGGCCACAGCTGAGCTATGGAGATGCTAAATTAACTCATGGCCTCAGTCAGTTCATTCTTTAATTTCCTCACCAAATTATTGACTTAGAGCGTAACCAAAGACCTCATTCATTCACCCCAGGTGGGTTGGGGGAATTGGAGTTTGTTGGTGAAGTCTGGGGGCGGGGTGTGGGGAGTGGAGACAGAGTAAGGAGACTTGAGAAAGGGAAAAGCATGAAGTTCTATACCTCAGCCAGCAGCTGCCTTCGTTTGGAACTGAAGTCCAGCCAGCAGACTCTCTAGCTCCATCTCCCCTGTGCCACCCTAGGTCATACGACCTTGGCCACCCTGGAGTAGACCCAGACCCCTCGGGACCCGGGACATTAGTCTCAGGCTGCTGATGGATTGATTTGACATGAATCAAATACAGCCAAACTCGATACCCACAAGCTGTCAGCTGGACCTGACTGAGTGTTCTTCCTGAGTTCACGAGGATAGGCTAGAGTGCATTTTTACTGGTGGATCAGTGTGTGCAAAAGAGATGACCCTTTAGAAAGAGATTTTCAAGTGGATATATATAAAAGAAACAGTTGCTTGTAAAATATACTTTTGTAAATAATATTTAATTTTTTAAATAATATATTTGGTGCTGTTTTCTCAGATCCCCTGAGAGCACTTTTTATTTTCATTTTAAATTTTATGGTTTCCTTTGCATTTCATGAAGTATATTTTAAGGGAAACAGTGATCACCAATACACGTTTTCGGTTTTTTATTTTGTTTTTTTTTTTTTAAGGTCTCTATCACTTTAATCTGGATCAAGGCTTTAAAGCAATGCCTCTCTGCATTTTTTCCCCAGTGGAACAGACTCTGCAGTACATTAATCAGGTTGAGAATTGAAATATTTTCTTGCATCAGTATTGACTAGAAAAGAAAATAAATAAAACCAAGTAAATTTAGTAGTAACAACTTACAGTGATTCTTCCTGTTGGAAGAATTTCCAACAAATCAGAATCACGTTTTTGGTTGTGCGTGTGCGCGCGCGCGTGTGTGTAAAAAGCACTTTCAATTGTGCCTCCTGTTTTCTCGAGTGGGGACACTGTAACTACAGTTTACACTTCGGGCACATACAGTTTTTCTTCTTTTTCTCTGGTTATTTCTGTTTTTGAGTGGACCAACAGCAGAACCCACGAGGATTTTTTGTTTTCCTGAGCATGGAGCTGTTGCAGGTTTGCTCCTTTTTCTTGCTTTGTGTGCTCAGCTTTTACAGACTGTAAAGGAGATCTGTTGTTTGTGATGATGGAGCACAGTCAAATCTGTGCTTCTAACTGAGATGAGAGTGTATTAATCACGTATCGCAGGGCTCCAGCTGTTTTAGAAGCCACATCATGTTAAACATTAACTGGTTTGGATTAAAAGAACATTAATAAAATAATACACATATCTTAGTGATAAACAGCTTTTTTTTTTTTAAGGTCAGATTGCCTCAGGTTCAGAAAGAGGCTGAGAAATCAAATCTTGAACACAATCAACTTACATATTTTAAAGGAATCTGCCTCAAATGAGAAAATATACTAGTTGTCTAGATAGAGGAAAGAGATATTTAATTTTTTTAATTAAAATAGATATGAAATCTACTGGCAGTAAAAGGTAAAGCCAAGAAGAAACTGAAAGCTATTCTCATGTTACCAAATTCTATCTGCCCATATGTTTTTGTATAACATTTTGGTGACAGTGGGAGTCGGTCCCTTTCCCAGCCTGCAGAGACTATCTTCCAATACAGAATCTGTCTATTATGCTTGTGTTTACAAACTGTGTTTGTTGGGTTTGGGTTTTTATTTTCTTTGGTGGCATTTTTCAGGTCACTATGCTTCTATAACAAAGGTAATTGTTTTCAAATAATTTGTCTTCACCTTTTCCCGTATTTGTACATAGTGATTCAGTATTAGAGAAAAGTGCATTGTTTCTGTCATATTTCCAATCTGTGTTGGTGCTCATTTGAGAAAATAAAAGTTTTCAAATATTAACTCTTTGAAGAGCTCATCTGTCTTCGTTGACCCAGTGTGTTTGATCTTGACATTTCATATTAAAGTATTTAAAGGCCTATCTAAACCCAGTCACAGATCTGTCTGAGATCCTAAGGGCTTGTTTTTCCCAAGGACAGTCAGCCAACTAATGAATAAACAGCCAGTCTCATGCCTATCTGCAAATGCTTCTCCTGGCTTTAGATATCAGAAATGCATGAGTGACCTTTATCCAGTTCCGTGTACTAAGCCCCATATTCATAGACTCTGCAGACCTTTCTGATGACACCAATTTCTTTGGAAATAGTATTGCATGAAGTAAAGGGGAAAAAAAGAAGTAAAATAACAAAATTATGTCAAAAAGGGGTGGTATTATCTCTGAATGATTGGCTAACAGAGACCAGTATTCACAGTTATATGGCATATCAGATTTTCTCATTTTTATTATTTTATTTTTATTTTTATTATCAACAATATTTGGTAAACATGTGTTTGATTCCAGGCACTGGGCAAGGCAGTTCTATCATCCTAATAAGTAAACTGTTTTTGTTTGCCAAGTACTCTTCCTCCAGTCCGATCCATATGCACACATTGTCTTGTATATCCAGTTGCTGTAAGTAAATTTTGTGAGCTGGTGCCTTCATTTAACATAAGCTGAACAATTTTGTCTCGGCATCATCATTTTATTTTTTATTTTCATTTTTATTCTTTTGAGACTCTGTCGTGCAGGCTGGAGCGCAGTGGCACAATCTCAGCTCACTGCAACTTCCTCCTCCTGGGTTCAAGTGATTCTCTTGACTCAGCCTCCTGAGTAGCTAGGATTATAGGTGCGTGCCACCATGCCCGACTAATTTTTGTATTTGTAGTAGAGATGGGATTTTGCCATATTGGCCAGGCTGGTCTCGAACTCCTAATCTCAAGTGATCTGCCCAAGTCGGCCTCCCAAAGTGCTGGGATTACAGGTGTGAGCCACCGCGCCCAGCTTATCATTTTATACTGTATCTTAAAGTACCTTTTCAAAAGCTTGCTTCCATATCTTATGGAGTACCCATCTTTTACAGGCAGCCGGAATGGCAAAGAAGATACTAAAACCACACAAGTGTGCATGTTTCACATTGCTAATATTTTTAAAGCCTTTCTATGGCCAGGCACTGTGGCTCATGCTCATAATCCCAGCACTTTGGGAGGCCAAGGCAGAAGGATGGCTTGAGTCCAGGAGTTTTAAGACCAGCCGGGGCAACATAGTGAGACCCCATCTATATAAAAAAATTAGCCAGGCATGGTGGTGCGTGAGGCTGAGGTGGGAGGATTGCTTGATCCCAGAAAGTTGAGGCTGCAGTGAGGCGCAATTGTGCCACCAGACGCCAGCCTGGGTGACAGAATGAGACCCTGTCTTAAAAAAAAAAAAAAAAAAAAAAGGCCGGGCGCGGTGGCTCAAGCCTGTAATCCCAGCACTTTGGGAGGCCGAGGCGGGCGGATCACAAGGTCAGGAGATCGAGACCACAGTGAAACCCCGTCTCTACTAAAAATACAAAAAATTAGCCGGGCGCGGTGGCGGGCGCCTGTAGTCCCAGCTACTCAGGAGGCTGAGGCAGGAGAATGGCGGGAACCTGGGAGGCGGAACTTGCAGTGAGCCGAGATCGCGCCACTGCACTCCAGCCTGGGCAACAGCGTGAGACTCTGTCTCAAAAAAAAAAAAAAGATCTTTTATAAAAAAGGACATGCCTTCTCTCCCTCCCACATATTTTCAACTACCCATTCTGGGCACAGCTACAGTTGACTTTTATTTGTCCTTCAGTATATTATCTTCTTCCAGTGACCTGTTTTGCTTCAGTGGATGTGCCTGTTATCATTTCATTCTTGTTTGCCTTTTGCAGAGAAGGACGAGAGAAAAAAGAATGTGCTTGAGACAACCAATCTCAAGCCAGCTTTGGGTCCTCATTCTTTCAAGCTCTTATTTCCCTCCTGGGAGAAAGGGAGGGGAGAGGACACTATCCCCATTTTGTAGATAATGAAATTGAGGTCTTGTAAGGTCTCATTACTAAACCATATTCCAAATTTTAGCGTTGTTAAGTCTTTTTTTTTCTTCGAGATAGGGTCCGGCTCTGTCACCCAGGGTGGAATGCAGTGCTGCAACCTCTGTTAACTGCAGCCTCCACCTCCTGGGCTCAAGTGATCTTCCTGCCTCAGCCTCCCGAGTAGCTGGGACCACAGGTGCACACCACCACACCCAGCTAATTTTTGTATTTTTTTGTAGAGCTGCGGTTTCGGCATGTTGCCATGTTAATTCTGATGTTGCTTCACATGACACTTTCCCAGTCTGCCCACCCTGACTGCTTAATAAGAGCTCAGGGAATTCAAATTAGAAAATTCACATAAACAAAACAGCTACAAAAGTCAATGCTACCTGGAAAGTATTATGTATTTCATAGCTCAATATTTTTACACTAGGCTTTGTTGTTGTTTTTAATACTCTCTAATGGATTACATATGTAATCCTTGGCCGTCTACATTAATAATAGGTGCTGAATAAATGCCTGATGGGCCTTGAATTGGATGGCGGAGAATTAACAGCTTTTAAAAAAAATCTGTTTAACCATGTCAGTATGTTTAAGAGTAGAATGAAGAAGTTAAGCATAAAATGCTTCCTGCATAGGGAAATGGTTCAGTTTATTTGCATTTATTTACCCTACAAGCATTTTTTTCAGACATCTATTATATGCCTAGTCTAGTAGGGAAACCAAGAGAGCAGAAAGCTGTGGTACTAATTTTGCAGTGTGAGAGGATGAGGGATTATTATGCAAGGGCCTCCCCACTTTGGGCCAAGTCACTTGCCACATCAGCCAGGACCCTCACACGGGACCACTGGACCCTGACAGGCACCTGCTTTCTGCTGAAGCAATTGCTCAAAGCCTTTCATCTGAAGCCAATAAGTGGCTCATGTCCTAGAGCAGGGCACAGGGTAGGCTCTGGAGCTAGAGCAACTGAGCTCAAATACTGATTTCCCTTAGATAATCTGTAGAAAAGGCTCAGCCCAGTGTCGGGCACAAAGTATTCAAGAAGAAGATGATTGTTATCACACATGGCACAAGTCTATTTTGAATTGAGAGTGGGATGAAGAATATTATATTTGTTCTTTATGCACATTATTTGTTTAGTTCACACAATAATCCCCCCATTTCACAGAAGAAGAAACTGAGGTTCAAGAAGTATGATAGCATGCCTGTGGAAAAGCGAGGATTTTCACTCTTGTTCTGATTCTGTGAAGCCCACACCCTATCTGTGGCCCCAGCCTGCCATGAACATCTACCAGAAGGAAACTTCCTGGCAGATCTGAGCGCACACCCAAAATGTCATGGCTATTTTGTTCGCTCATGTTTTATTCTTTTTTTTTTTTTTTTTAACATATAAAATGGAAATCCTGGCCTTTCAAGCACTGGAAACACAGAGCTTAGAACTGAGGGATGGTTGGGTTGTATTATACCTTTATTTTATAGGAGTTCAGCCCTTTTGGTTGTGGCACTATGCTTTTATATTTCTTTTTCTTTTTTGGAGGCAGGATCTCTGGTTGCACAGGCAGCACGATCAAGGCTCACTGCAGCCTCCACCTCCTGGCCTCTCGAACTCCTGGCCTCAAGTGAGCCACCCTCCTCAGCCTCCCAAAGTGCTGGGATTACAGGCATGTGCCACCATCCCCAGCCTTACATTTCTTTTGAGGGGAAAAAATGTTTTCACTTGCTCAGAATGATTTTAAAAGATTAAAAAAAAATCCCAACCCTTGCCCACGTGAAAGTGACTAAGGTATTCTAACACTGATAACATCTCCATGGAGCCCTTCAGAGGTAATTCTGCAGGGCAGCTTGGACCAAGCCAAGGATTCAAAGTTCATGTTGCATATAAGGTACCTGTAATTCCCGATGATAAATAATTATACGTACATTTTTTGAGACTGAGTTTTGCTCTTGTTGCCCAGGCTAGAGTGCAATGGCACGATCTTGGGTCACCGCAATCTCCACCTCCCTGGTTCATGCAATTCTCGTGCCTTAGCCTCCCAAGTAGCTGGGATTATAGGCATGTGCCACCATGCCTGGCTAATCTTGTATTTTTAGTAGAGACAGGGTTTCTCCATGTTGGTCAGGCTGGTCTCGAACTCCTGACCTCAGGTGATCTGCCCGCTTCAGCCTCCCAAAGTGCTGGGATTATAGGCGTGAGCCACCGTGCCCAGCGAGTTATATTTATTTTCAATTAAAATAATGATTTATCCCGAGCTCATGAGCTCAGAAATCAACACAGTCAAGTGGAAAGAACCTTGGCTTTGGGGTTGCACAGATGGATTTGAAGCCTCGCTGCACGTTTACACAATCTTCACTTTGAGAAAGTCGCTGCAATTATGAGGTTTCATTTCCATCATCTGTAAATAGGGAATACCAGCAACCACATAAGTTACTGTGAGGTCAAATATAATGACAGCCATAAAGTGCCCAGCACAAATGGGCCTCAGCAAGTGTCACTTGTCTTTTTACTGATTGATTGGAACTCACTATGGTGAACACTGTGAGCACATAGGATATTTAGGATTCAACACTTATCCCTCTAAGCCCACCTCTATACAGGGGACTGACACGCAGAGAAGTTAAGTAATCATGGTTACTGGGCCTAATAAGCAGCAGCCCTGTTAGGCAACGAAGCTAGTAGTCCTTGCACCATACTACTTGCCTTTACTTCTAGAGGAGAGAGCGTATGTTTATGGAAAGAAGAAAGGTAGCGGGGCATCAGCTAGAAAAATCATCCTTGAATTTTATGCTAACCCTCTCTGGTGGTCTTCAATACAGCAAAATGCGCTCATTATCCCTGCACTCACTCGTCTGGTGTGCAGGCAACGTGCTGGAGAGGAGGAGGCCCAATGCTGTCGAATTCACTCGCCTCCCCAGCTTCCCCTGGACGTGTCTGCCTCAAATTCTGAGCCACTTCGCCAGAGCAAGGCCATGCAAGCAAAGCATCCAAGCAGTCCAATCAGGGATGTTTTATTTATGGCTTTAATAATGAAGCCTCTTGGGGAAATATTAGTTTCCCATTCCCAGAAGCGAAAATGCTTCTACAGAATGTTCTTAAAATTTATTACTGTTTATATATTTTTTCCTACCACATTCTTTGCACCACCTTAATAGAGTTTAAAACATCCCTTCCCAAAGTAGACAGGATGATCTGTGCTGTCATTCGTTTGGCTGGTTCTTGACCAAGCCAGCACACTGTTGAAAATTGAAAATACAGGTTGATACTGCTGCTGCTGATGACCTAATCCTATGTTGAACCTGTTGTGGTTATTACTAAAACTGCCGCTAATTCAACAGGACCTTGTTTCGGCACTGCCCAGTTCTCAGCCACTTATTTCCAGGGCAGCTGGAAGAACTGCACCCATATCTCTTGGAGGCACTCAGGCTTGAAGCTGTTTCCATGGTGATGAAACATACCCAAGGTTCAGATTTCATTTTGTTTTAGATCTCAATGATATTCTAAAAGAAATAGTTTACTGGTGAGAACTCTCAGCCATCTGAGAGAGGAGGCTGGAGGGAAAAGAGAGCCGCTGACCTCCTGGAGCCCTTGCTGTAGGAGGGACCTCTTTGGGAGTTTTTGTTTAACAAGGGAGAGTGGGTAGTCATCCTGCAAAGAAAAGGTCAGCGTTCTCTCAGAAGTTACTGACATGGACTTGCTGAGTCCAGTGCATCAGACATTTCCTCTTGCCTTGGGTAAACCCAGGTATAGCCTGATGGAGGCTTGCTTAAAGCAAGCAGTGCAACAAGGCAGCAGAACTCAACATGAGAATGCCCATATTATTATTATTATTATTATTATCGTTATTATTGCTATTTTTGGAGACGGAGTCTCACTGTGTCATCCAGGCTGGAGTGCAATGGCACGATCTCAGCTCACTGCAACCTCTGCCTCCCGGATTCAAGCAATTCTCCGCCTCAGCCTCCTAAGTAGCTGGGATTACAGATGTGCGCCACCATGCCCAGCTAATTTTTGCATTTTTAGTAGAGATGGGGTTTCACCATGTTGGTCAGGCTGGTCTCGAACTCCCGACCTCAGGTGATCCACCTGCCTCAGCCTCCCATGGTGCTGGGATTACAGGCATGAGCCACCGCACCTGGTCGAGAATGCCTACAAAAGTTTTTTCTGCCAGTGGGCATGAGACACACAGTCATGTGGTTTAAACCTCAGGCACCAGAGTCAGACCTAGCTCTGTTGCTAGTTAGATGTGTGACCGTGTGTGACCGTGGATAGGTCAGTTACCTTCCTTTTTTTTTTTTTTTTTTTTTTTTTTTTAAGAGATAGGATCTTGGTCCGTCATCCAGGCCACTGGAGTGCCATGGCGTTGTCATAACTCATTGCAGCCTCAATCTCCTGGGCTCAAGCAATCCATCTTGGCCTCCCAAGTAGCTGGGACTACAGGCCTGCACCACCACAACCAGCTAATTTTTGTATTTTTATTTTTGTAGAGATAGAGTCTCACTATGTTTCCCAGGTATCAAACGATCCTCCCAGATTGGTCTCCCAAAGTACTGGGGTTAAAGGTGAAAGCCACCACACCTGGCCAGATCAGTTACCTTCTGAGACTCAGCTGACCCATCTATAAAAAGGGGTTACAGGCCGGGCACAGTGGCTCATGCCTGTAATCTCAGCACTTTGGGAGGCCGAGGTGAGTGGATTGTTTGAGTCCAGGAGTTTGAGACCGGCCTGAGTAACATAGTGAGACCCTGTCTCTACAAAAAAATTAAAAAATTAGCCAGGCATGGCGGTGTGCACCTGTAGTTCCAGCTAATTGGGGGGCTGAGGTGGGAGGACTGCTTGAGCCTGGGAGGTTAAGGCTGCAGTGAGCTGTGATTGTGCCATTGCACTCCAGCCTGGGCAAGAGAGCAAGACCTTATTTCAAAAAAAAAAAAAAAGTTACGTGAGGACTGAGATCATGAAAGAGAAAGAGAGAAAGAGAAAGCCTGGCACTGTAGAGCTGAAGAAATGGTCATGATTTTTGCTTCAGTACTGTGAGGGCAAGGCATGGATTTATGTTACTCAAAGTAGAAAATGCATGTGAAAGCTGGGCACAGTGACTCATGCCTGTAAACCCAGCACTTTGGGAGGCTGAGATGGGTGGATCACCTGAGGTTAGGAGTTTGAGACTATCCTGGCCAACATGATGAAACCCTGTCTCTACTAAAAATACAAAAAAATTAGCTGGGCGTGGTGACATATGCCTGTAATCCCAGCTACTTGGGAGGGTGAGGCAGGAGAATCGCTGGAACCTGGGAGGCAGAGGTTGCAGTGAGCCGAGATTGCACCACTGCACTCCAGCCTGGGCGACAGAGCAAGACTCCATCTCAAAAAAAAAGAAAAAGCACTGGCCGGGCGCGGTGGCTCAAGCCTGTAATCCCAGCACTTTGGGAGGCCGAGACGGGCGGATCACGAGGTCAGGAGATCAAGACCATCCGGGCTAACACGGTGAAACCCCGTCTCTACTAAAAATACAAAAAAACTAGCCGGGTGAGGTGGCGGGCGCCTGTAGTCCCAGCTACTCGGGAGGCTGAGGCAGGAGAATGGCGTAAACCCGGGAGGCGGAGCTTGCAGTGAGCTGAGATCCGGCCACTGTACTCCAGCCTAGGTGACAGAGCGAGACTCTATCTCAAAAAAAAAAAAAAGAAAAAGCAAATGCATGTGAAACACTGCACAGAGGAGAAGGATTCTCAATATCATGGATGATAATGATCCCTTTTTTCACATGTACTTTCTTTTTTTTTTAACTTTAGGTTCAGGAGTACATGTGAAGGTTTGTTACATAGGCAAATTCATGTTACAAGGGTTTGTTGTATAGATTATTTCACCACCCAGGAATTAAGCCCAGTACCCAATTGTTGTCTTTTCTGCTCCGCTCCCACTCCCATCCTCCACCCTCAAGTATACCCCAGTGTCTGTTTCCTTCTTTGTGTTCTAAGTTCTCATCATTTAGCTCCCAGCATGTATTTTCTAAACATGTTTTATTTTATATTTCTTTCCAGGGAATTTGGCAAATGCTAAATATCCCCAAAGACAATCACTCACACATTCTTTTAACAAATATT
The DNA here is from genome assembly GCF_049350105.2 of Macaca mulatta. Lineage (NCBI taxonomy): Eukaryota > Metazoa > Chordata > Mammalia > Primates > Cercopithecidae > Macaca > Macaca mulatta. Next base: position 50,585,344 of record NC_133421.1, on the reverse strand, counting down.
TATGAGCTACGCTTTATACTAGGGATAAACAGACAAGGTCTCTGCCCTTAGGAAGTTTTCTCAGTCCCGCCTGGGAATGCTTATGTAACAAGGGGAGTGGGTAGTTGCCCAGTGAAGGAAAGCTCTGAGTTGCCACAGCAGTTACTGGTTGGACTAGAAAGTAAAGTTCTAGAAAGGCTTCCTATGGGCCTTGCCACCATGGCCCCTCTTCCACTGGGTCCCTGTAGCACGTGGCCCAGGTCTCTGCTATGGTCCTTATTGAGTTGTATTATCTATGTCCCTCCCTAGCCCTTTCTTGAGGGCAGGGACCCAGAATCTTCTTTTTAGAGACAGGGTCTTGTTCTGTTGCCCAGCCTGGAATTCAGTGGCATGTTCATAGCTCACTGTGGCCTTGACCTCCTGGGTTCAAGTGATCCTCCCACCTCCGCCTCCCACTGGGATTTCAGATGTGAGCCACTGTGCCCAGTTCAGACTCTTTCTTTACAGCTACCCAGACTAAAGGTTCAGTGAAGGTTCGATGAAGGAACAATCAAGTGGATATACGGATGCTCGACTATCCAAAGAATTCTTCCTTTCAACTCTAACCCAAAAGAAAACTTGTGATATTTATTGAACATATGTGAGAGAAAGGAAAGATTGCTTTAGCTTTTACCTTATTCCACTGGAAACCCTAAGGTAAATGAGAGAGAAGCTTAGAGGACAGGAAACATAAGTAAAGCATGTAGAAAGATGTTTTCTACAACCAGTGTTGTGGGGCAAGGAAGGTCCTCAAATGATTCCATTCAGTCCAACGTAAGTACAAGTGGCGGGAAGAATGGGGAGATTAGCAGTTACTCATGGAGTAGCAAAGAGGCAGATTTCTCCACATGGGCTATGTCGGACAGGGAGCTGAGCAAAGTCTTGGGAGCACAAACACGAATCCCTTCAGCTGGCTGGTCAGAGGGTCGTGTGCTCTCTGTTGCCCAAAGGAAGTCCTCACAAGTAGTGCCTGGATGCAAGCAATGGATGAGCCCACGAAGTCAGAGGCTGCACAGTCAGCGAACATGGACTGCAAAACTTTCAGTGGGGTCGCTTTAGGACCAGCCTCTTCATCTCCAGGCCCCACTAATCTCTCTCATTCCTCGTTCTTTGCTCTAGGGAATCTCTTTCCTTTCAAGTGAGAGATGGAGGTGGGGAAACATGGCTTTCATTTGTGGTGTTTTCTCCCAAGTACTTTGCTCTTACTGAGAGTTTTTTTTTTTCTTACCCTTGATGGCCTAGGATTGTGAAACTCAAAAGCCAGAGAGATAGATACACATATTTTTTTCAAATCAGATATAATTTACAAACAGTAAAATTCACCTTTGAAAAAAAGGTGGGTGCCGTGGGTCACCCCTGTAATTCCAGCACTTTGGGAGACCAGGGTGAAAGGATCGCTCAGGGCCGGGAGTTTGAGACCAGCTTGGGCAACATAACAAGACCCTGTCTCTACAAAAATAATTTTAAAAATCAGCTGGGTGTGGTAGCTCACACGTGTAGTCCTAGCTACTGGGGAGGCTGAGGCTGGAGGATCACTTGAGTTCAGGAGTTCCGGGCTCTGCACCACTGCACTCCAGCCTGGGTGATGGAGTGAGACCTGGTCTCTAAACAAATAATTTTAAAGGTGTACAGTTGTACTAGTTCTGACAAATGAATACAATCATGTATACCTGTCATGCACCACAGTCAAGATAGAGACTATTTTCATCACCTCAAAAAATTCCTCATGTCCCCTTTGTGATCACCTCTCTCCTCCAGCCCCAGCCCCTGACAATCCTGTTTTCTGTTCCTATGGTTTGCCTTTTTCAGAATGCCATACAAAGAGTTTTGAGTCTGGCTTCTTTCACTTACTGTAATGCTTTAGAGATTCATCCATAATGTTGCGTGGATCAGTAGGTTGTTCCTTTCATTGCTGAATAGTATTCCATTGTACGGATATGCCATCATATGTTCACCAGTTGATGGACATTTGTTTTGTTTCCAGTTTCTGGCTATTCTGAAAAACCTGCTATAAACATTTGTGAACAGAGTTTTGTGGATATTGTGCCTGTATTTTCATTTCTCTTGGGTAAATTTCTAAGAGTGGAGTTGCTGGGTCATATGGTAAGGCAGAGGTTTAAATTTATAAGAAACTAGGCCAAGTGCGGTGACTCATGCCTGTAATCCCAGCACTTTGAGAGACCAGGTAGGTGAATCACATGAGGCCAGGGGTTCCAGACCAGCCTGGCCAACATGGTGAAACCTTGTCTCTACTAAAAATACAAAAATTAGTCAGGCATGGTGATGCATGCCTGTATTCCCAGCTATGCAGGGAATAGCTGTATTCTCATCTGTGAAGCTGAGGCACGAGAATTGCTTGAACCTGGGAGGCCGAGGTTGCTGTGAGCTGAGATTGCACCACTGCACTCCAGCCTGGGCAACAAGAGCAAAACGCTGTCTCAAAAAAAAAAAAAAAAAAAAAAAAGATTGCACATTTAAACGAAGACCTCACCCCTGACCCAAAATTACGTTATTTCTTAATGGCTCTAAAACGTCATTTGATGGCTGGGTGCGGTGGCTCACGCCTGTAATCCCAGCACTTTGGGAGGCTGAGGCAGGTGGATCACAAAGTCAGGAGATCAAGACCATCTTGGCCAACATGGTGAAACCCCATCTCTACTAAACATACAGAAATTAGCCGGGCATGGCGGCGTGCACCTGTAATCCCAGCTACACGGGAGGCTGAGGCAGGAGAATTGCGAGGCAGGAGAATTGCTTGAACCTGTGGGGCAGAGGCTGCAGTGAGCCGAGATCGCGCCACTGCATTCCAGCCTAGGCCACAGAGTGAGACTCCATCTCAAAAAAAAAAAGGCCAGGTGCGGTGGCTCACGCCTGTAATCCCAGCACTTTGGGAGGCTGAGGCGGGTAGACCATCTGAGGCTGGCACACAAAATTAGCCAGGCGTGGTGGTGGGTGCCTGTAATCCCAGCTACTCTGGAGGCTGAGGCAGGAAAATCGCTTGAACCTGGAAGGTGGAGGTTGCGGTGAGCCGAGATCTTGCCATTGCCATTGCACTCCAGCCTGGGCAACAAGAGCAAAACTCCATCTCAAAAGAAAAAAAAAAAAGTCATTTGACATGAAGAGTCATTTAATCCTTTTGAGGAATCATTTTGTTACTTTAAGTCATGTCACTCCTCACTCACTTCATTAGCATACACATTTGCTATTTATTTATCTATCTATTTTGAGATGGGGTCTCACTCTGTCATCCAGACTGGAGTGCAGTGGCACGATTTTGGCTCACTGCAACCTCCGCCTCCCTGACCACCTCAGCCTCCTGAGTAGCTGAAACCACAGATGTGCACCACCACACCTGGCTAATTTTCTGTATTTTTGGTAGAGACAGGGTTTCGCCATGTTACCCAGGCTGGACTTGAACTTTTGAGCTCAAGCCATCCACCTATGTTGGCCTCCCAAAGTGCTGGGATTACAGATGTGAGCCACCGTGTCTGGCCAATCTCGCAATTTATAATCTGGGCTATTTAGTTCAAGGCTCCAGGGACCCTATTATGACCTCTCAAAGAGGCTGCTTAACTCAGCATCTATAAATCTCAAGCCTGAATGGAGACTACAGCCTCCTCCTTCTGCCTGAGTATTGAAAGAAAGGCATTTCTTCCAGCCGTGTATGGGACTGTCACACTGGGGTCTCTGTCTACCCAGAGCTGCTTTCTTATACACCCCTGTGTAGCCAACGGAAGGAGCAAAACATCTGGCGGTTTACTCTGAGGGTCTGTGCGTCCCACTTCCTTTCCTCCAAGGAGAAATTGCTGCACCAATCACCAATCACCTCTGTTTGACCAAATTTGAGAAAGAGCGAGCGGCAGCAGGGAACAGACTGGTGGGACTTTTGAAGAATTCAGGTAATCTGTTGACTCGTGGGTAATGCTTACTTTTTCTTTCTAGGCAATAAATCATGACTTACAAGCAAAAGGCTATTCCGAGTTTTAGACACCATCTGGATCCATTTCCCCCAAGGCCTAGTATCCAGGGTGACCCAGTACGATGGCAAATGTAAAGCCTGCTGAAATCGAGTGCCCGTGTTGGAGAACCAGACTCCAGACATTTGGTTCAAAAAGTGATGGTGACACAATGGGGTCAAGTGAAGCTGTCAGGAAAATAGCTGCTAATAATAGCTCATATGTATTGAGCACTCACTCTGTGCCAGACACCAAATGTTCCACATGTACTTTTTGTTTTTTTTTTTTTTTGAGACAGAGTCTTGCTCTGTCACCTAGGCTGGAGTGCAGTGGTGTGATCCTGGCTCACTGCAACCTCCGCCTCCCAAATTCAAGCAATTCTCGTGCCTCAGCCTCCCAAGCAGCTGGAACTACAGGCACACACCACCATGCCTGGCTAGTTTTTGTATTTTTGTAGAGACTGGTTTTCACCATGTTGCCTAGACTGCTCTCCAACTCCTGAGCTCAGGCAATCCACCCGCCTCCGCCTCCCAAAGTGCTAGGATTACAGGCATGAGCCACTGTGCCCAGCCCACATGTACTTTTTCATTAGCCTTCATATTAACCCTCTAAGGTAGGTTCTATTATTAACTCAGTTTTACAATAAATAAAACAGAGGCTGAGATGCTGAGTTCTTTTTTTTTCTTTTTTTTCAAGAGACAGGGTCTTGCTCTGTTGCCCAGGCTGGATTGCAGTGGTGCAATCATAGTCCACTGCAGCCTCGAACTCCTGGGCTCAAGAAATCCTCCTGCTTCAGCTTCCTAAAGCACTGGGATTACAGATGTAAACCACCATGGTCAGCCTGGAGTCTACATTTTAGCCACTATATATTCAACCTCCAACCCAAGCCCCACTATAGCAAAAATCCCCAGGGAAATAAGTCCAACAAAGGGAAAATGTGAGGACAAAGTGTTTCCAAGATTTCAGAATCTACTTTGAAGATCAATTCATTTCAAGAAGCCATTTATTTATTCATTTAACAAATATTAGGCTGGGCACAGTGACTCACGCTTGTAATCCCAGTACTTTGGGAGGCTGAGGTGGGTGGATCACCTGAGATCAGGAGTTCGAGACCAGCCTGCACAACATGACAAAACACTGTCTCTACTAAAAATACAAAAATTAGCTGGGTACGGCGGCAGGCGCCTGTAATCCCAGCTACTCGGGAGGCTGAGGCAGGAGAATCGTTTGAACCTGGGAGGTGGAGGTTGCGGTGAGCTGAAATCATGCCATTGCACTCCAGCCTGGGCAACAAGGGCAAAATTCCGTCTCAAAAAAAGAAAAAAGTGGCCGGGCGCGGTGGCTCAAGCCTGTAATCCCAGCACTTTGGGAGGCCGAGGCGGGCGGATCACGAGGTCAGGAGATCGAGACCATCCTGGCTAACAAGGTGAAACCCCGTCTCTACTAAAAATACAAAAAGAAATTAGCCGGGCGTGGTGGCGGGCGCCTGTAGTCCCAGCTACTCCGGAGGCTGAGGCAGGAGAATGGCGTGAACCCGGGAGGCGGAGCTTGCAGTGAGCCGAGATCGCGCCACTGCACTCCAGTCTGGGCGACAGAGCGAGACTCCGTCTCAAAAAAAAAAAAAAAAAAGAAAAAAGTAAATAACAAAATAAAAAAACAAATATTTATGAACATGTGCAGATGTTGAGGATACAACAGTCACAACATAACTATGGTTCCTGCCCTCACAGACCTTATATTCTCTAAGAGGGACAGTTTGTAAAGAGAAAATTACAATAGAAAATAATTTGCTTCATCAGAGGTCTGAAGGGGTGGTGTCAGAGGAAGAGGTGCCCACATCTGATCGTGAGTGTGAGGAAGGGCTTCCCAGGGGACATCTTCGGAGCTGAGTCTCAAAGAATTTGTGGGAATCACCAAATGAACATAGTGTGTGTGTAACACGTGTGTGTGCAAATGCCCAGGGATTGCACAGAAGAGAAAAGGAAGAGGCATTGTGGGCAGAGGGCACATCTGGCCCAGTCCTCAGACCTGAGACTTCACGTGCATCTGGTATGCCTGGAACACAGAGTTCAAGGGAAACAGCAGGAGAGAGGATCAGGCCACACAGGAGGTTGGTGCCAGGTCTTGAAGGGCCTTGTAAGGTGTTTAGGTTTTATTTTTATTTTTATTTTTTATTTTTTATTTTTTTTTTGAGACAGAGTCTCGCTTAGTCGCCCAGGCTGGAGTGCAATGGCGCGATCTCGGCTCACTGCAAGCTCCGCCTCCCGGGTTCACGCCATTCTCCTGCCTCAGCCTCCTGAGCAGCTGGGACTACAGGCGCCCGCCGCCTCGCCCGGCTAATTTTTTGCATTTTTAGTAGAGACGGGGTTTCACCGTGTTAGCCAGGATGGTCTCGATCTCCTGACCTCGTGATCCGCCCGCCTCGGCCTCCCAAAGTGCTGGGATTACAGGCGTAAACCACCGCGCCCGGCCGGTGTTTAGGTTTTAACTCATAGGCATCAAGAAGCCATTAAAGAATTTCAAGCTTGTTTCCTTCCTTATGGGGTGGAGGGAAAAAAGATTTTTGAGCAGAAGCGTGACATTGTCAGATACACATCACGTTTCCACTCGGACAGTTATGGAAGGAAGGACTAGAGAGAGGCATAGAGGCTGGATGGAGGCAGGGAGGTGATTAAGGAGGATGTAGCAATATTGCAGGTGAGAAAAAGAGAAATGCCTAACCCAGGGCAGTGGCCGTGGGGACAGCGAGGAAGAGACAGATAAGGAAGGCCGAGCCATGGGAGTCAAGGGTTGTTTCACCACGAGGTGGTGGCTTGGTGAACTCACAGGCTATGGCTCCACCCAACACTTCCTAGCAGAGAACAGCGAACTTGATCAAGTTGCTTAGCCTTAAGTCTCTCCATTAGTAAAATGGGGATAATAATGGCACCTACAGCACAGGGTTGTGGCAAAAATCAAATGAGATCCATGTGCTTAGCACAGTGTCTGGCACAGGAAGTGCTCAGCTACTTTTCTGTTTTTATCGTTTACTGAGAGGAAGGGAGGGCTCTAGGCTGGGTCCCAGGTTCCTGGCCTGGGTCATCGCTTGGATGTGCTCTAGGCTGAGGGCAGACTCCTGGAGAAGGCTGCAGTACTGAGAACATTGTGAGCTGATCCTCAAGGTCCACGACTAAGATTTGTAGTACTTTTTAGCCATGGAAGTAATGAATGGTGCTTCTGAATAGCTCCAGGTTCTCCAGAGGAGGAGGAAGACATGGAATAAGTAATCTCTCCCAACAATCCCATCTAATTTAACAGCATCACCATCCTCCCAGTTTACTAGGCTCAAAATCCAGGAGTCAGCTTTGATTCCTCTCTGTCAATACCCCTCACCCATATCTAACCCCTAGGCAAGTCCTGTTAGCTCTACCCCCAAAAGAGGTCTCAAATCTGACGGGCTTTCATCATCTCCAATGCTACAGCCTGGTTCAAGCCACCACGTCTTGCCTGAACTCCAGTAATAACCTCCTTACCTGGTCTCCTCACTTCCACTCACGCCGCTTATAGTACATTTCCAAGAATAGCCACAGTGAGCTTTTCAAAGTATAAACCAGACCTCGCTGCTCCTCTGCAATCAGAATAAAACTCAAAGTCTTCAAGGTCCTACATATTCTGTCTGCCACCCGCAGCCTCGTGACCACAAGCGCCTGGACATTCTTTCTGTGCCTTGAACACATCAAGCTTATTTCTGCTCAGGGACTTTGTACTGAGGTATCCTCGCTTAGGATGGTTTTTCCTTGAATTCTCTCATGTCTGGCTTTTTCTCACCCACCAGGTCTCTGCTCAAATGTCAGCCTTTTCTAGCCCCACCTCACCCTTTCCTCCTCTGGTCACTGTTTATCTATTACCTTGTTTTATTTTCTTCATATCACTTATCACCATTTCCTTCCTTTCCTCTTCTTCTTCTTTTTTTTTTTTTTTTTTTTCAGACAGGGTCTCACTCTTTTACCCAGGCTGGAGTGCAGTAGTACAATCCTGGATCACTGCAGTCTCAACCTCCTGGGCTCAGGTGATCCTCCCATCTCAGCCTCCCAAGTACCTGGGACTACAGGTGCCAATTTTTGTATTTCTTATAGAGACAGGGTCTCATCTATGTTGCTCAGCCTGGTCTCGAGCATTTGAGCTTAAGTGATCTGCCCACCTTGGTCTTCCAAAGTGCTGGGATTACAAGAGTGAGCCACTGCACCCAGCCCTTTCCTTTTTCTTTCTCTTCCTCTCTTTTTTTTTTTTTGTGGTTTCCACAAGGAATAAGACCTTGTCTCGGTGCCTGTATATCCCACATGCCTTGAATAGTAAGTACGTGGTACATAGTAGGTGCCCCGTAAATATGTATTTTTTATTTGTTTTTGTTTTTGTTTTTATGAAACGGAGTTTCACTCTTGTTGTCCAGGCTGGAGTGCAATGGTGCAATCTCGACTCACCGCAACTTCCGCCTCTTGGGTTCAAGTGATTCTCCTGCCTCAGCCTCCCGAGTAGCTGGGATTACGGGCATGCGCCACCATGCCTGGCTAATTTTGTATTTTTAGTAGAGACAGGGTTTCTCCATGTTGGTCAGGCTGGTCTCAAATTCCTGACCTCAGGTGATCCGCCCACATCCGCCTCCCAAAGTGTTGGGATTACAAGCATGAGCCACCGCACCCAGCCGTAAATATGTTTTTGAATTGATAATTAAATGACTGAGTGAAGTAATTACAATAAAGTATCTTATCATGTAGTACAGCCATGGCAGCATTTGTGATGGCTGCTCAACTGTGTATGGGAAATATTTCCATCTGTCTGAGATTTATTTTTTATTTCATTGTAAGTTCTGGAAATATGCTTACCCATATCTGAGATTTAAATTCAATCCTGCCTGATAGTAAAAATTTGGACTAGACTTTTCTCAGAATTCTTAGCAATCTGGGATTCTGGGAGCCATGCCTTTTCTCAGGTCCCGAAGTGTTCTCCTTTCACCCGGTTCTTAGCAATCCCCAGACTAAAGAGCTCCTGTCAGCTGGGTGCGGTGGCTCACGCCTGTAATCCCAGCACTTTGGGAGGCCGAAGTGAGCGGATCACTTGAGGTCAGGAGTTCGTGACCAGCCTGGCCAACATGGTGAAACCTCGTCTCTACTAAAAATACAAAAATTAGCCAGGCGTGGTGGCGTGCGCTTATAGTCCCAGCTACTCGGGAGGCTGAGGCAGGAGAATGGCTTGAACCCAGGAGGCGGCGGCTGCAGCGAGCCGAGATCTTGCCACCGCACTCTAGCCTTGGGGCGACAGAGTGAGACTCGTCTCAAAAAAAATTTTTAAAAAGGGAGCTCCTGTGGCCAAATGGTTTCTGAAATGGAAACCTGGCCACCATTCTTAACGGAGCAATCAGTCACCTTCATAAAACGCACTGCCAAAATTCTACTCAGATTGGCCGGGCGCGGTGGCTCAAGCCTGTAATCCCAGCACTTTGGGAGGCCGAGGCGGGCGGATCACAAGGTCAGGAGATCGAGACCACAGTGAAACCTCGTCTCTACTAAAAATACAAAAAATTAGCCGGGCGCGGTGGCGGGCGCCTGTAGTCCCAGCTACTCAGGAGGCTGAGGCAGGAGAATGGCGGGAACCCGGGAGGCGGAGCTTGCAGTGAGCCGAGATCACGCCACTGCACTCCAGCCTGGGCAACAGCGTGAGACTCCGTCTCAAAAAAAAAAAAAAAAAAAAAAAAAAAAAAAAAAAAAAAATTCTACTCAGATTGTTTTATAGTTGGTGTCACAGCAAAGACTCCCATTTGTGGAGTACATATGACTTCCATCCATCTTGCATGCCTCCTAGCTAACTGCTGTGCCAGCTCTGCGGGAGCAGGTGCTATCCTCCTCCTAATCTTGCATGTAAGGAACCCGAGGCCCAGAGAAGCCCAGTGACTTGCCTAAACTCACAAAGCTGATAAGGAAGGAGCTAGGATTCATCCCAGCTCTGTTTGGCTACAATGTCTGGGCTGCTTTCACAACAATCTAGAGGCCAACTCCTTAACTCAGGGGGCAGATGGCCTGATAGCTACCTAGCTAATGCTAATTTGGGAAAACAGTCCTGAGATAAAGAGTTATAGAAAGCAGATTCTGTAATTAGCCTGCTGGCCCAGCAGGAATGGCGAGTTTTATCTCCTACAGATCAGAGCTATTTGACTTGCAGAGATTCAAGGGCAGGACTGTAGGGTCTCTAGAGAAAAGTGTTTTCAGGTTGGGCCCGGTGGCTCACACCTGTAATCCCAGCACTTTGGGAGGCCGAGGCGGGTGGATCATGAGGTCAGGAGATCGAGACCATCCTGGCCAACATGGTGAAACCCTGTCTCTACTAAAAATACAAAAATTAGCTGGGTGTGGTGGCAGACATCTGTAATCCCAGCTGCTTGGGAGGCTGAGGCAGAAGAATTGCTTGAACCCAGGAGGCAGAGGTTGCAGTGAGCAGAGTTTGCGCTACTGCATTCCTGCCTGGTGACAGAGTGAGACTCCATCTAAAAAAAAAAAAGTGTTTTCAAAGACAGTGTGTCCATAACAGATGTCATACAAGGAAGAGCAATGTCTTCACAGGGAAGAGAACATGCTAGGGGACAGGACAAGGTGCTAGAAAGGCCCTGGGAAGGAGGAAAGATGGATGCTGAGTGTGGGGCAGAAAGGGTAAATGCATCCATAGCAGGAGACTTGGACAAGGGTTCTGTAGCCCCTGCTCTCCTTCCAGAATGCTGGTTTTTTTGGAACAGGGTCTCACTCTCACTCAGGCCGGAGTGCAGTGATGTGATATCGGCTCACTGCAGCCTCAACCTCCTGCGCTCAGGTGATCCTCCCTCCTCAGCCTCCCCAAGAGCTGGGACCACAGGTGGGTGCCACCACTCCAAGCTAATTTTTGTATATTTTGTAGAGATGGGGTTTCACCATGTTGCCCAAGCTGGCCTTGAACTCCTGAGCTCAAGCAATGCTCCTGCCTCAGCCTCCGAAAATGCTAGGATTACAGAGGTGAGCCACCACGCCCAGTTCCCAGAATGCTTTTTTTTTTTTTTTTTTTTTTTTTTTTGAGATGGAGTCAAGCTTAGTCGCTGAGGCTGGAGTGCAGTGGTGCAATCTCGGCTCACTGCAAGCTCCGCCTCCCAAGTTCACGCCATTGTCCTGCCTCAGCCTCCCTAGTAGCTGGGACTACAGGTGCCTGCCACCGCGCCCGGCTAATTTTTTGTATTTTTAGTAGAGACGGGGTTTCACCATTCACAGTGTGGTCTCGATCTCCTGACCTTGTGATCCACCCGCCCCGGCCTCCCAAAGTGCTGGGATTACAGGCATGAGCCACTGCGCCCAGCCCCCCAGAATGCTTTTTACTGCACCTCTGGCTGAAGTACCTTTTCATTCTTCTCAGAGCCTTTCATTGAGAGAACTTTTAACTGAGCAGAAAGAGGAAATCCCAAGTCCTTAAATGTCACCTCCTCAGAGAGGTCCTGCCTCACCTTCTAATCTAAATCAGACACCTTCCCCTCCCTATCAGTTATTCTCTATCACTGTCCCCAAGTACTTCTCTCAATAACATTGCTCACACTTTGCAATTATTTATGTATTCATTTTCAAGTTCTTTGTCTGGCTCTTCCCCTAGGGCAGACACAGTCTTGTTTTATTCAGCAATGTGCATTCAGAACCTAGAACAGTGCTGGCACAAGGTAAGTGTTCAAAAACTATTTGCTGAGTGACGGCAGGAGTGAATGGTGTTAGGGTAGCTGATCCTTAAATTGGGCGGTCTTTGTGGCATGTAAATAAGTGACGGTGTAGGCCGGGTGTGGTGGCTCATGCCCGTAATCCCAGCACTTTGGAAGGCTGAGCGGGGAGGATCACTTGAGGCCAGGAGTTTGAGACTAATCTGGGTAATGTGGCGAAACCCTGTCTCTACAAAAAAATTTTAAAAATTATCCATGCATGCTCCTGTAGACTCAGCTACTCAGGAGGCTGAGGTGGGAGGATCACCAGAGCCCAGGGAGGTCAAGGCTGCAGTGAGTGTTTGCACCACTGCACCCCAACCTGGGCGACAGAGTGAGACCCCATCTCAAAAAAAAAAAAAAAAAAAAGAAAAGACAGTGTTCTCATCCCCTCCATACCTGCGTGTAGGTAGACTCCAGGCTAGACTTAACACAAAGGACATGAGGACCACTCTCTTCCCTACTGAGGTGAGGGGAATTCTGGGCTGCCTCTATGGCAGTGAGCCCAAGTCAATTCAGTGCCCGCTCTCTCCTCTGCCACTGAAGCCCCTAGTCAGCTGGGGGCAATGTTGGGTGAGGGGAGGTCACGGGGGGGCTGGCCCCACTTTGTGCTGCCAGCAGTGCTGGTTGGCTCCCATCAGATATATGTGAGCTCTTGGCAAGCAAGAGGGAAGAGAGCTGTGGCAAGAACAAAGTCCGACCCTGCCCCCACCCCACTGGACTTGCAGGCTGCTGAGGGACACCAACTGGGACTGGGCTAAAGAGACCATTATTTGTCAGCTAATAATCAGGTGTCTGGGGGCAGGTTATTTCTCAGCAGGTTGAAAAACAGGGCACCCATGATATATTGTTTCTCCTTTGGCCTTCCTAATAGCAGGGTTCACCCAGAGGCCTGGCTGACCTGGTTCTTTTAAGGGGGACCTTGAAATATAGATAAGCACCCCGCCTCATGGAAGCCCTTCTGTACCCTTGGCTTGCCCATATTTTTCTTGGTGCCATCGTTTTGTTTATGAACTGTGGGACTTTTTTTTCTTTTTCTTTTTTTTTTTTTTTTTTTGAGACAGAGTCCCCTTTTGTCACCCAGGCTGGAGTCCAGTGGTGCGATCTCGGCTCACTGCAACCTCCACCTCCTGGGTTCAAACGATTCTCCTGCCTCAGCCTCCCCAGTAGCTGGGACTATAGGCGCCTGCTACCACACCCAGCTAATTTTTGTAATTTTAGTAGAGATGGTGTTTCGCCATGTTTGCCAGGCTGGTCTCAAACTCCTGACCTCAGGTGATCTGCCCGCCTCGGCCCAAAGTGCTGGGATTACAGGCATGACCCACCGTGCCTGGCCTATGAACTGTGAGACTTCTGAGAACTGTTAGTAGGGAAGATAAATGGAGCCAGGAGACGCCTCACTTTGGCTTTAGCGGAACCCATCGTGGTCCAGATTGGGCCGCTGTTTGGAACTTCTGAATGGTATGAATCCAGAGGAGAGAAACAACATTCTGCTTGTTCTCTTGGGCCCTCATACCAGAGATGTTTACATCATGGGCCTGCAGTTTAGAGATGCTGGTCATGTTTCCCCACCAGTGTGAGGGGTTTAGATGGTCTTGGCTTATCCTCACATTTCCCCATATTTTATATTTTTGAAAAGAAAATTAAGATAGTTTATTGATCACCTGCTATATTCCAGGCACAGTACTTGGCATACTTTTCAAAGTTGTCTCATTTCATTTGCATTAAAATCATTTCAGGATACATTATTATCCCTTTATATACATAAGAAGATGGGGGTTCAGAAAAGTGGAATAAATTTACTAAGCCCTCTTAGCTCAGAGGTTAAGTGAGAATTTGAATCCAGGATGTCTGGCTCCTAAACCCATATGTTCTGCCCATTCAGGGGCCACGAGGGATGGGAAGGCTGGAACAAATTACAGGGTGGCCTGACTTCATTGCTTCTCAGTATGATCTAATGCTAAAGCACATTTAGCTTGTTTGCTTTTCCTGGGGAGAAACATAGGAAGGGAAGAGGGGTGGAGTAAAAAATATTATTTATTTTTTTTGCTGGGACTCAATCTGTTCTCAGCATCCCATCCCATCTGGGCAATCTGAGCCTTCTTCTTCTTCTTCTTTTTTTTTTTTTTTTTGAGACGGAGTCTCACTGTATTGCCCAGGCTGGAGTGCAATGGCACGATCTTGGCTCACTGCAACCTGTGCCTCCTGGGTTCAAGTGATTCTCCCACCTCAGCCTCCCAAGTAGCTGGGATTACAGGCACCCACCATCATGCCCAGCTAATTTTTGTATTTTTGTAACAATGGGGTTTCACCATGTTGGCCAGGCTGGTCCTGAACTCCTGACCTCAGGTGATCCGTGATCCGCCACCTTGGCTTCCCAAAGTGCTGGGATTACAGGCGTGAGCCACTGCACCCGGCCCTGAGCTTCTTTAAGTAGGCCACTTTGTTACCGTCCTGACGGAGAAAAGGTGACGCTGGTAGGGGCTAACCCCAGTTTGGTCTAGAACTGGCCGTTCCAGTGAGCTGAGGGGTCTGCATAATTGGATAATATAGCCACACTTTTTCAGTCCTGCCCAAGAATATCGGTAAGAATAAAATAAAAGTTAGCCTGCGTCCATGTCTCCTGCCCTAAACAAAGGAAAGTTCAGTGAGACAGAACCCCCAAAGCAGTGACTTGTCTTGCAGGCCAATGACTTTGTCTCCCCAGCCTCTCTGCAGCTGCTCTGGCCTCTGCTTTCTGGGATGGAGCCTCCGCTCGGGGCCCTCCACAGCCCAGCTCCAGGAAGGTGACTGCTTCCTGGTTTGAGATGTATTCTTAAACTGTAATCATACTGTGCATGGAGTCAGCCAAAGCAGTGGCTATTAATAGGGAGGTGAAGAAAGCTGACTCAGAAGGAAGCTGACTTAGGCTGGAAAGGAGAGCCTGGCCACCTTGGCCTACAATTCTCAGCAGGAGGTCAGTGAGAGAGACCTGAGCTCACTTCGTCCCTGGGCAGGAGTCAGCATTATCTGGATCTCTCAACTTTGGAAATAGAAACCCAAAGCAGTCCTGATCAAAGGGATATTGAGCTGTCTTTCCCAGGTCCTTGGGGAGTCTCCGAGCCCTTGAGTACTGATAGCTTAAATAGCTATGACTCAGCAGAGCGGCAGCTCTTCCCTCCCGATGTCATGGGTAGATGAGACTTGGAAAGGGGCCCTGGGACTCCATTTCCGTGACCTCCCTCAGCTGAGAAGCCAGTGCTGAGCCAGCCCTTAGCTGGCTGGACAACCCATTGGCAGAGACACCCAAATAGGGAGATTCTGTTTCTGGCTCCTTGGAGGTGACCATTTTCATTTCAGGTGAAGGACCACAGTAAATGAAGGGCAGGGTGCAGGAGGGCCTCACACTGTGGGCGAAAAGGACATTTTTAGCAATTTCTGTCAATGCCATGCATTTCTCAGAGAGTTCAGACTTTAGCCGTCTGGCAGGCTCCCCATCGTCAGGTAGCTGGAAGCAGGACAGATCCCTGAATCTGGCTCAGGATATGCCCTGGAGGAAACAGGACTGCCCCTGGATGCACAATACCCTCACTCTGCAGCAGCCACCAAACAGCCCTCATGCATGCGGCTTCGGCTCGTTCTCACCAACCCCAGGACGTGGGTGGTATCAGCCCTCTTAGCTAGCGAGGCAAACAGATTTCAAAAAGGTGAAGTGAGTTGGTCACACAGCTAACAGGTAACAACGATGGGAATAAAACCTCAGTCTGTGTGCCACCGGAGGAAAAAGCCAGGCATGAGCTGCCCTTGTGCCCCAGGCACAAGCCCATCTGTACCACTTCCACCTAGACCCAGGTGTCCCCGACTTTGTCGCTACCCAAGTGCTCACACTGAGGCCAGGGTGGCGAAGCTCTGGCGTGTGTTGGGTAGGGGTGCTAAGAGGTTGGGGGAGCACTACGTCATTCTCTTGCGTTTCTTTCAGGTGGGTGGGGTTGCCGAGGTATGTCTTCTCAAACTGGAAGATTCATTTTCGTTCCTGGATCTCCGTAGAAGGAGGTTCGGATGGAGGTAGGATGTGGGAGGTGTTTTCTCTTCCTCCCTAAAAATACTTATTAAGCACCTCTTGGTTTCAGCTCTGGGCAGCCTGGGCGCTTTCAGATTATAGAACAATTTCATGACACCATGGATCTGGTATTTTTCTCTGCTGTTTTTCACACAGTCTTAATATAGTTTTACCTGTTAAGAACTATCCACATGTGTATATCTTTTTAGAGTTCTAAGACAGCATAATCTACATACTTATATGTACCTATAAAATATCTTTTTACAGAATAAAGGGCATGCTATTAAGGAATGACTTTTCTTCCACTGATTGTCATGTGGATCACCTCCTGAACCTGAAGGAGGTTCCAGAACTCCACACACTGGGTCCTGAGCTCTAGCAAGTAGCTGAGGGAAGAATTTTCAGCCCCCAGCTGCTAGGGGTTCTCAACACAGAAGCAGGACCAGACCAGGCTTTTAGGAATTTATTCATCATTTTACAGCCATCGTGGCCTATCGAGAGCGGGAGTGCTGGAGAGTCATTTCCTGACCGTCAGGCTCTGAGCTATTGTTCTGGGGTCTTGCATACTCTTTTGGTCAATTATTTTTTTCTGCTTTTAGCCACATAAGCAACAGGATGGCGCAGCATCCAGGTTCAGAAAGCTGCCTCCTCTCACTTAGTCAAAGTTAATTAATTCTCACTGTACCTTGAACTAGGTCAGCTGCAGGGCTGTGCTGGGCCTGACCTGCTGTCAGGGGAGGGCTTTTCTCGTCGTCTCTTGATGTGCTGTCCTGGGCAGGGAAAGTGGGAAGGGGGTAGGTTTCACCTTTGCGTGGGATCATCTCTCCTCCTTTCTTCCGGGGAGGTGACCATTTTCAGATCTGTGGGTGGGGAGGAAAATCTTCTCTTCCAAAAATAATCTCTCTGCAGTGGGGTTTGAAGCTGGACCAAGCTGCTAGCGCTATTTTTACCCAGCTTTCAGTTCAGGGTGTAAATAGCAACTCTGGCTGTTTTTTCCCACAGCTGACAACAGAGTCAACCTCTTCGAGGCAGGAGCATTCTGGCATCTTGCACAGAGAAAACAGAACACAATTTGCCCTGGGGCCCAGTTGATGATTCTGGACTGTGGGGTCGGTATCCAGGGCTGGCACCTCCACGGTTCTGTTATCTTGGTCTCCACTATAAACACCAGGCCCCATGAGAGCTGCTGGGCTGAGGCTCATTTAAAGAAGCTTCCTGCGGAATGATGAGGGAAAAGGCAGGTCCGTAAATCCCCGCCTGCGCCCGCCGAGGGTTCCAAGAGCATGAGCAGCTCCAGGCTCCAGCTGGCTGTCCCCCTTGCCCTCCTTCTTGCATTAGCAGGCACTTCCTCTAAGACTGCTGCCCTGGGAGGGTTTCTTGCAAACCCACTAGTTCTGAAGAAAGACAGAGAAAACATCCACTTAAGGCTGCCCAGATGACAGCATGTCTCTAAAAATATTTAAGTCTCCTAGTTTTCGAGCGATCGAAGGCCCCACAGCCTTCAGCACTGGCGTCATTTAGAGGTCATGGTGAAAGGACTGGCTCCCTCCTTGCCACCATTTAAGCAGAAGCTGCGAGAAAGCTCCCAAAGCCTTGGGTCATGTCTCTAACAGGCACGGGTGAGTGGGAAGTTCAGCCTCATAGAAGGCCCCTTGCTGGTGCCCCTCAAGTTTATCATGAGGACGATAAACTTGCAAAGCTGAGATGCGCCCATCACGGTGAGCAATTCTCTCTATTTCTTCTCTTCTGGGGAATGAACAGGCTTCATATGCTTTTCCCTGAGGCCAGGTTTCTTACCCAAACCTGTCCCTGGAGTCTTTGGTCTGAAATAAGAAAGGAGTTTTGAGTCAGCAGGAGAGCCACTCTTCACTGTGAATTACACAGCAACTCCTTGTGGAGCTGCCCGTACCCTTCCCCCGGGTACACATCAATCAATCGAAATATTTCTCAAATATCTACCCCATACCCAGAACTGGGCATTTAGGTACGTGGTTCAAGTTTCAGATTCTTCCAGCAGATGGTTTGTATGGGTAAGAAAAAGGATTGGAGGTCAGGTAGGCAGCAGAGCAATCCCCAACTCTGCCTTTTTAAAAGCGGTTTCAGTTGCGCATCCTTGGAATTGATTCTGGGCAGCTGTTAATTGCAAAACTCACTGCCAATTATCGATAGCTAAAGTGGCATTGGAGAGCTTCTCATGGTAAAAATAGGGGCAGGTAATAGATGAGAAAATAGCTTTACATTTGAGAAGAGAGGATGGGAACATATTGTCTCAATCTTGCTGTGTTCGAGGTTTCCTTTGTCAGCCTGGGTTCTCTCCCAGGGCTGGCCAGCAAAGTCTACTTAGTGACCTCCAGCAAATAGCCCACCAGCAAGCTACTTAAGATTAGAGCAAAACTTTGTCTTGGCAGCAAGAACAGAGGGGATCCTGCTGAGTTGAGGGGATCCTGCTGAGTTCAGGGCATCCTGGTTCTCACCAGGCTCAGTCACATTAAACAGCCAATACCACTTTTAGGAAAACCCGTGTTGAATGTTAAATGTACTTTTGCCTCATTTGGGGGGTTATGATTGTCCAATTCAGCTGGTAGTTTGTGTACCAACCTTCAAATCGGCAAACGATGGTTATTCAAGGACGTTTCTTGAAGCCTAGATGGTACATGTTTACCTTAAAAAGCAAAACCAAAAAACAGAAACAGGAAAAAGTGCCCTGGGGAGTAAAACCAAAAGCATGTGGTAGACAGACACAATGCAGGCCTGAGTGTTTTGAACAATGCTCATGGCCCCAGCCTTGACACTGGGGAAACTGGGAACGTGGTCACAGACTTCCTGTGTCAAGTGTTTCCCTGGATTTCCTGGAATCCAACTCGAAGTGCCACTTCCCCTGGTGCCACCAAGGAGTTAAGCTTTGGTTCTGTTCTCCCAGTGACTAAGAATGCTCTGTGTGGCTCTGAGATCATCCAGAAAGAAACTGACAGCCGGCGTGGGAAGTGTGTGAGCTTTCAGTGCTCTTGAAATGCCTTTGATGGGCATGGTGAGAGAGCAAAAGGCTTATTGCCACCTAGTGCCCCTGATTGTGTAATTTCGTCGTGAGCTCTTGTTTCTTCTTTTGAATTTTGCATAATTTCAAATGAAGATCTCCAACTCCTTGGGGAGCTTGATTCTGTGATGTGTGAGTTATTCTATGGAGCTATTCTATATTTTAGACAGCAAACATATCCCACCACTTGGAAATATCGCCCATTTTGATTGAAAACAAAGTAGAATCAATTGACCTGACCAAATCACACGTGGTGTGTGTGAGGGAGGGAGACTGGGTCTTCCCACTCCTGATGTTTTCTTTCTTCTGAAAGGAGTCCAAACACTCCTGGCTTCTCTCCGCCTGCCCCCTCTTCCCTGAGAAGGAGGAGTGGTTTAATATGACTGGTGAGTTTGGAAGGAGGAACTGTGCCTTATATCATCCTCTCTTCTTTTCTTCTTGGGAGCAAGCTTCGCTCCCGCGGGGTGGGAAGAGGAGGCCCATTCCAGCTCAGCTGCCTGTCACCAAGCTGCCAAGTCTGCCTAATTCTGAAGTTGAGTATCGGGAAGCTCGTTTGTCTGATGATATAAGCCACGTTCTCTAATATCAGCTTTATCAGTAGAAAAGGTTATTTTTGGTCCTTGTCTAGCTTGCTGCTATCTTCTGATTCAATTCAAAATTCACAGAGAAGGGAGCAGACTGCTATTTTGGGGCCTCCTCAAAGACCCCAACGTATTTACTGGAAGATTTCCTGTGATTAGGAAAATGCCAGTGTTGGGGTAAGGTCCGACTTCTAGATCCACATCGTCACTTTCTTACAGAACACCAGATTCCTTGCTGTCAGCTGAGTAAAGAGAGTTCATGGGTGTTCCTTGCAGCTAAAATGCATCCATTCAAAAGTTATTTATTGAATCCTTACTATGTGCCAGGGAACACATAGGTGATCAAGAGAAACACAGTCTTGGGCCGGGCGCGGTGGCTCACGCCTGTAATCCCAGCACTTTGGGAGGCCGAGCTAGTTGGTCACTTGAGGTCAGGAGTTTGAGACCAGCCTGGCCAACATAGTGAAACCCCATTTCTACCAAAAATACAAAATATCAGCTGGGCGGGGTGGCAGATACCTGTGGTCCCAGCTACTCGGGAAGCGGAGGAACAAGAATCACTTGAACCCAGGAGGTGGAGGTTGCAGTGAGCCAAGATCACACCACTGCACTCCAGCCTGGGCGACAGTAGTGAAACTCTGTTTCAAAGCAACAAAAAAAAAAAAAAAAAAAAGAAAGAAAGAAAAAAGAGAGGGAGACACACTCTCTACTGTCACACAGTTTATAATTTAACTAGGGTGTATCAATTTAAAAGTTTAATGTTTCAAGTGAAAGAAAACAACCTCAAATAGGCTTGAGTAATACAGGAATTTATTGTCTCACTGGAGATCCAGGCACAATTTGATCCAAGATTCAAACGGCATGGATCCATTTCTTGGCTCTGCTTCCTCTGAGTTGGATTCATTCTTTAGCCACCACATGTTGGAACCCCTCTCTCCTGGCAGCTTCAAGCTTTCCACGACGGCTGCAGCAGATCTAAGACATACCATTTACCAGGCTGACAAGAGTCCAAGTTCCAGCAATCCCTGGGGGTCCATCCTGAGGAGGCCATCTCAGGTTATAGACCAGCGTAAATCAGGAGCTCACAGGACAGAAGACGCTGATTGGCTCACACCCAGTGGGGCCCACCCCCTGATATGGAAGACTTGGGCTCTTTCCAATTCCAAAAATTTGGGCATCTATTTGGAAGGGAGAAAGGGCCACAACCGATAACTGTTTATGATAGAAGGAAAAACAATAAATAAACTTATACTTCTGCTCTGAGGGAATCATTCAGCCTGCAGAAAATGGAGACATCTCATTACTACCTGGAGAGTGAAACACAGGCCTGGAGATCCAGAGATGTATTTGGATTCCAAATTCTGTGTGGGTCCCTATACACAGCTGACCCTTGGGGACATTGTAGAGGTTGATACATGGTAGACTTTGCTCCTTGATCTGTCCCTTCAGTAGTTACCCTTAGGTTGTATTCTGCTGTGTGATCGCTTTTCCCTTACTTACATATTTATTCGTTTGAGATGGAGTCTCACTCTGTCACCCAGGCTAAAGGGCAATAGTGCAATCTCGGCTCACTGCCACCTCTGCCTCCTGGGTTCAAATGATTCTCCTGCCTCAGCCTCCCGAGTAGCTGGGATTACAGGTGCATGCCACCATACCTGGCTAATTTTTGTATTTTTGGTAGAGATGGGGTTTCACCATGTTGGCCAGGCTGGTCTCGAACTCCTGGCCTCAAGTGATCTGCCCGCCTCGGCCTCCCAAAGGGCTGGGATTACAGGCATGAGCCACCACAGAGGATAGTATGTGCCTGAGAGAGATGCTAAAAGGATGACTGAGATGATATTCACAAAGTACCTGGTGCAAGTCACCAAATAAACCTAAGCTGTCTGTTGGCGTGTGTTCATTATTCTTTCAGATTTAAGGACATTCAGCTGATGGTTTAGGGACTAAACATTAACCACAGCGGGACAAGTCAACACAGCATGAGCTGTGAGCCATGAAGATGCACAGGCCTTCGGTGTTCTAAGTTTCACAGACCTGTGTGAAAAACATATAACCAAAATAGATTGAAAATGGACAGAAATGCCGTCAAACATGCAGGGTAGAGAGAGTGCTCCAGTTAAGACCTCGGCCAGTTCTTTTTTTTTTTTTTTTTCGAGACAGAGTCTTGCCCTGCTGCCCAGGCTGGAGTCCAATGGCATGATCTCGGCTCACTGCAACCTCCTCCTCCTGGGTTCAAGCGATTCTTGTGCCTCAGCCTCCTGAGTAGCTGGGATTACAGACACACGCCACCACGCCTGGCTAAGTTTTTGTATTTTTAGTAGAGATGGAGTTTCACCATGTTGGCCATGCTGGTCTTGAACTTCTGACCTTGTGATCTGCCCACCTTGGCATCCCAAAATGCTGGAATTACAGGCGTGAGCCACCACACCCGGCCCTTGGCCAGTTCTTAAGAGGCATGAGTACTTGCTAAGCAAGTTGAAGTGCCAGTGGTGCCTGAGCAATCCTTTATTTCTTCATTCAGCAAACATTTTTTGGGGTATCTTCTATACAAGAAGCTATAATAAAAACAGACAATCAGTTATGAGGCAGGCACTTAAATCCTTCTTAGAGGCCGGGCGCGGTGGCTCAAGCCTGTAATCCCAGCACTTTGGGAGGCCGAGGCAGTCGGATCACGAGGTCAGGAGATCAAGACCATCCTGGCTAACAGGGTGAAACCCTGTCTCTACTAAAAATGCAAAAAATTAGCCGGGCGTGGTGGCGTGCACCTATAGTCCCAGCTACTTGGGAGGCTGAAGCAGGAGAATAGCATGAACCTGGGAGGTGGAGCTTGCAGTGAGCCGAGATCGCGCCACTGCACTCCAGCCTGGGCGACTGAGTGAGACTCCATCTCAAAAAAAAAAAAAAATCCTTCTTAGAATAAAGAAGGGACCTCCCTTTATAAATAGGTAAATTATTATAAAAGTTATATGCAAAGCTAAAATGAACTAAAGATCTATTATACAAGAGACAGAAAAGAGAAAACTAGTTTCAGTATTTGGGTGGAGGCTGGAGAAGAAGTGGGCTATACCTGGGATGGAATGAACCGACTTTGTGTTAAGTCATAAACAAAGATATAGGGGTAAATGGAGAGATGGCAATCAATTATATGAAGTCTTGTTTGGTTGCTGAAAGAAATGTGACCCAGTCCTCTGAATGCCCTACAGCAGCAGTTTATGTGCAACTTGCCTACTGCTCTTATTCTAACTTGTATCACAGTGGGTTATTTATTCATTCAATTATTTGGTTACTCATTGAACATTGATGCAAGGCTTGATATGTGCTAAGTATTGTGCCAAGGGCCAGTATACAAAATAGAGTGAGACATGGTTTCTGTAGCTCAGTCTAGGAGGGTAGGAGGCATATAAAACATAATTATAGCCTGAGCACAGTGGCTTCTACACTTTGGGAGGTCGAGGTGGGAGGATTACTTGAGGACAGGAGTTGGAAATTGTGGTACTCTATGATTGTGCCATTGCATTCTAGCCTGAGTGACACAATAAGACCTTGTCTCTAAAAGAAAAAATATATATAATCTAACATGAGAGGTGCTATAATAGAAATACGCCCTGAGTGCTTGGAGGTGAAGTCTTCCCAAAGGAAGTGATATTTGAGTGGATCTTGACAATAACAGGAGTTTCCTAGGCTGAATTTCCAAAGTAGCTGGAAAGCCCCTGAAAGAGGAGCCAGAATGGTGTGTGAGGAAATGCTGAGTGGTTTGGTATATGGGGATCTTTGGGTATGTAGGGAGAGTGTCAGCAGAGGAGGCTGAAAACGTAAGTGGGCTAAAAGGTAAGTCACATAGAGCTTCACAGATCTTGCTATGGGCTTTGAACTGTGTAGACAAAAGGGTTTGTTGAAGAATTTTAGGTAAATGATTGGCAAGATCAAATCTGGGCTTTGAAAGACGTTCTGGCAGCAGTCTGAAGGCAGAGTAGTAGTGGGGAAGGACTGGAGGCCAAGAAATCAACAGGGAGGCTATTTCACTAATCTAGGTGAAAAGTGGTAACATCTTGATGATTGAAAAAGAGGGAACAGGCCGGGCGCGGTGGCTCAAGCCTGTAATCCCAGCACTTTGGGAGGCCGAGACGGGCGGATCACGAGGTCAGGAGATCGAGACCATCCTGGCTAACACAGTGAAACCCCGTCTCTACTAAAAAATACAAAAAACTAGCCGGGCGAGGTGGTGGGCGCCTGTAGTCCCAGCTACTCGGGAGGCTGAGGCAGGAGAATGGCGTAAACCCGGGAGGCGGAGCTTGCAGTGAGCTGAGATCCGGCCACTGCACTCCAGCCTGGGCGACAGAGTAAGACTCCGTCTCAAAAAAAAAAAAAAAAAAAAAGAAAAAGAGGGAACAGAATGGGTTCAAGGAAGAACTAAGAGATTAAATCAACAAGGCTTGGTTATTGGTTGGAAGGAAGATGATGTAGGGAAAGAAGGCATTAAGAATGACTTGGGGCTGGGTGTGGCAGCTCACACCTGTAATCCCAACACTTTCGGAGGCTGAGGTGGGTGGGTCCTTTGATCCCAGGAATCAAGGCCAACCTGGGAAACATGGCTGAAACCTCATTTCTACAAAAAAAAAAAAAAAAAAAGCAAAAAATTAGCCAGGCTTGGTGGCACATGCCTGGAGTCCCAGATACACAGGAGGCTGAGGTGGGAGGATCACCTGAGCCCAGGAGGTTGATGCTGTGGTGCACAATGATTGAGCCACTGCACTCCAGCCTGGGTGGCAGAGTGAGACCCTGTCTCAAATAAATAAATAAAAGAATGACTTAGAAGCCAGTAGCCCATGCAGCTGAGGAAACAAAGGTGTCATTAACCACAGTAGGGTATAGAAGAATAGGAGGAAAGATAAAGACAGGATAACGACATGCTGTGTTTAAGATACCCGCACAACATTCAAGTGGACAAGCCCCACTGGCAGTTGGAAATCTCTGTCTAGAGTTAATGAGAGAGCTGGAGGCTAGACACTGAGCTGGGAATAAATAGGTGCCAAGGCTACGGACATAAAGGGCATATACCCACCAAGTACAGCTGGAAAGTGAGAAGATAAGAGACACCAGCACAGACCCTACAGAGCACTAATATAAATGGATTGATCAAAGGGGAGCCAGAAAAGGAAAGTAAAAAGAGGTGTCCAGAACAGCCAGGAGAACTGGCAGAGACCAACATCTTAGAAGGCACAGGAGACAAGAGAAGGAGGAGGCAGTCAAGTAGGTCAGAGCTGCTGAGAATTCTAGTGTAGCATTTGTGACATTTCCCCATTAAAGAGCAAAGCCTGTGACAGTAGGAACTCCTGGCACAGTACTTTGTATAAAGCAGGCAGTATCTGTGCCATGATCTATAGATAGACATATAGATGTACCAATTTGGAGACTGCTAGTAACTGCTAGATGCCCAGAGACCTCAAATCTGGAAACATCGCAATTTTAAAGTGTTATTTTAGGGTCAAATTAGCAATAAAAACCGTACAATATTAAAAGAGATTCTACCTTTCCTCAAATTCCATTAAAAATAACTACTATCGCCTTGTGTATTTCTTTATATTTAGTCTTCAGGAGAAGATACATGGTCAGCAATATAAAATGAGGAAGCTGGGGTAATATAATTTATCAGAACAGAGGAGTTCAGTTGCAGTTGCTGGAACACAGAAATTGGTGTCAATGTGTTTGGCCTTTACGAAAGTCTTTCTGAGGGCAACATCATGGTATTTTAGGAACTAAGCAATTTCTTCCTCCTCTTCCTCCCCCTCCCCCTTCCCCTCCTCCTTCCCCCTTTCCTCCTCCTCCTCTTCCTTCTTCTTCTTCCTCCTCCTCCTCCTCCTCTTTCTTATTCCTCATTCTGTTGCCCAGGCTGGAGTGCAGTGACTGTGGCTCACTGCAACCTCTGCCTCCCAGGTTCAAGCAATTCTCATGCCTTAGCCTCCCGAGTAGCTGGGACTAGAGGCACATGCCACCATGCCCAGAAAATTTTTTGTATTTTTTTTTTGTATTTTTTTTTTTTTGAGACGGAGTCTCGCTCTGTCGCCCAGGCTGGAGTGCAGGGGCCGGATCTCAGCTCACTGCAAGCTCTGCCTCCCAGGTTTTTACGCCATTCTCCTGCCTCAGCCTCCCGAGTAGCTGGGACTACAGGCGCCCGCCACCTCGCCCGGCTAGTTTTTTGTATTTTTTAGTAGAGACGGGGTTTCACCGTGTTAGCCAGGATGGTCTCGAACTCCTGACCTCGTGATCTGCCCGTCTCGGCCTCCCAAAGTGCTGGGATTACAGGCTTGAGCCACCGCGCCCGGCCTTTTGCCCATTCTTTCAGTGTTGAGCACCTCATATATTCGAGACACTGTGCTAGGGGCAAAAGACATCTTTCCATCCCTCAAGGAGCTCACAGTTCAGTGGGGGACATAGACAGGGGAATACAATGGAAATGTATTGAGAAGTGCTGTGCCAGAGGTAAGCACAGTGTGCAAATGAAGACAGCGAAAGACAACCTAACTCAGAGGGCAGCAAACGAGGGCAGTGGTGTCAAGTCTTTCCAGAAGAGACAATGCCTGCCAGGTGTTACAGGAGGGACAAGCTTCCAGATCAAAGAGACAACAACTGTGAGAAAAAAAAAAAAAAAATTCAGTATGACTGAACACAGAGTACAAGGAGGGGAAGAGTGAGAGATGAGTCGGGTGGGCAGGTACCTCATCAGACCCCAGAAGCCCTTCTAAGGATTCGGAGCTTGAGCCTAAAAGCAATGAGGAGATGCTGAATGATTATGTTAGAGGACTTCAAAGGAAGTCCTTTGCTTCTCATATTTTTCTTATTTCCCATTCTCTCTCTCTCTCTCTTTCTTTCTTTTCTTCCCTTCCTTCGTTCCTTCCCTTCTTCTTCTTTTCTTTCTTTCTTTCTTTCTTTCTTTCTTTCTTTCTTTCTTTCTTTCTTTCTTTCTTTCTTTCTCTCTTTCTCTCTCTCTTTCTCTCTTTCTTTCTTTTGAAATTGCAGCTGATCTGGTCTATACCTAAAGAGAATAAGTGCAAGGGATTTATTTACAGTATGTCCATGGTTTGGTGGAGAAAAAGATGGAGCTGATCCCTGAAACCTGACTTTTGATGGCAGTAAGTAACAAAACGAGAGGATCCCAGGAATAATTCCTATCTCCCACAGACTTTTCTTCCGTCTGAATCTGGAGATGCCTGTGTTCGATTTTAATGAGGAGGCTGTTACCTCCAAGGTGTGGACAGGAACCTTTTTTTTCTGGCCAAACAAGCAAAGAAAGGAATCTTAATTACAAAGAGGTCTACACTCTTGCTGCTTGAAACTGGGTCCCTGGACCAGTAGAATCAGCATCCCCTGGGAACTGGTTGTACAGACAGAAATCTGAAGCTCCACCCCAAACATACTGAATCCAAAACTGCATTTTAAACAAGATGCCTGGGTGATTCCATGCACATTCAAGTTTGAAAAGCCCTGATCTACAAGATAGGAAAACTGCCTAGTTGGTAAAACTTAGGGCACTGTGTTGCAGTCTGTGTTTTGTTTTGCATGACTGATTGATGAGTAATCAGTTTGTCAGCCTCTATGATTACTAATATATGTCCAAAAGCAAACTCAACCAGAGGCTAAACCTTTTCTACTCTACTGTACATTTCTAAGAAATCTCCACAGAGCCCACGATGTTGTGATCCATTTAAATACAAGACTTGCTCTCTGGCTGATGAATAAAAGAATCATTCTTTTTTTTTTTTTATGTACATAACGTAAATTTACCATTTTAACCATTTTTAAGTGTACCGTTCAGTGGCATTAAAGACATTCACACTGTTGTGCATTCATCATTACATCATCTCTAGTGTTTTCATCTTCCCAAACGGAAACTCTGTACATGTTAAACAATAACTCCCCATTACCCCCTCCCTCCAGCCCCTGGCAACCACCATTCTACTTTTTTTTTTTTTTGAGATGGAGTCTCGCTCTGTCTCCCAGGCTGGAGTGCAGTGGCACGATCTCAGCTCACTGCAAGCTCCGCCTCCCGGGTTCACGCCATTCTCCTGCCTCAGCCTCCAGAGTAGCTGGGACTACAGGCACCCACCACCACGCCTGGCTAATTTTTTTTGTGTTTTTAGTAGAGACGGGGTTTCACCGTGTTAGCCAGGATGGTCTTGATCTCCTCACCTCGTGATCCGCCTGCCTTAGCCTCTCAAAGTGCTGGGGTTACAGGCATGAGCCATCGTGCCTGGCCCACCATTGTACTTTCTGTCTCTATGAACTTGACTACTCTAGGTACTGCATCAAAGTGGAATCATACTGTACTTGCTTTTCTGTGACTATGTTATTTCACTTAGCATAAGGTTGTCAAGTTTCTTTCATGTTGTAGCATATGTTGAAATTTCCTTCCTTTTGAAGTTGAATATTTTGCTGTATCTACCATATTTTGTTTACCATCAATGGACACTTGATTGGCTCCCACCTTTTGGCTTTTGTGAATAATGCTGCTACAAACATGAGTGTAGAAATCTTCATTTATGCCAGCATGCAGGTCCCCTCTTCTAGCTTACCAACGTTATTTTCTAGAGAGATGCCACAACAAACATAAATTCACAGTTAATGGATGCTCTCAATGGATTTTCTCTGTCTCTCTCTGTCTGTCTCTCTTTCTCTCTCTCTCTCTCTCTCTCTATATATATATATATATATATAAGCACAGTGTGCAAATGAAGACAGCGAAAGACAACCTAATATATATATATATATATATATATATATATATATGCTGCTTTTTTTTTTTGTTTTTTTTAAGCAGAGACAGGGTTTTACCATGTTGCCCAAGCTGGTCTCAAAGTCCTGAGCTCAAGCGATCCACCCACCTCGGCCTCCCAAAGTGCTGGGATTATGGGCATGAACCTCAATGGATTTTCTTTAATATATCAAGTCTCTAGTTGACTCCTTATGAAGAAAAGATAATTCGCTGTTGTTGGGAGCAAAATGTCTGTTGCAGTTAGTCTCTGTCCGGGAGTCGTGCCCTCCTGAATATAAACTCAGGGCCAGAGCCAAGACTTTAATTTGTAAAGCACAAGTATTGATTTGGTGACACCATTGTCTTCCCCTGAGGCTATTCCTATCAACCCAAATTATCTGTGTGAACACAGGAACCATTTTCTTCCGGGTGTGCTGGGCAGCTGGTGACAAGCTGCTTGCCGATAGGCCCTGACAGAGATGAACACTTGGCTGCTGTTGGGCAGTCAACACTATCCTTGCCAGGGTGTTGCTGGGCAAAGGAATCTACAGCCCTGAAGCCGATGAGCATACACCACCCCAACAGACCCAGTGCTCCACGCTGATTTCAGCAACCCACAGCAAGGCTCAGACAAGGGAAGAGGCTCTCAGCTTATGGGTGAACTATTCCTTTTGTTTTGTTTTGAGACAGGGGTTTGCTCTGTCATCCAGGTAGCATGATCTTGGCTCACTGCATCACTGCAGCCTGTCTTCCGGGCCCAAGCAATCCTCCTGCCTCAGCCTACGAAGTAGCTAGGACCACAGGCGTGTGCCAACATGCCTGGCTAATTAACAAAATTGCAGAGACAGGGTCTCCCTGTGTTGCCAAGGTTGGTGTTGAACTGGGCTCATGCAATCCTCTTGCCTCAGCCTGCAGAGGTGCTGGGATTACAGGCAAGAGCCACCATAGCCAGCCTGGGTAAACTCTTCTAAAGAACTGTATAAAGGGTGTTATGTCCTCCCAAATGATCCCGAGTCTCATTTCCTGGTGTTGCTTCAGGAAGCTGTGGGGTCAGCTCCCCTTGTGTGCTTCCCCTCAGGTGGCCAGGGGGCTGCTCTGACAGTCTTCACTTCATCCCACTGTTTCACCTCCGGGACAACTCTTTAGGTTGCCACATATGTGCAAGGATGAGGAGGATACAATCACACCACCTCATTTGGAAAATATGCGCTGAGACTCTTGATTTCATCTTCTGTGTAATGACTTTTACTTTGCAAATGAAATCTGGATGTTAAGACAGGGGAACAACCGCAAGTTCCCCATTTTCATGTTAACTCCTGGCCCTCGAGGATGATTAACTTTAGAAACTGAAAACGCATTTGGGCTAATCGTTTATGAGATCTGATTAAGAGCTTTACAGAGATTTGCACCACTGTTAAGAAAGGCTCTAGCAATTCAGGAGAATGCACATGTAAGGGATTTCCTTCCACCGGATTAGAAAGAATAGCTAGAAAACACAGCTGAAGACACAAGAGAGGAAGAGGTGAAGACCTGCCTGTACGAACCCAAAGAAAAAAGTCTGTATGTGGGTGAACACATCTGAAGAAGTCCCATGAGAACCACTGACTAAAATGTAACATGCGACAAAATAACATGTGTGTGCAGCCCCATTAATGTGTGACATGTGTGTACCTGCAAGGATGTAATGAAAGTCTGGGAACATGCATAAAAGAATTAAGTATTTGTAGGCCACTGTCTAGAATTTACAATTTGCCTCCTCCCAGATTTGTCCTGATCTGTCCACTTGCAATGCCCTTCTCTGTCCTTTCCATCTCCATTAATACATGCTTATCACCTTATTCAAGAGCCAAGGAAAATCTCACCACCTGCAGGAAGACTGCCCAGTCTGACCCCCTTAACTATAATCAGTCTTTTTTTTTTTTTTTTTCCTTTTTTGAGACAGAGTCTCATTCTGTCATCCAGGCAGAATGCACTGGAGTGCACTGGTCCTATCTGGGCTCACTGCAACCTTTGCCTCCTGGGTTCAAGCGATTCTCCTGCCTCAGCCTCCTGAGTAGCTGAGATTACAGGTGTACGCCAGCACGCCTGGCTAATTCTTGTATTTTTAGTAGAGATGGGTTTTCACCATGTTAATCAGGCTGGTCTCAAACTCCTGGCCTCAAGTGATCTGCCTGCCTCCGCCTCCCAAAGTGCTGGTATTACAGGCGTGAGTCACCGCACCAGGCCTCTTAACTGTAATCATTCTTTTGCACCCTCTCCAAATGTGTGTGTCCTACATGTCCTAGGGGAGCCCACACGGCATTAATGACATCCTTCTTTTTTTTATTTTTTCTTTGTGTGTGTGTGTTTGTGTGTGTTTAGTAGAGACGGGGTTTCACCGTGTTAGCTGGGATGGTCTCGATCTCCTGCCCTCGTGATCCACCCGCCTTGGCCTCCCAAAAGTGCTGGGATTACAGGCGTGAGCCACCTAATGATCATTTTCATACCACTTTCCATATGTGTGGTTTGTGTTCCTAAACCAGTCTACGAGCTCCTTAAGGTGGGGACTGTTTGGGAGGAGAAAGGGTATGGTTTGATTGGTTGCTGTTGTTCTTGGCCTTTTCTCTTGGATATCCTAAAGCACTGCTGCTTAAACTTTAACAAGCACGTTAAATGCTTATTACTGTTATATGTTATATGCTTATTAATGTTAACTGTTACATGTTTATTAATGTTAAACGCTTCTTATTAAAATTCAGAGTTGATTTAGTAGGAATGGGTTGGACCTGAGATCCTGCATTTCCTTATCTTTCTTTCTTTGTTTCTTCTCTCTCTTTCTTTCTTCCTTTTCTTTCCTTCCTTCCTTCGTTTTCTTTCTTTCCTTTTTTTTTCTAAATGGAGTTTTGCTCTGCTGCCCAGGCTGGAGTGCAGTGGTGCAGTCACAGCTGCAACCACGAACTCCTGGGCTCACGCAACCCTTCCACATCAGCTTCTCAAAGGAGCTGAGACTACAGGCGTGTATCACCATGCCTGGCTAGATTCTGCATTGCCAACCTCAGTGTGGCTATTGGTTGGAGGACCACACTTTTGAGTGGCAAGGCTTTGTAACTCCCAGAATAGTGCTTCAACATAAGCAAGCAAGACTTTCGGTAGTATTTTAGGAAAATTAAAATTCCCTTCTGAGGCCCAAGCCCTTCAAGCAAATTCTACCTTGCAATAAGGCATTTCCTCTTTGATCACTAGACTGCCCCCTAAATTAACTGAAGCCTGAGGACATGCTTTTGTTATAGTGCAGTTGTTTGGATTCGCATTTAAATCTAGGAATACAAATAGTTTTACTAATGTAATTTGAGAAGATTGGTGAGTTATTTTGGGTATGCATGGCCTAGCCCTGCAATGCTAGGATTCTCTTGATAAATGCCACAATTACACCAGCTGATCCCATAAAAAGGGAAAACAGTCTAGCCTTCATAGAGTGCTGACAGCTGTAACACCCCCTTCTGGACCAGGGGCCTTAGCTTTTCCCCCAGGTGGGTTAGGTAGCTGGAAGCACACATAAAGCTTTTATTTTCCTGTGCCTGGTAAGCCTCTGTTTCCTGTGGAAAGTCCCACTTCATCGGAGGCAAAGAATTCCCTCTTAGTTTCACCTCTGAAGCTAGGAAAATTAGTCTTGAACCATACTAAATGACTTCAATAAATGTTTTTCTATTTTCTTTTTAAATAGAGATAGGGTCTCACTATGTTACCCAGGCTTGTCTCAAACCCCTGGGCTCAAGTGATCCTCCCACCTCAGCCTCCTGAAGTGTTGGAATTACAGGCATGATCCTAGCCAATAAATGCTTTTTAACTGGGAGGCACAGACCAGAAGGATAAGCTGGCACTAATGAAACCAGAAAGACACTTGGCTGGATTCCTAGCATGACATCAACAAGAGGAAAGTCAAGGCCAGGTGCCATGGCTCACACCTGTAATCCTAACACCTTGGAAGCTGAGCTGGGAAGATCGCTTGAGGCCAGGAGTTTGAGACCAGCCTGAGCAACATGGCAAGACTGCCCCCCATCTCTACAAAAATTTTTAAAAATAGCTGGGCCTGGTGGTGCACGCCTGTGGTCCCAGCTACTCAGGAGGCTGAGGTTCTTGGGCCTGGGAGTTGAGGGCTGTAGTGAGCTATGATTGCCTCACTGCACCCCAGCCTGGGTGACAGAGGAAAACCTTGTCTCACAAAAAAAAAAAAAAAAAAAAAAAAAAGGAGAGTCAGATCTCTCAGGACCTTGGTTTACTTATCTGTTAAATGAAGGTATTGGGCTGGAAGATTCCTAGCAGCCCCAACAGGTTAACTAACAGCCAACTTATCAGGAGAAAGCCCAAGAGACAAGAATTCCACCGCTGGCTACTTGACAGCACAATGTGACTGGAGTCTCTTGGCTGACTTGTATTATCCCATTGGTCTCAGCCCAAATGCTTGCCAGGATATGGTACTAAGTTCTCCCTTCCTAGAAAATTTGGTGCCTCACATCCGCCTGCCTGTTGCAGAAAGACCTGAAAAGACACGCCCTGTGCTGCCACCTAGTGGTTCCTCTTCTATCAAGGCAGGGTAGACTCTTCCTTTCTCTTCTCCATCCACCAGCTAACAGGAGAGACTAAAAATAATGCACTTCCAGGTGCCACCGCTTTAAGGGAATCAGGGACTATGACTAAGAACTACAAGGTCTTCTAAACTTTATAATTTCCTCTGTACTGTTATTTCCTGTCTGTTTCGCTGCAGCGATTAGCAGTAAAACTCTAAAAACAAAAATGACCAAGGTTGTTTTTAAGGTCAGCAAGGAAGCAGAGAACTGGAGAGAGGCAGTACCCCAGGGTTTGAGGTAAACAACACCAGGAGATGGAGTGGGTGGAAGGAGCTGAATAACGGAAAGGCAAGAGGGTGAAGTCCTCAGGCTTGTTTGAAAAAGGAAAGAGGGGGTGGGAGGATGAAGTTGCCTTTTAGCTGGAATGAAAGTCATCATCTTAATAGCATTGTCATTCTTTCCTGTTTTGTCTTTAGACGGACAAATCTGTTTTCAAGTCTGGAAAATGAAGCAAATATATGGTTTTCAGCTACTGTTGCAGTTCAGGGGCCTTTGTAGCAAATTATACTCCCCTAGATTAAGGATCCGAAATACAAATGTCTATAGAAAGGCCACACAGATATGGTACCTGGATGGAAGCAGCCAGAGGTAAGGCTGTTGGGAGTGGTGGGGACTGTGGTAAACAAGAGAGTACTCACTCCATCTAAGGAAGCAGAAGCAACCAGGCCCAGGTGATTATGGGCCTAACCAAACCGTGTACCCACATTGCTAGATCTTTCAAATTTTCAGGAGAAGCGGGAAACTTGGATTATTATGTGAAGTCACCTTATTTTTAAATGTTGGCAGCTAATGTTGCTTAAAAACAAACAACAGTACTCTGTGAGCAAAATAAAACATATCAATGAGACATATTTAGCTCAAAGGCCAACTCTTTGAAAACCTGAATACACAGGATTTTGCAATCTGGAATGCTAAAGCACTAACACGATTTTTTCAAGGCATGTGGTCTTCTTCTAAATAACAAATGACAAGGAAACGAGCAAATGCCAGGTAAATTGGGGAACTGTAAAATGCTTTGTGTTATGATTTGTTAAAATTGACTATCGTGCCTAGAAATGTATATAAAGAGCTAGTTTGTTAATTTTTTATGTCCAACTGGAAAGCTCCAATATATTCGTTCAATAAATCATGAAACATTTATTGAGCACCTAATATATGCAAAGTAAAGATAAATAGGCCGGGTGCCGTGGTTCACACCTGTAATCCCAGCAGTTTAGGAGGCCGAGGTGGGAGGGTTGTTTGAGCCCAGGAGTTCGAGAAGAGCCTGGGCAACACAGGAAGACTCCATCTCTTCATCTTCATCTTACAAAAAATTTAAAAAATTAGCTGGATGTGGTGGGGTATGCCTGTAGTTCCAGCTACTTGGGAGGCTGAGGCAGGAAGACTACTTGAGCCCAGGAGATTAAAGCTGCAATGAGCCGTGATGGTGCCATTGCACTCTAGCCTGGATGACAGAGCAAGACCCTGTCTTAAAAATAAATAAATAAATAGGCCGGGTGCCGTGGTTCACACCTGTATTCCCAACACTTTGGGAGGCTAAGGCAGGTGAATCACCTGAGGTCAGGTGTTTGTGACCAGTCTGGCCAACATGGTGAAACCCCGTCTCTACTAAAAATACAAAAGAAAAAATGAAAAAAGAAAAAAAATCAGCTAGGCATGGTGATAGGCACCTGTAATCCCAGCTACTTGGGAGGCTGAGGCAGGGCGAATTGCTTGAACCTGGGAGGCAGAGGTTGCAGTGAGCTGAGATCGTGCCACTGCCCTCCAGCCTGGGCAACAGAGTGAGACTCTGTCTTAAATAAATAAATAAATAATAAATAAATGAAAATTTAAAAAGATAAATAAAACTTTTTCTATAAAAAGTGTCAGATAGTATTTTACTTTCTTTGTTTTTTGAGACCGAGTCCCAGTCTGTGCCCCCGGCTGGAGTATAGTGGTACCATCTCAGCTCACTGCAACCTCCACCTTACGGGTTCAAGCGATTCTCCTGCCTCAGCCTCCTGAATAGCTGGGATTACAGGTGCCCGCCACCACGCCAGGCTAATTTTTGTATTTTTAGTAGAGACGGGGTTTCACCATGTTGGCCAGGCTGGTCTTGAACTCCTGACCTCAGGTGATCCACCCACCTTGGCCTCCCAAAGTGCTGAGATTACAGTTATGAGCTATGATGCCCAGCCCAGATAGTAGGTATTTTAGGCTTTGAGGTCCATTCAGTCTCCATCACAACTACTCAGATCTGCCTTTGTAGTCACAAAGCAGCCTTAGACAATACATAAACCAATGGATATGGCTGTGTTCTAATAAAACTTTATTTACAACAGGCAGCAGTCCAAATTTGGCCTGTAAGCCATAGTTTGCCAATCTCAGATGTAGAAGATGTAAGAGAGCTTGTAGCCTAATGCAACAGTTTTATTTTTAAAAATTTACGGCCGGGCGCGGTGGCTCAAGCCTGTAATCCCAGCACTTTGGGAGGCCGAGACAGGCGGATCACGAGGTCAGGAGATTGAGACCATGCTGGCGAACACGGTGAAACCCCGTCTCTACTAAAAAATACAAAAAAACTAGCGGGGCGAGGTGGTGGGCGCCTGTAGTCCCAGCTACTCGGGAGGCTGAGGCGGGAGAATGGCGTAAACCCGGGAGGCGGAGCTTGCAGTGAGCTGAGATCCGGCCACTGCACTCCAGCCTGGGCGACAGAGCCAGACTCCATCTCAAAAAAAAAAAAAATTTACATGTTTATATTTTGCCTGTTAAGACAAGGAATTAGAGTAATATCGCTATGGTTTTTAAGTTATATTTTGAGTGACAACACTGATTTTTTTTTTTTTTTTTTTTGAGACAGGGTCTCACCCTGTCCCCCCCGCTGGAGTGCAGCATTATGGCTCACTGCAGCCTCAACCTCCTGGACTCAAGCGATCCTCCCCTCAGGCTTCCAAGTAGCTGGGACTACAGGCATGCATCACCACGACGGGCTAATTTTGTATTGTTTGTAGAGACAGGGTTTTGCCATGTTGCCCAGGCTGGTCTCAAACTTCTGGGCTCAATTGATCCTCCTGCCCTGGCCTCCCATAGTGGTGGGTGAGTCACCATGGCTGGCCAAGAACATATTTCTGACTGAAATAGTTACTTCAGTGGAGTGGTTCAATTCCTCTGTGTTTTGATTGGACTTGAAACTGTTGTGTGGCTCGCACCTGTAGTCCCAGCTACTTAGGAGGCTCAGGTGGGAGGATTGCTTGAGTCTGGGAGGCAGAGGTTGCAGTGAGCCAAGATTGCGCCACTGCACTCCAGCCTGGGTGACAGAGCAAGACCCTGTCTCAAAAAAAAAAAAAAAAAAAAAAAAAAAAAAAGAGGCCAGGCACAGTGGCTCATGCCTGTATTCCCAGCACTTTAGGAGACCGAGGTGGGCAGATCAACAGAGGTCAGGAGTTCCAGACCAGCCTAGTCAACATGGTGAAACCCCTGTCTCTGCTAAAAACACAACAAAATAAAATAAAATAAATTTTAAAATAGCTGGGCATGGTGGCATGCGCCTATAGTCCCAGCTACTCGGGAGGCTGAGGCAGGAGAATTGCTTGAACCTGAGATGAGGTCGCAGTGAGCTGAGATTGAGCCACTGCACTCCAGTCTGGGTGACAGAGAGTCTGTCTCAAAAAACAAACAAACAAAAAAACAGAAAAGAAACTGTAGTGAAGAGGCAACATGAAGCTGAGTACACTTGATTGTCCAGAGTCCTAGAACTTCCAACTTGGAGCTTTCAAAAATGTGTTCTAAAGAGAGCAAATGAAGCAGTATATCATTTTATTTTATTTATTTTATTGTTTATTTATTTATTTTTTGAAGACAGAGTCTTGCTCTGTCACCCAGGCTGGAGCACAATGGTGGGATCTTGGCTCACTGCAACCTCCACCTCCTTGGTTCAAGCGATCCTCCTGCCTCAGCCTCCCAAGTAGCTGGGACTACAGGTGCCCGCCACCATGACCGGCTAATTTTTGTATTTTTGGTAGAGGCAGGATTTCACCATGTTGGCCAGACTGGTCTCAAACTCGTGACCTCAGGTGATCCACCAGCCTCAACTTCTCAAAGTGCTGGGATTACAGGCATGAGCCACTCTGCCTGACTGGCAGTATATAATTTCAATCTTTACATTCCCAATGAAGTAGTAGTACATAGAACATGTTCCAGTGATTTTGCTTTATGAGTAGCAGACACACGGACTACGACCATGTTAACTTCTTTATATCTCTTTTTCCTGAAACGTCAACTAAGGATACCTTGCTATTTACATGACTGTGGAAGATACTGTCTTACTGGGTATCAAAAAGCTATTTGTAGTCTCCCTTTTCTCTCTCTTTTTTTTT
This sequence comes from Macaca mulatta, assembly GCF_049350105.2. Lineage (NCBI taxonomy): Eukaryota > Metazoa > Chordata > Mammalia > Primates > Cercopithecidae > Macaca > Macaca mulatta. Next base: position 50,548,270 of record NC_133421.1, on the reverse strand, counting down.
TTTGAGATGAAGTCTTGCTCTGTCGTCCAGGCTGGAATGCAGTAGCACGATCTTGACTCACTGCAACCTCTGCCTCATGGGTTCAAGTGATCCTCCTGCTTCAGCCTCCCGAGTAGCTGGGATTACAGGCGCCCACCACCACACTCAGCTAATTTTTGTATTTTTAGTAGAGACGGGGTTTTGCCATCTTGGCCAGGCTGGTCTCGAACTCCTGACCTCGTGATTCACCCACCTTGGCCTCCCAAAGTGCTGGGATTACAGGCATGAGTCACCATGCCTGGCTGTAGCCCCTTTCTCCTTTGTTTTCTTCTACTAGAGACTCCTTTGCAAGTAAGGGGGCATGTGCTCCAATTCTAGCCAAAAGCTATAAACAGAAGTATCTGCTTAGAGCTTCTGAAAAAGTTTCTTAATAGGGATGATTCCATTTGGCCTCATGACCCTTCCCTCTTCTTCCTGACCTAGAACACAGATGCAATAGCTTAGAGGTTCAGCAGCCATTTTGTGACCACAAGGACAAAAACAACAAACTAAGGATGGTGGAGTGGAGAGAAAGAGGAAGCTTTAATGATATCATTGAGCAGCTCCACTAGCCCTGAGTAGAATACCTTTGGGTTTCTTATTACATGAGAAGAAATATAGTCTCCATGGAGTAAAACCATTGTTATCTGGTTTTCTATTACCTGCAGCCTAAACCAAGCCTTTCTATTTGGGGCTCTATAGAGTTTTCTCCTATTTTCACAGTCCATCAACATTGCTCAGGAAATGAAAATGCAACAGCGATCTGACACGCAATGCAGTTGTATTAACTCCCCAACTCTTCCTGGGCCACTTTAAAAAGTTGAGGTTAAAGTTATTTAAAATCTTGTTACAAACTCAAATAACATATAAAGATCAAAATCCATTGAGTTTCTTAGGAAGAAGTCTTATTACAACACATCAACATCGAGTTCAAAGAAAATGTTCTATAATACATCTTCTAAGAAAATCAAAGGGATTGTCAACAGATTTTTTTGAACTTGTTTCAGGTAGCAAACATTTTATGCCAACAAACTATCCAAAATGTTTTTTAAAATATATAAATAGGGCCGAGCATGGTGACTCACACCTGTAATCCCAGCACTTTCGGAGGTCAAGGCCGGAGGATTGCCTGAGCCCAGGAGTTCAAGACCAGCCTGGGCAATGTGGTGAAACCTTATCTCTACAAAAAATACAAAATTAGCCTGAGATGGTGGCATGTGCCTGTAGTCCCTGCTACTTGGGAGGCTGAGGTGGGAGGATTGCTTGAGCCCAGGGGGTGGAGGCTGCAGTGAGCCAAGATGGTGCCACTGTACTCCAGCCTGGGGGACAGAGCGAGACCCTGTCTCAAAAAAATATATAAATGAAAATAAATTACAAATATATATGACTATAGTCTACATTTTAGAGTTTTTAAATTTCTTTTTGAGATAGAGTCTTGCTCTGTTGCCCAGGCTGGAGTGCAGTGGCATGATCTTGGCTCACTGCAACCTCCACCTCCCGAATTCAAGTGATTCTCCTTCCTCAGCCTCTTGAATAGCTGAGGTTACAGGTGCCCACCACCATACCAGGGTAGTTTTTGTATTTTTAGTAGAGATGGGGTTTCACCATGTTGCCCACACTGGTCTTGAACTCCTGACCTCATGTGATCCGCCTGCCTCAGCCTCCCGAAGTGCTGAGATTACAGGTGCGAGACACTGCACCCAGCTACATTTTAGAGTTTTATGTCCTCCAAACTCATCATGTTTTGTGACATATACATTAGATGATTATAAAGATCTTTCAAACATCAGAGTTCCCACTTGCCAAAGTTAGGACAATTTGATGTATTTTGTACATCAAAAAATAATGGATTATAACCTGTTAAATGAAATAAAAAAAAAAAAAAGCTCTATGAATTCACAGTGATTCAGAAGCATGCCAGCTAATAAATATAGTCAAATGATAGAATTTGAGTTTGTAACTGCCAATGTAATAATTGATTCAGTCTGGTTATTATCAATGATAAAATAATTGAGTGAAAGGATGTTGGGGAATATGATAATTACATGGTTCCAAAGTTGTACCTCACAGATCAATTAATAAATTCAGGCTGGGCACGGTGGCTCACGCCTGTAATCCCAGCACTTTGGGAGGCTGAGGTGGGCGGATCACCTGAGGGAGTTCGAGACCAGCCTTGCTAACATGGTGAAACCCCATCTCTACTAAAAATACAAACATTAACCAGCTGTGGTGGCGCATGCCTGTAATCCCAGCTACTTGGGAGTCTGAGGCAGGAGAATTGCTTGAACCCAGGAGGTGGATGTTGCAGTGAGCCGAGATCGTGCCACTGCACTCCAGCACTCCAGCCTGGGCAATAGAGCGAGACTCCACCTCAAAATAAAAAATTAATAAATTCAAAGGGAAAAATGTATCTTTACCACGGACAGATCTGGTGAATACCCTCTTAACCAAGCAATCACACTTGGCTTCACTAATAGTAAAGCAATGGATGGCCTCCTGTTATAATGCACTAAAAGACACACAACACCTCTATGTAGAATTCTGCTGGGATTGTTTAACCTGCAAATAAACATAAGGGAACAATTAAGGAAATTCAGAATCTGGAAAAATCTGCAAGCTAACTGGCCTGGATTCTCAAAAACTTCAATGTCATGGAAAACACCAACAGGTGGGGATTTTTTGAGACTAAGAGAGACCAAGGAGATAACCAGATACTATATGTAAACCTCGAGTAGATCCTGGATGGGAGGAGGAAAGCCTGCTAGACATTTTTAAGATCACTGGAGATAGTATATTAAATTATCTTCTTGAATTGATGTTAAATCTCTTAGTCTGATTGTAGTGAGTGCTATTGTGGTTATTTACTAGAATGACCTTTTCCTAGGAGATCCATAATGAGATATTTAGGGGTGAGGTGTCATGACAGCTGCATCCTACCTTTAAAAAACTGTGCTGGCCAGGCACGGTGGCTCATGCCTGTCATCCCAGCACTTTGGGAGGCCAAGGCAGGTGGATCACGAGGTCAGGCGTTCGAGACCAGCCTGGCCAACGTAGTGAAACCCTGTCAGGTTGCAGTGAGCCAAGATCGTGCCACTGCACTCCAGCCCAGGTGACAGAGCGAGACTCCATCTCAAAAAACAAAAAAAGTGTGCTGTGTGTGTGCACATGTGTGTAGCAGAAAATGTAGTGAAATGTTAATGATTGGTAAATATATGTAAAAGGTTTAGGATGTTTATTGAACTATTATTCCAGCTTGTTTGGAAGCGTAAAACTTTCCAAAAAGAGAAACTTCATACTATGCCTTGGAATTTTATTGTAACTGTTATTCTTCTGGGAGATATTAAGACGTACTAGCTAGACATTCTGACACAAGCTCTAAGTGTCACATAAGCATTATTCAGTAAAGATTATTTGAGTGTGGCCTACTACAAGCCACACTCAAATTTTTAGGCAATTAGGATACTTGAATGAACAAAACAGAGATCTCTGGTCCTGTGAGGCCTATATCCTGGTGGGGAGAGACAGACAGATACAATAAACATAATAAGTAAATAAATTGTGGGAAAAAACAGTCGAGTAGGAGTTAGGGGACAATTTGGGAAATACTAAAGTGGAGACTTAGGTAAATAAATGAAAGAAGCTCAGAGATTGATTTGGGGGATATTGAGATAATGTCCAAATTTTCTCTTATTTTAGGATACGCTGGTTTGGTTTCACCTGAAGAGTACTGCACCTTTTAATCACACAAAGCCATTTCAAGTATTCCTAGTTAGTGTTCACAATTGGTGTGCGTTTCAGGCACGCCAATTCTGAATCCTCACTAGGAATACACTGGTTCTCTTTTATCTTTTACTGAATCCCAACTAGGGTGACCAGGTCTCCTGGTTTGCCCAGGACTAAGGGGTTTCCCATGATATGGGACTTTCAGTGTTAAAATTGGGATAGTCCTGGGTGAACTGGGATGGGTTGGTCACCTTAATACTGCCACTTGCCACTTGTGTGACTTTGAGTAAATCATTTAGCTTCCAAGAGTCCTGATTGCCTCATCTATAAAAAGGACATTATACATACACACATATATATATGCTTCAACATGGATGAATCTTGGAAATATTATGCTAAGTGAAAGAAGCTAGACACAAAAGGTCACATATTCTTTTTTTTAAAAAATTATTATTATTTTTTTTGAGACGGAGTCTTACTCTGTCACCCAGGCTGGAATACAATGGCATGATCTCGGCTCACTGCAACCTCTGCCTCCTGGGTTCAAGCGATTGTCCTGCCTCAGCCTCCTGAGTAGCTGGGACTACAGGCACGTGCCACCACACCCTGCTAATTTTTGTATTTTTAGTAGAGATGGGGTTTTGCCATATTGGCCAGGCTGGTCTCAAACTCCTGACCTCAGGTGATCCACTAGCCTCGGCCTCCCAAAGTGCTGGTATTACAGGCGTGAGCCACCACGCCTGGCCAAAAGGTCACATATTTTATGACTCCATTTCTCTGAAATGTCTGGAATAGGCAAATCTGTTGGGAACAAGCCCCCCAAATCTGGCCATAAACTGTCCCCAAAACTGGCCATAAACAAAATCTCTGCAGCACTGTGACATGTTCATGATGGCCGTAACGCCCATGCTGGAAGGTTGTGGGTTTACCAGAATAAGGTCGAGGAACACCTGGCCTGCCCAGGGTGGAAAACTGCTTAAAGGCATTCTTAAGCCACAAACAATAGCATGAGCCATCTGTGCCTTAAGGACATGCTCCTGCTGCAGTTAACTAGCCCAACCTATTCCTTTAATTCGGCCCATCCCTTCGTTTCCCATAAGGGATACTTTTAGTTAATCGAATATTTATAGAAGCAATGCTAATGACTGGCTTGCTGTTAATAAATACGTGGGTAAATCTCCGTTTGGGGCTCTCAGCTCTGAAGGCTGTGAGACCCCTGATTTCCCACTTCACACCTCCGTATTGTGTGTGTGTCTTTAATTCCTCTAGCGCCGCTGGGTTAGGGTTTCCCCGACTGTGCTGGTGTTGGCGCAAATCCATAAAGACAGAAAATAGATGAGTGATTGCCAGGTCATGCGGGAAGTGGGGAATGGGAATTGACTGCCTCAGGGGTATGGGGAATTTTTTTTTTTTTGCAGGGGTGGGTGAGGAAAATGATCTAGAATTAGATAATAATGGTTGCACAACGTGGTAAATATATTAAAAACCACTGAATTGTACATTTCAAGAGGGTGTATTTCATGGTAAATGAATTCTATCTCAATGAAGTTCTTATTTAAAAAAATACAATAACATGGAGTGACCATACGGTATGGTTTGGATGTTTTGTCCTCTCTAAATCTCACGTTGAAATGTGACCTCCAATGTTGGGAGGTGATTGGAAGGCCCTCCTTAACTGGAGGTGTTTGGGTCATGGGGTCAGATCCTTCATAAATGGCCTGGTGCTGTTTTCACAGTAATGAGCGAGTTCTCACTCTATGAGTTCACTCAAGATCTGGTTGTTTGGGGGAGCATGGCACTTCTCCAGCCCTTGCTTCTTCTTTCACTGCATGACGTGCCTGCTCCTCCTTCACCCCTGCCATGATCATAAGCTCCCTGAGGCCCTCGCCAGCTTCGGCACCATGCTTCCTGTACAGCATGCAGGACGATGAGCCAAAATAAACCCTTTTTCTTTATAAATTACCCAGCCACAGTTATTTCTTTATAGCAATACAAACGGACTAACATACCATGTAATTCAGCACTTCCACTCCTGGATATATACCTGAAAAAGAAATAAAAACTTGCCCACACAAAAACTTGACGTGGATGTTCATAGCAGCATTATTATTATTATTTATTTGAGACAATGTCTTGCTCTGTCGTCCAGGCCGGAGTGCAGTGGTGCAATTGTGGCTTACTGCAGTCTTGACTGACCTCCTGGGTTCAAACAATCCTCCCACCTCAGCCTCCCAAGTAGCTGAGAATACAGGCCCGCATCATTGAGTCCAACTAATTTTCTTTTTTTGGAGACAGAGTCTCACTCTGTCACCCAGGCTGGAGTGCAGTGGCATGATCTCGGCTCACTGCAACCTCCGCCTCCCAGGTTCGAGCGATTCTCCTGCCTCAGCCTCCCAAGTAGCTGGGACTACAGGTGTGCACCAGCACACCAGGCTCATATTTGTATTTTTAGGAGAGATGGGGTTTCATCATGTTGGTGAGGCTGGTCTCAACCCCCTGACCTCAGGTGATCCACCCGCCTTGGCCTCCCAAAGTGCTGGGATTACAGGTGCCAGCCACCGTGCCCGGCCCCAAGCCTGACTAATTTTTTATTTTTTATAGAGATGGAGTCTCATTATATTGCCTTGGCTGGTCTCAAACTCTTGGACTCAAGCAGTCCTCCTGTTTCAGCCTCCCAAAGTGCTGGGATTACAGGCATGAGCCATTGTGCCTGGCTGCGGCATTATTTTTAATAGTCAAAAAGTGGAAACAACCCAAATGTTCATCAGCTGGTGAATGGATACATAAAATGCAGTATATCCATGCAGTGGAATATTATTTGGTAACAAAAAGAAATAGAATACTGATGCTACAACATGGATGAACCTTGAAAATATTATGCTAAATGAAAGAAGACAGTCACAAAAGAATATTGTGTCATTCCACTTATATGAAATGTCCAGAACAGGCAAATCCATGGAGACAGAAAGTAGATGAGTGGTTTCCAGGGAGTGGGAGAAATGAAGGAAAATGGGTGTGACTGCTAATGGGTATGGGGTTGCTTTTGGGAGTGATAAAATGCTCTAAAATGTATCGTGGTACTGGTTGCACACACTGCGCCTGGCAATGACGACAGAAACTTTCTAATTCATCCAGGGATAGCCCGGTGTGGTGATGCACGCCTATAGTCCCAGCTACATGGGAGGCTGAGGTGGGAGGATCGCTTGAGCCCAGAAGTTAGAGACTGCAGTGAACTATGATCATGTCACTGCACGCCAGCCTGGGTGACAGACTGAGACCCAGTCCCTAAAAATAATAGTAATAATAGGCTGGGTGTGGTGGCTCACACCTGTAATCCCAGCACTTTGGGAGGCCGAGGTGGGTGGATCATGAGGTCAGGAGATTGAGACCATCCTGGCTAACACAGTGAAACTCCGTCTCTACTAAAAATACAAAAAATTAGCCAGGTGTGGTGGCAGGTGCCTGTAGTTCCAGCTACTCGGGAGGCTGAGGCAGGAGAATGGCATGAACCTGGGAGGCGGAGCTTGCAGTGAGCCGAGATTGCGCCACTGCACTCCAGCCTGGGTGACAGAACGAGACTCTGTTTCCAAATAAATAAATTAATTAATTAAATAATAGTAATAATAAAAATCAAAAATAGGCCAGGCACTGTGGCTCATGTCTGTAATACCAGCATTTTGAGAGGCCAAGGAGGGAGGACTGTTTGAGGCCATGAGTTTGAGACCAATCTGGGCAGCATAGCAAAACCCCATCTCTACAAAAAAAAAAAAAAAAATATATATATATACACACACACACACACACACACACACACACACACACACATTTCACACAGGGCCAACTTTCCGATCATGTAAGCTGTGCAGTCTCACAAGACCCTATGAGCAGAAGAACCCCACACTTGGTTCAATGCCCTGCTGTCACTGTCTTGAAATTTTTAATACTACGGTGTCTGAATAAAATCTAGGTGCCCCTCATTTTCATTCTGCACTGGGCCCTGCAAAAAATGGTGTAGGTGTCCTGAATGCACCTTTGTACCCCCATCACTTAGCATAGTACTCATGCATGGTGGGTGCTCGATAAATATGAGTTGCTTTTCCCAGTCCCAGTACCCTGAGAACAGCCCAATGACCTTCCACACAGATTTACCTAGAGCTTCATACCTGCCAGGGACTGCGTTAGCAGCTGGGATATAGGGGGAGCCAAAGCAAGCAGCTGAGACTCTCTTTCCTCATCACTGCAGGGGAAGCATTGAGGAGGATGCTGTTCACGAAGCCAGACATGCCTACCTAACTACTATCTCCAGCAGCAATTACAGCATCTGACTCATTTGTACTTTTAGAGAAAAACGCATCACCTTGGAATCCCGATCTTGTGAGTTCTTCTTTGTTACAGGAAACAGAAGGCTCTGATGAATTAGGATGGGACTTTAGTTCTTTTCCATGGTGTGAATTTTTCAATGTGCTTGTGAACGATCACATTGTCATCTATAATTAAAGAGATCTGTCAGCATCTTTTAATTCAATTTAGTTTCTTTTCTGGTTTTTTTTTTTTTTTTTTTTTTTGAGACGAAGTCTCGCTCTTGTCCCCCAGGCTGGAGTGTGATGGTGCAATCTCAGTTCACTGCAACCTCTGCCTCCCGGGTTCAAGCGATTCTCCTGCCTCAGCTTCCCAAGTAGCTGGGATTACAGGCATGTGCCACCGTGCCCGGCTAATTTTTGTATTTTTAGTAGAGACGGGGTTTCACCATGTTGGCCAGGCTGGTCTAGAACTCCTGACCTCAGGTGATCCACCCTCCTCGGCCTCCCAAAATGTTGGGATTACAGGCGTGAGCCATCACGCCTGGCCAGTTTCCTTTTTTTCATACTATTTAAGCTACCAAAAAGTTGTTTATTTTTTTGAGACAGGGTCTTGCTCAGTTGCCTAAGCTTCAATTCAGTTTCTATGTAGAAAACACTTTGTTAGGTACAAAGACAGTAGCTGGGATTTTATTTTTCTTTTTTTTTAGACTGGGTCTCGTTCTGTCACCCAGTCTGGAGTGCAGTGACGCAATCGGTGGCTCACTGCAGCCTCAACCTCCTGGGCTTAAGCTATCCTCCCACTTCAGCCTCCATAGTAGCTAGGGCTACAGGCACACACCACCACGCCTAGCTAATGTTTTATTTTTGTAGAGACAGGGTCTTGCTATGTTGCCCAGGTTGGTCTTGAACTTCTGGCCTCAAGTGATCCTCCTGCCTTGGCCTCCCAAAGTGCTGGGATTATAGGTGTGAGCTACTGTGCCCAGCCTGTGCTGGATATTTCTTTTTTTATTCTTTTCTTTTCTTTTCTTTTTTTTGAGGCAGAGTCTTCCTCTGTTGCCCAGGCTGGACTGCAGTGGCACAATTTTGGCTCACGGCAACCTCTGCCTCTGGGTTCAAATGATTCTCATACCTCAGCCTCCCAAGGAGCTGGGACTACAGACGGACACCACCACGCCTGGCTAATTTTTGTATTTTAGTAGAGACGGGGTTTCACCATGTTGGCTAGGTTGGTCTCGAACACCTAACCTCAAGTGATCCACCCAGCTCAGCTTCCCAAAGTGCTGGAATTACAGGTATGAGCCACCACACCCAGCATCAATGGCTGGATATTTCTAAGCTGGATCACATGAGCTGTTTTGACAGAGATTATGGTGAGTTACAACTTCATGAGGAGTTAGCAGAGAGAGCAATAAAATTCCTAATAGACCTGGCTTCCGCTTGCTACATTTTTTTTCCTTTTCTTTTTTTTTTTGGAGATGGAGTCTTGCTTTATCGCCCAGGCTGGAGTGCAGTGTTGTGATCTCAGCTCACTGCAAACTCCGCCTCCTGGGTTCACGCCATTCTCCTGCCTCAGCCTCCCAAGTAGTTGGGACTACAGGCACCCACGACCTCACCCGGCTAATTTTTTGGTATTTTTTTAGTAGAGACGGGGTTTCATTGTGTTAACCAGGATGGTCTTGATCTCCTGACCTCGTGATCTGCCCGTCTCGGCCTCCCAAAGTGCTGGGATTACAGGCGTGAAGCACCGCGCCTGGCCTTTTTTTCTTTTTTTTTTTTCTTTCTTTTTTTTTTAAGAGACAGGTTGTCACTATGTTGCCTAAGATGTACTCAAATTCCTGGGTTCAAGAGATCATCCTCCTCAGCCTCCAGAGTAGCTGTGACTACAGGCACGAGCCACCACTCCCTGCTAAATGTGCTTTTCTAGCGGCAAGACCCAGGGGACAATTCCTTAATCTCTCTAAAGTTTAGTTGTTTATCAGTTAACACAACCCTGGTGTCACAAGGGCTATTGTAAAGATTACATGAGATAAGGCACGTATCACTCTTAGCACAGTGTCTGGCTCTTAGTGAGAATGTCACAACAGAAACAGAACCTAGACCAGGCATGGTGGCTCACGCCTGTAATCCCACCACTTTGGGAGATCGAGGTGGGCGGATCACCTGAGGTCAGGAGTTCGAGACCAGCCTGGCCAACGTGGTGAAACCCCATCTCTACTAAAAATACAAAAATTAGCTAGGCGTGGTGGCAGTCGCCTGTAATCCCAGCTACTCGGGAGGCTGAGGCAGGAGAATTGCTTGAACTTGGGAGGCGGAGGTTGCACTGAGCCAAGATTGTGCCATTGCACTCCAGCCTGGGTGACAAGAGTGAAACTCCGTCTCAAAAAAAAAAAAAAAAAAAAAGAAAAAGAAAAGAAACAGAATCTAAAACATTTGGTAAAACTGGGCTGTTTTGCATCATCATGACTCAATAGTACTGTTCCTGGCACACAGCTGCATATTGTAAAATAGCTCTGCCTGCAAATTCAATTTTTCCAGCTAGAGGCGAAGGCAAACAATTCCAGCCAACATCACCTAACACTGTGAATACAGTGAGGTCCCTTTCTTCTCTCTCAGCCTTGGTGGTGACGCCTCTCCCTGCCCCCACTCTCCTAGGCGTGCAGTGAGCTTTGCTCTTTGGGGAGGCTAAGCAGGGGGATTGGGATGCCTGCAGCTGCTGGCAGGAGTGCTAGGGAGAGGGACTTTGACCTGTCCTGGCGTCTTTAGTTTCAGGGAGCCCACTCCTTTCTAACATGGTTTGCCCATTGAGCACTTACGAACTTGTGCCCTGGAAATAGACAGGACTGGGTTTGAATTCCAGCTGCATGACGTACATTCTGAGTCATCTCTATTTAGTGACCTGTGTAATGAATATTTCCTACCTGTCTTGGTTCAGGCTGCTATGGAAACTACCATAGACTCGGTGGCTTAGAAGCAACAGTGTTATTTCTCACAGTTCTGGAGGCGAGAAGTCTGAGATCAGGGTACCAGCAGGGTCAGGCTCTGGGCAGGGCCCTCTTCTGGGTTGCAGCCTGCTGACCTCTGCTTGTGTCCTCATATGGCAGAAAGAGGGCTGGAGAGATCTCTGGGTCTCTTTGCTAAGGGCACTAATCTCATTCATGATGAGGTAATCTCACTACCCTCATCACCCAATCACCTCCAAAAGGCCCTCCTCCTAATACCATCACATTGGGGGTTTAGAGTTCGACATATGAATTTTGAGGAGACACAAACATTCAGTCTCTTAACACTTGCTGGATTAATGAGATAATGTACCTGTAGTACCCAGCACATACAAATAACTCAATAAATACTTCTTTTCCTCTTCCTCCTCATTATTATTTATTCTGCATATCTCTATCTGAGCAAATACTGGGTTTCTTCTCTTTAACTCCTGTTCCAGTAATCTATATAGACATTCTACTTTCCAGGGTTATTTTGCTTAGTATTTAATGATATTCCCATCCTATATCCATTTTCTTAAGTTCCCACTCTAGTACAAAAATGATGAAGTGAATCTCCTTTGTTAATAAATTTTAATGTCATTAAAATATATATAGGCCAGTCTTGGTGGTTCATGCCTGTAATCCCAGCACTTTACGAGGCAGAGGCAGGTGAATTGCTTGAGGTCAGGAGTTTGAGACCAGCCTGAGCAACATGGTAAAACCCTGTCTCTACTAAAAATACAAAAATTAGCTGGGCATGGTGGCATGCACCTGTAATCCCAGCTACTCAGGAGGCTGAGATTGGTGGATCCCTTAAGCCCAGGGAGGTCCAGGCTGCAGTAAGCTGTGATCATGCCACTGCACTCCAGCCTGGGCAACAGAGTGAGACCCTGTCTCACACATACACACACATAAAAATAAATTAAAAAACACTTGTTCACCAGCAGATCTTCTCTATAGCTGGCTTCCAATTCTGAAGGGTATCTTTTAACACTAAGTAGGCCGGGCGCGGTGGCTCAAGCCTGTAATCCCAGCACTTTGGGAGGCCGAGGCGGGCGGATCACGAGGTCAGGAGATCGAGACCATCCTGGCTAACATGGTGAAACCCCGTCTCTACTAAAAAAATACAAAAAACTAGCTGGGCGAGGTGGCGGGCGCCTGTAGTCCCAGCTACTCGAGAGGCTGAGGCAGGAGAATGGCGTAAACCCGGGAGGCGGAGCTTGCAGTGAGCTGAGATCCAGCCACTGCACTCCAGCCCGGGTGACAGAGCGAGACTCCGTCTCAAAACAAAACAAAACAAAACAAAACAAAAAAAACACTAAGTAATGGTGAGGAGATTAAAATCACTTGTCCCACTCACAAGAGAAACTGTTTTCCAAGATCATCCCAGTTTCATTTATCCAGGAAGTGGAAACTGTGTCGGCTGAGAATATCCTAGCACTATTTAGGGGTATCCTTGAGATCTTCTAGATGGTCAAGATTAACCCTAAAGGCAGCATCCACTGTTTTCAAGTCACTGTGCCCTATCAAACAAACACGGATCTTAACCTGAAGGAGTTTAAAATGTTACAGGGGAGATAAGATATGTATATAAAGAAACATAATATGGAAAGTAGTGAGTATTATAAGGCACATACAGAAAAAGTACAATTGAAGTTCAAGAAAAGATTGATTTTTGACTTGGAAAGTTGGGAAAGGCCTTGTGGAAAAGGTAGTCCTCACACTTGGGACTGGAGAGACTGGAGGAAAAAATTGGATGTGCAGAAATAAGTGTCAAAGGAAGGAAAAATTACTACTTGTATTAAAAAAAATTGATGGCAACAGTTTTCACATTATGAGGGATGCTACAGAATTCCTCCTGTTGTAGGAGAAATCATGGATGGGTCTTTTGGTTTTGAAAAGCAAGCCCTAGGGAAGAGAGGGAAAGTAGAAGTCTAGAGGAAGCTGAATTCCTCTGGAGAAGCCAATGAATCTGTCTTTCTTGAGACAGATGTTGTTGCAATGTAAAATGATATTTATGTCCTTTGGGCGGGCCTCAGAACAGAAGTTCAGGAGGCTTAGAACTGAAAGGAGGAAGGAGGCAATGAAATTCTATGAAAAAAGAGAAGTCAGCAAAGGGCAACCTGTTGTGGGTCAAGAAGAGCGGGCCAGCTACTAAATTCCCCATGGCAGGAGGAGCCAACGACTTCAGCAATGGCGGTACCTGTTAAACACTTATGTTATCCAAAATAGGCCGGGCACAGTGGCTCACGCCTGTAATCCCAGCACTTTGGGGGGCCGAGGTGGGCGGATCACTTGAGGTCAGGAGTTTGAGACCAGCCTGGCCAACATGGTGAAACCTCGTCTCTACCACAAATACAAAAATTAGCTGGGCATGGTGGTGTGCACCTGTAATCCCAGCTACTTGGGAGGCTGAGGTAGGAGAATCGCTTGAACCCAGGAGACAGAGGTTGCAGTGAGCCGAGATTGTTCCACTGCCACTCTAGCCTGGGTGACAGAGCAAGACTCCATCTCAGAAAAAAAAAAACCAAAAAACTGATCAGATTTCTGTTCTTGTGGGCTTACATTCTAGCGAGGGAAACAGAAAGATAAACAGATGATAGATAGCAACAATTGCATTGTAAAGCTTTCAGGTAGGTTGATATAATAGCACTGGTGGCTACTTAAGACCAGGATGGCCAGGAAAGGCCTCTCTGAAGAGGTGGCTCACACCTGTAATCCCAGAACTTTCACCATTTGAGGTCTGAATGGTAATCAGCAGCTAGGTAAGTAAAAATCTGGAGGAAAGAGCATTCTAGGGAAAGATCTCAATCAGTACAAAGGCCCCAAGGCTGGAAGAAGCTTGGCTTGCTCAAAGAACTCAATGGCCAGGTGGCTGCAGCACCCCGTGGGGGAGGCTGGGAACATGCACTGGAACACAAGGAGGTTGATTTTTACCCATGAAGCGAATGAAATGACATTTTGTAACATGTCAACCGAAAAGCAAGAAGCCACAGACTCCTGACTTGAATATGAAGGGTACCTTGTTTTGAAATTTTTACATTTATTTATTAGGAAACTGTAAAACTTTCAGATTAAAAATTAGTAGAATATAAGCACCATAAGACAGGGTGAAGGCTGGGCACAGTGGCTCACGCCTGTAATCCCAGCACTCTGGGAGGCCAAGGCAGGCGGATCACGAGGTCAGGAGTTTGAAACCAGCCTGGCCAACATGGTGAAACCCCGTCTCTACTAAAAATACAAAAATTAGCCAGGCGTGGTGGCATGTGCCTGTAATCCCAGCTACTCAAGAGGCTGAGACAGGAGGATCACTTGAGCCCGTAAGTTTGATGTTGCAGTAAGCTACAAAAAAAAAAAAAAGATATTTTAAATTGTCATATGAAGAGACAAAGACTATGTAGCCAAAAAATGTAGCAAAAAGTATTCTAAGGCCGGGCGCGGTGGCTCAAGCCTGTAATCCCAGCACTTTGGGAGGCCGAGACGGGCGGATCACGAGGTCGGGAGATTGAGACCATCCTGGTTAACACGGTGAAACCCCGTCTCTACTAAAAAATACAAAAAACTAGCCGGGCGAGGTGGCGGGCGCCTGTAGTCCCAGCTACTCGGGAGGCTGAGGCAGGAGAATGGCGTGAACCTGGGAGGCGGAGCTTGCAGTGAGCTGAGATCCGGCCACTGCACTCCAGCCTGGGTGACAGCGGGAGACTCCGTCTCAAAAAAAAAAAAAAAAAGTATTCTAGTTGTGTTAATAAGTTAATTCATAAAAAATATATTTTGGGCTGTGTGCAGTGGCTCACACCTGTAATCCCATCACTTTGGTCGGCTGAGGTGGGAGGATTGCTTGAGCCCAGGAGTTCAAGACCCCGTCTCATTTAAAAAAAATTATATACATATATATGTAGTAACAAATATATAATATAGTAATAAATATATAATTATAGTTATTTTCCTAAACTTGGTGTTTTTTTGCAAGTTTTTGAAAATGTGAAATTTACTGTGGTTTCTTCTTGGATTCTAAACAAATATTCATTTTCTTTCTTTTCTTCCCTTTTTTTTTTTTTTGAGACAGGGTCTAGCTCGTTGCCCAGGCTGGGATGCAGTGGCACAATCATAGTTCACTGTAGCCTGGGAGATCTGCAGCCTGGATCTCCCAAGTTCAAGGGATACCCCTGCCTCAGCCTCCCCAGTTGCTGGGACTACAGGGACATACCACTATAGTCAACTAATTTATTTGCTTTTTATTTGAGACGGGGTCTCCCTGCATTGCCCAGGCTGGTCTCGAACTCCTAGGCTTAAGCAATCTTCCCAACTCAGGCTCCCAAAGTGCTAGGATTACAGGCGTAAGCCACTGCGCCCAGCTAAATATTCATTTTGTTTTTTCTTTTTGTTTTTGAGACGGTGTCTCGCTCTGTCGCCCGGGCTGGAGTGCAGGAGTGCGATCTTGGCTCACTGCAAGTTCTGCCTCCCGGGTTCACGCCATTCTCCTGCCTCTGCCTCCCGAGCAGCTGGGACTACAGGTGCCCACCACCACGCCCGGCTATTTTTTTTTGTATTTTTTCAGCAGAGACGGGGTTTCACCCTGTTAGCCAGGATGGCCTCAATCTCCTGACCTCGTGTCCACCCGCCTCGGCCTCCTAAAGTGCTGGGATTACAGGTGTGAGCCACTGCGCCCGGCCTAAGTATTCATTTTCAATTTAGTTTTTTACTTGTGTTTAGGCTGGGCGCAGTGGCTGACACCTGTAATCTCAGCACTTTGGGAGGCTGAAGTGGGCGGATCACCTGAGTTCAAGAGAGACCAGCCTGACCAAAATGGCGAAACCCTGTCTCTACTAAAAATATAAAAATTAGCTGGGTGTGGTGGTGTGCACCTGTAATCCCAGCTACTCGGGAGACTGAGGCAGGAGAATCGCTTGAGCCTAGGAGACAGAGGTTGCAGTGAGCTGAGATCGCACCACTGCACTCCAGCCTGGGCAACAGAGTTAGATTCTGTCTCAAAAAAAAAAAAAAAAAAAAATTTAAAATAAATAAAAATAAAAGTAGGAATATTTGTGATTTTATTTTATTTTTTCGTAAAGAGGCTCCTCCCTCCATAAATTGTGTAAGTTCCAGGACCCATAAAACCTAAATCTTTCCCTAGGTGCAAGAAGATATATGGTTTGCTGCTAAAGAAGGGATTTGGATTTTATTCTACGTATGATGGGAAGCTATTAAAAGGTTCTGATTAGACGAATGACAAGCTGATTTATGACATTTTAAAAAGATGGCTCTGGCTGCCAGGTTACATACAATAACACAGCATAGTGGGGGAGATGAGGGGGAGGCTGTGTTCATGTTTTTGGTGACAAGGAGTTGGGGGTTCCCACAGCTGTGCAACAGCCAGAGTCTCTGGAGAAAAAGCCAGGACAGGTATTCATAGCAGGAGATAAACCCCAGAAGTAAGCATTGGGCACGGGTTAGCTATGATGGTCATGATGACCACTTACCATTCAGCTAACATATACTGAATGCTTACTTCTGGAGAAGGTGAAATAGCCCTGGGTGGGTTCAGAAATATTGAAGAAGAGATCGAGTTTCCTATAGGATGGGGGTTCCAGTTAAGGAAACTGATCTGAGAAGGCTGGGGGACTTAGGGATACTGGGACACGTGATTGGCAGGGAGAGAATAAAAAGACACAGAGGGAGCGAACACAGGACATGCAAAGGTAAAGGGACAAGTGAGACATTAGGTGGGCTGAAACACAGGACACAACTGCAGTAATAGCTAACACTTCCACAGTTCACCTGGTGCCATTACCGGGTTTTGCACGTGTTAACTATTGTATTTTATTTTGTTTTGTTTTGTTTTATTTTATTTTGTTTTATTTTATTTCATTTTGTTTTGTTTTATTTTGTTTTGTTTTGTTTTGTTTTGTTTTATTTTAATTTTCGAGATGGAGCTTCGTTCTGTTACCCAAGCTGGAGTGCAGTGGTGCGATCTCGGCTCACCACAACCTCTGCCTCCTGGGTTCAAGCGATTCTCCTGCCTCAGTCTCCCCAGTAGCTGGGATTACAGGCATGCACCACCACACCCAGCACATTTTTGTATTTTTAGTAGAGATGGGGTTTCACCATATAGGCCAGGTTGGTCTTGAACTTCTCATCTCGAATGATCCACTCACCTCAGCCTCCCAAAGTGATGGGATTATAGGTGTGAGCCACAGTGCCCAGCCTAACCCATTTATTTTAGAAAGAGAAGCTGCAGTCAGATCGTGGTTTGCTCTAAGTTAAGAAACATGGACATATTTTATGAATAGTGGGGAGCCACTGAAGGTTTTTGAGCAGGTATTATTAGGAAATAAAAGAGTAATCAAGATTGCTTAGCTAGGGGAGCCTAAAGACCTCCTGAAATTTTGAGCGAATATTTGTGTGAATGCTGCTTTTCCTGGGGAGAGTCCATACCTCCCATCCAACCTCAAAGGTGTCTGAGATTTCAACAAAGGCTAAGGAAGCCCGGGTATGGTGGCTGGAGCCTATAATCCCAGCATTTTGGGAGGCTGAGGCAAGTGGGTTGTTTAAGCTCACAAGTTTGAGGCCAGCCTGGGCAATATGGCAAAACCCTATCTCTACAAAAAATTAAAAAATTAGCCAGGTGTCGTGGCACGTGCTTGTATTGTAGTGCCAGCTACTCGGGAGGCTGAGATGGGAGAATGGCTTGAGCCCGGGAAGCAGAAGTTGCAGTGAGCTGAGATTGCACCACTGCACTCCAGCCTGGGTGATAGAGTCAGACCTTATCTCAAGAAAAAAAAAAAAAAAAAAGGTTAAAAATCACGGACTTAGTGTTTTCAAGCCTAGATGACCAATAGGATGGTAGTAACATGAATGCAAGTAGGGGTCCCAGGCAAGACATAAGGAGGTAGGGTTGGCTGGAAGAGCAGAGACATGGTCTCTTCCCTCTGAGATATGTTGATTTCACAGTGTTACAGGTGGATCTCCAGTGGGCGGTAGAGACTTGGAACCCAGCTCTCCAGAGATGGGGCGAGGCTGCTGCCACAGGCAGGGGAGTGATCCTCTATCACAAGCTCGAGTTTGAATGACATTGTCAAGGAAAATCAGAAAAGAGGGCCAAGGACAGATTTTTGAACACTATTTGATCTGACTGCCATGCCTTTTCCTAAGTGCTTTCTGACAGATTTTTTTTTCTACACGGAAATTCACATTTTGAACTTTAGTTCCTAAAATACATTAAATCATACTTGGCTTCTAAGATGGGGCAGGAGGGGATGCACATAATGACTACTTCTGTGGCTTCTCATCTGAGGAAATTATCTCTCCAAAATGGTCAGGTGCTCCTGACCCTGTTCTTAAGAGCGTGGGCATTTTTGAGCTAATTTTGGAAGTGTGAAGGATAATTGCTAGCACTTAGAGGACCTAGTTTTAGCCCAATGTTAAAATCTTGGGAACCGGCTGGTCACAGTAGCTCATGCCTGTAATCCCAGCACTTTGGGAGGCTGAGAAAAAGGATTGTTTGAGTCCAGGAGTTCTAGATCAGGCTAGGCAATATGGCGAAACCCAAAAATACAAAAATTAGCTGGACATAGCGGTGCATGCCTGTGGTCCCAGCTACTGGGGAGGCTGAGGTGTGTGGATCACTTGAGCCTGGGATGTGGAGGTTGCAGTGAGCCAAGACTGCACCAGTGCATTCCAGCCTGGGAGACACAGCAAGACCCTGTCTCAAAAAAATAAAAAAATAAAAAATAAAAAAAAAATGCCGGGTGTGGTGGCACACACCTATAATTCCAGCACTTTGGGAGGTTGAGGCGGGTGGATCACCTGAGGTCAGGAGTTTGAGACCAGCCCAGCCAACATCGTGAAATCCCATCTCTACTAAAAAAAAAACACAAAAAATTAGCTGGGTTTGGGAGCGTGTGCCTGTAGTCCCAGCTACTTGGGAGGCTGAGGCAGGAGAATCGCTTGAACGCAGGAGGTGGAGGTTGCGGTGAGCCGAGATCATGCCATTGCACTCCAGCCTGAGTGACAAGAGTGAAACTCTGTCTCAAAAAAAAAAAAAAAAAAAAAAAAAAAATCAGGAATCCACAAACCCCTCCTCTTCCTGGGGAGGAAAGAAAAGATATCTACACGTGGCAGTAAGCTGCTTAAAGTACTAAGGTAGGCCAGGCATGGTGGCTCACGTCTGTAATACCAGCACGTTGGGAGCCCGAGGTGGGCAGGTCACGAGGTCAGGAGTTCGGGACCAGCCTGGCCAATATGGTGAAACCCCATCTCTACTAAAAATACAAAACATAGCTGGGCATGGTGGCACATACCTGTAGTTCCAGCTACTCGGGAGGCTGAGCAGAAGACTTGCTTGAACCTGGGAGGCGGAAGTTGCAGTGAGCCAAGATTGCGCCACTGCACTCTAGCCTGGGTGACAAAGTGAAACTCCCTCTCAAAAAAAAACAAAAAAAAGAAAACCCACCTCTACTAAAAATACAAAAATTAGCTGGGCGTGGTGGTGAGCACCGGTTATCCCAGCTACTCAGGAGCCTAAGGCAGGAGAATCATTTGAACCTGGGAGGCAGGGGTTGCAGTGAACCAAGATCGTGCCACTGTACTCCCGCCTGGGTGACACAGTGAGACACTGTCTCTCACACACACACACACACACACACACACACACACACACACACACACACACAAAGTAAATTGCACATTGATAGCTCCTATCCTGGATCAGTGGTCATAATCCAAGAACACCGAGAAATATCCCAAAGAAGCCAGGCACGGTGGCTCAAGCCTGTAATCCCAGCACTTTGGGAGGCCGACGCGGGCGGATCACCTGAGGTCAGGAATTCGAGACCAGCCTGACCAACATGGAGAAACTCCATCTCTACTAAAAATACAAAATTAGCCGGCTGTGGTGGCGCATGCCTATAATCCCAGCTACTCGGGAGGCTGAGGCAGGAGAATCTCTTGAACCTGGGAGGCGGAGGTTGTGGTGAGCCGAGATTGTGCCATTGCACTCCAGCCTGGGCAACAAGAGCTAAACTCTGTCTCAAAAAAAAAAAAAAAAAGAAGAAGAAGAAGAAATATCTCAAAGAAGTGCCATCATTTTCCCGAGAGGCTGTTTAATTTTGTGTGAGTACAGTATTTCAACAAGAAAGGAGCAACTGCTTTATTCTGTCATACCCAGAAACTACCTGATAACCAATATCGTGAAACTGTGGAGGCGATAAAATACTGTGTGTTAAGGGGTCATGATGATCACCATGGCTAACATGTGCTGAACAGTTACTTTGTTTTTTTGTAGAGACAGAGGTCTTCCTCTGTCGTCCGGGTTGGAGTGCGGTGGTGCAATCATAGCTCCCTGTATCCGCAAACTCCTGGGCTCCAATGAGCCTCCTGAGTAGCTGGGACTACAGACATGAACCACTACACCCAGCTTTGAATGCTTACTTTGTACCAGGCCCTGAGTTAAGGCCATATATTGGCTGGACACAGTAGCTTACGCCTGTAATTCCAGCACTTTGGGAGGCAGAGGCATATGGCTTGAGTCCAAGAGTTCAAGACCAGCCTGGGCAACATGGCAAAATTCCATTTCTACAAAAACAAACAAATAAACATTAGTCGGGCGTGGTGGCACATGCCTATAATCCCAGCTGCTTGGGAAGGTGAGGTGGGAGAATTACCTGAGCCCAGAGTGAGCCAAGATGGTGCCACTGCACTCCAGCCTGGGCGACAGAGTAAGACCTCATCTCCAATAAATAAATAAATAAAACAAATGTTTAAAAAAGAAAGAAAAGGCTATATATTCATTACTCATTTAATCCTCACAAAAATCCCATCAGATGAGTTTTGTTAAAGGTCTTATTTTATGGATGCAGAAATTGAGGCTCAGTGAGCAAACTTGATGCTTCTAACCACCCCCAGACTGTTCCTGCTTTACTCTGGGCAAGACTCACCTGCAGACCTTCCTGTGGCCACCATGTCCAACCTTGTGGGCCTGGATCATCCATACAAGGGGCAGTAGAAATAGAGCCAAGAGTAAACACCCTTGGATCCACTAGGCTGCACTCTAGCCCTGCCCCTGTGCCACGTTGCAGCCTGCTTCTATCCAGCTCTGAACCCTGCCTGTCTGCCTCTAAATACCTGCTTATTGTCCCTACTTCCAGGCACTTCAAACCCTGCATTTCAAACCCCACTGGCTTCCCTTAGGGTGCAGCTGGGTTTGGCCCCTGCAGAGGTTGGGGCAGAACTAAACAAACAAGGACTTGGATTAGCTGCACCCTGTGAGTCAAGGCCAGTTCTTTTCTTTTCTTTTCTTTTCTTTTTTGTGACGAAGTCTCATTCTGTCGCCCAGCAGGCTGGAGTGCAGTGGCACAGTCTCAGCTCACCCCAACCTCTGCCTCCTGGATTCCAGCGATTCTCTTGCCTCGGCCTCCTGAGTAGCTGGGATTATAGGCGCCCGCCACCATGCTCAGCTAATTTTTGTATTTTTAGTACAGATGGGGTTTCGCCCTGTTGGCCAGGCTGGTCTTGAACTCCAGACTTCAGGTGATCCACCCGTCTCGGCCTCATAAAGTGCTAGGATTACAGGTGTGAGCCACTGTGCCCAGCTGGAGGCAAGGCCAGTTCTAAGGGGAACATGCTCAACTCGGAGGAAGTCTCCTATGGCTGGCAGAACAAATACTGGCAGAAAGGGGATACTGAGATGCCTGTCCAGCAGTGAGGGCTGGAACTAGATAGAATTAGATTGCCGAAGTGGACAGGTAGAGGGCCAGGACTAGATGTCATAGGGCAAAAGGCACAACGTAGAATATCAGAGGCTTTCTGATAACAAGGTAGCACTGGGTTGAGAATTCAAGAAGGGTCAATATTTAAGAGCCAGGATAGATGTCATAGGGTAGACTTTCTCCTCTTTTCCCCCCTGTTATGGGTTAAATTGTGTCTTCCCCAAATTCTTATGTTGAAGTCCTAAGGCCCAGTACCTCAGAATGTGACCTCACTTGCAAACAGGGTTGTTACAGATGTATGCAGTTAAGATGATGTCATTCAGGTGGGCTTTAATCCTATATAATTGGTATACCTATAAGAAGGGAAATTTGGGCCAGGCGCGGCGGCTCACACCTGTAATCCCAGCACTTTGGGAGGCCAAGGCGGGTGGATCGCTTGAGCCCTAGAGTTTGAGACCAGCCTGGCCAACATGGCGAAATCCTGACTCTACCAAAAATACAAAAATTAGCCAGTCTTACAACCCTGTCTCAAAATAAATAGATAATTTCTTTTTAAAAAAGGGAAATTTGGAAACAGAGATACACACACAGGGAGGAGGTTGTGTGAAAACCAAGCTGAGATCAGGGTGATGGTTCTACATGCTGAGGAATGCCAAAGATTGCCATCAAGCCACCAGAAGCGAGGGGAGAGGCATGGAACAGATTCGATCTCACAGCTCTCAGAAGGAACCAACCCGGCTGACACCTTGACCTTGGACTTCTGACCTCTAGAACTGTGAGACAGTACATTTCTGTTGTTGAGGACACTCAGTTTGTGGTCTTTTCTTTCTTTCTTTTTTTTTTTTTTTTTTTTTTTTTGAGACAGAGTCTTGCACTGTCGCCCAGGCTGGAGTGCAGTGGTGTGATCTTGGCTCACTGCAACCTCTGCCTCTCAGGTTCAAGCGATTCTCCTGCCTCAGCCTCCTGAGTAGCTGGGATTACAGGTGCCCACTACCACGCCCGGCTAATTTTTTGTATTTTTAGTAGAGATGGGGTTTCACTATGTTGGCCAGGCTGGTCTCGAACTCCTGACCTCGTGATCTGCCCGCCTCGGCCTCCCAAAGTGCTGGGATTACAGGTGTGAGCCACCACGCCCGGCCCAGTTTGTGGTATTTTCTTACAGCAGCCCTAGAAAACAAATGGACCTCTTTTCTCTAAAACCGTAGGCCTGTTCCAGTCTGCTTCTGGCCAATCTAGTCCTGGTTTCCTGAACCCAGGCTTCAGAGGAGGCAGATCTGCAGCTTTTCAATAAAAACGGCTCCAGCAGAGCTCGTGGGTATGCAGAGCTCATCGGAAGTCAGCAGGCAGAGTAGTATAGGGACCTTACACTCCACCTTGCAGGGTGTAGATAGTGTGTGTCCTATGTTCAATGTGGTTTAAGGGAGAGGGTTCCCAATGTAGAACTGGGTACTAACTCTCTTGAGGGATGAAAATATTTCACCTCAAGTCTGGAGCATGGATTTTGCTTAACATGACTCATAAAAATCTTTGTTCTCAGCCTCTCTCCCCATCACCATTCAGGCTGTTACCAACTTGCCTTTTATCTGACAAAGGCAGCCAGTTTCCATGGTTACCTACAAGCAAGCAGCAAGGTGCCATTCCTAGGAGACCCCTGGATTAAGCAAATAGCAAGACAGGGGGGCCTCTGGCACAATGAAAATAATCTGGATCCAATTATCAGAATGGGATACTGGGGGTAACTGTGTTTCAGGAGCAAGTTGGAAGCCCAGTTATTATAGCTGGGCATGGAGCCAGAGGCAGAGCAGCAAACCTAGTATTACTGTCGGCTGGACACTGAGCCCTTCCTATGAAGCAGGTGCTACAGCAAGCACTTCATGTGCCTTCCCTCCTTTGGTCCTTGCCTACTTACCAAAGCACTCAGTTTTATAGATGGAGGACTCATGTGACACGTTGAAGATCACACGGCCAGTAGGTAACAAGGATTTGAACCCAGGCGCTGAATACCTTCCATTTATCCCTCCAGCTGAGCTTGCCATCCTTCTCCACCACAGAGGCTGATCTTATGAGCTGCATCAACAGCCTCCCTTTCCCCACTAGCACCAGTTGGGTCTGTTAGTGGAGAGCCCCACAGACAAGAGGGAAGAAAGGAGAGGGTGCTTTTGGCTTGCAGTGCCACAAAGTGGCTCTCTCTATACAATCTTCTCCATTTCCTTTTTTGTGTGTTTGAATCTAGGGCTGCTACTGCTCTATCTTTTGTGGTTGTCCAGTACCCATCTTTTGCAGGAAGCCTCTCTATAATAAATCCTTCTTGACTTATGGTCTTTCTAGTAAGACTGTGACTGCTATACCAGGTCTGTGTACTGCTGAAGGCTTTAGCCTGAACTCCCATGCTACTCTTCTCCCTGTTTTCCAGCCAGCATAGTGATTTGAGTCCCAGAGCATTGGATCAGTGCTTTTTTTTTTTTTTTTTTTTTTTGAGACAGAGTGTTGCTCTGTTGCCCAGGCTGAAGTGCAGTGGCACAATCTCGGCTCACTGCAACCTCCACCTCCTGGGTTCAAGCGATTCTCCCACCTCAGTCTCCCGAGTAGCTGGAATTATAGGTGCATGCCACCACGCCTGGCTAATTTTTGTGTTTTTAGTAGAGATGGGGTTTCACCACATTGGCCAGGCTGGTCTCGAACACCTAACCTCAGGTGATCCGCCCACCTTGGCCTCCCAAAGTGCTGGGATTATAGGTGTGAGCCACCATGCCCAGCCCAGCCAGATCAGTGTTCCTTAAACGCCTGCAATCTAAGGTCAGCATTGGTCTCTGAGACTTGGAGCTGTGGGAAAGAGGTGCTAAGCCTGAGGTGGGTACTCAGTGGTTACAAATGTGAGGAGAGGGCACGGCAGAGTTTGGAGAGTTAAGCAGGGCCTGACACTCACCTACAAGGGCCTCCCATTCCCATGTGGTCCTTCTGTTCTGGCAGCTCCCCAGTGCTGAGCTGCTGCACTGGAGTTTAGTTAACTGTTCAGCTGGAGGGAACAGTCTCTGCAAGCCTGCCTTCACTGCAGACGCCAGCCACAAATTTGTGGATTTGCAGGACCACCCTCACTTCAGACTATCAGGCTACAGACTCAGAGGTTTTCAAAACCCCCCTCATAGAATGATTCACAGAACTCAGGAAGTGCTATACTTACGGTTACCATTTTATTATAGCAAAGAATATAAACTCTAATCAGCCAAGGGAAGAGATGCAAGAGCAGATTTCAAATGATATCCACTTGAGGAGCTTCTGGTTATCATCTCCCCATGGAATCATGGAGTCTTGACCATAATGTATGATAATACATAGTACAGATGCCCTTTGACTTAACAATGGAATTACCTCTCGATGAACTCATTGAAAATATTGCAAATCGAAAATGCATTTAATACACCTAAACTATGGAACATCACAGCTTTGCCTAGCCTACCTTAATTGTGTTCAGAATGCTTATATTAGCCTATATTTGGGCAAAATCATCTAATGTAAGGCCTGTTTTGTAATAAGGTGGTGAATATCTCATGTGATTTATTAAATACTGAATACTGCATAGAAATTGTGACAGTTTTGCATCACCATAAAGTCAAAAAATCTAAGTCAAACCATCCTAAGTCAGAGACCTTCTGTATTGCAACGTGAGAAGGTCACCTACAACTTTGGTGTTCAGAGTTTTTATGGGAATTCAATTATAACAAATTTTGGTATCTAGTTCTTTCCAGAGATCAGAACTGATGTGACATGACCCAAAGCCTTCATCATAAATCACAGTTAGACTGCCCAATGGCCAAAGCCTGTAAGTAAACAAAAACAGTCCTATAAGGCAGGACATTCCAGGGGTCTAGAGATCACCTCTTGGTAGCCATGGACAATGGCCAGACCTCTCTTTGGGGCAGGTTAATTTTTCATTACACAACTACTTTGCTCCTTTAGCATCTACCAGACTTTCCCACTTGGTTGTATTCTTCGTGTTTGTCTTGCCTGGCCAGCACTGTGCTATTATCATCCATGTGTCCATTCAAGTGTGGGATGGAGCTCAGGAGACATTTGCTTCTGTCTATGGTGAGCTTACCAGCTCTTACCCATTGCAAGATTCACCACTGCAATCACTATCCCTGCTACTGTGGTGGTAAATTTCATGTCTTTATTCCATTGTTGGGAAGGGACATCTGCTTTACAAAAGAGTTTCTCAGCTGGGTGTGATGGCTCACACCTATAATCCCGGCACTTTGGTAGGCCAACATGGGCGGATCACCTGAGGTCAGGAGTTCGAGACCAGCCTGACCAACATGGAGAAAACCTGTCTCTACTAAAAATACAAAATTAGCCAGGCATGGTGGCACATGCCTGTAATCCCAGTGACTCGGGAGGCTGAGGCAGGAGAATCGCTTGAACCAGAGAGGCAGAGGTTGTGGTGAGCCAAGATCACACCATTGTACTCCAGCCTGGGCAACAAGAGCAAAACTCCGTCTCAAAAAAAAAAAAAAAAAAAAAAGAGTTTCCCTTTGTGGCACTAGGGGAAGAGTCTACAATTGCCTTTCAAATGCCCTTGCACAAATCAACTGCCTCCCTACTCTTGCACTTTAGGGCCATTATTAGTAAAATAAAGGTTACTTGAACACAAGCACTGTGATAGCATGACAGTTGATCTGATAACCAATAACCAAGAGGGCTACTAAGTGACTAACAGGGCGGGGAGCCTATCAGCCTGGATACGCTGGACGGAGGGATGATTCATGTTCCTGGTGGGATAGGGCAGGACAGCACAAGCTTTTCTTTACTTTTTTTTTTTTAGACTGAGTCTCGCTGTCTCTCCCAGTCTGGTGTTCAGTGGCGCGATCTCGGCTCACTGCAAGCTCCGCCTCCCAGGTTCACATCATTCTCCTGCCTCAGCCTCCTGAGTAGCTGGGACTACAGGCGCCCACCACCATGCCCGGCTAATTTTTTGTATTTTTAGTAGAGACGGGGTTTCACCGTGTTAGCCAGGATGGTCTCGATCTCCTGACCTCGTGATCTACCCACCTCGGCCTCCCAAAGTGCTGGGATTACAGGCATGAGCCACTGTGCCCAGCCAGCACAAGCTTTTATCATGCTACTCAGAGTGACACAATTTAAAACATCTGATGCATTATTTATTTCTGGAATTTTCCATTTAATATTTTCAGACCCCTGTTGACCATGAGTAACTAAAATCTGGGAAAACAAAACCACGAATAATTGGGGGGACTATTGTCCGCGCCCGGCTCTGGTCTTAGGCCTCTTGAAGGACGCGGACGTGTCTTACTCATCTTTGATACCTCCAGTGCCTACCATGAGCTGGTCCCTCACAGGCATTCTGTAAACCAACTTCTCCAGTTCACCTGCTCAGGAATACACTGCATTGAATTTCTCTAGATGAGAGTTAGCAGAGGTGCCCCTGAATGCACACTAGCTCGGTCTTTATTTGGAAGTGTTACTCTGTTTACCGATACTACCTCTTCTAATCCTTGCACCTGTGAGATAGGTGCTCTTACTACCTCCATGAACAGATGAAGGAAGAAATTGAGGCATCTATAGAGAGCAACTTTCCTGAAGTCATCTAATCCCCAGGTGGCCCAGTGGGGATGGAACCAGGTCTGTTGGATTCCAGAGCTCCAAGTCCTTAACCACTATTCCGTAATGGCCTGGGGTAGTCCAGTGAGATCAATGGAAATATAGGTCATTTCCAGGAAAGGATTTAGTTTGAAATCATGCTTAGGGTTAAGAATGAGATTATAAAATGAAGTGACTTTGAATAATCTGTGAAGAGGTGAAATGAAAGCTAGTGATTATGACTGAGAACGCACTAGAAGTAGAAAAAAAAAATGATCCTGGTTTTTAAAGTGGTAGGAAATCACTGTTAAGTCCATCTGGTGAAAAGAGATCATCATTAAATCCACATGTAAAATACAAGCTGAAACATTTGTGTGTTTTTTTTTCTGACCTTAGAGTAATCTTTACTTTGTAGCTCTCCTTTTTCTACATTTTTCACATTGAACAGAAAATGTAGCCCTGTATTTTAGGGTTAATTTCTTTCTTTCTTTTTTTTTTTTTTTTGAGACAGGGTCTTGCCCAGGCGAGAGTGCAGTGGCGTGATCACTGTTCGCTGCAGCCTCGATCTCCTGGGCTCAATTGATCCTCCTGCCTTGGCCTCCCAAGTAGCTGGGACTACAGGCATGCACCACACCCACGTACTTTTTGTTGTTGTTGTTGAGAAGAGGTTTCGCCATGCCGCCCAGGCTGGTCTTGAACTCCTAAGCTTAACTGATCCACCCACCTCAGCTTCCCAAAGTGCTGGGATTATAGGTGTGAACCACTGCACCCAGCCTTCAGGTTAATTTCTGTTTTTATACATGTAATGTCATGTGCTGCATAATGAGGTTTGGGGCAATGAGGAACTGCATATATAACAGTGGCCTCATACAATTATAATGCCATATTTTTACTGCATCTTTTCCATGTTTAGATATGTTTAGATACACAAACACTTACCATTATGTTACGATTGCCTGCAGTATTCGATACAGTAACATGCTGTACGGATTTGTAACCCAGGAGCAATAGGCTATACCATATAGCCTATGTGTATAGTACACTATACTATAGCATCTAGGTTTGTGTAAGTAAACTTTACAATGTTCACACAATGTTGAAATCGCCCAGCGACACATTGCTCAGAATGTCTCCCCATCATTAAGCAGTGCATGACTGTACACAATAGTATAAAAGGGTAGCATTGCCTAAAGATTTCTAATTTAAAAAAAAAATCAGTTCCCTGCCTGATCCCTATACATTTCTACTCTCTCGAGACAATCACCTCAACTCTCAGCTGTTCCTTCTAACATTTATAACTGCTTTCTAAATAATATGTTTTTATTTAACTTCTTAGCTGATAGATTTGAGGTATAATCTATTGATTTCCCACCATCATAGATGAGGGTTTCCCTTTTCCATATCACCTTTTCCACTTCCCTTTCTTCCACCTTCCCTACGTAAGCATATCAACATCTTATATCTCTTTTTCTACCTAAGCATATTGACATTTTATGTTATATTCAAAGTCAGTGTTTATATTATTATGGCCAAGCAAATATTGTTGACAACCAAATCAAACAGTATTAAAGAGTATTCTATTTTCAACCACACCTCCTTTCTTGTATTTTAATTTTTCCTATATTAAAAATTGCCATGTTTTGGCCGGGTGTGGTGGCTCATGCCCGTAATCCTAGCCTTTGGGAGGCCGAGGCAGGCGGATCACCTGAGGTTGGGAGTTCGAGACCAACATGGAGAAACCCCTGTCTCTACTAAAAATACAAAATTAGCCGGGTATGGTGGTGCATGCCTGTAATCCCAGCTACTCGGGAGGCTGAGGTAGGAGAATTGCTAGAACCTGGGAGGCAGAGGTTTCAGTGAGCCAATATTGTGCCACTGCACTCCAGCCTGGGCAACAAGAGTGAAACTCCGTCTCAAAAAAAAAAAAAATTGCCATGTTTTTTCATTTTCCTATTTGCCCATGAACCCATCCAGTTTTTCCCCAAGCATTTCAATACCTCTGTCACTTACATATCACAATGTCTCCCCAATATTCACACATGTAATTTCCATAGTTTTCCTGGAACTCTTCCAGAACCTTCCTTTGTTCTGTCTGGGCAGAGTGCTCTCAAGAGCTGCATGCAACTGACAGTCTGAGAATTCCTAGCTTTTTATTTTTATGAGTCATTAAAATGTAGAAAACAAAACCAACTGAAACACACACACACACACCCCAGTGTTTAACTATACCTTCTAAAGTTTGTTTTTTTTTCAAAGTAAATCCCTATTTGATTTTTTAAAGTAATCTACGAACTCATTGTTTCAACAATTGGAAACTAAAGAGAGCAAACCAAGCATAATGCTGCCGTTCAACTTTTTGTGTTCTAACTGTATCCTTGAGTAACAAACTTACAGATGAGGAAAATTGAGGAAAATTTTCTCTTTATTTATTTATTTATTTATTTATTTATTTTTTGAGACGGAGTCTCGCTCTGTTGCCCAGCCTGAAGCGCAGTGGCAGGATCTCAGCTCACTGCAAGCTCCGCCTCCCGGGTTCACGCCATTCTCCTGCCTCAGCCTCCCGAGTAGCTGGGACTACAGGCGCCCGCCACCTCGCCCGGCTAGTTTTTTGTATTTTTTAGTAGAGGCGGGGTTTCACCGGGTTAGCCAGGATGGTCTTGATCTCCTGACCTCGTGATCCGCCCGTCTCGGCCTCCCAAAGTGCTGGGATTACAGCTTTGAGCCACTGTGCCCGGCCAAATTTTCTCTTTATTAAACTCTTCCATCCAACAAGTAAGAATGTTTGAGTTCCTGTAATCCCAGCACTTTGGGAGGCCGAGACGGGCGGATCACAAGGTCAGGAGATCGAGACCATCCTGGCTAACATGGTGAAACCCCGTCTCTACTAAAAATACAAAAAACTAGCCAGGCGAGGTGGCGGACGCCTGTAGTCCCAGCTACTCGGGAGGCTGAGGCAGGAGAATGGCGTAAACCCGGGAGGCGGAGCTTGCAGTGAGCTGAGATCCGGCCACTGCACTCCAGCCTGGGCGACAGAGCAAGACTCCGTCTCAAAAAAAAAAAAAAAAAAAAAAAAAAGAATGTTTGAGTTAAAACAACACCTTTTTTTCTTTGAAATGGACCTCGCTCTGTCACCCAGGTTGGAGTGCAGTGGCACAGTCTCGGCCCACTGGAACCTCCGCCTCCGGGGTTCAAGCGATCCTCCCGCCTTAGCCTCCTGAGTAGCTGGGATTACAGGTACCCACCACCATTCCCAGCTAATTTTTGTATTTTTAGTAGAGATGCAGTTTCACCATGTTGCCCAGGCTGGTCTTGAACTCCTGGCTTCAGGTGATCCACCTGCCTGAACCTCCCAAAGTGCTGGGATTACAGGCATGAGCCATCATGTCCAGCCTAAAATAACACCATTTTGTAATTTTTTTTTTTTTTTTTTGAAACAAGGTCTCACCGTAACCCAGGCTGGAGTGTAGTGTCCCAATCATGGCTCACTGCAGCCTCAACTTCCAGGGCTCAAGTGATCCTCCTGCCTCAGTCTCCTTATAGGCGTGCACCACCAAGCGTGGCTAATTTTTGTATTTCTTGAGGAGATGGGGTTTCCCTATGTTGCCCAGGCTAGTCTCAGACTCCTGGGCTCAAGTGATCCTCCTACATTGGCCTCCCAAAGTGCTGGGACTATAGGCACCACTGTGCCCGGCCTGTATAATTATATATATATATATTTTTTTAAGACAGGGTCTCACTGTGTCACCCAGGCTGGAGTGCAGTGGTGCAATCATGGCTCATTGCAGCCTCAACCTACTGGGCTCAAGCAATCGTCCCACCTCAGCCTCCTGAGTAGCTGGGACCACAGGCCCACCATGCCCAGCTAATTTTTCTTTTTTTCTTTTTTCTTTTCTTTTTTTTTTTTTTTTTAATATTTAGAGACAGGGTCTCACTATTTAGTTACCCAGGCTGGTCTCGAATTCCTGGGCTCAAATGATCCTCCCACCTCAGTAACCCAAAATATTGGGATTACAGACATGAGTCACTGCAGCCAGCCTTAAAGAGACTTTAAAGATAAATTGACAAATTGCAATATGTGGGCCTTATTTTGATCATGACTCAAACAAATATAAAATTATGACATTTGTGGCCAGGTGCAGTGGCTCACGCCTGTAATCTCAGCACTTTGGGAGGCTGAGGTGGGCAGATCACGAGGTCAGGAGATTGAGACCATCCTGGTTAACACAGTGAAACCCCGTCTCCACTAAAAATACAAAAAATTAGCCAGGCATGGTGACACACGCCTGTAGTCCCAGCTACCCGGGAGGCTGAGGCGGGAGAATGGTGTGAACCCAGGAGGCAGAGCTTGCAGTGAGCTGAGATCGCACGACTGCACTCCAGCCTGCATGACAGAGCGAGACTTCATCTCAAAAAAAAAAAAAAAAAAAAAAATGACATTTTTGAGACATTGAAAATTTAAGTGCCAACTAAATTTGATCATATTAAGCAATTCTTGTTTATAACTAATCCAACTATTTAAAAAATCCTTATCTTTTAAAGACATGTACTGAAATAATTACAGATAAATAAATATGATGTATTATCTTTACATCAGAATAATAGGGGAGTTTGAGACGGGGCAAGCAGGTGGAGGTACAGACGAAACAAAGTTGATCATTATTGAAGCTGAGAAATGGCACACAGGGGTTCATTATACCATTCTGCTTGCTTTAATATATGTTTGAAAGTCTCCATAATAAAAAGTTTAAAAATGTAATCTAGAGATAGTTATACCGCAAACTAAATTAGCTCTTCTAAAGCATGGGCTACCTATGCCAAAAAATGCTCAACCTGGCTGTGGTGGTTTTAGGACAATGGTCCCCAAGTTCTTTGACACTCATCCCATTAAGCAGTGGGCTCTATGTCCTCTCCTTTTGAATCTTGTGATTGCTCTGCCTAATATAGTACAGAGGAAGTGCTGGTGTGTGACTTCTGAGGTTGGGTCATTAAAGGTGCTGCAGCTTCCTCCTGGTTTTCTTGGGACCCTTGTCCTGTGGGAAGTCAGCCACCATGTAAGAAGTCTGACAACCTTGAGACCACCTGCTAGAGAAGCCATGTGTATGCAATCCAGGAGATAGTTCAAGCTGAGCTCCCAGCCAATAGCCTGCATCAACTAGCTGCCAGCCAAGGCAGGGAGCCATCTTGGATGTGCAGCCCAATGTCGCCTTCAAGCAACTGCAGCTCCAGCCAGCATCTGACTGCAGCCACCTGAGAGATCCCGAGACCAAACTGCCCATCAGTGCTCTTCCTAATTTCCTGACTGTCAAAATCATGAGCAAAATAAAGTGGTTTTGTTTGACTGGGTGTGGCGGCTCACTCCTGTAATCCCAGCACTTTGGGAGGTCAAAGTGGGAGGATCACTTGACCTCAGGAGTGTGAGACCAGCCGACATAACAGTGAGACTTCGTCTCTACAAAAAATAAAAAATTAGCTGTATATTGTGGCATGCACCTGTAGTCCTGGCTACTCAGGAGGCTGAGGCAGGAGGATTGCTTGAGACCAGGAGGTTGAGCCTGCACTGAGCTATGATCAGGCCACTGCACTCCAGCCTGGGTGACAGAGCAAAACCTTTTCTCAAAAAAAAAAAAAAAAAAACCCACAAAAAACAAAAACAGTTTTTTTTTACACCACTATGTTTTGGGGTAATTTTTTATGCAGCAATAGTAACTGAAACCATGATCAACTATAAGAACCAAAATTAAGGATATACAGAACAATAAAATTGCTTTTCATTTTTCAAAAGTATTAACATTGTGACTGAAAATGTCATTAATCTCTCTGGATATTTATATTCTCACTCATAAATTGAGGTGTGGAAAGAGACTTGTCACTTCTATTTTTTTCCCATTTTTTGTAAAAATAGGGCCTCCGTATGTTGCCCAGTCTGACCTCAAAGTCCTGGCCTCAAGTGATCCTTCCACTTTGGCCTCCTAAAGCTCTGGGATTACAGATGTGAGCCATAGTGCATCGCCAAGACTTTTCTAATCAATAACAAGTAGGCAGATGTTTATCTTACCTGGGTTTTCACTTATATGCAAACTTTTATTTAAACATTTCTTATTTATTAATAACTAACAAACATTCATTCTTTCAACATATATTTGACCCAGGAACTATTGCTAGTTGCCAAGCACTGTTCTTAGATCATTTAAGGGCACTCATTTATCCAAATTTAGGCATGGTATAACCAGATTAGGCCACCTGACTTTCTAATTGCTCCTTCTCCCAACCCTCTTCATGCTTTTGCAGGCTTAATAGAGTCAGCACTATGACACTCTTTTCATGGTTTTTCATCTTTTCAGAAGAGAAGATCTTTTTCTTCAGTAACTACCATATATGATACTGAATTCTGTTCATTTGAGCATATAAATATTGAGGAAACTGGCATTACATTCCCGGTAGTTCCATGGCAAAACTGCTTCAAAACAAATAAAATATATTATTCTGCACAATACTGTTTGGGATTCTTAGGGTACATTTCTGGACTGATATTTTGGAGTTTGGGCTTTCTTTTCAGAATGGAAATGAGAAGATCTAAATCAAATGAAGTATTAATGTCTTTGCTAGGTGATACTGTGAGAATACAGGCCTAAGACAGACTAATTTGAACCTGGGCTCTAGTTCAAAAATGTTGTTTGCCTGACGTGGTTTTATTAAAAAAACAAAAAACAGTTTTACGAAGTTTATCCTATGAATGCATGTGTGTATTTTTTCCAATATAAAACACATCTACCAAAACAGAACAAAACAAAATAAATAAATAAATAAATAAACACATCTACGCTATTTAAGTCAACCAATATGGTTAGTTTGCTTCCTCTGATAGTTTCCTAAGGCAGCAAAATAAATACAAAATCAAACTTGTTCTAAAGAAATTAGTACTATCCAGGTGTGGTAGTGCACACCTATAGTCCCACCTACTTGGGAGACTGGGGCGGGAGGATCCCTCGAGCCTAGGAGTTTGAGATTCCAGTGAGCTATGATTGGGCCACCACACTCCAGCCTAGGCAACAGAGCAAGATCATGTCTTTAAAATATATATATAGTACTTTACTAAGAACTAGGTTAGGAATTAGAAGGAGGGGCTGGGGGCGGTGGCTCACAACTGTAATCCCAGCACTTTGGGAGTCTGAGGCAGGTGAATCACTTGAGATCAGGAGTTCCAGACCAGCCTGGCCAACATGGTGAAACCCCGTTTCTACTAAAAAAATACAAAAATTAACTGGGTATGGTGGCAGGTGCCTGTAATCCCAACTTGGGAGGCTGAGATAGGAGAATTGCTTGAACCCAGGAGGCTGAGGTTGTAGTGGGCCGAGATTGCACCACTGCACTGCAGCCTGAGCAACAGAGTGAGACCCCATCTCAAACAACAGCAACAACAAAAGGAATTAGAAAGAAAACTTCAGCCGGGCATGGTGGCTCACGCCTGTAATCCCAGCACTTTGGGAGGCCCAGGCGGGCAGATCACAAGGTCAAGAGATCAAGACCATCCTGGTCAACATGGTGAAACCCCGTCTCTACAAAAAATACAAAAATTAACAGATGTGGTGGCACGTGCCTGTAGTCCTAGCTACTCCGGAGGCTAAGTAGCTAGGAGAATCGCTTGAACCCTGGGAGGCGGGGGTTGCAGTGAGCCGAGATTGTGCCATTGCACTCCAGCCTGGCGACAGAGTGAGACTCCATCTCAGAAAAAAAAAAAAAAAAGAACTTCATCTCCTTCTGGAGTTCATATTCTCTTCAGTACGTTTATCAGTTATAGCACTGTTAGTGTCTCCCAAATCTACATCTCTTGCCCAGGCTACCCCCTGGCTGAGCCCCAGACTTGCATATTCAACAACCAACTTGGTATTTCTGTTTGATTACCAGCTACAAAAACTAAGTCTAGCTACCAAAAAAAAAGGAAATTTATTGGAAAGCTGTGAGGACCTCACAGAGTAATAGGAATGGGAGAGGTTAAGGAGACCGAAGAAGACAGAACATGACCGGGCACTTCCAGAATGTCTTGGTAATAGGAACTGCTCACCCACTGCTCAACCCTATGGTTTCTTCCATCTCTGTGTCACTCCAAACAAGATTCAAAGTCCTGGAGGGAGTTTGGCCAAGCTTGGGTTACATGGCAACTCTTTGACTGAATCAGTGCAGCCAGACTGGCAAAGACAATGTTTACTAAGACCTGTTGTTGAGGCAGAAGTGTGTAAATAGGTGCTCCCATGCACCACTGTTGCAAATAAATTGCTCCTGCTTTTTCTGGGAGTCAATTAGATAACATACCAAATCTTTTTCTTTCTTTGTTTCTTTCTTTTCTTTTTTTTTTTTTTTGTACATACTCTTTAATCGAGAAACACATTTAAGATTTTTTTCTAAGGAAAATAATCGATTGAGTGAGCAAAAATAAAGATAGTTGTTTATTTTATTATTTATTTACAGTAGCAAAATTGGAGATGTCCTAATTGCCAACAATAGGAAATGTGTTAAATAAATGATGATATAACCATATGTTGAAGTGCTTTATAGCCATTAGAAATTATGTTGTAGACTCCCATTTGTTTACATGGATACATGTCCATTTTGTATTGTTAAATGAAAAAGGTAGGCTATAAACAGTATTTGACCCTAGTTTTAAAAAATTAATATACATATGGTTTGTTTTTTGTTTTTTTTTTTGAGATGGAGTCTCACTCTGCTGCCCAGGCTGGAGTGCAGTGGTGGCATGATCTCGGCTCACTGCAACTTTCGCCTCCCTCCAGGTTCAAACAATGCTCCTGTGTAATTCTTATATATTTTTTAGTAAAGACGGGTTTCACCTTGTTGGCCAGGCTCATCTTGAACTCCTGACCTCAAGTGATCTGCCCACCTCAGCCTCCCAAAATGCTGGAATTACAGGTGTGAGCCATGGCTCCCAGCCTGTAATTTTTTTTCTTAAGAGACGGGGTCTTTCGCTGTGTCACCCAGGATGGAGTGCAGTGGTGCAGTCATGGCTCACTGCAGCCTCAAACTCTTGGGCTTAAGCAATCCTCCAGCTTCAGCCTCCTAAGTAGGTAGGACTACAGGCACCTGCCACCACAACTGGCTAATTTTTTTTTTTTTTTTTGGTAGAGACGAGGTCTTGCTATGTTGTTCAGGCTGGTCTTGAACTTCTGGGCTCAAGAGATCCTTCTGCCTTGACCTCTCAAAGTGTTGGGATGAGAGACATGAATCACCACACTCAGCATATATGTGTATGCATTTTTTGTTTTGTTTTGTTTTCTGGAGGAGGGGAGGACAGGGTCTCACTTTGTCACCCAGGCTGGAGTGCAGTGATGCGATCTCAGCTCACTGTAGCTTCAACTTCCTGGGCTCAAGCGATCCTCCCCCTCAATTCCCCAAGAACCTGGGACCAAAGCATGCATAATTACACCCAGCTAATTTTTGTGTCTTTTGCAGAGACAGAGTTTCGCCACGCTTCTAGGCTGGGCTCAAACTCCTGGACTAAAGCAATCTGCCTGCCCTGGCCTCCCAAAGTGCTGGAATTACCTGTGTGAGTCACAGTGCCTGACCTATATATGTATTTTTAAAGTTCAAAAGAACTTAAATCTTTGGCAAGCAAGCGTGTTTTCACTTCTAAAATCAGAAAAGGCCAGGCAAGGTGGTTTATACCTGTCATCCCAGCACTTCTGGAAGCTGAGGAGGGAGAATTGCTGGAGGCCAGGATTTCAAAACCAGCCTGGATAACATAGTGAGACCTCATCTCTACAAAAAATCAGCCAGGCATGGTGGCGTATGCCTGCAGCATGAGACAGAAGGATCGCTTGAGCCCAGGAGTTCAAGGCTGCAATGAGCTATGGTCATTTAGAGACCCTGCTCTCTAAAACATAAATAAATTAGTAAATTAATAAATGAACAATAAAATAAAATCAGAAAATCAAAAACTAAAGAGAGAGTGTTAACAAAGTAGACTCATTATTTAAATGTGCTTGAAATTATTTTGATATAGATTATTTCCATAAAATGGTATCTCTCACATTTTTAAAAACTCTTCTATAGACCTGGTGATTAGAAGTATGGTATCTCACTTTTAACTTTACAATACAGTCTGTGAGCATTTTTTTTTTTTATGAGACAAGAGTCTCACTCTGTTGCCCAGGCTGGAGTGAAGTGGCGCAATCTTGGCTCACTGCAAGCTCTGCCTCCCGGGTTCACACCATTCTCCTGCCTCAGCCTCCTGGGTAGCTGGGATTACAGGCACCCACTACCACACCCAGCTAATTTTCTTTTTGTATTTTTAGTAGAGACGGGCTTTCACCGTGTTAGCCAGGATGGTCTTCATCTCCTGACCTCATGATCCACCCGCCTCAGCCTCCCAAAGTGCTGGGATTACAGGTGTGAGCCACCGCACCCGGCCGCCAGTGAGCTTTTAATTGTCATGATGGTACCCTATTTTTTTTTTTTTGAGACAGAGTTTCACTCTTGTTGCCCAGACTGGAGTGCAATGGTGTGATGTTGGCTCACTGCAACCTCCACCTCCCGGGTTCAAGCGATGCTTCTGCCTCAGCCTCCCAAGTAGCTGGGATTACAGGCACGTGCCACCACACCTGGCTAATTTTTTGTATTTTTAGTAGAGATGGGGTTTCACCATGTTGGCCAGGCTGGTTGTGAACTCCTGACTTCAGGTGATTTACCCGCCTCAGCCTCCCAAAGTGCTGGGATTACAGGCGTGAGCCACCGTGCCCAGCCCAATGGTACCATATTAAGAATAACAGCCTTCGTGATAGTAATAGTTAACATTTATGCACTGCTAGGCACTGTTTTAGCTTTCTATGCATTTCTCATCCAGTGCTCACCACAACCTTATTAGGTTGATACTGCATAATTATTTGACCTACTTCACAAATGAGGAAACTAAGGCCACCTATCAAGTCACTGGAAAGTCCAGGACTCCCACCCAACTAGAGTTAAGTCCAGAGCCTATGCTTTTAATCTCTATGCTAGATTTCCTCCATAATTAGGAAATTAAGTTTGAGCGAGTTCATTTATTTAAAGCATTGCCTTGTTCCAGAAAGGATTTCAGGCATCTGGTTAAGTAAATTGTCCAAGATCACCCAGACAGTAAGTGGCAGTGCCAAGAATCAAAACTCTTTTTTGAACGAACTGTATAAACTAAGCGAGCTAACACAGATGTAGACTCACATCATGTATTTCCTCCTAAACACGAGAAGGGGAAATGAAGGCTCTTTCTTTGACCAGTTTTCATGTTCATTCTAGTTGGATGTGTTTTCAGCCGTAGAGCGCCTTTATCATTTGAAAAGGGACAGAGTAGGTTAAGAGGAATTCATGAATCACAGGACTGGGCAGCAAGCACATGGCTGCCCATGGTGGACAGAGGAAAGGAAAAGCCTGAGGCGATCCTAAGATGTGTGCTTGGGACATGACAGACGACCTGGAAACACTGCTTAGTAATAAGCGTCTTCAGGAGGAAAGGTAAGAAAGAGGAAAGAAGGGTAAAATGAAGAGATCAAGGAAGAGCTAGGAAGCCATATCGTATGAGAGGTGGAGGGAAGGTAATGGGAGACATGTATAGCTGTCCAGGAGTGAGAATAAAAATAATAATTGGCCAAGGTGGGAGGATCACTTGAGGTAAGGAGTTCAAGACCAGCCTGGGCAACATGGTGAGACCCCCACCCCAACATCTCTACAAAAAAACGTAAAAATGAGCAGAGTATGGTGGTGCACGCTTATTGTCCCAGTTACTTGAGAGGCTAAGGTGGAAGGATCGCTCGAGCCCAGGAGATCAAGGCTGCAGTGAGCCATGATCACGCCACTGGACTCCAGCCTGGGCAACAGAGCGAGACCATGCCACTAAAATAATAATAATAATAATAATAGGCCGGCATGGTGGCTCACGCCATTAATCTCAGCAGTTTGGCCAACATGGTGAAACCCCATCTCTAATAAAAATACAAAAATTAGCCAGGCGTGGTGGCAGACACCTGTAATCCCAGCTACTGGGGAGGCTGAGACAGGAGAATCGCCTGAACCCAGGAGGCAGAGGTCGCAGTGAGTAGAGAGCACACCATTGCACTCCAGCCTGGGAGACAAGAGCAAAATTCCGTCTCAAATCATCATCATCATCATCATCATCATCATCATCACCACAGTAATTGGATTTGAGAGTGCCAGGTTTCAAAGGAGAAAAGTATAAAAAGGTAAACACTACCAGAATATTCTTTTTTTTTTTTTTTAAAAAAGTACATATTCTAAAGATATTCTAAAGCATCTCAAATCAGGGATTGCCCCTTCAGGTCTGAGTGAGTAACATTTTTGCCATTTCCTCTCAATCTCCTTTGTTTTGGGTCCACAGCGTCCTTCTTCTTAAGACAAGTACTGAGTCCATTTTCTTTTACCTCTAAGTCCAGATAGGTTTGTGTAAAGAACTGTCTTTTCTTGGCAATAACTTGAAAAATAAATAAGATGAAGTATACACTCGTTCTTTTTTGTATGGCTGAAAAATGGAACATTTGCTTTCGGTTTGAATTATTACAAAAACATTGCAGAACTTGTCCTAATCTTTTTTTCTTTTTTTAAATGAAGGAGCCTGTCTCAATTTAGTATCCTTAACCAAACATGATTTAGTCCCAGGGCAAGAACTGGTTATAAAGAAAATACAGCTATTTCAGTAACAGCTCTTTAGTCCTGGCTGTTCACGGAAAGCTAACTATGAAGCCGTTTGAAACTCTTCTCATTAAGAACCATGATGTTGGCCGGGTGCGGTGGCTCATCCCTGTAATCCCAGCGCTTTGGGAGGCCGAGGTGGGTGGATCATGAGGTCAAAAGATTGAGACCATCCTGCCCAACAAGGTGAAACCCCATCTCTACTAAAAATACAAAAATTAGCTGGGTGTGGTGGCGCATGCCTGTAATCCCAGCTAATCGGGAGGCTGAGGCAGGAGAATTGCTTGAACCCAGGAGGCAAAGGTTGCAGTGAGCCAAGATCTCGCCACTGCAATCCAGGCTGGTGACAGAGCAAGACTCCATCTCAAAAGAAACAAACAACAACAACCGTGAAGTT
This sequence comes from Macaca mulatta, assembly GCF_049350105.2. Taxonomy (NCBI): domain Eukaryota; kingdom Metazoa; phylum Chordata; class Mammalia; order Primates; family Cercopithecidae; genus Macaca; species Macaca mulatta. Next base: position 50,507,862 of record NC_133421.1, on the reverse strand, counting down.
TTACTTAAGTTGGACTTTGCTACTCTGGATAATGTAAAACAGAAGTCACTTATTGAGAGGTAGGGACAGGAAGAGGAAATGGTTGACCTGTAACAAGAGTTCTCCAAAGGTGACAGGTAGGCTTATTAACCTCCTGGGACCTATATTTATTTAGCAACTTGAGCTGACCAGCACGTGTGCTGGGTAATGTTTAAATCATTAGAGTGCATGTATACGAACTTAACATTACAGGAATTTATTTCCTCTCCCATTGCTGCTTTCTGGACATTACCTCTTTTTTTTTGCCTAAACTATGCAAACAACATTCCCAAAAAAGGCAACTCAACACAGGTTGGTTGGATAGAATTCTGTGGAATATTGATCATTAGGACTTCTCCTTTACCATGAGAACTACACAAAGAGTTCTCTGTTTTAAGTAACTGAATCTGGGGAAAGAAATGTCCACATCTATTTGAATTTAGTTTGGAGTTATTCCTTCTCTCTACAAAGAGGGTATAATGTATATATTTGTTTAAAAATATATGTATTATATTTTTAAATGTAAGTGATTTAATCTTGTTTTAAGGATTTAAAAAATTCTCTGAAATAATTAGATTTGCAAATTCCACAAAGTTAGCAAAAACATGATGTTATAGAAATGTACAGAAATATGCACATAGTAGAAAATGTAAGTCTGGGCACAATGGCTCACGCCTATAATCCCAGCACTTTGGGAGACCCAGGTGGGTGGATCGCTTGAGGTCAGGAGTTCGAGACCAGCCTGACCAATATGGTGAAACCCCGTCTCTATTAAAAATACAAAAATTAGCTGGGTGTGGTGGCATGAGACTATAGTCCCAGCTACTCAGGAGGCTGAGACAGGAGAATTGCTTGAACCTGGGAGGTGGAGGTTGCAGTGAGCCAAGATTGCACCACTGCACTCCAACCTGGGCGACAGAGCAAGGCTCTGTCTCAAAAAAAAAAAAAAAAAAAAGGGCCGGGTGCAGTGGCTCATGCCTGTAATCCCAGCACTTTGGGAGGCTGAGACGGGTGGATCACGAGGTCGGGAGATCAAGACCATCCTGGCTAACACAGTGAAACTCTGTCTCTACTAAAAATACAAAAAAATTAGCTGAGCGTGGTGGTGGGCGCCTGTAGTTCCAGCTACACGGGAGGCTGAGGCAGGAGAATGTCATGAACCCGGGAGGCAGAGCTTGCAGTGAGACGTGATCCTGTCACTGCCCTCCAGCCTGGGCGACAAAGCGAGACTCCGTCTCAAAAAAAAAAAAAAAAGAAAGAAAAAAGAAAACGTATATTATGATAGCCAGTGACTAAAAACCTAACCTAAACTAAATTTAATCCCGCATTGGCTGCTTCATAAAACCTCAGGTCCAGTACAAACAGCCCTAACACAAATGCAACAGTATTTGCATGTATTTGCATGCCCTAACACAATGCAGTATTAGACTTAAATGCCCAGTAAAATGATTGGAGACCTAGCAGATCTGTGCCCTGATACTATTTTTTAAATTATGCCTGATAAGAAGCTCTAAGAAACAGTGAAAGAAATATGACTCATTCCACAAAGACATTTTTATAAGGGAAGTGGATTTAGAATTTAATGATGACATTTAGTCATTATAAAGTAGATAATTTCATGAAGAATAATTTGATATTTATAACACCATCATTGTCAATTAAATCAGTAAAGAGTAAAAGTGAATCAAAGATCCTTGATGAGCAAAGTATGATGAAGTGGAACCTCAGTAAAGGCACAGTTAGCTGTTAGGAGAGAAGAAATAGACTGGGCGTGGTGGCTCACGCCTATAATCCCAGCACTACGGGAGGTCAAGGTGGGTGGATCACCTGAGGTCAGGAGTTTGAGACCAGCCTGGCCAACATGGTGAAACCACGTCTCTACTAAAAATACAAAATATTAGCTGGGTGTGGTGGTGGACACCTGTAATCCCAGCTACTTGGGAGGCTGAGGCAGAAAAATAGTGTGAACCTGGGAGGCAGAGGTTGCAGTGAGCCAAGATCGTGCCATTGCACTCCAGCCTGGGTGACAACAGTGAAATTCCATCTCAAAAAAAAAAAAAGGAGAGAAGAAATAGAGTGGAAGGTTTTAATTGCTGTAGTTGTTTTTAGATCCATGTGGTTTTAGATCTGGTACTTGTTTTTAGATTGTTAGGTCTGCATCATAACAGAATCAGACTTGGATTAGTTAAGTAAACATAAAGTTCTGATTTCTCATGGCCAAACCTTCTTGCACATTTCATTGTCTCTATTTTTTCTCTTTGGATTGCTCATCTAATGCACTAGTTTCTCTTCTGCAAGGCTTCCTTAAGATTTTGTTTTGTTACAATTTTTGGTTGGTGGCCCATCCTGAAAGACAGTTGTTTACTACATTCTAAAAAAGCCACAAACAAGGAGTGTCTCCATTGTTCCTTGGTTACACATTCTAGTCTATTCAAATTGTGGACCAACTTATTTTTCTGTTGTTTGTAGTCTGTAGCCTAATATACTCTGTACTACCTTCTGAGGACAGTATGGGTTTTGTAAATGGCAGAAACATATGTAAATAATCAAGCTACATTGTATAATATATTGTGCCAAGAATGGATTGTTTCACACATGGTGTGTTGGTGAAGAAATAAAACCTTGAAAGTAAAGTGTTTTCTATTAGGCTACCTAATATAGAAATGGTTTATGCCCGAGGGCAAAAAAATTCATTGATGCTTAGACATAATCTATTGACTTTTAATTAAAACCTTGCTTATTTTACAAGTGTAAATCCATGAGCTAAATCACATTTTGAGTCTATGGATTTATGACTGGAATAAGTTTAATGCTGAATTAACCCTTGTAAATGTGCTTTCTTAGAATAATAGCATTAGCTCCAAAATGCATGTTATTTGATTGCCTTATTGCACCCAAAATAAAGTTATTGCAATTTGGCAATACCATAAACCACATATCTTAATTAAAAATAGCACATATTATATAATAAAGTATGTTCCACAATTGTTCCCAAGATCCTAGCATCTGGAAATGCATTCACAGTATCATCTGTACAACAAACAAGTATTTCATTTTTCAGACCAAAAAGATAAAACTTTAACCCTAATTTTTAAGGCTATGATTTACAGAAACTGCAATATATTGTTATAAGGCTTATTTTCTTTGAAAATGTCTGCTTTGCGTTTTTATTTATTCCTTGGGTTTTGTAGCTTGGTAAAACACAAATGGCAAATATATTTATCAAAAATTTAAAAATGGGGCCGGGCGCGGTGGCTCACGCCTGTAATCCCAGCACTTTGGGAGGCCGAGGCGGGCGGATCACAAGGTCAGGAGATCGAGACCACGGTGAAACCCCGTCTCTACTAAAAATACAAAAAAAAAATTAGCCGGGCGCGGTTGTGGGCGCCTGTAGTCCCAGCTGAGGCAGGAGAATGGCGTGAACCCGGGAGGCGGAGCTTGCAGTGAGCCGAGATCGCGCCACTGCACTCCAGCCTGGGCGACAGCGGGAGACTCCGTCTCAAAAAAAAAAAAAAAAAAAAAAAAAAAAAAATTTAAAAATGTTTTTCTCCTGAGTCTTCTAACTCCCTAGTTAGAATTTCAGAAGATCAAAAGGAAAGGAAAAAATAAACACTAATTTATTATAGGATAAAAGAACATAATCCCTGACTCATTTACTTCTAATTAAGACCTGCATGAGACCATAAAAATAGAAATATGTTTATGTAACTCATTTAAAATCTAACCAAATCCAGAGAAAACATCAACCTCTCCTAGGTGTATCAATACACAGTTTTGTAATATAAGAAAAAAAACGTGGCCAGAAAAATGAGATCCAATGGCAATTTCCTTTTCTTACAATAGTTTTTTCCTCTCAAATACAGCTAAGAAGCCCTTGCATAAGAACCCAAACACACGAAGTTATCATCTACAGATGGTGGTTTGCCCCTACGTATTACGGGAAAATATGCAGAGACATTCGTGTGTTCATTCACCCACAAAGACGTAGTCAGCAACCAGGCCATGCCAAGCACTGGGCTCAGTCCATCCAAATGCCAAATGCCTAACAGAATAGGGTGAATTATCAAGTCTGTCTGCAGTGAATCTTACGTGTATCTGTAGATTACCTTTCATTTTCACTCCATCGTTTCACTGAAATTCCTATTTTTAGATATTTTCTCGCATACTAAAGGCTGAATATAACTTTTAAGAAAAAGACTAATTTTAGATCTTCCACCGTGTAGGCTCAGTTTGAAATGTTCTCTTTCACATTGCCCTAAGTGAATTATCCTGCGTTTTCAGTTCCAAGGCTGTCAGGCCGGATCTAAGCCCTGTTTAAGTCAGTCTGTTGAAAGGGTCAGTAAGACATCTGTGAATGTTAAAAGCATGTGGGTCAGTGCATTGCTTTGATCAGGGATTTTTGCCCAACTAAGAGGACTGAATTTTGACTGAATTCAAAATCATAGATCATTTGGTGGCAATTAATACAGTACTCTTCTTTCTGGGATATTTGCCAATGTACCTGTCCGTCAATGTTAATCTCTCTTTGGCCAAAAATTTAGATTTTTTTTCATAGCTTTTTAATTTTTGTAGCAATTCCCTTCCCCTTGTAATAGTCTCTATTTGTTAGTATTATTCATATTAGACTTTCTAAATGTGTTTCTCTTTTTTTAACTTACAGTCACATCCATATTTTAGCTGCTTGATTGTAGTTCTGTGACACCACTGAAATAGGATTCTCCAGTATTAAACCAAGGTGTCTCTAGGGTAACAGAGCAGAGAAGTGGTAGGGCTTGATAGATGAGGCTCTGAGCCACCTGAAGTATTATGTGGCAGGTGACCAGGAATATTCAAAGGCACTATAGAGTTTCAAGGAAGGATACTCTTTGAATGAACATATATTGAAGAAACAAAATGCATGTAGAACAGAGCAAAGCATAGTATCTTTTAAAAATATATTCATATTTGAGTGTAGATGCATAAAGAAACACTGAAGAATAGACCAAAAAACAAGAATTGTTACCCATGGAGGAAAGAGGGGCAAAGGAAGGAATGGAACCTATTTGTGTATACCTTCCTATTTAGTTTTGATTTTTGAATCATGAAACACACAATTAAAATAAAAATTACTTGGAAGATCAGGATCTTCAATCAGTAGACTGAGATCCATAGAGCTATCTCTAGGCCTTTCCTGGTAGACCCTCATGCCAATTGCTCCCACCGGCTCCATGAATTCTCAACCCAGTGAATCCTCTCCTCCTCAAGCACCACATTTTCCTGCAAGCTCCACGTGCATCTGATGCAGGTGTCAGAAAACTCAACCCCAACTGATTAAGCAAAGAAAGGGAATTGATTGAGGTAAACTGAAAAGTCCAGGCCTAGACCTTCAGGCACAGCTTGACTCAGGAATTAAGCTAGAGAACACTAGGATCCAGTCCACAGCTCTGCTTCCTCAGAGTTGGTTCTGTTCTCAGACCCTGCCAGTGGTCACCAGCAGCTACAGGCTATCAACATTACGACAACCAATTACAGAAGAAAGATCCACTTTTCCTCTAATAGCTTCCATAAAAGTTCCAGAATTGAGTCTTACGGGCTTTGATTGGCCCAGTTTGAATCCTTTGCCCATCTCATCAATCACTGTCGCCAAACAGAGCATGCCATCATTGGCCTAGTCTGGGTTACGTGCCCCACTGTGGGTACAGGAGTGAAGTGCTTCATTTGAAGTGCATAGGTAGAAAAGTGAAACTGGGGTATATTGTCAGGAAGGGATGTTAGATATTGGACAGTAAAAACACTACTCTTGGCTGAGCATGGTCGCTCACGCCTGTAATCCCAGCACTTTCAGAGGCCAAGGCTGGCGGATCACCTGAGGTCAGGAGTTCGAGACCACCCTGGCCAACAGGGCAAAACCTTATCTCTACTAAAAATGCAAAAATTAGTCAGGCATGGTGACGGGTGCCTGTAATTCCAGCTACTCAGGAGGCTGAGGCAGGAGAATCGCTTGAACCCAGGAGGCAGAGGTTGCAGTGAGCCGAGATTGCAGCCACTACACTCCAGCCTGGGCGATAGAGTGAGACTCCATCGCAAAAACAAAACAAAACAAAACAAAAAACAACCAAAAAACACTACCATGTTCTCAAGCTGGAGTGCAATGGACTATCACGGCTCACTGCAACCTTTGCATCACAGGCTCAAGTGATCCTCCTGCCTCAGCCTCCCAAGTAGCTGAGACTACAGGCATGAGCCACCATGCCTGCTTAATTTTTGCATTTTTTGTAGAGATGGGGGTTTCACCATGTTGGCCAAGCTGGTCTTGAACCCCTGGCCTTAAGTAATCCACCCGCCTCAGTCTCTCAAAGTGCTGGGATTACAGTCATGAGCCACTGCGCCTGACCTAAAAAAGCAGCTTTTCAAAAGAGATTTGAGACTCCTGATTTAAAATAAGGGATTTTTTTGGCCTGAAATGGGCTATCCAGAGTACACTGTACTTTTCAAAGCAGGTCAGAAAAATTGCTGTTCTAATCAAGAAAAAGCAGAAGTTCATGAAAAGTGCTTATATTCCAAAAACTGAAGTTTAGGAGCCAGGGAATGATGAGTAGTTTGATAGAACTGTTTTGTTGAGTTAGACCCGACAATAAATTATTTTTGTGGGTTTTTTTTTTTTTTTTGGTATAACACCTCGGTATTATTTAGACCTTGAAACTTTCTTTTAATATGTATTATTTCTGATCAATGACCATAGGCAGTCTTTAAATACTCCACAAGGAATAGATGGAAAGGAGGCATCTTTCCAAGAGAAATTCTCAAACCAAAGTATTCCTTAGCCAGTTTCTGCCCTGTTATTCCATGGCTGGTCTCAATTAGCTTTCTGCCACCGTCACACGTTTGTGAAAATGGCAACAGTGGTAATGAACATACCCATAGGCCCATGGAAGATTTCCATTTTCTCTTCATTTCTGGCACCACAGGAACACTTCAGTCCAGTCCAGCACACACAATCAATTCAAGTGCACGCATAAAACTCTACTATATATAGTATGAGTATGAGTGGATTCCAGGATGCAAACTATATATAGTTGAGCTAAATAACGAGTTCGCTCTCATGTTACTCAGCTGGCAATGTTTGAAACGTTAAACAGTTCTTTCCAGTCACTCCTTGTTGAATGCTGGTTCTCACTGGTGCTCTTTTGTGCACCCTTGTTTTCAGCTGGCCTGTCTTCTTAAGTCCGTTTCTGGACTTTGGTCAAGTGAGAGCTGTTTCTTTTTTTTTTTTTTTTTTTTTTTGAGACAGAGTCTCACTCTGTCACCCAGGCTGGAGTGCAATGATGTGATCTTAGCTCACTGCAACCTCACCGCCCGGGTACAAGCAATTCTCCTGCCTCAGCCTCCTGAGTAGCTGCGATTATAGGCGCATGCCACCATGCCTGGCTTTTTTTTTTTTTTTTTTTTTTGTATTTTTAGTAGAGATGGGGTTTCACCATGTTGGCCAGGCTTGTCTCGAACTCCTGACCTCGTGATCCTCCCACCTTGGCCTTCCAAAGTGTTGGGATTACAAGTGTGAGCTACCGCACACAGCCCTGTCTAACTTTTATGTACAGGGATGGCTCTGGCATTTCCTTCTTTATTTTTATTTATTTATTTATTTATTTTTATTTTTATTTTTTTGGAGACGGAGTCTCGCTCTGTTGCCCAGGCTGGAGTGCAGTGGCCGGATCTCAGCTCACTGCAAGCTCCGCCTCCCGGGTCTACGCCATTCTCCTGTCTCAGCCTCCTGAGTAGCTGGGACTACAGGTGCCCGCCACCTCGCCCGGCTACTTTTTTGTATTTTTTAGTAGAGACGGGGTTTCACTGTGTTAGCCAGGATGGTCTCGATCTCCTGACCTCGTGATCCGCCCGTCTCGGCCTCCCAAAGTGCTGGGATTACAGGCTTGAGCCACCGCGCCCGGCCCTTTATTTTTATTTTTATGTTTTTAACCCTATCCCTGGTGGTAGGTGAGGCTATGGTATTTTTAGCCAGGAAAAGCTCAGGGCAGCAATCTGGGGGCAATCAGGGCAGCACAATGGGGGAAGCTTGAGGCAATTCCCTGGAATCTTTTTAGATCTGGAGGATGCTGATGGAGATTACAGAGGAGGAAGGGCTAACGGACCCACCCAAAGCTATCTTTTGGTGCTATCACTACCCACGCACATCTTTTTTCTTTCGTCTTATAAAAACTGCTCATTCTGGCAGGCTCTCACCCAGCCAGTTAAGCCAAGCTCACCCAGTAGGAAACCTCAAAATTGTCTCTGAACTTCCCATTTCCATCAGAGGGGCATTAAAGGGTGCCACAGACATTTATGTGGCCATGGGGATGCCAACATGAACAAGATGGTCCTCGTCCTCAAGTTGTTCACAGTCTAAAGTGAAGTAGAACCAGGTACAGTGGCTCACGGTAATCCCAACACTTTGGGAGGCTGAGGTGGGAGGATCACTTGAGGCCAGGCATTTGAGACCAGCCTGGGCAACATAGTGAGACCCCATCTCAACAAAAAATTTAAAAATTAGCGAGGCATGGTGGTGCATGCTGGAAGTCCCAGCTACTTGGGAGGCCAAGGCAGGAGGATCCTTTGAGCCCAGGAGTTTGAGGCTGCGGTGAGCTATGATCATGTCATTGTACTCAAGCCTGGTTGGCAGAGTGAGACCTTGTCTCTATCAAAAGAATAATAATAATAATAATAATAATAATAACAAAGTAGGGTAGGGGTAAAGGGACATACACAGACAGACAAGCTACATGCATGAGCTGTATTAGCAATGAGTGGTGTGTTATAAAAGTCACAGTATGGGAGCATGGGAAGGTTCTGTTTACCTCATATGTGGTCCCTATTTGTATCTCCTCTCTCTCATCTATAGCAGCTCATATTTTATTCTTTCCCACATTCCATTCATTAAACAAATGCTTGTTGAGTCTTGAGTCTTTGCCAAGTGCTGGGGCTACAGTGGCGTTGGACTTGTATTCCAATGGAGAGAATCAGATAATAAGGAAGTACACAAATAAGATATTATTTAGTGAAACAGAAAACAGGCTAAGGGATAGAAAGTGACCATTAGGGGAGGTAAAATGGGGAAAGGTTGCAACAATGGGCACAGAGATCTCTCTGAGGAGGTGACATTTGAACTAAGATCTGATGGGCAGGTAAGAGGTAACCAAGCATGAGAATATCGGGGGAAGAGCAGGGCTGGCAGGTGAAACTGGAAGGGGAAGACTGAGCGCGATATCTATGGTATTGCAGGAATGGAAAGAAGGCCATGGTGACTAGAGCCTAGTGCCACAGGGAAGAGTGACAGCAGCTGAGATCACAGAGGTCATCAGAGGCAAATCAGGAGGGCTGGAAGACCTTGATAATCAGGTGTCTGAATTTTATTATCAGTGCAATTAGGAGAGGGGAATGTACTTTTCCTATTATCAGATATGCATGTTTTTTATTCAGGGTATCCTTGTCAGCATATAAAGAAACAGAATTAGTGATGAAAATATTGATTGCTTGGTGAGTACAGAATTAGAGCAAAGACACATGAAAGGTCTTGAGGGATATTTGACATAGGCTCTCCAAGGGTCCACAGCACTGGGGATTTTCTTTTTCAAATATCTGGATATTTATGAGCATCAGATATACTAAACTCTCTTGAACAAAGTTTAACTCCTCAAGTCTCCTTGTTTTTAGGGTAGGCAGGAATCCATGCCCTTTTGTCTGTATTCTTTTATCACACCATCACCTTTCCTTACTTCCACAGCCTTTGTTACATTCCCAGTTATAGATGATATTTAATCACCTCAAGAATCTAGTCCAGGCCGGGCGTGTCAGCTCGCACCTGTAATCCCAGCACTTTGGGAGTCCGAGGCAGTAGGATCACATGAGGCCGCGAGTTTGAGACCAGCCTGGCCAATATGGTGAAACCCCATCTCTATTAAAAATAATAATAATAAAAAAGTAGCGGGGCATAGTGGCACACGCCTGTAGTCCCAGCTACTTGGGAGGCTGAGGTAGGAGAATCACTTGAACCTGGGAGGCGGAGGTTGCAGTGAGACAAGATCACCCCACTGCACTACAGCCTGAGCAACAGAGCGAGATTCTGTCTCAAAAAAAAAAAAGTAGTCCAAAATCTATCATAAACTGGATCCTGATGGGAAGTATACAATTATATAACTTATCCATGGTTAGTGAATAATTTCAGCTTCAGTCTCGGAGAACGAGACCTGCGTCCCACCCCCGACCAAGTCGGGCTTTTGGCTTGGGGGCTAGTTTTCTTTTCAGGCTTGTCACTCTGTAATCACTGACCACCATATGCATATGGTTCTGATGTAAACTAAAATCTTTATCCAAAGTCTCTATCCACCTGGCAACTTTTGAACCCATATGAAATAAGCAGGGTAGTGACTCTTCTTTTGAGACCTCATTTGTTCATTTATTCAAGTACATGGAGCCCCAGGCAGTACACTGAGTACAAGGGATAAAACAGATGTATGATGTACTCCTAGCCCCCTAGTCTGACAAAGCTTTTATGTGTATCTCTGGTTCTTAAAATGAATAAATTGTCCACTTACAAACTGTATACTTACAACTAACCTGGATGTACAGGGCTTGTGCTCCATGCAGCTTGCAAATATCTGTCTTGAATTATTCTCTGCAGACTAACAGCCACCACAGCTTCTGGTTGCTCCTCTCTCCTCCTTGTCCTCCTTCCCACCTCCAGAGCTCTTGCTGCTGTTGCCATGACAGCCAGAAGGAAAAGCTTTGGAACCTTATCTCTTACTATGGGCCTATGTCTCCCCATGAGGACATTATTGTCTGTCACTCCAACTGGACTCTGGGGCTTGCTCTTTAAATATACCATAAAGTAATGTTAAAATTGGAACTCGAGGGGCAAGATTATGACAGTATTTAGTCAGGGACCTAGGAATTCTCAAATCTTGTTTTTGACTAGCAATCCTTTTCTTCAAAGAAAATATGTGCACTTATGACAAAGCAGGGTATAGGGATGCTTTTTACTAAGTGGGGCTTCATGTCTAAGCCCCGAATAGAGTTTTAACAGGTTCATACAGACCTCATGGAGGTCTCTTTTGGCATAAGCCGGGTTGACCTGAGATGCCTACTTGACCACTAACAGATTAGAAAAAAAGATCCTCCAGCTCAAACTTGTCAACTGGGCTCCAGGTTCAGGCAGCCATCTGCCGGCTTGATATTTCCCTGGATGTCTCGTGGACATCTTCATCTTAAAAATCTTTCCATCCATGGCCGGGCGCGGTGGCTCAAGCCTGTAATCCCAGCACTTTGGGAGGCCGAGGCGGGTGGATCACGAGGTCAGGAGATCGAGACCATCCTGGCTAACATGGTGAAACCCCGTCTCTACTAAAAATACAAAAAACTAGCCGGGCGTGGCGGTGGGCGCCTGTAGTCCCAGCTACTCGGAGGCTGAGGCAGGAGAATGGCGTGAACCTGGGAGGCGGAGCTTGCAGTGAGCCGAGATCGCGCCACTGCACTCCAGCCTGGGTGACACAGCGCGAGACTCCATCTCAAAAAAAAAAAAAAAAAAAAAAAAAAAATCTTTCCATCCTTATTCCTCCCCTAGTCTTCCTCCTCTCCATAAACAGCTTCACCCTCCAGATAGAGGCCCAAGTCAGCAACCTGGGAGGCTTCCCTGACTCTTCCCTTCCCCTTGCCTCCCCGCATGCCCAATCCTTACCAAGTCCTGTGGCTCTATCTCCAAAATAAAACTCGCAGACGTCTGCTCTTCTCCATCACCACTCCCACCACTTCAGACTAAAACGTAGTCGTCTTCCGTCTGGATTATTTTGATCACCCTCGGACTGTTCTCCCTGATTCTATTTGTTTTTCGCCCAGTCCTTCTTCACAGAGCAGCAAGCGCGATCTTCTAAAAAGATAAACCAGATTGTATGACTCTGCTCTTTAAAACTCTTCTTGGCTTCCCACTATACTTGGAATAAAAACCATCGTCTTCACCTTGGCCTACAGGGCCTGCCCTGCGTTCTCTGAGCTCCTGTCCAGCTTCGTCTCTCCCACTCTCCACCTGGCCCCTCCTCCAGTCACATTTGTATTCCTTCCACTCTCCATGTGGCTTGCAAATATGTCTTTTGTTTCCTCCAAAGTCAAACAGCTGCCATACGTCCTGGTTTTCCCACAAAGCTCTTTTCCCACCTCCAAGCCTTTACACCTTCAGCTCCTTCTGCCTGGAATACATGTTCCCTGTGCTTTGCCTGATCTTTGTACGGTGGCTGTTTCCTTCTCAACCCTGAGGTCTCAGCTAAATGGCACCTCCTCAGCGAGGCCTTCCCTGACCACCCTATCCAAAACTGCTCTCCCCCATGAGTGACTCTCTGTCAGTGCACCCTGTTTATTTTCTACATAAGATTTTCCAAAACATGTACCTATTTTGGTTATTCATGTGTGTGTTTATTGTTGAGGGCAGGAACTAGATCTACTTTATTCATTATGAATGGCATATAAGAGGAACATGATTAATACCTGTTAGATTCATGAATTATCCTGTCTGAAATTCCACCAGGGATTCCTGCACTCAGGAAAGAAACATGAAATATTTTTTTCCTCTTTTTCCTCCTTCACTCTTTTGGTCAGGGCCTTTTTTTTTTTTTTTTTTTTTTTTTAAGATGGAGTCTCACTCTGTCACCCAAGCTGGAGTGCAGTGGCGCTATCTCGGCTCACTGCAAACTCCACCTCCCAGGTTCAAGTGATTCTCCTGCCTCAGCCTCTCAAGTAGCTGAGATTACAGGCTCAAGCCACGACGCCCAGCTAATTTTTGTATTTTTAATAGAGACGGGGTTTCACCATGTTGGCCAGGCTGGTCTCAAACTCCTCATCTCAGCCTCCCAAAGTGCTGGAATTATAGGTGTGAGCCACCACGCCCAGCTGGTCAGGATCTTGATGAATGAAATTCTCCTGAGATGGCACAAATGAAGAAACTGTAATGAAGAGATTATTCTCTGAGGCAAGGACAGGGTTAAGAAAACCAACACGGCCGGGCACGGTGGCTCAAGCCTGTAATCCCAGCACTTTGGGAGGCCGAGACAGGCGGATCACGAGGTCAGGAGATTGAGACCAGCTTGGCTAACACAGCGAAACCCCGCCTCTACTAAAAAAATACAAAAAACTAGCCGGGCGAGGTGGCAGACGCCTGTAGTCCCAGCTACTCGGGAGGCTGAGGCAGGAGAATGATGTAGACCCGGGAGGCGGAGCTTGCAGTGAGCTGAGATCCGGCCACTGCACTCCAGCCTGGGCGACAGAGCGAGACTCTGTCTCAAAAAAATAAAACATCCTGTTCAGATACCTGAGAGGAGCAAGAGCAAGGAGTTGTTATACCCCCAAGACTGGGGGCCAAAGGGAGGGAACCATATTCCCAGAGCCCAGTAAGAGCTGGGGCTGTGGAAGAGGCTTCCCACCTAGAAATGTAGTCTTGGAGGGACATAGCCATTGCCAGGTTGCTGGCAGCTAAGCAGGAGAGGAACAGATGAAGAACTACCCCACCTTATCTCGTCTCCTATTTCTAGTCTGTGCCCCTTCTTGACTGAAGCCAACTGAAAGCCAGCCAGCAAGGAAGCCCAGGTGAACAAATCAGTCTGTAGGAAGCCGGCCTTCCAGAGCACTGAGCAGGTGATAAATGGAGAAGAACTGGCACAGGTGTTCACTCCCAGCAGCTGGAACTCAGCCTTGGTTTTGCTCCCATGACTTAGAAGTCAATCTGATTTGGGACTTATGCTTGGAATTTAACTACCATTTATACCACTGGGTTTATAGAATTTTGATTTCTAAATAAACAACTTACTAATAAACCTGACGACACAATTCACTAGGGCATTAGAGCCTGCCTTTATACCGAACAAGGGGGTGAAGTGTTTTTATTATTAATAAGCACAGTACAGCCTACTCAAGAAAAAGAAAACTTCTATAATCTTATTTGGCCACCACATCAAACAAACTATGGAGTCTTTTGATGATATAAATAGTATCCTCACAAAATACATGGGACCAGTATTTGCCAAATTTGATTTCTAGGTTCTGTCAAACCAGTTGCAGAGATATAGCTAGAATTTTTTTTCTCAGTTAAAAATGCTTTAAGTCTTTGAGTTCTGGTTTTCATCCTCCTCTGATCAGTTGCTGTGTGAGGATGTCCATATCTGACTCATTTTACTCTACAAATACAGAATTGCACCCAGGCGTATTTTAGGGGTATTGGTCACCTTGAAGTTTTCATAGGTTTTACAGATACATGCTGGTGAGGTGGGAGCGGGGGTGAATAAGAAGTAAAATACAAGTCTTCCTGAAAGCTGATAATGCAGCATTGGGGTCGATGATTTGTTTTCTTTCTTTCTTTTCTTTCATCATTATTATTATTATTATTATTATTATTATTTTGATTCAGAGTCTCACTCTGTCACCAGGCTGGAGTGCAGTGGCATGATTTCAGCTCACTGTAACCTCTGCCTCCCAGGTTCAAGCGATTCTCCTGCCTCAGCCTCCCGAGTAGCTGGGACTATAGGCACGCAGCACCACGCCCAGCTAATTTTTATATTTTTAGTAGAGAGGGGTTTCACTATGTTGGCCAGGCTGCTCTCAAACTCCTGGGCTCAAGTGATCCACCTGTCTCAGCCTCCCAAAGTGCTGGGATTACAGATTTCAGCCACTGAGCCCAGCCTCTTTTTTTTTTTTTTTTTTCTTTTCTTTTAAATAGATATAGGGTTTCACCGTGTTGCCCAGGTTGGTCTCAAACTCCTGGGCTCAAGTGATCCACCTGCCTCCGCCTCCCAAAGTTCTGGGATTACAGATGCGACCACTGTTCCCAGCCAAAAATCATTTCATTTTTACAACTTTAGCAGTGGGATCTGGGGCCAAGTTATATGGCGGAGTGGCATCACAATATCAATATACAACTCATCTTTTAAAATCTTTGTTTTAGCATATGACTTGAGAGCTGGACAGCCATACTGAATATTTCCACTGGAGCAGAGAGGACTGAGAGGCCACTGCCCAATTTATTGTGTCTGTGTTGAGTGCTAGATCTATGAATGGGGTTCCATACTAGCAAACAGCAACCTCATTTCCAGTTCATTTTTCTCCTTGCTGGAAGTGTTCTAAATATTGGAAGAATCATCTACTCTAAATTAGAATGCCCCGCTTTGTCTACTCTGCATTTTTTTAACAAGAAGGCATACAATATATTTATTGTGTTTATTGATTTATTGATGCTTAGAAAATAAAAGAATGTTGGTTTAGGATGGACTGAATTTTATCTTTCCGCTATATAGAAAAGAGGCAAGTTGCTCTAATCCTTGAATCACAGAGGCTTATAAGGAGAATTCAAATTCATGTCTGGTTTCCCATATTCAGAGATTCTACAGAGAGAAAATTCTCTCCTAAAAGGAACTATATACTGGCCAGGCACAGTGGCTCACGCCTGTAGTCCCAGCACTTTGGGAGGCCAAGATGGGTGGATCACTTGAGGCCAGGAGTTCCAGACTAGCCTGGACAACATGGTGAAACCCTGTCTGTACTAAAAATACAAAAATTAGCTTGGCTTGGTGGCATGCGCCTGTAATCCCAGCTCCTTGGGAAGCTGAGGCATGAGAATTGCTTGAACCTGAGAGGCAGGAGTTGCAGTGAGCCGAGATCACACTACTGCACTCCAGCCTGGCCAACAGAGCTAGACTGTCTCACCAAAAAAAAAAAAAAAACAAACAAACAAAAAAAAAAACTATATACCACCTGGCATATATCTGAAGAGAAGCAGGGTGGAAGGTAAAGTAAAATATAAGTTCAGTGGAAAAATACTTGGAAAGCCACTTGGTAACCATAAAGATCTTAATTAAATCACCCAGAGCCTTATTCCATAATGATATGCACCAGGTGTTTCTGCTTCCACTTAATTAACTCAGCATAATTCCTCTTTTAAAAACACGACACATACTGTTGGGGTGTATCCAGCCGAAACACACATCACCACAAAGCTTTTAAAATGTGGTTCTTTTCAATGTACATATTAGAATGGCCTCATGTCTTTCACTATGTGTGTACTGACCTTAGAGGGTCACCCACATTAAAGGATGCAGTAGAAATAAGGCAATCCCACATTTACAGACAAGAAAACACAATAATGTAGTTTTATGGAAACTAACCTTCAGAAATGCAAGGCATTCACTGGTTTCACTCAGAAACCTCTCAGATGTGGGAGAAATATGTGTGAGATTTGGACTTTCATTTATCCAAATATGAGGAATTTGTCTGTTAGAGTCAACTGGCTGATAATGGATGGAAAGGATTAGTGCAGGTCCTACTTGGCAGGCTTCTCGGTAGAAACCCATATGCTCTCTGACATTGATTATAATTATTTTTCCATCATTCCCAGGTTACATTCTTAGCAGGAATGTGAGCCAACTCTCTCCCTAGGAAGGCTCCTGCTGTGAAACCATCTTTGGCAATGAATCTTTAACAAAAGATCAAGAACTTGACATTTATTTTTAAGCACGAGAAGAAAATGTGTGCAATGTTGGAAGCAAGGACAGGGATAGGAAGAGCTTCTAAACACTTGCAGGCAGGAGCAGTGGAACAGAAAGAAATATTACATGAGTGACATGACTTTACTTTTGTGAAGAGCAACTAATGACTAGGTATGGAATATGTGGATTATATGATGTTAAGGTCTAACGTCTTTTTAAAGTAGAAGAGTGGGGGAAATGTGGTTATTATTCCAAACCAGGTATGTCTTTATGATTTTATATCCAACTGATCATTCAGGGAAGTTATTAGGACAGTGGTTGAAACAGAAATTTAGGATGATATTCTAAGAAACAGAAAGAGCAGTCTTCTTATTCTAATTGGCAAGACCAACAGAGATAACAAAAAAAAAATTTTTTTTTTTTTTTTTCAGGAAGAGCATGTGCATTCAAACTTGTTAATTCATTGATTTGAGTTGAAGGGAGGGGGACATGCTTGGTGGAAAAGTTAAAGTGCTCCGGGTGAGAAATTCACAGGGTAAGAATTTTTCATTTTCAAATTGTCCACCTACAGTAAGGAAATTTCTTCCAAATTAATTTTTTAAACAACAGGTGCAGAAAATGGTGTGGCTATCAGAAAATTACCAAATTAAACATAAAAAGCTTAGCCTCTCTCCTAAAGGATGATTATTTCTGTCTCGTAGTTTCATGCACTGTAATGATTAGTTTCTCCATTAAAATCAAATACAGAATATAATTAAGTCAATCCTCCAGGTTACATGTCTTAAAATTCCACTAGCTGAAGGGCTTGCTAGAGGAAGTAATAAATACTTTAATAAATGCCTGTACCATAAATGTACTTCGGATGTGACTTAAACTCAGTACAAACCTTATCATAGGCAGTTTATAGCCCCTAGATGGGGAAATTTTTTTTTTTGCTGAGCTATGCTCTTCGAAGCATTTGGATAAAGTTCCTAATGGTATTCCACTTCTTTCTACCTTTGCTGAAAACTTAGCCCAAAGTGATGTGTACATTTTTATACATGAGAATGAAATCAAATGAAACGTTGTGATTTAAAAAGGAAACCATATATTATTGAAAACTAAAATATATCTTGGTTATGGACTTGTGAATACTACATCAAAATTCATTGCAGAAGAATAAATTACCCAATCTTGTAATAGAATCTTCAGATATGGAAAATATATAGTGTTCTTCCTGTTTTAACATTGCGGATTTAAATCATTTGGTTACATAATCACAATTCAATCTCCAACTGAAATTTTCATTGTCATTATTATATCATTTAAAAATATATAACTGAGCACAGTGGCTCATGCCTGTAATCCCAGCACTTTGGGAGGCCATAGTAGGAGGATCACTTGAGCCCAGGAGTTCAAGACCAGCCCTGGGAACATAGCAAGGCCCCGTCTTTGCAAAAAAATTTAAAAACTAGTTGGGCATGGTAGCATGCACTTGTAGTCCCAGCTACTTGGGAGGCTAACCTCGGAGGATCACTTGAGCCTGGAAGCTTGAGGCTGCAGTGAGCTGTGGTCATGCCACTGCACTCCATCCAGCCTGGGAGACAGAGCAAGACCCTATCTCAAAATGTATATATATATGTATATATATTTTTAAATATTATCAGCAAATATATATGTATATATATATTTTAAATATTATATACTATATATATATTTTAAAAAACCACTACAATCGCTTGTACTTAAAGTCTATTCTCATCTTCTTGGTTTGGCATAACCATTACTTCTTTTCTCACTGCAGGCAAAGATGTTAATAGCAATGGGGAAAAAATAACGCTTCTCCAGTGCTAGGCAAACGGCCATATCCATCAGGAGTAAAGAAAACGAGTAAGTTCCACACATGGCTGCCTTTATCTCTTCCATTTGAATAAGTTATTGAATTTACTATGTGCAAGGTTGTTTGCAAAACATCTCACACACATTCCCTTATTTAATTCTCATAAAAATCTAAAATTTATATATTTAAGCCTCCCAACTACCCAGCGAGAGAGTTAATAATATGCTTCTTCCACAGGGAGAAAAGTGAAGCTCAGAGAGTTTATTTACCTAAAGTTTTATAGGGAGGAAATCATTTCTTGTAACCATCTGTGTCAGCTAGGTCTTCCAGGAAGCAGGTGAGGAGACCGAGTGAAGAACACAAACAGTTGATTCAGGTGAAAAGCCTGTTAAAGAAAAAAGGGAGAATCAGCAGCTTGGACAGATAAAGCCTTTGGGCCATGATATTAATCTGATACTTGTGAAAAACAAACAAACAAAAAAGGTGGGGAAGAGTCTGGGCGCGGTGGCTCACTCTGTAATCCCAGCACTTTGGGAGGCCGAGGGGGGCAAATCACCTGAGGTTGGGAGTTCGAGACCAGGCTGACCAATATAGTGAAAGCCCATCTCTACTAAAAATACAAAATTAGCCAGGTATGGTGGCACATGCCTGTAATCCCAGCTACTCAGAAGGCTGAGGCAGGAGAATCACTTGAACCTCGGAGGCAGAGGTTGCAATGAGCTGAGATCGCGCCATTGCACTCCAGCCTGGGCGACAAAAGCGAAACTCTGTCTCATTAAAAAAAAAAAAAAAAAAGTGGGGAAGAAACAGGATTGAACAGGAGCACCTCAGAATACAATGCACACCTGACAGTTTTGGCCAACTCAATGGGAAACACCAGAGCAAAGACTGCCGATTGGAAGATATCCGCTTTGGCCAGAAATAGCCAGCCCCTAGTACTTCCACTATGTTTGGTTATTATCTGGAGACGGTTCAGGAAGAGTGTGGCCTTAGCTTGAAAACTGAGGTGGTCTGAAGCTGCTGCAGTTGGAGGCTGTCAACTAACCACTCTCCTTGCAGCTGAATGGAAGTTATTTCTTGAACGGAGAGCCAAGTGGTGTGTCTTCACAACTACCATGGTCCACCCCGTGCACCATGCAACTCCCGTCCCATTTAGGGAACAGCTCCTCCAGGGTTCCAGTGTGCCTCTCTTCTTGCAGATAAACTTAAAAGAGGCAGATCAGTGGGATGAACTATACCCCTTGTCACAGCAGTTGATCTTGGGATTGCAACTGATACTTATCCTCTCCCTTCTCCACTATCCATTCCAAATTTACTCTCTCTCAGTTACCATCTCTAGTGGTCTCAGTGACTTGCTGGTGGTGTGACAAAACTTTCATTTTTGAATGAAACCACTGGTAACCATACTTATCTCAAGCTGAGGTTGCTGTACTCATCCATGTATGTTCTCAGTTGGGCCAGGGAGTATCATAAAGCACCCAAGTGGACTGCATGAGTTCTCTACGTATTCTTCATTGCCCCCACTTGTAATAGCAACACAAACTCCTCCTGCTAATCAGGAGCAATTACCCTTGCCAAGAAGGCAACTCTTCTTACCTGCTGATTCATGGTCACAAAGAATTCAAAATGCCAGGGCAGGAGCCATATTTTATAGTTCAAATGGAACTCTTGCTGTTTCCCCAACCATGACGTTTCATTAGGGCAACCTCTTGCAGCCTCCTGCTCCTCCATTCTTGCTTTTATTTATTTATTTATTTATTTATTATTATTATTATTTTTTAAGACGGAGTCTCACTCTGTTGCCCAGGCTGGAGTGCAGTGGCGCTATCTTGGCTCACTGCAACCTCCTCCTCCCGGACTCAAGCAATTCTCCTGACTCAGCCTTCCGAGTAGCTGGGATTACAGGTGCCTGCCACCATGCCCGGCTAATTTTTGTATTTTTAGTAGAGACAGGGTTTCACCATGTTGGCCAAGCTGGTCTCAAACTCCTGACCTCAGGCAATCCGCCTGCCTTGGCCTCCCAAAGTGCTGGGATTATAGGCGTGAGCCACCGCACCCAGCCTCATTCTTGCTTTCTTTTGATGGTGCATATTAAGCAGCATCCCCATTGACTGGTCATTGACTTTGTCCTTTGGGACACCATACTCTGTGAACTATCTCCACAACTCTCTTTGGATCAAGCTCCCTTGGCTGCCATTCTGCTTTGCTGGTCATTACTATAATTACAACCCTCTGGCTTCTAGAGGTTAAGTGCTGCCCTCTGGCCTCTTGCTTCAGGAGCCCACCATGCTCATTGCTATCCATGAACCAAGCTCTGTGACAGCATCTCCTACCCACAGCCCTTGCTAGCACTGAACTTCTCACTGATGCTGGCACCTTCTCCCTGGAGTATTCCTGATGGCCTTGGCAAGTGAAGCATAAGCTCTGGGCCTATGTGTGTAGCATAATCCTCTGGAGGTCTTCTGGCCTCACAGAAAATATCTATTCCAACGTGTCCACTTCCCTCTGCATCTTTACTCCTTCCTCTACCATCTGCCAGGGCAAAATTCACACATTTATTAAGTGCTGGTTTGTGTGGCGTCCTTTGACAGGAGACATAAGACAAACAGCTCAGAGTGGAAGAAATAGATGTTCTCAGGACGAGGCTGTATGGTGTCCTGGTTTAGAGCATCTGCCCTACAGTCAGAATGCCTGCGTTTGAAATAATTTCTGCCACGAACTAGCTGTGTGACCGTGGGTGAGTTATTCAACCTTTCAGGACATCTCCTAAAATGGGGATAATGTTTTCTTCCCCAAAGACTTGTGGGGAGGAACCAAAAATTAAATGGATTATTGAATATAAAGTCCTTAGACCATTGGCCAACCCTTCGTCAGTGCCCTATAACCGTTGCCTGTTTAGCATGTCATAAACACATGACTCGCATACATTATATTAAAATAGAGCAGAGTAGTTAAGTCTGGGGAAAGGAAACTAACTTTTATTAGATGACTGTTCTCTTCCAGGTGCTATAACACTATTTTCTCATGATCCCCTCTTTAATCTTTGCAATAACTCACAAGGTAGGTATTACCAGTTGCAGTTTCCTGAGGAGGAAACCAAAGCTGGGAATTACTTTATCCTCAAAGAGGCAATAAGTTGATGGCCACAATCGGGACATTCAGCTTTTCTCCTCACATTTAGAAATGTCATGTGGCTGTGAGTCACCTTGTGAGGATCTTGTCACATCCTTAGGCTGTACTGCCAACACTGAAAATGCACTGTGGCTGACCCGTTTCAGCAAAGCCAGGCTGCAGTTTTCCTGTGGATTCCCATTCCAGCAGCTAGGCTGGGCTCTCCTTTGGTTTTGGTACCACTGTGATTCTGCTGTGTGGCTACTTTAGAGACTAGAGACTGCCTAATGTGAGCAATAGGTGATCTAACGGACACTCATTATTTGTTGACTCAGCATCTATCAAACTTTAGTCAACTGGCAGCATCATGGTTTTCATCCATGGAATTCTGCCATGTTGGTTCCACCCTCAGCTCTGGGAGGGGGCATGTGCATGGCACCTGGATAATCAGATCATGGCATTCCCAGCCACAGTGATGGGTTTTGGGGAGAGGAGACATGTTACAATTCAGGCCAATTCATGTCGGGCCCAGGACTTAACTTATATTGTTGTGTTTTTTTTGTTTTTTTTTTTGATACGGAGTCTCGCTCTGCCGCCCAGGCTGGAGTGCAGTGGCCGGATCTCAGCTCACTGCAAGCTCCGCCTCCTGGGTTTACGCCATTCTCCTGCCTCAGCCTCCCGAGTAGCTGGGACTACAGGCGCCCGCCACGTCGCCCGGCTAGTTTTTTGTATTTTTTAGTAGAGACGGGGTTTCACCAGGTTAGCCAGGATGGTCTCGATCTCCTGACCTCGTGATCTGCCCGCCTCGGCCTCCCAAAGTGCTGGGATTACAGGCTTGAGCCACCGCGCCCGGCTATATTGTTTTATTTTATTTTATTTTTGAGACAAGGTCTTGGCTCTGTCACCCAGGCTGGAGTACAGTGGTGTGATTATGGCTCACTGCAGCCTGGAGCTTTCAGGCTCAATTGATCCTCCTGCCTCAGCCTCCTGAGTATCTAGGACTACAGGTGCACGCCCCCCTACCCAGCTAATTTTTGTAGAGACAGAGTTTCACCATGTTGCCCAGGCTGGTCTCAAACTCCTGGGCTCAAGTGATCCACCTGCCCTGGTCTCCCAAAGTGTTGGGATTACAGGTGTGAGCCACCAAGCCCAGCTTGGACTTAACTTTATATTGATGGCAATGAAAAGCTTTCTTTTTTTCTGCCTGTAGCTCTATAAGGTCATAAACCATCTGCCACTACTGGTTACAATCTGCCTCCCATAAAATGAAAGTATGCCTCAGAATAAAGCTAGAATAGAGGCAGGAAAAACAGAGACATCAGCAGAGCAGTGGTCCTGGTAACATCATTTGAGCCCCGACTCCAGGTATACCTGAAGCCTGTATATTCCTTGGCTTTTTAGTTCTGTTAAGTAAAACTTACAGTGAGGCCATTGGTTTGGACTGAGCTCCTGCACTGGGCCCCAACATATCAGACCAAGCCAGAATGGAGTCACTCACGCTAGCTGTTACGTAGTCAAACTGAACTTAGAAGTGGATCAGTTTTCCAAAGAAAAGGAAGATTCACAGCAACCAATCCAAAGAGGCCCCATCAACCTGGGCCAGCATGATAAGGAAGTCCCTTCTGCTTTAATCCTATAAGAAAAGTGACTTTGAAACAACCAAACTGCTTTTTATTCCTTGTTTCTGCTTTCTTCTGCCTCTTCTGCCTGTAAA
The DNA here is from genome assembly GCF_049350105.2 of Macaca mulatta. Classification (NCBI taxonomy): domain Eukaryota; kingdom Metazoa; phylum Chordata; class Mammalia; order Primates; family Cercopithecidae; genus Macaca; species Macaca mulatta. The sequence continues at coordinate 50,484,713 of NC_133421.1, read as the reverse complement.
GCCCAGCTCCTCTGCTCAGCTCCTCAGGGTGCCTTTGTATTTTATAGAAGAAATGCTGCCCAATTCATGAATTACCAACAAAAGAGTCTTTAAACTTGATTTGTTGAAATTTTGTTCTTTGATAGTTCCACAAGCCAATAAATTCCTTTTTCTTCCTTTAAATCAGGTGTCCTTGGCCGGGTGTGGTGGCTCACGCCTGTAATCCCAGCACTGTGGGAGGCCAAGGTGGGTGGATCATCTGAGGTCAGGAATTTGAGGCCAGCCTGAACAACATGGAGAAACCCCGTTTCTACTCAAAATACAAAATTAGCTGGGTATGGTGGTGCATGCCTATAATCCTGGCTACTCAGGAGGCTGAGACAGGAGAATTGCTTGAACCTGGGAGGCAGACTTGCAAGAGCCGAGATTGCACTCCAGCCCGGGCAACAGAGTATGACTTTGTCTCAAAAAAAAAAAAAAAATCAGGTGTTCTCAACCTCTACGCATGGACTAGTCCACAGCCTGTTAGGAACAGGGCAGCACAGCAGGAGGTGAGTGGCAAGCAAACAGGAGCGAGCATGGCCGCCTGAGCTCCGCCTCCTGTCACATCAGCAGCGGCATTAGATTCTCATTGGAGCACGAACCCTATTGTGAACTGAGTATGCGAGGGATCTAAGTTGCAGGCTACTAACGAGAATCTAACTAATGCTTGATGTACTAACTGTACTGCCAACAGTACAGTACAGTTTCATCCAGAAACCATCCCTTATGGTCCATGGAAAAATCGTCTTCCACAAAACGGGTCCCTGGTGCCAAAAAGGTTGGGGAATGCTGCTTTAAATAGTTGCAGCTGGGATTTCTATTACTTGAAACTAACTCCTAGCCATGAATCATTCAGTCAGTCAATATTCAATACCTTCAGTGTGCTAGGTATCATCCAAGTGTAGGAAAACAGCAGTCAATAAGACAGACAACACCCTGTGGGCCTAGATTCGCATTTGAAACTGACATTCTCAGCTGGGCGTGGTGGCTCACGCCTGTAATCCCAGCACTTTGGGAGGCTGAGGTGGGCAGATCACCTGAGGTTGGGAGTTTGAGACCAGCCTGGCCAACATGGTGAAACCCTGTGTTTACTAAAAAAAATACAAAAATTAGCTGAACATGGTGGCACGGGGCTGTAATCACAGCTTCTCGGGAGGCTGAGGCAGGGAATCACTTGAACCTGGGAGGTGGAGGTTGCAGTGAGCCGAGATCATGCCACTGCCCTACAGCTTAAGTGACACAGTGAGACTCCATCTCAGAAAAAAAAAAAAAAAAAAAAAGAAGAAAAGAAACTGACATTCTAGTGAGAAGAAAAGAAGAAGGAGAAAAAGTAAATAGATATATTGTGAATCAGTTATGAAAAGTTCTGTACGCTGGACAAGGGGAAGGAAGTGTTATAAGGGATTCAGGGAACATCTCACAGATATGGTAACTTTCAGAAGAGACCTAAAATATGTGAGAGAGTAAGCCATGAGTGGTTGCAGGGTTCCAGCAAGAGGAAACAGAAAATTCAAAGGCCCTGAGTGGAGTGGATGCTTACAGCACAGTGAGGCCAAAGTGTTAAATGTGGCCAGGCATGGTGGCTCACACCTGTAATCCCAGCACTTTGTGAGACTGAGGCAGGAGGATCACTTGAGCCCAGGAGCTCACGACCAGCCCCGGCAACGGGGCAAGATTCTGTCTTTACAACAAATTTAAAAATTAGCTGGAGACAGTGGCCTATACCTGTGGTCCCAGCTACTTGTGAGGCTGAGGTGGGAGGATGACTTGAGCTCAGGAGTTCGAGCTTACAGTGAGTCATGATGGTACCACTGCACTCCACCCTGGGCAGCAGAGTGAGACCCTGCCTCAACTAAAACAAAAAGAAAAACAAAACAAAACAAAACAAAAAACTCAGAGTGTTAAAAGTGTAGTGGGAAGGAAGGTGGGATGGAAGATGAGTTCAGAGAAGTAACAAGTTCAAACCATCCAAGCCCTTCACAGACATTGGAGCTTTATGGTTTTACTCAACATAGATGGGAATCCACTGGGCAGGTTTTTTTCTTTTTGAAATGACATGTGCTAAAATATTTTAAAAGAATTAATTTGGTTGTTGAATGGAGGGGGCAAGGGCAGAAGCCAGGAATACAGGGAGGAGAATATTGCAATGATCTGGATGAGAGATGTTGGTGGCTAGGGCAGGGTGGTAGCAGTGGAAATGAAGAGTGGCGGACAGATAAGAGGTATATTTTGATTGCTGAATAAAGAGGATTTGCTGATAAATTGGATTTTGGGATGAAAGAAAGAGAAGAGTCAAGGATGACTCCACAGTTTTTGTCCTAAGCAACTGGAAGTTTGGGATAAAGTTTCAGTCCTTTTCTTTTTTTTTTTTTTTGAGACAGAGTCTCGCTCTCTTGCCCAGGCTGGAGTGCAGTGGCATGATCTCGGCTCACTGCAACCTCCGCCTACTGGGTTCAAGTGATTCTCCTGCCTCAGCCTCGTGAGTAGCTGGGATTATAGGCACATGCCACCACAGCCGGCTAAGTTTTTGTATTTTGAGTAGAGATGGGGTTTCACCATGTTAGCCAGGCAGGTCTCGAACTCCTGACCTCAAGTGATCCACCTGCCTCGGCCTCCCAAAATGCTGGAATTACAGGTGTTAGCCACTGTGCCTGGCCAGTTCTTTTTTGTTACTTATTAGATACCTATTAGATATCCAAGGTCTGACACTCAGACATTCAGAGGAGAGGACTAGGATAGAAATATATATTTGGGACTCATTAGTGCATGATAGTATTTAAAGCTGTGAGATTGAATGAGGCCCAGTGCAGTGGCTCACACTTGTAATGCCAGTGCTTTGGGAGGCTGAGGCGGGAGGATCACTCAAGCCCAGGAGTTTGAGGTTACAGTGAGCTATGATCATGCCATTGTACTCCAGCCTGGATGACCAAGCGAGATTCTGTCTCAAAACAAAATAAAATAAAATAAAACTGCAAGACTGAATGAAATATCTATGTGTATAGATAGAGAATAGATATAAGGGCCAAGTCCTGGGACTCCCATGTTTAGAGGTCAGGAAGATAAGGAGGAACCAATAAGGCAGACTAAGAAAGAACAGCCATTGGGGTAGCTGCCGCTGTATATAGTGAAGAAAATGCATCAAGGAGGGAGTGATCAGCTGTGTACGAGGTGCGCTAGGTGCTGATTTCTGGGACAAGAAAAATGAGGACAGGAAATTTATTACTAGATTGAGCAATGTGGAGCTTTTAACACTTACCGCTATCTTATTTATATACTACCTGTTGACATTTGCTTATTTTCTGTCTGCTCCCATTCTTATGTAAGCTCTGTAAGCTCTGTGACATTCTATTTCATTTGCTACTCCATTTCTATTGTCTAGGACAGTACCTGGCATATAATAAGTGTTCAATAAATATTCTCAAATGGGCCAGCACGGTGGCTCACGCCTGTAATCCCAACACTTTGGGAGGCCGAGGTGGGCAGATCACTTGAAGTCAGGAGTTCGAGATCAGCCTGGCCAACATATACTGAAACCCCGTCTCTACTAAAAAATACAAAAATTAGCTGGATGTGGTGGTGCACGCCTGTAGTCCCAGCTACTTGGGAAGCTGAGGCAGGAAAATTGCTTGAACCCAGGAGGCAGAGGTTGCAGTGAGCCGAGATTGTGCCACCGCACTCCAGCCTGGGTGACAGAGCAAGACTGTCTCTCAAAGAAAAAAAAAAATTCTTGAATGAAAAAATTATGAAAACAGGCCAGGTATGGTGGTCCATGCCTATAATCCCAGCACTTTGGGAGGCTGAGGCAGGTGGATCACCTGAGGTCAGGAGTTCAAGACCAGCTTGACCAACATGGTGAAACCCTGTCTCTACTAAATACAAAAAATTAGCCAGGCGTGGTGGCACAAGCCTGTAATCTCAGCTATTCGGGAGGCTGAGGCAGGAGAATCACTTGAACCCAGGAGGCAGAGGTTGCAGTGGGCCAAGATTGAGCCATTGCACTCCAGCCTGGGCAACAAGAGCGAAAACACTGTCTTTAAAAAAAAAGAAAGAAAATTATGAAAACAAAGAAGAGGAAATTTTATTTCTCAATTCCTCTTTGTACAAAGATACCTTGCTTTTTTATATTTTGGTAGAGGAAGTAATGGTGTAGCACCAGTTTTGAATTATGTTCAGAATCTGACAAGGTATTTAAACTCACTAAACTTTTGTTTCCTTATGCTTAAAAGATGATGGATAATAATAAGATAACATTTGAGATTCTACCCAGAACCATGTCCAGTACATAACGGGCATTCAATAAATGCTTTGTAAATCTGGAAGGGTCACATGAGCCAGACCACACAATGGCAGACAAATTGAATGCAGATAATTAAGTCATTTGATATAGGAAGTTTCATTTATTTGAGAAGTGATTTATTATGTCTTTTCTCTGTCTATACTCTGTCTAAATTCAGTCTCACAACTTTAAATATCAGAAAAAAGGAAATGTTTCTAGTTAGCTGCATTTCCAACTAAAAGCACTTGAGTGTGTCTCAAGATGGGATAAGGATGGTAACATATTCAGAATAGTGTTGCTATTATGGTGGTTTCACATTAAAATGTAATGGCTGGCCAGACACGGTAGCTCACGCCTGTAATCCCAGCACTTTGGGAGGCTGAGGCAGGCAGATCGCCTGAGGTCGGGAGTTCGAGACCAGCCTGGCCAACATGGTGAAACCCCGTCTCTACTGAAAATATAAAAATAGCCGGGTGTGATGGCACATGCCTGTAATCCCAGCTACTCGGAAGGCTGAGACAGGAGAATCACTGGAACCTGGGAGGCAGAGGTTGTGGTGAGCCAAGATCATGCCACTGCATTCCAGCCTGGGAAACAAGAGCAAAACTCTGTCTCAAAAAAGATAATAAATAAATAAATAAATAAATAAATAAATAAATAAAATGTAATGGCTTTTAGGCTTTTGCTTTGTTTTGTTTTTGAGAAAAAGTCTCACTCTGTTCCCTAGGCTGGAGTGCAGTGGTGCAATCTCGGCTCACTGCAACCTCTGCCTCCTGGCTTCAAGCGATTATCCTCCCTCAGCCTCCGAGTAGGTGGAATTACAGGCATGTGACACCACGCCTGGCTAATTTTTGTATTTTTAGTAGAGACGGGGTTTCACCATGTTGGCCAGGCTGGTCTTGAACTCCTGACCTCAAGCGATCCGCCCACCTCGGCCTCCCAAAGTGCTGGGATTAGAGGCATTACCCACCCTGCCCAGCTGGCTTTCAGGCTTTTAAAAAGAACCTCGTGTCTTATTATAGATTCTACATTTCAAATCTCATTACATTATAATGTAGTAAGATAGATAGATATACTTTGGGGAGACGACTCCCCCTAGACCTAGATCTTCTCCTAGGCATTCTGATCTGAATCTTACAGAAGGCACCAGAGTAGCCTGGAGCAGATGCCTAGGCTTGGAAAGACTCTGCAAATATGTTGTGAAGTGTCAACGTCAAAAGGTTAACTAGGAAGCTCCTAAAGGATCTTGGCAGTTTAAAGTAGGTAAAGATTATATTTTCAAGGAGATCGGCCTTTAGCAGGGGAAAATTGTGCTGTGTGAGGAGATTAAAAGGGGGTGCAGTCAGAGCAGAGAGCTATTGTGAATTAGCACTTAAGCAGCCTGGGCATGCGGCCAAATCTCTTGGGTTAATGTTTCTTCTTTATTGTCCAGGATTAGGCAACAATGCAGCCTTCTGTCATTTTGCATTTCTTTGTTAAACAGAGTCAATAACCTGCATTCATTTTGGACCCAGAATACTTGGCCATCATCTTTCCCCTAGCACAGAAACAATGACATTCTGGTATTGATGTATTGGTACCGGACATTGTGGGGAGATGTCAAGATGGTGATTAAAGTTCTAATCCTTTGGAAATCAGTGTTTATGGTTATGGGAAGGTACTAAACATTATAAGAAGCTAAGAACTCAAAAGACAAATATTTAGAGAAAATCTCCAAGAACAAACTCTTCCAGGTAGGAACAAAGTTTGTATTTGTGTGCCAACTCTTCTTGTCTCTCTTGATAATACTATTTTTTGCCATGAAATGTGGGTTATTACAGTGATGGGGAAGAGAGGCTGAATCAGAAAGGATGTTGAAATTTGGCAACAGAAGAAAGGGTTTGTATTTTATTTATTTATTTTTTGAGACAGGGTCTCACCCTGTCACGGAGGCTGGAGAGCAGTGATGCCATCTTAGCTCACTGCAACCTCCACCTCCTGGGCTCAAGCAATCCTCCCACCTCAGCCTCCCGAGTAGCTGGGACTACAGGCAGGCACCACCTTCCCCTGCTAATTTTTGTCTTTTTAGTGGAGATGGGGTTTCACCATGTTGCCCAGGCTGGTCTTGAACTCCTGGGCTCAAGCAATCAGTACGCCTCAGCCTCCCAAAGTGCTGGATTACAGGCGTGAGCCACCGTGATCAGCTAGAAAGGGTTTTTAAATCTTCCAGTGTATCCTTCAAGATGGCTGAAAGCATCACTTTGTGGGCTCCTTTTTTGTACTTTGGCTTCACAAGGGGAATGACAGCTCCCAAGTGACTCTGACTGGTCTTTGTCATTATTATTACCTCATTTATTTAGCACTTCCTAATATTAGACATTGTGCTAAGTGTTTTACATATATTATTCCATTTACTTCTCACAAAAAAAAACTCATGAAGTAGGAACTATTAACGTTCTCTTCATACAAAGAAAACTGAGTCATAATCCTACCACTGGTGAGCTTTTGGTGAGGTGAAGCATCTGGATACTGGAAAAGAAGTCGCTAGTTGAGGTGCTAAGAAAGAGGAACAAACAGAGTTTAGAGCAACTTACTGGGTGCAGTGGCTCCGCCTGTAATCCCAGTACTTTGGGAGGCTGAGGTGGAAGAATTGCTTGAGCCCAGGAGTTTGAGACCAGCCTGGGCAACATCAGGAAACCCCATCTCTACTAAAAATGCAAACATTAGCTGGCAGTGGTGGCTCATTCCTGTAGTCCCAGCTACTTAGGAGGCTGAGGCATGAAAATCATTTGAACTCAAGAGGCGGAGGTTGCAGTGAGCTGAGATTATGCCATTGCACTCCAACTTGTGTGACAGAGTGAGACTCTGTCTCAAAATAAAATAAAAATGAATAAATAAATTAAACATACACATTCAAATTTTCATTCATTCAAATTGTGCTTCCTTCCATGAGTTGGGCGTTGTCTTGGGACTAGGAATACAATAATGAACAGATGCAGGTCACAGGTTATTAAGAGTCCAGTAATTCAAATAGTTGTAATGCAATATGAGAAGTGCCATGACACAGAGCAATGTTTTCAAAACTTTTCTCATGATGGGAATCCCCAGGACCGCTTGTTAAATATGGAACTTAACTTGCCAGACTTCTGCCATGGAAATTCTGGGGTTATAGAATCTGTGTTTTGGTTTTTGTTTTGAGACGGAGTTTCACTCAGTTGTCAGGCTGGAGTGCAATGGCGCAATCTCTGCTCACTCCAACCTCTGTCTTCCGGATTCAAGCGATTTTCCTGCCTCAGCCTCCTGAGTAGCTGAGACTACAGGCGTGCCACCACACCCAGCTAATTTTTTTTTTTTTTTTTTTTTGTATTTTTAGTAGAGACAGGGTTTCACCATGTTGGCCAGTATGGTCTCCATCTCTTGACCTTGTGATCCGCCTGCCTCAGCCTCCCAAAGTGCTGGGATTACAGGCATGAGCCATGGCACCCGGCCCAGAATCTGTTTTTTAACTAACACTATAGTTGAGTTGTATATTCAGGAAAGTCTGGGAAGCATAGATGTAAAGGTGTGTGCCCAAATGCTCAAGAAACCTAAGGTGGGGTGTCTACTCAGCCTGGGAAGTTAAGGATGGCCTCACAGAGAAGGTGACAGCTGAAGAGGAGGTGCAGGAACAGAAGTTATTTCACACCCCAGCAGGGGACCCTATCCTTGTGTTCCAAGGTGTGAAAGTATGAGCAAGCATTGACCTATTTAGGACACTGAGAGCAATCAGACACTGTGGAAGTGCAAAATATACAATGAGAAATAGCAAGGGATAAGGCTGGAGAGAAAGCGAGGGCCAGGCTATGAAAATCCTGGAATGCCATGTGAAGAAATATAGATCGATGGAGATGCTTTTTAGACTGCCTTGGTTCTTATTTCTATTTTATATATTATCATATCATATATATTTTATATATTTATACATTAGTATATATTTATATATTGCATACTATAATATATTATTATATTTATATTTACTGACTTTTTTTTTTTTGAGACAGGGTCTCTCTGTCACCCAGGCTGTAGTGCAGTGGTGCAGCCTCAACCTCCTAGGATCAAGCGGTCCTCCCACCTCAGCCTCCCAAGTAACTACAACCACAGGTGTGCACCACCATGCCTCCCTAATTTTTGTATTTTTTGTAGACACAGGGTTTCACCATGTTGCCCAGGCTGGTCTTGAACTCCTGGGCTCAAGCGATCTGCCCTCTTCAGTGTTGCAAAGTGCTGGGTTATAGGCATGAGCCACTGTGCTCGGCCTATTTACTGAAATTAATTATTTTTAAATTTTAGACGAGACTCAGTGGGGTATCATGGAGGAACGGGAGACTTGTTTCTCTGGTTCTCAGCAAAAGGGCATTTGCCACACTGCTGGGAACAGGGGTGGTAATTTTAGTGAAGGGAATCAAAACGAGAGAGCCCAGATAGAGAGGTGGGCCTCACAGGCAATGGCTGAGAAAGACTGGAGCGGCTGTCGTTTCCTTCTTGAGACCTTTTCTGTTCAAACCAAAGAGGACATTCTACTTTGTTTTTGTAAGACTAAATGCTTTCTATACAAAACCAGATCTTAATGTTTAAATGTAAAATAGTGAAACCCCAAAATACATTAAAAGTATGTTGGCCGGGCAGGATGGCTCATGCCTGTAATCCCAGCACTATGGGAGGCCAAGGCGGGTGGATCACAAGGTCAGGAGGTCAAGACCAGCCTGACCAACATGGTGAAACCCCGTTTCTACTAAAAATACAAAAATACTAAAAATACAAAATTACAAAAATTACTAAAACTACTAAAAATACAAAAATTAGCCAGGCAGGGTGGTGCACGCCTATAATCCCAGATACTCAGGAGGCTGAGGCCCAGATCACACCACTGCACTCCAGCCTGGGTGACAGAGTGAGAGTCTGCCTCCAAAAAAAAAAAAAAAAGTATATTTTGTGCTTTTTAATCACAAATTATAAGAAACTCTCTATATTAATTCAAAGAAATAGCACATGCTCAGATGCGCCCTGCTCCAGGGAAGCCTTCTCTGCGTCCTTCCCTTTCTCTCTTCCCAGTATAGGTACCTCTCTTCTGTGCTTCTGAAATACCATGTGCATCTAATCACAGTGCATATACGCATAGTATGTATTTATTTGTTTAGGCTTATCATTGCATATTATATGTTTATTTGTCTGCTTCCTCCATGTCATTGTGAGCTCTTTGAAGGCAAAGAATGTGATATATTCTTTTTGTATACATAGGAGTGAGCAAAGGCACATAAATGTTCAATAAATTTTTTTTTGAAAGAAAAAGAAAGAGATTGAGAGAGCGAATACTGTGTTTATTCTTTGAAACCACACCTTTTTTTCCTTCCAGGACAGGAAGCAGATAAATCATACATTTCATTATCAGGACTTTTGACTGCTCTGAACTGATTTCAAGAATAAATGCCTTGTCTGAATCCAGTATCTGATGTGGTTTAAAAGCACAAGGCCGGGCGCGGTGGCTCAAGCCTGTAATCCCAGCACTTTGGGAGGCTGAGACGGGCGGATCACGAGGTCGGGAGATCGAGACCATCCTGGCTAACACGGTGAAACCCCGTCTCTACTAAAAAATACAAAAAACTAGCTGGGCGAGGTGGCGGGCGCCTGTAGTCCCAGCTACTCGGGAGGCTGAGGCAGGAGAATGGCGTGAACCCGGGAGGCGAAGCTTGCAGTGAGCTGAGATCCGGCCACTGCACTCCAGCCTGGGTGACAGAGCGAGACTCCGTCTCAAAAAAAAAAAAAAAAAAGCACAAAAATATGCTCCTTTGTTAGTGCAAATTGATTCAATAATTCCATAGCGATCGTCGGGATAAAGCACATTTAAGCCACGTAGTTCACTGAGAACTTATGTGTTTTAAAGTGAAATTTTCAAGTCAGAATTCTAACAGAGAAAGGCAAAAAGTTTTAAATATTGACTTCTAGAAGCTTGAATTCAATTAAGCTTGTTTTGCTAAGAATAATTTTTACTCAAAACTCATTAGAAAATGCAAAGAAACTCATTAGAAGATGTATATGTTATGTACATTTAAAAAATCTCCTAGAATGGAAAGCTATTACTTTTTATTTCACATGCATCAATTCTCTCATTTTAGATATGAAACATTTAAAAATAATTTCCATTTCATCTTTAATTTGACTTAGCCCTGATTTTGTAGACTTTCTCAACATTCTGTGATTATTGCATAAGGACAATGAAATATTTCAAAACAACTATTTTATAAAACAATTAAACTTCTGGAAAACTAACCTATGTTTTTCTTCCGTCATGTCACTTCAAATGTTCATTATTGAACACTTTCTCAGTGCTTTTAATGCTTACTAATCAATTATTTTACAAGAACTTATCAAGAAAAAAAATTATTCGAAAGTATTACTGTAAAATAAAGCCTTGGGTAAAAAACATATTTGGATATTTGTGACAAGTAAAACAGAAATGCCAGGCTTCAAAACAGATTAGCTTTGGCAAAGAAACATCTTGCTGAATGTAGACATACCGCATCCTCTCTCTATAAGAACAACGTATGTCAGAATCTGTTGTTGCATATAAAAGTCTGATTTGAGTGGAAACTTGTACATCTGTCAAATGAAACTTTGTGGAAAAGATCAATTCATTTTAGGAAAAGAAGTAAAATTAATAAGCAGAAAAAAATAGCTTAGAAAAAAAGCAGTGTACGTTCATTAGCAACTTGGATTCAGACAATTTGTCAAACGAAGCTGCTACTTTTATTTATGAAACTGGGCAAAATGTTGGCAGTCTTGCTGGGTCATTTTACTTAGAATCATGGACCGCTGAAGTAAAACAGGATCTTAGACATCACCTGGGTCAGGGGTTCTCTATTTTCATTATGCATGGGAGGATTACCTGAGAAGCTTTTTTCTTTTCTTTTTTTTTTTTTTTGAGACAGAGTCTCACTCTTGTTGCCCAGGCTGGAGTGCAATGGCATAGTCTCAGCTCACTGCAACCTCCACCTCCCAGATTCAAGCGATTCTCCTGCCTCAGCCTCCCGTGTAGCTGGGATTACGGGCGTTATCCACCACGCTCAGCTAATTTTGTATTTTTAGTAGAGACGGGGTTTTTCCATGTTAGTCAGGCTGGTCTTGAACTCCCGACCTCAGGTGATCCACCCACTTCTGCCTCCCAAAATGTTGGGATTACAGGCATGAGCCACCGTGCCTGGCTGAGAAGCTTTTTAAAAAGCCTACACTCAGACCCTGCTCCCTTGCTCCCCCTTTGTTCTTCCCAACTCAATTGGTTTGGCTTAGGGCTCAGAATCAGGTTTTTTTGTCTTTGTTTTTGTTGTTTTAATTGTGGTAAAATATACAAAACATACAATTTACCATATTAATCATTTGTAAGTGTACACTTTAGTGTTATTAAGTGCACTTACATTGTTGTGCAACCGTCACCACCACCCATCTCCAGAACTTCCTTCATTTTCCCAAACAGAAACTCCGTGCCCATTAAACAGTAACTCTCTATTCTCCCCTCCCCAACCCCTGACAGCCACCATACTACTTCCTGTCTCTATGAATTCAACCGTGCTAGGTAGCGCATAGAAATGAAATCATACACTATTTGTCCTTTTGTTTATGCTTATTTCACTTAGCGTAATGTCTTCAAGACTCATCCATGTTGTAGTATGTACCAGAATTTTCTTCCTCTGAAAATGCAGAATAATATTCTATTGAATAGATATACCACATTTTATTTATCCATTCATCTGTCGATGGACATTTTGATTATTTCCACTTTTTGGCTACCGTGAGTAATGCCTCCATGAACACAGATGTACAAATATCGGTTTGAATCCCTGTTCTCAATTTTTTGGGGCATATACCTAGAAGTGAAATTGCTGGATCATATGGTAATTCTGTGTTTAATTTTTTGAGAAACTGACATAGTTTTCCACAGCAGCTTCACATTTTTACACACCCATTAGCAATGCAGAATGATTCCAATTTCTCAGCATCCTTTCCAACTTAAGTGAAATTTTAATCTTTATTTATGTAACCCTTGATATTAAAGACTTTTCTAACCCTCTTATCTTTAATTGTGCTGTATTTCTAAGTTGCATGGTCCTTTTATAGAGAGGCAAGGTCTTGCTCCGTCATCCAGGCTGGAGTCCAGTGGAATGATCATAGCTCACTACAGCCTTGAACTCCTGGGTTTAAGAGATCCTTCTGCCTCAGCCTACCAAGTAGCGAGCACTACAGATATGCATCACCATGTCCATCTAATTTTTAAAAAAGAATTTCCTTAGAGGTGGAGTTTTGCTTTGTTGCCCAGGCTGGTCTGAAACTCCTAGCCTCAAGCAATCCTCCCACCTTGGCCTCCAAAAGTGCTGGGATTACAGGCATGAGCCACCCGGCCTGGCCACAAATATTTAAGTTCTTATTCTTCTATCTTCAACAGATACCTTCTCTGATTATAAAAGCAACACAATATATAATTACCCAAGACCTACAGTCACATAATCCACATTTTTCCAGGCTTCACCAAGTTGAGAGTACTAACGGGGCCATATTAACAGTAATACCTGAAAACTTGCTGGCTTTTACTCCCAGGCAAATCTTCTTTCCTTCTGCTCTGCCTCGCCATGTTCAGGGAAGTTCCCAGAAAATCTAACCGTGAGTTGAGGGAACAGTCACTGATGTAATTTCCCAGACAGCCACTGGAGGGCAGCAGCTCCCTTTCACCCCCTGACCCCAGCCCTGAAGAGGATGCTGCCATCAGGCCCAGAGCATTCCTGAAGCAGCAAACTCTCAAAGTCATTGCATGGAAACTCTACGGAAACAGGGGAACTATCCCTCTTCCCAATTTTTGGTCACACGTTGTGACCTGGGTTTCCTAAAGTCCTCTGTGGAAACAAGCACATGTCAGAGTCCAAGCTTAATAGCTGATTGAGAATGTGATAAACAACAAGATGACCCTGACAGCCTGCAGCTGGCAGCTAACTAGTCTGTAGTGTTCCCTCACGCAAGATAAGCAGTTTTCACAGAATAACAACGATAATCATACAAGGTCACTCTGTCACCATGGTGGAACAAGACAATAACAAGATTGCAACTTACTCAATCTGAACATGAACACAGACAAACACATTAAACAATCACAAAAATAACCAAATACCCACCCTGTTGTAGTCACACGAGTGACTCTAGCCTCCCAGGTAAAAATTAAGATACCCAATCATCAGGCCAGGTGCAGCGGCTCACGCCTGTAATCCCAGCACTTTGGGAAGCTGAGGCAGATGGATCACGAGGTCAAGAGATCGAGACCATCCTGGACAACATGGTGAAACCCTGTCTCTACTAAAAATACGAAATTAGCTGGGCGTGGTGGTGTGCGCCTGTAGTCCCAGCTACTCGGGAGGCTGAGGCAGGAGAATCGCTTGAACCTGGGAGGCAGAGGTTGCAGTGAGCCAAGTTCACGCCACTGAACTCCAGCCTGGGCAACAGAGCGAGACTCCATCTCAAAAAAAAAAAAAAGTTGCACTTTGGGGTCTGCAGTAACCTCTTGTTAGTATTTATCCTATCTAGTGAAGTATTTCTTTTTATTTTAACTACTGCCTGAAAGACACTGCTGTGATACATTAATTTTTAATGTAAGTAGGTGCATAGCTATAATGAAACATCATAATCAATCTTCATACATGCTGAGAAGATAATCTTGAACTCTATATTATATAAATATTGTCACTTCAATTTATTGTGTACAATTAATGAAGTTTAAAAATATGAGTTTTGAGTAAAATTTACAGTATTTTGTTTTTCCTTTAAGAAGAAGGCTGAATTTATCACAGACTTTTTTGGAATAGCTGTTGTAGATAGAAGTCATTGTCAACTTTATGAATCAGCTAAGTGAGAAACATATTAAATTTTTTTTTTCTATTAACCTGAATTATCTTAATTGGCTCCATCAAACGCACCAGATAAATATTCAACCCTCAAATTGGCTTTCCTATTTAGAAGATGAAAGCAAACAATGAGAGTAGTTTCTGTTAAAAATGCAATTCCATTTAAAATAAAAGCAGCTGTCTGTTAACTACCATGCCATCAAAATTAGGCTATCACTGCATGTAATTACTTTTAAAATGAAAATTAAAGTTTCAATTATTTTCTTTTATTCAGTGAGGTTAAAAGACATTTTCCCTAATTTTTAAAGTATATTTTTTAATAAAGAAAAATCAAAATGCCAAAATTTTTAAAGGATAAAATGAAGAATACTAAGCAGTCATTTATTGTTGCCTAATATTAATAAACCTACTGAGCTTAAAATGTATTTGAATTATTTCAAATGGAATCATTTTTCCTAGACTGTGTGCTCTCTGAGGGTAGGATGATGTTTCATTTCTCCACGGTTTCAAGCTTTATCCAGAAAAACAGGGTTGTCGAATATTCTATATGAATTGTTGTTTGAACTTCAAGAAACTTCTTGTATGGCCACAAAAGTAATATCATCTATACACTTGTAAGAAAATATTAATATATTTTAGTGAATTGAATTGCATGTGCAATTATGAATTGCATAAAACATACAATATTTTAGAAATAAACAAATCCAACCAGGCATGGTGGCTCATGCCTGTAATCCCAGCACTTTGGGAGGTTGAGGCGGACTGATCACCTGAGGTCAGGAGTTCGAAACCAGCAAGGCCAACATGGCAAAACCCTGTCTCTACTAAAAATACAAAAATACAAAAATTACAGGCGTGGTGGCACATGCCTGTAATCCCAGCTACTCGGGAGGCTGAGGCAGGAGAATCGCTTGAACCCAGGAGGCAGAGGTTGCAGTGAGCTGAGATTGTGTCACTATACTCCAGCCTGGGTGACAAAGCGAGACTCTGTCTCAAAAAAGAAAGAACAAAAACAAAAAACAAACAAAAAAAAACAAATCCAATGGAGCAGGGCTTCCCAGCCTTTCTCATGTCATGAGAAAAAAAAAAAAAAAATATATATATATATATATATATATGAATGATAATAGTTGAACAGCACATTGGGGTAAATTGACAAGACTGTTCTCAGCAGAAGGCAATAACCCAGGGCAGGCACTGCTCACCTGAGACATCCACCAGCACTCCCGAGAGTTTAAGTGTTCAGAAATGTGCTGGAGCCAGCTCCTACCAGCTCCCAAGAGCCAACTGTGTACATATATCTTCCCCAATCTGAATTTAATGACAGCTTGTTGGCAGTCTGAAATTGTCCGTGGTAGGAGTACTTACACAACGGAAATAAAAACAATTATTGAATGCAGGCTGGGCCCAATGGCTCACCTCTATAATCCCAGCACTTTGGGAGGCTGAGGCAGGAGGATCACTTGAGCCCAGGAGTTTGAGGCCAGCCTAGGCAACATAATAAGACTCTATCTCTAAAAAGTAAGATAAAATTAACAAATGCTACAAATCAAGGCTTTTTTCCTGGAGAGCTGGTTGTTACACATGTACTTTCTTACCTTATTGACCCAAGGGAAGGGGTCCATACCTTGGAACATTCATAACTTGCTTGTGGCATACCTGTTGGGCAGCTCTGCAATAAAGTCTTGTTTTTTTTGTTTGTTTGTTTTGCTTTGTTTTGTTTTGTTTTTTTACTTTCCAAATATAAGTGGTTTTTGTTTGTTTTGTTTGTTTGTTTTTTCAAGACAGAGTCTTGCTCTGTCGCCCAGACTGGAATGCAGTGGTACGATCTCAGCTCCCTGCAACCTCCACCTCCTGGGTTCCAGCAATTCTGCCTCAGCCTTCCAAGTAGCTGGGATTACAGGCGTGTGCCACCATGTCTGGCTAATTTTTGTATTTTTAGTAGAGATGGGGTTTTGCCATGTTGGCCAAGATAGTCTCAAAGTCCTGACCTCAAGTGATCCTCCCACCTCGGCCTCCCAAAGTGCTAGGATTACGGGTGTGAGCCACCATGCCTGGCCCAAATATAAGTTTTTTATACAAATTGTACCAGGCAGCTGCTCTGTAATTTGATTTTATTATGTAGAATAAAAATTTAAAGGCTGGGCATGGTGGCTCACATCTGCAGTCCCAGCACTTCGGGAGGCCAAGGTGGGCAGATCACCTGTGGTCAGGAGTTCAAGTGCAGCCTGGCCATCGTGGCAAAACTCCATCTCTACTAAAAATACAAAAAAATTTAGCCAGGCATGGTGGCGAGTGCCTGTAATCCCAGCTGTTTGGGAGGCTAAGGTAAGGGAATTGCTTGAATCCAGGAGGCGGAGGTTGCAGTGAGCCAAGATGGTGCCACTATACTCCAGCCTGGATGACAGATACTTAGTCTCAAAAAACAAACAAACAAACAAAAATTTAAAACATTCTGTGTCAAGCTTGAGTAAAATAAATTTTAGAGTAAATCCACCTTGAGGCTAGAATATCATGTATAAACACTGGCAACTAACTATAGATAAGACAATATGGAGGGAGGAAAACCTCAGTGAAATTTAAGTTTTGCCCAGTCACTTTACTAATGAAGCCCAGTTCACAAATCCCATACTCTCAACAGAGCTGTCAGTACGTTCTCAGTTCTGTAGCCCCCTAAATACAAATAGGTGAGAAAGAAAGTTCTTATCATTAAAAAACAGAGACCAATCAAATGAACAGGACAACAAAATGTAGAGGTATTGAGATAAAGCAAGAAGTAAAATAAATAAATAGTAAAACTGTTAGAGACGTCTTCAGAGAGATAAGAGAAGATACGCACTTATGAAATAATACAGAGCCCTTGGAAACTGAACACATAGCAGGAGCAAAAACTTTAATAAAGAAGTTGGAAGATGAAGACTCTTTTAGAAAGAAGAAAGAAAAGACAAGAAGGTGGAAATGGAAGAGAAAAAAAAAATAAGGAAGCTATTGGATCACCGCAGGTTGTCCAATATCTGCCTATAATGTGAAATCCTCCATGGCAAGGATTTTGTATGTTTGATCATTGCATAAAATAGAACCAGACACACAATAGACCGTCAATAAATAGTTCTGCAAGAAATCAATTTCCGGAGTGTAAGGATCCACTCAGAACAAGAATGGGGAAAGACTCATGCCAACACACACGACTGTGAAACTTCAGAACATCAGAGACAAAGGGATCTTCAAAGCTTCTGGAGAGGAGAAAAAACATGTATTTAAGGATCAAGAGTCAGACTGGCTTTGAACTCTACAACAGCAAAGTTGGAAACATTATATACCAGTAAGGAGACATCCTGCACTTTTTATACATTCTTTCAAATGCCCAATGATACAGAGAAACCTTTTTCATTCACGACCAATGACAGAGCAATCTTGAATATCTTGCAAGATTACACCTTATTTGCAAGCACATATGTGAACTAAATTCTTTCAAAATATTGTCATCAAAAATGATTAGCAAAGCAAGTTAACGTCTAAAGTTTTGTGGCTTGATATTAACTCCTTGGTGCTAAATTAAAATGAAACCTGTTTATTATTCAGTCTATTTTGTGTTCCTTCACTGCATGCAATTGCAACAAGTAGACATTGGAGGCAAAAAGTAAAATTACATAACACAAAATAGACTCTCAAATGTTCCTCCAACAAAGCAGAAGCTAATAATGCTTACCTCTGGTCAGTATTTGTGTGGTGACCAGGGTTAGTGGTACTGCCTTGAGGCTCCATGTGGCTGGATTGTTGATATTTTCTGTCAACTTGTAGGTGATAGAAACTCAACTCAATCTAGTTTTAGCAACAGAGAATGCATAGGCTCCTGGAAATGGGAAGTCCAAGGGGTGGGTCCTGCTTCAGGCATAACTGGATCTAAGAGTGCAAATCATGTCATGGGATCTCTCCTTTTACCTTTCTCTTCACTGCTCTTCTGTTTTCTCTGTGTGGCTTCCTTTCCACGCAGGCTGTCTCCATATGGAAGCAAAGATGACCAGCAAACAGCTCAGGCTTACGTTTTCCTCATGGCTAGCAATTCAACTCTTGCTTTCCTAGCATTTGCATCCATCTTTGGAAAGAATTTAGATTATGTCACTTGCTTCCTCCTTGACCAATTGTGTGGTAGGGAGAATTAGGCACTCTGATTGGGCTGCTTGGTTCATAAACTGATGAGATTTGTTTTAGGGCCAGATGGTTGGTATCTGTGGGGAGAGAAAGGATACAGAAGTTGGGAATCAAGCAGGTTCTGGATTTAAACCCATGTATCTGACAGACCCACCTAAATCCCATAGAGTGGGAGGGTGATAACTTTCAAAAGAAGAGGATCAGAAAAGACTCCTCCCCATCATCTCCCCTCAAAATAACAGATGATCACTTACATGAGATTTTCCCTAGGAGTCAAAATTCCTCACGCTATAACATACTAAATAAAATGCAATCGTTTTAAGAAGAGCATACTTGAGAAAATTATCACCTTGAAGTGATGGATGGCTTAATTATAATTTAAAAAAGAAAAAAAACGCAACCCACAGCATTATCCAAATTACTTGAGGTATAACATACAAACTCTTTGGTTTCTAGGAGATATGTAAATGATTCACTTGTATTTTTAATTTGTAAGTAAATGGTGCCAGGTTTCCAGACAGAAACTGAAGCCAAATCTTTATCCATGGAACTTCACAGTGAGAGGCACATCTTAGAGATGAATACAAATCAATAATACAAATTATCCTTATCTAAATGTGCCCCAATATTGTACTTCTTGCGCTCGTCATGATACTCCCACAGCTCTGGGTGTTTCAAATTAGATGTGGATTCTTCCTCTTTTTTTTTTTTTTTTTTTTTTGAGACAGGATCTCACTCTGTTGACCAGGCTGGAGTGCAGTGGCATGATCACAGCCCACCGCAGCCTTGACCTCCCAGGCTTAAGCAATCCTTCCACTTCAGCCTCCAGAGCAGCTGGGACTACAAGCATGCACCACCATGCCTGCCTAAATTTTTGTATTTTCAGTAGATACTGGGTTTCGCCATGTTGCCTAGGCTGGTCTTGAACTCCCAGGCTCAAGTGATCCACCCGCCTCAGCCTCCCAAAGTGCTGGGATTACAGGTGTGAGCCATCACGCCCAGCCTCTTATTTTTAAAACATCTCGTTTATTGTACTTTATAGCTTCAGAATTGATCTGATCAAAATACATGCTATTCAACTTGCATGGTAAAATCTTTCCTTGTGTCTGTCAGAATCTGTCTAACTCCCTACTTCTATATCCTTCATCTCCCAACAGATACCAACCTTCCGGCCCCTAAAACAAATCTCAGCCCCAGGAGGGCACTCATGTCCATCATCCAGAGATTTGGCACACAAAGTCATACTCATTGCTAGACTAGCTCTGACACGCTCCAATAACTGGACTTCCTACTTGTCTCCAAGACCAGGCCTTCTGGTAACCAGTTTTTGTAACTACATCCCTGTCTGTTCCCTGTGCCTGGATCCCTGACTTAGAAACCTACTGAGAACCACACTTTCTCTAGACCTGGAGGCCTGCCTTGTTCTTATCAGTCTCTATTCTTATCATACCTAGGGACAGAAGGTGTGCTCCACAACTTCAGCCTAAATATCTGACAGATAACTTTCCATATTTGGAGATCTATGCAGGGGAACACTTAACCTCTACCATCTGAGACATTCCATCTTCTTTGTATTGAGATGACGGGTACTGACTTTTCTTCCTTCCTTTCTTTCTTTTTTTTTTTGAGATGGTGTCTTGCTCTGTCACCCAGGCTGGAGTGCAGTGGTGCGATCTCAGCTCACTGCAACCTCTGCCTCCCGGGTTCAAGCGATTCTCCTGCCTCAGCCTCCTGATAGGTGGGATTATGGGCATGTGTCACCACACCCAGCTAATTTTTGTATTTTTAGTAGAGACGGGGTATCGCCATGTTGGCCAGACTGGTCTTGAACTCCTGACCTCAGGTGATCCACCCACCTTGGCCTCCCAAAGTGGTGGGATTACAGGTGTGAGCCACTGAGACTGGCCTTTTTTTTTTCTTTTTTTCTTTCTTTCTTTTTTTTTTTTTTTTTTTTTTTTTTGCCAGAGTCACACTCTGTTGCCCAGGCAGCAGTGCAATGACTCGATCTCGGCTCACTGCAGCCTTGACCTACCTGGGTTCAGGAGATCCTCCCACCTCAGCCTCCTGAGTAGCTGGGACCACAGGCTTGAACCACCACACCCGGCTAGTTTTTGTATTTTTTGTAGAGACAGGGTTTCTCCATGTTGCCCAGGCTATGGGTACTGACTTTTCTTGGATTGTTACCTAATGTCTCTTGCTGTACCTGCCCAAAGTCGATTTACCCTCCCCGATACCTGTGCCCATTGCTGTCCCTTTCCATGCCTATTTTACCTTGGTGGAGGAACTCTTCCAGTTCTTGCCCTTCTCTACACCTCTGAGGAAAGCAAGATTATTTCTCATCCTGCTGCAGTTTCTCAATAACCTGAGTTTCATTTCATGAAAAAAATTACTCTTTAGGAAGAGTATTTTAACTGGGTGCTGGAAGAGTAAAGCATATGATTTTTACACTTCTTTTGTGCTGCTCTTGTAAGACAATTTATCCTTAACTTCCTTTATTATTCCAAATTTTGTCATTTTTGTCTCTTCAGCATCTGTTTTCTCCTCCCTACCCCACCCCCATCACCACCTTTTTTTTTTTTTTTTTTTTTTTTTTGATACAGAATCTCACTCTGTCACACAGGCTGGAGTCCAGTGGCATGATCTCAGCTCACTGCAACCTCTGCCTCCTGGGTTCAAGTGATTCTTGTGCCTCAGCCTCTCAAGTAGCTGGGATTACAGGCACACACCACATGCTTGGCTTATTTTTGTATTTTTAGTAGAGATGGGGTTTCACCATATTGGCCAGGCTAGTCTTGAACTTCTGGCCTCAAATGATCCGCCTGTCTTGGCCTCCCAAAGTGCTGGGATTACAAGCATGAGCCACAGTGTCCAGCCCTTTTCCTCCCCTTATTTTGATAATTGAGTGCCCCTTACTATGTGGGAACTAACTCTTACCCATTTGATCCATAGACTTTCCCTAGGATTTGATGTGTACATGTTTGGAGAGAAAAGCTGAGGTACTTAGGCTATACTGGAGCTATCTTCCCCGACCTTTGAAGTCATCCTGAAGAAAGCTTGAAGGCACCAAGAAATCAGGGAACGAAGTCAAGCCAAGTAGAGATGACAAAGAAGAGGCAGAAAGTCGTAATGACACACACAACCCTGTCCTTCCCAGTATGTAAGCCAATAAACCACTTTTTTTTTTTTTTTTTTGCTTTGCTTAAGCTACTTTGAGTTGAATTTTTGTCCTTATAATGAAGAGTCCCAACTAATATAGCCCCGTATTTCAAGAAATTCACATATCTGGCCAGGCACAGTGGCTCACGTCTGTAATCCCAGCACTTTGGGGGGCCTAGGTGGGTGGATCACCTGAGGTCAGTAGTTCGAGATCCACCTGACCAATATGGTGAAACCTGGTCTCTACTTAAAATACAAAAATTAGCCTAGTGTGGTGGGGTGCACCTGTAGTCCGAGCTACTCAGGAGGCTGAGACAGGAGAACTGTTTGAACCTGGGAGGCGGAGGTTGCAGTGATCCAAGATCTCTCCACTGAACTCCAGCCTGGGCGACACAGCAAGACTCCAGCTTAAAAAAAAAAGAAAGAAAGAAATTCACATATCTAACCAAAATCCACATGTTAGGGATCTGAGGGCTAAGCTCTTCTTTTTCTTTCCCTTCAAGCTCTATCCCACCCCTCCGAAAGCAGATCTGGGAAGAGTTTCCTTATAACTTGTGTTGAAGCAATGTGGCTTAAGCCCAAAGCTGAAGTAGGGCTTTCACTAATTCTATTCACATCCAGGCTTTCCAATCTATCTTTAAAAAGAGTTGGCTCTGCCAGGAAGACACTCCTTAAGCCAGTGGTGCATAGGATCAAGATCTGTTTCATAAACCCTGGCACTGCAGAAGAGATAGCAATAGCAAGCGTATGTGAGACAGCAAGCCCCCTTTTCAATGCCCGGCTCCTGGTTCCTGCTTCTAATGACTTGTCCTGATGTCACCAATCAGGAAAGTCACTCATCTTTCCCTGAAAGA
Source organism: Macaca mulatta (assembly GCF_049350105.2). Taxonomy (NCBI): domain Eukaryota; kingdom Metazoa; phylum Chordata; class Mammalia; order Primates; family Cercopithecidae; genus Macaca; species Macaca mulatta. The sequence continues at coordinate 50,462,358 of NC_133421.1, read as the reverse complement.
GGAGCAGGCAAGGATAGTGCACTGTGGACCGCCAGGGAATCTATTTCTAAAAGTCTCCTTTTTGTCTGTGGATATGGAAATATTAAGGAGAGTCACTCCCTCCTCCTCCCCATTTCTTGGGTTCTGATCCCCTTTCCTCTGCTAATAGTACCTCATCCTAATTCTTCCCGTACTACTCTTAGTACTGTACCTGGAAGGGTTGGTTTGAAGAGAAAACCCATCAGAATGGACCAATCAGAACCCATCTCTGAATTGTCTGCATCAGTTTCAACCTTCTGTGTTGGTTTCCTTAGGTAACACCATCTTCAAAGTCACTTTTCTTTCCTAAGGGCCTCTGTATAAGCTGTTTCCCTGTGAAATATGTTTCCTTATCATCTCACTTGAGTAGCTTCTTTGTCTCCCTTTAGACCTCAACTTAAATATGACTTCCACAACTCAAACTTACCCCTTCAGAGAGGTCTTCCCAGTCCGTTCTATTTAAACCAGGGCTTCCATTTGGATTCTCCATCTCAACTCTTTGTTTGTTTCACAACTGCAAGGAACAATTACTATGTTTTAAATATGGACTGACATAAGGAAATGACACGTATTTGCTGCTAAAAATTGAGTTGAAGAAGTACATTGAACCATCTTGTAGAAATATATTTTAAAATATTCAATAGGAGAAAAATTGTTCCAAACCCGGACTGGGATGGAATATTTTTTGGAATACAATTCACAAGCTCCTTCTGGGGAGAGAATTGCATTCCTGATAAATTACTTAAGGAATTTTTCTGAACTTTAAATTACAACTTGTTCTGGGAAAACCAATCACCCGGCCATTTAACCGGATAGAGTGACCTTAAACAAACATTCTTTTGTATCTAATCTGAAAGTGATTAACCTTTCTGTTTTCCTATAAAATATTTCTGCCAAGAGTGAATCTTTGGATTGGTCTGCTAGAGGCCTTTTTCTTGCAGTCAGATTGTAACAAAACATTGTAATTTGCTTATAACTAAATTGCCTGAAAAAGTTTTGCTTTTTTATTTTTTAATTTTTATTTACTTATTTATTTACTTTTGAGACAAAGTTTAATTTTTTTTTTTTTTTTTTTTGAGACAGAGTCTCGCTCTGTCACCCAGGCTGCAGTGCAGTGACGCGATCTCAGCTCACTGCAAGCTCTGCCTCCTGGGTTCAGGCCATTCTCCTGCCTCAGCCTCCCCAGTAGCTGGGACTACAGACACCCGCCACCACACCTGGCTAATTTTTTGTATTTTTAGTAGAGACAGGGTTTCACTGTGTTAGCCAGGATGGTCTCGATCTCCTGACCTCGTGATCCGCCCGCCTCGGCCTCCCAAAGTGTTGGGATTACAGGCGTGAGCCACCGCGCCCGGCCTAGAGACAGTTTCATTCTCGTTGCCCAGGCTGGAGTGCAATGGCGTGGTCTCAGCTCACTGCAACCTCTGCCTCCTGGGTTCATGTGATTCTCCTGCCTCAGCCTCCTAAGTAGCTGGGATTACAGGCGCCCACCACCATGCCTGGCTAATTTTTGTATTTTTAGTAGAGACGGGGTTTCACCATGTTGGTCAGGCTCCTGACTTTTGGTGATCCACCCGCCTTGGCCTCCCAAAATCCTGCGATTACAGGGATGAGCCACCACACCCGGACAGTTTTGCTTTTTTAAAAATAACAGCAACAACAACATACATTATAGTATCTTTACACACTATATTTATTCATAACTTCTTTTGGGTCTTGTGCTTACACTAGACTATATAGTGTTAAACTGTAAGCTACAATAAGACAGCAAGCAGGTTTGTATTACTTGGTGTTTATCCCTAGGAACAACTTAGCACAGTACCTGGCAAACAATGGGAGCTGTAGTGATATTTGTTAAGCTGATGAGTAATAAGTGAATGAATTAAATTTAAATGTGTGCACATTTGCAGACTAGATGAATTTAAACACAAATGAGTGTGCATCTCCTCTTTGTCTGTGACAAATAAACACGAAAGAATGGAGTCCTTCCTTTCCCCTCTCTGATCTGTAATGTGAATGTACCTGAGCCTCCTCGGCACTCTGTGATTCCCTAGGAAGGCCACTCTCAAATGTCATCTCATCCAAACAATGCAAATTCCACTACAAAAACACTGGAGAGTAACGAATATTTTTACTGAAGGTTTCAAGGGAGACAGAAGAGGAAGTTATGAAATACACCACTAGCAGCACCTTTTAAATTCTTACCTGAGGCAAGGCGCGGTGGCTCACACCTGTGACGCCAGCACTTTGGGAGGCCGTGGCAGGCGGATCACCTGAGGTTGGGTGTTTGAGACTGGCCTGACCAACATGGAGAAACTCCGTCTCTACTAAAAATACAAAAAATTAGCTGGGCATGGTGGCACATGCCTGTAATCCCAACTACTTGGGAGGTTGAAGCAGGAGAATCGCTTGAACCTTGGAGGTGGAGGTTGCAGTGAGCCGAGGTCATGCCACTGCACTCCAGCCTCGGCAACAAGACTGAAACTCTGTCTCAAAGCAAACAAACAAACAAACAATTCTTACCTGAAGCATTTCTCTCTCCCTAGAGAGAGAGCCACACACCTTTCTCTCTCTCTCAATCTCTCTTTCTTTTTTTTTTTTTTTTTGAGATGGTATCTCGCTCTGTCACCCAGGCTGGAGTGCAGTGGCATGATCTTAGCTCTCTACAATCCCTGCCTCCTGGGCTCAAATGATCCTCCTACCTCAGCCTCCTGAGTAGGTGGGAGCACAGATGTGCACCACCATGCCCAGCTAAATTTGTATTTGTTGTACAGATGGGGTTTCATCATGTTGCCCAGGCTGATCTCGAACTCCTGAACTTAAGTGATCCGCCCACCTTAACCTCTGAAAGTGCTGGGATTACAGGTGTGAGCCACCATTCCCGGCCTCTGTCTTCTTTCTCTCAAATCTGTTCAGCCTCCCTCCCTGTCTTTGACTCTCATACTTCCTCTCCCTCTCCTATTTTTCCCCATTATCTTCCCCTGTAGGTCTCTTCCCTTTTCTGAAGTGAAACAAGTGACCCCCTTCTGGGTTATTCAGTTTGCATCTCTACTTCCTCAGTAAATACTCTAAAGAAAAGCTTTTCTTTAGGATACACAATTAATAGAATATGGGAAAGCGGAAGGGATGACAAATAATCATTTTTCTTTTTCTTTTTCATATTTCTTCTGTTGGAGATTACACAAAGTGAGGCAGCAGATTGAGTGCGTAAAACAGTAGTGCATTAGTGCAAAACAATACAAATTATACTGAAAAGACTGGGTGTGGTGGCTTACCCCTGTAATCCCAGCACTCTGGGAGGCCGAGGTGGGTGTGTGCCTGTAGTCCCAGCTACTTGGGAGGCTGAGTTGGGAGGATCACCTGGGCCCAGTTAGTTGAAGCTGCAGTGAACCTGGGTTGTGCCACTGCACTCCAGCTACGGTGACAGAGCAAGACCCTGTCTCAAAAAACAAAACAAAACGATGTATATATAGTTTTGTTTTATATGTATAACTTATATTTATAAGCGTGTGTGTGTGTGTGTGTATATATATATATGAAGCCTGTGTGTGTGTGTGTGTGTATATATATATATGAAGCCTGTGTGTGTGTGTGTGTGTGTGTATATATGAAGCCTGTGTGTGTGTGTGTGTGTGTATATATATATGAAGCCTGTGTGTGTGTGTGTGTGTATATATGAAGCCTGTGTGTGTGTGTGTATATATATATGAAGCCTGTGTGTGTGTGTGTGTGTGTATATATATGAAGCCTGTGTGTGTGTGTGTATATATATATATGAAGCCTGTGTGTGTGTGTGTGTGTATATATATGAAGCCTGTGTGTGTGTGTGTGTGTGTATATATATATATGAAGCCTGTGTGTGTGTGTGTATATATATATGAAGCCTGTGTGTGTGTGTGTATATATATATGAAGCCTGTGTGTGTGTGTGTGTATATATATATATATGAAGCCTGTGTGTGTGTGTGTGTATATATATATATGAAGCCTGTGTGTGTGTGTGTGTATATATATATATGAAGCCTGTGTGTGTGTGTGTGTGTATATATATATATGAAGCCTGTGTGTGTGTGTGTGTATATATATGAAGCCTGTGTGTGTGTGTGTGTGTATATATGAAGCCTGTGTGTGTGTGTGTGTATATATATGAAGCCTGTGTGTGTGTGTGTGTATATGAAGCCTGTATTCAAGAGGTCTGCAGGGACAATCCTGTGTAACTAGGCAGATTGTCCTTTGGGGGCACTAAAAGTATTAAATGATTTGTCTTGGCTTTCATTTGTGCCAAACTTGCTAGTTATGTCATTAGCAGCTCAACTTGTTAAGGCTTCTCTATGTAACTTCTAAAAGAATGCATTTGTCTACCTAAAGAAAGAAACTGAGGCAAAATTAATATAGAGAGCTTATTTGGGCCAAGGTTGAGGACTGCAGCCTGGAAATACTTCGTAGTTACCTTGGGAAGTGCTCCAGAGAACAAAGGAGAGGCTTACGCTTTTAAAGAAAAATAATGAATCAAGAGAGGGGGTGACGACAAAAGTTGTTTGTGAGGAATTTTCATTGGTTTATAGAAATAATATTGATTAATGATTGGCAATATACATTGCTGAACTATAGAGTATGAGTTATGGTGTCCAGCGTATGGCATTGTTAGGTTAATTTATAGCTACTTGGGGTCAGTAAATCTAGAGCCCAAATAGCAAGTAGCTTCATGAAGTGATTACCTAGCTCAAGGGGGAGTGAAGCGTGACTCTTGTCACATTTCAGTGCTCTGGGCCTGATAATTTAAAGCAGAGCTTGCATTTCTCAGATAAAAAATTTCTTTTCTTTCTCACATTGCAGATACCATCTGTACATTTTTTTTTTTTTAGACGGAGTCTTGCTCAGTTGCCCAGGCCCAGGCAGGAATGCAGCGGCACAAACTCGGCTCACTGCAACCTCTGCCTCCTGGGTTCAAGTAATTCTCCTGCCTTAGCCTCCCTAGTATCTGGGATTACAGGTGCCCGCTACCAAGCCCAGCTAATTTTTGTATTTTTAGTAGAGACAGGGTTTCGCCATGTTGGCCAGGCTGGTCTTGAACTCCTGACCTCAAGTGATCTGCCCACCTTGGCCTCCCAAAGTGCTGAGATTACAGGCATGAGCCACTGTGCTCAGCCTATCTGTATGATTTTTTAAGTCACTTAATGCTCTTATTTAAGGGGTCTTTTATTGCCTTTCAGACACAACTTTTCTTCATTAAAAAAACAGCCTGGGCAACATGGTGAAACCCCATCTCTACAAAAACATACAAAAATTAGCCCGGCATGGTGGTGGGCGCCTGTAGTTCGAGCTACTCAGGAGGCTGAGGTGGGAGAATTGCTTGAGCCCAGGAGGCGGAGGTCACAGTGAGCCAAGATCATGCCACTGCACTCCAGCCTAGGTGAAAGAGTGAGACCTCATTTCAAAAACAAATAAATAAAAATTAAAATAAAAAAATATTGCTAAATCCTTCATTGGACGAGGATGCAATAGGCCTCTTGCAGGTGCAGGCCTTCTTTTTGCCAGTGTGGGCTGCCAATTATATGAATATAGGTCTAAGGAGGCTAGAGAAGGAATTTTCAGCATTACACCATTCAAGCAAATGTTCAATGTCCAACCAAATAGCTAATTCTATATGGGACAAAAATAGATGGAAATGTGTTATTTGTAGTTCAACTTGTGCTTGCTTTTTTTTAAACTTAGCAAAGAACTGATTTCATTTTTATATCCTGCTCTATTCTCTACAGTGACTTAAAAACACATTATAGAAACTTTAAAAATAGAGTTTGTTATTCGCAGTGGCCCAAAAGGGATATTTAAAAGAACCTAAAAGCAAAATATAATGTAATTCATTGTAGTGCTGCTTTTAGTGTAACTTGGGACTTTTTTTAAAAAAAGATACAGACTGGTTTTTTTTTCCTGATTATAAAAGATGTCTATTGTGAAAAAGTTTAAATTCATGAAATAAAAATCATCAGTAATCCCCAAACCAAAGATAATCCCTATTGACATTTTGGGATATTTACTTTCATCTTTTTTTCTAGGGACAGGGCCAGTTACAAGGGCGTACAACCTGTGAAGTCACACAGGGCCCCTATTCAAAAAGGTTCTACACTTGATTTGAGGTTCTGTTGTTGCTTTCTTAAAATTCTTAATAATTTTGAACTGCATTTTCATTTTGCACTGGGCCCTGCAAATTACACAGCCAGTTCTGTCTACAGATGATGCACACACACACACAAATTATATATACACTTAACATATACATGTAAGATATATATTATACATAATATGTACATTATATTTGTAATCTGTCTTTTTTTCTTTTTTATGTTCAGTCTCCATAGAGACTGTCAAAAATTGCCAATGCCAACTATATTTCAAGTCATTATGGTGGGGTATTGGGAAAAGTTTTCAATTAGCAATAATCGCACCTCGGATAAACCTCATTGGCTACAATACTGCCACTGCACAAAGCTGTAAATGTTATTTTTAATACATACTATTTCATCATATGGAAACATAACCATTTATTTAACTATGTCCCTATTTTGTTTTAAATTTTAAATTTTTAAAATTTTGTTTTAAATTTTGTACTGTTATAAATAATGATGAGAAACATCTTTTTACATTAATTAAAAATATATTTCTGGCTATTTCCTTAAAATAACATCCCAGACATAAAACTGAAGGGATAAAGGGATATGAACATTGTTGTTGGAACTTTGTATTTAAATTGCCAAATAGCATTCCAGAAATATTAATATTATCAGCAGAATGTAAGAAATTCTTTTTCATACTCTTGGAGGCAAAGAATACTATAATTTTAAAATATTTGGGAATTGAGTAATTTAAAATATTATCCAATTATTTTAATTTCCATTTATTTGACTACCAGTAAAGAAGGTTTTAAAATATATATATTTATTAGTCATTTTTATTTCTTCTTGAAATTGTCCTTAGACTCTAAATTTCTCAACATGATTTTTAAGGCACTTGGTGTCCTACCACTCTGGGTTTATCTTCTATCACTCCTCTCCTTTCCATTTCCCACCCTATTCTAAGCTCTAGCCATACTTAATTTTATTTAATATCTATAATTTGTCATGCTTTCTCTTGCTTCTGGCACTGTAAACATTCTACATACTATTTCTGGATGTCTTTTTCAATATCTCTTGTCTGGTTAATTCCTATTTGTCCTTCAGTTCTCAGCTTAAACATCCCTTCCCCAGACAGCCTTTCCCACCCCCAGATTAGGTTGAGTGCCCTGCTAGGAGCTCCCAAATCATCCTGTATTATTATTATTATTTCTTCCCTTTTCCTTCTTCCCCCTCCTCCTCCTCCTCTTCTTCTTCCTCCTCCTCCTCTTTCTCTTTTTCTTCTTCTTTCTTTTTTCTTCTTCCTCTTCCGTTTCTTCTTCTTCCTCTTCCTCCTCCTCATCCTATTCTTCTTCTTCCTCCTCCTCCTCCTCTTTCTCTTTTTCTTCTTTTCTTCTTTCTTCTTCCTCTTCCCTTTCTTCTTCTTCCTCTTCCTCCTCCTCATCCTATTCTTCTTCTTCTTCCTCCTCCTCCTCTTCTTTCTTTTTCCTTCTTCTTGTTCTTGTTCTTTCTTCTTCCCCTTCTCCTTCTTCTACTACATATTTAATTTTGAAATGATTTTTGATTTAAAGAAGAGCTACAAAGATGGTACACAGAGCTCCATGTACCCCTCATCCAGCTTCCCTAATGTTAACATGTTACATAACCATGGCACCATGATCAAAACTAAGTTATGAACACAGTTATGATACTGTTAAATACAGACTTTATTCAGCTTTCACTAATTTTTTTCACTAATGTCCCCTTTCTGTTCTAGGATCTAATCTTGGATAGCATATTGAATTTAGTTATCCTGTCTCCTTAGTCTCCTATACTTCATATCCTATAGTGCTTAATGTATTTTATTATAATTTCCTCCCATTCTAGAATATAAGATCTGTGAGAGCAAGGGCTGTTTTTTAAATTTTTCATTTATTTTTATTTTTTACCATTGCAGCCTCAGTTCGTACAGCTGTACAGTGTCCATAGTAAGCAGGTGGTTTATATGACTGAATAGAAAGCAGGATTTTTCCTTAAAGAGTTTCTCAGAAAAGAGGGCAATACCTTCCATTTAAGTTCTTACAAAATATGTTATGTTCTTTCAATTTTTTTATTTAGAGCAATAAAGTGCTGTTCAAGGAACACACATTAGCCTGAAATGACCTCATAGAATGTGTGGATGCTTGTAGAGAGCATCTATTGGAATCAGTACAAAATGGAGACAAAGACATTTAAAAACCTTTAGTAATCTGTGTTTTTTTTTGTTTTTTTGTTTTTTTGTTTTTTTTTTGAGACAGAGCCTTGCTCTGTCGCCCAGGCTGGAGTGCAGTGGCACAATCTCAGCTCACTGCAAGCTCCGCTCCGCCTCCCGGGTTCACGCCATTCTCGTGCCTCAGCTTCCCAAGTAGCTGGGACTACAGGCGCACGCCACCACGCCTGGCTAATTTTTTTTTGTAATTTTAGTAGAGACGGGGTTTCACCATGTTAGCCAGGATGGTCTCGAACTCCTGACCTCGTGATCCACCCGCCTTGGCCTCCCAAAGTGCTGGGATTACAGATGTGAGCCACCGCGCCCGGCCAGTAATCTGTGTTTTGCGGGCTGTGACCTCACAGTGGTAAGGGCTGGATGTCCTTGTAAACAAGTTTTTTTGTTTGTTTGTCTGGTTGGTTGGTTTTTTTTTTTTGAGACAGAGTTTCACTCTTGTTGCCCAGGCTGGAGTTCAATGGCGCGATCTCGGCTCACTGCAACCTCCACCTCCCCCTCCCAGGTTCAAGCGATTCTCCTGCCTCAGCCTACCGAGTAGCTGGGATTACAGGCATATGCCACCATGCCTAGTTAATTTTGTATTTTTAGTAGAGACGGTTTTCACCATGTTGATCAGGCTGGTCTTGAACTCCTGACCTCAGGTGATCGCCCATCTCGACCTCCCAAAGTGCTGGGATTACGCGTGAGCCACCGTGCCCGGCCATAAACAAGTTTTTTTTTTTTTTTTGAGACGGAGTCTCGCTCTGTCACCCAGGCTGGAGTGCAGTGGCCGGATCTCAGCTCACTGCAAGCTCCGCCTCCTGGGTTTACGCCATTCTCCGGCCTCAGCCTCCCGAGTAGCTGGGACTACAGGCGCCCGCCACCTCGCCCGGCTAGTTTTTTGTATTTTTTAGTAGAGACGGGGTTTCACCGTGTTAGCCAGGATGGTCTCGATCTCCTGACCTCGTGATCCGCCCGTCTCGGCCTCCCAAAGTGCTGGGATTACAGGCTTGAGCCACCGCGCCCGGCCTCATAAACAAGTTTTAAAAGTGGATGGGGAACCAGGCATGGTGGCTCACGCCTGTAATCCCAGCATTTTTGGGAGGCCAAGGCTGGCGGATCCCTTGAGGCCAGGAGTTTGAGACCAGCCTGGTCAACATGGCGAAACCTCGTTTCTACTAAAAATACAAAAATTAGCTGGGCGTGGCATGTGCCTGTAGTCCCAGCTACTCAGGAGGCTGAGGCAGGAGAACCACTTCAACCCAGGAAGCGGAAGTGCAGTGAGCCAAGATAGTGCCACTGCACTACAGCCTGGGAGCCTCAAACAAACAAACAAACAAAACAACAACAAACACAAAGTAGACGGGGGAGTGGTGGGAAAGAGATGGAGGCTGAAGAACAATGCTGATTATAAAGTTCACTTCAAAAGCAATTCTGCTGAGTAAGTGGCTTACTTCCCTGGTCAAAGCAACTGTTATCTCTTGCCTGAAACTGCCACAACAGCCTCCTAAATGGTGTCTGTGAACCCCTCCTATCCATCTGCAATCTTCTCTCCATGAACATCCAGAGTGATCCTTTCAAAATTCAAATCTCCTACTTAAAAACCTGTAATAGATTTGCAACTGATCTTTGAATAAAAATCAAAATTACTAATGACTTTAAAAAAAAACTTTAATCCTTAGTCTGTCTCTCTCTCTCTCAATCTTTTTTCTTTTTCTTTTTCTTTTTTTTTTGAGACAGGATCTTGCTCTGTTGCCCAGGTTGGAGTTCAGTGGTGCAATCATGGCCCACGGCTGTCTCAATCTCCCGGGCTCCAGCAATCCTCACACCTCAGCCTCCTGAGTAGCTGGGACTATGGGCATGCACCCCATGCTTGGTCGATTTTTAAAAATTTTTTTGTAGAGAAGTCTCATTATGTTGCCCAGGCTGGTCTCAAATTCCTGAGGTCAAGCGATTCCCCTGATTCGGCCTCCAAAGTGCTACCATTACAGGCATGAGCCACAGCACCGTCTCAAGCTTTCCTTAATTGCCCTTGTTAGAATTATAGTTATAACTAAACTCTGTAAGGGCAAGACACATGTCAATTTTTGCTTACCTTTGTCTTTCCAACACCTAGCAAAGTACCTGGCACTGGTAATTTGTAAGCACTTATGATTATTTGAATACATGAACAAATGAGATCCTTCATTAGGAAATGAATTATCTACACAGTGGTCTAAGAGAGTAAACTTTAATGTTTGTACTCTTTGGCTTCCGGGACTCCAAACTTTACTCTGAGCCTGGCATCATGAGAGTTGATCATCTAGTTTGGTTAAGACCATTCAGCTCTACCATTCTGGGATCAAATACCTATTCAGCTTACATGATGTCTTCCTTGAAGATACTCATTTCTAGATGTCCACATCAAACAGGTCATCAATGACTGACATCTACTGTCTGATTCTCTGAAAAGTCCTTCATCTCCACCTAGGAGAGTAACCTGATATTTACCACATGAGAATTCTTCCCCTCAGCTCTCTTGGTCACCAACAATATGGGTCCTTTATAGGTTTTCCAAGTTCTTCTCATGATTAAGGGCATTTCAGGTGCCCTGCTTGGAAATGATAGCTCTGTTTCTAGTATTTGTAGAGAAGGAACATAAAACTTGGTGCAGCACATACTTCAGGAAATCTTGGAGAATTAAGTATTGCTTCTCAGTATCTCACTCCAGTTCTGTAGCTTTACACCTCATGCTGTATGCATGAAGAGTAATTTAGAGTTATTAGGCGGCTTCATCAGTTATATAGAAAAAAACGTGTATTTTCCTTCTGTATAACTGATAGAATCCAGCTCTCTGTAGTGTGTACTTCCTATAATCTGTGGAGTAAAGCTGAGTTAATAGCAATTGTATCTCACACAGAGACATTGCTCTGTGTCATGTGTCTTGCCTATTACTTCCTTGGAGAAAGTTATGAAAAGTTGTGTCCACCACCATGCTCTACATCTTCCATGCTACTTCCTTACTCCCTGGTCACAGGCCTAACTCAGAGTTCTAATCCTACAGAACACTTCATTCCCTAAATGCCCCATTTACATCTTCTTCCCCTCTCCCTGAAGGCTTTTATGGATTGTCTATTCAAAAGATCACTGAATCAAAAAGAAAATCACCCTTCTTTATTTTTTTCCCTAACGCTTATAATCATCCAACATAATATACATATTTTGTTTACATTGTTTATTGTGATTCCTTTCACTAAAATGTAGGCTTCAGGGATCCAGGAATGTGTGTCTGTTTTATTCACGGTAGTAGTATTAGCGCTTAATATAGTACCTACAATATAGTAGGTGCTCACTAAATATTTGTTGAATGAATTAATGATGCCAAATCGATATAAGAAAGGATATTCAAGCATAACTTTACCATGCATAGGGTTTTTCATCATTTCAAATTGCTGAACAAAATTTTCAAAGTTAAAAAACAAAAATAAACGTACTACTTTGGAAGAAAATGTAGGCATTTAGAAGAAACGAGGTGTAGAATTAGGGAATTTATACTAAAAATATCACCGAAGAGTGAGCACTTGGAGACAATCTACATGTATCCATATGTCACACATGTGCCTGGGCTTTGGTTGCTAGAAATAATTGCCCTGAATAATTTCTGGGGATGGGATGTGTTTATAAATGCCCTCCTTGGCAGGGCGCAGTGGCTCATGCCTGTAATCCCAGCACTTTGGGAGGTGGAGGCGGTTGGATCACGAGGTTAGGAGATCAAGACCATCCTGGCCAACATAGTGAAACCCCATCTCTACTAAATACAAAAATTAGCCAGGCATGGCGGCACATGCCTGTAGTCCCAGCTACTCGGGAAGCTGAGACAGAATTGTTTAAACCCGGGAGGTGGAAATTGCAGTGAACGGAGAGCCACTGCAATCCAGCCTGGGCGACAGTGTGAGACTCCATCTCAAAACAAACAAACAAAAAGAAAACAAACAAACAAAAATGCCCTCCTTGATCTGCTTGACTCCGTCTTCCTCCCAGGATCTCGGTCACTTGGCTTTCTTCCTTGCCAGAGGAGTATTAGGAGATGGTAGCTGAGTCCAGGGCTTTACAACCAAAGGAATAGGGAGAGGCAACCTCTTGGGGGTGAGAACTGGGCTGCAGCAGCAGTTTTCGGAACCTAGTTTCTCATGACTGAATGTATGCAGGCTCTGGCTTCCCTAGTGGCTTCTTGGAGAAGTCAGGTAATGACTCATGGGAGATGAGTTATTTACTCTTCTTCTGTGTCCTCCAACAGATTATTGAGACCCATACAGCCATTCCAGAGATGTTCCCATTTGATCAGGCAGCCAGTTGTGTTTCTTTGAGAAGCTGTAGCCCTGATTCTTCCTTCTCTAGGATGGTACTCTTCTTCTTTCCTCTCCTTACATACAATAAAAATGAGCTCTATGAGCGTTTTTTCAGGTTCTGTTTTCCAGGGAACCCAGGCTGCAGCCGAGAGAAGAGGGAAGTATTCTGAAACAATTCACTTTCAGAAAGATTACATGAAACCACAGGCATGTCTTAGGGTTCAAATCTTCTTTCATGTACCTTGCTTCAAAAATGTATATTTCTACTTCGATATAGTTTTTTTTTTTTTTTTTTTTTGAGACGGAGTCTCGCTCTGTCTCCCGGGCTGGAGTTGCAGTGGCCGGATCTCAGCTCACTGCAAGCTCCGCCTCCCGGGTTCACGCCATTCTCCTGCCTCAGCCTCCGAGTAGCTGGGACTACAGGCGCCGCCACCTCGCCCGGCTAGTTTTTTGTATTTTTTAGTAGAGACGGGGTTTCACCATGTTCACCAGGATGGTCTCGATCTCCTGACCTCGTGATCCACCCGTCTCGGCCTCCCAAAGTGCTGGGATTACAGGCTTGAGCCACCGCGCCCGGCCTACTTCGATATAGTTAAGATATTAATCTGTAGCAAAAGTCAAATAACCATAAAATGAAAAAATGGTAGAACTTCAAGTGAAGACTGGAATACTTGGAGATGAGTTGTTGTAGTCAGAAAGACCCTTTTGTAAAATTAATTAATTCATTCAACAGACTGCCAAGTACTAATCTAAGTGCTGGAGACACAACAGTGAACAAGACATATGGATCCTTCTGAAAGGAGCATAAAAACAATGTGGGGAGACAAACGATAAATAAAAAAATATTTAATATTGGTCAGGCACGGTGGCTCATGCCTGTAATCCCAGCACTTTGGGAGGCCAAAGTGGGCAGATACCTTGAAGTCAGAAGTTCGACCAGCCTGGCCAACATGGCAAAACCCCATCTCTATTAAAAATACAAAAAGTATCCAGGCACGGTGGCATGCACCTGTAATCCCAGCTGCTCGGGAGGCTGAGGCAGGAGAATCGTTGGAACCCGGGAGGCAGAGGTTGCAGTGAGCTGAGATCGTGCCACTGCACTCCAGCCTGGGTGACAGAATGAGACTCCGTCTCAAAAAGAAAAAAACAAAACAAAGTGTGTATATGTATATATAATCAAATAGTAATCAACGATTAGAAGAAAAATAGGCTGGGTGTGGTGGCTCATGTCTGTAATCCCAGCACTTTGGGAGGCCGAGGTGGGCGGATCACGAGGTCAGGAGATCGAGACCATCCTGGCTAACATGGTGAAACCCTGTCTCTACCAAAAATACAAAAAATTAGCCGGGCGTGGTGGTGGGCGCCTGTAGTCCCAGCTACTTTGGGAGGCTGAGGTAGGAGAATGGTGTGAACCTGGGAGGCAGAGCTTGCAGTGAGCTGAGATCGTGCCACTGCACTCCAGCCTGGGCAACAGAGCGAGACTCTGTCTCAAAAAAAAAAAAAGAAAAAAAAGAAAAATAAAGAAGAACGCATAAAGAGTGATGAGATACTCTTTTAGGTAGCATCATCAGGAAAGGCTTCTCTGGGAAAGAAACTTAAGCAGAGATCAGAATGAGGGAAGTATCAGTGTAGAAGTCTAAGAAATAGCATCTACTTTAACCATGTATACTCATAGGTTGTTTGTCAGATTCGCTTTGAATTGAGAATAAATACATAGAGCAAGAGAAGAAGAAAAGTTTTTGCCTTTCCTTCTTCTTTTTTTGTTAATCACAAAAGCATCTAAGCTGAATCTCTCCTAAATTCTTCTTTCTGGCTGGTTAGTCAATTTAGCCGAAGTTGAAGGCACGTCTTCCTTCTTGAATGCAAAATTACTTTTTTTTTTCTTTTTTCTTTTTTTAATAGAGACGAGGTCTATGTTGCCCAGGCTGGTCTTCAACTCCTGACCTCAAGAGATTTGTCTGCCTCTGCTAACATGGTGAAACCCCATCTCTACTAAAAACACACACACACACACACACAAAAAAAAAAATATATATATATATTTAGCCAAGAGTGGTGGCGGATGCCTGTAGTTACAGCTACTCAGGAGGCTGAGGCAGGAGAATGACATGAACCCGGGAGGCGGAGCTTGCAGTGAGCCGAGATTGCACCACTGCACTCCAGCCTGGGCAACAGAACGAGACTCCGTCTTTAAAAAAAAAAGAGATCTGCCTGCCTCTGCTTCCCAAAGTGCTGGGATTATAGGTGTGAGCCAGTGCACCCTGCCCAAAATTACTTCTAGTCTTATTCTAGCCCTACACTTTGTCTGATATTATTGCTATTTATTTGCACATCTCATACCCATTTAATTTGGCATATGATTTTTTTTTTAAGAGGCAGTCTTGCTATGTTGCCCAGGCTGGTCTCAAACTCCTGGGCTCAAGGGATTCTTCTGCCTTAGCCTGCCAAGTAGCTGGGACTACAGGCATGTGCCATGGTGCCTGACTAATGTGGTATACGCTTTGAAAGCAAAGTCTACATATTTTTAGCATGATAGTCCTTGAAATATCTAGTACAGTCCCGTCACAAAGTAAATAGTTATTTGTTGAATTAAAATTTTTATTTTTATTACCATGGGTACGTTTTGGAGAAAATCACCTGACTCCTCAAAATTGCTAATCACAAATACATATTTAGTGTAGCTGTAGTATTCTTTTTTTTAGAGACAGGGTCTCCCTCTGTCACCCAGACTGGAGTGCAGTAGCAGAATCATAACTCACTGCAGCCTTGAAGTTTTGGGCTTAAGCCATCCTTCTGCTTCAGCCTCTGGAGTAGCTAGGATTATAGGCAGGAGTCACCACATCCAGCTAGTTTAGCCTCTTTGAAACCATATTCTTGCATGCACTGATTTTTTGTTATTGTTGTTGTTGAGACAGAGTTTCACTCTTGTTGCCCAGGCTAGAGAGCAATGGCGTGATCTCAGCTCACCACAACCTCCGCCTCCAGGGTTTAGGCAATTCTCCTGCCTCAGCCTCCCAGATAGCTGGGATTACAGGCATGCACCACCATGCCCGACTAATTTTGTATTTTTAGTAGACACGGAGTTTCTCCATGTTGGTTAGGTTGGTCTCAAACTCCCAACCTCAGGTGATCTGCCAGCCTCGGCTTCCCAAAATGCTGGGATTACAGGCGTGAGCCACCGTGCCCAGCTGATTTTTTAAAAAAATAAAATATCTGGACTTAGACAAGCTTACCTAACCTCTCAGAGCCTAAGTGTAAAATTGTTATTCCTGTAAAAATCAGAAACAATAATCACTTGACAGCATTTATTGGCACAAGAAAAGAGAACCAGTTGCCGTGGCTCATGCCTATAATCCCAGCACTTTGGGAGGCCGAGGTGGGCAGATCACTTGAACCAAAGAGTTTGAGACCAGCCTGGCTAATATGGTGAAACTCCATCTCTACAAAAAATATAGAAGTTAGCTGGGCATGTGTGCCTGTAGTCCCAGCTACTTAGGAGGCTGAGGCGGGAGGATGCTTGAGCCTGGGAGGTTGAGGATGCAGTGAGCTGAGATGGCACCATTGCACTCCAGCCTGGGTGACGGAGTGAGACCCTGTCTCAAAAAATAAATAATAAAATAAATAAATAAATAATCTAGTACAGGACCAGATACATGGTAATATTTAATAAATTGTTGGTCATTCAATCAAGACATTAAGAATTTTTAAGGTTGATCTGAAACCAGGTTATTCATTCATGTAAAGAAAGTGGGCCGGGCGCGGTGGCTCAAGCCTGTAATCCCAGCACTTTGGGAGGCCGAGGCGGGTGGATCACGAGGTCAGGAGATCGAGACCATCCTGGCTAACATGGTGAAACCCCGTCTCTACTAAAAATACAAAAAACTAGCCGGGCGAGGTGGCGGGCGCCTGTAGTCCCAGCTACTCGGAGGCTGAGGCAGGAGAACTGGCGTGAACCTGGGAGGCGGAGCTTGCAGTGAGCCGAGATCGCACCACTGCACTCCAGCCTGGGTGACACAGCGCGAGACTCCGTCTCAAAAAAAAAAAAAAAAAAAAAAAAAGAAAGTGGTAGTTATTTGTTAATAACATTTGTTGTTAGTTATTTCCTATAAGGAAATAATGATGTCATCACAAGATCTCTGCCTTAATCAGCTTTATTAAGGCATAAATTAATTATAATTATGCATAATTAAATATAATTTACATGTAATTAAATTCACCAATTTTCAGTGTGTAATTTTTGACAAATGCACACCGTAATCAGCATCACAATCAATATGTAGAATATTTCTCTCACTGTAAAAAGTTCCCTTGTAACTCTTTGAAAGCAATTTTCTCCTTCTACCCTCAGCCCCTGGCAACCACTGATTTGTTGTCTGCAAACGATACTTTTTACTTTCTAAGCAACTATTTATGAGGGCCTTCTATTTAGAAGTCCTTGAGCTGGATAGATACTTCATAGAACACAAAGATAAGTAAGACTCAGTTTATGTCCTTAAATAGCTAAAAATCTAGTCTAGTCATATATAATTTTGAGATTACTCTGTCTACACATAATATGGGACTGAATTTCAATATGAATTATGCCCACTAAAGAAGAATAAGGAAGAAAAAATATTGCAAATGCTCCCTGAACTTTTAGAATAGTAAACAAAAGATTCATGAGTGCCACTAATTAATTATAATTTATTTTAAAAGGCACAAATTTATGATTACAGGATTTCCAGATAATTTTTAAAAAGTAAACTCTTTAAAATTAAGTAACATGCGTACAGGAAACAGAAGTGCAGAAATCCTAAGTTCACAGCTTGATCTTTTCAGATTATTTATGGCAACCTAGACCAGCCCTGTGTGACCAATGCAGCAAAAAGACATCCTAAAGTCTTATAGTTTAGACAGAATAATTACATCACTGTAAGAAAGACAGAGATAAGAGAATAATGTTCTGCAAAGGCTCACAAAGAATTGTCGGGATAAGTAGTGAGAAAATGGATAGCACATTAAAATTCATGAGGAAATGCCATTTAAGTTCTATGAATAACAAAGCGATTATTATGCAGGATCAGGTTTTTCTTTCATCATTACAGAAAGACACAAAATCATTATCGTGATCTGCCATATGTTTTTCCTTTGTTATCAGATGCTGGGACAGGCCTATTAAATGTTCTGTGTTACCCAGGGGAATGGTCAGGGCAGTGAGTAATGGTGGTCACGATGCATATGGTTTTCTATGGTCCTAATTGTCAGTGCATTTAGATCCGAGGAAAGGAACAAATTAAAAAGGGCAGAATGGCTGGGTGGACACTTTCTTGTGATTGCAAAGAACTGGGTCTATTCTTACCCTTTCTGCCCCTTGCTTTATGCTTTACACCTGCCATTTCCAGAGTGGACAAAGCCTTTGGTGGCTCCTTGGTCTATACAATGGGGACTACAATTAATTTCAAAAGGGGTAACACATGCAAATTGCAGAAAAATATTAACACCAGGAGGAAAAACACAGTGTGCAAAAATAATCCTACAAAAATGTTTATAGTGGGGTCAAACATTTACCCACATTATAATTCTAATGTGCAAAGAAAATACTACTTTTTAATTTCTATCATGGACCTAATTTTTCCTTGCAAGCTTCCACTTTGTGCTCTAATGAGAGGATAAAAACCAACCAAACATTAAACTTGTCAATTCCAGGCAACAACCTTTTTTAGTTTAAATAGTTTATTTTGGCCCTGTGTGGTGGCTTACTTCTCTACGTAATCCCAGTGCTTTGGGAGACCAAGGAAGGAAAATGGCTTGAGGCCAGGAGTTCAAGACCAGCCTGGGAAACATAGCAAGCTCCCGTTTCTACAAAAAAATTTAAAAATTACCTGGGTGTGGTGGTACACACCTGTCGTCCCAGCTACTCAGGAGGCTGAGGCAGGAGGATTGCTTGAGTCCAGGAGTTCAAGGCTATAGTGAGCTATGACTGTGCCACTGCACTCCAGCCTGAGTGACTGAGACCTTGTCTCAAAAAATAAATAAAAATAAAGTAAATAAATAAATGATCACTTTTGAATAACACATTTTCTTTTGGGTAAATGCAGAATCTTTCACATTTCTTCTTGCTTCCCTCTGCTTCTCTTCAAAACAACGTCTAGTTATATAGAAGGATTTGTAATCTAGAATGGCAAGGAGAGGAAGAGCCTCACATCTATGTGGGGGTCTCAGGATCAAATTTGTCTCTATACCAGAGTGCATGTTTAGGGGAGCCAGAGATCAACCCCCCTTTGCTCTTAGTGACCTCTTTAGATCTGGAAACCAAACTGACACCCGGCAGATTAACAAGGGAAAAGCATACAAATTGTATTAGTTCTACATGTACATGGTGATATTCACAAGAGCGTGAAGTCTGAATAAGTAGCCAAAGCAAGATGCTTTTGTATTTTTAGACAAAAAATGATACGTTTGAAAAGAAATGACAGGACAAAGAATACCCGGCCAGGGGCAGTAAATTTTCTAGGGAAGTTACTAGGAGATGTATGGAGGATGTGCAACAGGTGGAAGATAAGGTTTACTTCGTCAAGTACATTTATGCAGGTCCGTTGCAGCCTCCAATTCTTTTTGGTTTTTTTTTTTTTTTTTGAAGTGGAGTTTCGCTCTACACCCTAGGCTGGAGTGCAGTGATGCGATCTCGCTCACTGTAGCATCCGCCTCCAAGGTTTAAGCGATTCTCCTGCCTTAGCCTTCCAAGTAGCTGGGACTACAGGCGCCTGCCACCACGCGCAGTTAATTTTTGTATTTTTAGTAGAGATGGGGTTTCACCATGTTGGCCAGTCTGGTCTTGAACTCCTGACTTCAGGCGATCTGCCCGCCTGGACCTTCCAAAGTGCTGGGATTACAGGTGTGAGCCACTGTGACTGGCCTGCAGCCTCCAATTCTAAGTCTCTGGTGATAAGGGTTTTCTTGCCCTGGTATGGACAGGGTGCCCCTCCCAGAGGAATCTGTATCTCTTGCTGCATAGAGGAAGAGACAGGTCAGCTCACCCTTTCTGAAATTACAATTTCTCAACTGTTTTCAACTTGAAATAATTACTATACCAATCTGGCATATTTGGGGATGGCACATTCTTCACTCCTTCACATATCTCTAAGTTATTTATACAGTAGAAATAAGTTCTCTATTTTGTCAGTAAAGTTGCAAAAGTAATTTATTTCTACTGCCTTTTATTTAATGTTCTTTATCTACTATGTATTTTCTTTACTTTTTTTTATACTTTCCTACCTTCTATTGAGTTACTGATTTATTTTTCACCTCTACTGACTTGAAACTTGTGTTTAAAAATTAACCTTTACTTATTATGGATTATAAAGGAGTTTCTCTGATAGAAAAAGTGGGGTTTCAGGTTTATAACATAAAGTTTTATGTGATGTAGAAAAAAGTATCAGTAAACAAAGCTTGCTATTTTCTTACAGGCTTACACAATTTTGAAATCAATCTTTTCCTCATTGTAATTACATAGAAGCTTAAAATTTTTCTTGTTTGTTTCATCCATTTTTCCTTGTATACTTTCCCTTTGGTGGGAAGTTCATAGTTATCAAGTATATTTTCCTCACAGTGGTAAAATTAACAAGAACTTACTTTTGCTTTTTTTATTTATAAAAACAATATCACTTTCTTTTATTCAATCAATGGTTACTCTTAAATTTATAACATGTGTGGCTCAACTTGGTCTAAGATATTGTCAGCCTCTTTTGAACAACATACAATCTGAGAAACTTTATTCCTCCCATTCTTCCTGTTATTATAGTAATTTGGTTTCACCTTTTCAAAAACACTCTCAACTTAGAGTATTAATTTATTTATTTTAATTTTAGTTTTATTTTTTATTTTTTTTGAGACGGAGTCTTGCTCTGTCACCCAGGCTGGAGTGCAGTGGCCAGATCTCGGCTCACTGCAAGCTCCGCCTCCCGGGTTCACGCCATTCTCCTGCCTCAGCCTTCCAAGTAGCTGGGACTACAGGCGCCCGCCACCGCGCCCGGCTAGTTTTTTGTATTTTTTAGTAGAGACAGGGTTTCACGGTGTTAGCCAGGATGGTCTCGATCTCCTGACCTCGTGATCCGCCCGTCTCGGCCTCCCAAAGTGCTGGGATTACAGGCTTGAGCCACCGCGCCCGGCCTATTATTTATTTATTTTTGAGATGAAGTCTCACTCTTGCTGCTCAGGCTGGAGTGCAGTGGTGCAATCTCGGCTCACTACAACCTCTGCCTCTGCAAACTCTGCCTCCCGGACTCAAACAATTCTCCTGCCTCAGCCTCCTGAGTAGCTGGGATTACAGGTACATGCCACCATGCCTGGCTAATTTTTGTATTTTTAGTAGGACGGGGTTTCACCATGTTGGCCAGGCTGGTCTCGACCTCCTGACCTCAAGTGATCTGCCTGCCTTGGCCTCCCAAAGTGCTGGGATGACAGATGTGAGCCACCATGCCCGGCCTCAGTATTTATTATTATTGCTTTTATTTTATTTTATTTTGACACAGGGTCTCTCTCTGTCACCCACACTGGAGTGTGGTGGCATAAACACAGCTCACTGCAACCTTGACTTTCTGGGCTTGAGCAGTCCTCTCACCTCAGCCTCCTGAGTAGCTGGGACCACAGGCATGTACCACCACATGGCACTAATTAAAAAAATTTTTTTTTTGTAGAGCTGAATCTTGCTGTGTTGCCCAGACTGGTCTCTAACTCCTGGCCTCAAGCAATCCTCCTGCCTTGGCCTCCAAAAGTGTTGGGATTATAGGCATGAGCCGTTGTGTCCAGTCTATTATTGCTTTTTAACAGTCAATATTAACATAGATTTACCAGTATTTTTACTAACTTTTCTGTTTAAAATTAGTACTTACACCAGGTCCTTTCTCCTGGGTTTAATTTCTTTCTTTCTTTTTTTTTTCAAGAGGTAGACGGAGCGGGCCTGGTGCAGCAGGGCTGGCTGCCAGTTTAATTTTTTCATTTGAAGTGTATATTTGAATTTTTTTTTAAAGCAATGACTTGTTACTATATATTATTTTAGTGTTTGTCTGAAAATATCTTGATTTCAGTCTCACTCTTGAACGAAAGTTTTGAGTATAGACTTCTTGGTTATTTTCGCTTAATAATGTGGAGATGCGGCCGGGCGCGGTGGCTCAAGCCTGTAATCCCAGCACTTTGGGAGGCCGAGACGGGCGGATCACGAGGTCGGGAGATCCAGACCATCCTGGCTAACACGGTGAAACCCCGTCTCTACTAAAAAAATACAAAAAACTAGCCGGGCGCGGTGGCGGGCGCCTGTAGTCCCAGCTACTCGGGAGGCTGAGGCAGGAGAATGGCGCAAACCCGGGAGGCGGAGCTTGCAGTGAGCTGAGATCCGGCCACTGCACTCCAGCCTGGGCGGCAGAGCGAGACTCCGTCTCAAAAAAAAAAAAAAAAAAATTGTGGAGATGCCTATCATTGTGTAGTCTTTTTTATTTTTGTTGAGAAATCTGCTGATAATGTGTTATTGTTCCTTCATAGGAAACCTTTTTAATTCTGTTGCTTTTAAGATTTTTCTCTTTCCAGCATGGTCGATGTTTCATTTTGTTCAGGTGTATGTAGTTTTTATTTTTTCCTATCTGGGGCTCAGCGATTATCTACTCAAATATTGCTTTTCTTCCTATTCAAATAGACATATTTGATTACTCTGGAACTCCTTTTAGACATCTATTGGGTCTTCCCATCCCATCCTCCGTTTCCTCACAGGATACTGTCCCCACAGAATAGCTTTGCATTTTCTCGGGAATTTGCATTCCCTTTTCATTTCTGGCATCTGAAGATTCTTATATTTTATCAAGAATATCTATATTTTTGTTGCATCAGATGAGACTGGATCATCCAGACTTAACCCACCAGACTGCTGGAAGTCCCATGCAGCAAAAAAAGGTAAAATTTCTGTCTAATTTACAATTAAATGAAGAGACATAGCTAACTTAATATGTAAAGTAAAAATTATGCATCTGTGCGAAGTCTTAGAATTATGAATTAAAATTTCAGCGTTTTGGTAATCCCTAGTGTCTAGACTGCTTCCTTTTTTGTGTGTGTGTGCTTACTTTATAATGAGATTATAAATCCAGTGGCATTGGGTAAACCTTAGAGACATCTGGTAAGAATTCAGGCCGGACGCGGTGGCTCACGCCTGTAATCCCAGCACTTTGGGAGGCCGAGGCGGGTGGATCACCTGAGGTCGGGAGTTCGAGACCAGCCTGACCAACATGGAGAAACCCCGTCTCTACTAAAAAAAAAAATACAAAATTAGCCGGGCATGGTGGCACACGCCTATAATCCCAGCTACTACGGAGGCTGAGGCAGAAGAATTGCTTGAACCTGGGAGGCAGAGGTTGCGGTGAGCTGAGATTGTGCCATTGCACTCCAGCCTGGGCAACAAGAGTGAAACTCCGTCTCAAAAACAAACAAAAAAAGACTTCAGTTTAATTTTGCTTTATTGAACTTTATGTACTAGAATGAAATTTTAGATAAAAGCCTACTATTGAAGCAATTGTCTATAATAAATAGAAATCAAGTTAGTGAAACATTCAATACGAAGGCCACAAACAGTTGGCGGAAAGAGCAATGGCCTAGAGATTTGGGAAGCTGCACCCTGGACTTTGTTCTGGCTCTATGCTGTATGACCTTGGGCAAGTCGTTGAAGATCTTAAAGTCTCGGTTTCTTCATCTCTACAAATGGGGATGGCAGTCTCTATAGTTTAAAATTGCATTATTCTAGATAGTGCAGAGATAGACAGTGTCATTTGAAAATGTCTTAAAATCCTGATACTTCTAATGGAATAAAATGAAAGGGATAAACACCAAGGCACGACTGGGCGCAGTGGCTCATGCCTGTAATCCCAGCACTTTGGGAGGCCGAGGCAGGCAGATCACCTGAGGTCAGGAGTTCAAGACCAGCCTGGCCAATATGGAGAAACTCCATCTCTGTTAAAAGTACAAAAATTAGGCCGGGCGCGGTGGCTAAAGCCTGTAATCCCTGCACTTTGGGAGGCCGAGACGGGCGGATCACGAGGTCAGGAGAGCGAGACCATCCTGGCTAACAGGGTGAAACCCCGTCTCTACTAAAAAATACAAAAAACTAGCCGGGTGAGGTGGCAGGCGCCTTGTAGTCCCAGCTACTTGGGAGGCTGAGGCAGGAGAATGGTGTAAACCCAGGGGGCGGAGCTTGCAGTGAGCCGAGATCGCGCCACTGCACTCCAGCCTGGGCAACAGCGTGAGACTCCGTCTCAAAAAAAAAAAAAAAAAAAAAAAAAAAAGTACAAAAATTAGCTGGGCATGGTGGCGGGCACCTGTAATCCCAGCTACTTGGGAGACTGAGGCACAAAAAATTGCTTAAAACCCAGGAGGAAGAGGTTGCAGTGAGCTGAGACCGTGCCACTGCATTCCAGCCTGGTTGATAGAGTGAGACTCTGTATCAAAAAAAAACCCCAAAAAACAACAACAAAAAAACGAAAAGAACCAACACACAAATTGTTCCTTTTAAATACGATGTAATGTTTGGAAAATAAAGTTAAAAAAAAAACCAACCAAAAAAAGTTGAAGAAACTCTCAGACAAGATCTCTCTCAGATTCTAATTGTAAATTTTAAGAGTGTAAGTCCCTTCCAGCGGAGCGCGGTGGCTCACGCCTGTAATCCCAGCACTTTGGGAGGCTGAGGCGGGTGGATCATGAGGTTAGGCGATGGAGACCATCCTGGCTAACACAGTGAAACCCCGTCTCTACTAAAAAAATACAAAAAAATTAGCCAGGCATGGTGGCGGGCACCTGTAGTCCTAGCTACTTGGGAGGCTGAGGCAGGAGAATGGCGTGAACCCAGGAGGTGGAGCTTGCAGTGAGCAGAGATCGCGCCACTGCACTCCAACCTGGCGACAGAGCAAGACTATGTCTCCAAAAAAAAAAAAAAAAAAAGAGTGTAAGTCCCTTCCTTGGTTGAAATTTTCACCTATGGAAAAAAATGGTTCTAGAATAATTGTGTGTATATATATATATGTGTGCATGTGTGTGTGTGTGCATACCTTGCACCATACTTTGTACCATGTAAAAACATAAACTCAACTAAAAATGGATTGCAAATCTCAATGTAAAATTGTATAACGATAAAAATACTTGAAGAAAACATTGGCTAGGTGCAGTGACTAATGCCTGTAATCTCAGCACTTCGAGGCTGAGGTGGGAGGATCGATCGAGCCCAGGAGTTTGAGAGCAGCTTAGGCAACATGAAAAAAAAAAACCAAAGAAACAAACAAACAGTCTCTACAAAAAAAGTACAAAAATTAGCTGAGCATGGTGGCACATGTTTATAGTTCCAGTTACTCAGGAAGCTGAAGTGGGAGGTTCACTGAGCCCAGAAGTTCGAGGCTTCAGTGAGGTGTGATCGTGCCACTGCATTTCAGCCTGGAAGACAGAAAGAAATCCTGTCTCAAAAAAAAAAAAAAAAAAAAAGAAAAAAAAGAAAAAGAAAAAGAAAAAGAAATAAAGGAATAAATAAGAAAATATATGAAAACATCTTTGAATTAGGCAAAGATTTCTTACATACCACACCAAAAGCACAATTTATAAAAGGAAAAAAAATTGATAAATTGAACTTTATCAAAATTGAGAACTCTTTGAAAAACACAATTAAGAAGATTAAAAGACAAGACATAGACTAGGCCAAAGTATTTGCAAAGCATATTTCTGACAAAGAACTTGCATTCAAAGTGCATAAAGAATTCTCAAAATTCAGTAAGATAATAGGCAATGCTTCCCACACACGTACAAGCAGGCAAAAGTTTTGAACAGACACTTTACAAAAAAGTTGTACAGACTACAAATCAACACCTTTTGTAGAAATATGTTTGATATTGTCATAGAGATATGCAAATTAAAGCTGTAATAATATACCGTTAACAGTGGAAGATAGTCCAAGTTACTGGTGGCGAATCCCTATGGGTCTGCGGCAACCTCAATTCTCGCCTCCTAGAACAAAGAATTCGACTGAGGGGCATAAGGCAGTAAAAGAGACCGAGGCAAGTTTCAGAACAGAAGTGGAAGTTTATCAAAAAGCTTTAGAGCAGGAAAGAAAGGAAAGTACAATCGGAAGAGACCCAAACGGGCACCAAGACGGTCAAGTGTGACATTTAACCTTGATCCTAGAATTATTCTTTTCTATTTTATTTTATTTTATTTTATTTTGAGATAGAGTCTTGCTGTGTCACCAGGCTGGAGTGCAGTGGCGCGATCTCGGCTCACTGCAATCTCCGCCTCCCGAGTTCAAGCGATTCTCCTGCCTCTGCCTCCCAAGTAGCTGGGACTACAGGTGTGAGCCACCACGCCTGGCTAATTTTTGTATTTTTAGTAGAGATGGGGTTTCACTGTGTTGGCCAGGATGGTCTTGATCTTTTGACCTCGTGATCTGCCTGCCTCAGCCTCCCAAAGTGCTGGGATTACAGGCATGAGCCACCGTGCCCAGCCGATCCTAGAACTTTATAGACTGGCCCACTTCTGATATCTAGTACCCCTTTCCCACGATATTTCCCTTAGGGTGGGCTGCCCACAGGTGCAATGCCCTCTATGTGTTTGGGAGGTGAGCACGCACAGTGTGTTTAGGAAGTTGTAGGCATGCCCATCTGAGGCTTTCTTTCCTTTTCCGGTGGACTGCCTGGGAAGGTCATACTCCAACATTTTTTTTCTTTTTTTTTTTTTTTTTTTTTTGAGACGGAGTCTGGCTCTGTCGCCCGGGCTGGAGTGCAGTGGCCAGATCTCAGCTCACTGCAAGCTCCGCCCCCCGGGTTCCCGCCATTCTCCTGACTCAGCCTCCCGAGTAGCTGGGACTACAGGCGCCGCCACCACGCCCGGCTAGTTTTTTGTATTTTTTTTAGTAGAGACGGGGTTTCACCGTGTTCGCCAGGATGGTCTCGATCTCCTAACCTCGTGATCCGCCCGTCTCGGCCTCCCAAAGTGCTGGGATTACAGGCTTGAGCCACCGCGCCCGGCCATCATTTTGTTTCTTAAAGGGCATTCCAAGGAAGTTGCCTCTCCCTGGTGTCTACATTCAACTAACATTTTAGAGCGACAGGTGTAAGCCATCAGGAAATGGCTTTTCCCTGGCAATTTATCAGCCTCTCATCAACAATATTGATGATAAATGATTTAATGACTGGTAACTGGCTCTGTGATCATTACTCAAATCTTAATATCTGGACACTCAGAAAGAACGAGAAGAAATTGTGATGATGACATGATGATATCTTTTACTTTTGGACTGAAAGTTAGGTATTTCTCTAAGTTTTATGATATGGCCATGCCATCTAATTATGCCAATATGTCACTGCTGCCAATTTGTCACTTTTAGAGAGGCAATATGATAATTGCCGAACCATTTCCTGACATTCCTGGTGGAGGGGGAGAGCCCTCTCCTGCCTTGCTCATGCCTGTCTAAATACTTTTAACAACACCATTATTTCCTATTAGAATGGCTCAAACAAATGAACAAACACTGACAATATCAAGTCCTAGCAAGGATGCAGAGCAACTGGAATTTTCATACATGACTGATAGAAGTGCAAAATGGTCCAGCCACTTTGGAAACACAGTTTGCAATCTTATAAACATATATTTATCATTTGACCCAGCAATTCCACTCCTACGTATTTACCCAAGAGAAATGAAAACTTTGTCACTCAAAAACCTATATATGAATGTTTATAGTGAATGTACACGTCATCACCCAAAACTGGAAACAACATAAATGTCTCTCAACTACTGAATTAATAAGTAAATTGTGGTACATCCATACAATGGAATATCACTTAATAATAAAAAGGATTCAACTATTGATATACATTACAACATGGATGAATCTCAAAGCAATAATGCTGAAGATAAAAGAAGGCAGACCAAAGAAGGAGTACATGCTACACAATTTCATTCATATGACATTTCAGGACATGCTAAACTATGCAGACAGAAAACA
The DNA here is from genome assembly GCF_049350105.2 of Macaca mulatta. Classification (NCBI taxonomy): domain Eukaryota; kingdom Metazoa; phylum Chordata; class Mammalia; order Primates; family Cercopithecidae; genus Macaca; species Macaca mulatta. Next base: position 50,434,681 of record NC_133421.1, on the reverse strand, counting down.
AATCAGTGGTTTTGAGGACCTGGAGGTAAAGGAAGGGGTGACCAGAAAGGGGTACAAGGGAATTTGTTAAAGTTATGAAACCATTTTTTATCTTATATTTATAGTTGTGGTTACACAACCATATGCACTTGTCAAAACTGATAAAACTCAAAAAACTGTAACCCAGAGTTCCAGGGTTTTCCTTTTCCAGAACACATTGTGAAAAAGCACCCAGTTGTGCCAGGCGCGGTGGCTCACGCCTGTAATCCCAGCACTTTGGGAGGCCGAGGCGGGCGGATCAGGAGATCAGGAGATTGAGACCATCCTGGCTGACACGGTGAAACCCCATCTCTACCAAAAATACAAAAAATTAGCCGGGCGTGGCGGCGGGCGCTGTAGTCCCAGCTACTCGGGAGGCTGAGGCGGGAGAATGGCGTGAACCCGGGAGGCGGAGCTTGCAGTGAGCCGAGATCACGCCACTGCGCTCCAGCCTGGGCAACACAGCAAGACTCTGTCTCAAAAAAATAAATAAATAAAAAGGAAAAAAAGAAAAAGAAAAAGCATCCAGTTGTAACTGCTGAAGGTTTTGTTGTTTCAAGAAAGTTCAAGGGTCCGGGTGCGGTGGCTCACGCCTGTAATCCCAGCACTTTGGGATGCCAAGGAGGGCGGATCACAAAGTCACGAGATCGAGCCCATCCTGGCCAACATGGTGAAACCCTGTCTAACTAAAAATACAAAAATTAGCTGGGCATGGTAGCGCGCACTTGTAATCCCAGCCACGCAGGAGGCTGAGGCAGGAGAATCTCTTGAGATTGTGCCGCTGCACTCCAGACTGGGCGACAGAGAGAGACTCTGTCTCCAAAAAAAAAAATAAATAAATATATAAATAAAAGTTCAAGGAAGAAGCCCAGCCACAGCAAAACAAAAACCAGTTTGATCCAGAGATGCCTGAGTTGGAGATGAACTTTGGAGAATTCTCCTCGTTAGCATACTAAAAATCCACCCAGGAAGGAGCTATTCTCCATTTGTATGTAGAAGCCTGATCTCAGACTGGGCCTGAGCTGCCTAGACACCTCTACATATGATGACTCAGCTAACCTGCCTAAGAAAAGCCTTTTTGTCACCTTGGTTTAGGGAGACACTGCTTTGGGGAATTATCCCCGATAGCCTCCTTACTTGTTTTAAGTCATAAAATCCCCTTGTTAAATCTTCCTTGGTTGTGGTATTGGACTGTCACTGGCTAAGTGATCAAACCCACTCATTGTGTGGGTAACAAAACTATACACTAAAACTATAACATTTGGAAATTATGCCCCGATAAACCTGACCGCCCCCCAAAAAGCCTTCTCACAATGCTTTTTACAGATTTTGTTTTTTGAGATGGAGTCTCGCACTGTCGCCCGGCTGGAGTGTAGTGCTGAGATCTGGGGGCATTGCAACCTCCGCCTCTGGGGTTCAAGGGATTCTCGCGCTTCAGCCTCCCGAGTAGCTGGGATTATAGGCGTGTGACACATGCCCAGCTAATTTTTGCATTTCTTTTTTTTTTTTTTTTTTGAGACGGAGTCTCGCCCTGTCGCCCAGGCTGGAGTGCAGTGGCCGGATCTCAGCTCACTGCAAGCTCCGCCTCCTGGGTTTACGCCATTCTCCTGCCTTAGCCTCCCGAGTAGCTGGGACTACAAGCGCCCGCCACCTCGCCCGGCTAGTTTTTTGTATTTTTTAGTAGACAGGGTTTCACCGTGTTAGCCAGGATGGTCTCGATCTTCTGACCTCGTGATCCGCCCGTCTCGGCCTCCCAAAGTGCTGGGATTACAGGCTTGAGCCACGGCGCCCTGCCTAATTTTTGTATTTCTTTGGTAAAGATGGGGTTTCACCATATTGGTCAGGCTGGTTTGGAACACCTGACCTCAGATGATCTATCTGCCTCAGCCTCCCAAAGTGGTGCTGGGATTATAGGCACCAACCACCGCTGCTGGTCTTTCCTCAGATTTTAATGGTAATACTTGACAGAGCAGGAATATCGCCATCTTGGACAAGCACTGCCATTCTAAAGTTCCCCTTGATCAAAAACCGCCTAAATCCAAAAGGCATCAGCCTAATGGCTTAAGGTCAGCATGACCATAAACCACAAATGACATCTCTGACCAGAAACATTCCAACCATAAGATAAACCCCTCCCTGACTGGAGAGATGTCAGCCCCAAGATAACCTTCCCTCCAACCAGAGACATTCCAACCCCGCAATAAACTTCTCCCCCACACAGAAATATTCCAAGCCTGTGATAAGTTCTCTAGCCCTGAACTCTTAAATACTCTTAGTCTGTAAGAGAGTGCCCCTGACTGAAATTGGCCAAAAACCCCTCTCAGGTATATTCTCTAAAATAAACCTGTCTTTGACTGTTGAGCAGCTTTTCATGTTTCCTTCCTCTTTCTTTAACTCTTACAATACTTAAATATATAAGTTCCTTTTTTTCTGCTATGAAAAAATTATATCATAACTGAGAAATCAATAAGGATAATAAAAATTAAGATATAAAAATGAGGCCAGGTGTGGTGGCTCACACCTGTAATCCCAGCACTTTGGGAGGCTGAGGCAGGTGGATCACTTGAGGTCAAGAGTTCCAGACCAGCCTGGCCAATATGGCAAAACCCTGTGTCTACAAAAAATACAAAAATTAGTCAGGCGTGGTGGCGTGTGCCTGTAGTCCCAGTTACTCGGGAGGCTGAGGCAGGAGAATCGCTTGAACCTGGGAGGTGGAGGTTGCAGTGAGCTGAGATCTCACCACTGCACTCCAGCCTGGGTGACACAGTGAGACTCCATCTCAAAAAATAAATAAATAAATAAATATAAAATGGAAAGCATTTGCAATACAAAATCTGTGTGCCTTAAGGTAAGTCCTACTAAAGACAAGCAATAAATGTTTGTTTATGTTTCAATTGGTTTCACTTTTTGATTTTATGAGTTAAATGTCAATGAAAGATTTTTTTCAGATAAATAGTACTGTTTCATTTTTCTTTTAAATAATGTTGATGCTGAAATTTCTCAAATAAACCCAGCTTGCCACCTTCAGGCCATTGAAAGATTTACAGAGACCATAGTCAGAACACTAATACTGCATCTTTCTCAATAATCCATAATTAATAATATCTTGATCGCTCTATTGTGCCTTTGTCAAATGCACTCTATCTAGAATCTTTCCCTAGCATTTACTGGAATCTTCCCAACTTTCAAAGCTCAGTTCAAATGTCACTAACTCCTAGAAGGCTTCACTGATCACTCTAGCCAGTTTTTCCTCCTCTAAATATGTTATCTCATTGATTACGTGTAATGTCATTGAAGGTAATAACCATGTCCTACACATATTTTATGCCTCTGCGTAGCTACTAAAAAGGGTGCATATAAGAATTGCGCATTTTAGCCGGGCGCGGTGGCTCATGCCTGTAATCGCAGCACTTTGGGAGGCCGAGGTGGTTGGATCACCTGAGGTCAGGAGTTCGAGACCAGCACGGCCAACATGGTGAAACCCCGTCTCTACTAAAAATACAAAAATTAGCCAGGCATGGTAGCAGGCGCCTGTAATCCCAGCTACTCAGGTGGTTGAGGCAGGATAATTGCCTGAACCTGGGAGGCAGAGGTTGCAGGGAGCTGAGATCGCGCCATTGCACTCCATCCTAGCTGACAAGAGTGAGACGTTATCTCAAAAAAAAAAAAAAAAAGAATTGTGCATTATAATATATACTGAATGAACACATGAATGAATAAATAGGAAGCTAGAGTAAACATTGAGCTTTCACTTGGAAGAGGCCCCATTTTACTAGTAAATTAATGGGAATTCTACACATGTATTAAAGATTATATGCGTAATTTTCATTGACAACTAGCAGTGTCTCAATCTCTATTAAGCTCTCAAACAATATTGTTGATGAATGATTTAATGACTATTTGGTGACTGGCTCTGTGATAACTACTCAAATCTTAATATCTAGACACTTAAAGAAGGTGTGATTATATCTTTTACTTTTTTTTTTTTTTGAGACAGTCTCACTCTGTCGCCCAGGCTGGAGTGCAGTGGCACAATCTCGGCTCACTGCAACCTCTGCCTCCTGGGTTCAAGCAATTTTTGTGCCTCAGCCTCCTGTGTAAGCTGGGATCACTGGCGAGTACCACCACGGCCGGCTAACTTTTGTATTTTTTTGTAGAGATGGGGTTTTACCATGTTGGCCAGGCTGGTCTTGAACTTCTGACCTCAGGAGATCTGCCTGCCTTGGCCTCCTAAAGGGCTGGGGTTACAGGTGTGAGCTATCACACCTGGCTGATATTTTTTACTTTTGGACTGAAAGTTAGATATTTCTCTGTTTTATGATATGGCCATACCATCTAATTATTTTCCTCCAAACCCCCAAGTTGCTAATATACTATAAGCTTGTTAATAAAATATGTAACTGCGGTATGTAGTCCACCACTATATGACTCAGAAAAATTCCCAAATTTTTTGTCTAGTTCCACCTAGTTTAGGGCTTGAGGTTTTCTTTCACGTTTACTTTCTCTCTAGAATGAAGTTCCCCTCCCTCTCTTTCAAGGTCTACATGTATCCAGGACTACTAGATGAAAAACTGCTCATAGATGTTTGTTTCTGATTTATTTTTAATTGGGAAGGGAATGGTCCACACTTGAGAATGGTTTATCTTCTTGAATTCCTTCCATTAGAACTTTTCCTTCTTTCTTTTTTCTTTCTTTTATTTTTTTCTGAAACAGGGTCTCACTCTGTCACCCAGGCTGGTGTGCAATGGCACCATCACGGTTCACTGCAGTCTTGTCCTACTGGGCTCAAGTGATCCTCCTGCCTCAGCCTCCCAAGTAGCTGGGAATACCGGCATGCTCCTCCAAGCCTGGCTAATTTTTGTATTTTTTGTAGAGATGAGTCTTGAGATGGGGTCTCACTATGTTGCACAGGCTGGTCTCAAACTCCTGGTCTCAAGCAATCCACCTGCCTTGGCCTCCCAACGTGTTGGGATTACAGGCATGAACCACCACACCTGGCCCCATTAGAACTTTCTAACAAAAGATGATCTTTCTCCTGCCCCCTAGGAGGGCTGTTTATCTCTTCTGTCAGTCCTTCCTTTCTCATATCCTCCCCACTCTCTGCCCTCTGCCTAGGCCCAGTCTTATCCATCAGAGAGAGGAAGTAATCAGTAATTTGAGCATGCACAGAAGGCTCTGGTTTGGGACCTCAGGTCAAGAGTCTTTGGATTTTTGTTTCTGCTTTGTTGAGGGCTGAAGAGGAAGATAGGCCTATGGGTTACCAGTGAGATAGAAAAAGGGGAGGAAAATACAGAAAAACAATCAGATTCACATTTGGATACAAATCCACCACAAATGCAAGTTTATAATACCTATCTGGACTAAAAGTTTGTTCTGTCTCCTCCAGTCCTATATCCTTCCTCAAAATGTGAACTTGGTATTTCTCCCTCATCGGTATCTCTGTTTCAACTCTCCTGAACACATCTTCTCCTTGTACCCCAATACTTTCATTGACCAAGTCTTTTCTTAATCATCACATATGTAGTAGTAGCAGCATCTTTTTCCAGCTATTCTTTTCTCTCCCTTTCATTTACCCTAGTTGATTCTAATCAGCCATCCCCAAGTGTATTAGGTACATTTTCAGTTTACTCTCGAATTCTCATTTACTCACAATCTGGCTTCTGTCTGCTTCTCTTTACCAAGACAAGTCTTGTTTTGGTCCAATTAATGAGTTCTTAAGAAATCCATGTAGTTTGATACCATTGCTCACTCCTGTGAACAATTAGGTTCTGTTATTAATTAGGTTTGTACATATCACCATTTTTCTAGCATTTTAAACTTTCTGGTTGTGACTGTAATAATATATCTTTGATAATTTTTCTTTCTTGTGTGGGTTTTACTTACTCCTTTTAACCATCACAACAGTGGTCCTATACTTTCTTTCCTGAAGATGATTTAAACATTTTCTTCCATTTTTGTAAATCTTTAATATTGAGCCTCTTTCCTGTCTCTTTCGCATGCTCTGAAACAGGTTGCTTGGAATGTAGAATATTTTGAAAGACTGCTTATGAAGCAATAGCAGCAGGGGGCAATTCAGACTTCTCACACTTCTTTAAATACCAGTTCTTTCAGGTGTCTTTTTTGTTTGTTTGTTTTTGTTTTCTGAGACAGAGTCTTACTCTGTTGCCCAGGCTGGAGTGCAGTGGTGAGATCTTGGCTCACTGCAACCTCCACCTCCTGGGTTCAAGTGATTCTCCTCCGTCAGCCTCCTGAGTAGCTGGGATTACAGGTGGCTGTTACCATCCTAGGCTAATTTTTTTGTATTTTTAGTAGAGATGGGGTTTCACCATATTGGCCAGGCTGGTCTCAAACTCCCGACCTCAGGTGATCTGGCCACCTCGGTCTCCCAAAGTCCTGGGATAACAGGCCTGGCCTCAGGTTTTTAATGTAACCCAAAGAAAAGAAATAGATTCAATGTCGTTGGGGACACTGACCTTTCTTCCCAGATTCAATCCATGTATTTTCTATTTTTACCCTGTACTTGAGTTTTGCTTGTCATTGTAATTTGTAAACTCACTGAGTAGGAAATAATTGTTGGTCTTCTAATTTAGAATAGCCCCAAGCACATGGTTATTGATGGTAACATGCTTTAAATGTCCTTGGTTATAAAATGAACAATGTTAAACATCACTTGAATTTTTTGCTTTTATTTTTCTTCATTTTTGGCTTGCAGGTTTTATATTGTATACTCTCAGTAGGTGGTTCTCATACAAGAATGGGGTCAGTTCTATCAGAGTTACAAACATTGGAAGAAGATACATTATTTTGGCACCAAGATCTAAATAGTTCCATCTCCCAATGCAGTTTAGTGGTTATTAGTGTGACTTTGAATCTTGGCCCTCTTAGTTCGTTTGTCACCACAGGCAAGTTTCTAACACAAAAATTAGGGATAGTAATAACCTAATTCTGTGAGTTTTTGTGAAAAATAAAGGAAATAATTTACAGTTGAAACCTGAACAAGGTGGGGGTAGGGGCACGAACCTTTTGCACTGTCAAAATCTGCATATAACTTTTTTTTTTTTTTCTTGGAGACAGAGTCTCGCTGTCACCCAGGCTGGAGTGCAGTGGTGCGATCTCGGCTCACCCCAACTTCCGTCTCCCAGGTTCAAGTGGTTCTTCTGCCTCAGTCTCCCAAGTAGCTGGGACTACAGGCACACACCACCACACCTGGCTAATTTTTTTTGTATTTTTAGGAGAGATGGGGTTTCGCTATGTTGCCCAGGCTGATCTTGAATTCCTGAACTCAGGCAATCTGCCCGCCTTGGCCTCCCAAAGTGCTATGATTACAGGTGTGAACCACTGCATTGGGCCAAAATCTGTGTATTACTCAATTCCCCAGAGCTTAACTATTAATACCAACTATTGCCTGGAAGCCTTACAGATAACATAAACAATTAATACATATTTTGTATATGTATTATATACTGTATTCTTAAAATAAAACAAGCTAGATAAAATAAAATATTAAGAAAATCATAAGGAAGAGAAAATATATTTACTATCCGTTAAGTGTAAGGGGATCATCATAAAGGTTTCCATCCTGTTCAGTAGGCTGAAGAGAAGGAGGAGGAAGACAAAGGGTTGATCTTGCTATCTCCAGCTTAGCAGGTGCAGAAGAAAATCTGCCTACAAGTGAACCTGTGAAGTTCAAACCTGTATTGTTCCAGGGTCAACTGTATCGGAAAGATCTGACTACTATGAGCTAAGTGGTAATCATCATTGGTCTGGAATGGTGATTTTTAGAAAGTGACTTTATTATATCACTGATAGAGATGCCCTATACCAAAATACTGAGATTACCAATACCTTGCCTGTACTACAAACGTATTTTTGCCATTTTGGTTTCTGTTTCTATATTTTGAATTCTGTTTCTGTATTTTGAATTCCTAACATGATCCAGAAGGCTGGGAGATGCTCCTAATGAAAGAGAGAAACCTGGAATATTCTCCTATTTGCCAGATTGTTTCCTCTCATACCCAGGTTTTGAGATATAAAGTTGTCACAAAGTTCCAACTTATTTGGTATCATTCAAAATCTGATGAGCTTGCATTTTAAGAAGTGTTGATCAGTCCCATTTAAGAACAGTTGGTATGAGTTCACTTTATTTTACTTTATTTTTTGAGACGGAATCTCACTCTGTTGCCCAGGCTGGAGTGCAGTGGCACGATCTTGGCTCACTGCAATCCCTGCCCCTAGGTTCAAGCGATTCTCCTGCCTCAGCCTCCCAAGTAGCTTGGATTACAGGCACGTGTTACCACACTCGGCTAATTTTTTTTTTTTTTTGTATTTTTAATAGAGATTGGGTTTCACCATATTGGCCAGGCTGGTCTCGAACTCCTGATCTCAAGTGATCCACCTGTCCCAGCCTCCCAAGGTGCTGGGATTACAGGCATGAGCCACCATGCACGGCCGTGACTTCACTTCAAATGAGCACAGAAAAATCTGGGGGTCCAACAGCCTTATGGCACATCTTTTGAAGCCTGGTCAGACAGTGGGGTCTTTAGGTGATGGTGAAGTGACAGTTTTGAGTTGTTTTCTTTGGTAGTAAGTGTTGGTTAATTCTCACAGCAGGAACAATTCAGGAGTCCAAGAAACAATCTTGTTCACATTGCATTGATTTTGTTACAGTTGACAATAATTTAAAAATTGGCAGGCTCTAGAACAGAAAGACCTGTCCCCAAAGTACCTTTTCTGAAAAAGTTGCCCTGCCTCAGATGTTGTGTATCTGTTGAACTTTTCAGCTACTGTGGTTTCCAAGGAATGCACCTCTATCAAAAATGAGCTGAATTCCTAAGTCAATTATTCATTCCTCCATTTCAGCAAAGTCAACAAATATTGACAGCCCACCTTGAATCACTGGGACCCTGGATGTAGTGGCGTTTACATATTCCGGCTCTTTTGGGGGGCTTTACAATCTAGCTGGGCAGAAGAGGAAACATGCAAATAAATTAAATTCAGGGTCCTGTGAGGGAAATGAACAGCCTCGGCAACCTAAGTTTTTATAATAACATAACTAAAAGCTCGGCTCCACAGCTCAGTAGCTGTGTGCCTTGGACAGGTCATACCAGATCAGGAAAGGTGAGGTGAAAATGAGTTGCCAAACGCAGCACCATGGTTCCAGCTCCAGGCAGAGGGTCACATCGTGTCAGGTGTGCGAAGACAGAATAGCCTGCGGAGACCACTGTGGCGTTGAAAAGAGGTGTGGTCGCGACCTTTGGCGCCGCAGAGGCGAAACAAGAGGTGGTGTTCGGGCCCTCAGGTATGCCTCAGCCGCCCGAGGCGAAGCGCACGTGACAGTTGGCGGGAAATCCCTGGGGGTGGAGCCTTGGCTCGCGGCCCGGCCGCCCCGTGTCACGTCATCGAGCAGCTCCCCCTCCCTTTGCTACAAGTCGCACGCGCGGAAGTAAACACCTCTACGTCATCAGGGCGCGTCCTCGCCTTTCCCCTCCCATCTCCTCAGATCGGTGGACGTGCTCGCCTCCACTCGGGGCCAGGTCTATGTCCCGGTTTCCCGCAGTCGCGGGCAGGGCGCCAAGGCGGCAGGAGGAGGGTGAGCGGTCAAGAGACCTCCAGGAAGAGCGGCCCCCGGCTGTTTGTATCGCCGATAGAGGTGCGGTCCGCGGGACGGTACGGAAGCCAGCGGGAGTTACGGCGTGGGGGTTTTGGGGGGGATGAAAGTACGCCTTTGGCCGGCTGAGAAGAGTAGTGAGGAAGCCGTGGCGTTCTTCTGGCTTTCCAAGCCCGAGGCGAACTTTGCGTCCAATGAGCACTTTGCCTTAGAGGGGGGCGGTCCCAGATCCAAGTTGGGCGAAAACCTTACTGGGGGGCGAAAAAGTGAACCCCAACGCCCGAAATGCATTCTGTTCTTAAACAGGCTCACAAACCCTTTGTTCTCTACCCATTCATCCTCCCCCCTCCTTCGTCGGGCCGCCAGCCTGCCTTTGGGTACGGTATGAAGGGAGCCAGTTTCCAGGAGCCAGTTTCCATGGTTACCCACCACTTGGCCTTCTGGGATATCAGTCACTCTGAACAGGGACCTAACTTGAACCATGAATCAGAAGCAAACACAGGTGGCTTCTAATCCAGCTGAGAATTTTCTGCTGTGTTCCAGTTTTTGGTCTATTGTTAAATAAAATTGGGTTTTGTGCTTCTGTGTAAGTATACATGTGTATACGTTGCCTTGAGCTATACTTGCTTTGTAAAGTACTTTGAGTTACGCGTGAACAAATGCTCAAGTTGCTGAATTTCACCAAAAAGTTGTTCTGGGCTCATTAACCCTCACTTACAAATTGTACATGAGCGATTTAACTGAGAAGTCATGGATGATCCCTTCCAGCCCTAAAATTCAATATTGCCTTTCTGGTTTCAGTCCTGAGAAGTTGAGTCAGAGATATCTTTACAAGTCTTTTAATTGACTTGTTTTTCTGTTATTACAGAAGAGAAAGGATGCACGTCCCAGGAGGGAGGAACTACTCCAACTTTTCCTATTCAGAAACAAAGAAAAAAGATTATTCAAGCTGTGAGGGACAATTCATTCCTTATTGTTACTGGAAATACAGGAAGTGGTAAAACAACTCAACTTCCAAAATATCTGTATGAAGCAGGTGATTTTTTTCTGTTCTAACATTGGAAATATTTTTAAAATATCCTCTTTTTAAAGGCCAGTAGGACTTCTGTACTCCATGGTTGCCTACTATTTGCTTTATAGTCCCCCTTCTCTTGGCACACCCCCTTCCCCTGTGTCTCCCTCGCTTCTTTATGGTCTATTTCAGGTTCAGGAATTAGTTGGGATGGCAGATTTTCCCATTTTTAATTACCATAATAATCTCAAATAGAATTACATCTAGATATTAATTCCATTTTATAGAATAAGGTTGTCTAGCAGTAAACTATTAACCATTGGATACTGAAATAATTTTGAGAGGGAAGAGATATGTGATATCTGTTGCTGCCATTAGTACTTCTTGGTTCTTTCTCTAGAGCATTATCAAGTAAATATTTATCCCCTGACTTTGCCAGCACAAGCCAACTAACAAATTACCTTTAAAATATGTTAAGTAAAATTAATAGGAGGCCTTTGGTTTGGACTGATCCCCCGCACTAGACCCAACAGACCAAACCAAAATGGAGTTACTCATACTGAAGTTCCACGCCACCAAGTCTAGAAACTAAATTTTTCATCTAATCTCCTGAGAAATCAGGAGAAAGAGATAATAGCCAAATCCCCAAACAGACCAGTTTAAGCCAGCATCAAGAAGTTTCCTCTGCTTTAACTTTTACAAAAAAAGTAACTTTGAAATTAGCAATCTGCCTTTTATTTTCTGTTTCTACTTTCCCTTAGCCCTTTTCTGTCTATACAATCAGCCTCCTCTGCTCAGCTCATTGGGACACTCATTCTATTTTATGAGACGATGGGTTGATGTGATTCCAGAGTTGGAATCACAAAAGCCAATTAAAAATTTTTGGTCGGGCACGGTGGTTCACCTCTGTAATCCCAGCACTTTGGGAGGCCGAGGCAGGCGGATCACGAGGACAGGAGATGGAGACCATCCTGGCTAACACAGTGAAACCCCATCTCTACTAAAAATACAAAAAGAAAAATTAGCCGGGCGTGGTGGCTGGTGCCTGTAGTCCCAGCTACTCAGGAGGCTGAGGCAGGAGAATGGCGTGAACCCAGGAGGCAGAGCTTGCAATGAGCGGAGATCGCGCCACTGCCCTCCAGCCTGGGAGACAGAGCGAGACTCCGTCTCAAAAAATAAAAAAATAAATAAAAATAAAATAAAATAAAGTTTTTTAGGCTGGGCGCGGTGGCTCAAGCCTGTAATCCCAGCGCTTTGGGAGGCCAAGGTGGGTGGATCACGAGGTCAGCAGTTTGAGACCAGCCTGGCCAACATAGTGAAACCCAGTCTCTACTAAAAATACAAAAATTAGACATGGTGGTGGGCGCCTGTAATCCCAGCTACTTGGGAGTCTGAGGCAGGAGAATTGCTTGAACCTAGGAGGCGGAGGTTGCAGTGAGCTGAGACCATGCCATTGCACTCCAATCTGGGAGACAGAGTGAGAGTCTGTGTCAAAAAAAAAAATTAAATTTGTTGTAATTTTGTCTTTTGACAAGTGTCTTTCAATATGACAGAACTTTCTGTTGTAAGGTTTGTAAAGAACAGTATTATATTGGATATGATTTGCCTTAAAAAAGAAATATATTATTCTAATGCTTCAAATCTAAGGTGCCATCTATTAAGATATATCACTATTTTATATGCAGTAATCCCCTCTTATCCTTGGGAGATGCCTTCTAAGACCACTCAATGCCTGAAACTGCCAATAATACCAAACCCTGCATATACTATGTTTTTTCCTGTACATACATACATACCTATGATAAAGTTTAGTTTATAAATTAGGCACAGTAAGAGATTAACAACAACCACAATAAAATAGAACAGTTACGACAGTATACTGTAGTAAAAGTTCTGTGAGTGTGGTCTCTCTCTGTCTCTCAAAGTACTGTAATTTTGGATCTCCATTGACTGTAGGTAACTGAAACATTGGAAAGCAAAACCAAGGGTAAAGAGGGACTACTGTATTAGTAAGAATGGAAACACGCCATCAATTTTAAGATGCAGCTCCATTCCCAAAGATATTAAAATGCTATATGGAAGGTGTATAGCTATAGATATAGATATAGATTTTTTTTTTTGAGATGAGATCTTACTGTGTTGCCCAGGCTGGTCTCAAACTCCTGAGTTCAAGCAGTCCTCCTACCTCAACCTCCTGAGTAGCCAGGGTCCTGAGTAGCTGGGATTATAGGTATGTACCACTGCTCCCAGCAGAAAGGTGGCATATTTAAATCCAGTTTTAGGCCGGACATGGTGGCTCACGCCTGTATTCCCAGCACATTGGGAGGCTGAGGCAGGTGGATCACTTGAGGTCAGGAGTTCAAGACCAGCCTGGCCAACATGGTGAAACCCCATCTCTACTAAAAATACAAAATTAGCTGGGTGTGGTGGCTTGCGCCTGTAATCCCAGTTACTCAGGAGGCTGATGCAGGAGAATTGCTTGAACCCAGGAGGTAGGGGTTGCAGTGAGCCGAGATTGTGCCACTGCACTCCCGCATGGACAACAGAGCGAGACTCTATCTAATAAATAAATAAATAAATCCAGTTTTGTGGCAAAGGTAAATTTATTTTGGGAAATGTGTGGAATTTTATGAATTCCTATGTGTCAAAATTCTTGGCTTACCTTTAGAGTAGATTTTTAGACAGAAAAAACAAAACCAAACAAAGCCTGAAATCTAATTTTAAAAATGTATTTTTTACAAAAAGAATTAGGTGTGGTGGCGTGCGCCTGTAATCCTAGCTGCTCAGGAGGCTGAGGCAGGAGAATTGCTTGAATCCGGGAGGTGAAAGTTGCAGCGAGCCGAGATTGCGCCACTGCACTCCAGCCTGGACGACAGAGCAAGACTCCGTCTCTTTTTTTTTTTTTGGCCGGGCATGGTGGCTCACGCCTATAATCCCAGCACTTTGGGAGGCAGAGGCAGGTGGATCACCTGAGTTCGGGAGTACGAGACCAGTCTGACCAACATGGAAAAACCTCGTCTCTACTAAAAATACAAAATTAGCCAGGCATGGTGGCGCAAGCCTGTTATCCCAGCTACTTGGGAGGCTGAGGCAGGAGAATCGTTTGAACCTGGTACGTGGAAGTTGTGGTGAGCTGAGATCGCACCATTGCACTACAGCCTAGGCAACAAGAGTGAAACTCCGTCTCAAAAAAAAAAAAAATACATACATATATATATATTTTTTGAGTGGTTACTAATATGTATTATTTTAAATTAATATTTAAATTTTCATAGTGCAGACGTAGCAATGTGTTTTTAATTTGCAGGATATTCTTTTGGAAACATTCAAGCAGTTTTGTATTCATTGGCCAAAAACAATTTAGCTCTAATAGGAAGACAATTGCTAACATTGTTGTATTTCTTTATCTCTGGTTTTGATAGGGTTTTCACAACATGGTATGATTGGTGTAACTCAACCACGAAAAGTAGCTGCTATATCAGTTGCTCAGAGAGTAGCTGAAGAAATGAAATGCACTTTGGGATCCAAAGTAGGATACCAAGTTCGTTTTGATGATTGCAGCTCTAAGGTACAAAAGTCTTGTTGGTATTTGTTTCTTTTCTTTTTTGGGACATGGCCTCGCTCTGTCGCCCAGTCTGGAGTGCGTGGCACAATCATGGCTCTCTGTAACCTCTACCCTTCTGGGCTCAAGTCACCTCCTACCTCAGCTCCTTGAGTAGCTGGGACTACAGGAGCATGCCACCATGCCCAGCTAATACTATAAACTTAACGGAAAGAGTGGAGAGAGTTCTGAAAGATTTTTAATTTCAAAATTCAATATATATTTTAAATAATTTATTTTTGTCATTCATTGGTAATGCTTTAGCTTTCAAGTGTCTGATATTCATTCCATTTTCTCCTTCCTTAGTTTATAAATGACAGTTTATTTTCTCAGGATTCTCTTATTTATGTTTTTTAACTGTAAGGTTTCTTGACATGTAGATTTTTAAAATGCTTTATTGTAATAAAATATATATAACTTAAAATTGACCATTTTACCATTTTGATATACAATTCAGTGCCATTAAGTATGTTCACAATGGGCTGGGTGCAGTGGCTCACTCCTGTAATCCCAACACTTTGGGGTCCAAGGCCAGTGGATCACCTGAGGTCGGGAGTTCAAGACCTGCCTGATCAACATGGAGAAACCCCGTCTCTGCTAAAAATACAGAATTAGCCAGGCATGGTGGTGCATGCCTGTAATCCCAGCTACTCAGGAGGCTGAGGCAGGAGAATGGCTTGAACCTGGGAGGTGGAGGTTGCGGTGAGCTGAGATCGCACCACTGCACTCCAGCCTGGGCAACAAGAGCAAAACTCCATCTCAAAAAAAAAAAATGTGTTCACAATGTTGGGTAACCATCACCATTTCTACTTTCAGAACTTTTTTTTATCATCCCAAACAGAAACTCTTATCTGTTAAACAATAGATTAAAACCCCCATTTCTCCCTCCCCCTAGCCTCTGGTAACTTTTTTTTTTTTTTTTTTTTTGAGACAGAGTCTCACAGTGTTGCCTGGGCTGGAGTGCAGTGGCGCGACCTCCACGCCCTGCAACCCCCGCCTCCCGGGTTCTAGTGATTCTCCTGCCTCAGCCTCCCAAGTAGCTGGGATTACAGGCTCCTACCACCATACCCAGATAATTTTTTGTATTTTTAGTAGAGATGTGGTTGGTCTCAAATTCCTGACCTTGTGATCCGCCCCCCTCAACCTCCCAAAGTGCTGGGATTACAGGGTGAACCACCGTGCCCTGCTGTAACTTCTATTCTACTTTCTCTATCTACAAATTTGCCTACTCTGGGTACCTCATACAAGTGGAATCACACAGTATTTTGTACTTTGTGTCTCTCTTATTTCGCTGATTATGTTTTCAGGTTCATTTATTTTGTGTGTTTGTATTCTTGAAGTCAGTGGAAAGCTGAGTTAACAAAATCAATCAATTAACAAAATCAGCAAGTGTTAAGCATCTTCTATATTCATGGCACCAACAAATTTAAGATTTTCTTTTTAATAGTGAATATTATAATTTATATTCCCTGCGAATTTCTTAATCCTGTCCCAGCTACAAAACAATCCCTGGTTTACATATGTTCCCTAATAGGAATGGCCATCAAATATGGCACAAATTGACCCCAAAAAATACTATCTTTGCCTTCCTAGTGGTCACTGTTTTTTCTTTCTTCCTTCCCTTGTTTTATGGATGTCATTGCTGTTATTCCTAGCCTTTGGACCTTTTACTCACCCTGTTTTAATGCTTGTTGAGTAACACATTTTTATTTGGAGATAGTGTCTTGCTCAGTCACCCAGGCTGGAGTGCAATGGCATGATCTCAGCTCACTGCAGCCTCTGCCTCTCAGGCTCAAGCAGTCCTCCCGTCTCAGCCTCCCAAGTAGCTGGGACTACAGGTGTGCACCACCACACCTGGCTAATTTTTATATTTTTATTAGAAATGTGGTTTTGCTATGTCGTCCAGGCTGGTCTTGAACTCCTGGACTCAAGTGATCTGCCTGCGTCAGCATCCCAAAGTGCTGGAATTACAGGCTTGAGCTACCGTAACACATTTTTTAGTAGGACAGTGGGGTAGAGAAGAGGAGAGAGTGGGTGGAAAGTATGCACCTACCATTTTCTCATTTTCCCTGAATCTTCTGAAATAGGGGCTGAGTCAGAAAGATAAATCTCATTTCACTGTTGTTTCCCACAACTTGCTCACCTAATGCCATTGCATCATCTTGCCACTTTCCTCTGACTTTATTGTATCTCCTTATTGGTGATTTTTGTTGCTTTGTCCAAGAGTACCCAAGTGAGTTATTTGTCCCTTTTTTTGTATAGACAGCATGCTTTGTGACTTACCATCATTTTGTCTACATAAGTTAGACTATTTTATGTACCCTTTTGTTTAGTCAGATTGGTTTGATCACTTAATGTTTGTACCTCTTGAGGAAAAATTTAGTTGGGAAAGTAGTGGTGAATTTCTGTGACTCTGCTATTTGAACATTAGGAGACAGCAATCAAATATATGACTGATGGATGTTTACTGAAACATATTCTTGGAGATCCAAATCTTACCAAATTCAGTGTCATTATTTTGGATGAAGCCCATGAAAGAACTCTAACTACAGTGAGTATTTTTTTTTTTATTGTTATTAGCAAGTAGTTTACTTGTTTGGGTAGCTTTTTACTATATAGAGAATTGCCTCCTCTTACTTTTTAATTTAATTTAATTTTTTAGAGATAGGGTCTTGCTCCATCACCCAGACTGAAGAGCAGTGGCACGATCATAGCTCACTGCACCCTTGAACTCCTGGGCTCAAGTGATCCTCCCACCTCAGCCTCCCGAGTTGCTAGTACTGCAGACGTGCATCAGCATGTCTGGCTAATTTTTAAGAACATTTTTTGTAGAGACTTTCATTTTGTTTCCCTGGCAGGTCTCAACCTCCTGGCCTCCCACCTTGGCCTCCCAAAGTGCTGGGATTACAGGTGTGAGCCACTGCACTTGGCTCTTATATTTTAATCTATTAAAATAGGAATTCCTTGGATAGAATAGCAATGTATTTAAAATAGCTTGGTTGTTAAGTGCTTGTGACTTACTAGAAATTTACTTTTCTTTCAGGATATCTTATTTGGTTTATTGAAGAAGCTATTTCAGGAGAAGTCTCCTAATAGGAAGGAGCATTTAAAAGTGGTGGTAATGTCAGCAACTATGGAATTAGCCAAGCTCTCTGCATTCTTTGGAAATTGTCCAATATTTGATATACCTGGAAGGCTTTATCCAGTCAGAGAGAAATTCTGCAATTTGATTGGTCCACGAGACAGAGAAAATACTGCGTATATTCAAGCGGTATTACTTGGCATTCATTTAATGTCTTTTTTTAATATCTGTGATTCTTACTAATTAGGTAGTTTGATAATTCGTTTGTTCCCTACTATTTTAATGACAGCCCTCACAGGTCCTAGAATTTTTAAGAACCAAGTTTAATTTTTCTGTGGGGCAAGGGAAGTGGTGGTAAGGGAATGACTGTATTTGCACTAGCATATTATGCCTGCATTTCTTGCTTCAGATTGTGAAAGTCACCATGGATATCCATTTGAATGAAATGGCTGGAGACATCTTGGTTTTTCTGACTGGTGAGCATTAGTATCAAGTTAAAAAACTTACTATTTGTAAGTAAGGAATGTGACACCCAGTAGAGTGCTACCTTTGTTGGGAATTCTGTGCCCTTCTCAAGTGTTGCCCTAGCTTTTTTTGATTATCTGAATAATTTTAGGTAAAAGATATATAAAAATTGTAGGCTAGCTGCCAAAGAGAATTACATATATGTATGTCAAAGACATAATAGTATATATATATTTTATGTCAAAGGCATAGTAGTGTGTGTATATATATACACACACACACCCACGTATATATGTCAAATGTCAAAGACATCAGGCTCATTAGTAAATATATGTAAAACACACTGACCTTTTAATTGAAAGAAATTAAATAGTTAAATATTGTTTTTATTGGTCTGTCTTAGATAGAAATGTAACCTGACTAAACAGACCTGGGTTAATTCCATTATTTCAAAGGACATCTCACCAGGTTCTTCTTTGGGTGGTGGCATTGTGGCCTTATGTGTGATAACAGCACATAAGGTGTAAAATCTATGTATCATAGACAAGCATGTGGCATTTTTGGAGATCAAAAATAAAATAGTTAAATCCTAAACTAGTAGTGTAACTTTTCAAGTAGCAGCACCCTCCTAATAGGAATTAGTAGTTTCCTTGTTTACTTTTTTCCTCTGCCTTGTACTAATGTCAGAAGTGAGGGATTGTAACAATCTTTGCCTTTTGGAGATTACTTATTTTGAAATTTACCCAAATGCAATAGCAACCTGGACTAGCTTTTCCCCTTTGTTAACAATTTAGTGAGTCTTCTCAAATACTGTGTTAACAGGGTGAAAAACTTGAAGATGATAAATATTTTTATTCCTTTAGAGATTTAAGTTCCTTAGAAACTGATGTTTCTTCTACTTCAAATTTTTTGGTTGAAATATGTTACAGCTTAGGTGTTCATCTCCTTTACTTTAAATGAGAGATTTACAATAATTTCTAGGCAAAATTAATTTTAATATTGACATTTTCTTTATTCTTAAATTAATTTTTCTGTTCAGTTGCTGAATTTTTTTTTTTTCTTTCTGTTTTAGGCCAGTTTGAAATCGAAAAAAGTTGTGAGTTACTTTTTCAGATGGCAGAGTCTGTTGATTATGATTACGATGTTCAAGATACCACCCTCGATGGCTTGTTAATATTGCCATGTTATGGATCTATGACAACAGGTAATTTCTCATTAGAATAGAAAATTTGATTTTTTAAAAAAACTTTTTATTGAATAATCAGGTTTACAGAAAAGCACTCAGGTCTTAAGTGGTTAGGTTAAGTTTCACAAACCAACCTCACCTTTGTAACCCACATCTAGATCGTGAAACAAATCAATGAGAACCAGCATTCCTTGAGAGAAGTGATTTTTGCCTGAAGTCTTTTTACATTTCACTTTTTCGAGAGCCTTGGATATCCCCCTTATTATCGTTAAGAGTATTGTTTCTCCTAGCAAAACAAAACTATTGGTGAGAATTCTTTGAAATGAGGACAGTAGTTTCTTGCTGGTATTACTGTAAGTCAAACCTAATTTGCCATTGCCGCAGAATTTTTAGAAATTGTATATATCCAGGTATATCTAAGTCTAAACACAGTGGATTGTTTTCCTTTTTTTTTTTTGTAACCGAGTCTCATTCTTGTCACCCAGGCTGCAGTGCAGTGGTGCAATCTCAGCCCACTGCAACCGCCACCTCCTGGGTTCAAGCGATTCTCCTTCTTCAGCCTCCCAAGTAGCTGGGATTGCAGGTGCTTGCCACTATGCCTCGCTAAGTTTTTTTTTGTTTTGTTTTTTAATAGAGATGGGGTTTTGCCATGTTGGCCAGGCTGGTCTCAAACTCGTGACCTCAGGTCATCTGCCTGTCTTGGCCTCCCAAATTGCTGGGATTACAGATGTGAGCCACCATGCCCAGCTGTGGATCATTTTCCTTTTAAAGTAGCCATGCCTTAGTCTGCTTTTCAAGCATGATCCTGTTCTTTGGTGAATTTCAAGAGCAGATACAAACTCTTGATTTGACACTTTGGTCATAGTAAATACTGTTGAATGAGGTTTAGAATTTGTTTTGTAAAACTTTTATTATGGAATTTAACTTGTAAAATTAAAGGGAAATTAACCTTAGCCTCCTATTTGGAGTTGGAATTAGCATTTGAATGTTTTTATATTTTACGTGTATGTGTATTAACAGCTTTTGTTGATTGGGTGATTCTTATCCCTATATTAACAAAGTTTTGGAATATATGTGTCAATAAAGAACATAGATGTGTTATTTTGGAAATCTCTTTTATGATGATATTAGCTCCTTTCTATTGAAGCATAGATATCTATTTTAGATTTTTACATCTTCAGGGAAATTCTTAGGATCATTGTTTCAGGTTCTCATTGTTTTCTCAAGATTTGGTTCACCAATGCTTTTATAATTTACTTTGTAACTGATAAAAAAACCCATTATGTTTGGTTTGTTGTTAACCATTAACTAAATATATACATAGACATATGTTTTTCTGTACAGAGTAAATAATTTCATCTTTCTTACTGCCACATTGAAAATAATGTTCTGGATCTTCTGTTGCCTCCGTTTTTTTTGTTTGTTTGTTTTTTTGAGATGGAGTCTCGCTCTATCACCCAGGCTGGAGTGCAGTGGTGCGATCTTGGCTCACTGCAACCTCTGCCTCCCGGATTCAAGCAATTCATAGAGACGGGATGTCACCGTGTTAGCCAGGATGGTCTCGATATCCTGACCTCGAGATCCTCCTGCCTCGGTCTCCCAAAGTGCTGGGATTACAGGCGTGAGCCACCGCACCTGGCCTAGAAACATGACTTTTAGTGAAAAATTGAGTTTTTCGAAACTTGAGTTTGACACATGCATGTTTTAAATTGGTATTTTCTTTTTATATATACTTTAGATCAACAGAGGAGAATATTTTTGCCACCTCCACCTGGAATTAGAAAATGTGTCATATCCACCAATATTTCTGCAACATCTTTGACAATAGATGGAATCAGGTATAACTTTTGAACTTTCTCTTAAAGTCAAGGAAACCTATCGTTACTAAACATTAGCTAAACATTACTGAGTTTGCTTTTCTGTGCCCTCCACTAATTCCCTTCTCTCCTACTTTTTAATGTTCTTAACATGTAATCACCTATTTTGTTTTGTAATTGATTGCTTTGAGCAGGAAATGGAGTAGGAGGTACATACTATATTCCTCTTCACCCTTTTTTTTTTTAGAGACAGGTTCTCATTGTGTTGCTAAGGCTGGAGTATAGTGACTATTCACAGGCATGCAGTCATAGCACACTACAGCCTTGAAGGGAGATCAACCAATCCTCCCGCCTCAGCCTCGTGGGTAGCTGGGACTACAGGCATGTGTCACCATACTTGGCTGTTCACACTTTTTAACTGCTTGGCAACTTGAAGCTTCCTCTTTTCAAATTTAAGATTATGTAGATTATGTATAATGCTTCATGGGTTTCACTAAATAGGAAGCCAAACCTATTTTTCTGTACTCCCATTGTAAGCATATACCTTAGATGATTTGATATTTCCTTCTACCTTGCAGCCTCACTTGGTAGAGTTAGTTGTATATCCAGTGTTTATCTGGATGTATTGTCTCTGACTTTTTATCTTTTTGTGAAAATTAACTATGATTCAGGTCCCTTATCTTTTCTGGATGTAGTAAATAGTGCTATCAAATTTTTGAGTAAATTTAGTAAGGGAACACTAAGAAATTTTAAGTCTGGACTGATAACTAATGCAGAGTTCTTTAAGACTGGGTTATTTATCATTTACTCAATATATTTTATGTCTTTAGCTAAGTCTGATTGTCTGCCTAAGGAAGGCTGAACCTGAATCTCAGATCCTGTGTGTTTCTTCTGGGTAAAATGGTCACCCAGGTCTGAGAGGAAGTCTTAATTTACTCTGCTTTTCTTTGTTACTTTAAAAATAACGCTAAGGGGTTAAGGGAGTGCTCTCCTGGGTAAATTAACCTCTGTAGTTTTCTGTTTCCTACACAGGCAAAAACCATTAAATAACAAGATTCAGAATGTTGTCTTGTTACTGCTATCCTGCTTTGGTTCCTTACCTGACTTGTTCACCATTTAATTGGCTTAGAATGGCATGTTAAGGGCTAGTTGAAATTAGATTCTGAATCTGTTAAAATGGTCTGAAACTGACTTTCAAGTTTGTGTATTTTTTTTATTGAGGCAAAATTCACATAAAATTAATAATTTAAAAATGAACAATTAAGTAATACTTAGTACATTTACAGTATTGTGCAACCACTGCTTCTACTTAGTTCTAAAATATTTCAACACCTCAAAATAAGACCCCATATCCATTAAGCACATACTCCACATTCCTCTCTCGACCCCAGCCCTTGGCAACTACCAGTCTTACTTTTTGTTTGTATGTGTTTTCTTTTTTTAAAAAATTCTTTAGATGTGTCAGCAGGAAGCAGTATGTATTTTCTGTTCTGAATATTTCATACAAATAGAATCATATAATATGTGGCCTTCTGTGTTTGCTTTCTTTCCCTTAGCATAATATTTTTGAGGTTTGTCAACATTGTAGCATCTATCTGTACTTCATTCTTTTTTGTGGCTGAATAATGTTGCATAGTGTGAGTGTGTGTGTGTGTATATATATATATATACAATTGTGTGTGTATATGTACTGCATACATATATGCAAAGCATTTTGTTCATCCCTTCATCCATTAATGAATGGTTAATGGACATTTAGGTTGTTTTTACCTTATGGCTATGATTCATAGTGCTAATATGAACATTGGTCTATAAGTATTTATTTGAATACTTGTTCTCAGTTCTTTTTGGTGTATACTTAGAAGCAGAGTTGCTGGATCATATGGTCATTTTGTGTTTAACTTTTTGAGGACCCCTGAACAATTTTCCACCTTGGCTGAACTGTTTTACATTCCCATCAGCAACATATGAGGGTTCCAATTTCTTGACTTTCAAGTTTTACACGTAACATAAAAGGCATTGTGTACTTGCTAGTTTGCTAGAAAAGGAGAAACCAAAGTGGTTAAAAATTAACAAGTCTTCTTTTATTTTCCAGAAACTTAACTTGCTTTGATTCTTCTTAGATATGTGGTAGATGGTGGCTTTGTGAAGCAGTTAAATCACAACCCCAGATTAGGGTTGGACATCCTGGAGGTGGTTCCAATTTCAAAGTAAGTCTCTATGTCAAATCTTTTTATTCAAAGAACAACTGATTAGGTAATTTCTAGCTGGTTTGGGGAGAAAAAGTAAATTACCTGAGAAACCCACAGAATGTTTTGGAGACTTTTTGCGTTATTTTCCTTCTGTAGGAGCGAGGCATTACAGCGAAGTGGCCGAGCTGGCAGGACTTCTTCAGGAAAATGCTTTCGGATCTATAGTAAAGATTTTTGGAACCAGTGTATGCCTGACCATGTGATCCCTGAAATTAAGAGAACTAGTTTGACATCTGTAGTTCTGACCTTAAAGTGCCTTGCCATACACGATGTCATAAGGTATGTAGACAACTAGAAAAAAAAAGAAAAACTTGTTAGCATAGAGCCAAGTTATTGGCTCAAAAATTATTTTGAAATATTTGACTCATACATCCCTGAGAGTTTAGGCTAACCTCTTTTAGAGGTTGGTTTTTATATTGGTTGCTTTTCTTCTTTTTTTTGAGATGGAGTCTTGTTCTGTCGCCCAGGCTGGAAAGCAGTGGCATGATTACCACTCACTGCAACCTCCGCCTCCTGGGTTCAAGCAATTCTCTTGTTTCAGCCTCCTGAGTAGCTGGGACTACAGGTACTGGCCACCATGCCTAGCTGATTTTTGTATTTTTAGTAGAGACGGAGTTTCACCTTGTTGGTCAGGCTGGTCTCGAACTCCTGACCTCAGGTGATCCACCCGCCTTGGCCTCCCAAAATGCTGGGATTACACAGGCCACTGTGCCTTGTCCTGTTGGTTGCTTTTCAATTAAACTAACACAGAAGACTTCCTTGCATTGCTTTAGTAGGATCTCTTGCTCATGATTAACCTTGGCTTAATGGTGGCGTTGGGGGGTTGTGCTGATGTTTATTTGGATCACTTAATGACCACTGTTTATTTGTAATGAAAGGTATATAATGAGTTGGGCATAAGGGCTTATGCCTGTAATCCCAACACTGTGGGTGGCCAAAGTGGGAAGGTTGCTTGAGCCTGGGAGTTCGAGATGAGCCTGGGCAACATAGTGAGACCTTGTCTCTACAATTAAAAGAAAAAAAAAAGAGTCTGATATGGTGCATGTTTGAGTCCCAGATATTTGGAAGCTGAGATGGGAAGATCGCTGGAGCCTGGGAGGTAGAGGCTGCAGTGAGCCATGATTGCACCAGCGCACTCCAGCCTGGGCAACAGAGTGAGACCCTGTTTCAAAAGAAAGGGGCTGGGTGCGGTGGCTCACATCCGTAATCCCAGCATTTTGGGAGGCCAAGGTGGGAGGATCCCTTGAGGCCAGGAGTTTGAGACCCGCCTGGCCATCCTGGTGAAACCCTGTAGCTACTGAAAATGCAAAAATTAGCTGAGTTTGGTGACATGTGATTGTAGTCCCAGCTACTCCAGAGGCTGAAGCACGAGAATCACTTGAACCCAGGAGGCAGAGGTTGCAATGTGCCAAGATCACACCACTGCACTCCAGCCTGGTCAACAGAGTGAGATTATGTCTCAAAAAAAAAAAGGGTATACATTGGAAAGTGGAGTGTTTTTTTTTGTATGGCCAGCATTATACTATATACCATGAAAGACAGAGTAATACTCTGTAGTTTTTTGCTTTCACTAAGCTTAAGCTTAAGTTATATTAGAGAAATAAGGTTCAGACATGTGAAATGAAGGATAGAATAACAGTTCTATCCTTTAGAACAGTTAAATTAGCCAAATGTTAAACAATATAATTTATTGGTATAGGATAGAATATTGTTGTAGATTGAAATTTCTATCATAGATGGTAGAGGAATTAGTGGAGGAAAGTGCTATCTTGTTCTTTATTTTGTTCTTAATTCCCTTGGAATTTAAAAGTGTTCAGGAATTTTGGGGGAGGATAACCGTGCAGTTTTTAAATTCATAGTAAGTGATTATTAGGTGCATCCAAATATGTATTGTAGGCCAGGTGTGGTGGCTCATGCCCGTAATCCCAGCACTTTGGGAGGCTGAGATGGGTTGATCACCTGAGGTCAGGAGTTCAAGGCCACCCTGGCCAACATGGTGAAACCCCATCTCTACTAAAAATACAAAATTAGCCAGGATGGTGGTGCTCGTCTGTAATCCCAGCTACTTGGAAGGCTGAGGCAGGAGAATTACTTGAACCCGCTAGGCAGAGGTTGCAGTGAGCTGAGATCGCGCTCCAGCCTGGGCAACAAGAGCGCAACTCTGCCTCCAAAAACGAAAAACAAAAAAACCCCAAAACCCACAAATACTCATTGTATACTCTTGGAAAGCCAATTTGCCAATTTCAAAATGTTTTGATAGTTATCATTAGACTAGAGATTTTCTGAATGAGAATATGTAGATACTAGAAAGAGAAAAGCATGTAATACATGAAATTCTGACTGTAACAATAAATTATACCAGTGAAAAGAAGGAAAGAGCCATTTAAAGAAATCCAGATAGCCAAACAGAAAACTTTCAGATGAACCTAGATTTTAAAATAATGTCTTGATTTTTTTCATTTGGGGAAAAAGGGCCGTTTTTGGAAATAGTTGCTCAGTAAGCTTAATATTGACTCCTAGTATATTCACAAAGGATAGCAGAGCAGCCTCTAACCAAGAATGGGTATATATTAGAAAAATAGGAACAGTAATTAATATCATCTGCACTGAATTATTTTTCCATCTTAAGTCTTAAAACCTATGTGTACTAAAAATCGCAAAATTTTGTTTCAAAATGCTTGAAACAAAAACCAAACAGGCTTCCTTTTTAAAAAGTATAAAGAATAAGGAGAGGTAGACCCAGTGTTTGGGATAGATGGTATAGTATTCACAGATGACAGAAAGAAAATGGAGCTTCTCAGTTATTATTTTGCTTTCCCTTTCTCTTCCATCAGGAAGAATGATTTTAAAACTGAAAATGCAAGAACAGGTCTGAATAAGAAGGAATTGATGACAAAGATGGATTAGGAAATAATGAGGGAAAACCCAACCACCATAAATGATTTTGTCTTGAGCATTTAGACATTATTTCTGTGGTGCTAAAAGTACTTGCAGATTTAGTGTCAGAGTCGTAGGTCATCTGTGAGAAATTATGCAGAATAGGTTATCAGAAAATGGTGAGAAAGGCAAATGTCTTGATTTTTTTCATTTAGTAAAAAGGGCGGGTTCTGGAAACAACTACCCAGTAAGCTTGACATTGATTACTAGGGAACTCTATTACTTATATAAACTTATTGAGAATGGTTTAAGGAAATTTAACAATGATTAATGAGTATGAATTTTAAAAGTTCACAATGAATATGTTATTTTTTGTTGTTGTTGTGTTTGGTTTTGGTTTTCTGAGACAGGATCTCACTCTGTCACCCGGGCTGGAGAGCAGTAGTGCAATCTCAGCTCACTGTAACCTCTGCCTCCCAGGTTCAAGCGATTCTCATGTCTCAGCCTTCTGAGTGACTGGGATTACCTGCGTGTTCCACCATGCCTGGCCGAATATGTCATTATAAGCCATTTCCTTTTCAGGACCATCCACATAATGGGTGCTCCGCAAGAATTTATTGAAAGTTAACCTAATGTCTTTTATTTTCAGCACAGTACTTAACAATACTGCATTTGATATCTTTGTGAATAAAAAAGTCGTCTGTAGATGACAGTACTGCTGATTATAGTTGCCAAATAGCCTACTCTAAAAAAGTATTAATTAATTGCTTAGTGTAGACTAGGTGAAGGTTTTACTAGTATTGTGCTGGACTTAGTTTTTTCTTGATAAACATTTTTAATAATGATATTGAATAAAAATATTGAAGTCATGATTACTTTTTCTGGAAAATATCTTAATATCTAATAGGTAGATTATTACAACCAAGCTTTATTTTATTTTTTTATTTTATTGTACTTTAAGTTCTAGGGTACATGTGCACAACGTGCAGGTTTTTTACATATGTATACATGTGCCATGTTGGTGTGCCGTACCCATTTACTCGTCATTTACATTAGGTATATCTCCTAATGCTATCCCTCCCCACTCTCCCCACCGACAACAGGCCCCAGTGTGTGATGTTCCCCTTCCTGTGTCCAAGTGTTCTCATTGTTCAATTCCTACCTATGAGTGAGAACATGTGGTGTTTGGTTTTTTGTCCTTGTGATATAGTTTGCTGAGAATGATGGTTTCCAGCTTCATCCATGTTCCTGCAAAAGACATGAACTCATCATTTTTTATGGCTGCGTAGTATTCCGTGGTGTATATGTGCCACATTTTCTTAATCCAGTCTATCATTGTTGGATGTTTGGGTTGATTCCAAGTCTTTGCTATTGTGAATAATGCCACAATAAACATACGTGTGCATGTGTCTTTATAGCAGCATGATTTATAATCCTTTGAGTATGCACCCAGTAATGGGATGGCTGGGTCAAATGGTATTTCTAGTTCTAGATCCCTGAGGAATTGTCACACTGTCTTCCACAATGGTTGAACAAGTTTACAGTCCCTCCAACAATGTAAAATTGTTCCTATTTCTCCACATCCTCTCCAGCACCTGGTGTTTCCTGACTTTTTAATGATCACCATTCTAACTGGTATGAGATGGTATCTCATTGTGGTTTTGATTTGTATTTCTCTGATGGCCGGTGATGATGAGCATTTTTTCATGTGTCTGTTGGCTGCATAAATGTCTTCTTTTGAAAAGTGTCTGTTCATATCCTTCGCCCACTTGTTGATGGGGTTGTTTGTTTTTTTCTTGTAAATTTGTTTGAGTTCATTGTAGATTCTGAATATTAGCCCTTTGTCAGATGAGTAGATTGCAAAAATTTTCTCCCATTCTGTAGGTTGCCTGTTCACTCTGATGGTAGTTTCTTTTGCTGTATAGAAGCTCTTTAGTTTAATTAGATCCCATTTGTCAATTTTGGCTTTTGTTGCCATTGCTTTTGGTGTCTTAGACATGAAGTCCTTGCCCATGCCTATGTCCTGAGTGGTATTGCCTAGGTTTTCTTCTAGGGTTTCAGGGTTTTTATGGTTTTCGGTCTAACATTTAAGTCTTTAATCCATCTTGAATTAATTTTTGTAAAAGGTGTAAGGAGGGGATCCAGTTTCAGCTCTCTACATATGGCTAGCCAGTTCTCCCAAAACCGTTTATTAAATAGGGAATCCTTTCCCCATTTCTTGTTTTTCTCAGGTTTGTCAAAGATCAGATGGTTGTAGATGTATGGTATTATTTCTGAGGGCTGTGTTCTGTTCCATTGGTCTATATCTCTGTTTTGGTACCAGCACCATGCTGTTTTGGTTACTGTAGCTTTGTAGTATAGTTTGAAGTCAGGTAATGTGTTGCCTCCAGCTTTGTTCTTTTGGCTTAGGATTGACTTGGCAATGTGGACTCTTTTGGTTCCATATGAACTTTAAAGTAATTTTTTCCAATTCTGTGAAGAATGTCATTGGTAGCTTGATGGGGATGGCATTGAATCTATAAATTACCTTGGGCAGTGTGGCCATTTTCATGATATTGATTCTTCCTATCCATGAGCATGGAATGTTCTTCCATTTGTTTGTATCCTCTTTTGTTTTGTTGAGCAGTGGTTTGTAGTTCTCCTTGAAGAGGTCCTTCACCATCCCTTGTAAGTTGGATTCCTAGGTATTTTATTCTCTTTGAAGCAATTGTGAATGGGAGTTCACTCATGATTTGGTTCTGTGTTTGTCTGTTATTGGTGTATAAGAATGCTTGTGATTTTTGCACATTGATTTTGTATCCTGAGACTTTGCTGAAGTTGCTTATCAGCTTAAGGAGATTTTGGGCTGAGACGATGGGGTTTTCTAGATACACAATCGTGTCATCTGCAAACAGGGACAATTTGACTTCCTCTTTTCCTAATTGAATTCCCTTTATTTCTTTCTCCTGCCTGATTGTCCTGGCCAGAACTGCCAACACTATGTTGAATAGGAGTGGTGAGAGAGGGCATCCCTGTCTTGTGCCAATTTTCAAAGGGAATGCTTCCATTTTTTGCCCATTCAGTATGATATTGGCTGTGGGTTTGTCATAAATAGCTCTTATTATTTTGAGATACATCCCATTAATACCTAATTTATTGAGAGTTTTTAGCATGAAGGGCTGTTGAATTTTGTCAAAGGCCTTTTCTGCATCTATTGAGATAATCATGTGGTTTTTGTCATTGGTTCTGTTTATATGCTGGATTACGTTTATTGATTTGCGTATGTTGAACCAGCCTGGCATCACAGGGATGAAGCCCACTTGATCATGGTAGATAAGCTTTTTGATGTGTTGCTGGATTCAGTTTGCCAGTATTTTATTGAGGATTTTTGCATCGATGTTCATCAGGGATATTGGTCTAAAATTCTCTTTTTTTGTTGTGTCTCTCCCAGGCTTTGGTATCAGGATGATGCTGGCCTCATAAAATGAGTTAGGGAGGATTCCCTCTTTTTCTATTGATTGCAGTAGTTTGAGAAGGAGTGGTACCAGCTCCTCCTTGTACCTCTGGTAGAATTCAGCTGTGAATCTGTCTGGTCCTGGACTTTTTTTGGTTGGTAGGCTGTTAATTATTGCGTCAATTTCAGAGCCTGTTATTGGTCTATTCAGAGATTCACCTTCTTCCTGGATTAGTCTTGGGAAGGGTGTGTGTGTTGAGGAATTTATCCATTTCTTCTAGATTTTCTAGTTTATTTGCGTAAAGGTGTTTATAGTGTTCTCTGATGGTAGTTTGTATTTCTGTGGGATTGGTGGTGTTATCCCCTTTATCATTTTTTATTGCATCTATTTGATTCTTCTCTCTTTTCTTCTTTATTAGTCTTGCTAGTGGTCTATCAATTTTGTTGATCTTTTCAAAAAACCAGCTCCTGGATTCATTGTTTTTTTTGGAAGGTTTTTTGTGTCTCTATCTCCTTCAGTTCTGCTCTGATCTTAGTTATTTCTTGCTTTCTGCTAGCTTTTGAAAGTGTTTGCTCTTGCTTCTCTAGTTCTTTTAATTGTGATGTTAGGGTGTCAATTTTAGATCTTTCCTGCTTTCTCTTGTGGGCATTTAGTGCTATAAATTTCCCTCTACACACTGCTTTAAATGTGTCCCAGAGATTCTGGTATATTGTGTCTTTGTTCTCATTGGTTTCAAAGAACGTCTTTATTTCTGCCTTCATTTCGTTATTTACCCAGTAGTCATTCAGGAGCAGGTAAAACCAAACTTTAAAATGACTAACAGATTAGAACCATGGGCAAAAATCAACAGGGTATACATTTGAAAGGATATATTTTATATCCTGTGTTTGGGATGTACAATAGCAAATACATGTGGTAGAGATCTGAAATTATTAGATCATCACAAACTTAATATGAACTTATAGCTATGGCTCTGTTTAAAAAATTTGTTTTAGGCCGGGTGCGGTGGCTCATGCCTGTAATCCCAGCACTTCGGGAGGCTGGGCGGGCAGATCACGAGGTCAGGAGATTGAGACCATCCTGGCTAACATGGTGAAACCCTGTCTCTACTAAAAATACAAAAAATTAGCTGGGTGTGGTGACAGGCACCTGTAGTCCCAGCTACTCAGGAGGCTGAGGCAGGAGAATGGCGTGAACCCGGGAGGCAGAGCTTGCAATGAGCCCAGATTACGCCACTGCACTCCAACCTGGGCAACAGAGTGAGACTCCGTCTCAAAAAAAAAATTAAATTAAATTTAAAAAGTATTTTGAGGCCGGATGTGGTGGCTCACGCCTGTAATCCTAGCACTTTGGGAGGCCAAGGTGGGCGGATTGCTTAAGCACTGGAGTTCAAGACCAGCCTGGGCAACACGGCGAAACCCTGTCTCTACTAAAACACAAAAAATTAGCCAGGCGTGGTGGTATGTGCCTGTAGTCCTAGCTACTCGGGAGGCTGAGGCAGGAGAATTGCTTGAACCTGGGAGATGGAGGTTGCAGTGCGCAGAGATCGTGCCATCGCACTCCAGCCTGGGCAACAGAGTGAGTCTCCGTCTCCAAAAAGAAAAAAGCATTTTAAGGTACTATTGAACAATTTATAATTTTCAGCCACTTTCAATTAATATTTCTCTACTATTTTTATAAAAGTTTGGAAAAAAATTATGGAGTACAGAAAAGAGTACACTTGACATTGGCTGTGAAGGATGGGTGGGGCAGGATTAGGATAAGTAGGGAGACTGGTGAGAGTATTTCAGCTAAGGGGAGTCAAAAAGAATCACTTCTTGAAGTAGAGGAGTGTGATTCAGAAAAAAATTATTTCCTCTTTTGCTGAATGCTGATCATGATTATAGAATTTTTTTTAGAAAAAGATGACTTGAAAAATAGAAATA
Source organism: Macaca mulatta (assembly GCF_049350105.2). Classification (NCBI taxonomy): domain Eukaryota; kingdom Metazoa; phylum Chordata; class Mammalia; order Primates; family Cercopithecidae; genus Macaca; species Macaca mulatta. The sequence continues at coordinate 50,403,405 of NC_133421.1, read as the reverse complement.
AAACCTTTTAAAGAAATTTTCGTCATATCTATATAAAATCCTACCATGTTCAAGGAATGCCTCTCACTTCATATCTTATTTAAACACACAGGTTTCCCTATTTGGATCCACCTAATGAGAGACTTATTTTAGAAGCTCTTAAACAACTTTACCAGTGTGATGCTATTGACAGGTAAAAAAAAAAAAAAAGAAAAACGCATAACCAAAATAGATATTGATCTCTTTTTAAACAGGGCTCTAAATACCTTTCTCTATCAGTAGAAAATAATTTGTTTACATTGAATGGATTGTTTTACTTGAAGTTAGAATTTGTCGTTAGTCTTTCATCACAATTCTGATTGAAAAACTAGCCTGGCGCGGTGGCTCACGCCTGTAATCCCAGCACTTTGGGAGGCTGAGGTGGGTGGATCATGAGGTCGGGAGATTGAGACCATCCTGGCTAACATGGTGAAGCCCTGTCTCTACTAAAAATACAAAAACAGTATTAGCTGGGTATGGTTGCGGGCGCCTGTAGTCCCAGCTACTTGGGAGGCTGAGGCGGGAGAATGGTGTGAACCTGGGAGGCGGAGCTTGCAGTGAGCCAAGATCGTGCCACTGCACTCCAGCCTGGGTGGCAGAGCGAGACTTCGTCTAAAAAAAACAAAAAAAGAGAGAGAAAAACTACAAGATAAAACCCCTTTTGTTTAATAAATATTGGTATTGTTTAACAAGTAATTTCTGAGTACCATTTTAGTGCCAGGCATTATGCTAGATACATAAAAATGATAAAGGAGCCAGAGTCCTTGTTTTTATGTTTGTGTGATGGGGTAAAGTTTGATATTAATAATTATTATTCTCTTGGATGTGTGTGGTGGCTCACGCCTGTAATTCCAGCACTTTGGGAGGACAAGGCGGGCAGATTGCTTGAGTACAATTGTTCGAGACCTGTCTGGGAAATAGTAAAACCCATCTCCACTGTAAATACAAAAATCAGACGGTCGTGGTGGCACACACCAGTAGTTCCAGCTACTCAGGAAGCTGAGGTGGGAGGATCACTTGAGCTTCGGAGGTGGGGGTTGCAGTGAGTTGAGGAGATTGCGCCATTGCACTCCAGCCTGAGGGACAGAGCAAGACCTTGTCTCCAAAAAAAAAAAAAAAAAAAAAAAAGGTAAAATAAAATAAAAAATACAATTATTATTCTGTCATGTCTTCAAAGACATTTTCTTTCTTTCTTTTTTTTTTTTTTTTTTTGAGACGGAGTCTTGCTCTGTCACCCAGGCTGGAGTGCAGTGGCCGGATCTCAGCTCACTGCAAGCTCCGCCTCCCGGGTTTATGCCGTTCTCCTGCCTCAGCCTCCCGAGTAGCTGGGACTACAGGCGCCCGCCACCTCGCCCGGCTAGTTTTTCTGTATTTTTTAGTAGAGACGGGGTTTCACCGTGTTAGCCGGGATCGTCTCTCGATCTCCTGACCTCGTGATCCGCCCGTCTCGGCCTCCCAAAGTGCTGGGATTACAGGCTTGAGCCACCGCGCCCGGCCTTTTTTTTTTTTTTTTTGAGACAGAGTTTTGCTCTTGTTGTCCAGGCTGGCCTGGAGTACAATGGTGCAATCTCAGCTCACTGCAGTCTCCGCCTCCCAGGTTCAAGCAATTCTCCTGCCTCAGCTCCCAAGGAGCTGGGGTTATAAGCATGTACCACCATGCCCTGGTAATTTTTTTATATTTTGGTAGAGACAGGGTTTCACCATATTGGTCAGGCTGGTCTCGAACTCCTGACCTCAAGTGATCCACCTACCTCAGCCTCCCAAAGTGCTAGGATTACTGGTGTCAGCCACTGCACTGGGCCCTTCTATGCTTTTGTAACATGTTTGTATCTTTTATTATATTCGTTTATTCTGCCTCATTGCTTACTGGATGTATTATAACTTTTGACAGTAGGGATTTATCTTCGTGTTTCTCTTAGCAGTAACCACAGTATTTAATTTTTTTTGGTTTTTTTTTTTTCGTTTGTTTTTTGTTTTTTGAGATGGAGCCTGGCTTTGTCATTCAGGCTGGAGTGCAGGGGCACGATCTCAGCTCACTGCAACTCCTGCCTCCCAGGTTTGAGTGATTCTCCTGCCTCAGCCTCCCAAGTAGCAGGGACTACAAGTGCATGCCACCACACCCAGCTAATTTTTGTGTTTTTAATAGAAATGGGGTTTTGCCATGTTGGCCAGGCTGGTCTTGAACTCCTGACCTCAGGTGATCCACCTGCCTCAGCTTCCCAAAGTGCTAGGATTATAGGCATGAGCCACCACGGTTGGCCTAATTTTCTTAAATTGAATTGAACTTCTGGAGGTGATTGGAGGTAATGTAAATTATATTTGATTTATTCTGAATGATGAATGTTACATTTGAACTCTCCCAATGTAGAAAGACTTAAAAACTTTTTCTTTGTATTAAGGAGTGGCCATGTCACCAGATTGGGTTTGTCTATGGTGGAGTTTCCTTTGCCTCCACATCTGACATGTGCAGTAATAAAAGCTGCTTCCCTGGATTGTGAAGATCTACTACTTCCAATAGCAGCAATGTTGTCTGTGGAAAACGTCTTCATTAGACCTGGTAAGATGTTTATTTTAAGTTGTGTTTTTTAAAATTAATAAACTTGGCCGGGCACGGTGGCTCACGCCTGTAATCCCAGCACTTTGGGAGGGCAAGGAGGGTGGATTGCTTGAGGTCAGGAGTTGGAAGACCAGCATGACCAACATGGTGAAACCCCATCTCTACTAAAAAAGGAAAAATACAATTTAAAAAATTACTAGAGTTAATTTTTTTTTTTTTTAATTTTTTTTTTTTTTGAGACGGAGTCTCGCTCTGCCGCCCAGGCTGGAGTACAGTGGCCGGATCTCAGCTCACTGCAAGCTCCGCCTCCCGGGTTCACGCCATTCTCCTGTCTTAGCCTCCCGAGTAGCTGGGACTACAGGCGCCCGCCACCTTGCCCGGCTAGTTTTTTGTATTTTTAGTAGAGACGGGGTTTCACCGTGTTAGCCAGGATGGTCTCGATCTCCTGACCTCGTGATCTGCCCGTCTTGGCCTCCCAAAGTGCTGGGATTACAGGCTTGAGCCACCACGCCCGGCCTTGGAGTTTATTTTTTAGAGAATTTTTAAGTTTACAGAAAAATTGAGTAGAAAGTACAGAGGGTTCACATTCATCCCCTCAACCTCCCACAGCAATTTATCCTATTAACAGCTTTCATTTGTATGACACATAAGTTGCAATTGGTGAGCCAATATTGACACCTTATTATTAACTAAAGGGATCACTGTTTGTGCTATATGGTTTTAGCTGGGATTACAGGCATGTGCCGTTATGCCTGGCTAATTTTGTATTTTTAGTAAAGACGTAGTTTCTCCATGTTAGTCAGGCTGGTCTCGAACTCCTGACCTCAGGTGATCTGCCCACCTTGGCCTCCCAAAGTGCTGGGATTACAGGCATGAGCCAGCACGCCCAGCCGGGTTGTTTTCTTATTGTTAAGAGGTCTTTGCATATTTTAAATAGTTCTTTAACAGATATCTTTTGTAAATATGTTCTCCTAGTCTGTGGTTTATCTTCTTTTTTTTTTTTTTCCTCTCAGTCGCCCAGGCTGGAGTGCAGTGACGCGATCTCGGCTAACTGCAAGCTCCGCCTCCCTGGTTCATGCCATTCTCCTGCCTCAGCCTCCCAAGGAGCTGGGACTACAGGTGCCCACCGCCACGCCTGGCTAATTTTTTGCATTTTTAGTAGAGACGGGGTTTTACCGTGTTAGCCAGGATGGTCTCGATCTCCTGACCTCGTGATCTGCCCACCTCGGCCTCCTAAAGTGCTGGGATTACAGGCGTGAGCCACCGCGCCCAGCCTGGTTTATCTTCTAATTGTTTTGACATTGCCTTTTGCAGTGCAGAAGTTTTTATTTTCGATGAAGTATACCTTATCAATTATTTCTTTCATAGATTGTGTCTTTATTGTTGTTTCTAAAAAAGTCATTGTCATACCCAAAGTCATCTAGATTTTCTCTTCTATTGTCTTTTAGTATTTGGGTGTACAGTTGTTGCGGTACCATTTGTTCAAAACACTATCCTTTTTCTGTTGAAATGCCTTCACTTCTTTGTTAAATATCAGCTGACGGTGCTTATATGGGTCTGTTTCTGGGCTCTGTATCTTGTTCCATTTATCTGATTGTTCTTCCACCAATACCACACTGTTTTGGTTATTGGAGCTTTATAGTAACTCTTGAAGTTTTGTTCTTCCTCTTCAAAATTGTTTAGGCCATTCTGGGTCTTTTTCATATAAACTTCAGTCTATTGAAATTCACAAAATAACTTGCTGGGATTTTTTTTTTTTTTTGAGACAGAGTGTCTCTCTGTCACCCAAGCTGGAGTGCAGTGGCCTGATCTGGGCTCACTGCAAGCTCCGCCTCCTGGGTTCATGCCATTCTCTCGCCTCAGCCTCCTGAGTAGCTGGAACTACAGGTGACCGCCACAACGCCTGGCTAAGTTTTTGTATTTTTAGTAGAGACAGGGTTTCACCGTGTTAGCCAGGATGGTCTCAATCTCCTGACCTTGTGATCCACCTGCCTTGGCCTCCCAAAGTGCTGGGATTACAGGCATGAGCCACTGCGCCCGGCCCTTGCTGGGATTTTAATTGGGATTGTGTTGTAATTAAGATAGATCAAGTCGGGCCAGGCGCGGTGGCTCAAGCCTGTAATCCCAGCACTTTGGGAAGCCGAGACGGGTGGATCACGAGGCCAGGAGATCGAGACCATCCTGGCTAACCCGGTGAAACCCCGTCTCTACTAAAAAATACAAAAAATTAGCTGGGCGAGGTGGCGGGCGCCTGTAGTCCCAGCTACTCGGGAGGCTGAGGCAGGAGAATGGCGTAAACCCAGGAGGCGGAGCTTGCAGTGAGCTGAGATCCAGCCACTGCACTCCAGCCTGGGTGACAGAGCGAGACTCCGTCTCAAAAAAAAAAAAAAAAAAAAAGATCAAGTTGCGAAGAAATGACATCTTGACAGTATTGTCTTCCTATCCATGTACATGGAATATCTCTTCATTTATTTAGACTGCCAGTAATTCACTGAGCATTTGCTGAGGGTTTACCATGCCTTAGTCCTAGGACAGAAAACTAAGGATAAACAAGTTTTGTTGTTGTTGTTTTTGAGACGGAGTTTCACTCTTGTTGCCCAGGCTGCAGTGCAATGGTGTGATCTCAACTCACTGCAACCTCCTCCTCCCAGGTTCAAGTGAGTCTCCTGCCTCAGCCTCCCAAGTGCTGGGATTACAGGCATGCACCACCATGCCCGGCTAATTTTTGTATTTTTAGTAGAGATGGGGTTTCACCGTGTTGGTCAGGCTGGTCTCGAACTCCTGACCTCAGGTGATCCGCCCACCTCGGCCATGGGATTACAGGCATGAGCCACCACGCCCAGCCCGGATAAACAAGTTTTATATTTTGTTATCCTTTAAGTTAGTTTTTTGGCACAAAGAATATATAATGTTCCTGGCCGAGAGTTAATTTCCTTTCATTAGTAAAGGAAGGTAGTGCTTTTATAGGACATTAGTAATATACTAATCTTTTTTTTTTTTTTTGTAGGATCAAAAGAAAAAGGTAGTTTAGCCCTTGCATCCTTAGAGTATTCTTTTGAAGTTTCCATGTCTTTAAACTTCTGCTTCTTTCTTTTCTTGGTGTGTCAGTATAGGACACAATTTAATTTGACATATGTTAGATTTGTTTTCATGCAGTGGAATAATTTTTTCTTTCAAGGAGCTTCCAAGTGAACAGGATACCTTGTCTGCAGGCAGACAATAGAATGTGTTAGCTCACTGGCTTTATCCCTTTGTAGGCTGGAAGTATCGGTTCCGGATTAATTTATTATTGCCATGATTATAATGGAGGATACATTTTTCTATAAAAATAATCAGTGTACTATTTCAAATAGATTGCAATCTTTTTTTTTTTTTTTAATTTAAAACATTTTTAAATTTTATTGAGATAAGGTCTCACTGTGTTGCCCAGGCTGGAATGCAGTGGCCTGATCTTGGCTCATTGCAACCTCTGCCTCCCAGGCTCAAGTGATCCTCCCACCTCAGCCTCGCGAGCAGCTGGGACCACAGGTGCTTGCTACTATGCCTGACTAATTTTTTGTATTTTTGTAGAGATGGGGTTTCACTCTGTTGCCCAGGCTGGTCTCGAACTCCTAAGCTCAAGTGACCCACCAGCCTTGGCCTTGTAAAGTGCTGGGATTACAGGCGTGAGCCATTGCACCCAGCAGTTGCAGTCTGAAGTGTCAGAATTTTAATTCTAGTAATACTCCTAATTGCAATTTTTTGTTCTAACAAAATGCTGTGTAAAAATAAGTAATATTAACTGGTTTTCATGAGGTAGTATCAGAGCTAAAAATACCAGTGGGCACAGTGGTATCCCAGCTCCTTGGGAGACTGAGGTGGGATGATTGCTTGAGCCCACAAAATCAGGGCCAGCCTGGGCAACCCCATCTCTAATAAGAAATCAAAAAATAGGCCAGGTGTGCTGGCTCACACTTGTAATCCCAGCACTTTGGGAGGCTGAGGCAGGTGGATCACCTGAGGTCAGGAGTTTGAGACCAGCCTGGCTGACATGGTGAAACCCTGTCTCTACTAAAAATATAAAAATTAGCCAGGCGTGGCGTGCACCTGTGTTCCCAGCTACTGGGGAGGCTGAGGCAGGAGAATTGCTTGAATCCAGGAGACGGAGGTTGCAGTGAGCCGAGATCATGGCACTGCACTCCAGCCTGGGTGACAGAGTGAGACTCCATCCCCAAAAAGAAAGACGGGGGGGGGGGATAGAGAGGGGGAGAGAGAGAGAGACAGAGACAGAGAAACAGAAAGAGATAGGCTAAAATATTTCAAAATCTATTACAGAGTATTGAAGTATTGAGTGCAGGGTTCTGTCCAGCTCCACTACTACCTAATTATCTGACCATGGCCCTAGCTTTTCTGGATTTCATTTTTCATTTGTAAAACCAAGAAGTTGGATTAAGGTGACCTACTCTAATAGTCTTTTAAGGCTAGAAAAAGAAAAATGTTTTTTCCATGTTGGAATATTTAAATAGATAAAATCAGTCTGGTGTTAGCCTTTTTTGGGTGACATTTATTCTTATATAATTTCAAATAAGAATAGCAAAGGAATTCCTTTATACCTTCTATGCAGTTTCAGCAATTTTTAACATTTTACCCCCTTTGCTTTATTATTCTGTCTCCCTCTATATATGTATATATAAATGGATTTTTTCTTTTTCTGAATCATTTAAGAATAAATTGGAAGCATTGTGCTCCCTTACCACAAAACATTTACATCTATATTAGGCAAGAACAAGGGCAATCTCTCATTTAACCATAGTACCTTAATCAGAATTAAGAAATGGTTTTGTTTTGTTTGAGAGAGAGTCTCACTCTGTTGCTCAGGCGTGAGTGCAGTGGTGGGATCATGGCTCACTGTAGTCTTGACCTCCTGGGCTCAAGCAATTCTCCCACCTCAGCCTCCTTAGTAGCTGGGACCACATGCATATGCTACCCTGCCTGGCTAATTTTTTAAATTTTTTTTGTAGAGATGAGGTCTCGTCTTGTTGCCCAGGTTGGTCTCAAACTCCTAGGCCCAAGCAGTCCTTCTGCTTTGGTCTCCCAAAGTGCTGAGTTTACAGGTATAAGCCACTATGCACAGCCTAAAGTTTGGAAATTTAACATTGATACAATACTACTATACAATATATATATACAAGATATAAAATACAATATTGTATCCATATTGAAATTGTCCATTTTCCCTAGAATCTAGAGAAAGTAGTTTGAGAAATGGTAAGTTATAGTACTGTGAAAAACAACCCTATATAACTACAGTTTGATATTTGTTTACAGTTAATTTTAGGTAAAATTTGCATATAGTGAAATGCATAAATTTTATGTGTATAATTCAATGAATTCTGTAAAATGCTTATACCCATATAACCCAAGCCCTATCACTATATAGAACATTTTTATCACTCTAGCAAGTTCCCTCAGTGCCACTTCTTAGTCAGGTATCACTCTACCTACCTTTGGTTAAACACTTTTCTTATTTTTTTCTGATTAGTTTGCCTCTTCTGAAACTTCATATAAATAGATTTTTTTTTTTTTTTTTGAGACAGAGTCTTGCTCTGTCATCCAGTCTGGAGTGCAGTTGCACAATCTCGGCTCACTGCAACCTTCACTTCCAGGGTTCAAGCAGTTGTCCTGCCTCAGCCTCTTGAGTAGCTGGGATTACAGGCACCCGACACCATGGCTGGCTAATTTTTGTATTTTCAGTAGAGACGATGTTTCGCTGTGTTGGCTAGGCTGGTCTCGAACTCCTGACCTCAGGTGATCCGTCAGCGTCGGCCTCAGCCTCCCAAAGTGCGGGGATTACAGGTGTGAGCCGCCGTGCCCAGCCCAAAACTTCATATAAATAGAATTATACACTCTCCTTTCTTGTGTGTGACTTCTTTTGGTCAACATAATGTATGTTAGGTTTATTCATACTGTTGTATGTATGAATACTTTATTGTTTTTATTGTTGACTAGTATTCCACTTTATGAATATACAGTTGTGCATTATCCTGTTGATGGACATTTGAATTGTTTCTTGTTTAGTTCTATTTTTGAGTAAAGTTGTTTTGAACATTCTTGCACAAAAATTTTGTAGGTGTTTATTTTCATTTCTCTTAGATAAGGTAAATACCTAAGAAAGAAATTTGCTGTGCCATTGAGTAGGTATATGTGAACCTTTAAGAAACTGCCAACCTTTTCCCTAAATAGTTGTACCATTTAAAAATCCCATCAGCAGTGTTTGAGAGTACAGCTTGCACTAAACACCCTTCTAAACATTTGGTATTGCCAGTCACTTTTATTTTACACATTCTATTATGTACCTCTTTGTGGTTTTAATTTGCATTTTCCTGATAACTAATAATGTTGAGCACTTTTTCATGTGCTTATTGGCCATTTATCTGTCTTCCTTTGTGATGTGTCTGTTAGAATATTTTGCCCATGTCTTTTTGAAACGGAGTCTCACTGTGTCGCCCAGGCTGGAGTGCAGTGGCATGATTTTGGCTCACTGCAACCTCTGCCTCCCGGGTTCAAGCAATTCTCCTTCCTCAGCCTCCCAAGTAGCTGGGATTACAGGCTTGCATCCCCATGCCTGGCTAATTTTTGTAATTTTAGTAGAGATGAGGTTTCGCCATGTTGGCCAGGCTGGTCTCAAACTCCTGACCTCAGGTGATCCTCCTGCCTTGGCGTCCCAAAGTGCTGGGATTACAGGTGTGAGCCACCATGCCCAGCCCCTTGTCTTAAATTAAAAAAAAAAACTTTAATTCATGGATTCTTTCTTCTGCCAGCCCAAATCTACTGTTGAGTCCCTTTATGGCAGTTTTCATTTTGTTTTTTGTCCTTGTCAACTCCAGTGGTCAGTGATTCATCGGAGGTTGTACCTAAGCCTTTTAATTTAAGCCAGTGATGTTTTCACCTTTTACTGTTGAATCTGTGTTTGTGGTTCGGAGACTACATTTGTGGTTGAGGGAGCTGATAAATTTGTACTGTGTTCAGCTAAAGAGTAGAGGCTCAGATGTTCTCTCTCTATTTACTTCTCAGAAGGCTTAGCTTTGGGCATGAGAACAGTCTTCTAGAACACCAGGAAGACTATGCTCTTAGCAGGTCTCTCTTTCCTTCACCGATTTCTCCATTGAATTTTTGACTGATCTGTCTCTATTGGTGTTACAGCAAGTTGTTAGTCACCAGTGATTGCTAGCTGCTGGCTCTTTTGTTTTTGACAGTGCCCAGGGCATAAATTGCTCCGTAGTCTTGATCCAAATAAAGTTGGGCACCTCGGCAGGGGCAAGATATTGCCAGTCTTTGATAATCCTTTCCCCATCCTTTCCTGGAAACAATCTCTGTGCTATGAAGCAGGAGGTGGAGAGGGTGGTGGTTAATGGGGGCCTGTTATTCACTGGCTATCCTATCTGGGTCCTCCCTAAATAGCAGAAGCTTGGGGTTGGGGAGTTAGGAGCTGATACTGCGGCTCACTTTGCATCTTCCTCAGCACAAAGCCTTGTGAGATGCAATCTCTGGATGTTCACTGGTTGCAAACATACAAACCTGGAATAGCTCTAGGAAACTGGGAGTAGTGGGAACTACCACTGAGCTGCTGAATCCAGTGGAACAACTCTTCTGCAACACAGAGCTGTGGGGAATAGAGGACTGCATAAGCTGTCATTAGCTATTACACTTTGATCTTCCCTACCGAGTAGCATTTAGGAGTCAGGGAAAAGTTGCCGCTTTCAGGCTGCCCTGAAGGCTCTTGCATAGCCCTTCCACACACACAGCTGTGGAGGGTGGGGCCATCTTCCTACTGTCCTTACCGAATTCCATAGATTAGGCTTGTCTTAAGCTTTTTAATCAATCTCCAGAGACTTTGAATGATTGTCTTTGGTAATTTTGACTAGTTTAATAGATGTCTCTCTAGAAAAGAAGTTTTACCTAACTCGTCACACTACCATTCCCAATACAGTTGACCCTTGAACACACAGGTTTGAACTGTGGAGGTTTACTTATTTGTAGATTTTTTCTTTCTTTTTTTTTTTGAGACAGAATTTTGCTCTTGTTTCCCAGGTTGGAGTGCAATGGCACAATCTCAACTCACTGCAACTTCCGCCTCCCAGGTTCAGGTGATTCTCCTGCATCAGCCTCCCGAGTAGCTGAGATTACAGACATCCACCACCATGCCCGGCTAATTTTGTATTTTTAGTAGAGATGCGGTTTCTCCATGTTGGTCAGACTGGTCTCAAACTTCCAACCTCAGGTGATCCTCCTGCCTTGGCCTCCCATAGTGCTGGGATTACAAGTGTGAGCCACGTGCCCGGCCAGTTTTTTCAATAAATATACTGGAAAAGTTTTCGGAGATTTGTGACACTTTGAAAAAACTCACAGATGAACTCCATAGCCTGGAAATATCAAAAAAATTAAGAAAACATATGTCATGAAAACATAAAATATGTGTAGGAAATGCTGCGGGATAATTAAGGAATCAGAGAGACTGAGGGGTTGAGGAGGACTTACTTAATTATTTAGGTGCACTGACTCAGTTGGATTAACATCCAAAGGACCGAGCCCTGAACAAAGAGTCAAGCTACCTTTTAAGCATTTCGTGGGGTGGGGGGAGATCTGTGCAGGGGGAGGCATATTATAGAAGCGAGAAACAAAGACAGTTATTTAATTAAGACATGCATTACTTTATTTCTTACTTTTCAAGGAATAACATGTTTTACGACTTGAGATTATCTGTCTAGTGACCTTACAGCTGCACAGCTGGAGAAACGGAGTCTTCACAATGCCTGGGAATGGGAAAGATAAGGCTCACTAGCCACAGAGAGAAAAACAATCAGTTAATTTTAAAGGACTCCATCTCTTTCTCTTCCTCAGGGGGAAGTAGGTTTTCTTACATACAACTGAGTTTTTGCTTATACAGTCTTTAATTTCTTTTAATTCCTAGTCCAGTACTAGTCTATTTTATAATTTACTACCATAAAATATATACAAATCTATTATAAAAAGTTAAAATTTATCAAAAATGCATGCAAACACAGACTGCATGGTGCCGTGATTCTAGGGATTCCAGGAGGCACTGACTCATAGGTAGGCTTGCCTCCTAGTGTTGAGAGCCAGGATGGGGTTGATGCTGGAGTCTAGTGCAGTTTGATTTTTGGCATGATATCTTCTGGGGGACGGCAGTTAGGTGCTTGAAATGAAATATTTTGGGTTAAAAATTAGTATCCCTGGCTGGCGTGTTGGCTCAAGCCTGTAATCCCAGCACTCTGGGAGGCTGGGGTGGGCGAATCACCTGAGGTCAGGAGTTGTAGGCCAACCTGGCCAATATTGTGAAACCCCATCTCTACTAAAAAATTTAAAAATTATTTGGGTGTGGGGGTGTGTGCCTGTAGTCCCAGCCGCTTGGGAGGCTGAGACAGGAGAGTTGCTTGAACTTGGGAGGTGGATGTTGCAGTGAGCCAAGATTGCACCACTGCACTCCAGCCTGGGCAACATAGTGAGACTCTGTCTCAAAAAACGAAACAAAATAAACAAACAAAAAAAACCAAAAAACAAAATTAGTATCCCTGAGCAGTTCAAGAAATGGAGATTAATAATCATTTATATATTTTCCTTACCAGGGTCATTTATATGGTCTGAGATAAATCATACTCTTTTTTTTTTTTTTATTGTTTCTAGCTGCTTCATTCAGTTGTTACCTAGGTAACATAGTTGGAAGCTACTTAAAGCATGAGATAGAAGACTTTATACCTTCATCAGTGTTTTCTTTAATCAAATTGCTTTCCTCCTAGTAACAGGAACTGCTGCTTTGCAGATTCACATTGTATTCTATAGTAAGTGCTGCTCCCTGGAATCAGGCAACATTGTGCCTCTGCTAAATCTAGCTGTGATAAGTATAGGGAATAGGAATTGTGATGTGACGTGTTAGATCGAAGGAAGGATCCCTATGCAGTTTTGAAAAAATGGGACTCTGAAAGATTAGCCCTGGATAAAGTGCTATATGGGGAATTTGGGCAATCAGAGAGCACATCGGTCCTGAATGGGGTCAGGGGAAGTGGTATCAAAGTCAGTAACAGATAAATCTCAAAAATATAATGTTGAGCAAGAGAAAACAGACATATCAAGTACATATTATATGATTCATTTATACAAAGGTTAAAAATGAGCAAAATCCATCTGTAGGATTAGAAGTCAGGATATAGTTACTCTTGTGGAAGGGAATGAATGGGTAGTTACTTGAAGGAGGGCATAAAGGGGGGCTGTTGAGATGCTAGTGATACTGTTTGTTGATCTGGGTACATTGGTATGTTATGTTTGTGAATATTAATTGAGCTACACACTTAATGTCCTGTGTAATTTTCTGTATGCATGTTATACTTCAGTATTACATTAAAAAAGAAATTGTTCGTAGTAGGTCAGTTCTGTATATATGGAGATCATGTCTAATTGCCCACAATTGGGAATTGGATAAATAAGAACTGGTTAAATTGTGTTATGTTCCCCATACTCCTGGGGAATACTGTATCATTTTTTTTTCTTTAGACAAGGTTTCACTCTGTTACCCAGGCCAAAGTGCAGTGATGTGATCACAGCTCACTGTAGCCTCAACCTCCTAGGCTCAAGTGATCCTCCCACCTCAGCCTCCTGAGTAGCTGGGACTACAGGCGTGCATCACCATGCCTGGCTAATTTTTGTAGTTTTTGTAGAGACAGGATCTTGCTTTGTTGCCTAGACTTGTCTGAACTCCTGGGCTCAATTGATCCACTTGCCTTGGCCTTTCAAATTGCTGGGATTACAGGCGTGAGCTACCACACCTGACCCTATATTGCTATTTTTGAGAATGAATAATTCTATATGTACTGATATGTAGCTGTTGTTAAATGAATAAACATTTTCAGATTATATATTCCATTTATAGAAAAATGAAACACTATGTACATATGCTTGTATATACATAGAAATTACCTGGAAGGACACACACTAAATAATGAACAGTAGTTAGCCTTGAAGATTGTTTTATGGGTAGTGTGACTGGGGAACATTGAACTTTCACATAATATTTTTTATACCATTACATTTCTTTTTTTTAACTGTAAGCATGGATTACTCTTATAACAAAACTAATTTAAAAAGTAAATTACAAATACTATTTTAAAAAGACAAATAGATTGGGAGAAATAATGTTGTTATTCAGGTAAAATCTCCAAAGTGATATTAAAAGAAAAAAAGGAATTGTGGGAGAAATTAGAGCTTCCCAAGAGGAGTTAAGAAGAGTTAATATAGTTCTACCTTACTTCACCCTAGAGGATGAGGCAGATTTTAATAAGTTTTTGAAAACAAAGTGATTGTCGGCACTTACTGTAAAGTATAACTGAATTGCCTCTCCAATTCTTTTAGTTGATCCAGAGTACCAGAAGGAAGCAGAACAGAGACATCGAGAATTGGCAACTAAAGCTGGAGGATTTAATGACTTTGCAACTTTAGCTGTCATCTTTGAACAATGCAAATCAAGGTATGTAAGGTAGTCCTTTGTCCTGGAAAATGTCAGTTTGATGTATGGTTCCAATATGTACCTATGTGGCTTGTGACACTAAAGTTCAGTGTCACAAGATGATATTGACTTTAAGGTATTTTGAATTTCAGTGAAGTTATCTATGTCAGATGACTGTTGCTTAGTAGGCATTTATTATATAATACTGATTATCTTCTTTTCTCCTCAAACCTTTCCTGAAAATGACCTTATAGAATTTTGCTTCTATATAGGTAGTCTACATTAAAAAATGATTGAATATTTGCTATTGCATATATAAGTAAAGAAATTCATTTACAAATTATTTTTTAATTTAGTCAGGGGCACCCTCATTAATTTAATTGTTTTTTTCAAATTTCCTAAAATTTTTTTAGTACTTGGACAGGTCTCCTGAAGGAACTGACAGTTGTTTATGGGTTTCCACTTTTGTAATAGAAATGAGAATTTTAGATTGTCTTTTACTTAGAGAAGATATTTTAAAGATACCAGTTTTTTGTTTTGCAGTGGAGCTCCAGCTTCATGGTGCCAAAAACACTGGATTCATTGGAGGTGCTTATTTTCTGCATTTCGTGTGGAAGCTCAACTTCGAGAACTAATCAGGAAGCTTAAACAGGTGATTGCCGTAATTTTTTTTTTTTGAATAGCATTTTGGACCTAAATATTTCATATTGAATTTTCATTGATGTACATTAGCACCCTTTCTATTCTACCACCCTTCCTTTCTATTTGTTTCTATGTACAGCCATCTCCCTGACCCCATGAAAGATTCCTAGTAGTAATAAAAGAATTGTATGTGCAGAAATGAAGATATTTAAAAATTGCTTTCCTGATATATAATTGACGTGCAATAACCTGCACATATTTAAGATACACACTTTGATGAGTTTTGACATTCGCATAAAACAGTTATCAAGATAATGGGACATATCCATCATCTTCCAGTTTTCCCATTCCCTCCCTTTTTTTCTTTTTTGAGGCGGAGTCTCAGTGTGTCACCTAGGCTGAAGTGCAGTGGCATGATCTTGGCTCACTGCAATCTCCGCCTCCTAGGTTTAAGCAATTCTCCTGCCTCAGCCTCCCAAGTAGCTGGGATTACAGGCTTGCATCACCATGCCCAGCCAATTTTTGTAGTTTTGGTAGAGACGGGGTTTTGCCATGTTGGCCAGGCTGGTCTCAACGAACTCCTGACCTCAAGTGATCCACCTGCCTTGGCCTCCCAAAGTGCTAGGATTATGGGCATAAGCCGCTGCACCTAGCCTCATTCCCTGTCATAATCCATTGTCTCACCTAGCAGGCCCTCCTGCCTCACCTACTCAGGTAACCACTGATCTGCTTTCTGTCATTATCCAGTAAGTCCTCACTTAATGTCATCAGTAGTTTCTTGGAAACTGTGACTTTAAGCAAAATGATATACAGCAGGCCCTAGAAAAATATTGCTTTATTCACCATTGTTTTAACACTGATGAGAAAAAAAAAACTTTACAGTTTTTAAGAACTTATTGACATTGAGGACTTACTGTATATAAGTTTGCATTTACTAGCATCTTACATAAATGGAATCAAACAGCATATGCTCTTTGTCTGGCATCTTTTACTCCTCATGATTATTTTTCAATTTACATATCTTATTTTGGTAAAATATTTAATATAAAATTTACCTCTACTGGGCATTGGTGATTCACCCCTATAATCCCAATGCTTTGGGAGGCCAAAGTGGGACGACCACTTGAGGCCAGGAGTTCAAGACCAGCCTGAGAAACAGTGAGACCTGTCTCTACAAAAAATTAAAATAATTAGCTGGTTATGTTGGCACACACCTGTAGTGTTGGCTACTCATGAGGCTGAGGCAGAAGGATCACTTGAACTCAGGAGTTCGAGGTTGCAGTGAGGTATGATGCCACCACACTCTAGCCTGGGCAACAGAGCAACACCATGTCTCAAAAAAAAAATTGTTTTTTACTGTTTTTATGTGTACAGGTCAGTGTACACTTAAAACATTCACAATGTTGTGCAACCCTTACCACTTCTCCATCTCCAGAACGTTTTTTATCATCCCATACTATAATAAAACTCCATAACCATTCAACAATAACTCCCCATTCCCGACAGGGCATGGTAGCTCACGCCTATAATTCTAGCACTTTGGGAAGCTGAGGTAGGGGGATCACTTGAGCCCAGCAAGTTTGAGACCAGCCTGGGCAACACAGCGAGACCTTGTCTCTACTAAAAAAAAAAAAAAAAAAAAAAATTGGCCAGGGGTTGTGTCACACACCTGTAGTCTCACCTGCTCAGTAGGCTGTGGTAGAGGATTGCTTGAGCCTAGAAGATCCAGGCTACAGTGAGCTGTGATCACACAGCTTCACTCCGGCTTGGGTGACAGAGTAAGACCTTGACTCAAAACAAAAACAAAAAAACCTACCCATTATCTTCTTTCTCCAACCTCTGGAAACCACTATTATACTTTCTCTGTTTCGCTGCGAATGTTTTCTGTTTGCCTTGTCTTCAAGTTCATTAATCTTTTCTCCTGCAGTGTCTAGTCTAATCTGCCATTAATCCCATCTAGTATATTTGTCATCTCAGGTGTTGTATTTTCACTTCCAGATGTTGGATTTCAGTCTTTAAATTTTTACATTTTATTTTTCAGGTCTCTACTTTTTGAACATACGCAATCCAGCTATACAGAAAATTATAATAAAATATAATTAAATCTGTGTCAGTTCTAGGTTGATTTTGATTGATGTTCTCATTATGGATTGTGCTTTTTTGCTTTACATCATACCTGATAATTTTTCAGCGGATGCCAAACATTGTGAATTTCACCTTGTTGGGTGCTGGATATTTTTGTGTTCTAGTTACTTGAAAATGGTCTTTGATCTTTCTTTTTGGGTCTTGCTTGCATGATTTGTTAGGTGGAATCAGAGCAGTGCTAAGTGCAGTGCTAGTTATTCCCCTCTACTGAGGCAAGGCCCATCTGAGTACTCTTCCTAACATCACACGAATTATTGTGGTGTAGTATTTTCATGTGGCTTATAGGAACAGGCACCATTACTAGCCCTGTGAAAACACCATGCCCTTACTTCTTATCCTTTTAAGTGGTTCTTTTCTTGGGCTGGTAGTTTCCTCACATTCATGTGCTAATCACTATTCAGCTCAACACTTCAGGAGGACCTTCTGCATCTCTCTGGAGTTGTGTCTTTGTACACTTCTCTTCTCTCCTGAACTCTTGGCCTGTGAATTCTAGCCATGTTGCTCTTCCTGGACTCCCAGCTTTGTCTTTCTAACCCAGGGAGTTCTCTGAGTTCCATTTGGGCTTCACTTCTCTGTATCTTGGTCTGCAGTCTTTCTTAAGGCTGAAGTTGGGACAGTTGTTGGGCGTACTGCATTTATTTCCTGTCTCTGTCCTTTATTGCCTGATATTACAGTGTTTTGGAAATCATTATTTCATATGTTTTGTCCATTTTTTTGGTTTTAGGTGGAAGGGTAAATCTGGTCTCTCTTAATCTATGTTGGCCAGAAACAGAGGTCTTTAGAAATGGGGGTTTTTCAAAATAAAAGATTATTTCAAATTGTACTGTGAGATTTACCACTCTATATATTCTTTTTACAGCAAAGTGATTTCCCAAGAGAGACCTTTGAAGGCCCTAAACATGAAGTACTACGAAGGTGTCTTTGTGCAGGCTATTTCAAAAATGTAGCTCGAAGGTAAGCAATAAGGACTTGAGAGATGGATCAAGATATAATACTGTATTTGACTAACTATAATATTGGACTATTTAATATTAAACATTGAAGATTTGATTTAAGCTCTGTGATGATTATGATGTGAATTACAATGACCAGGGACAGCTGCAGTGGCTCAGAATGTGGTATTAGAGCTCAAGTAGGGTAGGAGGGGTATGTTTGTAGGGTGGCTGTCCAGCATGGGTTATCTTCACTTAAGGCAAGTAACAAGAGTTTTCTTACAGAGGGGTGGCCCTGTCAATAGTGTGAAAGCCAAGTAGGTTGAGCATAGCATCCCTGAGGAAGGGTAGCTTGGCATGGAGTGTTAGGGCTTGAGCAAGGGTAGGGAGGGGTTATTTGGTTTGGGGCATCAGTCTGAGTGTAGTGAGGAAGGCATCTTTATAGATAAAGGGCAACAGTGATGGTGATGGAGATTCATTAAATACAGAGGAATTGATCACATAACTCTGTAAGTGATAATGGTGAAGGGAGTTAGAAATACCGAAAGTGAGAAAATAGGAATGATCTCTGTGCTGTTGGATTGAAATTTCAGAGTATCATTATGAAGTTATGGGTTTCATTATAGATGGATGCATGGACGGACACTGGAATAAAAATAGATGTTAGTGGGTGTATATATGTGTCTTTGTATGTATGTAAATATTTATATGTATATATGCCCTAGCTCTGAGATAATAACAATGAATAGATGTAGTGCCCAGATCTTGACTTGGGACATCCATCTGCCACTTAAAGGAATCAGGGGTCTTTGGAGAAATGGGGCTGGGAAAATCCAAGATGAGCCCAGAACATATTATTTTGCCAGCAAATAAAGAAGTGATTACCAAAGGTTGAGGCTATGTCAGAAGAATATAGGAGCCAGCATGAAGAGGCCCCAAGTGATCAAATATGAGACACTTTAAGCATCAAAATAAGTAATGATAATAGTGGATTATTACGGACTTAATAAAATGTGAAATCATATGTCTATCGTGGTATAAATAAAGGAGTAAAAGTTTAATGAGAAATGGAATTGTTTACAAGCACCTCTTCATAAAATTTTTGTTAATTACAAAAGCAAAAAGTAACTTTACAGTGGAGATTCCTGGTATATGCTACCTAAATCAAGCAATCAAAGTGAACATAATGAAGTAAATCAAAATCATGTTCTTCCTAATAGGATACAATGAGAAAAACACAGCATTATGTCTGTGATATTCCTGCTAAAGATGCATAACCTGAATCTAATCATCCTGAAACAGACAAACTCAAATTGAGTGACATACCACACAGTAACTAGCCTTGACATCTTTAAGGGTGCCAAGATCATGAAAGTCAAAGACTGAGGAAGTATTCCAGAATGAAGGAGACCAAAGGGAAATGAAAAATAAAGGCAATGTATGCTTCTGAATTACATCCTTTTGCTATAAAGGATATTAAGACATTCAGTGAAATGTCAGTGGGGTCTGAGGATTAGATGTTAGTAATGTATCAGTGTTAATTTTCTGGTTTTGATGCTTATAGTCATGTCAGAGAATGTTCTTGATTGTTGATTGTAGGAAGTGCACACTCAAGTATTTGGGGATGATGAGGTATTAGGTTGGCAGCTTACTGTCAAATGATTCAGGTAAAAAATATTTTTTTGGTTGGGCACGGTGGCTCACGCCTATAATCCCAGCACTTTGCGAGGCCGAGGTGGCTGGATCACAAGATCAGGAGATCGAGACCACCCTGGCTAACATGGTGAAACCTCGTCTCCACTAAAAATACAAAAAAAATTAGCTGGGCGTGGTAGCGGGTGACTGTATTCCCAGCTACTCGGGAGGCTGAGGCAGGATAATGGGGTGAACCTGGGAGGTAGAGCTTGCAGTGAGCCCAGATCATGCTGTTGTACTCCAGCCTGGGCGACAGAGCGAGACTCCGCCTCAACAAAAAAAAAAAAGGTTTTTTTACTTGCAACTTTTCTGTAAATTCCGATTGTTTCACACTTTTAAAAATATGGTATGTCTTGATTACCCGCTGTATGCCAAACACTGGGCAGGTACTAAAAATAGAAAGGTAGAGTAACATGAGTCCTTACATCATTCTTGATGATACCTGAGTCTAATGGAGGGTACAGATATGTAAGTGAATAATTACAATGCAGTCTGATCTGGGTTATATTATGAATACATACAAAGTACTATAGGAAATAAATTATGACGAACTAGGGTTATTATTTTGACAAGTTTTTTGGAATGATAGGTAGGGAAATGTAGAAGAAAATAAGGGCATGAATTAGAAAAATGATAGATTAATTGTCAAGTTCTAGAGTAGTGAAAAATCATCCCTTTAAAAAGAGATGCAGCATAATATAACATAAACCGTATTTAAGACAGAAGAACCGTTTAGGACTTGGTTTTACCATGCGTTAGCGCTGGTGATCTTGAGAAGTCTAGCTAATTTATTTGAGTTTCAGGTTTGACCTTTTAATAAAGTTCTGGCTCTCAAAGCTCACAGATTATTGTTAATATTACTACTGATTCCTTATACCTAATTGTAGTGACTGTTTAACTTGTATAATTAATTTAAGATGAATTGGTACAGAGGTTGTAGTGACAGTTGAATAAATGTAAGCCTCTGCTTATAATGCTCTTCGTAATAGAACATACTGTAATTGTTCATTGCTGAATGTAATGCTTCATTTACTTCATTGCTTTACTGTTGTAGTCTTTATCATTTTGTTTTTCTGTTTATAGATCTGTTGGGAGAACATTTTGCACAATGGATGGGCGTGGAAGCCCAGTTCACATTCATCCTTCCTCAGCAGTAAGTAGTTCATTTTTAATAAAGGGAAGAAATTTGTAAAGTTGTAGAAATAAGTAATATACAAATGTCTTCTACTTTTCACTTTGGGGTTAAATGTACATATATCTATATTACATAGATCTATAAGGGTATTGGTTGGCCCATGCCTCCTGATTGAAGAAGATAGGAATTAATTGAGAAGGGTTTGGACTATCTGGTTGGTCTAATGTGGAATAGGGCAGGTTATTGAGTTATCATCCTTAAAAGAAATGTTTTGTATAGCTTCATGAACAGGAAACCAAACTTGAATGGATCATTTTTCATGAGGTATTGGTTACCACCAAAGTCTACGCAAGAATTGTATGCCCAATCCGTTATGAATGGGTAAGAGACTTGTTACCCAAGTTGCATGAGTTTAACGCACATGATTTGAGCAGTGTGGCCCGACGTGAAGTGAGAGAAGATGCAAGAAGGAGATGGACAAATAAGGAAAATGTAAAGCAGCTAAAGGGTGAGGAAATCATTTGTTCTATTTTTAAGCACTATGCCATACTGCTTCCTAGTAGTACTTTACTATTTTTGTTTATAAAAATGTTGTGACCGACCTGGGCAATGCAGTGAGACCCCATCTCTATAAAAAAAAAAAAAAAGAAAAAAAAAAAGAAAATTAGCCAGGCATGTTGGTGTGCACTTATAGTCCCAGTGACTTGGGAGGCTGAAGCAGGAAGATCGCTTGAACCCAGGAGTTTGAGGCTGCAGTGAACTGTCATTTCACCAGTGCACTCCAGCCTGGGGGTGACAGAGTGAGGCACTATCTCTAAAAAATATATATATATACACACACACACACACATATATACATACATATATATATATGATTTGTGCATTATTAACTCAGCGCCCTTTGTTTCCAAGGGGCGCTCTCTCTCTCTCTCTCTCTCTCTCTCTCTCTCTCTCTCATCTTTCTTTTTCTTCTTTGAGACACACGATTTTGGCTCACTGCAGCCTCCGCCTCCCAGTTCAAGCTATTCTCCTGCCGCAGCCTCCTGAGTAGCTGGATTACAGGCATGCGCCACCATGCCTGGCTAAT
The DNA here is from genome assembly GCF_049350105.2 of Macaca mulatta. Taxonomy (NCBI): domain Eukaryota; kingdom Metazoa; phylum Chordata; class Mammalia; order Primates; family Cercopithecidae; genus Macaca; species Macaca mulatta. Next base: position 50,381,697 of record NC_133421.1, on the reverse strand, counting down.
TTTGTATATCCAAGGGGCTTTTTCTATGAAATATTAGGACCCTGATTGGGAGGCATAAATAGTTGTGGTACTGAAATAGGACAGAAAGTTTATCAGCTCACATATACAGAAAACTTTTTAGTAAAGCTTTTTGAGGTTGAATTATGAAGCATGTTGTATTTTCTTTATTTGACATCACTGAAAAATAGAATGGTGAAGAGTTTTGCCCAAGAAATCATAGAAAAGTCTTTAGAAATGTTAGCCACTAGGTGTTTTATTACAGTATTATAACACTGTGCCACATGCTTGAATTAGGGTCAGTTTTTCTGACTCATTGACCTTGGTGCTCTTAATTTTGTAACCATAGACTACATTGCTTTTGAAAGGGCAAAATTTAATTTTCTCTTTATTCTTTTTACTTTGTTAACATTGAAAAATCAGGGCTTCTCTTTCTTTTAACATTTCTAGTACTGATTCTCAAAGCTAAGTTTTATTGGATTAATTTATAATGTTTTCAGATGGAATATCAAAAGACGTCTTAAAGAAAATGCAAAGAAGAAATGATGACAAATCCATATCTGATGCACGGGCTCGTTTCCTTGAGAGAAAGCAGCAGAGGACCCAGGACCACAGTGACACACGGAAGGAAACAGGCTAAAGTGGTGAATCCTCCAATTCAGGAAGTAGGAAAAGCAGCCAGGAAATGTGCTTCTACTTTGCCAGTTATTTCAGACAGCACTACCAAGAGGAAGTGGTCAGCACTTGTTATTGGCCTATGAACTAAAGCAAATCAAAGCTCATAAATCAAAGCTCATCAGTTCCCATAAATGCAATTGTCAAAGAAAAGATCGGGTTGCCATAGTCATAAGCAATGATACATGAAACCAATGAAAGACAGTACATGTAATATTTTCCTCAGTACAGTTTTGCTGGCCTTAACTGGTATCAAACGCTGTCATTGAGATGTTTTCAAAGAACATTGAGTTGTATTTAATCAGCGTGTACTCCATTTGCATTGAAGCATTAAAAATTATTTTCCTTAAAATCTCTTTAAGGCCTTCTTGTTGCTGTTAGAATAGTGCTATATATCAGGTATGTGACCATTTCTTTCAGAAGGCTGAACATAAGAGGTTTCTACTCAGCAATACTTAGATGTCTAACCATTTAATTGCTACAGAGCTTTATAGATACTTAGAGAAAAGACTTAATCAGTTAGTAAATAAAATTGCCTATGGCAGGATTCTTTCTTGAATTAATATTAATCCTTAAATTGATTTTTCTGGGATTATACAAATTCCTTTTTATATCAAAGTATATTGTTTAAAACAGTAGCTATAGCCATTAACCAAAGGACAGATGATATATATATATATATATATACACACACACATATAAGTTCTTTTTTAGCTGTACCTACGTACTTATATCAGCACCATGTATGTAGGTGTGATAGTACTTTCAAGCAGCCCCTCCACCTGGCCTACTCTGTTATTTCCACCTGCTTGGGAAGGGCCATTTAACTTCCATTATGCCAAACTTGGGATGGGATTTTCAAAGCAGGCAACACTATTTCATCATGTTTCAAATTGGAACCTTGAGGCTAGTTAGTATCACACTCAGGCCACACTCAGCACTTGCCCACTCTTGTTTACTGCCTTGTATTCTAGTTATTTGTGTATTTGTCTCCCTCACTAGATTATACGCTCCTCGTGGGCAGGGACTGTCTATTTTCATCTTTGTATCTTTCATGCACCTAGCATAGTGCTTTGCACATAGTAGTCACTAAATGTTTGTTAAATAAAGCTATTAGTGTCATTAAAATTCAAAAGACAGTATAATGTGTGTTTTTAGATATTTTGTGTAAAAGTTAAGAATCTAAATTTTTTATCAATAACTCTTCTAGTTATTTCCTTTGGAATCTAGTTTTATGTTCAATAATAGAAACTTGAAATCTTTATCAAAAATCACAAGGACCCAAATTCATGTATTTGTCCCTAAAGTAAGGTGAGTGATGATGGTTTCTCCAAACCTTTCCAGTGTTTTAATTTGTTCATTTTTATTTTTAGTGCTCTAGACACTGTTATTAGCACATATTAATCATTTAGTTCTGTCAGTCTCTCTTCTCAGGTGTATTGTATAAGGGCGTTTCCTTAGACGTGGTGGGAGTGTGTGTGGATTCTTGGAATGAAAGCTCTTCTAGTTTAGTAAATATTAAGCAAACATTCTGAATCTACACATCACACTCAAATTATATCAGTTGTTTTGGTAATGTCCTTTATGGCATTTTTCTGTAGTTCAACATTTAGTCTAGGATCATGTATTATATTTAGTCTCTTAATCTGGAAAGAGTCCTCAGTCCTTATCTTTCACAGCATTAACATTGTAAAATAATACAGGCTAGTTATTTTATAAAATGTTCTCAATTTGGGTTTCTCCAATGTTTCTTCATGGTTATGCATTTTTAACTAGAATACTGCATAAGTAGTAGTGTCATGGTATCACATCTGGAGGTACATGGCATTTTCCCCTTACTGGTGGTATTAATTTTAATTACTTATTAGGGTGCTTTTTAAATTATATCAAACTGGTTATCCTTATAATTCATAAATAATGTGTGGGGGGAGATACTTTTATTATATAAAATATATTGTTCCTTATAAAATATGACATTTTAGATTTACCATCAATTGATGGTTCTTGCCTGAATCCATTTTATTCTTATGGCTGCAAAATGGTGATTTTTTTTTTCTAATTCTTTTCTATATTTGTTGGTATTATATTGTAAGGAAGAGTTTTCCTTGAAGGATGAATGTCTGATAAACAGGTGGGTGCTAAGAAGAGCATAGATCAAGACAGAGAATTATTTATAGAAAGCACAGGGGGTGTTTGAGATGGTGGCAAACAGTTGAGTTTACTTGGTGCATAGTATATATATAGGAGAGTAGGTGGCTGAAAATGTTGAGGTCAGATTATAGAAAGCTTTGAAAACCAATCTGTGGAATTTGGAATTACTTTATGGATTTGTTAGAAGGGAAGGACATCATTACAGTTTTGTGATAACTGTGACAGTGTTATTGATAAAAAATTTCTGTATCTCAGTTTGCATTTAGAGGACTGTGAGAGTAGTAGTATCAAGGGAATGCTGGATCTAGTTAAGGCAAGAACGTGGAAGCAGCCTTGGAGGAAAGGTGGGTTTTATGGAGGAGTTTGTTCTTAAAAGAATGGGAATACACCTTCAAGTTACTAAATGAAACAAAACAAAAAGAATCAAAGACAAATTTTTTTTTTTGAGATGGAGTTTTGCTCTTGTTGCCCAGGCTGGAGTGCAATGGCACGATCTCGGCTCACCACAACCTCGGCCTCCCGGGTTCAAGCAGTTGTCCTGCCTCAGCCTCCCAAGTAGCTGGGATTACAGGTGTGTGCCACCACGCCTGGCTATAATTTTTTTGTATTTTTAGTAGAGACGGGGTTTCACCAGGCTGGCCAGGCTGGTCTCGAACTCCTGACCTCGTGATCCACTCACCTCGGACTCCCAAAGTGTTGGGATTACAGACACGAGCCACTGCGCCCCTCTGACAAATGTTATAATGGAAAAATGGGCAAAGGACATGGCTGGTCCTTTTATAAAAGGGGAAACAAGAAAGGTCAATAAATAAAAGAAGACAATGAACCTAACTTGTAATTAGGGAGGTGGCATTCATTTCCATCAGATTAGCAATAATTAATACTCCTGAATAGTGTTGGAGGTGAAGAATAAATTGTTCTTATTTAATTAATTTTTTCATACAGCTCTATTGCCCAGGCTGGAGTACAGCATGATCATGACTCACTACTTCTTTGATCTCCTAGGCTCAAGCAGACCTCCCACCTTAGCCTCCTGAGTAGCTGAGAGTACAGGTGTGTGCCAACACACCTGACTAATGGTGTTTTTTTTTTTTTTTTTTTTTGAGATGGAGTTTTGCTCTTGTTGCCTAGGCTGGGTTCAAGCGATTCTCCTGCCTCAGTCTCCCTAGTAGCTGGGATTACAGGCATGTGCCACCACACCCGGCTAATTTTGTATTTTTAGTAGAGACGGGGTTTCTCCTTATTGGTCAGGCTGGTCTCGAACTCCCGACCTCAGGTGATCCACTTGCCTCGGCCTCCCAAAGTGCTGGGATTACAGGCATGAGCCACCGCACCCAGCTTACTAATTGTTTTAAAATTCAGTTTTTGTAGAGATAGGGTGTCACCATGTTGCTCAGTCTGGGTCTGGAACTCCTGGGCTCAAATGATCCTCTTGCCTTGGCTTACCAAAATCCCGGGATTATAGACATGAGCCACAATGCCCAGGCCAGCTCTTATTTTAGAGAACATTTTGGCAATATCTAGTAAAGTTGAAGCTGTGTACAACCTGTTACCTAGTAAGTCCACCTCTAGACTTAGGTGGTCTTTGACTAGTGTATCACATCTGGAGGTACATGGCATTTGCCCCTTATTGGTGATACTAGTTTTGATTACTTAGGGTGGACCCAGTAAGTCCACATTTAGACTTAGGGGTTTCTCTAGACTAGGAACTCCCAGACTATATACAATATTCTGTGCCTTATAAAATTGGACTCCTATAGGTTTAGCGTTAATTGCTGATGATAAATACATAAAAGGTGTTTTTTTTGTTTTTTGTTTTTGTTTTTTTTTTGAGACGGAATCTCGCTCTGTCCCCCTGGCTGGAGTGCAGTGGCGCGATCTCGGCTCACTGCAAGCTCCGCCTCCCAGGTTCCTGCCATTCTCCTGCCTCAGCCTCCCAAGTAGCTGGGACTACAGGCACCCGCCACCGCGCCCGGCTAATTTTTTGTATTTTTAGTAGAGACGGGGTTTCACCATGGTCTCGATCTCCTGACCTTGTGATCTGCCCGCCTCGGCCTCCCAAAGTGCTGGGATTACAGGCGTGAGCCACCGTGCCCGGCCATAAAAGATGTTAAATACAGCATTCATTACAATGTGAAATACACCATCGTTTCTAATAGAAAAAATCTGAAAACAGCACCTATATATATCTATATCAGGAGGGAAAAGGTTTAATAAATTGTGATATGTTCTTACTGTTGAATTCTACAGCAGTGAAAGTGATTTTTGAGGTTCTTGATGTGTACTCCTATTTAGCAGAACAGATGAACCAGTTCATATTCCAACGAGCAATATATGAAAATGCCAGTCTTACTACACCTCATAGTTCCCAGTCTTCTAATTATTGACAAAAGGTGCCTCATTATTCTCTTAATTTATATATTTAGATATTTAATGCTTTTTCCATATGTTCAAACTGTAGGGAATAATAAAATTATCTGATTTGAATTTGATAAGCCAGATAGTAAATATTTTAGGCTTTCTGGATGTGTAATTTCTGTTGCAGCTACTCTGATGTTGTAGTATGAAAGCAACAACAGACAGTACGTGAATGAATATCACTGTGTGATATTTATTGGAATAAAACTATGGAGAATGAAATTCAGATTTCACATGTCAGGAAATACAGTCAGCCCCCTGTATCTGGGGGCTCAGTATCTGGGGTTCCACATCCACAGATTCAACCAACCACAGATTTCAAATAGTCCAAAGAAAATCCAATAAAAATAATACAATAATGAAAGATAATATAAAGAAAAAACAACTGAGTATAACAATATTTACATTGTATTAGATGTAAGTAACCTAGATATGATGTAAAGTATGCAGATGAAGATGTGCGTATATGCAGACACTACCCATTTTATATGAGAAACTTGAGCATCAGCCAGATTTTGGTATCCTCAGGGGGAAGTCCTGGAACCAAACCCCAGCTGATACTAAGGGATCACTGGATTATTGTTGTGATTTCAGGTTTTTTTCCTCTGAGATGGAGTCTTACTCTGTCACCCAGGCTGGAGTGCAGTGGCACTATCTCGGCTCACTGCAACCTCCGCCTCCCAGGTTCAAGTGATTCTCCTGCCTCAGCATCCTGAGTAGCTGGGATTACAGGTGCATGCCACCACACCCAGCTAATTTTTGTATTTTTAGTAGAGATGGGGTTCCCCATGTTGGCCAGGCTGGTCTCAAACTTCTGACCTCAAGTGATCTGCCTGCCTTGGCCTCCCCAAGTGCTGGGATTACAGGTGTGAGTCACTGCACCTGGCCAATTTCAGTTTTTTACCACTTGTACTTGAATCTAGAAAAGCTACTTTTTATATTACCATTCTAACTTAAATGATCACTTCATTTGCAAGAAAAGGTCTTAATGAAATGTCAGATTTTTTTGGCTTTTACTTTTTCTTCATAGCAGAGTTGATGAAACAGCATAATATCAAGGAATCAATAAATTTAAATAGTAATCTTTATTCTTCCAAAGATTTTTAAAGTAATCCTTATTACTTGTTAGCTGTTTCTTTAAACTTAATACATGAATAATACAAAATTCCCTCGTGAAGCTGTTAAAGATTTTTCAAAGAAAATGATTAGTCACAGCTGAGCATGGTGGCTCACACCTGTAATCCCAGCACTTTGGGAGGCCGAGGTGGGCGGATCCCGAGGTCAGGAGCTCGAGACCAGCCTGGCCAACATGGTGAAACCCCATCTCCACTAAAGATACAAAAAATTAGCTGGGTGTGATGGTGCGTGCTTGTAAACCCAGCTACTCAGGAGTTTGGGGTAGAAGAATCACTTGAACCCGTGGGGGCAGAGGTTGCGGTGAGCTGAGATCGTACCACTGCACTCCAACCTGGGTGACAGAGCAAGACTCCATCTCAAAAAAAAAAAAAAAAAGATTAGTCACATTCCTTGTCCAAATAAAATCCACATATTTTTTTCACCTATTATTACTTGGTTCTCAGGTAAAACATAGGAAATGAGATGAGTGAACCCAAAATACAGCCCAGCACCCTGTTTAGTGCTTTGTATATGGGAGGTAATTATTTATAAATGATTGTTGTGCCAACTCCAGATGCAATTACTAACAACATAAAGTAGCCTAGGCTTCAAATTAAATGAGTGGTATAATCAATAAATGCTTTAATAGCTGGAGAAGTAGGGTAAATTGATTTTTTTTTTTTTTTTTTGAGATGGAGCCTTACTCTGTTGCCCAAGCTGGAGTGCAGTGACGCTATCTTGGCTCACTGCAACCTCTGCCTCCCGGGTTCAAGCGATTCTCCTGGCTCAGCCTCCTGAGTAGCTGGGACTACAGGCGCCCACCACCACACCCAGCTAATTTTTGTATTTTTAGTAGAGGTGGGGTTTCACCATGTTGGCCAGGATGGTCTTGAACTCCTGACCTCAAATGATCCACCACCACTTCGGCTTCCCAAAGTGCTGGGATTACAGGCATGAGGCACGTGCCTTGCCAGTAAATGGATTTTAAGCTGAGTTTCTGAGGGAAGAGTAGGACCTGGACTGAAACAAAAATGGAGACAGAGTTTGTGTGGTTGGGGAGAGGAACCAGATGTAAACGATGGAAAAGTTGGTGTCACTTTGAGAAGGATTTTTTGGAAGGGTTTTGCAATGTCCAGTCTGTATCTTGGGTTAGCACTAATAGATCAAATGGAGAATAATTTGAGTGTCACTCATTCCTACCGATAGAAAAATTTTTAAGTAGCTTGGGCTGGGATTTTCTTTTTCTCATGTGCCATTGTGTAAGTGTCTGCTACTTCATTTAGTTCCCTTTTTAAAAACTGAATTTTTACTACTTCTGTGCAAAGGTTAAACTTTTTTTTAAATAAATAATGGAATGTTTAAGCCTTCCTCAGTAATAAGTATAATCTTATCTCTACATCTGATCAGGTGGGTCAACTATATAGTAACTAAAATAGACTGTAATAGCTGTCTTCGTCACGTTAGTTTTTATTTTCACCATGCCTGTAGAATGCTTTATATTGTAGTCCCTTATGATCTGAGGTTTCATATTCTGATGTTTCAGTTACCTGTGTTCAACTGTGTCCAAAAATAGGTGACTACGATATATTTTGAGAGACCACATTCACATAACTTTTATTATAGTACATTGTTATAATTGTCCTATTTTCATTGTTAATATCTTACTGTGCCTAATTTATAAGTTAAACTTTATCATAGGTATATATGTATAGAAAAAACATAGTGTATACTGTATGGGGTTCAGTATTAGCTGTGGTTTCAGGCATCCTCTGTAGAGGTCTTGGAATATATCCCTTGTGGATAATGGAAGACTACATATTTGAGTGGTTGGTGGACTTAAACTAAGGAGACCTTTTCATGACTCTTGGTGCTAACAAGGTTGACTCGGAAAAGAAAATTTATATCAATAAATCTAAGGTAGGCTTATATGAATGCTGCATACTTTTCATCACTGCAGTGTTATGGAATGAAAAGTAGTTGTATGGGTTTTATACTATACAACATTAAACTCATAGTTATTTGGAATATGAGCAACCAGGAAAAGAAAATAACCAGCTATTTGGTTTGCTTTACATAGTAATCTACTTTTAATAGTCATGACAGGATGAGGTATGGCATTTTAAAAAAAGTAATACCTAGTGTATCCTAGGTTTGGTACATACTCGGATTAGGCTACATTTGCAGGAGTACTATACAACAACTGTTCACTTTGATGAATCTGAGGCCTTTGAGGTTCAGAACTGCTTTCCCTATATTAATTGTTTTTTTTCAAAAAAGGCTTTACAAAAAGATTTAACATTTGAGTATTTAATTTTACATTGTAGGTACTGGAAAATATTTGTTGAAGAAATTAGATTATAATTCCTTAAAACTTTATTATTGAGGCCAGGCGCGGTGGTTTACGCCTGTAATCCCAGCACTTTGGGAGGCCGAGGCGGGTGGATCACGAGGTCAGGAGATCAAGACCATCCTGGCTAACGCGGTGAAACCCCGTCTCTACTAAAAATACAAAAAAAATTAGTCGGGCACGGTGGCGGGCGCCTGTAGTCCCATCTACTCGGGAAGCTGAGGCAGGAGAATGGTGTGAACCTGGGAGGCGGAGCTTACCGTGAGCCGAGATTGCGCCACGGCACTCCAGCCTGGGTCACAGAGCAAGACTCCGTCTCCAAAAAAAAAAAAAACCAAAAAAACTTGACCATTGAGTTAACCAAAACGTTACCAGATCTCAGTTCTTAGCTATTCTGTTGTGAAGAAGTGAGAGGTTTACTACCATTAACAAAGCTGCAGATGTACACTGCTACCGGCAGAACTATCCCTAGAGAGTGGCAAAACTTTATACTTCCCAAGGGAACATATCTGTGGGTCATGCTTTGCTTTGGACTGGAGACAGTAGTAACTCTAGGAGGTGAACACAGAACGTTCTACATGTTTAGAAATAGAAAAAGAACAGCCCTTAACAATTATTCCCACACTCTCACCCTCGTTGCCTCTTCATTCTATAGATGCTCTCAAGCTTCTTGTGACTTTTGTCCCAAGATGTTGTGACATGGCATCTGACTTCCTATTGATCAGCAGGGTTAAAATCCTCCTGGGTTGTTCTGTCCACAATGTTCTGTGAATTGCTATATTTAAACCAGCTTTTTTTTCTTTTTTTTTTTTTTGAGATGGAGTCTTGCTCTGTTGCCCAGGCTGGAGTGCAGTGGCACACTGTACAGTGGCAAATGAAGACATATTTATCCGATCCTCTGATATAAAACCCCCTATTAATAAATACCTTTCTTAAAATTGCTATATAAAAGTATACTTATAATAGGAATGTCTCCTTTAACTTGTCTATAATTGAATGGGAAATAGAGGAGGCAGGGAGGTTCAAAAAACAAAATAAATGGAAAGGGAAATTGAAGGCATCCAGAGACTTTTTTTTTTTTTTGAGACTGAGTCTCACTCTGTCACCCAGGCTGGAGTGCAATGGTGTGATCTCAGCTCACTGCAACCTCCACCTCCCAGGTTCAAGTGATTCTCCTGCCTCAGCCTCCCAAGTAGCTGGGATGACAGGCACCTGCCACCACGCCTGGCTAATTTTTGTATATTTAGTAGAGACGGGATTTCACCATGTTGGCCAGGCTGGTCTCAAACTCTTGACCTCAGGTAATCCACCCGCCTCGGCCTCCCAAAGTGCTGAGATTGTAGGCTGAGCCACCACGCCCTGCCTAAACCAACTTTTGTGACATGGCTTTTTAAGGTAATAGCATGAACCACTTCATTCCTCTGCCAGGGTCTGATTCAACCCTTCAAAAACATGGGTGGACCCTATATAATGTGATTTGATTCCACATTGGATCCCCACAGAGCTAGTCTTGGCTTTTCACTTGGAACATGCCCAATGCTGATACAAAGTAAAGACTCACTATAGATCTTATTGCTATCCATGGTACATTATAAAACTTGTCTAAATATTTAAAGGTTTAAAACAAGCCTGAGCAGTGGGTGTCAAGAGTATAAGTCAGGTATATTTCATAGTAAAATTAAAATGCCATTAAAATTTTGTTCTTGTGGGGCTGGGTGTGGTGGCTCATGTCTGTAATCCCAGCACTTTAGGAGGCTAAGGCAGGCAGATCACCTCAAGTCAGGAGTTCAAGACCAGCCTACCCAACGTGGTGAAACCCCCGTCTCTACAAAAAATACAAAAATAAGCCAGGTGTTGGTGGTGGTGCCTCCCAGCTCCTCGGGAGGCTGAGGCAGGAGAATTGCTTGAACCTGGGAGGTGGCGGTTGCAGTGGGCCAAGATCACGCCATTGCACTCCGGCCTGGGTGTCAACAGCAAAACTCCATCTTAAATAAATAAATAAATATTGTTCCTGCTTTGTAAATGCTGCTTTCATTTTTTTCATTTTGGAGTGGGGAGCCTTGCCGATAGTCAGTGACTTGTATATTTGTTTACAGGCATTTGATAGGCTGCTCTTCATCTTGCATGAAAAGATAAAGACCTAGCCAGTCTAATCCTACTGGGATTCATATCAGTGGCCTCAGGGGGGTTGAGATGCTTCAAAGCTGCTGTTTAAAGGGCAAAACTAAGTATCTTACTTGGATAATACTAAAGTATGTCCTTTCTGGCTTTATTAGAATCTGAATTGTAAACATTTGGTACCGTGGGTTAAAGTTCCGCTTTAAAATTAATTTCTGAGTATGTGAGATATGCCTTTTCTTTGTGACATTTGCAGTGCAGTGAATTCAGGCTGTTTTTAAAAGGTCAAGTTTTTAAAAGGCAGGGGCATTAGTGCCAGGGCTGCTTGAAGATGAACAGCTATGGAGAAATCCTACAGTGAAAGAGGTTGGTTTTTTGTTTGTTTGTTTTGAGGTGTCATTCTAGGATATATATATATATATCCTAGTTGTTGGCATAACATTAAAATTAGTGACACAATACAGGTTTCTTGTATAGGTTTTGAGAAACTAGCAGTCCTCAACAGACGAAGCAATGTAGTTTTTGCTAATGGCACTTGCTGTGACTCATGATAGGGACCTACTGTTGATGAGCATTCCAACAAAAATAGCTTTAACTTCACCATTTATTAACATGGCTACCTTGTTAAAACATTTTCTGAAACCAAAAGCTAGGGTGATCATTCATAGCATTGTCTTATTAAAAGACTATGTCATACTGTATCATAGAAAAAAACATTCTGGGTAGAATTTGCTTCCTGGTCTATTAGGTTATCTGTTCTCCCCTCTAACTTAAGGTAATGTCTGAAAACAGCACCATTCAGGTATTGCTTAGGTAACTAAACCAGTGAAACCAGTGAAACTGCCTTTATACTGTTACCAAGAACAGCAGACTCCCATTACAAAAAAAAAATCTCTTATTACCCTACTCAAATTATTCATCTTTAAAAAGGCATAGGGTTTTTTTTTCTCTTGAAAATTTTTGGATTAATTTGAAGATCATTTCAAAATGATCCAGGATAACAATCTATTTTCCCTTTTCCTAAATTATTTCTCAAAACAATGTAATTTCTGTGTGTGATGACCTAACAGTCACTAACGACCTCAGTGCACTTTTTGGTTAGATACTCCACACCCAATAGCTAAAATCAACTGCTTTTGGGATTCTAAAGTTACAGGGTCTGTATGAAAATACCAGACACATTAATAAATTAAATTTTGGTGGCCCATTCATGATATGGCTCTTGTATCTCCAGATTCTGAGACTGAAAATGTAACTTGATCAAGCTATTAAATTACTGTAATAAAACAATTACTCCCTTAGAATTTTAATTTAGAATTTGTCTACTTCCAAAAAGGGTTTAAAGCAGTTACTATCAGACTGGCATTTCATTTCAAACGTTGCGGAACACAGAGGATCTTCGTGTATTTAGCTTAACAATACAAAAAGATATTTTGCAACTATAAATATTCACTCTTACAACATGGTGGTAAGACTTTTCTTTGCAGAACAATCTTTGCCCTGTTACCTGCCAGATTCTTCTCTCGTGCTCAGTATGAGACAGTTAAGTAAAAGAGAAAAACACTAAAAGCAACTGATTGGCAAACTTCTCACCCTAACTCAAACTTAGCACACAAAATTACTGTCTACCCAGTAGGGTTTTATGTCCTTTAACTGAAAAGGGCACTAAAAATAATTACTGTGGACTTGAGCTTTTCTCTTTCGGGGGAGGGTGGGGAATCACCTCTCTTACAAAGATAAAAGGCACAGAATTAAAGTCTTTCATCCTTTTTTGTATTGGTGCGATTATGAAATATTATGGCTTATACTTTAGCAAGAAAGTACTGGGAAGGTTATTATTAATCGACAATGAATGCCGTTGATACCTCCATGCTCTTTGAAGACATGATGCTCCGGCTTTGAAGCGCTGCATTTCTACACTGCTAACCTACAGGAACCTATGTTGAGGTGGTCCCACGGAAATGCACGACTAACAGTTCATCTCTTTCCTCCAGGAACCTTCAGGCTTTACCAAGCATCCTTACCCTAATTATCTAAATCTCTGAGACATAAATTATTTGATGTGGCTAAAAATCCTCCTGCTAGAATTTGAGTCCAATCCTTGTACGTTCTGATACTCGAATTCTTTAACGAAACTGATTACTGAGCTAGGCTGACACATGTCCGCCCGCCAAAATGTCCGCAGAAACGTTAAGAGAAGCTGTCATAAGGCCAGCTTGAGACACATCATAAATGGCCTTCGCTGTCCTTTGAGCTAATTATCTAACACCCGAAGAGAGTGCCGGTTCTAGTTAGAATCCGCGCGTCAGGTTCTCCAACCGTCAGAAGGGCGTGTGTGAGGGCAGGGAGGATTTTAAACCCCGTTTCAGGCCCCCTCCCTAGGCTGTAGGAAACCACCCACTCTGAAGCCCGGCGGGGGAGGAGTGCTGCAGCCAGCTGCCGAGGGAGCGCTCTGCGGCGAGGCCGTTTCCCTGAGTCACGGAGAGGGCGGGAGGCTGCCCCCGTCTGCCCCCGCCACGTCCTCCTGTAAGGGGCTCAGTCCAAACAGGCAGGGGTCGCAGGGGAAGGAAGCGGCACCCGTCATGCCTCAAGGTGGCCCAACAGCCACTTCACTCCCAGGAGACGCCGCATTTCCTTAAAACGCGCTCTCCATTCTGGCAGCAATCAGCCGACCCTTCCCCATCAGTATCACGTGCACCTGGAAGTACGTGGGTGGGACCTAAAGCGCCCACGGAAGTGACGTCGGTCGCTCCGAGTCGCATGATGTGGCAAAATGCAAAAAAAAAAAAAAAAAAGTGGGGGTAGAAAAAGAAGATTGGCGAAAGTGATGAGTCTAAAAAAGTAGTCCCTCCGGTTCCTCTGTTGCCCCCCGTGTGGCGTCAGAAGAGAGGCTCCGGGCGCACAGCGCCCGGAATTCCTGCACCCGCCGCACGCACCGCTCCGTGGAGGGGTACATAAGGCGGAGGGGGTGAGGCGACTGGGCGGAGTTCTGTCGCCGGGATCCTTCCGCTGGGCTCAGCCGTTTCCGGAGTCTGCGCTGCGCCCGGTTCCGCCATTGCGGCTCTCCTGGCCCGTGGAGCCTCCGCCCCCGACCCGAGCTCTTTCGTCTGCGTGCCAGTTTCCTGCGTCCCCGGAGAGGATCCTGCTGAGCCCAGCCTCCCCCCTCCCCTTCTCCTCCTCTCCCTCGGAGAGCCCGGGCAGCCACTGCCCCGCAGCCCCAGTGACAGGAGGAGACCATTCCCCCCGACAGCGCCATGGCCCAGATTCTGCCAATTCGTTTTCAGGAGCATCTCCAGGTGCGGCCGGGCCCGGGCTGGTGAGGGCTGTGGAGAAGGTGGTAGGAATAGTGGAAGAAGCTGGAGTCTGGGCCCCGAGCAGGATCGGAGCTGGAGGGGTGGGGGGGTTGTCGGTCTTTGGGGTAGGTGGAGGAGGGGGCACTATCTTAGAAAGCTTAAACTGTTAAATGATGTGGGGCTTGGATGAAAGGACAGGAGTTGGGGTGCAAAGGGCTGCAAAGACCAGGCCTGGATCCAAAGGCCTCTCGATCTTGCTTCCTGGATGGCCAGAACTGCGCGTACAAACTCTCTCCTCCCCATTTTGTTCAGTTCATTCATTTGGGTAGGGGAGTGGGAGGGGGGATTCTCTCTTGTTTCTACCAGAGCAAGGATTCTTATCCCCTGGGCCAGTGCGGGGCTGTCACCTTCCATTGCTCTCCTCTTTCCCTCTTCGTGTCTGCACCCAGGAGTTGTGGGGCGGGTGGGTTGGGGAGGAGCAACCTTTTTTTTTTCCTCCCTCTGCGGCTCTCAACTGAGAAAGGCACCTTCTCCGGTGGTGGGGGTTGGGGGTGGTGGTGAGGCGGTGGCTTGTCTCTTGCCTTCCTTGAGGCAGTAGGGACAGAAGGTCACTGAAAGAACGAAACGAGGGTAGAATGGGAGAACGCATTTCTCAGAACGATGTCAATCTCAGAGTGTGTGGGGTCGAGCTCCCTAAGGAAACTCGCCTCCCCTTCCCACTTTTTTTATTTCTTTGGGGATGTTGTGGCTCTTAACCCCTCTTTGGTTCTAGAAGGTAGGAAAGAGTGATACAGAGGTTATCTTCTAGTCTTCTCGAGTAGTAGCAGGTAGTTTTGAATATCTTCCTCAGGATCGCATGGAATTGAACAGAGCCCTGGGGACAGAGCACAGCTGCTCTGAGACCTGCGGGGCTATTTGGTCTGTAACTGGCTTCCCTTTAGTAAGTTCTAGAGTTCTTTCCCATGGTTCCTTATCCTGGAGGCAACATATTGTTGTCTCATCTGGCAGCATGCCAATCGCTGGCCTAGGCAGGTGACCATTGGAAGGCTTCACTGAATTAAACCTCTTCAGAGCTTTTGATTTTCCTGTGTCACCAATCCTGATTTTTACTGTAGCTGAAACAATTTATTCCTATTAATTTGCTTTCTTCCCAAATATCCCCTTAAAGAAACCTGCCTCAGCTCTATCGTCTGAAGGGCTAATTCCATAATGACAGAGAATGCAGTGGTTTGACATGACACTAATATCAGTGACTTATTAGACACTTTACCATTGAAGACCATTTTTATTTACATTCCCCCATTGGTATAACATACATAAAAGAGTTTTGTTAATAAAAGGTTTTAATATTCAGGCTATAAGTAACATAATTTCATATTTCTTTGCAGGTATTACCATGTTTGCACTAGCAAGGACTTATTTTCCTTTAAGGCTTGAAATGTAAAGAATAATAAATCTTTACCCATAAAATGAGTCAAATAATGCACTTTCTTCAGTCATCTATAATTTTCAAATAACTCATCTGAAGTAATGGAATATACCTTGGCATATCTTGGCATATATATATAAATATATTTATGCCAATAATAAAAACACTTTTACAGAAGGTTAAAAACGTTAAATAACAAAGTGGATTTTTTTTTAATCAATCCAAGTTTAATTGCTTTAGTTATTTTTGTTAAAGTGGGGTGGCAAATGAATGTGGAGAGTTGAGAAAGTGCTGTTCTTAAGTGTGAGGGGAAAACGCGGGCTTGTTTTCATACTAAGCTGCATCTGAAATATCTTTCTGCAGACAAATGTTTATAAACCACACAAAGAATCAAGTACAGCTGCTGTTTATTTTCCATGGCAGATGTATAGCTCACTACTAAATCTTGTGGTGGTTCGAGTAATAGCTTTTCATTTCTTTTAAAGAGGAGACAAGAATTGTTAAATGATGCCAGAGATTGGAACCCAACCTTGTCACTTATTGAAGACAAATTTAATACATGTCTGTTTTGTAACTGGCTCAGTTTCAGCAGATACTTGAATGAAGCCATTTTCTTCTCAAATAATTTGAAGATTTTGAATATAAAGCAGATTTGCAAATTGAAAATTCAGCCCTCTGTGTTTTGGATTGCTATGTCATGCCTAAAGTTAAGCTTGCTTAGCTAATATGACTGTGTGCTCCAGCTGATTAATTGCAGAGCGCAAATAACTACAGCCTCTTCCATGATAATATATCTCCTGACTTCATTATCTCCTACCTTTTGAAAAATTAATAAGGTTTTTGTTTTTTGAAGAGACAGGGTTTTTGCTGGAGGTCAGTGGCACTGTCACAGGTCACTGCAGCCTTGACCTACTGGGCTCAAGCCATCCTCCCACCTCAGCATCCTGAGTAGTTGGGACTACGGCCATGAGCCACCACACCTGGCTAATTTTTGTATTTTTTGTAGAGATGGGGCTTCACTATGTTGCCCAGGCTAGTCTCGAATTCCTGGGCTCAAGCAATCCTTTGCCTTGGCCTCCCAAAGTGCTGGGATAATAGGTGTGAACCACTGAGCCCAACTAATAAGGATTATTTTAATTGGCGTCTTAGGTCTCTGACCTCTGAGCTTCTACCAGTTTGCTAAGTAGCAGAAAATTTTCTGAAACACGTAGGATTAAAAACTGGAAACAAGAAATGAGGAACTTAAGTATGAGTATAGTTAGCTTGTAAAACTGTAAATGAACTTATTTTTATACCCTTTAACTGCATTATCCAACTGAAGGATCTGTTGTCATCAAGGCATGCACCTACAGCAAATGAATGTCAATAAATGAAGATTTTTTTCCTAGACTGTTTAGACTGATAGCGGTTAATAAATGAGTGCCTATTTGAGCAAGATATTGTTGGAATTGCAGATTCTATAAAAATCCTAGGCTACATATATAAAATATTGCCTGTGATTCTCAATTTTTTGGCACATTAAGTATCTTTAGACCACTTGACACATACCAGTGTATTCCTAGATTCTTTGGGTCTTCAATTAAAAATCTCCCTACCCTGTTCTTTCCCCATTGATGCATAAATGCAGGCATGGAATGTGTTGTTGAGTCAAATGTTAGGGATTCTTGCTATAGTTAGTTTGGGTTGCAAATAGAAATCAATGCTAAGTACTGGGATTTACTACATGCTTAGTTGTACTCGCTGGAAGAGGTAAACTTCCTGAAATTATGCTGCAGTCTCATGGGAATAGCTTCTAAGTCTAAAATGTATCATATTCTTCAGAATTTTCTTGATGGTCAGTTTACTCAGTGTGTGGTTAATTTTAGTGAAAGTGCTTTCACTCTGATTAGGAAATAAGACACAGAATGGTGTGTGTGTAGAACACAGTCCTTTTCATTTGAGTATTTAGGAAAATTCACATTTCTGGAACCTTGGTAGTTGCTCTTGGACAATTGTTTCTTAGCGTAATTGGAATTTGTACCTTGCTTGTAAAAGGTTCCATTTATATCGAGTCCTCAGCTTCTTTGCAGAATTGTTTTTTCCATACATTTGTTTAACTCTGTATGTTATTCAAATTATATTTAACAAGATGTTTTTCCTGTCATTGTTAACTGTTGTGGCTTTTTCTCTTTGAGTTATTGTCCAGTAGAACTTTCTTCAATGATGGAACTGTCTGCTAGCTACATAGGGATATTGAGCACTTGAAATGTGGCTGATGACTGAGGAACTAAATTTTTGCTTCAATTTCTTTTTAATTAATTTAAATATAAATAGCCACAAGCGACAGCTGACTCTCATTGGACTGCACAATTATAGGCCATGCTGATGTGTTTCGTAAGTTTGAAGATTTATTTCACCACTTATGTTTATGTATTTAGAATATTTCTTTAGCTAAAATTAAAATGCTCGTTCAAAAGTTTTAACTGAATACTGTCTTGGAAAGTGGTGGTGATGAACGATGACTAGCAGCAGACTTCTTGAGACCTTATTATGTGCTGTAAATTTGGCTAGGTACTTTCAGATCTTCACTCAGTCCCCCTAGACACCTTTCTAAAAAGTGAGACTCAAAGTAGTGGGAATGCTGTCCGAATGGGATGTGTACCTGAGTCTTCTGACACAAAATATTTGGCCTTAGAAAGAGAAGTTATACAGTATCCTAGAGTGCTTTTTTTCTGTTGGACTTAGGCCCAGAGAGGTGAGTTCTCTCTACTTGTTTATAGATTAACAATGTGGTATAGTAGACAGAACAGGGCTTTAGGGGTTGTTGAAACTAATGCTGTCCAACAGAAAAATAATGTGAGCTACATACTTTTTTTTTTTTTTTTTGAGACAGAGTCTCACTCTGTCACCTAGACTGGAGTGCAGTGGTACAATCTCGGCTCACTGCAACCTCCACCTGCCAGGTTCAAGTGATTCTTCTCCTGCCTCAGCCTCCTGAGTAACTGGGATTATAAGTGCCTGCCACCACGCCTGGCTAATTTTTGTATTTTTAGTAGAGGTGGGGTTTTACCATGTTGGCCAGACTGGTCGTCAACTCCTGACCTCAAATGATCTGCCCACCTCGGCCTCCCAAAGTGCCGGGATTACAGGCATGAGCTGCTGCTCCTGACTTCACATAAGTAATTTTAAGTATTCTAGCAGCCATGTTAAAAGTGAAAAAACAGATGAAATTAATTAATTTTGGGTTTTTTTTGGTAGAGACAGTCTCGCTGTATTGCTCAGGCTGGTCTCAAATTCTTGGGCTGAAGTGATCCCCTCGCCTTGGCCTCCCAAAGTGCTGGGATTACAGGCATGAGTCACCATGCCCTGCCTAGATAAAATTAAATTTAATATATTTTATTTAACTTGGGCTATGCAAAATATTATTTCAATATGTAATCAGTATAAATTTTACTAATGAGATACCTTACATTCTTTTTCATACTAAATTTTCTAAATCTAGTGTGTGTTTTTTTTTTCTTTTTTTGAGACAAAGTCTCGCTCTGTCGCCAGGCTGGAGTGCAGTGGCAGATCTTGGCTTACTGCAACCTCCCCCAACCGGGTTCAGTCTCCTGCCTCAGCCTCCCAAGTAGCTGGGACTACAGATGCGTGCCACCACACCCAGCTATTTTTTTTTTTTTTTTTGGTATTTTTAGTAGAAATGGGGTTTCACCATGTTGGTCAGGATGGTCTCAATCTCTTGACCTTGTGATCTGCCTGTCAGCCTCCCAAAGTATTAGGATTACAGGCGTGAGCCACTACGCCTGGCTATATATGTTTTATACTTAGATCACATATCAATTCAGACCCTGTTTTCATTGGAAATCCTGGTCCATATAGAGTTCATAAAATTTACAGTTAGAAAGACAGATTTGGGGCTGGGGGTAGTGGCTCATGCCTGTAAACTTAGCACTTTGTGAGCCAAGGTAGGAGCACTGCTTGAGCCCAGGAATTCGAGACCAGCCTAGATAACAGAGTAAGACCTCATCTCTATATTAAATAAACAAAAGTGAAGAAAAAGAAAAGCAGATATGCAATACTTCAGTGATCCCAAACATATTTAAGTTTTCCAGTAATTGAATCACTTACTGGTTATTATTTAATTTTAGTTACTTTAAAATTATGGTAATCACATTTCAAGTGCTCATTATCGTATGTGGGTTGTGACTTGTGGTTACCATATTGGACAACACAGGTTAGGTCTAACCTCTTGCTTCTTTTTCTCTGGGAAATGGGCATACTATCTCACAAAGTTATTATGAGGATCTGAGATCATGTATGTGAAAGTACTTTATGTAGCACTTTAGGAGCATTAATTATTGACTAAATAATTTTTGTCCAGTACATTTTATTCAGATATCTCAACCAATGACACAATATTCATTTGCAGATCCAGCATTTTATGGTGTATAAGTATTTGGGGTTAGTTCATTTACCTAATATTTGAGTACTTACTGCAGATTAGGAACTATGTTAGACCTTAGGGACAAGGTGGTAAACAGGATGTACTACACCTTGTATTCATGCTTCCATTGATGAGTTGGCAAAGGCTGTTCACTTGTCATTCCAACCATCGATGTTGTCTACTTGATTGTGGATCTTTTATGTATTTGAACATTTGATATTGTGCACAATTTAATACAA
Source organism: Macaca mulatta (assembly GCF_049350105.2). Classification (NCBI taxonomy): domain Eukaryota; kingdom Metazoa; phylum Chordata; class Mammalia; order Primates; family Cercopithecidae; genus Macaca; species Macaca mulatta. Next base: position 50,361,491 of record NC_133421.1, on the reverse strand, counting down.
ATAATTGATATGATACAAAGTTGATTACACTCTGAAACTGCCCCCAAAAAACTTTTAAATAAACCTTTTATTATGTCCCATGAGTCTCATTGTGTGCCACTGGTACATTTTAAATTAGGGTTCCTTGATCAGACATATTTGAAAAAAAATCTTAATGAATCATATCGGATAAAATACCCATATGGAGTGCCGGTCAGGCCTTTGTTAGAGTTATTGTATGTGTCCTTTTTTAGGGTGGTAGTGTTGAAGTGAATCTTCTCACTTAGATAAGCAGTAGATTCATAGCTGATATTTTACTCCTGTATATTAGAATGAGGCTGCCGCTTTAGTTCATGTACGTATATGCCATACGAAAACTACTTCATGAAATAAACCTGTCTTCTGAGCTACAGCAAAGTTTACAGCTCTGGGTGTCTTGTCTTCGCTTCTTGGTCAAGTGCCTGTGGCTAATGCTCTTAACTCAGGAGATGGCTGTAAGCTTGGACCTAAATGTATTATGCAAAACCCATCTGTCAGACTTTTGTGAGTCTCTTCTTTTGTATTATCTCCTTAAATTAAGATATAATTTAAGATATTTTGTCCTATCTTTTTTTTTTTTTTTTTTTTTTTTTTTTTGAGACAGGGTCTCACTCTGTTACCCAGGCTGGAGTGCAGTGGCATGATCAAGGCCCACTGCAGCCTTGACCTCCCTGGGCTTAGGTGATCCTCCCACCTCAGCACTCCCCAAATAGCTGGGACTACAGGCGTGCACCACCAAACCCAGCTAATTTTTGTATTTTTTTGTAGAGTTGGGGTTTTGCCATGTTTCCCAGGATGGTCTCAAAATCCTGGGCTCAAGCAGTCTGCTGCATCAGCCTCCCAAAGTGCTGGAATTACAAGTGTGAGACACCAAGCCTTGTCCTATTTTTGAGGCAATAACTCTTCAAATCTTAATTGTCCTGATATCTATTCCATAAAATCAAAATACATTGGCCATTATAGCTGTTTGAGCATCTGTTATGTGCCAAGAACTGTATTAAATATTTATGTTTATTATCTCATTTAATTATCAAGGGAACCCTTGTGCTTAGGTCGGATTAGCCTTATTGTAGAGATTGGGCAACTGAAGTTCATAGCAGGTAACTTTTAGAATCACACAGCTAGTGAGCAGTCAGATTTTTAATACTTGTTCTTTCATTTGGCTCATTGCCTCATTTGGTAAATGGTCTGTATCATTTGAACTGCAAAATATACCACAATTGTTTGTATCTATGCTGTGATGGTCTTTGATTCTAGTAGTACTGTTGTTTGTTTTTCGGGAAATATTTTTTATATTATGAGAAAAGTAGGAGACAGCAAACTAACATCTGACTTTATGCCTTGAATGATTAGGTATATATTTTTTAAAGACTTTATCCTATTTCCTATTGGAAAATTGTGCAGGATGATTGGGATCCGGTTAACTTGTAACCAGGATTGTCTACATCCCTCTCAGAAGACTGAACTTGTCACACTTCCCTGTAGACTTTTTCTTACGGAAAAGAATGAATGTGTTCCAGTCTGAAGCCACTTGTGAAAGGAGGAAGCTTCTGCTTTCTGCTTTCTGTTTTACTGTAAATTCATGTTTTTGTGTTTATACCAAAAAATAGAAGCTTGAACTCAAGGAAGGCAATTGTGCATGAAGGGGATAGGAAAGGAAGGTGACAATGGAATATATTTGTTCATTTTGAGTAGCATCATGGTAGAAGGGAAAATGGTTACAGACTTGTAGGGTTGTGCTTTGGAGGCAGACTGCCAGTACTGTTAATACGTCTTGTTCATAATCCTTAAGTAAATAAGGATTTTAAGTTCTGAAGTAAAACAGTTTTAAAGATTATTTCTGAAACAACAGGAACCAGATCCATTAAAGCCGTATTTTGTTATGTTAAAAAATTTAAACTCTGCAGTGTGCTATTCTGGAAAATGTCTCAGATGTTTAATCTGGGCTTACCTATTTGATTCTGTCAGGTTTTCAGCTTGTCTCAACTTCCTCATTTATTAAAACAATATTTCCGGTTAATTTTAAAGTTAGACTACAGTATGTGTCTTTATAGTATAATATTTAGCCCTTAACCCTTTACAGACACTCAAATATTAGTTCTTCCCCTCCACCCTGGAAGAGTTTCCCTTTGTCCACTTGAGTTGAATATATGTGCCATACTAAAGGCGAAAAACTACCATCCACCCAGTTATTGAAGCCAAGATCTTCAAGTTACACCAGACTCTCTAATTTCTCATTTTCTGCATCCATCGATTTCTGGAGTTCCTCAGTGATGCACACTGCGGGGTCTCAGGGTTTAGTTTTTCGTGACCCTGGGTTGAAACTGGGAGTCATAGAAGATGAAAAAACGGGAATTGGATTGGGAGTTGACTCTGTCATCCAGGCTGGAGTGCAGTGGTGCCATCTTGACTCACTGCAACTTCCGCCTCCCAGGTTCAAGCAATTCTCTTGCCTCAGTCTCCTGAGTAGCCGGGACTACACGTGCCCGCCACCATGCCTGGTGAATTTTTTTTGTATTTTTAGTAGAGATGGGGTTTCACCATGTTGGCCAGGCTGGTCTCAAACTCCTGACCTCAAATAATCTACCCACCTCAGCCTCCCAAAGTGCTGGGATTACAGGCGTGAGCCACCGCCCCTGGCCAACTTGCATTTATTTCTGATTAGCTGCTCATCTGAGAAAGATGGCTTAAAAAAACCACCAGAGTGGACAGACTGAAGCTAAAGACTATCAGTATATATGCTGTGCTTGGCAAACAGCTGACTTTGGATAGATCTCATTATTTAAAGATGAATAATAAGGGGGAAAAGACGAGTAGAGAGAACGTGGTTTACAAAAACTCATCTCTTTCTCCAGTCTCTGCAATACTCTATATTTGGTCATATTGAACTATGAAAATCTAAGGCAGGTTTCTTTTTTTTTTTTTTTAACCACAAATACCCTCAGGAAAGAGTCTCCTTATGAAAAGCCTTACTGAATCTCCATAGTATTATGTCCTGTCACAGTTGCTTCTATTGTGAGCACCCGAATGCTGTTTGGCAAAGGCTGCTGTAGGCTTGAAATCAACTGGATTAGTGAGAGACAAATTTTACACATCTACAATTCTCCTGTGTATGACCTCACAGTTGGAACTGTTGGATGTTATAAGCAGATGATTTAAATATCCCTTGAAAAGCAGTCCATTCGGGCATATTTCTAGAGATGATTTTTTTTTTTTTTTTTTTTTTGAGATGGAGTCTTGCTCTGTCACCCAGGTTGGAGTGCAGTGGTGTGATCTCGGCTCACTGCAACCTCCACCTCCCAGGTTCAAGCGATTCTCCTGCCTCAGCCTCCCGAGTAGCTGGGATTACAGGTGCCCACCACCATGCCTGGCTAATTTTTGTAATTTTAGTGGAGACGGGATTTCACCATGTTGTCCAGGCTGGTCTCGAACTCCTGACCTTGTGATCTGCCTGCCTCGCCCTCCCAGAGTGCTAGGATTACAGGCATGAGCCACTGCACCCAACCTAGAGATCATAATTTACATAGAAAGATAAGGGAAAAACAACTCTCCTAATATGCAGATAGATTTGATGTTATAAAATTGCATCAATATGATTGCACTCTAATGGATTTTTGAAAAGCATTGTGAAATGGAGATGACTTTCTAATGCTGATGTCAAAAATGCATATGAAGAGTTTAAATATAATTTTGTTTGGTGTGTGTTGTTTTGTTTTTTTGAGACAGGGTCTTGCTCTGTCACGAAGGGTGGAGTACAGTGGCGAGATCATGGCTCACCACAGCCTCGACTTCCCAGGTTCCAGCCATCCTCTCATCTCACCTCAGCCTCCCAAGTAGCTGGGACTACAGGCATGTGCCGCCACACCCAGCCAATTTTTGTATTTTTTGTAGAAACGGGGTTTGGCCATGTCACCCAGGCTGGTCTCGAACTCCTGAGCCCAAGCAATCTGCCCGCCTTGGCCTCCCAAAGTGCTGGGATTACAGGCGGGAGCCACTGTGCGTGGCCTGATTTTAAATGTCTGTAAAGTAAGTGAAATGACTAGTTGAATTGTACATTAAATATATCTAATCCCTAAGAGTTTATAATGTAAAGGGATCAAAACTTTTTCAAATAACAAAATTAACCATTTTAAAGTGAACAATTTAGTGGTATTTAGTGTATTCACAGTGTCGTGCAGCCAACACCTGTATCTAGTTCCAAGACATTTTCATCTCCCAAAAAGGAAACCCCATACACGTGAAGCAGTCTCTCTGCCATCTCCCTCCTCCCATCCCCTGGCAACTGCTAATTTGCTTTTTGTCTCTATGGATTTACCTATTCTGGATATTTCGCATAAATGGAATTATACAATAAGTGACCATTTGTTTCTACCTTCTTTCACTAAGCATAATCTTGGAGATTCTTCCATGTTATAGCATATATCAGACTTCATTCCTTTATGGCTGAATAATACTTCACTGAATGAATATATCAACATTTTATTTGTCCTTTCATCAGTTGGTGGACATTTGAGTTCTTTCTACCTTTTGGCTGTTGTGACTAGTGCTGTTGCAAACATTCATATACAAGTTTTTTTTTGAATGCCTGTTTTCATTTCTTCTAGATATATACTTAGAAGTGGAATTGCTGGGTCATATGGTAATTTCTCTCTTTCAACTTTTTGAGAGACCACGAAACTGTTTTCCACAGTGGTGGCACCATTTGACATGCCCACTAGCAATATATGAGAGTTCCATTTTCTTCACATCTTCTGACAGCTTTTTGGGGTGTTGGGATGATTAACTGGGAAAATAAGTACCTTATTTGGGCCTATATGGTATTTTTAATTCTGTGTCCACTCCCAAACTCTGTAGCCCTGCCCTCCCTTATATTGTGTGTCCTGTTTTAGATTGTTTCCATTTCTTCTGAGACACTGCATATACCCCTACATGTATCTGTGCTAGGCATACATCCCTGTAACTTCATGGCATTGTTGTGATTGCTGTGTAGCTGTTACATATACTAAGTGGAAGGGAGTTTCTCATTTGCTGTAGAACTCTCTGTGCATTAGTGTAGTGTCGGGCACACAGTAGCTGCTCAGGAATTTTTAAAATATATGATAATTGGGAAAACTACAGAGCTAGAGAGAGATCTGAAGAAATACTAGAAATTTTTTTCAGATGGAATCAGAAGAAAACTTTACAAAATTGTTGACATCATCTGTGGCATGCAGCAAAAGTTAATGTAAAAGGAACAGAAAGACCTATGGAGATAATGGGATGTAATAACATAAAACATACTGAAACAATTGGTTCTGAAATCAGTTAAGAGCAGAACTGGAATTCCTACTCTGTGGAATGAATCAGCAATGTGGAAGGAGTAATATTTTTTTTTAAGATTTTGAATTTAGGCTGGGTGCAGTGGCTCACGAGGTAGGTGGATTGCTTCAACCCAGGCATTTGAGACTAGCCTGGACAGCATGGCCAAACCCTATCTCTACAAAAAGTACAAAATTTAGCTGGGTGTGGTGGCATGTGCCTGCAGTCCCATATACTTGGGAAGCTGAGGTGGATGGATCACCTGAGCCTGGGAAGTCGAGGCTGCAGTAGGCTGAAATCGTGCCACTGCACTCAAACCTGGCAGACAGAGTGAGACCCTGTCCCAAAGAAAAAAAAAAAAAAAATTAGAAGTAAATCCCAGAATTAAGTAAAAGTGGTGTGTGTGTGACAGAATAGGTTACAAATTTAAGAATTTTAGAAACCAAAATAATTGGAATGGAAACTCTTTTCAATGAAAGAAAATTTTTGTAATTTGAAAGAACCAAAATTAAAAGGGTTTAGTGTTTGGAACAGGCCTGAGGAAGTTGTAATACCATGAATTTAAAAAAACAAAATAAAAGAAACTCAGGAGGCCAAGGCACAAGAATTGCTTGAACCCAGGAGCTGGAGGTTGCATTGAGCCGAGATTGTGCCACTGCATGCGAGCCTGTGCGACAGAGCGAGACTCTGTCTCAAAAACAAAAAAAAATCCCCAAAACTATGAGCACCTAGGGCACATCCTCTTCCTGACCAAAAAAATCAAGGTAATAGTAGTTTTTTAACCCTGAATTTTAGATAGTGAAGCAGTGTCTATAGTTTTTGAGATGGAAAGTGTCTTGTTTTTAGAAGACATGAGTCTCATTTGAACCCCCAAAGAGCCTCTGAGAGCCTAAAACCTGTTTTTTCTCCCCTAGGTTGTTTCCTCACTAGTAATGACAAAGTTACAGTCAGCACAAAAATAAGCAAAGGGGACAGTTTCACACAAAAATCGTACATGAAATATTGAGTTTGTGTTAAGTTGCTAAATAATGGATGCTCAATATGTATTAATTGAAAGCAAATCATAGTGGTTTAATAATTTTAATGTCATTTTGAACTCCCTGAATTTGTTAATATTAAATCATTTTGAGATAATCTGTAACTCCTCATGCTGATTGTTAGTTATTTCATTCACTTATTTGAAAACAGTATTTGTGGCATTTAAGCTCACAGGAAAATACTCCAGGCCGGGTGCAGTGGCCCACTCCTGCAATCCCAATACTTTGGGAGGCTGAGGTGGGTGGATCGCTTGAGATCACGAGTTTGAGACCAGCCTGGCCAACATGGTGAAACCCCGTCTCTACTGAAAAAATACAAAAATTAGTTGGGCGTGATGGTGCATTCCTGTAGTCCCAGCTACTGAGGAGACTGAGGCAGGAGAATGGCTTGAACCTGGGAGGCGGAGGTTGCAGTGAGCTGAAATCGTGCCATTGCACTCCAGCCTGGGCGACAGAGCAAGACTCAATCTCAATAAAATAAAAGAAAAAAAAAATATTCTAGTGACCCAATTGTAAAATAAAATGGTTCCAGTCTTATAACTTGTAGCACCTAGTAGGCTGAGTGTGCTTTAAATGATTGATCTAACTAGAATAATGTGGGATAGAGCATAATGTCTAATTTCCTGGGGTCCCTCAGTATAGGGTAGAAAGATACATGAATATATATAATTGTGATAGGGTTGATGGAATGTAATACTAGGCTCCCACTTAAATGTATATTTGTGAAGTCGCTGGGAAGTTGTGTCATAGAATGAAGTTTCTCAAGGATCTTTATAACTTGAATATTAAGGGGACTGTCCAGACGTTTTATTCTTATCAGGAAACCAAGCCTTTAATGTCTGCCTGGTTACATTCATTTATAACATCCTTTATGCTAAGTCAGCAATAAGTATTATATATATTTTCTGAGACGAGGTCTTGCTGTGTCACCCAGGCTGAATGCAGGGGTGCAATCACAGCTCGCTGCAGCCTCTGCCTCCTGGACTCAAACAACTAGCTAGGACTACAGGTACACACCACCACACATGGCCAGTTTTTTTATTTTTTGTAGGGACAGGGTCTTGCCATGTTGCCCAGGCTGGTCTTGAACACCTGGGCTTGAGAGGTCCTCCCACCTTGGCCTGCAAAAGTGCTGGGATTACAGGCATGAGCCATTGTGCCTGGCCTTGAACCCTCAAAGTAAACCCGTTTCTGGTTCTTCGAATGGTAGGTTCTGATATATTCTGTACAACTTCTCGCCCCTTCCATTGAATGTAGCTATGGTAGCAGCATTTGGTTGTTTTGGGCTGCTGAATTGCATTTACACAGTGGCATAATCTTGGTAAGTCATATCCATCTCCAAGATTTGGGGCATAAAAACTCCTGTATTTCCCTGCAGCTTGGTTAACATTGGCCTAATTGATCTGATATCATGTAATTGTTGGAATACTTTTTTAAGAATGCATTAAATATAAAGTTTTTGAAAATTTCCAATCAGCAATTGATTACAAGTAGGAAAAATTCTTTGTCTTTGAGCCTCCTGGTAGTTTACCAAAGCTAATAATCTGACAACCTCTCTCCAACTGTGGATGCTTCCTGAATATATTGCTTAAATTTGGAGTTTGTGACCAGAATCAAAAATTCTAAGAGACGGTGATTCTCTCAAAGGCTAACATGGAGTAGAAAAAAACTACATGTTTAAATGTGGGGACAGCAAGCATTAAAGGCATTTTTATTTGTTGCTTGAAATCTGTGGAGCCTACAGAAAAGAGTGGCTGGTATCCTGTTGATGGAAGAACTAAAGGAATGCTGCATTCTCAGCATTTCTTATTTCCTGTAGAATACAGCAACTGCAGTTTTTATTTGACATTCTGCTAGTTTCCAGGAAGGGCTCAATGAAGTGACTGCTGTCAGCATCTTTTTTCACCGTAATTGATACTAGAGAAGGTAGAGGATGTTTAGGAGCTTTTAAAGGAAGTTATGTTTAGTGAAATACTTGGGTTAGGAAGTTAACCAAATCTTTAAGTACTGACTTAAAAATTCTTGTATTGAGAGATTAATGGTATCAGAATGACATACTAATATCATCAGGTCTCTCAGATTGTTGACCTATTAACTCTATAGTGGTAACACTTCTAAAGTCCTTGGTAAGATACAAAATTCATTTGCAGAAAATTGCTCCATCTGAAATATAGTAGCTCATACATACTTCCTTTACATTTTCCCTATTTAGATGAAACAAGGAGGATCTGGAAAGTGTGAAGCCAAGCAATAATTGTGAAACATAAGTCCTTAGTAATGCTGTCATAAACTGGTTTTCATGTATTTTGATTTTCAGCTGATACAGCTGGTGAATGAGTTATACTACAAGTTTATGAGTCATTCATTAGGAAACAAACTCTTAGGTATACTTATAGAGAAGCCAATTTCCAATGAGTTTATTCTTAACTGATCAAATGTGAGAACTGATGGTTGAAATTAGTATGCTCAAAGCAAATCTATTACTCCTTTAATTATGTGGTGTCTGTAGGCACAAACAGATAGATTGGAATGATTGCTGAGAGTGCGCCTTGGTGCTAATGGAGAGTTGTCTTTAGGTAGTTAAAGAATTAGGCCTTGAAAAAATTATGATTTTATTTGGTCGTACGTTTTAAGCTAGCATTTTCTGCCCTTAATGTATATAGTATTGAATTAAATATATCAATAGGACCATGGCCTCTTTGCTCCTCTTAACAATATTTTCATAGTTTGATCACTAATATATTCTGTTAAGATGCTCATGCAACACCACTAAGTTTCCTGATTCCTTGATGTATCAGGGTTTCCCCATTCTGTCTTTAGGAGCATGTGAACAAAGCAAGTTAGCCCAGGTAAGGTTTGAGTATATAACAGTAGCATGATGCCAAAAACAGTCTGTTTAAGAACAGTCTATATCAGACTGGGCGCGGTGGCTCATGCCTGCAGTCCCAGCACTTTGGGAGGCCGAGGCGGGCAGATCACCTGAGGTCAGGAGTTTGAGACCAGCCTGACCAACATGGAGAAACCCCATCTCTCTAAAAATACAAAATTAGCCAGGCATGGTGGCACATGCCTGTAATCCTAACTACTTGGGAGGCTGAGGCAGAATGGCTTGAACCCGGGAGGTGGAGTTTGTTGTGAACCGAGATCACACCATTGCACTCCAGCCTGGGCAACAAGAGCAAAACTACGAACAGTCTATATTATAATACCATAGTCCCAGAACTAGAAGTTCATCAAATAATAGAGTGCTCTGTGCTCCCACACTAAGAGCTTGATGTGTGTTAAATCACCTTAACCTTTCAGGTAGCACCTAGGCATGCTGCTTTGCTCCCTCTCAAGTAAGGATGGATACTTTTTTCCCTTTCCATTTTCCATATTTACAATGAAATGGAGTATATTTTCAAAACCAAGACAGGAAAAACAAAGTTTAAACCATTAAAAACTGATGAGCATTCAACGTAGATTTCTGAGTCTCATTGCTGATGTGTTTTTTTGTTTGTTTGGTTTTTTTTTTCTTTTTTTTTGGGGGGAGACAGTCTTGCTCTGTCGCCCAGTCTGGAGTGCGGTGGCGCACTCTCGGCTCACTGCAACCTCTGCTTCCCTTGTTGCCCAGGCTGGTCTCGAACTGAACTCCAGGCCTCAGGCTAGTCTCCTACCTCAACCTCCAAAGCACTGGGATTACAGGTGTGAACCACCATGCCCAGTCTTGTAAATTTGCTTGTCTTTGTTTGTTTTGCTTAAACATTTTAAGTAAATTCAGGCTATCATATTTTACCTGTAAATACTTCAGCTTGCATCTTTAGAAAATAAGGACATTTTCTTTCTTTCTTTCTTTTTTTTTTTTTTTTTTCTCTTGAGATGGAGTTTCACTCTTGTCACCCAGGCTGGAGTGCAATGGCACAATCTTGGCTTACTGCAGCCTTTGCCTTCTGGGTTCAAGCGATTCTCCTGCCTCAGTCTCCCGAGTAGCTGGGATTACAGATGCGCACCACCATGCCTGGCTAATTTTTTTTGTTTGTTTTTGTATTTTTAGTAGAGATGGGGTTTCACCATGTTGGCCAGGCTGGTCTTGAACTCTGGGCCTCAGGTAATCCGCCCGCCTCAGCCTCCCAAAGTGCTGGGATTACAGGAATGAGTTACCACATCTCGCCAGGACATTTTCTTATTATATTATTTATAGCGCCCTGATATTTAAGAACTATCAGAAAACCAGTCCATATTCATATTTTCTCGTTGTCCCTAAATATTGTTTGGTTTAAATCAGAATCCAGGAATGATCATGTTACTTTCAGTTACGTCTCTGAAGTTTCTTCTTTTTTTTTTTCTTTTGATATGGAGTCTCGCTCTGTCGCCCAGGGTGGAGTGCAGTGGCGCAATCTTGGCTCACTGCAAGCTCCGCCTCCTGGGTTCACGCCATTCTCCTGCCTCCGCCTCCCGAGTAGCTGGAACTACAGGCACCCACCACCACGCCCGGCTAATTTTTTGTATTTTTAGTAGAGACGGGGTTTCACCGTGTTAGCCAGGATGGTCTCTATCTCCTGACCTCATGATCCGCCCGTCTCGGCCTTCCAAAGTGCTGGGATTACAGGCTTGAGCCACCGCACCCAACCTGAAGTTTCTTTAAAAAAAAAAAAAAAAAAAAAAAATTTTTTTTTTTTTTTTGGCCTGGCGCGGTGACTCATGCTTGTAATCCCAGCACTTTGGGAGGCCGAGGCGGGAGGATCCCTTAAGCCCAGGAGTTGGAGACCAGCCTGGGAAACAAAGTGCTACCTTGTCTCTACAAAAAAAAAAAAAAAAAAATTAGCTGGGCATGGTGGCGTATGGGTGGTCCCATCTATTTGGAAGGCTACTATTATCAGTAGTTAAAAGAAATTCACACCCAGAGCTTCAGCCAACCTATGGACAGCTGAATTAAGCAGCCCAGGAGTTTGAAGCTGCAGTGACACATGATTGGGCCACGGAATTCCACCCTGGGCCACAACAGAGCAAGACCCTGTATCAGAAAAAAAAAGAATTGGAAGTCCTAAAGTGTAATTTTCTTTTCTCCTCACCTCCCCAACAAAAACAAACTTAAAAAAAAAAAAAAAAAAAAAAAAAAAGCATTTCGTAGTGTCCGAGTCAGTTAAGCAGCCAGAGACCACAAATCTATTATCAGTAGTTAAAAGAAATTCACTCCAGAGTTTCAGCCAACCTATGGACAGCTGAATTAAGCAGATAGTAAAATGCAAATGCAAAAAAGCTAATCTTGAGCTGGCTTAAAGTACTGATACGTTGTATATAGTTAATATCAGTGTTGGCCGGGCGCGGTGGCTCAAGCCTGTAATCCCAGCACTTTGGGAGGCCGAGATGGGCGGATCACGAGGTCAGGAGATCGAGACCATCCTGGCTAACACGGTGAAACCCCATCTCTACTAAAAAAAAATACAAAAAAGTAGCCGGGTGAGGTGGCGGGCGCCTGTAGTCCCAGCTACTCGGGAGGCTGAGGCAGGAGAATGGCGTAAACCTGGGAGGCGGAGCTTGCAGTGAGCTGAGATCCGGCCACTGCACCCCAGCCTGGGCGGCAGAGCAAGACTCCGTCTCAAAAAAAAAAAAAAAAAAAAAAAAAAAAATATATATATATATATATATATATCAGTGTTAATAGTTAATATCAGTGAGCTCTGGATTGCTTGATCCCAGGAGTTTAAGGATACAGTGAGCTATGATCACACCACTGCTCTCCAGCTTGGGTGACAGAGTGAGACCCTATCTCAAAAAAACCGAAACAAAAGGCAGTATCTATTGAGCTGTTAGATGTCAGGCATTGTTCTTTGCATTCACATTAAATCTTCACACCTCTGAGATATATAATGTCATCTCAGATGTTTCAGATGAGGAAACATAAACACAGCCTCTGTTCTCTAGATCAGTGGTCCACAACCTTTTTGGCATCAGGGGCCCGTTTTGTCGAAGACAATTTTTCCACTGATCGGGGGTGGAAGTGGGGTGGGAGTGGAGTGGGATGGTCTCAGATGAAATTGTTTCACCTCAGATCACCAGGCATTAGTTAGATTCTCATAAGGAGTGAGCATCCTAGATCCCTCGCCTGCACAGTTCACGATAGGGTTCGCGTGCCTATGAGAATCTAATGCTGCGGCTGAAATGGCAGGAGGTAGAGCTCAGGCAGTGATGCCTGCTCATTGGCTGCTCACCTCCTGCTGTGTGGCCCAGTTGCTAACAGGCAACGGACGGATACTGGTCCGCAGCCTGTGGTTCGGGACCCCTGCTCTAGATTATGGGGAAGCCGAAGTACTATTTTCTCATTATAAAAACAGAATCCTACCTTTTACTTCTCACCTCTTCCTGTTAATGGAAGTTGGAATGGAGAAGGAAGGAGATGCCAGGGAAAGGAAGCATTTTAAAATCATTTGTAACATGTAACTCCAGGGTACTTCAGAGTTTTAAAGAATAAATAGGGAATAAATTTGTTTAATTACCTTTTTAGATCCAGGATTAGGTGCCACTTGCAGGCCAAAATCTAATCTGGAAACCAAATGAGTTACAAAGTTTGGGTGCTTTTCTGTAAAAACAAGGAAGCAGTTTATTTGTATACTTTTGTGTCTTGTGCCATTCTGTTGGAAAAGGGCGGAGGAAATACATACTTTCATATGCTACAGGATAGCTCTGAGATGCAAAAGTATCTCTAATTGCTTAGGGGAGAAGGGTATTACTGGAAAGATGGGGTGGGTGACTTTTCGTAGTATAACCTTTGTGAGATTTTAGTGCTTTACTGTATGCACATGATAACTATTCAAAAAAACAAGCCCGTTTTTTGGACCCTAGTTTACTGACTCCATATTCTTGTAACAGCAAAATTAGAATTCTTTTAAGCTAAAAAAAACTTTATCATAGGAATTTCCAAGCATGTCTTAAAATAGGATATCCCCAGCTTCAACACTAATGGCATTTTGCAGATTGAGAGGATAATAAAATGTAGCTGTAGTTTGGATACTACATGTATCCAGATATACTACATGTATTTCAGATATGTCCTCTGAAAATACCTGCAAATTTATAGAGAATGTTGGGTATGTCCTTTGACTTTATCCGTGCTTAGTTCCATAGTCTATAATTCAGTTTCTGATTGGGCACAGTGGTTCATACCTGTAATCCCAACACTGGGAGGTCGAGGTGGGAGGATTGCTTGAGCCCAGGAGTTCGAGACCAGCCTGGGTAACATAGGGAGAACCTGTCTCTAAAAAAAAAAAAATTAGCCAGGCATGGTGGCACCTGTAGTCTCAGGTACTGAGGAGGTTGAAGTAGGAAGATCACTTGATCCTGGAGGGTTGAGGCTTTAGTGGTACCACTGCACTCCAGCCTGGGCAATAAGGCGAGACCGTGTCTCAATAAATAAAGAATAAAAATACAGTTTTTGTGGTATAGTTTATATACCATCACACCTTTATAACTGACTGAGAATACTTTATGGTTAGTATGTGCTGTTTTGAAAATAAAACCTGTTTTAAAATGTGTTGCATTTTAAAAGTTTTAATCTATATTGATATTACTAGACATAGTTATATAGTTTGGCAACCCTGTTATATGTTCCTATTGTAAGGGTATACCTAAACCAGACTGGCAGTTAATGAGAGTGACTTGTCCTGTTATTGTGTGCTTTGGCATATTTCTCTTTTGAATATATAACAGGAAAATACGGGAAGAATTGCTGAGTGTTCTAAACATTCTCATTTGCAAGGAACATCAGTAAGGAAAACAATCTTACCTACCTTATTTGAAGAGGTGGAAGCAAATTTAACCTTCTGTTAGCCAGTAGGAATAGGTCTGTACTAAAAATACACAAATTAGCTGGGCATAGTGGTGCACACCTGTAGTCCCAGCTACTTGGGAGGCTGAGGCAGGAGAATCGCTTGAACTGGGGAGATAGAGGTTGCGGCGAGCCGAGATTGCGCCACTGCATTCCAGACTGGTGACAGAATGAGACTCAGTTTCAAAAAAAAAAAACTTGAAACTTTAGAATTATGTTCATGTTTGCTGGTGTTTTAACTCAAACAGGGACAGAAATCCTAGGGAAGTAACCCATATCACTGTTTTTCTAATAACTGCATTCATAGTAGAATAACACTACATTCACTAGTAGAGGTTGAGGGAGAGAGGAAAAGAAGGAATTACATGTTACAGGATACTTTTCTGTTCTTGTCTAGACTGAGGCTGAGGCGGGTAGACCACGAGGTCGGGAGTTCGAGACCATCCTGGCCAACATGGTGAAACCCCATTTCTACTAAAATACAAAAAATTAGCTGGGTGCATTGGCGCACTCCTGTAGTTCCAGCTACTCAGGAGGCTGAGGCAGGAGAATCACTTGAACCCAGGAGGCGGAGATTGCAGTGAGCTGAGATCGAGCCACTATACTTCAGCCTGGTGACAGAGCAAGACTCCATCTCAAAAAAAAAAAGTTTGTCACTTTTCTCCTGTTTAATTTTGTGTTTTTTGAATAAAGGATTTATGTCTTTTCCACATGGATTGTTTTGAGTAGTACCAATACATTCCTGAAGGAGATCAAAAATATATATGCATAGCTCTCTTGGTAGCATGTGTTTGAGAAAGTAATATAAGGATTACATAGATTAGGGTTGCAGGCAGTTCTGTCCCTTTAAAGCTAGATCTTTTATTTACTTATTTTTTAAAGTTTTTGCAGAGATGGGGTCTCACTATGTTGCCCAGGCTGGTCTCAAACTCCTGGGCTCAAGGGATCCTCTCGTCTCAGCCTCCTGAAGTGCTGAGATTATAGGTGTGAACCAAGGTGCCAGGCCAAATCTTTGGTTTTTTTCCTACAAGTAAAACACCCTGAGGCTGAAGGTAATTGCTAACTGATGCAACGTGTTTTTCTTACTGCTTTTTTTCTGGGGATCTAACAAGGAATGGGAAACACAAGTTTTTGACTTTCGTTTTTCCTCCTCTTTGTTTTCTGATAGTGTTTTCTTAAAGTCATCTTCCACCTGCCTCTGAAGTTGAGGAGTAGGAAGGAATCTGTTAGAATCATTTGGGGTTCAGTTAGTAGTGTCTGTGGTTAACTTTCTTTCATGGTTTTGAATTTAATTTCACTATTTGACTAACTATTTTTACTCCGACTTCCTCAAACACTGTGGGACTTAAACTGTGACAGGTGAAACTCAGTGCCTTAGGTGAAGGCTTGGTAGAGACTTAGAAACATAGAATTCTTACAGGGTAGCTTAGGATTCTTACAGGATAACTTAATTGCTTTTAGGTTTATAGCTTTATGAACTTTATGAGCCCACTGGAATATTTTCTCCAATTATTGGAAAGGCTGATTATCAATTAAACTTAACGAGTCTAAGGACCCTCTACTCAGAAAAATAGATACGAGATCCTGTCTCAAAAGAAAAGTTAAAGTCAGGAAGAAGTTAAAATTAATGGTTTATAAGCCTTTACTATAAGTAAATGTAAGTTACATACTTTGAAGCTATTGTATTTGCCTTGCATTACAGCATATACTTGAGCTTGTAAAGCAGGTTAATCTTCTACTTTATTACGATGTTTGTAGTAATGGTTAGACAGTTGTTTGACTCCTTGCCCCTGTATTCAGTAACTGAGTTACTGTAACTACACTTTATAACTGAGTTACAACATTTATAACTCAATACCAGCAGTAATTGAGATAGAAGAGTGAAGAGAAAGTAAAATGTAGCCTTGTAGTCTTATATCTTACTCAGAGCCTGGCCTGGTTATGTTTAAGCACTATTAGCAGAAGAGTTTGACAAGAGAATTTAAATAAAATACAGTTAACTTGGCTGGTTTAGTCCATAAGATAATAGTGACAGTGGTGGTGTCTGTGGAGGGAAACTGTATTGCTAGAGGACAAGGGTGACAGAAAGACTGGATTTTTTTTTTCCCATGCTTTTTCTTTTCTGGGGTGGGTGTGTGTGTGTGTGTGTGTATTTTGTACCATGTGAATTTATTATATTATCCTTGGAGGAAAGGGGGATAAAACTAGTCTGGCCAAGGCTAATAAAATAAAGCCTCCATTGTACCTTCTTTTAGTAGGACTTAATCTGTTATACCATAGTTAGTCACCCAGAGTATTAATAACCCACTCTGGTAGAGATTTCCTCCTAGTAACTGGTGACTTTTGTTCTTACATGCTTAATTGGTTTGCAAAGACCTACCATCTTTAGATCCTCTATATTTGTTTAGCAGATACTTTAGTATTTTCTGAGTACACAAAGCAAATCTAATTCCATTATTTTCCTTGTTAAAATCCTTAAGTAGCTCCCTTTGCCTGTAGAATAAACTTAGGATTCTTACTGAGGTATGTTTAGCTTGTCAGTCTGGCCCTTGCTCATCTCTCTAACCTTAATTCTGTACTCCCTCAAGCCGATAGTGTTAGAAAAGTACTTGTAGTTCCCATAGCCAACCACACTTATACATCTCTGTGCTTTACCACATGCGCTTTCTATTGAGAATTATCTCGCCTGCCTCCCTTGAACACATTGCTTTAGCTGTGTAGCCTTTGACAAGATCCCTCTTACATATCTTTGTTTTGGCACTTTTTGCACAGAATTAGAGCTTGTTTGCTCTTGCTATTCAAGTTCCTTTATTTAGATCAAGAACTCTGTGACATTTTAAATCTTTTTATGCTTGTAACTTAATTTTTCAGATTCTTGAAGCGTGAACAAATAACAGCTACATGTTAAGGGGGGTAAGAGAGGACTGGTCCAATAGTTCCAAGGTCTTAAAATAAATCAAGAAACTCAATTACCTCAAATCGCTTGAACCATGAGTGCTGCCTTGCAGATATTGCTCTTTCCTTTAACTTCATCTGTATTTGTTCTACCTCTTATTTGAAACAGTTGAATGCCATGTTTGTTGGAAGAAGAGAAGGTCCAATACTTGGCTATTAATAGTCTCACTTTAATTAACATAATGTAGATGTTATTGTGACCTTGAAGCATTAATGTTAAGTGAGGATTTGTGTTGATGAGCATATATGAATGTCAACTCTTTGGAATACACTTGGTAACATTATTATATTTATTATATTTTCTAGCTCCAGAACCTGGGTATCAACCCAGCAAACATTGGCTTCAGTACCCTGACTATGGAGTCTGACAAATTCATCTGCATTAGAGAAAAAGTAGGAGAGCAGGCCCAGGTGGTAATCATTGATATGAATGACCCAAGTAATCCAATTCGAAGACCAATTTCAGCAGACAGCGCCATCATGAATCCAGCTAGCAAAGTAATTGCACTGAAAGGTATAAAAAATTGTCGGTTTTTCTTAAAACTCTTCCTGTTTGTTTTTTTGTTTGTTTGTTTTTTGTTTTTTTTTGAGACGGAGTTTTACTCTTGTCGCCCAGGCTGGAGTGCAATGGTGCGATCTTGGCTCACTGCAACCTCCGCCTCCCAGGTTCACGTGATTCTCTTGCCTCAGCCTCCCGAGTAGCTGGAATTACAGATGCCTGCCACCACCACTGGCTAGTTTTTTTGTATTTTTAGTAGAGATGAGGTTTCACTATTTTGGCCAGGCTAGTCTCAAACTCCTGACCTCATGATCTGCCTGCCTC
This sequence comes from Macaca mulatta, assembly GCF_049350105.2. Classification (NCBI taxonomy): domain Eukaryota; kingdom Metazoa; phylum Chordata; class Mammalia; order Primates; family Cercopithecidae; genus Macaca; species Macaca mulatta. The sequence goes on along the minus strand of NC_133421.1, from coordinate 50,343,556 downwards.
GGCCTCCCAGAGTGCTGAGATTACAGGCGTGAGCCACCACGCCCAGCCAACTCTTCCTATGTATTTATGCAAGTGCAATAACTAGAGTTTACGTTTTTAAGTATATTGATTAAATTTGGTTAGAGAAGATTGATCTGCTGATACCGAACTTGATTTAAACCACTTTAATGACTTTTACTTGGAATGTATCTGTGGAATATCTTAACATAGATCTACTTAGAATAATTTTAAGTTTTAGAATAAATGCATTTATATTTTGTATCTGGTATAAGACTGTGCTAAACATATCTCTCTACAGAGGAAACAAATTAGTGATTCATATTCTGGAATAGAACATACTTTACTAATATTAGCACCTAAACATGGCAGAATTTTGTATGATAATAAACTTGCCTTTGATTCTGTGCTTTTTTTTGTACTTCAGGCTTGTGTTTCACTTAGATTATTGGGTTCTAGAAAGGGCTTGAATTTACAGTAATTGTTTAAAGTGTGTTTGTATTTAGGTGGATATTAAAGCTCTTGAGTGAAGTGTATTTGAGTTTATTCAGACTTTTTAATTGTCCCAACAAGGGAACTGTGCAGCTTAGAATAAACAGAGTTCAAAGACTCTTAGACTGTCAGAGAGCCTGTATTCCTTTGAACTTTAGGATGAGACTAATTGACCCGTTAAAACAGATGTTTTTAAGAGGGCTCGGTGAAAAACTGACTCTTGAAAAGGCATTTGATTGCCTATTTTTTGCTTTGTTTCTCATTTTGATAGAAGGAAGAAAAGTTCAAGTTCCCAGTAATTTCTTGATAAATTTGTGACTGAGTTGTTAGAGGTGCCGAACTTTGACTTTGCTTTACATGATTTAAACTTTGTATGTAGTAATAATACTAGTTGGAGAGTAAATAGGGTTGGGTAGGACTAGCATATTCAAACACATAAGTCACTATCACATATCTAAGATAGAAGCTCATCTCATCTCAAGGAAAAATCGTCCAGCTTTCACATGGGACCAGATGTTTTGTGACAGTAAGTGTTTTACTTCTGTTACTTCTATTTAGGGTATTAAGCTTCCTTCAGACTCTTTAAAGAATTTAAATTCAGGTCCTTAGCAGTTCCCATACCTCTCTGTTAAAAGGCCATAATTTTAATTTTGCCAAAATTCTTTTCTATTTTTAATGTTATTGTTATCTTATCACATTTCTTAACGCTTTCTTATGTGTGCAGATGGTGAGTTATCTTAAATTAGATTGTGTTAGTTATTGTCCTGTTCTATGAAAAGAATAAATTGAAAATATTTTCGGAGCATTGTACAATAGCATCATAGATTTGTCCCTATATGTCTGCACTATGGAGTCAAGCTGTCATCTCTTGTCCCCCTCCCCAAACCACTACACTTATATATATACTCCAATCCCGAATAATCTGGGGATTGAGGAAGGCAGCAAAGGAAAGTCAGTCAGTTCAAAATCCTGCTTCCCTCTGAAGCCAGTTTTGAACCTCTTGGCTTCTTTTTATAAACAGGACTGTAACTCTCACAATTTTTCAAGTCTGGTTGTGGTTTACATACTGTGTGGGATGGGAATAACATTCTTCATTTTATGAAAGAAATTTTTGCACATGTGGTAAGGAGGGTTGTAGTACAAAGCTATATGTTTTGCCCCCCTTCTGTGTCGCCCCAGCACCTGAATCTTAAAATTTCGGTCCTTCAGGAGCCAGATTCTCTGTGTCTCAGGAATGGTGTTTTTCTTAGTCTTTAAAGACTAATCTTGATAGCCTAGTGATAGTTGTGGACTTTGGCCTCTATTAATTTATACCAAATCACATTTTGAACTGATGGATTTCAAATTACAAGTACAAGCCTTTGCATCTGACTTGGTGACTCTTAACACTCAAGGCAAATTTCATCCTTTTTTTTTAACTAAATCCTTGCTTTCTTAGTTGGATGAAGCTTGAACTTTGTTCTTACCTCCCGTATATTAACAGCATCTGAAACTATCCTCTTCCTTTGTCTCCCTTTCCTTTCCTCCAGCACCTCTACCTTCCCTTTGTTATCTTAAGCCAGTTAAATGTAGCATGCATTTCTTTTATGTGCTAGTGGCAACAAGACAGAATTGAAGCAGATCCTCTTTGTAAAAAGCAGTTTCCACAAGATTTATTTGGATGAGAGATGACTGCTTTTAAAAAAGTACATTTTCTTTCCCCTACGTGTTTGTTATCAGAGTTGCTTTGTCTTGTGTCGATGCAACTAAGTTTATGTGTAAACATACTTAATTACAAGTATGAAGTTAACGGCTTTGTTTTCAATTATTGTTAAGAAAACTATTCATTAGACTTACTTTAAGTTGGGATTTAGAATTCCATGGAAGTCATACTGTTTAAAGTGTGTTTATTAGCGATAATACAGTTTTTGCTTAAAATGTAGATGTAGATTGCTTAGTCTTAGCTGTTACCTCTTTAATGGTTGCTGCTGTATTGATGCAACTCCTGTAGTTATTAGTCTCGTAATAGAAATATTTTTGTTTGGAAGTTACAGAGCTAGTCTAGGTAGGTATTCATTCTAAACTTTACGCTTTTAATGATTTATAATTCTTGATTTTGTTTTTAGCTGGGAAAACTCTTCAGATTTTTAACATTGAAATGAAAAGTAAAATGAAGGCTCATACTATGACTGATGATGTCACCTTTTGGAAATGGATCTCTTTGAATACGGTTGCTCTTGTTACCGATAATGCAGTTTATCACTGGAGTATGGAAGGAGAGTCTCAGCCAGTGAAAATGTTTGATCGCCATTCTAGCCTTGCAGGGTGCCAGATTATCAATTACCGTACAGATGCAAAACAAAAGTGGTTACTTCTGACTGGTATATCTGCACAGGTAACATTTTAACTAGTTTTTTATAAAGAAGAGGTTTAGAAAACTGTGGTGCCCAGAATGCAGTTTTATTTTGAGATTAGGTCTTTCTATACTCAATCCTGTTGAATTTCACTTATTTTGGAAGACCTTTTTTTTCCTCCCTCACACCCCTTCTCTTCTCCTTCCTCCCTCCTTCCCTCCTTTCTTCCTTCCTCGCTCCCTTGCTATACTGACATATAATTTCAGAATGCTCTTATCAAGCGTTTTGAGCTCTTCTGTGGAGATTGAGTAGAAATTGAGTTTCTGTAAGAATGATTTGGGAGGCCGGGCGCGGTGGCTCACGCCTGTAATCCCTGCACTTTGGGAGGCCGAGGCGGGCGGATCATGAGGTCAGGAGATCGAGACCATCCTGGCTAACACGGTGAAACCCCGTCTCTACTAAAATACAAAAAATTAGCCGGGCGCAGTGGCGGGCGCCTGTAGTCCCAGCTACTCGGGAGGCTGAGGCAGGAGAATGGCGTGAACCCGGGAGGCGGTGCTTGCAGTGAGCCGAGATGGTGCCACTGCACTCCAGCCTGGGCAACAGAGTGAAGACTCCGCCTCAAAAAAAAAAAGAATGATTTGGGATTTATTATGGAGTATTTACTGCAAAATGAATGCTTCTGTACCTTTTTGTTTAAGACGTGTATGAGGCACATGTTAAACATTAATGTTAAGCTTTAACAAGATAATGTTTGGGGCTGATTTTAAGTTAAGAAGTATCAAATCTATATTGAGAGATGAAGTCACAAATAATTATAAATCCTGCTAAAGATGACAAAGCATTCTAGTTATTTCATTACTTGATGAATCTGAGAGTTTTTGGTTTATGGGTCTCCAAACATTATTCTCTTTGATCCTTTATAGCAAAATCGTGTGGTGGGAGCTATGCAGCTATATTCTGTAGATAGGAAAGTGTCTCAGCCCATTGAAGGACATGCAGCTAGCTTCGCACAGTTTAAGATGGAAGGAAATGCAGAAGAATCAACATTATTTTGTTTTGCAGTACGGGGCCAAGCTGGAGGGAAGGTAAGTTTTGACTTTGGTAATTATTTTAATGAGAACTTGTATTTGACTTTCTGCTACGAATTAGTCATCTAATTTCAAAATAGCCTTCTCCTTTCCTAAGTAATTTATTTTTAGTATTCACATTTGTGGTGACTTAATTTGTTCAAATTTTGCATCTAGTGATACTTGTCTAAAATGAATAATGTTCTTTCACAACTCGTTCTATTGGCTGTTTATATTCTTTATTTTGATTGCCAAAGTGCACATTTATATGCTGTACATCTAGAGAGTTTGATTTAGTAGGTGGTGCCAATAGTGTTTTTTTGTTTATTTTTTGCTTTTTGAGACAGGGTGTCACTCTGCTGCCTAGGCTGGAGTGCAGTAGCGCAGTCATGGGCTCACTGCAGCCTCGATCTTCTGGGCTCAAGTGATACCTCTGTCTCAGCCTCCCAAGTAGCTGGGACTACAGGCACGTGCCACCATGCCTGGCTAAATTTGGTGTTTTTGTAGAGACAGGGTCTCACTATATTGCCCAGGCTGGTCTCAAACCTCTGGGTCCAAGTGATCCTCCCACCTTGGTCTCCTAGTATAATCTGCATTTTAAATACCCTATATGGCTTGATATAGAGGTAATGTAGACTATAGTTGAATAACATTGCCATAAGTTAGTGGTTTTCAGCGGTGGCTACACATTGGAATCACCTGGACAAATTGTACTTTGTGTATTAGACTTAGTTGCAGGTAATAGAAACAAGGTCTGGTTGATTGGAGCAATGGTCTGTTTAGTGAAGGATATTGGATAGTTTACAACAGCTAGGGAGGCTGTAAAACCAAGACTAGGAAATGAGGAGAAATAATGGAAAATTAGCAGTGGTCAGGGTCTCAGCCAACAACTATTCCATGGAACTCTGAGGACACTTCTGGATCCATGATTGCATTGCTGGATGCTTGGAAATTCGATTTGACTGCCATTTCCACTACCAGAGTAGAATCTCTGAAATCCTAATACCTTTGTGTTCCTAGCTCCCTGTTCGAAGTCCAGTTATAGGCAAGATCAGATGCCCACATCTTACGTCTGAGAGGTTTGGAAATAATTATTTGGTGTTTGGTGCTCCTAAAACAGAAGGCTGGTTCTACCACCAACAAAACTTGTAAAGAGTATCTTCCCTCTTGTTGTCCCATCAGGAAGAGGGTTTAGATTCTAGGCAGACCAAAAAATTTGAACTTCACTTTCGTTAGGACGTGTGTCTCTTTTTCTTGGTAAGTAAGCAGTTTTTAAAAATTGAAATAGAGATTGCTTAAATATGATCATCTGTAGCCTGTCAGGAGAGAGGAAATAGTAAGTAATGGGGTACAATTCTGCTTAAAATTTTATATAGCCCCTGAATTGAGGAATAATGCTGCCAATACCTCAATGTGACAAGGGTAGAAAGCACTGATATTTAGATCTGAATTGATGGAATTTAAACAGAAAAAAACACATAGTTTTAGAAATTAGATATTATCCTTAAAACATAAGGCCAGGATATTTATTGAAAAGTTCTACTAGCAAAAAGTTTCAATGTCATTTTGAACAGTATCTGGAAACCTGTTTATAGGTTTTTGAGCCTGTTATTTAATACATGGTGCTATCCTGTCTGCCACGGCTTTTGAAGGAAGATACCAATTTTTTTCAGTGTGGCTAGTCATCCTAATGAAGGATGATGAGACCCTATAGCATTCATATGGTATGTGTCTTGGATACTGAATTATTTTTTGTCTGAGTTCATTTCTGACATGACTAAGGAAAATATATAGTACTTTTTCATTGAGATTATTTAATTTTCTCTTGCCTGGCTTACGTGCAGCATTGGATATTTTAAACCAAAATGTTCTCATTTAGTTTATGGGATGTTTGTGATTAGAGAGACAACTCAAATTAGGTATATACATTCCTTCTGTTTTAGTGTATATGTATAGGTAGAGAAGAATTAAACAACTTACGTTTCTATTTGGAAATACTAAATTAAAATTGAAAGCTAGGAGAAAAATACCTTTGTAGGTAATGTATTACCCTTCTATACCATTTATTTCAGGTAGATTATTTGAGGTATGATTATTTCAGATATTCAGCTGACTTTTTTTTTTGAGATGGAATCTCGCTGTGTTGCCCAGGCTGGAATGCAGTGGCACAATCCCAGCTTCCTGCAACCTCCGCCTCCCGGGTTCAAACGATTCTCCTGCCTCAGCCTCCTGAGTATCAGCTGACTTTAAAAAATGTATTTATCTTAAAATAATACAGATTATAGGAAGCTGCAAAGACAGTACAGAGCAGTCCCCTGTGTTCTTTATCCAGTTTCTCCCAATGGCTACATCTTACACAGCTGTAGTACAGTAGAAAAACCACGAAATTGACATTGGTACAATTGTATGATTCTGTGTCATTTTATCATGAGTAGATAACTATTTTATCACCACAGTGATTTCCCTTATGACTGTAGAGTCCCACCCACTCCCCCTCTCTCACACCATCCCTAGCTCCTGGCAACCACTAATTTATTCTCCATCTCTATAATGTTGTCACTTTAGGAATGTTACATAAATGGAATCATACAGTATGTGACCTTTTAAGATTGGCTTCTTTTTTGTACTCACCATAATGTTCATGAAAGTTTGTTCCTTTTTATTGCCAAGTATTCCATGGTATGGATGTAACCAAAACCATTTAACATTGATCTTCTGTAGAACATGTTGGTTGTTTCCATTTGGGGGCTACAAATAAAGCTTCTGTGATCAACTGCTAATGTGTAGGTTTATATACATTTTGATTTTCTTTTGAACAGTTACATATTATTGAAGTTGGCACACCACCTACAGGGAACCAGCCCTTTCCAAAGAAGGCAGTGGATGTTTTCTTTCCTCCAGAAGCACAAAATGATTTTCCTGTTGCAATGCAGGTATTTTAAGCAAAATAAAACTTTTAAAAAATCTCTCCTCTTAAAAGAAATTAACCCAAAGACTATTCATGGTAGATATAATTTAAGTGATGCTTAAAAGAATACTCTTACAAAGTTTATTAGTGAAGCTTTGTAAAATAATACCTTGGCCTTTCATGTACAGGCCTACCTTGGGCATATTATGAGGTTTGGTTCCAGACGACCACAATAAATTAAATACCACAACAAAGTGAGTCATAAGAATTATTTGGTTTCCCAGTGCAGATCAAAGTTACACTTACACTATGCTATAGTCTACTGTAAAGTGTGAAATAGCATATCTCTAGAAAAACTGTATACATACTGTAATTTAAAAATACTTTATTGCTAAAAAATGTTAATGATTATTTGAGCCTTTAGTGAGTTTTAATCTTTTTGCTTGTGGAAAGTCTTGTCTCAGTGTCAGTGACTGCTGAATAATCAGAGTGGTTGAGGTGGCTGTGGCAGTTTCTTAAAATAAGACAGCAGAGAAGTTTGCTGCATCAGTTGACTCTTTCACAAAAGATTTCTCTATGCAATGCTGTTTGATAGCATTTTACCCACAGTAGATCTTCTTTCAAAATTGGAGTCAGTTCTTTCAAACCCCGCCAGTGCTTTACTAGCTAAGTTTCTGTAATAATCTAAATGCTTTGTTGTCATTCAGCAATGTTCACAGCACCTTCACCAGCAGTAGATTTTATCTCAAGAAACCACTTTTCTTTGCTCATCCTTAAGAAACAGCTCCTTTACTAGGAGATACAGTAATTCAGTCACATTTTTAGGCTCTATTTCTAATTCTGGTTTTCTTGCTATTTCTACCACATCTGCCCGTATGTGCTGCACTGAAGTCTTGAACCCCTCAATCATCCATGAAGGTTGGAATCAGCCTCTTCCAAACTCCTTTTAATGTTGATATTTTGACTTCCTCCCATGAATCATGAATGTTGTTAATGACATCTAGAATGATGAAGCCTTTCCAGATTCACCATTACTTAAAAGTACTGTGGTGAATCCTTTCCAGATTCACTTAAATTTACTTTGCCCAGATCCATCAGACGAATCACTATCCAGGGCAGCTGTGGTCTTATGAAATATATTTCTTAAATAAGAAGACTTGTAAGTCAAAATTGCTTCTTTGATTCATAGGCTTCAGAATGGATGCTGTCTTAGCAGACATGAAAGCAATATTAATCTCCTTGTATATCTCCATCAGAGCTCTTGGATGACTATGTGCATTGTCGATGAGCAGTAATATTTTGAAAGGAATCTTTTTTTTTCTGAGCAGTAGGTCTGAACAGCAGGCATAAAATATTTAGTAAACCATGCTGTAAACAGATGTGCTGTCATCAGGGCTTTGCTGTTCCATTTCTATAGCATAGGCAAAGTAGATTTAGCATAATTCTTGAAGGTCCTAGGATTTTTGGAATAGCAGATGAGCATTGGCTTCAACTTAAAGTCACCAGCGTCATTAGTTCCTAATAAGAGAGTCAGCCTGTCCATTAAAGCCAGGCATTGACTTCTCTGTAGAGAAAATCTGTTGTTTAGTGTGACCGCCTTCAATGATCTTTGCTAGATCTTCCATATAACTTGCTGCAGCTTCTACATCAGTACTTGGTTTTCACCTTACACTTTTATATTGTACAGATAGTTTATTTGCTTAAACCTCACGAATCAACTTCTGCTACCTTCAAATTTTTCTTCTGTTGTTTTCTCACCTCTCTGAGCCTTCACAGAATTGAGGAAAGTTAGGGCCTTACACTAGATTAGGTTTTGGCTTAAAAGAATGCTGTAGCTGGTTTGAATTTTTTTTTTTTTTTTTTTGAGATGGAGTCTCCTTCTGTTGCCCAGGCTGGAGTGCAGTGGCAGGATCTCGGCTCACTGCAAGCTCCACCTCCCGGGTTCATGCCATTCTCCTGCCTCAGCCTCATGAGTAGCTGGGACTACAGGCGCCCACCACTACGCCCGGCTAATTTTTTTGTATTTTTTCAAAATACAAAATACGGGGTTTCACTGTGTTAGCCAGGATGGTGTCGATCTCCTGACCTCGTGATCCGCCTGCCTCAGCCTCCCGAAGTGCGCGGGATTACAGGCCTGAGCCACCGCGCCTGGCCTTTTTTCGTTCCTTTCCCTTTCCCTTTCCCTTCCTTTCCTTCTCTTCTCTTCTCTTTTCTTTTTCTTTTTCTTTTTTTTTTTTTTGAGACGGAGTCTCACTCTGTGCCCAGGCTGGAGTGCAGTGGCAGGATCTCGGCTCACTGCAAGCTCCACCTCCCGGGTTCATGCCATTCTCCTGCCTCAGCCTCATGAGTAGCTGGGACTACAGGCGCCCACCACTACGCCCGGCTAATTTTTTTGTATTTTTTCAAAATACAAAATACGGGGTTTCACTGTGTTAGCCAGGATGGTGTCGATCTCCTGACCTCGTGATCCGCCTGCCTCAGCCTCCCGAAGTGCGCGGGATTACAGGCCTGAGCCACCGCGCCTGGCCTTTTTTCGTTCCTTTCCCTTTCCCTTTCCCTTCCTTTCCTTCTCTTCTCTTCTCTTTTCTTTTTCTTTTTCTTTTTTTTTTTTTTTGAGACGGAGTCTCACTCTGTGCCCAGGCTGGAGTGCAGTGGTGCGATCTCAGCTCACTGCAAGCTCCGCCTCCCACGTTCACGCCATTCTCCTGCCTCAGCTTCCTGAGTAGCTGGGACTACAGGCGCCCACCACTACACCCGGCTAATTTTTTGTATTTTTTGTAGAGACGGGGTTTCACCGTGTTAGCCAGGATGGTCTTGATCTCCTGACCTCGTGATCCACCCACCTTGGCCTCCCAAAGCGCTGGGATTATAGGCGTGAGCCACTGCGCCGGACCTCCTCCCTCTCTCTCCCACTCTCCCCCTCTCCCCCTCCCTCTCCCTCTTTAAAGAGACAGGGTCTCCCTCTGTTGCCCCGGCTGGAATGCAGTTGGTGTGATCATAGCTCACTGCAGCCTTGAACTTGAACTCCTGGGCTCAATTGATCCTCTTGCCTCAGCCTCCAGAGTAGCTAGGAGTAGGTAGGACTACAGGTACATACCACTACGCCTGGCTATTTGAAAAGTATTTTAGAGACAATGTTTCACTGTGTTGCCCTGGCTGGTCTTTTTTTTTTTTTTTTTTTTTTTTATGAGACTGAGTCTCTCTATTGCCCAGACTGGAGTGCAGTGGCACAGTCTCAGCTCACTGCAATCTCTGCCTCCTGGATTCAAGCGATTCTCATGCCTCAGCCTCCCGAGTAGCTGAGATTACAGGCACCTGCCACCACACCTGGCTAATTTTTGTATTTTTAGTAGAGTCGGGGTTTCGCCATGTTGGTCAGGCTGGTCTCGAACTCCTGACCTCAAGTGATCTGCCCACCTCGACCTCCCACACTGCTGGGATCACAGGTGTAAGCCACCATGCCTGGCCCAGGCTGGTCTTAAACTCCTGGCCTTAAGTGATCCTTGTGCTTCAGCCTCCTGTGTAGCTGGGACTACAGACACATACCACTGCACCTGGCTAGTATATAACATTTTTATTTGTATTTTTGTTTGAGACAGGGTCTCACTCTGTCACCCAGGTTGGAGTGCAATGGCGCGATCTCATGCACCACTACACCTGGGTAATTTTTTTGTATTTTTAGTAGAGTCAGGGCTTCATCATATTGGTCAGGCTGGTCTCGAACTCCTCCGCTCAAGTGATCCACCCACCTTAGCCTCCCAGAGTGCTGAGATTACAGGCATGAGCCACTGCACCCAGCTGTGTATAACATTTTTCTTTTAGAGACGGAGTCTCACTCTGTTGCCCAGACTGGAGTGCAGTGGCACCATCTCGGCTCACTGCAACCTCCGCCTCCAGGGTCAAGCAGTTCTCCTGTTTCAGCCTCCCCAGTAGCTGGGACTACAGGTGCATGCTGCCATGCCTGGCTAATTTCTTTTATATTTTAGTAGAGACGGAATTTTCACTGTGTTGCCCAGGCTGGTCTCAAACTCCTGAGCTCAGGCAATCCACCCACCTTGGCCTCCCAAAGTGCTAGGATTACAGGCATGAGCCACTGCACCTGGCCTATAACATTTTAAAAGAGAAAAAAAAAACTGCTCATATATATAGTTACATAAATTCAAAAGTAGAATCGTTTTATTTCTCTTTGGCCTGCAAAACATTACCTCAATGTGGCAAGTACTAGAGTTTGACTTTGTCTGTGGTCGTTTTCTTAGATGTGAGAAAATGAGACTAGGATTACATTTGTAAGCCACTGCACCAGTGCGCTTTCTCCATATCAGCAAGAAAAGCTGTTAGGTTTTCTTATCATTCATGTGTTCACTGCAGTAGCACTTTTAATTTCCTTCAAGAACTTTTGCTTTGTATTCACAACTTGGCTGGGTCAAAAAGCCCACCATTCAGCCTGTCTTGGCTTTGGACGTGTCTTTCTCACTGAACTTAAAATTACTTCTAGCTTTTGATTTAAAATGAGATGTAGAACATGTAGAGGCAATTGTAGGGTTATTAATTGGCCTAATTTCATTATTGTTGTGTCTCGGAATAGGGAGGCCCAAGGAAAGAGAAAGAAATGGGAGAACAGCTGGTTGCTGGAGCAGTCAGAACACACACAATATTTATCGGTTAAGTTTGCTGTCTTATGTGGGTGCGATTCATCGCACCCTAAAATAATTACAATAGTAACATCAAAGATCACTGGTCACAGATCAACATAACAGATATAATAATGAAAAGGTTTGAAATATTGTGAGAATTAATGAAAACGTGACACAGAGACACCGAAGAGAGCACATGCCGTTGGAAAATAGTGCCCATAGGCTTGCTCGATGCAGGGTTGCCATAAACCTTCCATTCGTAAAGATTCATCTGCATTGCAAAGTGCGGTAAAATGAGGTATGCCTGTAATACATAAACTGTGCTATCCTAAGTTTTGAATTGTCTTTCCTTTTATCAGTTTCATTCATATTCTTGTGTTATATAAGAGCTTGGAATATCCATATTTAAATGTGCTATAAAAATGAAGGAAACTTTAAATATTAGCTTATAATTTTTCAAATAACCCTCTTGTTCTAGAATTTTACCATCTCTGAAATGGAATTAGACTGAATGTTTTTATTTTCTGTTTATAGATTCATTATTTCACTGAAGTGTTAATTTTCTTTCTATAGATCAGTGAAAAGCATGATGTGGTATTCTTGATAACCAAGTATGGTTATATCCACCTCTATGATCTTGAGACTGGTACCTGCATCTACATGAATAGAATCAGTGGAGAAACGATTTTTGTTACTGCACCTCATGAAGCCACAGCTGGAATAATTGGAGTAAACAGAAAGGGACAAGTAAGGAAACCTTGAAACTTAAGCAATAAAATAAGATAACCTGATGAGTTGGGAACAATCCTGTACTTTTGAGAAATTACTCCCAAAAATAATAAAATAGAAAATAAACACATTACTGTTAGTTTTTTTCCAAAAAGTAAATGGTAACTTTGGATATTAGAAAATATATATCAAAGCATGATGTAAGCTGATAAAAAAGGAAAATAATATATACCTAAAAATAGAGATGTGTATGAATACAAAGTGTGTCTTTAATCCTGTTTCAGAGAAACTGGTTTATAGCCATCTTGGACTGTATAGATGCATTACTGTCAAAAGAAGTGATTCTCCATGGAAAAAAACAATTTAGGGTCATATTTGACAGACTATTCTTTTTAAGGAGTTTTCTGTTATCTCTCCAAGGCAGAGCGATTATCAACTACAGGGAAAAGAATTCTACCTACATCCCTTTTCCTAGCTCTTTAATTAAGCATTACTATTACATGTTAGAAGGTGATATGTTTCAATACCTCTTGTGGGATGCCTGGAAAGTTAATCAATTTGGTAGGAAAAATATTATCCATTCTAAATTTGTCATTTTTGAAAAACCTGTTAATACCATCTAGCAAGCGGTTCTTTCTCTGTCATCATATTATTTTAATTTCTTTTTTTTTTTTTTTTTCTTGAGACGGAGTCTCGCTCTGTCACCCAGGTTAGAGTGCAGTGGCATGATCTCAGCTCACTACAACCTCCACTTCCCGGGGTTAAGCAATTCTCCTGCCTCAGCCTTCCGAGTAACTACGATTACAGGTGTGAGTCACCGCACCCAGCTAATTTCTGTATTTTGAGTTGAGACGGGGTTTCACCATGTTGGCCAGGCGGGTCTCAAACTCCTGACCTTGTGATCCACCCGCCTCGGCCTACCAAAGTGCTGAGATTACAGGCGTGAGTCACAGCACACGGCCTATTTTAATATGAATAAGAATATTTTACCAGGAGGTATCTTAATTTTCTGGAAAGTGGCTAAAAATTTTAAAACTTAATACTGTTACTGGTCTTGCCTTTTGGTCTTGCCTTTTACTCGTTTTCTTTCAAATTAGTATTTTTCCCAGATAATAAGCAAAGGAAGTAGATGGGTTTTGTTTCTCCTTCATTCAGTTAATTTTTGAAAAATGTTACGTATATGAAGAGACAGTCCCTCTAGGGAAAGGGAGTCCATCCCTACCTACCCATGCCCCACCTTAACTCCAGACCTGGTTAGGTGCTTCTGCTCTGTACTCCTAGAACTTAACTTACGGCTTTCTCCTCATAACACTTAACATACTTACTAAAATTGCCTGCTTAGCTGTCACAGTCACTATTCTTCATTAGAAAAACGGATTGTCTTTAGTAAATTATATTTCTAGCACCAGTCAGTGTCTGGGACAAAAGCAGTTTTAAAAATTCAGTAGCTTTCAAGTATTTAGTTGTGAGTCTCTGTCTTAGAAAAATCAAGAATAAGGCTAGGCGCAGTGGCTCACACCTTTAATCCCAGCCCTTTGGGAGGGCGATGTGGGCAGATTGCCTGAGCTCAGGAGTTCGAGACCAGCCTGGCCAACATGGTGAAAACCCGTCTCTACTAAAATACAAAAACTTAACTGGCTATGATGGTGCATATCTGTAATCCTAGCTACTTGGGAGGCTGAGGCAAGAGAATCACTTGAACTTGGGAGGCAGAAGTTACAAAAAATGAGCCAAGATCACGCCACTGCACTCCAGCCTGGACGACAGAGCAAGACTCGGTCTCAAAAAAGAAATTAAAAAGGAAAATCAAGAATATATTGGCCTTTTTTGGTGAATTAGATTAGTGATAATTTAATAATCATGAAGTTGTGAAGCCAGGGACCTTTTTTTAAAAAAATTCTTAATTTAAAAAAAAAAAAAAAAGACAGGGGCCAGGCACAGTATCTCATGCCTGTAATCCCAGTACTTTGGGAGGCCAAGATGGGTGGATCACCTGGGGTCAGGAGTTTGAGACGAGCCTGACCAATATGGTGAAACCTGTCTCTTTAAGTACGAAAAAAAATTAGCCGGGCGTGGTGGCAGGTACATGTAGTCCCAGCTACTTGGGAGACTGAGACAGGAGAATTGCTTGAAGCCAGGAGGCAGAGGTTGCTGTGAGCCAAGATCGTGCCACTGCACTCCAGCCTGGGCGACAGAGCAAGACTCCGTCTCAAAAAGCAAGACTTTGTCTCAAAAAAAGAGAGAGAGACAGGGTCTTGCTATGTTGCCCAGGCTGGTCTTGAACTCCTGGGCTCAAGCGATGCTCCTGCCTTGGCCTCCCAAAGTGCTAGGATTACAGGCATGAGCCACCACGCCTGGCCCCTTTTTGTTTCTGCTGTTGTGCTGTTTTAAGATAATGCTTAACCTAAAGTACCTTAAACAATTTCATGATACATTCTTGGTGTTCATAACTCTAATTCTGGGAACTTGTTGATTGTTACTTTCCCTTCCTCCCAAATTTTATGTGCCAGCTACTTTGAGTAAAGAGGTATTTACAGTAATATTAGGGCTTTCTTTTAGTCTTCGCTGAAGTGTACTAACTCGGCGTATTCCCTGAAGGGATGAGTATGTGGCTTCTATCGGTTGAAAAAGCAAAATCAAGTAAAGTGATGTTATAGTCAACATCTGACTTAAATTCTGAATTTGATAGAACTGAGTACTTTAGAAGACACTGGAACCTGGAACCTTTTCTGTTCCCTGTAGGAGATCTTATTAAGTACTGGTTGCTAGAAATCTGCTAAAACAGTCTTTATGATAAGGATGAAACTGTGGATTCAGTATTTGGGGAAACCTAAGGCAGCAATCAATAGGAAGCTTCAGAAAATGTAATTGGAACTGGATTTTCTGTTTATCTTTCTCATTCTTTATAGGAGGTAAGATTTAAGTTAAGGTTGGGGCTCAGAAATGCAAATAACTATAAAGAAAGTAATTATTACTTCCTTTAAATAAGCCTTGAGGATGGAGGTCGGACCTATAGAAATAAAATCTTGGAGGTTAAAATTTCTTAATTTCCCCTGAAAGGAGTAGTAGAATAGGCAGGGCAGACTGTTACCTATCTATTTGGTTCACTGAGTTCTCAAGTATTTTTCAATTCTTATTGATTTGGGGACAGCCATTTCCTATATTCGTTTATTCAACAAATTAAATGTGTTTTATGCTACACTAATTGCATATTGCTAGTAATACAGTTAAAGAGAAGCCCCTTTTCCTCATGTGAACAGTGACTGAGAAACAATTATACAATTATATTAGGTTGAGAAGTGCTGTTATGGGTAATATGAGTAGTTTATAAGCTAGGGCATATGACTAGTTCTGCACTGGGGAAAGGGATGGATGGGTAGAGAAGGACTCCCTTTCTCTATGGCAGTTGACAGTCGTTCAGCTTTTGGGGCAAGCCAGAAAGTATTCTGTGGCATTGAGTGTTAAGGAAGTTTGAGGGTAGGTAACTTTTGCAAACAAGCAATTAGAAATTGGCCTTTACTGATATTATTATTTTTATTTATTTATTTATTTATTTTGAGACTCCCTCTGTTGCCCAGGCTGGAGTACAGTGGCGCCATCTTGACTTACTGAAACCTCCGCCTCCTGGGTTCAAGCGATTCTCCTGCCTCAGCCTCCCTAGTAGGTGGCACTACAGGCGCATGCCACCACGCCCGGCTATTTTTTGTATTTTTATTAGTAGAGGTGGGGTTTCACCATGTTGGCCAGGCTGGTCTTAAACTCCTGACCTTGTGATCCACCTGCCTCGGCCTCCCAAAGTGCTGGGATTACAGGCGTGAGCCCCTGTACCTGGCCTATTTTTCAAGCACCTACCATATTCCTTGCATTATGTTAGCTGCTTGAGGATTCAGTGGTCCCTCCCTTCATTGAGTATATAATCTGGTCTCTAGGAATGAAAATGTAATTAACAAAAAATTACTGTAAAGTTCTTGTAAAAAAAAATCCTAAAATTAGAAGGAATATACCTTAAACAACTTGCAAGTGAACCTTAAATGTCATTTAGATATCATAGCTTCTTCAATGTCATTTTCTGTAGGTTATCAAGATTGATGTCCTCAGGAAGTTTTAAATTATGTGGAGTTGTCTTTCAG
This sequence comes from Macaca mulatta, assembly GCF_049350105.2. NCBI lineage: Eukaryota > Metazoa > Chordata > Mammalia > Primates > Cercopithecidae > Macaca > Macaca mulatta. Next base: position 50,327,263 of record NC_133421.1, on the reverse strand, counting down.
AGCTCAATTAAGTGGGAATGTTAATCTTTGATACTGACTATGTTAAGAATGAATAGATGGTATCAAAGCAGTTAGTTTGGACAATGAAGAAAGAAGTTATTTAGATTATAGAATAGCCATATTTTAGGAACCACATAATGGCCTAGCACCCTGTGATACTTGTTTTCAAATCTCCTTAATTTTTTTTCTCCTTGTCTTCCTTCCTTCCTTTCTTTTATTATTTTTTAATGGCAGCAAGAAAACAGCTGTCACAATTTCATTACCTTTGTGACTCAGTATTAACCTGTTCTAAATAGACTTGATATCATTTGTATCAAAATGAACACATTGCAGCTATATTTTATTCTTTAAATTGCAGGTTCTGTCAGTGTGTGTGGAAGAAGAAAACATAATTCCTTACATCACCAATGTTCTACAAAATCCTGATTTGGCTCTGAGAATGGCTGTACGTAACAACTTAGCCGGTGCTGAAGAACTCTTTGCCCGGAAATTTAATGCTCTTTTTGCCCAGGGAAATTACTCAGAGGCAGCAAAGGTGGCTGCTAATGCACCAAAGGTAAAGCGTTATGAAAATGAAGTTGTCATGACATTAATCCATTGTTAATATTCTGTTTCTCATATTGCTAGAAAAGGAACCAGCTTTCTAGAGAGAAACTGTTTTTAGATTACATTTGGGTTACATTTTCCTTTAGTAGAATTCCTTGTCAGTGCCTCTAGATTTGGTTAATTTTCTCTGGATTTGATTAGTTTTTTAAAACCCAGATTGTTACAAGGATATGTAGTTCTAGCAAGCTTTTGATTTACATAGATGTAATAATGTTTAGTTATTTAGGTGTAATACTATTTGACCTCATAGATGATGGTTACTGATTTTATTTCCATAAGTTGGACATGAAAGAAATACTGTCCAACTTTTTGGTGAGTAGAGCTGTCAAAATTAGGCTGAATTTATTATCACTTTTGATGTTGGTTTATGGTGGACTGAATTAATACCTTATATTCCTGACCAATATTCATTATGAAATTTGTACTTAATTTAATATGAACTTGGGATAATACCTAGCTATAACTATGTTATGATTATAACTATTCTTTTACACATTGACATTGTAATTTAAGTTGATCTATTTTTGATTCTGGATAATCTTATAACATTGAACCAGGAGTATGAAAGATAGTGACTAAATATTTACTCTAGATGGAGAAGATTTGAAACTTCATATTAATAGATGGATTCATTCCTTTAAGATTGACCTAAGAGATTGATCTCTATGGGGTGATTAGTGTGATGTTTGGATCACTTTTGAAGTGTGTTTAACATTTCTTCTTCTTAAAGGGTATTCTTCGTACTCCAGACACTATCCGTCGGTTCCAGAGTGTCCCAGCCCAGCCAGGTCAAACTTCTCCTCTACTTCAATACTTTGGTATCCTTTTGGACCAGGGACAGCTCAACAAATACGAATCCTTAGAGCTTTGTAGGCCTGTACTTCAGCAAGGGCGAAAACAGCTTTTGGAGAAATGGTTAAAAGAAGATAAGGTACTTGAAATTGTGTTGACATAATCTTGCTTTGATTGCATTAAATATGATATTAGCAAGTTAAAATCATTTAGGCTGCACCAAAATGTCTCCATTACTGCTGGTAGAAACAGAACAAAAACATACATTGCATAAGATGGGTTCACTTATTTCCTTTTGAAAATATATTTATTTTTTCACTGGGCGTGGTGGCTTACGCCTGTAATCCCAGCGCTTTGGGAGGCCGAGGCAGGCGGATCACCTGAGGTTGGGAGTTTGAGACCAGCCTTACCACCATGGAGAAACCCCGTCTTTACTAAAAATACAAAAATTGGCCGGACGTGGTGGCAGCACCTGTAATCCCAGCTACTCGGGAGGCTGAGGCAGGAGAATCACTTGAACCCGGGAGGTGGAGGTTGCAGTGAGCTGAGATTGCTTCACTGCACTGTAGCCGGGGCTATAGAATGAGACTCAGTCTTAAAAAAAAAAAAAGAAAAAAGTTGGATCTTAATAAGACAGGATGGCTGTCTAATTAGCAATGAGATACTGTTTCCCAGTGATTTCACAGAATGTTAGTTGGTGTTACATGGAAAAATATTTAACTTGGTTTCTTGAAATTTATTTAAATAGGAACCTTTTCTGAATGTTAACTAGCTTTCTTTACTGTAGGTCTTTTCGATGCCTTTTATATTCACTCAGTACTTACTCATTTCTCTTTACAGAGAGCATATAATGGTAGTACGTTTTCCTGAGCACATTATTCCTAATGTGGAATAGTGACTGAGAAACAGCCAAAGGGCGTTTTTTGTTTCTAAGATAACAGACAAGTTTTAGCTATCCATTAGTGTTAATTCCTTTCACACCACCATATAAAAAAACCTTTCTCCTCAAAGTTGTAGTATGGAATTGCCATTGTCAAGAACTGAAGTAGTATTGTTTAAAGCACTCTGAATAGTGAATAATATTTAATGTTTTTATTCTTTCAGCATTAGTATATATTAGTACTGTTTTTATATTATTAATTCTAAGTCCTTGTTTCTTGATCCAGTTTCTGGCAATCTTGTAAGATACTAGAGAATAGTTTATCAGATTTGGGATGCTTGGACAGGAGTCTCTGATGAAGAACAGCCACACTAGCGAGTATCTGAGGTCCATCCTAATTGATTAAGATAAGGCAGGGCTGAGTTCGGTGGCTCACACCTGTAATCCCACTACTTTGGGAGGCCGAGGCAAAAGGATCACAAGGATCACTTGATGCAAGGAGTTTGAGACCAGCCTAGGCAACACAGAGAGACCCTATTAAATAAATACACACCATTTTTTAAGAAGATAAGGGAGAATGAGAACAGCCAAGGTAACTGAGTTAACCTATGTAACAGGGTGAAAGCTTTTTAGGTATCATTACCCTTTTCTGTGAACAGTCAAATGGGACCATTTGTGGTTTTAATAAAAGAGACATCAACTATTCATTAGCATGTTCAGTTAAGATTATAGACTCTGATACAACTTTCTATTTTTGGCATTAAATATCATTTATAAGAGTTAGTCTCCAAAGTAGAAAGTCAACTTTGGTATATAAACTGGAACTCTTAGGAAATGAATTTCCAGATTGGGCAGCTCAATGAGTAAGGCAGACTGAATAACACAGAAGACGGTATTTGCTTGTATACTACCTAAAAATTCTTAAGAGTGTCCTTCTTGCCCTGTAAGCTTAAATCCAAGTCAAGAAGATAGTGGTACTTAGATTCTTCAGACATATATAGGTTACGCTGTGATTTAATAACTGACCTTACGGTAAACCTCATCTGGCTCCTTCAATATCAAATTTTCAGTTGATAACATTACATTAAAAGTTGCTTTTTGCCAGGCACGGTGGCTCATGCCTGTAGTCCGAGCACTTTGGGAGGCCGAGACGGGCGGATCATGAGGTCAGGAGATCGAGGCCATCCTGGCTAACATTGTGAAACCCCATCTCTACTAAAAAATACAAAACAAAATTAGCCGGGCGTGGTGGCGGGCGCCTGTAGTCCCAGCTACTCAGGAGGCTGAGGCAGGAGAATGCCGTGAACCCGGGAGGCAGAGCTTGCAGAGAGCCGAGATCGCACCACTGCACTCCAGCCTGGGCGACAGAGTGAGACTCTGTCTCAAAAAAAAAAAAAAAACAAAAAAAAAGTTGCTTTTTGTTTTTGAAAAATCGGAGCCATGTGATGTGAGTCTGATATCTGAATATTCTTAGTAGTTAGGAGTATAAGAGGTAGAAGATTCTGCTTTAAAGTACTTAAATCCCTAACAAGGTAGTTGATAATATCTATAAGATTGCAGTCTAGGTGAGCTTTTTATCTTTAAATAAGATTTGTGGAGAATTCTACTGAGACATTGCTGTGAATACAAGATTAAGAGTCTACCAGCCACAACCCCTGCATATTTATAGTATATTCTGTGAAACTAAGTACTTCTCATACTAATTATTATAGTGGATATAGTGTCAACTGCTCATTTCTAAAACAGTTGATCGATCACTAAACAATCTCTTTTTCCTTTGGACAGCTGGAATGTTCTGAAGAACTGGGTGATCTTGTGAAATCTGTGGACCCTACATTGGCACTTAGTGTGTACCTAAGGGCTAACGTCCCAAATAAAGTCATTCAGTGCTTTGCAGAAACAGGTCAAGTCCAGAAGATTGTTTTATATGCTAAAAAAGTGAGTTCAATGAAACAGATTCTCAGCATGAATTCATCGAAGCATGGACAGAGAAATTAGCCTGTATTAACTCTTGGTTACTTTAATAGTGAATTTCCTTTCATTTTGATTTACTTTGAAATATATAAAAATTCTCTTACCCCTCATATCAAATTCATACTTGTTAAATTGAGACAATTACTCTTGCATGGCTTATCAGAATTTAAGATAGCAGACATGTTTAACATGTTAGAACAAACTTTTGAAATACTCATTTATTGAAAATGGATAAGCCAGGCCAGGCGTGGTAGCTTGCGCCTGTAATCCCAGCACTTTGGGAGGCCAAGGCGGGCAGATCACTTGAGCTCAGGAGTTTGAGACCAGTCTGGGCAACATGGTGAAACCCTGTTTTTACTAAAAATACAAAAAAGTAGCCAGGCGTGGTGGTGTGTGCCTGTGGTCCTAGCTACTCAGGAAGCCAAGGTGGGAGGATCACTTGAGCCCAGGGGGCAGAGGTTTCAGTGAACCGAGATTGCACCTCTGCACTCCAGCTTGGATGACAAAGCAAGACCCTGTCTCAAAAAAAAAAAGAAGAAGAAAATGGATAAGCCAGTTATAAAAATTGACAGGTGTTTATTCAAATATGTCATCATCAGGGTCTAACTGGGCACTTTAAATCGAAAATGAATTTGTGCTTTCACAAGTAGTTCTATATTAGCAAGATTTTATAGTAGAAAAAGTCTTTAAATGCTATGAAATTGAAACTTAGAAGCAGCGTTTAAGTCTTTGTTTGTTTATAGGTTGGATACACTCCAGATTGGATATTTCTGCTGAGAAATGTAATGCGAATCAGTCCAGATCAGGGACAGCAGTTTGCCCAAATGTTAGTTCAAGATGAAGAGCCTCTTGCTGACATCACACAGGTAATGTGATTACAATATATTTTGTAGAAGCTGATTGAAATGGAGAGTGGGGGCCAGCCGTGGTGGTTCACGCTTGTAGTCCCAGTACTTTGGGAGACCAAGGTGGGAGGATTGCTTGAGGCCAAGAATTCAAGACCAGTCTGGGCAACATGTGAGACCCTGTAACTACAAAAAATTAAAAAATCAGCTGGGTGTGGTGGCACATGCCTGTTGTCCCAGCTACTCAGGTGGCTGAAGAGGAGGGACAGCTTGAGCCTGGAGGTCCAGTTTGCAGTGAGCTGTGATCATGCCATTGCACTCCAACCTGGGCAACAGAGTGAGACTCTCTTAAAAAGAAAAAAAAAAAAAAAAGAAACTTAGAGTTTGTAGAAATTAAAGCTTTGTCACTCTATATGGATAAACCTCAAATGCCTTGCAAAAAAAAGCAAGTTGCAAAAGAATGGATAATATGAAACCATCTGCATGTAGTTTTAATACATGCAAAACAAACATCTTATTTAGAGATATATATGTATTAAAAATATGAAAAATACATGGGGATGATAAAACAGGATAGTAGTTGCCACTGGGTATGGGGAGAGGGAAGAGATGCATTTGGAAGTGTGAGTCAGAGTCCTTCATATTGTTTATGCTGTTGTTTTTCAAAAGTTTATAAAAATAAAGGTCAGTCTGGGCATGGTGGCTCACGCCTGTAATCCCAGCACTTTGGGAGGCTGAGGTGGGCAGATCACCTGAGGTCAGGAGTTTGAGACCAGCCTAGCCAATATAGCAAAACCCTGTCTCTACTAAAAATAACAAATTATCCAGGTGTGGTGGCAGATGCTTGTAATGCCAGCTGCTTGGGAGCAGAGGCAGGAGAATCGCTTGAACCTGGGAGGCGGAGGTTGCAGTGAGCTGGGATCGTGCCATTGCACTCCAGCCTGGGCAACAAGAGCAAAACTCCGCCTCAAAAAAATAAAATAAAATAATAAAATAAAGGTCTATTGGTTCAATTGTATTCTGCTATTATGTAATATCTTGAAATATTTTGTAGTTTTTATCAGAACTGAAAATAACTGTGTTCTCTAGAGGACAAAAATTTGTTCTTAAAGTGTTCATATTGTCCAAATAAAATTCTCAGGTAAAGAAAGAGCTCGTGCATAATTTTGTCTACATACTCTCCATAGTATCTTAAAACAATTTCTTTTAAATCTATTTTTTTTGTAGATTGTAGATGTCTTTATGGAATACAATCTAATTCAGCAATGTACTGCATTCTTGCTTGATGCTCTGAAGAATAATCGCCCATCTGAAGGTCCTTTACAGACGCGGTTACTTGAGATGAACCTTATGCATGCGCCTCAAGTATGTGTTTTAATGCTTTTTAGGCATGTTTCCAACATTGTTTTAGTAGTTGTGCAGAGCATCTCAGATTGTCATGCAAAGCTACTGAGATGCCTACTCCTTATACAAGAAAATTTAGCTATTATAATATTCTTTTGTACTTTCTTTAACAGTTCACTATTAAACCTTAATCTGTAATGGATGTTGAATTACTCATATAAATGGAGTGGACAATTAACTTTCCTTGTTTGTGGTTTTACAGGTTGCAGATGCTATTCTAGGCAATCAGATGTTCACACATTATGACCGGGCTCACATTGCTCAACTGTGTGAAAAGGCTGGCCTACTGCAGCGTGCATTAGAACACTTCACTGATTTATATGATATAAAACGTGCAGTGGTTCACACCCATCTTCTTAACCCTGAGGTATTTCAGTTTCTTACCTGATAGATGGTGTTAGTTGTGATTAATAGGTACACTGAAAATGTGTTTGTGGTACTAAATATTAATGATTTCATACCACCATGAGGTTCAACGTTATTTCATTTATTCATTCATTCATTTATTTTGTCTTGTAGTGGTTAGTCAACTACTTTGGTTCCTTATCAGTAGAAGACTCCCTAGAATGTCTCAGAGCCATGCTGTCTGCCAACATTCGTCAGAATCTGCAGATCTGTGTTCAAGTGGCTTCTAAATATCATGAACAACTGTCAACTCAGTCTCTGATTGAACTTTTTGAATCTTTCAAGAGTTTTGAAGGTAAGTAGGAGTTTTTGAGTTTTTTAAAAAAGTACTTAAGATAGCCAAGAAGAGGTATGCTTATGATCAGGCTATTGGAAATTTTGTCTTTCTTTCTTTTTTTTTTTTTTTTTTTTGAGACAGAGTCTCGCTCTGTTGCCCAGGCTGGAGTGCAGTGGCCGGATCTCGGCTCACTGCAACCTCTGCTTCCCGGGTTTACGCCATTCTCCTGCCTCAGCCTCCCGAGTAGCTGGGACTACAGGCACCTGCCACCTCGCCTGGCTAGTTTTTTTTGTATTTTTTTAGTAGAGACAGGGTTTCACCATATTAGCCAGGATGGTCTCGATCTCCTGACCTCGTGATCTGCCCGTCTCGGCCTCCCAAAGTGCTGGGATTACAGGCTTGAGCCACCGTGCCTGGCCTGGAAATCTTGTCTTTCTAAAAATTTGTTCTATGGGACATTTTAATTTTTATTCAATAAATGTTGTCAAGGCCCTTTTATGTTGGATCCTAAGGATATGCAGTGAACAAGACCATCTGTTTGGATATTTTATAGATGAATGAAAGGTAGAATTTTAAGATAAAAATATGTAGTGGTGTTGAAATTGTATAAAATGAAAATACAGGTTGAGTGTCCCTAATCTGAAAATCCAAAATGCACCAAAGCCTGAAACTTTTTGAACACCAACATAATGCTCAAAGGAAATGCTTGTTGGAGCGTTTCAGAAATTGGATTTTCAGATTAGGGATGCTGATCAGGTAATTATAAAGCGAATATTCCAAAGTTGAAAATTTGAAACATGTCTGGTCTCAAGTATTTTGGATAGGGGATACTCAATCTGTACTAATGATCGGGTATAATAACATTTTATGCTTATATGTCTGACTCTTACAATAGCAGGTGATTCTCGCCAAGGGCATTTTGTGATTTGTTGCTATTTAGCAGAATTTCTTAACCTTAGTACTATAGACATTTAAGGCTGGATAATCATTGTAGAGGGGTATTCCTGTAGATGTAGAATATTTAGTAGAATATTTAGCAGCATTCCTGGTTTCTACCCACTAGATGCCAGTAGCGTCAGCTCCACCAGTTGTGACAACCAAAAATGTCTTCAGACATTGCCAGTGTCACCTGTGAGGAAAATCACCTCAGTTGAGAACCACTGCTATGCAGGGAACTAACGTAATCACTGTTGGGTGGCTAAGTTCTGGTCCTCAATTGCCTTTCTCTCCTCTTTGTAGTAGTAGTGCTCTATTGAGAAGGGGTAAGAGAGTCTACTAGTTTTCTTAATGTTTTCTTAATTTTCACAGTTTTACACTGTTTAGTACAGCAGTCACTAGCCACATATAGCAGCTATTTACATTGAAAGTTATTAAAATTAAATAAAATTTAATATTTAGTTATTCAGTCACTCTAGCCACATTTCAAGTGCTTAATAGCCACGTGTGGTTAGTGGCTATTACATCGGGGGGCAAAGATAAGATTTTCATCATTGCAGAAAGTTCTTCTGGACAATACTGCACTAAATTCTTCCCAAATTATTTTGTATGTTTCCTATAAACTGCATATTGAAAAACACCAGGTATTGGGGTCTTCATTTAAAATTTCCCATATAGGGGCACAGTGGTATATGCCTTTAATAATCCCAGTGCTTTGGGAGGCCAAGGCAGGAGGATTGCTTGAGGCCACAAATTCAAGACCAGCCTGGGTAACACAGCAAGACCCCATCTCTACAAAAATTTTCTTAAAAATTAGCCTGGCATAGTGGCATGCACCTACCTACTTAGGAGGTTGAGGTAGGAGGATTGCTTGATCCCAGGAGTTTGAGGCTGCAGTGAGCTATGATCGTGCCACTGCACTCCAGCCTGGGTGACAGAGACCTGCCTCAATAAAAAAGAAAAAAAGGAAACATTGGGTTGAATTGTCTGTTCTTTAGGATTAAAGTGCAAATCCATTTTACTGATCTGATTAATGGAATAATTAGTATTTTTATCGAGCTTTTTAAGCAACCAACTTATATTTGGGAGTATTCAATGTAACAGTTTTTTAATTGCATAAATGCTTTTCAGTCATTCTCAAAAGTGTGCCTATGCTTAATTGTAATTACTTGTTTCTTTAAGGTCTCTTTTATTTTCTGGGATCCATTGTTAACTTTAGTCAGGACCCAGATGTGCACTTTAAATACATTCAGGCAGCTTGCAAGACTGGGCAAATCAAAGAAGTAGAAAGAATCTGTAGAGAAAGCAACTGCTATGATCCTGAGCGAGTCAAGAATTTTCTTAAGGTAAGTGGTTTTGAGTAACGTGTTTTCTGGTTGGATTCCAGTTTAGCAGTTCTACAAGGGTTTGGTCGTAGTTCAAAAATATTTTTTCCCTAAATGTGAAATTGTTAGCATTCTTAAGTTGTGTGCTGGATTATTTCTTCCAAACATAATACTCTGTGGTTTCCTTTGAAATACGGAAGGAAATCGGTGAGTAAGAATGACCATCTGTTTAAAAGAAGAAAAAAAATAGCATTATTTCAAAGGAATTTCCTTTATTTTAATTTTGGATGGAAAAATTTAGAAAAGTGGTTATATACTTTCAGAGTCATTTGAGAATCATTTAGGCTTTTGAATATTAACATCAGCTTGCTCTTCATACCATTTTGAGGAGCCTCTATGGTAGGCAAAGGGATCTGTTATCTAAGGAATGTATAGGCTTACCTCTTTCATCAAGTTTGCCCAACTCTAGAAACTAAAATATTTTTCATATATAATTCATAAATTAAAGATAAGATCAAACAAAATGCTCAGCTTTGTGATACATGAAATGAGTTATAGAGAAGTAAGGACCACCTGTGTTGCAGGGAGGAGTAATGGTCGAGACATTCTGAACTCTAGAAGATCCCTAAGGGCAGTTAATTTTGTTTAATGTTTAACTTAGCTTTAGCTTTATTCTACCAGTTACTTTGTGAGGGAAATAAAACTTTAAAGTTGATAGCTATCTCTAAAAGACCAGGAAAACTACAGAACACTTAGATTACTGCTCTCTCACTGCCTATTATGTGTGTGTGTGTATTTTATATATATATATAAAATGATTCCTGAGACTTTATAGAAAGTGCTGAAGTATTTTTTGTCTTGGAAGAATTTTAAATTACAAGTGAAACCAAAATGTTTATTGTAGAATACAGTACAAAAAGTAGGCTTTTCCTGCTCCCAGACCATCATCATTTGTGCCTGTGGTTGCACTGGCAGATTGTTCTTTTGAAGAATTTACTACCTGGGCTCTAGATGAAATAGCAAAACCCTTAGGGATTTTAGTGTAATGAGGTAGTCAAAATGTTGAAATTGCTCTACATTTTAGATTAAAAGATACACTTTTCAAAAAAGTGTAGCTTTATAATGTCTTTGGCCATCATGAATATTCTGGGTAACCTAGCTAGTATGCTATGTTTGGACCAAAACTTTCTGGTATCAAAAAACCCCTCCAGATGAGAAAGATTTGATACTCTATGCTTGACTAGTGTACCCATACTACTGATTCACTTCCTTCTGTGAGTATCATTACTATTTCCTTCCAAAAAAAAAAAAAAAAAAAACTGCTACCAGATTCTTTTGGGGGCAGGGGGTGTTGGGGGTTTTTTGTTGTTTTTCAGCTTTGAAGTTCAGGTGCATGGGCAGGTTTGTTATATAGGTAAACTTGTGTCATGGGGGTTTGTTGTACAGATTGTTTCGTCACCCAGGTATTAAGCCTACAACCCATTAGTTTTTTTTCCTGATCCTCTCCCTCTTCCCATCCTCCACCCTTCAGTAGGCCCCAGTGTCTGTTGTTCCTGTGTCCATGTGTTCTCATCATTTATCTCCCACTTACTAGTGAGAACATGCAGTATTTGGTTTTCTGTTCCTGTGTTAATACTACTAGATTCTTACATGATTTTTGTTTTTATTGAGTCCTCAGCTTTTATGCTTAAATTGTAACTTCTTTAGCTTTGGATTTTAATATTTGAGTTACATATATATGGAAGGCAAAATGAAGTTAACTGCTATCATTTAATTATCACATTCTTGAGCTTTAAAAAAATCCTCTAGTAAAGACATAAAAAATAATCCTCTGGGTACTAGGATGGTACTGCCTTAGGTTTGCATATCCCATGGGATCTAATCAGATGAAGATTTCCCCTCCACACTTGTGAATTAGGTGCAAGCCTGATATAGTAGGGGTGTGGATGTGGATTATGAGCTTTTGAGTCAGTCAGACCTGTTTCAAATTCTACTTAGCCATTGTTTGTTCATTCAGTATATGTCTAGCCGTTACCTCAGGCAAGTTAATGAATGTGCCTCAGCCTCAGTTTCTTCAACCATAAGCTTATGTTTATCAAGTACCTTGTATACTACAGATGTTGAGGTAGTAACTATTACTGATAAGTGATAAGCCTTGGAAAAAGGTGGAGTCAGCTTAAATGGGATTTCTGTCAGGCAGGTATTTATTTCTCTTTGATATCAATTTGTACCTGACTCTTTGAAGGAATTTACTTCCGGCCAGGATTAGAGGTGAATTTAGTGTCTTATGTCTACATAATTTGAGATGGGAGCTCAATACTAAGATGCAACTATCACATTTATCCTCTGATGCCAGTGTTGAGGATGAACATAATAGATTCCTTGTTAACCTGTAGTACATGGTTACGATGCCTCTTACCACTGTCATTAAACTGAATTTTAGAGGTACTAGCTACATGATAATTTACTGGTGTTGTAAGTAAACCCTGTGTCATAAGAAAAATACCGTTGACTCTGATCTTGAATATTCGAGTGCCAATTGTGTGTTAGCCACCAGGAATAAAGAGATTGGTAGAACATAACTTCTCCTTTAAGGTACCCTGTGAGCAGGATAAAGTTGTGTCATTAGCATCACATGGCTTATGCCCTAAGTTTGTAGAACTGTAAACTCTCTGTAGAAAGCATGTAACTGTTCATAAGACCCATGATCTGCTCCTTGCTACCTCTGATCTTATTTTCTACCTTTCTTTTTTTCTTCTTTCCTGGTTTATCTTCAACCACACTGGCCTGCTTGTTATTCCTAGAACTCCCCCAACCCTGTCCTGCCCAAAGGCCTTTGCTTGTGCCCTGTACTACTTATTCTCTCATGACCTTCTCCTTCTTTGGGTTTCTGATTGAATGTCATAAGAGAGGATGTCTCAGGTTGCCCTGTTAAAATAGAACCCATTCCTACCCCATTTTGCTTGTTTTTCTTTATAACACCACTGTGTACGTCTCCTCCCACTAGAATGTAAGTTCCTTGATAGAATGGACTCTGCTTCCTTTGTTCCCTGCTGTATCTCCAGTAACTAAGAACAGAGTCTGATACTTGGGTACTCATAAATATTTGTTAAATGAACAAATTTATGTTGAAGAAAACCTCTATGTTAATATAATTTCAAGTTTGATCTTAAAATCTTTAACCATTATAACTGGCGGTTAATTAAACATTTAGTAGGTAATTTAGTATTATTAAAGTGTTAATAACATTTCTACCATGTATAAAATCATGTGCAAATTTTAGCAATCAAGAAAATAACCTAGATTTTGTCTTTTTAAATCTGAAATTTTCTTTTGGAATACAGTTAGTATTCCACAAAAGTGGAATTATTTGCCACAGAAGTTTAAACACCTGTGCATGAAAATAAAGTAATCCTAGATTATTTGTAAGTGATAAAGTTAACAAAAATATTTTATATGTGTGTAGGTAAGATGACTAGTGTGTTGATCCATACTTTTTTGATGTTCATTTAGTAGGAAAAACATAACATACTAAAATTTTTGCATAGATAGATGCAGACAGATTCTAGAAATGATTGTAACAGCTATTAGTGCAGAGTTTCCATGGTGTTAAACAATACTTGCTTTAGAAAACCTTCCTTAATGTCGAAAATGTGCAGCTTTACAGACATTTTTATTTTTTAATTTAGGATGGCTAAATTAAAATTAAGATTTACCTTGGTGTTCTTGGAACACTTCATAGACTAGTCTTTGTATTATTTATAATTGAGTAACTAATATCCCCTAGTCTCAGGAGCCATTTTATTCTAACCTTGAAAATAATGTTCTTAGTGGCCATCACTGGGGAAAGTTCTACCCTACTTAGTTCTGCTTCCCTAGTAGACTATGTTAGAGGAATCATTTATTGAAGAATGTTTCACTGTGTATAAATGAATTCCTGATGGAAACTGTTGTTTTTTGTGCTCTACCTTATGTCTGTGGAATGTAACAGGACATGTATCAGGTAAATGCCCAGTACAGGTTTTACTTACCTGTCTGTAACATCTTCTATGTCAATCTATAAGTAGGATTGTAGTTTGGTATCTGTAATGGAATGGTAAAAGCAGTTGGCAATTTAAAGAGGTCTTTTCTTTAAATGCTGTTTTTTTGGGGGGGTGGGGGGCGGTTCTTATGGCCACATGTAGTCACCATCATGCTGCTCCTTGTAGGCTTTGTTATAATAGAGTATTAGAGACTGGTTGTCTAGATTGGATGTGGGGAGGGATAGAAAATCATTAGTTTGAAACAAATGTGAGCCATTTATGCCATATGTTTGACAATGTGACTATAATTATTAAGTTGATTTCAAATACAATGGAAATGTGACTACCAATGAAAGTCCCAGTGTGGTGACTCTCAGATGAGTGGCTCTCATCTGAGAGCTACTGCTGGCTCAGGTATCTTAATTTGTTACTCTTGTCTTCTGGTAAAGGGTGTGTATGGGAAGGACCTGGTATCTTGCTGTGTGAATCCAAGTATTGCTTAGTAAAAATTTACTGAAACTGGGATGTACACACTCAACTATTGGGACGTTCTTTCTTTAACAGAAGAGCCATGCTTGTGTGAGCCTCTCTTGTTAGTGTAGAACAGATTCTCATATTTTACATAGATTCGATACCTCATAGAAGGAGAAAGTTAAAGCTTCCTTTTGTTTGTCTTTTTTTCAGGAAGCGAAACTAACAGATCAGCTACCACTTATCATTGTATGTGATCGATTTGACTTTGTCCATGATTTGGTGCTCTATTTATATAGAAATAATCTTCAAAAGTATATAGAGATATATGTACAGAAGGTAAGTATGTAGGTAATGTAAAGGTATAATCTTACTGTAGATTTTATTTCTCATATTCTGGAAATCCTTTTGAAACTCTGTGCTCAATAAGAGTGGTCTGCAGCTTTTAACGTGGGTTTTTTTGTTTTTGTTTTTGAGACAGGGTCTTGCTCTGTCACCCATGCTGGAATACAGTGGCACAATCATAGCTCACTCTAACCTTAATCTCCTGGGCTCAAGCAATCCTCCTGCCTTAGCCTCCCAAGTATCTGGGACTGCAGGTGCATACTACTATGCCCAGCTGCTTTTAATACTTTTTTCCCCATAAAATTCTACATGCTTTCCTAGCAAGCCGACTCAGGGAAGGGGAAAAGAAATGCTTGCCAAGTGTGTAAAATATAAGAATAGAACTGCTATTGTTGAAAAAGTTGGGTGGCCTACGGCCCTACTAACTTGATAGGCCTTGAGGTATCCATGTAGAAGCCCTAGACTCTAAAGCAGAGTTTTCAAACCATCTTAAATACAGCTATTAGATACTTCACCTTCTAACTGTAGAAACAGGCAGTATTGCTATCATGGGAGCCTTTTAATTAGATAGTCTTGCATAGTCATCTTTGACTGTAGTTTCTTTGGACTTATTTATCATATGGAACAATGCTTGGGTACCTAATAGAGAATATAGTATATGTGCTTTCAATACTTATTAAACCATGAAGTCTTGCTTTTAGCCGGACCTCCTGCTGAATTCTTCTATCTAGTTGCAAATTTAGACCCTCAGTTTATTACTGAATTTAAAAACTGAACTTAAAGAAAAACTGAGCTTAAAAGTGATAGAGATAAATGGTTTTATTTTTTTCTAATTCCTCTTTGCTTTTAATAACAGTGACATTCTTCTACTTTTTTTAACCACAGGTGAATCCAAGTCGACTTCCTGTGGTTATTGGAGGATTACTTGATGTTGACTGTTCTGAAGATGTCATAAAAAACTTGATTCTTGTTGTAAGAGGTCAATTCTCTACTGATGAGCTTGTTGCTGAGGTTGAAAAAAGAAACAGGTGTAGTACCATTTTAACGGGGATAAGTTACTCTTTCTTAGCATGGCAATAGATAAAAATATAGGTAGTCAGTTGTTCCAAAACTACTCAACAACACGTGGAGAATAATTTCCTGAAGACACCTCACGTAGAGGTGATAAGCTAGCTAATAGCGCCCCAAAAAAATCTGTTTTCTGAAACATTATAGCTGTCATAGCATATCTGTTAACCTGGTTGATCCTTTTTTTTGGCATGTTTATAATTACAGCTATGTAGTTTGACTTTATGTGTTTTTAATATAAACTATGTACTAAGTCTCCTGTTTAGTTAGGTGTGATACCTATGTATTTAACAACTAATTATTTACTGATCAATAGTGTGGTGTTTCCAACCTGAGAAAGCTGCTTAATAAAAACAAATAGCGTGGTGTTTATTTAAGTATGAGGCAAAAGAGTTCCCCGTGCAACTCTTGAATTCAACTGATGTTTAATTTATAGTACCTTAACATGATAATACATGATCATATGGATTTCCAATAGAATATAGTGTAAGTGCTTCTAAAACTTACAGACTATGAAGTCTTTTTTTAGCTGGAACATTCTGAGGAACTAGTGTTTAGGAAGTACTGATGTAAATGAGGGTGGTGAGGTGGTATGCTAGTGGGAAGTTCTGCTGTTTATATAAGAAGAAATTAAGAAAGTCTGTGGGATTTCATTTTAACCTGAGTTGGTATAGGTGATCTACTAATTATATTCTTAGAATTTATATTAGAATGTTTCAAACATGGAAAAATTTTGCATTTAAGGTTAATAGAGATATACAGTTAATACTGACTTAAAGGTTTGCGCCTAGTTTCAAGTAATTTCATGTCATAACAATTTAACATTTAATAAGAGATTCAGTTGAGTCTTAAATCTATTACCTGAAAATAATCTTATTGCATATTCCAAGCAAATGGCAGTTACAGTTAGATAATTTAGTCTTTAAGTGACAAATTATATTGTGACAAATTATATTGTGAAAAGCTAGATTCACCTCTAAGTCACTAGTCTAGACATGCCTTAGCTAATTTTTATTCCTTAAGTTGACATGGCACATCTTGGATTGCGCATGTTTTTAGGAGCTGGATATTCGCCTCTATTTATTAAAATTGTCTTCTCCCTAATGGGAGTGTTCATAATAACCATGTGAACTGGTAGACAAAATAACAGAATAATGCTTTTTCTTTGGCTACTTTTAATGTTAAATCATTGGTAAAAGAGGCTTGGGCCAGGCGTGGTGGCTTGTGCCTGTAGTCCCAGCTTCTAGGGAGGCTTAGGTGAGAGGATTGCTTGAGCCCAGGAGGTCAGGGCCGCAGTGAGCCATGTTCCCACCACTGCACTCCAGCTTGGGCAACAGAAGACCCTGGCTTTAAAATAAAAATAAAAGCAGGCATGGTCATCAGGACTACCAAAACAAGCTATAGTATAGCAAAACTGTGCTCCTTGATGGAGTGTTTATATGACAGCTACAACCATTAAACCCAGAGCTTCTAAAGCTACCAGATTTTATTCCCAGTATGTATTTAGGGTTTGGCTGTAGGTAATGCTGTAAGTTAACTGTGTTAAGAGCTGAAAGAACTCTCAGATAATCTGGCCTATATAATATCACCTCCCCATTCTATCCATAAACAAAATTTCCTAAGGTCTAGATATTTTGCGTGTTATAAAGAAAGGACACTGTGTGACTCTCTAATCTTTTATTCAGATGTAAGCAGGTAGGTATATCATATAGCAGATAAATCTGGGAGAGTGAAAATAGCTTTATATACCTTCTTTTTATTCTTGGGCAACTCAATCATCTTTTGAGTCCAAGGATCACTTGAGCCCAAAGCTGTAGTGTACAATGATTATGGCTGGAATAGCCACTGCACTTCAGTCTGGGCAATGTAGCAGTACTCAAGGGAAAAAAAAGTATGTGAAAGTGAAAGCACGTTGTAGACCATAAGGTATTTACATAGTTAGCATGTCAAGAGTGTGTTATTTATAATGCAGTATGTGTGTGTGAGGTTTTTTTCCCATTTTTCCTAGATTGAAACTGCTTCTGCCTTGGCTAGAGGCCAGAATTCATGAGGGCTGTGAGGAGCCTGCTACTCACAATGCCTTAGCCAAAATCTACATAGACAGTAATAACAACCCGGAGAGATTTCTTCGTGAAAATCCCTACTATGACAGTCGCGTTGTTGGAAAGTATTGTGAGAAGAGAGATCCACATCTGGCCTGTGTTGCTTATGAACGTGGCCAGTGTGATCTGGAACTTATTAATGTGAGTACTGCCAGCTGAATATGTAAAAAAGCTGCATTTTTTAAAACCTGTTATATGAGAGGTTCAGGGTGATTTTAGGTAATATGGGACATTTGGGGACAGTGGGTGCTTTTTAAAAACTTTATTTGCTAATAATTGTGAATCTGAAAGTGCCCAAATAGTGGATAAAGTCTATATACCCTTTATTCTGATTGACTTGTTAATGTTTTAACCCCATTAGCCTTACCATTTGTGTTCTCACACTCTTACACGCAGGCACACCATTGATACGTATATGTTACACACATCTATTATTTTTTAACCACGTGGGAATAAGTTGAATGCATCATGGCCTTATACCCCTTCAGAGTGTATGGCCTAAGAATAGGGATATTCTATTTCATTAACCACATGAAATGTACCAGCTTCAGTCAGTTTGACATTGACAGGATACCTTTAAAAATCTGTTCTATTCTAGTTGTGTCAATTAACCAATGATGTCCTTTGTAGCAGTTTTTTCCCCTCTAGTCTAAGGTTATATATGACATGTAGTTTTCATGTCTCTTTAGTCTCCTGTACTCTGGAATGGTTCTTCAGTCTTTTGTTTTTTATGACACTGATATTTTTGTAAACAGATAGTTGCTTTTTCTATTTGTACTATTTTATATAGGTGAAATTTAAAGCAACATCAAATTAACCATTTTAAAGTGAACAATTCAGTGACATTCAGTACATTTACAATGTTATATAATCACCTTTATCTAGTTCCAATTTTTCATCACTTCAAAAGGAAATCCTGTATTCCTTAAACAGTTCCTCCACATACCCCCTCCTCCCAGCCCCTGACAACCACCAGACTGTACTCTGTCTCTATGGATTCGCCTATTCTCTATATTTCATTTAAATGTAAAGTCTCTTTTTAAAAAATAGAATGTGTCTCATTTTGATTCCTCTGATGGTTCCTGAAGGTTAGATTTAGATTATACATTTCCACCCAGAATACTGCTTCAGTGGTGGTTTGTTTTTTTCTCATGGTATTATATCCAGAAACACGCAGTGTTCATTTGTCCCCTTTGTCAGTTTTTATCAAGTTGTAACATTTCTTTATTATATAATTATTATTACCCTCTTGCAGATATTAAACAGTCTGTAAGTAGACACTTAAGACCATGCAAATATCCTCTTACCCCCTCCCTTAATTTAGCATGTTGATTCTTTTTTTTTTTTTTTTTTGAGACGGAGTCTTTGCTCTGTCACCCAGGTTGGGGTGCAGTGGCGCGAACTCGGCTCACTACAAGCTCCGCCTCCTGGGTTTATGCCATTCTCCAACCTCAGCCTCCCGAGTAGCTGGGACTACAGGCGCCCGCCACCTTGCCCGGCTAGGTTTTTTTTGTACTTTTAGTAGAGACGGGGTTTCACCGTGTTAGCCAGGATGGTCTCGATCTCCTGACCTTGTGATCCGCCCGTCTCGGCCTCCCAAAGTGCTGGGATTACAGGCGTGAGCCACCGCGCCCGGCCCAGCATGTTGATTCTTGCTTAAAACATTCTTAATGTGTTGGTTGCAAAATGAAAAATTTTCAAATTCTAGCAGTTTCTCCACATTTGTCAGTTAACACTCATGCATTCATGAACTCTTGGATTTTATTCGATGGGGTGCAATCCATTACTTTTTATTTTGATGCTCAAATTGTCCCAGCTGGTGAGAACATCTTCAGTCTGTGTCTTTGTGTCATGGGCTCATTGTTCTTTGAGCATTTTAACTTATTTTCTGGCACACAATACACCAAGCTCATTTTGTACCTTCTGCAGCCCTGGAGTCAGTCATTTCTCTAGGGAACCTTTTACTGGGGCATGGTATTAGAAATCAAGATCTGGGCCAGGTGAGTGGCTCACTCCTAGAATCCCAGCACTTTGGGAGGCTGAGGCAGGAGGATCACTTGAGCCCAGGAGTTGAAACCAGCCTGGGCAACATAGCGAGCCCGTCTCTACAAAAAATTACATAATTAGCTGGGGGAGGTACCATGCACTTGGTTCGAAGCTACCCAGAAGGCTGAGATAGGAGGATCACTTGAGCCCAGGAGGTCAAGGTTGCAGTGAATTACGATCGCAACACTGCACTCTCCAGCCTGGACAACAGAGCAAGACTCCTATTTTCTGAAAATACTAGAAGTCAAGATCTGAGCTTAGGTATATTTGCTTCTAAGATCTTTCAGTGGTCAGAGCTAGGAAATAGTTATATTTATGTACATACATATGCTCACTTATGTACATACATGTGCATATACACATGGAAAAATAAACACACAAGAACAGCTAGTAAAACACTGAAAAATGTAAAAGTGGACTAGTCCTACCAGATGTTAAATTGTATATTACAAAGCCTGTATAATTAAAACAGTATATTACTGGTACGTGAATCAAAGTCCAAAAGTAGGTCCAATATCAGTAAGATTATCAATAAACAGAGTTTAAACAATAGGAAATAACCTCTAAAATGCTATAAAAAGTCTTTTACTTTTTACCTTGAAATTGATCTGTCATATCTTCTTTAGGTTTGCAATGAGAATTCCCTCTTCAAAAGTCTTTCTCGCTACCTGGTACGTCGAAAGGATCCAGAATTGTGGGGCAGCGTGCTGCTGGAAAGCAATCCTTACAGGAGACCCCTAATTGACCAGGTAACATTGGCAAACATATTTATGACTGTCAGTAAAAATTATACATTTTTAACTGTGGATACAATCCCCTCATCATATACTCAAATGGATCATATTTAACTAGGAGAGAAAGCAATACAAAGTAGAAGGAAATTAAAATTTATATACATTCAATTTACATTCATTTGTATATAATGAATGTAAATTGATTACGTTATATATAAATTAATGTAAATTTATATAAGTATAAATATGTATATAACATACATTAAGAAAAATAAGCTGCGTGCAGTCACGCCTGTAATCCCAGCACTTTGGGAGGCCGAGGTGGGCGGATTGCCTGAGGTCGGGAGTTCGAGACCAGTCTGGCCAACGTGGTGAAACCCCGTCTCTACTAAAAATATAAAAATTAGCCAGGCATGGTGGCACGCACCTGTAATCCCAGCTACTCAGGAGGCTGAGGCAGGAAAATCGCTTGAACCTGGGAGGCGGAGGTTGCAGTGAGCTGAGATCACGCCATTGCACTCCAGCCTGGGTGACAAGCGAGACTGTATCAAAAAAAACGAAAACACATCCTAAAAGACATGACTTAATTACATAAAACTCTCTCGGTTCATCATAGTTTAAAAGGAAAATAACAAACTAAACAGTAAGGATTGCTATTAACGCCTAAGAAGTGGCTAAATTGATTGGAAACTTCAAGACAATAAGTCAGCAAAAGATAAGGATAAGAGAAAATACAAAAGACCAAGTGCATCTGTTATATCTTACTAACAAGAAGTATAGAACTGCACATGAGATGGGCTTTTATACCTAAATAAAATAGACAACATATTTTAAAAGCTCTAAAAATTGAAGGGTTGTTAATAATGAGTCTTAATATTCTCCTGAAATAAGTATAAATAAAACATTTTGGAAACAAATAGGTTGAAGGCTATTAATATTTCATTCCTTTCCTAGGAAGCATTTCTAAGGAACATTCCAACTAGTTACAAAGCTTCCTAGGGGAAGGATGTGGAGAGGGGGTGGTTGGAAATCATTGCAGCATCTAGAAAGCCATGCAAATAGGCAAAACTAGAAGAATTACTGATACTATAGTTCCACATCTGTGTAGTTGAATTTTGAATTATGTGTAGCCACCAAAGTGATAATGATGATTGCTAGTCTGGATAATGTTTTAATCAGGGAAAAGATAGAAATTATATAATTAGAGTAATTTTTCAAGAGAGTAGAATTACACATATTGTATAGATTTGTGTAGAAAGACCTCTGTGTGTAAATTTAAAGGTCTTTTTCCTACTTCATTCTTTTCTGCCTATTTCAAGTTTTCTAATGAGAGGCCAACTTATCCTTATTTAAAACCAACTTGATTCTCAATACTTATGTCCCATATATCCTCTGTAGGTTGTACAAACAGCTTTGTCTGAGACTCAGGACCCTGAAGAAGTGTCAGTAACTGTCAAGGCTTTCATGACTGCAGACCTTCCTAATGAACTGATTGAACTGCTGGAGAAAATTGTCCTTGATAACTCTGTATTCAGTGAACACAGGTATGCTTTCAGAGGGATCCATTGGCTGTTTATTGTCAGTCTTTAATAATGGCCCATCAGTTTTGGGAAGGAACAAAAAGATCAGAGAAAGTTGCCTGAATTCTCACTCTTCTAATATCCCCCCTCCTTCACTCTATCTCTTGAGACAAAAACCTCTCTATTAGTCACAGTGGTTTTTTTTTATGTCTGATAAACTTAAAATATTGCATTTAAAATATTCTTTTGTTTCTTAAAGGAATCTGCAAAACCTCCTTATCCTCACCGCAATTAAAGCTGACCGTACACGTGTTATGGAGTATATTAACCGCTTGGATAATTATGATGCCCCAGATATTGCCAATATCGCCATCAGCAATGAGCTGTTTGAAGAAGCATTTGCCATTTTCCGGAAATTTGATGTCAATACTTCAGCAGTTCAGGTAAATCTTTAGATTACCTAAGTTGAATTACTAAATGTAATGTCTTCTACTCATTCAGTGTATGCACTGTCCTGTGAGGGTGGGCCTAATTTGTTCCTATGGCAATAGAAGAGCAATAAAATACTAACAGCTTAAATGTAATTGCTCTGGGTAGGATTGATTTTACTCTAACCCCAATTTCAAACTTGGGTACTTAGGTCTTAATTGAACATATTGGAAACTTGGATCGGGCATATGAGTTTGCTGAACGTTGCAATGAACCTGCGGTCTGGAGTCAACTTGCAAAAGCCCAGTTGCAGAAAGGAATGGTGAAAGAAGCCATTGATTCTTATATCAAAGCAGACGATCCTTCCTCCTACATGGAAGTTGTTCAGGCTGCCAATACTAGTGGTATGACTTCTTACCTTATGTATTGAGACCTCACAAAATGATTAAGCTAAGCATTAAGATATCTGTCTGTTCTGAATTGTAGAAGAGTTGGATACTGCATGGTTTCCTGTGAAAACTTTTAGTACTCCATCTTAGTCCAGATAAAAAGAGGCTGTATTTTGTGAATTTGTAAGTTCACAAAACTTACAAGTGGGGAAGATAAATTTTCTGTTTTTGAAGTCTCATAAAATCCTGATAATCCTCTAATCTTACAACTTTAAGGAAAAAGAGAATTCTTCTATTCATTTGGTCTTTGATAATACAGAAGTGAAATATTGCACAGTTTACATTTGTCATTATCCATGTTTCCTTGAAAAGGAAATGAGCAATTTTCATTTACTTGGGTGAAAGGTAAACTGGGATGTTAGTGTTTGGATATATTTTTTCTTTTTCTATACTTAGGAAACTGGGAAGAACTGGTGAAGTACTTGCAGATGGCCCGTAAGAAGGCTCGAGAGTCCTATGTGGAGACAGAATTGATATTTGCGCTGGCTAAAACAAACCGCCTTGCAGAGTTAGAAGAATTTATCAATGGACCAAATAATGCTCATATCCAACAAGTGGGTTTCCTTTTCAGATTTAAGAAAAACTAGTTGGGCTACTTGATTAGCTTGGTAGGATCAAAACATCATAACTGAAGAATTCCAAGGAAAAATCTACAGGAAAACAAATTATTTCTCAGTGTGAAGGTATGAATATGAAAAGAGGATTAAGCTCACACTAATATCTTACTGAATATGCGTTACCTTTTTTTTTCCAGGTTGGTGACCGTTGTTATGATGAAAAAATGTATGATGCTGCTAAGTTGTTGTACAATAATGTTTCCAATTTTGGACGTTTGGCATCTACCCTGGTTCACCTGGGTGAATATCAGGCAGCTGTTGATGGGGCTAGGAAAGCTAACAGTACTCGAACATGGAAAGAGGTAATCTAAACCCAAGTTTGAGTGAAGAATTAAAGAAACGCTCTGTAAACATTAGTTTAAACAACTAGCCATGTTTACATTTGAGTTCACAGAAAGGAAATGTTTATTCTAGGTCTGCTTCGCCTGTGTAGATGGGAAAGAATTCCGTCTTGCTCAGATGTGTGGACTTCATATTGTTGTACACGCAGATGAATTAGAAGAACTTATCAACTACTATCAGGTAATTAACAAGAAACTTTTATATGACCTGAGATCTTTTACCATAGATACTCTTTAACTGCACATTTCTCTTGTTCAGGATCGTGGCTATTTTGAAGAGCTGATTACCATGTTGGAAGCAGCACTGGGACTTGAGCGAGCTCACATGGGAATGTTTACTGAATTAGCTATTCTATACTCTAAATTTAAGCCTCAGAAAATGAGGGAGCACCTGGAGCTGTTCTGGTCTAGAGTGAATATTCCCAAGGTAACCAGTCATTGTAACACAGTGAAGCAACTGTGTAGTTAAAACTAATACTTCAAAATATCTTATTCTTTTTAAGGCTGTTAGCTAGACTCATATCTAAAGCAATTAAGTCTTTCTTATGCAGGTGCTAAGAGCTGCAGAACAAGCTCATCTTTGGGCAGAACTGGTGTTTTTGTATGACAAGTATGAAGAATATGATAATGCCATAATTACCATGATGAATCATCCAACTGATGCCTGGAAAGAAGGGCAGTTCAAAGATATCATTACCAAGGTGTGTACTTTCTTCAGAAGATAAAGGATTCAGAAGGAGAAAGCTCATTAGGAAGTAACTGACTTATATATGGATTTTCCCATTATAGGTTGCCAATGTGGAACTATACTATAGAGCAATACAGTTCTATTTAGAATTCAAGCCTCTGTTGTTAAATGATTTGCTGATGGTGCTGTCTCCACGGTTGGATCACACTCGTGCAGTCAATTATTTCAGCAAGGTAAAGTAATAATTTTAAACCAAAGCTTCATAGCAAGGAATTAGGACATATTAGGATAACTTTTGTCCCTGGGACTTCAATAATGTGCTATATTTGTAACAAACTCTTTATTTTAAAGGTTAAACAGCTACCACTGGTGAAACCATATTTGCGTTCAGTTCAGAACCATAACAACAAATCTGTGAATGAATCATTAAACAACCTCTTTATTACAGAAGAAGATTATCAGGTAAAACCTTTTGATTCTTGCACATAATCTTAAGACTCATAAAGTTACATTTTCCCATTTTTCAAAAACGCCATTATCATTTAGGATTGTAAACAGTAGTTGCTTGCATTCCTAGGATCTAAATTTAGTAAGGTTTCAGGATTGATAAATCTTACTTCTAATTAAGTGCCAAGTTTTCAGAATTTTGCTCAGATCTTGTATAAGATACTGCTTTTGAAAAAAGATATGATTACTTTATCTCTAACATCTAGATTATAGGTAGAGTCAAAAATGTCTTTGATCACTTAACTAGTTCATAAAATTTATTTGATATTAACTATATTCACCATTTTTCTTTCCTACTGTTTTATTAGTATTTGTATAAACTTTATCTTACGAAGGATTTCGCATAAGCAAAAGTCAAGTAGAGTGAAGCTTAAGCTCCTTGCCTTTTTTTCTCTCTCTTGATTTTCTTTGAGGCTCCGTGCATGCAGATCTTACTGCTGCCATGCTGAGTTTTATCAGAAGTTTCTCTAGGGAATAAAATCTTGCCCTCCAGGCCAGGCGCGGTGGCTCACGCCTGTAATCCCAGCACTTTGGGAAGCCGAGGCGGGCAGATCATGATGTCAGGAGATCGAGACCATCCTGGCTACACAATGAAACCCCGTCTCTACTAAAATACAAAAAAAAATTAGCCGGGTGTGGTGGCACGTGCCTGTAGTCCCAGCTACCTGGCAGGCTGAGGCAGGAGAATCGCTTGAATGCTAGAGGCAGGTTGCAGTGAGCCATGATTGTGTCACCACTGCACTCCAGCCTGGGCAACAGAGGGAGACTCCATCTCAAAAAAAAAAAAAAACAAAACTTGCCCTCCAAATTAGAAATCTCGTCAGTTTCATAGCCGTATGTTAGTCCTTGATACTGAAATATCTTGGAGAAAATGTTATCTTTAGGTAAGGTGAAAAAACACCTTTTGATGCTTGAATCTAGGTGTCATACTACATGTTACCTACCATCTAAGGGGCTCATTGATCGAGGACGGAATATAATGTTAAACAAAATACTGATCTGGCATTTGGATGGCTTTTTTTTTTTTAAGGCTCTGCGAACATCAATAGATGCTTATGACAACTTTGACAATATCTCGCTTGCTCAGCGTTTGGAAAAACATGAACTCATTGAGTTCAGGAGAATTGCTGCTTATCTCTTCAAAGGCAACAATCGCTGGAAACAGAGTGTAGAGCTGTGCAAGAAAGACAGCCTTTACAAGGTTGATAAAGTTGCGGGGCGGGGGCTGTTAAACCAGGCCTAAAATGATGTTACAAGTGATTTCTATAAATAAAAGTATTGGTTTTGTGAATATGAGAACTGACTTTAAGGCAATTTAAGTTAATGGATTTCTTGATTCTAGGGGCTCTCTTATGTTAAGGTCAAACTTGTTTGGGGGGAAAAAAAGGCCTTTAGCTTATCTGTTCTTTGAAAATTTTAATTTAAATGATACAACTAGGAGGCTTTTTTCCCCCTTGCAAAACCAGATTTATATTGGAAAGGTTCCATTGTTTTTCTTGGTTTACTAGTTTAGTATGTTGGGTCTAATGTTTTTTGACTTTCACTATTTTCTTTGAATAGGATGCAATGCAGTATGCTTCTGAATCTAAAGATACTGAGTTGGCTGAAGAACTCCTGCAGTGGTTTTTGCAGGAAGAAAAAAGAGAGTGCTTTGGAGCTTGTCTGTTTACCTGTTACGATCTTTTAAGGCCAGATGTTGTCCTAGAAACTGCATGGAGGCACAATATCATGGATTTTGCCATGCCCTATTTCATCCAGGTCATGAAGGAATACTTGACAAAGGTAATGACTCTTCTAAGTGTATTCAGAAGTAGTTTTCTTGCAGATATGTAAAATTCTACATGCACATTAATTTTTTAAATTTTTTTTATTTAGTAGAAGTCATTTAGTCGATCATAAAATATTCCTGTTCTTTTGAAAAATTTTTAATAGCTGATAAATGACACTGTTTGGAAGGGGAACTCAAATGTAGCTGTTTACCCTCAGTGTATTTATGATTGTGAAAATAATCTATATTTTGTTTTTTTATTTTAAAAACTATTCGATAAATTTTATTTCAAAGTCGCATTTTTCTCAAACTCAGTTCTTGTAACTCAAATAATCATAACTAGTATTGTAGATTCCCTTTTATTTGGTTGGCTCCTGACTTTAGTGATGTCTATGCCTGTTTCCCCTGGGGAAGCTGCATGTATATTCTTAACATCCTTTTAATCTTCACAATTTTTTTTGATAGTTTAACCCCTGATTTAAAAATATCATAGGAGGTGAACACATAAACAAGCTGGGGGTCTAATTGCCTTGTAAAATTCACTATTCATCTTAGTGTCCCTTTTTGATATAAGAATTTACTCACTCTGTCTTCAGCAGTTACTAGCTTTCTCTCTCTAGAACATTTTTAAATGGTTTTAGAGGATCCTTTTTGTCAAAGCAAAAAACATGATTAAAATCAGACTCTCCCAACTGATTCCTTCAGCCTGCCTGAGTTAAGGCGGGGGTAGGGGGAGTGGGAGCACTACCAACAACCCCTACTACACTGAATTTTTCCTCAGGATATCATTTAATTAGATACCATTGTGTCTGTTTCAAGTTTTTAAAGAATTAACATTTTCTGTATTCAATGTAAGAAAAAACATGTTGCCTTGTCTTAGCCAACATGTTTTAGCCATAGATGAGAATAGCTTCTTAAACATAATGCCAACTTGTGAGACCTGTCTCTAAGCTGCTGTTAACCTAAGTGCTGTAAATTTTACTAGTGATTAAGCTGCTTTCTTTCATACTGTAGCATAAATTCTTCTGCAGTAAGCTTTGAAGTTACAGAAAAATCTAAATTTTGCTTCCAGTATGCCCTTTATTTTCACTTCTCTCATACCTTTTTAGTGGTTAGATGTTTCTTCCCTAAACCTTTGTTGCTGATTCTACCTTTTTATGCTCAATATGGAATTTGATTTTTTTTCTAAGCTGCACCTTCTGAATTCCTTTGCAGGTTGATGCAATAAAGGAAAAGGTGAAAGTTGATTCTTTTCCATCTTTAAGTCTGGAGAACTAAGTCTAAGGAATTTGCATGATTTTTTTCCTTCCTTTTCTACACTGCTGCTGCTGCTTTTTCCCCCCAATAAATTTTCACTAAAGCCTCTGCAAGTCCCTTGAAACATAACTTTAATAGAACTGTAGGACATTAGTAGACGTTTGCTACTAATCGGCTAATAGGCTTTAGGAAGGGCAGGAGGCTAATCAGTAGTTGGTTCACAGTCTCTCTTAAATATATTATGAAAAACTGAGTATGGTGAGTTTCCATATTAATTCCAAAGTAACAGGAAATTTCTCTTCCCTGTCAGGGTATCTGGACCCTAATAGGACTATCATAATACTTGAAGTAAATTAAAACAGCCTCTGGTTTTACTTTGTGAGCTTGCCTGACAGTTGTTGAATTTATATATGTATATACATGCCCTAAAAGGCTTTTTGGGGTTTTTTTTTTTTTGGTATTGAAGGACTGTGATCCAGTTTCTGATCTCTTGATTCTTACTAATTTTTTGCTGAAAGTAGATACAAGAGATACTAGCTGCTTCCGAAGAGACTTTCCTCATGTTTCTCCAGGTGTCCAGTTCTTATGGTGCTAGTCCATTTTTAAGAGGAATCAAAACCTTTTTAATCACGAGAGCCAAGCTTGCTATAATTGTTGCTAAGCAACATGAATTACTTTTAACAAAGTATTAACTTCTACTTTCTGTAATAAGGCATACCACTGAAGCTACCTAAAATTTGCTCTCCTATTTATCAGTTGGCTTGTCCAAGGAGGTCAAATTCAGGCACCTTTTGGTTGCTGCTTCCTTCATTGGCTTGTCTCCATCCCAATATGAATGAAACAAACTTACGTCTGTTATCAAATTGTGGTTAGAAAAGGGTGGGAAGGTAAAGGAGAGTTGAAACAAATTGAAAATAATTTGGGTGGGGGACAATGCCTTGGGATTATGTTGAAACAAACTGGAGTCACCACTGGAACTTAGGGCAAACCTGAGTAAAATGCATTGTGTGTGAGACCCTTCAGCAGCTAGTAAGCAAGGCAGTTAGAAAGCGTGTGTGTGAAAAACAGGTAATTGAACTGCAGTGTTATGCATTGTTTTAAATGGAGCATGTACAACAGTCATTGCAATTACATCATACTATTTTTGAAACTCTTATAGCATTGCTGTGGGCTGTGTGTGTTTCTTGAGAGCCTGTATAGCAAGTCATCTTCAGATCACACTTCTTGCTTCAGTACTTTTGCCTTTTTTTCATGCACACATACACCAAAATAACTGACTGCATGTTACTTTTCCTCTGCAGCATATTGCAGTCTTTGTGGAAAAGCCTTTTACATTTTAGTGAATTTTCAGTAGTACAGATGGAACTGAATTCATTGACATGCTTACCTGTAATTTTTCTTTTTAAATCCAAGGATCAGAAACTTTTGTTACAGCTCTTAACAAAAGCTTGTGTTCTTAAAAGCCTTCTATGCTTTTTTTTTTTTTTTTTTTTTTTTTGAGCAATCTAAATTGGATCAGTGGAAACAAAAATTGAAAGTCCCTGTGCCAGAGGCTGTCCCATCATATAGAAGAATCAGAATTTTTTGCTTAGCTTGATGCTATTCCTTCAGAATTCTTCCCCCTATGCCCAGAGTTCCTATGTGTATGCCAGGGCATTGTGATATTGCCAGCTCTTCTAAGTCTTCCATGTGCTTCTCTAATAGGACTTCTGTGTTCAACATCTGATTCAGACCTTAACTTTTAAACACATGTTCACTTCAGATTCTTTTCCTCGAAAGTCAGGAAATGTATTATGCAGTGGTGGCTTTTTGGTTGTTTCATTTTTCTTCTTAGAAGTTACTAATGTACAGACATCCGTGTATTTTTCTTTATAACTTCTATAGCTCATTCTTGAATACTGGTTAGTTAGCAAAACCCCATCTGACCCTTGATGGCACAGAGCTGTGCTTTAAGTTCTATAAATGTAATAATTTTTGTTCTAAGTGTGGATGCCAAAAAATGGGCATTTCATCTGGTACTTATACTACATAATAGTCTTTAATTTGGTATTAGGGTAATTTGTAACCCATCATTTAGACTATAAAATAGGATAATAGTGTATAGAAGTAAACTAATCCATCTTCCTAGGCTAGAAAAACCACATTTCATCTGAAGGAGCCTACTTAGGCTTACTTTTCTCAAACTTTCAGTTCCCTAACAAATTAAGATGGATTAGACTCATATTCGTGGTATTTAATATGAAACAATTAAATGTAAAACAGTGCCCTAACCTTAATGGCCTATGCAAAGACTGAAAGATACTTTTTTAATAGTTTCAAATAGAAATGAGGTGCTGCCTGAATCTTTTTAGGACCTGGATTTTACAAACTTTTCCACTGAAGTTTTTTTTTTCTGAAGTGATTTTTCACAATTTGCCTTTTTGAAGAACATGCGGTGAACATTCAGAAAGTGTTCCCCCCTGCACTTTGGTCCCCCTATCTCATCCAGCACATTTATGACCTTGAAAACCACCAGTAATAGATAACATTGAGGTTTGAAATTTAGTTTTACTTAGCTATAATGATAGACCAAGTATAAGGCTTTGGTTGAGAGACCAGCTTTTAAATATTGAAAGACAAATATAGTGTAAAAGGCAATGGAATTTGTATAGTGAAGGAGATTCTCTAGTCCCAGTGTTGTAATGTCACTTCTCTCTATTTCATTACAGAATTACAGAAACAAATCATGTTAGGCCTGGAAGAAACTGCAGATCATTTTGTTCAACCTTCTCATTATATAGAGAAGGAAATTTGAGGGCCAGTGCAATGATTTGCCAAGGTCACACAACTAGTCAGTGGAAGGATCTAGGCATTCTAATTCCTTTCTTTCACTAATACATTTGGACTGCTCTACAGAATTACTTCTGATACTATCCACTTTGAAGAGTAGTTAGCATATAGTAGCCATTTACTTTTGGCTTAATTAAAAGCGAACATTTTTGGGACAAGATCAGGCTTTACTGATTACTTCTTAGATAACAGAGCACACACAGTATTAAACATGCAGCCTTTCTTTATACAAAAAGATTGAATATGGAGCCACTTGAATCTTAAACTTCAGTCTGCAGCTATAACCAATATCATCAGAAGCTATACACAACTGGCAAAAAAACAGCTTATTGTGCACAAGTACTTGTCCAGTCACTAGGCTCATTTAACTTTTTTGAATACTATTTCCTCTGGGGAGGGAAGTATTGCCAGACCATGAGTTCATTATTACCTCTGATCAGTTTTAAACCTCATTTGAAAAGTGGTTCCTTCTCGTTTTCTCCCTCCCTCAGGCTGCATCCTAGCATGCCCAGTTTTAGTCTGGCGTGAGCTTTTATGGCATTTATAAATCCCTCCTTCCTGAGGGTTTATAATGACAGTGCTGAAAACCACCTGGACTGAAGTATGAACATTGCCATTGAATTTGAGGGGGCCTGAGAATGTTCTTTCTAGTCTGTTTTATTTTGACAGAATTTAACATACTAAGGCTTTTCCACTTTCTGCCATAAACCTAGGTTTATAATACTTTTGGGGTGCTAATTAACATGATGTGTTTTTCTCCAGGTGGATAAATTAGATGCTTCAGAATCACTGAGAAAAGAAGAAGAACAAGCTACAGAGACACAACCCATTGTTTATGGTAATCTCTCTCTGTAACCTCAAAAAATTCATTAGATAAGTATTTAATTATTTAGAGACTGTGCCTCAAAATAGAATACAACAAGCTTCTAAAGTGCAGAAGGCTTGCTAAGAAATACTGCTTTCTATAATTTTTGTTTCTGAGAAGTCGTAAAGCAGGTGTTGATATTATTCACTAAAATAATCCTAAATACAAGAAAACTCAAAAACAGTCATTTAAGATCATAACATGAATCTTTCCTATCATCTGGTCCCTCATTCATTACCTGCTCATAAATTAGTGAAAAAGAAATACTGATGAATTCCATTTTCAAAAGAGCAAAAGATGAGAGAATATGCCCAGGCTGTCTTTAGTATGCTTTACATAAAGAATACATCCTCATTTTAAATTCTAACTGGGGCAGATAACTGGGTAGTTTCCATTTGAGAACTTTCCAGAGAGATAGGATCTTCAAACTCTCAAGTGAATATTTAAGACAGTTTCATGTCTTCTTAAACCTACATGTCTGAATTACTGCCCCTTTCCATTTCATAGTTGGTGAACAGATTCATTTGAACAATCACTTTGAAGAGTATAGGTAGAAGCACAGTAACCAGGTGAGGGAACATAAAAATATGACCATTATGGCTGGGCGTGGTGGCTCACGCCTGTAATCCCAGCACTTTGGAAGGTTGAGGCGGGCAGATCACAAGGTCAGGAGATCGAGACCATCCTGGCTAACATGGTGAAACCCCGTTTCTACTAAAAATACAAAAGATTAGCCAGGCGTGGTGGCACATGCCTGTAGTCCCAGCTACTTGGGAGGCTGAGGCAGGAGAATTGCTTGAACCTGGGAGGCAAAGGCTGCAGTGAGCTGAAATGGCACCACTGCACTCCAGCCTGGGCGACAGAGTGTGACTCAGTCTCAAAAAATAATAATAAAATAAAATAAATAAAATTGGTTTCCAAAATTAATTTGTTTGCTAAATACAGCTTTGGTTGTTAACCACAAAAAGCAAAGACATGAAGTCCTTTGTGTAGGAGAAATCTTGATCTAGGTTTACACTGTAGTGGGAGGTTAAGAATATTTGTTTTGTAGGGGTAGAGAGGTGTTACTTGCTTTCCATCTCTAAGCCAAGTTCTCTACAGGTCATGTTTTCTGTATATGACCAACAACGATTTAAACTTTGTAAGAAAGAATGTCAACATAGTATTTGATAGAGGGTGTATGTTCTAATGTATTTCACACCTAAAGAATGTCTGAATGTGTCTTTTTTTCCGCCCCCCCCAAGACAGCGTCTTGCTCTGTCACCCAGGCTGGAGTGCAGTGGCGTTATCTCGGCTCACTGCAACCTCCTGGGTTCAAGTGATTCTCCTGCCTCAGCGTGCTGAGTAGCTGGGATTATAGGCGCACACCACCACGTCCAGCTAATTTTTTTGGTATTTTTAGTAGAGACGGGGTTTCACCTATTGGCCAGACTGGTGTCGAACTCCTGACCTCATGATCCACCCTCCTCTGCCTCCCAAAGTGCTGGGATTACAGGCATGAGCCACTGCGCCTGGCCCAAATGTGTCTTAGTTTTAATTGCTGTCTCTAAATTAGTACTGGATCATCTATAAATGAATTTGGTTTCATTGCCATTTAGACATGTTTAAATCAGAAATTTACCTGTAAAAGTTATGTTAATAACATGTCATTTAGGCCAAGCATGGTGGCTTACACCTATAATCCCAGCACTTTGGGAGGGCAAGGTGGGCTAATCACTTGAGCAGCCTGGCCAACGTGGCAAAACCCCGTCTCTACTAAAAATGCAAAAATTAGCTGGACATGGTGGCACACACCCGTAATCCCAGCTACTCGGGAGGCTGAGGCATGAGAATCACTTGAACCCAGGAGGCAGAGGTTGCAGTGAGCCGAGATTGCACAACTGCACTCCAGCCTGGGCAACACAGCAAGATTCTGTCTTTGAAAAAAAAAAAAAAGTCTTTTTAAAAACTTAAGTTTTCTTGTGCTAATTTTATTGTGTCATTTAGTGTAATATGCATGTAGGTATGTGTCAAGTATACAGTGTCAGGCATATTGTGTTCAGTCATAAGCAGTTCTGGCCTTTGGCCCTGCACTATTTGTTGGCTTTTTAGGTAGGAACCTTCTTAGAGTAAGACTGTCCTCCCAAAATTGTAGCAATCAAATGTGCCCCCCATACACAACTCATTCGAGGCTGAGATTATGTTGCTAGAGTGGAGGAGATTGGGGTGTTCTAAATGCTAACAGTCTGTCCTGCCTCCTCACCCTGCCCCTGCTCCTTTTCATTTTCTTCTACTTTAGGTCAGCCCCAGCTGATGCTGACAGCAGGACCCAGTGTTGCCGTCCCTCCCCAGGCACCTTTTGGTTATGGTTATACCGCACCACCGTATGGACAGCCACAGCCTGGCTTTGGGTACAGCATGTGAGATGAAAAGCTGATCCTGTAGTCATCTATTTTCGTACTGAAACATCGTCTCTACCCACTTCTCTGTTTATAATGGGGGAAACAGGCAACGTGTTCTTGTAACCTTTATTTCATGAAGGACTCCTTTTTGTTTCTAACTATAAACTTGGATCACCTATGTTAAAACCTTATTTCACATTCCACATCATTTTAGAATTTATTTTCGAAGGGGAATAGTTTCAATGTTTTATTCACTTGGGCTTTTTTTCTTCCCCCTCATTCTTAAACTGCTTAATATTTAATCTGTTGTGAAGAATCTGATTTGCACTCTGTAGTGTTTAAAGAAACAAAGAAACTCTAATATTGAATCTCTTAAATTTAGTGTATGTAAACAGCTTACAAATATGTATTGTCTAAATGCATTTAAATCTGTTTTATTCAAAGAAAAGCTAAAGCAAAAATACTGGCATATGACCATGCAAGACTGTCAATGCCAACAAAGACAACACTAATCAGCACATCCTACACTGGATTGCAGTGCTTTCCAGATTATTTGAAAAATGTTACAGACAACTTGCCTGATTTTTAAATGAGCATAAAAGGCCCTCTAACCTATGCAGGTTTCCCCATTATACATATAGAAAATGCTAGTATGTTTTGCTCACTTCATATGTAACAGGTGCCCTTATGTTGTGCTGTATCCTGTGCTTTTTCTGTGGGACCATTCCATTCAGGAGCAAAGAGCACCATGATTCCAATCTTGTGTGTGTTTACTAACCCTTCCCTGAGGTTTGTGTATGTTGGATATTGTGGTGTTTTAGATCACTGAGTGTACAGAAGAGAGAAATTCAAACAAAATATTGCTGTTATTCAGTTTTGTTTGTGGAATTTGAAATTACTCAAGTTTAAAATAAATTACTGGACTGTGGAAAAACATAGATTTGAAGTTTTAATTAAATACCACTCAAACCAAAAGAACTTAATTAAATACCACTCAAACCAAAAGAACAGTAGTTTTTGTAGTTTTATATTGGATACTGAGGCATTACAGGGAGGCATGAAAGGAAGAGGAATGAGGATTGAGACATGTGAAGACATTATGCATTTTATCAATGTGCATTCCTGTATTTCAGTAAGGTACATGCAGTAGTCTAAAGAACCAGAGTCATTACTCTAGTGGCTTACATTTACTGTCTCCAACGTTTTAGCCAAGTGACACTTGAGGTTTTTATCTAGGCATTTCACTTAAATGAACAAATCATGGCTGTTATATTAACTTGAAATAAAATATATTTAAACATGTAGTTAACATGCGCTTTCTCATCATGAATTATAAAGGTGCCCAAATTATGGGTATCTTAAGTTGATTTTTTTTGAAAAATTGGTTGTGTGAATCCAGCTCTTGCTTATGGCTGAGAATGTTCCTAAAGTTCATTTCACTATCCCTTAATCCTCAATAGCTACACATAGCCCCTCGCCTAGTGTTGCACTGCTTTACAACTCTTAGGCAAATTACCTACCATAAGCTCCACAGAAGAGTTTTTTAAAACTTAAAATCCCTGTCCCACCAGCTGTGGTGACTCACGCCTTTATTCCCAGCACTTTGGGAGGTTGAGGCAGGCAGATTGCTTGAGGCCAGGAGTTCGAGACAAGCCTGACCAACATGGTGAAACTCCATCTCTACTAAAAATAAAATACCAGCCAGGCATGCTCTACTAAAAATAAAAAATCAGCCAGGTGTGAAGGTACACACCTGTAAGATCCCAGCTACTACTCAGGAGGCTGAGGCATGAGAATCACTTGAACCTGGGAGGCAAAGGTTGTAGTGAGCCGAGATCACATCATTGCACTCCAGCCTGGGTGACAGAACGAGACTCTTGTCTCAAAAAATAAAGAAACCTATTTAGTTTCATCCAGGACATTAAGTGAAAGTGTTTAATGTGAGTGCAGGTCAGTGAAGAATACAATGGTGCCCCTGCTTTGATATGTGGGAGGTGCCATCAGTTTTCTCCACCACTGCTTTTGTACCATCAGTGCAAATAACAGAGAAAAAAAAAGTAATAGTGTTATGAAAAGATTTTTGACTCTGTGGAGACCCCATGGGTTCTGCAGAGTATACTTTGAAGACTATAAGATTATGAGTTCTATAAAATACTAAGTACAGATGAATTAGAAAACAAGCATATATCCACAATTACCAGAATTTTCATAATGTTCCTTTTAGTAGATATGCCATCACTGATCAGTTACTTAGCCACTCCATGCCATCCTGTTGGGAATGCCACTATCTTTGAATTTGGAGCCATCAGTCTATCTGAGGCAAACCTCAGAAATTACCTGAGCCAGAATCATGCACTTAGCACTGAGTTCAACTCAGTCCTAACGTTGCATTTTGTTGCATCACTTCTGGAGCCAGTAAACATTCTGTTTAGAAATAGTTGCTATTGTGGCATCATTTACAGTTGCAATTTTTCTCCTGTGCTGTCGCATGCCTGTGCGAAGTGTATGAAATGAATCAAATATTAGAACTTTCAAGACTGTCTTTAGTGTTCTGCCCACAATATTCCACCAATGACCTTAGACCTTGAGATTGTGCTATAATGCTGCTTATATTGCAGTTAACCATAGAGAGGTACAGCCACTTAAAATGGGCCTATTATCAAAATTCTCCCTGGTATCAGTACCGTTCTTGGGGATACACTGATTTTAGAAATTACTGTCAGTATCCTCCTAAAAGAAGGCTTTAAAGAAAAATAGTTTCTAACAAGATGACTATCAGGAAGCTCTGTGGCTTGGGGAGTTGGGACCCTCTGCCTCATATTCTAGGTAACTGGTATAACAGTAATTATTAGGATTGTATCAAGTATATCTAAAGATTAAAAGGTAAAAAAGGCACCCTTAACTGTCTAGTTCTTTAAGTTCTAGGAAAAAAAAAAACTAGCAGGGATGACAAACTACATTCACTTTACAGTTACCATAAATTCTTACTCGGGCCCACCCATTTCCATCTGTAAGGTCGATAAGGTTACTCCACACGTTTCATTGGCTTCACTGTTACAAGAAAGGGGGGAAATGAGAACCTTTAATAGGCTGTGATTTAGAACCACTGCTGATAACCTTTGGCCAGTGTAGGTCAGGGAAGGTGAATATGAAACACTGCACAGCAGGTTGTATCAATGCTATAAAACCTCAACCTTTAGACAAAAATTCAAACAGGTTATAAACCATGGGACTCCATTGAGGATGGCCGTATCTATTAATAAAGTAGGCTATCAGTCACCCAAAAAGTGACAGCAGGGGAACAAACTGCAGCTTGCCTCTAGTGGGAATACCCTTGAACCTCGACCTCCAGGGGGACATAGTCTCAGGGAAGGGCTACCAACACACAAAGGGACCTAACCATGTATAGGGGAATGCTGTTTCCTCCCTTTTAATCCAATTGTATTGACCTGTTTCTCTCATCTTAAATATTTGTTTCAGCCTCTCACTTGAACCACCAAGACCATTTAACCAACTACTCTTTTTAAGCCCAAGATGACAACTGCCAACCATAGAACATGGGAATAGGTTTTATTTTCATCTTAAGAACATTTAAATTGGGTGAAGAAATTCAGCTTTTGTTAGAATCTGACAGGCTTCAAACACCTGTGATGGAAGGGTTACTGTCATATCAAAGTCCACCTAGTAAAGTTTTAGGTGGCCAGTGACTTTGTCAATTAGGTCTGCTGGTCCTGGCCCAATCCCTAGGACAGTTTGAGAGCCTGGTGCAATCTGAGTACGTCCAGCATCTTGAATTAAACTTACAGTCAATCCCAGCATTTTCGCATGGGCCAATAATGCAATCAGGGTTTCTTCATCAGGAGCTTTGACCACCACCTTGGGCTGGCCACAGTATTCCCATTGCTTGAGCATTTCAGGATTTCTTCTTTGAATCTGCTTGTAGGCTGAAACAGCAGCATGAGAGCACTGGGCAGCCACTTTCCCTTTTCCCATCTTTAAGTCATTTCGAACCACAAGAATCATCTTGTACTCCCCACTCTCTCCCAAGATGCTTGCTTCACTTTCAGTATCTGTGTGTGTCTTGCTCGTCTTGCTTTTGGGGAGCATCCCAAAGCGTACTCGGAGGCTCCAGCCCAGACACACGCCACAAGCAACTCCAATAGCCAAGCCGAGTGCACTGGGATGAGCCAAATATTCCATAACCAAGGATTTGGAGGGCATCTTAAGGGAAAGGAAAACAGTTATCACTATCCGGCAGTAACAACTTACAGAGGTATAGGCTTATCAGAGAAACATTTTGACTATACACTTAATGAGGTCATCCAGAAAAAAAGGCAAAACACATCTTGGATCTTATGCCTGTGCCCTGTTTCCAACACCCCCTTGCCCACCACCAGTGTACTAGAAAAGATTCAAGCATCCACATGAAACAGTTTAGGTCATTTTGAAACTTGATGTAAACAAAGTTGCATAAAGTTCAAAAACTCTATTCCTCAGTCTTCCCTTAGTCTTGTGGAGATGTTCTGTTTTACCAAGATGCCTAAGATTTAAAGAAACCAAAAATAACTCACCCCTTTCCTGGAATATAGTGCTAATCTGTGTTTTCACAATGCTCTGGGTTCTCAATGGAGATGGTATCAAATAAGTTACCCTCAGAAGAACCTCACTGTCACATTAATGGGCCTGGAGTGAGATGCTGAAATTTACTAAGCCTGAGCAAGGATGCTAAAAATCTTACAAAAGGAAAAGTTGTCCCATTGGACATTAGTGCAGCTGAAAAACTTAATAGATGAGAACTCAACATCATTTTACATAAGAACACAAAATATTTTTTGCATAGTTTTACTATGTATAGGTGCTCCTCAATTTCCCATGGGGTTATAGCCCAATTAATTGAAAATATCGTAAGCCAAAAATGCATTTAATACACCTACAGAACATCATGACTTAGCCTAGCCTACCTTAAATGTGCTCAGAACACTTACATAAGCCTACAGTTGGACAAAAGTCATCTAACACAAGACTATGTTATAATAGTGTTGAATATCTCCTGTAATTTATTGAATACTGTACTGAAAGTGGAAAACAGAATGGTTGTATGGGTACTCACCATTAATGTACACAGCTGAAAGCACAGTGGTCCTGAAAAATGTCTGAAGCACTGAAATGAATTAATTGCTGGATGATGGGGATGTAATAGGGTCCTCAATTTCTCTCTCTTCTGATGAACATCGAGAATAGGTGGTAGAAGGCATTGGGACATCAACACTAGTTGACGGTTTAGCAAGCATAGTGTTGTTCTTCAGGAAGACACCAAGTTTTGACTGTACAGCTTGTTTCTTTTCATTATATATTTCTCTGTAGCAAGCAAGAGCATCCTGTATCTGCCTGTCAACTGTGGCGAATCTCTCGTAATTTGACGTCCATTTCTTCTAACATCTGTAGGCCGCTGCTGATAGCAGCAAATGCCTCTGCCAGTTTCTTTGCTGTGAACTTTCTAGGTGCCGTGGGTATAACTTCTTCCACTGCCTCAACTCCTTTACTTCTTTCTTCCTCCAGTGCAATCAGCTCCTTATTGCAAAGATCTTCAGCCACAATTATCCCATGCAGCTGTTCCTTAAAAGCTATGGCACCTTCATTACCAGCACGTGTTGCCTCACCACTGATCTTTACATTGTGAAAATTATGACGCCTTTTGAAGCGCTGGAACCATCCATGACTTGCTTTAAATATTTATGTATATGTAGGATCATTGGCACGGTCTTTTAGCATATTAAAAAGACTTCTTGCCTTAGCCTGGATCATCAGTAGGCTGAGTGGTATGCGCTTCTGTACCTGGTCTTCCATCCACATAACAAGTAATTTTTCCATATCATCAATCGGTCCAGCCCTTTTCTTTGTGATGACAGTGGATTTAACTGATGCTGACGATTTCGCTGCATCACTGATTCGCTTCTTATCCTTTAAGATGGTTGAAATCGTGGATTGCGAAAGTCCTAACTCACATGCAATGGTCATTACTGGCTTGCCACCTTCATGCTGGGCAATTATCTTGAGTTTCGTTTCAAGAGTAATTGCCTTCCTCTTCTTTATCTCACCAGAAACAGGAGACACTGATGGACATTTTGTAGACATGATGGAATGTGAAAACACAAAACACAATATCCAAAAAAGCTGACAACACAGTACACAGTAGAGGATGGGTTGTTCACTCCCGTGATCACATGGGTGACTGGGAGCTGTGGCTCGCTGCCACTGCCCAGCATCACAAGAGTGTACTGTACCACATTATCACTAGGCCAGGAAAAGATCAAAATGCAAAACCTTAAGTACAGTTTCTACTGAATGGGTATCGCTTTCACACCATCCTAAAGTCGAAAATTCTTAAGTCGGAGACTGTCCATACTGAATTTTCCAGAAGTGTAACCATCATAAAACAAAGGAATGTCATTCTTTATTATTTTAGAAAATGCTGCTACTTCGGCAAAGCTGTTCATAATATTTGAGTCACCAATAAAACACTTGCATCAGTCTACAAATGAGGCTGCTGGATTCACAGTGCTTCTATGTAGAGGTGCAAGCAACTATCAGTTTCTTTTTCTAGTGGACTATTATCTAAGCATTTATAAACATGGGGCCACTATATTTGTAATGAACTGTATTTGTAATGTAAAGTGGTGCCCTTGGAATTGTGCAGTGCATGCATGACTGACACGGCATAGATGACAGCCCTCGAAGTACTTATAAATTTCCTTTATGTTCTTTAAAGTGAGGGCATTATATTAACATTCTTTCCACTAATTTTAACATAAAAGGGGTTATTGTCTTTGGTGGGGCAGAAATTCGTTTGAGGTGGGGTCAAGAGACAGAGCAAAAAGAAAAAGCAATGGATATAAGGTGACAAAGAAAAGCAATTTTTTTTTTCTCCTAAGAAGAAAGGATGCGCATATTTAAATGTTAATGGGATGGAGCCAGAAGGCAGGCAGGTAAATGCTCAAGATAGAGAAAGCCTTTATAAAGGGATTTGGCCTTGGAAAGGAAAAAGGACACCTTTTCCAATTTGAGTTTTAAATCAGGTAGGTCCATGGATTTGAAGGCAGGAAAGTATTCTCCCGGAGGGAAGGTGCTCAGACAGAAGTTCAAATGGAGTAGAGAAGAGAAAGGCTGAAATAAAAGGTGTGGCAAAATATGGCAGGATTGCAGAGGAATATTGAAAGCATGGTTAAGATAAATGATGACTTTTTAACAGCAACATACTATTTGTGATTTTCTCCAGTAGTACTTAGAAGCCAAAAGACTAATAATCACTTCCTCCAAACATACAAACTAACTCCATCCACACTCATCCTTTGCTCTCCCCTCCTACTGGAATGGTAGTTGGATGTATCTGAGTTTAAATTATGCCAGGAGCAAGCCCCAAGACACAATGGTACAAGGGAATTTAGGATGAGGGTAAGTAAGAATGTTTGACATGATAGACCATGCAACCTGTGTTATTACATTTTTCTCTTTTGGCCTACCTGATAAAAAGCAACCTGTATTATCAAAGACTGATTTACGGACAACAAAGTGATGGATGCTATTTATCTAGACATGCTGTTGAAGAACAGGCGTGATGAAAGTAAGCTGGAAAGACTTAGAGCGATGCATGGGGTTTTGATTTTGGAGATGAATGATTACAAAGAGATACAAAGCCCAGAGCATAGCTATAGGAATGGGTATCTGAAATAGAAGTGTGACTACTTTCTACTTTCTCAATTCTTTTAGTTTTATGATATACTGCTTCCCTTCCACAAATACTGATTGACCTTGTTCTAGGGTCTAAGGGATACAGGAGTGCACAAAGCAGAAAAAGTCCATTCCTTAATGAAGCTTACACTTTAGCAATAGTTTTGAAATGGTCCAATCCCAATTTTGAATTTCTTTCATTCTGTTTTAAAACTGTGGTTTTTGTTTGTTTTTGAGACAGAGTCTTGCTGTTGCCCAGGCTAGAGTGCAGTGGCGCAATCTCAGCTCATTGCCAGCTCCGCCTCCCAGGTTCACGCCATTCTCCTGCCTCAGCCTCCCAAGTAGCTGGGACTACAGGCGCCCGCCACCACACCCAGCTAATTTTAATTTTTTTTTGTACTTTTAGTAGTGACGGGGTTTCACCATGTCAGCCAGGATGGTCTCAATCTCCTGACCTCGTGATCCGCCCGCCTCAGCCTCCCAAAGTGCTGGGATTACAGGCGTGAGCCACCGGGCCTGGCCAAAACTTTGCTTTTATAGCTCAAAATTTCCACAATACTTTGACATGTATTGTGTTATTTGTTCCACTGAGAAGTGAGGATTACTGCCATATCAAAAATGAAGAAATTCAGACCAAGAGAAGTTAAGTTCAATAAAACAAATGTTTACTGGCTATCTATGTGCCAGCCATGCACCTTGTTAAGCTGAGGATATAGTGATGAATACGGGCCACTGTCAGCTGTTCACAGATAAGTAGTGAAGACAAATACTTCCAAGACTGGTAAATGTTACAAAAAGGTGTTCGATAGTCCCATCAGGGGTGAGATGGGAGGCAGTGACATCATCAGACATTAGATTCTCATAAGAAGTACACAACTGAGATCTCTCACATGGGCAGTTCACAACAGGGTTCACACTCACATGAGAATCTAATGCTGTCGCTAATCAGATGGAACTCAGGAGGTAATGTGAACAATGAGGAGCGGCTGCAAATACAGATAAAACTTCACTCAGTTGCCCACCGCTCACCTCCTGCTGTGCGGCCCAGTTCCTAACAGGCCACAGGGATGCCTGTTCTAAAAGATACCTGCCTTCAATGTAAAGAATGAACTAGAAGTTGGCAATAGATACAGGGAGATCATTTCAGAGGCTGCTATAATGTAGTAATAGTTAACATTTATTAAGTGTTTTGCTACACACTGGCTAAACACTCTATAGCAATTGTCTTCTTTAATGCACCCAACAGCACTTCAAGGTAAACAGAGCTGGTCATGGACTATAGTTTCGCTTAAGCTTTCTGACTTTACAATGGTTCAAAAGCAATACATATTCAGTAGAAACTTCACCCATACAAACATTCTGTTTTTCACCTTCAGTACAGTATTTAACGAATTACATGAAATATTCAACATTTGTAGACCTTGTATTAGATGATTGTGCCCTATTGTACGCTAATAAATTAAGTGTTCTGAGCATGTTTAAGGTAGGTTAGGCTAAACTACCATGTTTGGTAGGTTTGGTGTATTACATTTATTTCCAACGTATATTTCGTTTTCTAAGAGACAGGGTTTCACTCTTTTGTCCAAGCTGGAATACAGTGAAGTGATCATAGCTCACTGCAGCCTCGAACTCCTGAGCTCAAGCAATCCTCCCACTTCAACCTCCCCAGTAGCTGGGACTACAAGCACATACCAGCACACCCTGCTAATTAAAAAAAAAATTTTTTTTCAAGAGACAGGGGTTTCATTATGTTGCCCAAGCTGGTCTCGAACTCTTGGCCTCATATGATCCTCCCACCTCAGCCTCCCATGTAGCTGGGTTTACAGGCATGAGCCATTGTGCCTGGCTCTCAATTTATGGTACTTTCAATTTATGATGGGCTTATCAGGATATAACCCCACCCTAAGTTGAGGAGCATCTATATATATAATTATGATCCCCATTTTTCAGATGTAGAAAAATGAGGTACACAAGTTATTGCTTGCCTAGCTCATAAGTGGTCGCCTTAATACAGAGCCCTTGTTTTTTCTTTTTGAGACAGAGTCTTGTTCTTGTCGCCCAAGCTGGAGTGCAATGGCACCATCTCGGCTCACTACAACCTCCGCCTCCCGGGTTCAAGCGATTCTCCTGCCTCAGCCTCCCAAATAGCTGGGATTACAGACACCCGCCACCACGCTCAGTTAATTGTTTGTATTTTTAGTAGAGATGGGGTTTCACCATGTTGGCCAGGCTGGTCTCAAACTCCTGATCT
Organism: Macaca mulatta; assembly: GCF_049350105.2. Taxonomy (NCBI): domain Eukaryota; kingdom Metazoa; phylum Chordata; class Mammalia; order Primates; family Cercopithecidae; genus Macaca; species Macaca mulatta. The sequence goes on along the minus strand of NC_133421.1, from coordinate 50,283,401 downwards.
CAGGAGATCCACCCACCTCGGCCTCCCAAAGTGCTGGGATTACAGGTGTGAGCCACCGTGCCCTGCAGAGCCCTTGTTCTTTTTTTTTTTTTCTTTTTTTGGAGATGGAGTCTCGCTCTGTTGCCAGGCTGGAGTGCAGTGGTGCAATCTTGGTTCACTGCAACCTTCGCCTCTGGGGTTCAAGCGATTCTCCTGCCTCAGCCTCCCAAGTAGCTGAGAACTTCAGGTGCGTGCCACTAGGCCCGGCTAATTTTTGTATTTTTAGTAGAGATGGGGTTTCACCATGTTGGCCAGGCTAGTCTTGAGCTCCTGACCTCAGATGATCCACCCACCTCAACCTCCCAAAGTGCTGGGATTACAGGCGTGAGCCACCATGCCCTGCCGAGCCCTTGTTCTTAACATTACTATATCAGGCCTCTCCCAGCAGTCTAGATGAGATGATGGTCATTTAGACAACAGTAGTGAGAATGAGAAAGAAAAAAGTGTCTAAGGTACACCAGTCTGATTTAGTGACTGACTGAAGTCTGGTGATAAAAGAAAGGGAGAAGTTAATGACACTTAGATGTGAACAAATAGAGAATTTTGGTGAAATACCAGGTTTGAATGGAAAAGATATTGAATTAGTTTTGCTCCGAACAAAAGACATCTCAGAGATATCTAGAAAGAAGAATTAAAAAAAGATGTATCAGCTTAAAGGGCCTAGGATACATCAGTTTAAAGTCAGAAAGGTCTGGGCTGGAAATATAGATTGGAGAGACCTTACCATATAATTGAAATTACTGAAGAGATGGAAGAATATGAGGCCACTGGACAAATATGTAGAATGAAGAAAGGACTAAAACATAATCCTGAAGAAATAAACATTAGAAATCAAAGGAGACTGACATGGCATGACCAACAGTAGGAGGGTCACATAGGGTAAACCGTAGAGCACCTAGTTTCAGTGCTCTTCCACTCAAGTGCCTAAATATGGTGACAGGGCTGCACAGACATAGTACTTATGGTTCCAGTGCCTGTACAGCCCTCACCTCACAAAACAGAGAGAATTCTTTCTTTTTTTTTGAGACGGCATCTCACTTCGTCACCCAGGCTAGAGTGCAGTGGCGCCATCTCAGCTCACTGCAACCTCTGCCTCTGGGTTCAAGCAATTCTCCTGCCTCAGCCTCCCAAGTAGATGGGATTACAGGCGCCCGCAACCACACCTGGCTAATTTTTGTATTTTTAGTAGAGACAGGGTTTCATCATGTTGGCCAGGCTGGTCTCAAACTCCTGACCTCAAGTGACCCGCCTGCCTCAGCCTCTCAAAGTGGTAGGATTACAGGCATGAGCCACCACGCCTGGCCAAGTTTCTATTTGATGCTTAGATATCAGCAGGACTTTTCTTTGATAATCTAACAACCAGACTCCAAACTGAACAAATATTCAATTATTTCTAAAAAGGTATAGTAACCTCTATGTCAACAATTAAGATTCTCTGCAATAATTTCTAGGTTGCAAAGCAACCAAATATCCTATACACAGATTCAGGTACTGTCTAGAGAAGGAACTGCTCTATATAGAAAAGCTATTATGTGTTAGATAACACACTAAATCCTTTATATCCATTACCTCATTTATTGTTGCTATGAACACATAAAAAGGAAGATATATTGGCCGGGCGCGGTGGCTCATGCCTGTAATCCCAGCACTTTGGGAGGCCGAGGTGGGCAGATCACAAGGTCAGGAGAGCGAGACCATCCTGGCTAACAGGGTGAAACCCCGTCCCTACTAAAAATACAAAAAATTATCCGGGCGTGGTGGCAGGTGCCTGTAGTCCCAGCTACTTGGGAGGCTGAGGCAGGAGAATGGCATGAACCTGGGAGGCAGAGCTTGCAGTGAGCCAAGATCCTACCACTGCACTCCAGCCTGGGTGACAGAGCAAGACTCCATCTCAAAAAAAAAAAAAAAAAAAAAAAAGGAAGATATATTAGCCTCATTTTAAAGATGAGAAATATGAGGATCAAACAGAGAAGTTGCCTTTTTCTTTCTTTTTTTTTTTTAAGAGAAGGGGTCTCCCTCTGTCACCCAGGCTAGAGTTCAGGGGCATGATGAGTGAGTTCAGAGGCTCACTACAGCCTCAAACTCCTGGGCTCAAGCAATTCTCCCACCTCAGCCTTCCAAGTAGCTGGGACTACAGGCGCATGCCGCCACACCCTCCTAATTTTTTAAAAAAATTTTATTTTTGTATGGACTTGGTCTGCTATGTTGCCCAGGCTGGTCTGGAACTCCTGGCCTCAAGGAGTTGCTTGAGGTCGAGGCAGCAGCATCTCTTGAGTCCAGTTCTAAACCAATCTGGGCAACATAGTGAGACCTCATCTTTACAAAAAATTTAAATGATTAGCCAGATGTGGTGGCACATGCCCATACTCTCCACTACTCAGGGGATAAGGTGGGAGGACACCTCAGGCTGGAAAGTGGAAGTTGCAGTGAGCCATGATCGTGCCACTGCACCCCAGGCTGGGCAACAAAGCAAGACCCCATCTCCAAAAAAATAAAAAGTAAAAAAAATACACGAATAAGATAAAAAACAGAGAACAGTCAGTGAAAGATCCAAAAGTTAACAAGTGTATTTATTGTTTATGTCCCATATCTCAATGGCATGTCTAATCATAAAAATGCTAAAATTAACACAGATTTTTGTTCTTTAGGATGTTCTAATCTCATATTACTCTGATCAGATTATCATCGAACTCCTCTAAAAGAACATGTCTGTCTTTTTCTGTATACTTACTACAAGCGTATCAATAAGCTCAGTGCCTGAGACTAAGGTAAAACAAATAACCATTCGTGGTCTCATAAATAATTCTGGGCAATGAGAGCAGAACAAAATAAGTACATCCTATGAAATCCTCCTCTTGGTGCCTTCTAATTCCCCTGCCTCAGTAAACCCATTTCAGTAGTGCTGTTGATCCCATTACCTCCTCCTGTACCATGCTCCACCTGATAATCTTTTTTTTAAGACACAGGGTCTCACTACGTGGCCCAGGCTGTTCTCAAACTCCTGGACTCAAGCAATCCTCCTGTATCAGCCTCCCAAAGTGTTGGGATTACAGGCGTGAGCCACTGCGCCAGTCTGCAGTTTACAACCTAAAAAAAACAAATAAACAAACAAATCTTTCCCAAATCTTCTCTGACCCTTAAGCCACTGTCTCACTTTCCCTGCACAGCATATTCCCTGAGTCTAGTACAGTGTCTGGGGTATGTTAGTAAGGACTAATACCTCTCTAGGCAATCTCTTTGTGTGATAAGCGGGGTAATTATTCTTTTTTTTTGTCTGAGACGAAGTCTCTCACTCTGTCGCCCAGGCTGGAGAGCAATGAAGCGATCTCAGCTCACTGCAACCTCCGCCTCCCGAGTTCAAGTGATTCACCCGCCTCAGCCTCCCGAGTAGCTGGGATTAAATGCACGCGCCACCACGCCTGGCTAATTTTTGTATTTTTAGTATAGATGGGTTTTCGCCATGTTGGCCAGGATGGTCTCGAACTCCTGATCTCAGGTGACCCGCCCACATCAGCCTCCCAAACTGCTGAGATTACAGGCGTGAGCCACCGCGCCCGGCCCCAAATTTTCGACTATATTCTTAGAAACCTTTTCTTTCCAAGCAGAGCTCGACAGCTCGAAACGCTGGGCATATTCGTAAGTGCCCAGTTGAGGGTGTGAGGCCTGCTCGCCATTTTATCAATTTCAGAGAGACAGCATCGATACTGCCTACATGGAGGCTTTGCTGGGAACTAGAAATTCTGAGTCCTGCCCTCCCCAGCAGTCCGCTCCTTTCTTCCCAAGGACGGTTCGCAGAACAGGAACAGAGGGCTCAGCGGCCCCTGGGCGGAAGACAGTTTTTAAAGGAGAAAATGAAGAAGATAGGTAATGAAATGAAGTGAAGAGAAACGTTCCTGCTGGAGAAAGAATTAATAATGATATTGGTTTCCTTCGCCCTGTAAGGAGCCAACCAACCTACCCACAGTACCTCTTTTCCTCACTCGCGCCTTCACTTCTGGAGAGCGAACACGTTTCTATCGCTTGAGCTACCTCTTCCGGGGTTCCTGGGTAACAAGTTCCGGATCAAGAATCGCAAAGCGAGCAGTCATTCTTCCTCTTGCTACACCCACTGGGTCCGCACTAAGAGCCGAACTGAAATCCCGCGAGGATCAACCGAGCTCGACGAAAGCAGGGAGGAACGTTTCCCTTCTGGAGGCGGTCTCCGGGGGCAGAGGGACCGGACCGGAAGTGACGTGAGCGGGTTCCGGTTGGCCGGAGCCCAGCGGCGGGTGTGAGAGTCGGTCAGGAGCAGCTTCCAGGATCCTGAGATCCGGAGAAGCCGGGGTCGGAGCGGGTAGGTAAACTAACTCAGGGAATTGGGGACCGAAGCCTGAGGCTGTCCTCAGAGCTTGGCGTCTTCCGGAACTCTCCTACTTAGGCATTGCAGATCTGGGGCACCGTGATTCCGACTTCCAGCAGTGTTTTAGGACGCTGCTGACAGGATGTCTCACCCTGGCGGTAGCCAGGTTATTTGGGACACCCCCTCATGGCTGGTCACCCGGACATTGAACCCAGACACAGGACTCCCGGCTGTTCGTTCTCCTCTCCGCGGACTTGGAAGCCTTGCTAGGCTTCTTTAGAGAACATCTTAGTCCCGGGATGTCCAGGACCTTGGAGTAAGTGGAGAAGGTCTTCCCTGCTGATGACTGAGCTGTTTCTCAGGATCTGTCAGTTTGGTTTTTGCTCTCCCGAACCTCTAGCGCATGATGCTAGATGTATTCGCTTCTAAACGAAATCCAGGCGTGCAAGTGCCATCTAAAGCGCTGGTGGTACAGGGTAGCCAAGGGAATGGGCCTTCGCTCCGCAGAGCCCTGGGAGAGGAACTTCTCATTTTCACTGCTTTCATGAAAAAGAGTTGTCTGCCTTTCCAAACCCCTGGTCCCCGACCCCTATATTTTATTACAGTGGAGGTATTTGCAGTAAAACGTGAAGGTCGACTTAATCTCTAAAATTCCAGAAACCATATGTGGCCCTGTGTCACACTGCTAGATTACTAATAACCTCCAGAAGATTTTACACAATCATCTTTTATTTACCTGCAACTCCATGTAAAAATCTAATAATACACGTAGACTGGCCACTGTTGACGTATTTTGGCAGCATCGCTCCTTGTCCTAATGTTAACGTCTTTCATTTCTATTTTGGGGCTTGTCAGAGATTTTTGTGGACAGATTGCATTGATCATTTGAAGAAGCTTGTACAAGTGTTTCTAGTGTTGTCATGATAGAGAATTTAATATTCTAATTGCTACTACCTACTAATTGTATTGTCATTGGTTCTGATATTAGTTGTGTGTTGTTAGCATAAATGATGAAAGGAAGAAACTTATTTACTAGGCATCATTGTATGCATTGTAGCTTATGTTTTTACTGTGGAAGAGGGATGGTGGTACTGAGACAAATGTGACTGATTTGTGTAGGTATGAAGTGACTCTCTCAAGTAGAAATTTTTTATTTTACTACTTTGCCTACATTATCTTAAAGCACTGAAGGTTGCTTTTTTCTTTTGAGGGATATATCCTACTTGATTACAATTGATTAATACAGTTTAATTTCTGTGAGTCACATTCCAGAAGAAAATATACATAGAACCATGTTTTGATGCCTTTTACCAGTTTACCTATAACTAGTTTAATCAGTTTGTCAGTTTACATATTTTTCTTATTTTGAGTTTGAAAATTTGTTCACGCTTGGCTTTGAAACAAGGTGACGAAATTTGAGATATGGAATTACGATAGTTAGATGTATCATTAGTTTAACATTCGATAAATTTGCTTCTTGATTGTATAACTGCCAAATCTGATCTTATATTCTTTATGTTCAATTGAAGGACTGACTATCCAGTTTTTCTCCCTTTTCCAATTTCTTGCTTTTGGCTTGAATCACCACTTTTTAGGATTTTGGTGACTGTTAAACTTTAAATCAGAAGATCTGGATTGAAGTCTGGGCTCCAACATTTGTTAATGGCTAATAAGTTACCTAACATTCTGAGCTGGTCTAGATTGTGTTGATGAAAATTCTGCTCACTTTCTTTCATACAACTGTCACAAAGATTAAATGAGATAGTAAACATGAAATTATTATATAAATGGAAATATGTTATCACTTCACTCTTAGAACTGGAGATATGTCAGTGTAGAATACTATTTCTTTGCATCATTATCTGAAAATATTATCACATACTTTTCTAAGATGATCTTTGAACACAGTAAAGTTAGCAAAGAATAGTTTGATACTGTGATCCATTGAATTAGTCACCATGGTTAATAAATAGGTGCCTGGAAAATGAGTATAGTTTTGCATTTGGGAGTTTAAATCTGATCCTTTTTGGTTGTCATGTATTGTCACTTGAGAATTTCCAAGTGCAGAAAAAGCTGAAGTTTTTTGCTGATGTATAGTTAACTAAAGAGTAGAAGTAGTCCTATCTTACATTAAATAAGAAACATTATTATTGAGCCGGGCGCGGTGTCTCAGGCTTGTAATCCCAGCACTTTGGGAGGCCGAGGCCGGCGGATCACGAGGTCAGGAGATGGAGACACTACTGGCTAATACGGTGAAACCCCGTCTCTACTAAAAATACAAACAATTAGCTGGGCATGGTGGCAGGCGCCTGTAATCCCAGCTACTCGGGAGGCTGAGCCTGGAGAATGGCGTGAACCCAGGAGGCGGAGCTTGCAGTGAGCCGAGATTGCGCCACTGCACTCCAGCCTGGGAGACAGCCAAACTCCGTCTCAAAAAAAAAAGAAAGAAAGAAAAGAAACCTTATTATTTCGCTGAAACCAGGATTTAGAATTAGAAGGAATCTCTGTGAACGTATAAATAGATTCCTATTTCACAGAGGAGAAAATTAAGGCTCAGAAACAATCAGTAATTAGTAATTGGCTTGTTTGCAGTCATCTGGTTTAGGTAGTGCTAAAACCTGAACTGTAAGGTCTGAAGTGTTCTTTCTGTTCTAACAGGGTTGTATCCAGGCATCTCATTATGGTTTGGTAATATTTCCTGGTTCACATGAAAATAATTACTCTTAGGTATTAAAGGGATCTATCCACATATACACATGAATATACACATAGACACTTAAACCTTATTTACAGACCTTTTTTCCCTCTTTAGGTAGTTTAGTCTTATAAATTGTAGCATAACAAAAACTGTACTTGGCTAGATTTGAAGTGTAATAGTTAAGGAAAGAAAATCAGTTATATTCTTCAGAATGGTTTGTCCACGTTCATGCTTCATGACTGTCATGTGTTGAGTTATCTTCTTTCTGGCAAGTGGAAATGACAGAGGAGCCTTGTAACACGTGTCTGCCGTGAATGTTGTTGCTAAAGAGTAGGAGAGAACTGGTCAGGCGCTGTGGCCTGCGCCTGTAATCCCAGCACTTTGAGAGGCCCAGACGGGGAGATCACCTGAGATGGAGTTTGAGACCAGCCTGTCTAACATGGTGAAACCCGGTGTCTACAAAAAATACAAAAAAAAAAAAAAAAATAGCTGGGTGTGGTGGCAGACGCCTATAATCCCAGCTACTCAAGAGGCTGAGGCACAAGAATAGCTTGAACCCAAGAGGCGGAGGTTGCAGTGAGCCAAGATCGCGCCACTGCACTCCAGCCTGGACAACAGAGGAGACTCCATCTCAGGGAAAAAAAAAAAAGGAAAAGCAGTAGGAGAGCACTGTATTATTTGCTCGTACTAAAAAACAAATAAACAAAAAAAAACCAAACCCTCTGCAAGCTGTTTGTAATTTTAATATTTTGTTATGTTAATTATCTATTATATATAGAGCCTTTTCTCTAGTTATTTAATTCCGGGTAAATAGTCATTGTAGAAGAGTTAATGCTTTGCATTGTTGGGTACTCCTTTTTTTGGTTCCATTGATTTCACAAACTTTTTAGTCTCTTTATTCTTTCTCGAAGATGATGGTGCTAGGTGCTACTGTCATTCCTGTTTTGTCCAAGTGCCCTTGGTGTGTCTCCCATTTTGGTGTGGAAATGAACTCTAGATTAGAGAATCCTAATAAACAGGACAAACTGAAGTGATAACTTTATTGTGGTTTTGTAAATTGTGAATCGGCTTTCACAAAGCCTTGCAAATATTTTGGGGAGTAGTAAATTGTTAAGAGCATATTGCCTCAAGAAATTCCTTATTTTGTATGGGAAAGCAGCTTTGGATAGTTTGCTGAACTGAAGTTAGGTATTATGTAGACCCTTATATAAAGCTCATTTTAAAATATGCTCCTTGGTTTGCAGAATCAAGGAAATTTGAATAGGAGATAATTTTCTGTGTCAGATAAAAGGTGATACTTAAAGATTAAGGCATATTTAAATTAAGCAAGGGCAATCCATTGAGTAATTATATCACAGCTAATATACCTATAATTGCTCAAGAGTTTGTTCGTATTCTTGACTACTTAATATTTTCAGTAGTTCATGGGAGTATTTTCTCTTGTCCTTAAGTTTTTTGATGATGACTTTGTTCTTTATAGATTATCTGGAAGGACTAGGCAGGTAGTGTTAAAAGCCAGGGCTATAAAGCTAGACTTTTTCAAATTCCAACTCTATTACTATGCAACCCTTGGATTAGTTACTTCTTACTTCTTGCTATCTCAGTTTCCTCCTAGACAATGAGGTCAATACCTTTCTTGTTAGGATTAAATGAATAGGTTTAAATAAAGCATTTAGAACAGTGTCTGTAGTATGTAGTTAACCATGATTGTGATCATTATCATCATGTGGCCCCCTAAGCTATTGCCAAGAACTTTTTCCCAGCCCTCTTTTAAAAGCATAGCTTTATGTTGCTGCTTATTTGTTGTTTGCTCATTATTAATGAAGTTCCAGTAAATAAATATCTGAGTATACACTTCATTTTGTGTATATTTTACAACATATGTGAGATTCCTAACCAAATGAGGCATTCTTTTGGGCCATTCTGTTAACCTTTTGGTATTAACAGACTACATTATCTGTGTAAGCAATAACACAGAATTTGGCAATTGAAACTTTTGATGTTTAATGATGTCTTTTAGCACTTTCTTGGAATGGAAAAATCATTTTCCGGTGACATCTATTGCCTTATCTGTTCATTATCCAGTCAGTAAACAAACATCTTGTGTCCCAGGCCTTACACCAGGTTCTGGGGAAAACAATGGGAAATAAGAATTGTTAGGAAGGCAGCAGATGAGGGTCTAAGAGAGAGTTAACAATGTGGATATATGCTTCTTTGAGGCTGGAGCATAACAGACTTGGAATACATTGACATGAGATGATAAGGGAAATATATACAGGATCCAGGTCATGTAGAATTTTGCAGGCCGAGAGAATGAGTTTGAATTTGATTTTGAGTGCAGTAGGAAATCATTCTGCAATTTTAAGTAGAGGAGTAATAGGATTTATAAAAAGTTGATTGTTGCTCATGTGTGAACGATGAATTGAAGGGGGCAAGAATAGAAATGGAGAGAGAAGTTGAGAGTCCACTGCAGTAGTCTAAGTAGAAGACGAAGATGGTCTGGACTAGAAGGGTAGCAAAGAAGATCGACAGTAGTGTGTGGATACCAGATATATTTGGTATAGGACTTGGTCCTGGATTAGGTGAGTGGTAAGGCAAAGGGAAGAGTCAGGGATGACTAAGCTTCTGGATTTAGTGACTGGGTGGGTGGTTGTGCCAGGTACTGGGAGAAGGGAGATTTGGAGAAGACCAGGTTTGTTTGTTACAAGAAGGTGGGTAGGTGTAGGGAGAAAAGGACATGTTAATTTTGAGACACTTAAGAATCATCCAAGTCGTGCACATTTACATATATAAATCTAGAGGTCAAAACCAGAAATACAAATATGGGATAGTATTTTAAACCATGGACCAGATGAGTCACTTGGGGAGATAGGAAGAGGAGAGGGCCGAGGTCAGGTAAAAGAAAGATCTAGCCTGGGTGCTGTGGCTCATGCCTGTAATCCCAGAACTTTGGGAGGCTGAGTTGGGTGGATCGCTTGAGTCCAGGAGTTTGAGACCAGCCTGTACAACATAGCAAAACCTCGTCTTTATTTTTTTTTAATTAAAAAAAATTAATGATGTCTTTTAGCACTTTCTTGGAAAATCATTTTACAGTGACATCTATTGCCTTATCTGTTCATTATCCAGTCAGTGAACAAACATCTTGTGTTCCAGGCCTTACACCAGGTTCTGGGGAAAACAATGGGAAATAAAAATTGTTAGGAAGGCAGCAGATAAGGGTCTAAAAGAGAGTTAATTTAAAAAAAAAAAAAAAAAAAAAGATCTGGCAAAGGAGACTGAGAAGGTGTTTTATGGCCAGGCACTGTGCCCTGATTACAGTGTTGTGAGCCACCTGTAATCCCAACACTTTGAGAGGCCAAGGTACACAGATCACTTGACGTCAACAAGTGATTGTGGCCAACATGGTAAAACCCCATCTCTACTAAAAATACAAAAATTAGCTGGGCGTGGTGGTAGGCACCTGTAATCCCCACTGCTAGGGAGGCTGAGGCAGGATAATCGCTTGACCCCGGGAGGCAGAGGTTGCAGTGAGCCAAGATCATGCCACTGCACTCCAACCTGGGCGACTGAGCGAGACTCTGTCTCACAAGGAAAAAAAAAAAAGAGAAGGTGTCTTAGTCCATTTTCTGTTGCTTATACCAGAATACCTGAAACTGGGTAATTTATAAAGAAAAGGAATTTAATTTTTATAGTTGTGGAAGCTGAAAAGTTCAAGATCAAATGGCCACATTGGGTAAGGGCCTTCTTGCAGGTGGGACTGCAGAGTTGCCGAGAATATCACATGGAGGCGGAGGTGAGTGTGCAAGCTCAGTTCTCTTTTTCTCTGCTTATAAAGCAACCAGTCCTACCCCCATGATAACCCATCAATCCATTCATTTATGAATGGATTAATTCATTCATAAGGGCTGAGCCTCCATGACCCTCTTAAAGGCCCTGCCTCTCTAGACTGCCACATTAGGGGTTAAATTTTAACATGAGTTTTGGAGGGGACACATACTCAAACAATAACAGGAGTCTTTGAAAAAAGAAAGGTCAGATACACAAAACTAATAAAAATGGTTACATCTAGCAGGGAGAGTGGGGAGCAAGGTTTTTCACTTTTTTCAAATGTATATATATAATTATTTTAAAGCACATGAAAGTTGTTCTTGGGTTTTTTTTGGGGGGTGGGAGCAGTGCGGGGAGAGGGCCTTGAGCCAGGATCTCTGTCACCCAGGCTAGATTGTTAGATTGCAGTGGCACGATCATGGCTCTCTGCAGCCTTGACCTCCTAGGCTCAAGTAATCCTCCCACCTCAGCCTCCTGAGTATCTGGGACCACAGATACCATGAGGTGCATGCCACCACACAGGAGTAATTTTTTAAATTTTTTGGTAGGGATGGGGTCTTGTTATGTTGCCCAGGCTGGTCTTGAACTCTGGGACTCAGGTGATCCTCTCACCTGGCATCCCGATGTGCCAGGATTACAAGCATGAACCACTGTGCCCAGCCTATTTCTGTATTCTCTATTATTTTCCATTGGCTTCTAACTATCCTTTTACCAATACCATACTGTCATGATTACTGTAGATTTATAGTAATTGTTGACATCAGTTAGTGCAAGTCCTTCAACTTTGTTCTTCATCCCAATTGTTTTCGCTACTTTGTTTTTGAATTTCTGTAAAAATTTGAACTGCTTTTTTAATAAAACTTGCTTGAATTTGATTGATCTTCATTAAGGCTATACATTACTTTGGGGGATGTATTAGTGTGTTTTCACAGTGGTATGAAGATACTACCTGAGACTGGGTAATTTGTAAAGGAGAGAGGTTTAATTGACTCACAGTTCTGTATGGCTGAGAAGGCCTCAGGAAACTTACAATCATGGTGGAAGGGGGAAACAGGAACCTTCTTCACAAGGCAGCAGAAGAGAGAAGAGTGTGAAGGAGGAACTGTCAAACGCATAACCATCAGATCTCATGAGAACTCACTCACTGTCATGAGAACAGCATGGGGGAAACCGCCCCCATGATCCAATCACCTCCCTCCCTCCACATGCGGGGATTACAGGACCCTCCCTGGGCACATCGGTATTACAATTTAGGCGGGGACACAGAGCCAAACCATATCGGGGAAATTGACATGATAACAATATTGAGTCTTCCAAACAATCAACAAAACATGCTAATCATTTATTTAGGCTCTGTATAATTTATTCTTTCTTTATTTCTTTTTAGATTTTGCTTATATTTTGTTAAATTTGTCTCTAAATATTTTATATTTTCAGATGTTACTGAACCTGAAATTTCAAAAAATTATTCCAAGTATATAATAGTCCAGTTTTTATTCCAAGTATGTAGCAGAAAGTATTAGTTGTGATCTTTTATCCTGTGACCTTGCTAAATTCACTTTCTTCTAGTAGTTCTGAGCATTTTAAAATTTTCTTTTATTTTGACCTATGTTATTTAGGACTATGTGCATTAACTTCTAACTACCTAGAAATTTTTTATTTCTTTTTTTTGTGTGTGTACTAAAGATTGACATAATTTCTGGCTTATCAGAGATTGTCATTTATAATGCCCATTCTTAACAATTTTTTGAGACTTGTTTCTTAGCTTAATCATAAGTGTGGCTCATGAAAAAGTTCCGTATTCCTACAGTGGTGTTGCTTTAGAATAGAAAGAATAGAGGATATAAATGTCAGAGCAGATATTTACCCAGGCTTTTCCAAGTCCAAATTCGGTAGTTCTTCTACTTTACTGTACACAACAGTCCAGTGAGAGTATTTTCACCCCAGTTACACAAGTATAAATGTCCCAGGTATTTAAGGACAGTAAAGTAGGGAGTTTCATAGATATTATCTGAGTTTCATAGATAGTCAGTTTAAGTGTTAACTGACTTGTTAAGAACACTCATCCCTAAGAATCAATAGGGATGAGTGTTCTGTTAATTCTAGTAATGGGAAACATTTGAAAATACTAGGACAAGCTAAACTTCTGGGACTATTTTTTTATCTTGTGTGCATATGTGTGTGACTCTGGAATTCCTCAGTGACCACTGAAAATCCTCTCAATGGGCTGTTTTGTATAGTAGAAGAACTATGGAATTTGGACTTGGACAAGCGAGATTGAACTCCTGCTTTGACATTTATATGCTGCCGACTTGCTATTTGGGGCCCTTGGAGCACTCAGTTTCTCATTTGTAAAAAAGCAGGGATAAAAATAACTGTCCCTTACAAACGGCTGTTAGCATTATGTTTGTTAACTATTTTTAAACTATAAATCGCTATACACAAGTAGTTATTATTACATACATCCAAAACTCTACCCTTGTGCTAGTTGGACATTTTTTTACAATTAGAAAGGAAATTATGGCACTCATTTACTCCGTGTGTCTAATAATTGAATGAGGAAAAAGAGAATCAGGCATGTGAAGTGACAATGCCAAGGTCTCACAGTTAGCCAAATCTCCCAACTCTAGTCTGGTATTCCTTCATTATCTTAATTTTTGACCTTACTGTTAGTCCCCCATCTTTTTGATGAAAATGTTTTGCTAAGATTGCATTGGTAATGAAAAACTGCATGAACATTTAGAAGTAGATTAACAAAAATGAGAAATGGGATTTTTCTTTTTCTAATCTCTTTATTTATTTATTTATTTATTTGACAGACTCTTGCTCTGTCACCCAGGCAGGAGCACAGTGGCGCCAGCTGTGCTTACTGCAACCTCCACCTCCCAGGCTCAAGTGGTTCTTGTGCCTCAGCCTCCCAAGAAGCAGGGACTACAGGCCTGTACCACCACTACCGGCTAACTTTTGTATTTTTAATACAGACAGGGTTCCACAATGTTGGCCAGTCTGGTCTCGAACTCCTGGCCTCAAACGATCCTCCTACCTCCTACCTCTGGCACAGTGGCTCATGCCTGTAATCCCAACACTTTAGGAGGCCAAGGCAGGCAGATCACCTGAGGTTAGGCATTTGATAACAGCCTGGCCAACATGGAGAAACCCTGTCTCTACTAAAAATACAAAAATTAACGGGCATGGTGGCGCATGCCTGTAATCCCAACTACTCCAGAGGCTGAAACAGGAGAATTACTTGAACCTGGGAGGTGGAGGTTGTGGTAAGCCGAGATGGCACCACTGCACTCCAGCCTGGGTGACAGAGCAGAGCAAGTCTTTGTTTTTAAAAGGGAAAAAAAAAATTAGACCCAGGACAGTTTCTAATTTTTCAGCAATTAGAAACCTGTGATGAGTTGAGTGTATTTTATACATCACTAGATTTAAGTTGAGGAACTTTTTACTCCAGAAATACGTACCCTCATAACCTGCTGATCCATTATTGGGAGATTTATGGAGATTCTGAATGCTTTTAAATTGTATCCTAATTTGGCATTTTAATTTGTCTAATTCCCCAAGACTGACTGACTTCCTTCCTTGCTTCCCTTCCTCCCTCACTTCCTCCCTCCCTCCTTTCTTTTTCTTTTCTTTTCTTTTAACACGGTCTTACTCTATCGCCCAGGTTGAGGTGCAGTGCCACAATCATAGCTCACTGCAACCTCAAACTTCTGGACTCAGGCAGTCCTCTGGCCTCAGCCTCCCAAGTACCTGGGACTATACACACATACCACCACACCTGGCTAATTGTTTTTTTGTTTTGTTTTGTTTTGTTTTTCTTTTAAGAGATGGGGTCTCACTATGTTTCCCAGGCTGGTCTGGACCTCCTGGCCTCAAATGATCTTCCTGTCTCGGCCTCCCAAAACGATAGGATTATTACAGGTGTGAGCCATCATGCCTAGCCCTTCCCAAGACCTTAGAAAGTTGAAAAAGATTCAATAAATTTTTTTCATATATTCCCATTCACGTCATTATGAATTTTCAGAGTACCTGTTGTTTAACTGGAACAACCACATGGTAGATACTGTTATCTGATTCAGAGTGTCAGATGATCTGATAGTTATTCTGATATTGTGCGTTCTATTTGAATTATCTTTGGCTTTATACCCCTGCACAAGTAGAAAACTGTATCAAAGCCTCATTTGTCAAGATATATTACTCAGATTATTTTGTTTCCAAGAGTAAGTCACAGTTCCTTAATCTTAACAGTTTTAGGGAAATCTACAGCTATTTTGGAGTAGTCTAATCCAATTAAGAAAAGATACTTCTGGCGGTTGAGGCCAGAGCATCTTTTGAGCCCGAGTTCCAGCCTGTGGTGACCTGTGACCGTGCTACTGCACTCTGGGTGACAGAGGAAGACCCTGTCACAAAACAAACAAACAACAAAAAATATAGATACTTCTGAAAGCAAGAAAGGTTACTGAGAAGCGTAATACTTATTGGCTGTCTTTGTGTGCCTTGTATGAAGAACAATGTGTTTTATTGAGCACACTGACATAATTTTTTACTTGAGAAAGTAAAATTCATCTGGATAGATGATTTTTTTTAAAGGAAGTATGTTCGTTTTATTTTGGAATTATGTTGCTAAGAAAATGAAAATCAATGGTTCTGTTACTCTCACTTTCTTTTCCTTTTCTACCTTGTTAACTTTTCCAATAACTCTTATATTACTCAGGGAGATGCTTTTATCATGTTATCCATAAATGTTTTTTGTTTTGCTTGGGGGGGACTCTCAGTAATTTACTTGCACATTGTTTTTGTATTACAAGTGTGGCTAATGTTTAAAATGAATGGAGTATTATAGTCTTAGCACTGGATATACAGCCTACAAAGAACCTTTGTGAGCTGATTTTTTCTAAGCACTTCTGCAGGAAACAAACATAAAAAACCCCACATTTAATGTTAACTCTGTTTTAAATGCTTCAGCTTCAGTTAAGGTCTGTTACACTCTTAATGCATTTCTTGTATCTATTTAAGTGTTCAAAATGAAAATTATTTGATGTTTGCATTATGCTTCTGCCCGGTTTCTGTCTTCTCAACCCCATCCACAGACCTATAAGATTTGTTTCAGAGGCCGGGCGCGGTGGCTCAAGCCTGTAATCCCAGCACTTTGGGAGGCCGAGACGGGTGGATCACGAGGTCAGGAGATCGAGACCATCCTGGATAACACGGTGAAACCCCGTCTCTACTAAGAAATACAAAAAACTAGCCGGGTGAGGTGGCGGGCGCCTGTAGTCCCAGCTACTCGGGAGGCTGAGGCCGGAGAATGGCGTGAACCCGGGAGGCAGAGCTTGCAGTGAGCTGAGATCCGGCCACTGCACTCCAGCCTGGGCTACAGAGCGAGACTCCGTCTCAAAAAAAAAAAAAAAAAAAAAAAAAAAGATTTGTTTCAGCAACCTCATTCTTACAAACAAAACTAACTTACAAACGTGCACTTGGTGCAAAGTAGATGCCACTGAAGGTCAAGAATATGTGTTAGATTTCTGTTTGAGGACATTTCAACATTTTAAACAGACTAGGAATACTTGGATTTACTCCTACATCTAGGAATCTCACTGACATTCTGTCATCACAGATTTCAAAAATTAGTGCTATTCGATTGAATTTTGAAAAGTGGCTCTCCTTAAAAATGATTATTTCATCTTACTTTAGCTATGTGGATAGACTAGAACCCTTTTACCTCATAATAATTTTTGATGGATTATCCTTGTAGTACATTTCAAGATGTTTAGATTGATGAAGAATAATTCATTTTTGTTATACAACACAAGCTAAGATTGTTCTAAATCTGTGGCTACTTCTGTTATGTAGTCTGTGGAAACCAGTTACATAGGCTTTTGTATAGCATACTAATAATGGAAAGGAAGTACCTGTAAGTGAATACTCAGGGCAGCATTTACCATGATTTTTTTGGAAAATTGTGACATTCAAGAAGCATGGAGATTAATGGGTATGATACTCCATTAAAAATATTAAAGAGCATGGAGAAACATTAAGTGACTACTATGTGCCAGTCACTGTGTAGTGTACTTATATATAATTTATCTTGGCTGGGCGTGGTGGCTCACACCTGTAATCCCAGCGCTTTGGGAGGCTAAGGCGGGTGGATCACCTGAGAGGTCAGGAGTTCCAGACCAGCCTGACCAACATGGTGAAACCCCATCTCTACTAAATACAAAAAATTAGCCGGGCGTGGTGGCAGACGTCTGTAGTCCCAGCTACTTGGGAGGCTGAGACAGGAGAATCACTTGAATCCAGGAAGCAGAGGTTGCAGTGAGCCGAAATTGTGCCATTGCACTCAAGCCTGGGCAACAAGAGCGAAACTCCGTCTCAAAAAAAAAAATTATCTTAAAGTAGAGAAACTAACTTGTTGAGAATCCCCCAAAACAAAACAAAAACATTTAAGGGTGACATAAAAATAGGGATGGGGGCTGGGCGCAATGGCTCACACCTGTAATCCCAGCACTTTGGGAGGCCAAGGTGGGTAGATCACCTAAGGTCAAGAGTTTGAGACCCGCCTGGCCAACATGGTGAAACCCTGTCTCTACTAAAAATACAAAAAATAACTGGGTGTGGTGGCACGCACCTGTAATTCCAGCTACTCGGGAGGCTGAGGCAGGAGAATCGCTTGAACTCAGGAGGCGGAGGTTGCAGTGAGCCATGATCGCGCCATTGCACTCCAGCCTGGGCAACAAGAGCAAAACTCCATCTCAAAAAAGAAAAATAAGGATGGAGATATTTTACAAATATGCACAAATGCAAATTATTTAACCTAAAGTCATATAACTAGTAAGTCAGGACATATTGGCAGCTTTCAGCCACCAAGTTTTCCCTTTTCCCTATAAAATGGGTCATGATGAAGATGATAATAAGTAAGATTAACAGGGTATGTTGATGCTAGATTAGTCACTGTTGCAGTTTGAAGACACATGCAGTAAAATACATCAGTTTTTCTGGAAAAAAGGTAGTCTAGCTAGACAAGATGGCTCTCACCTGTAATCCTAGCACTTTGGGAGGCCGAGACAGGAGGATCACTTGGTACCCAGAAGATCACTCTGGGTAACATAGTGAGACTCTGTCTCTACAAAAAAACAAAACAAAACAAACAAAACTATTCTGCAATCTGGATACCCTTATTTATACTAATCATCATTGTATTGCTCTGCTAGGGTTGTCATGACAGAATACCACAGACCGGATGGTTTAAACAACAGAAATTGTTTTTCTCACAGTTTTGTAGGCTGCAAGTCCAAGATCAAGGTGCCAGCAGGGTTTATTTCTGGTGAGGACTCTCTTCCCGGCTTACAGACAGCCACCTTCTCTCTGTGTCCTTACGTAGTCTTTCCTCTGTGTCCAGGTAGAAGAGAAAACTGTCTGGTACTTCTTCCAATAAGGACGTGAGTCCTTATTAGGGTACCACCCTTATTACCTCATTTAACCTTAATTAGCTTCTTAAAGGCAGTATCTCCAAATTATAGTCACATGAGTATTAGGACTTCACCATATGAATTTGAGGGGGCACAATTCAACCCATTACAAGCATATACTCTCCTTATAGCCAGTTGGTATGAGAAGTCAGATTATACACAAAATACTATTTGGGAGCATGAATTCAAAGATGGATGGTGAGATGATCAAAGGCCTTGATAATCATGCTGTGTGCCCCAATAGATACGAGGTTTATAGGCTAGCACTGTGCTGGAGATAGAGTTACCATTTTGTTTTGTTTAACTTCTCTTTTATCATAAAACCAGTCCCCTTAAATTATTTTTTTCAGGCAGTTCAGTTAATAATTTTATGGTTATGAATCCAGCCTAATAATGCCCCCCAGTGTAACATAAAAAACTTACAGCAACCTGTACTCCCATTTTGATTAGATTTGAGTCTTAGGCCGGGCACAGTGGCTTATGCCTGTAACCCCAACACTTTGGGAGACCGAGGCTAGCGGATCGCCTGAGGTCAGGAGTTCAAGACCAGCATGGCCAACATGGTGAAACCCCATCTCTACTAAAAAATACAAAAAAATTGTCCGGGCATGGGGGCCCATGCCTGTAATCCCAGCTACTGGGTAGACTGAGGCAGGAGAATGGCTTGAACCTGGAAGGCAGATGTTGCAGTGAGCTCTGATTGCTCCACTGAAGGTGGAGGTTGCAGTGAGCTGTGATTGCTCCACTGCACGCCAGCCTGGGTGACAGAGAAAGACGATCTCAAGAAAAAAGATTTGAGTCTTTAACTCCTAAATCACATTTTGGGGCCAGCTCTTATGTTACCTCACTTTTCTAGATTGAGCTTGTCCCTTTCAATATTCTCAGAAAAATAATTTTTGATTAGTTTGGAGGGTGGGGTTGTCTTCCCAATAGGTCAGTGTACTCCTAAGATGACCGTTGTATCTGGGTCCTGCCTCCAGGTTTGTCACTAGCTTGTTCTGTGACATTACACAAGTCACTTACCTCTGAGATGTTTATCTGTGAATAAGTAGAATAGGCTTGATACTCTCTAAGGTTCCTTCTGTGATTCTAATTATTCTTACAGCATATTGATAAAGCACTTTCATAAAGCAGTATCACAACATCATTTTGCCTTTGAAAGAAAGAATTGTCAGTATGTAGAGGGTATTTAAGGCTGAGTGAATAGATGACATCATTAGGGAGAGAGTATAAAGGGAATACAAAAAGGAATCTAGGCCCAGGCTTTGAAGAACCCCAGGACGTAGAGCAGGGGGAACCGTCAGAGAAATAGGAAGAAAAATGAAAGTATTTCAAGAAATAGAGAGTGGATACTTGTGTTCAGTGAAGGTAAGAGGTTCAGTAAGATGTGTCCTTTGGATTTGGCAAATGGAAGTAATCAGTAATCTTCACAAAAGCAATTTATTTTTATTTGTCAGGGCAGAAGTCATACCACAATGAATCAGGCAGAAATATAGTGATGAGTAAGTGGAGACTGTATGTAGGCAACTGTTTTGAGAACTGTTTATGAAGGAGGAATGAAAAATGGGAAATACTGAATAATGCTTATTTTCTGGTGAGAATAAAGGGGTAAAGATTGATTACACAGTGAGAACAGAAGGAGTCAAGTCCCTGAGAAGGAGGAAGGGAATGATATATATATTGACATAATGGCCTTTGGTAAGTAGAGGACACTGCCGAGTCATAAAGAGAGAAAGAATGCTGACATGGGTGAAGTGTAAATATTTTAGTAGGCTTAGTAGTAGTGGGATTGGTGAATTCTCTCACTGCTTTTATTATTTTAAAAAACGTGACAGAGCTGGACACGGTTCATACCTGTAATCCCAGCACTTTGGGAGGCCAAGGCTGGGGGATCACTTGAGCCCAGGAGTTCAAGACCAGCCTGGGCAACATGAGGAAACCCAGTCTCTACAAAAAAAATACAAAAATTAGCTTGACATGGTGGCATGTTCCTGTAGTTCCAGCTGCTCGGGAGGCTGAAGTGGGAGGATCACTTGAACCCAGGAGGTCGAGGGAGCAGTAAGCCATTATTGCACCACTGCACTGCAGCCCAGGGGACAGAGTGAGACCCTGTCTAAAAAAAAAAAGTCAGCGTCTGAAAATAAGAAAGGAAAAAAGAAAACATTTTAGGAGCAAGAACAAAGAATGAAATATTGTCAAAGTTAAAAAAAAAGATTATTAGCAGGAATCATCAATTTTAGGTTTGAGATTTGGCATCTTAATAACTGGGCTGGGCACAGTGGCTCAAGCCTTTAATCCTAGTACTTTGGGAGGCTGAGATGGGCGGATCACTTGAGCCCAGGAGTTTGAGACCAGCCTGGACAACATGGCGAAACCCCATCTCTATAAAAATTAGCCTGTCATGGTGGTGTACACATGTAGTCCCAGCTACTTAGGAAGCTGAGGCAGGAGGATTGTTTGAACCCGGGAGGCGGAGGTTGCAGTGAGCCAATATTGTGCTATTGCACGCCAGCCTACAAAACAGAGTGAGACTCTGTCTCAAAAATAATAATAGGCGGGACACGGTGGCTCACGCCTGTAATCCCAGCACTTTGGGAGGCCGAGGTGGGTTGATCACAAGGTCAGGAGTTTAAGACCAGCCTGGCCAACAGAGTAAAACCCCATCTTTACTAAAAATACAAAAATTAGCTGGGCGTGGTGGTGGGTGCTTGTAGTCCCAGCTACTTGGGAGGCTGAGACAGGAGAATCACTTGAACCCAGGAAGCAGAGGTTGCAGTGAACTGAGATGCCACTGCACTCCAGCCTGGGCAACACAGTGAGACTGTCTTAAAATAATAATGATAATAATAATAATTGGCACATAATGGACCATTGATACATATTTGTTGAATTAAGAATTTGAAGTGGCTGTGTAATTGTGTGATTTTCTTCAGTTATGTTCAGCTGCTTAGACAGATCATAAGAATGCAGAGGATTCTGGAGGCATTGCAGTTTTGCAAAGTTTTACAGTATGTATGATTGGGGGAAGAAGAGGCAAAGTAATTGAGGATGTTTTCAAGGGAATTTTGAAAGGCAAGGAAAAATGTAAAATCCTTTACAAAATGGTTAAAATACAGAAAAGCTTTGAAGTTTTTATAAGCTTAACTATTTAGAACACTAGTGGTTGTTTTATTTTGATTGTTTCATACTTGGGATGGTTTTAAATCATCCTAAATGGTCAAAATGCAAAAAAAAAAACCAAAAACAAAAACAAAAAACGGGTTTGATTCTTTTTAAGCTTAACTGTTTAAAACCTCAGTGGCCCTCTTGTTTGGCCTTACGCTATATTTCCTTCTTTTGGGAATGACAAAAAGGTTTTGAAAAGTTGTTTTTTAAACTGCGAATTTATTTTGTTCATGAAGAAATAGACTGATGAAAATAACTTCATTCCCTGGGTTATTTCTTACAAAACAGAATTTCAGACTATTATGTTTTCTAAAGAGAATTTTGGAGAAGAAAATGTCAGTATGCTCTTCTTTTTTAGCACATTGTGTAAGAACACATTATTTGCTCTAATGAAAACCGCTATTGCAATAGCTTAAAAACAAAACGTTCAAATAATTGTGCAATACCATTGTTATAAGTACATACTCATAGACCCAAAATGTTTTGGGTAAAACAATGACACTGTGGGAAAGAGTAAATAGGGGCAAATGAGTTCAATTGTCAGTGTTTTGTAGGGAAAGGTTTTAGAATGTTATTTGTAAAGCAAACCCTTTTGCGCCCTGTTTATCTTTTCATCACAGATTCAATAAATTTTACTTACTGTGATAGAGATGAATGGCTGGCTTTAAAATATCTTAAATATCCTTAAATATCTTATATGCAAATATCATATATTTAGATATTTACAAATGTTTAAATATCTTTAAAATATTTTTAAAAGATATTGCCTATAAGATTTGGTTGAATATGAAAACACATAGGTTTTTTTTTTTTTTTTTTTTTGCTTGAGATGGAGTCCTGCTCTGTTGCCCAGGCTGGAGTGCAGTGGTGCAATCTTGGCTCACTGCAACCTCCACCTCCTGGGTTCAAGTGATTCTCCTGCCTCAGCCTCCCGAATAGCTGGGATTACAGGCGCAAGCCACCACACCCAGCTAATTTATGTATTTTTAGTAGAGATGGGGTTTTGCCATGTTGGCCAGGCTGGTCTTGAACTCCTGACCTCAGGTGATCTGCCCGCCTCAGCCTCCCAAAGTGCTGGAATTACAGGCATGAGCTACCACAACCAGCCAAACTCACATAGTTTTAAGTATTTGCAGAACTTAAGTATAGTTTCAAGTTAAATGGCAGGTGGAAAATCATTAACCTTTTTATATGGTTCCATTTCAAACATCCTCAGTTTATTTTTTTATTAATAAAATTCAGATTTGTGAAATAGATTTCCATTTTGTAATCCTATTGTGATGCTCTAACATCTTTGGTTTTTGTTGTTGTTTTGTAATTGCTTGAGCTACATTATCTTTTTTGCTGAATCTTCACACAAGTATGACTTAAGTTTGCAAAGTTAAACTTTCAGCTTCTATGAACTCGTCTGAATATATTGTCCTCTGAGCTCCCATAGTATTTTCTACTTCATGGTCTTCATCATAGCTAGTATATGTTGAGGTCACATGAAAGGTGAGGCAATATGTTAGTATTTTATGTACATTACCTTGTTTAATTCTCAACCCTCTGATGTGTGTCATATTATCTCGGTTTTACAAACTAAGAAAAACTGATGTTTAGATAGATTTACAAATTTCTCCAGTCTTTTAGACTCTTTTTTCTTTTTTTTGCTTGCTCTGTCGTCCAGGCTGGAGTGCAGTGGTGTGATCTCGGCTCACTGCAAGCTCCGCCTCGTGGGTTCATGCCATTCTCCTGCCTCAGCCTCCCAAGTAGTTGGGACTACAGGCGCCCACCACTGCGCCCGGATATTTTTTTGTATTTTTAGTAGAGACGGGGTTTTGCCATGTTAGCCAGGATGGTCTCGATCTCCTGACCTTGTGATCCGCCCACCTGGGCCTCCCAAAGTGTTGGGATTACAGGCGTCAGCCATCGTGCCTGGCCCTGTTAGACTCTTAAGACCTGACTAAAACATTGTCTTTTCATCTAATTTTATTTAAATGCCTATTTCGGCCGGGCGCGGTGGCTCAAGCCTGTAATCCCAGCACTTTGGGAGGCCGAGACGGGCGGATCACGAGGTCAGGAGATCGAGACCATCCTGGCTAACACAGTGAAACCCCGTCTCTACTAAAAATACAAAAACTTAGCCGGGCGAGGTGGCAGGCGCCTGTAGTCCCAGCTACTTGGGAGGCTGAGGCAGGAGAATGGCGTGAACCTGGGAGGCGGAGCTTGCAGTGAGCTGAGATCCGGCCACTGCACTCCAGCCTGGGTGACAGAGCGAGACTCCGTCTCAAAAAAAAAAAAAAATAAAAAAAAAATAAATGCCTATTTCATCCCATTCTGTTATAATTGATTTCTTGTGTTCATTTGGCTTCTTTACCAGACTGTGATCCTCTTGAGGACAGGGACCTCCTTATCCTATTCATATTTGTATCCTCAGTGCCCATTGGAGACCCAAGAACTTTTAAAATGAGAGCTGAACGAACAACACTGGCATCACTGATATGGTAACAATGAGGCATGTGCCGTGAAGTTGTTTTTCTAGTTTAGGCATTTTGTAGGTTTATTACCTCCTACCCTTTTGATGTATTGGCATTTATAGTCACACATACATACATATCAACAAACATACATATACATACATAGATTATTTCATCTACACATCAATCATTTGAAAGCGGCAATTATTGTCCTCATTTTGTGAATCCAAAAAATCAAGGCCTAAAGAAAATGAAACTTTGCTTAAGATCACACAGCTAGTTAGTGGCAAATCTGGGATCAAATCCAGATTTTTCAGACTTTAAATCTTATGATTGTCTACTTAAGGATATCTATACTAATAGAAACCTTTATTTTATTTCTTGATATGTTTATTTGCTTATTCAGCATTGAAGACAACAAAACAAAGGTATCCACAAATGGATTGTATCTTAAAAAGGAGAATATTACACAGATGAATGTGTGCTTTTTTTTCCGTCATTTTTGTAGTCTTTCACTTGTTTTCCTTTATGAGGCATAAAGTTTGAAAATATTTACAATAATTATAGTTTAGTCAAGGAATAAATTAGCACCAGCTATCAAACTACAGGAAGATTGAACCCGTAACCATATCATATTCTGATCAGCTAAATATAAATCTAGCATGACTCTTGGCACATACAGATTGTTCAGTTAATATTTTTTGAGTGAATGGGTAAACAGACCTTATCAAGTGATTTCATGAGTTTTCTTTCTTAATAATATAACCCCCTAACTCATATATCTGACTTTGAATTCTAAACTGTCACTAAATCTGCTCATAAAATATAAAAATTTTTGCCATTTGGCCATGAGAATACTCCTAATACTCTTGGGTCTTCTATTAAATATAGATAAGCCTGAGTAGTGGCTTATGCCTGGAATCCTACCACTTTGGGAAGCCGAGGCAGGAGGATCACTTCAGGCCAGGAGTTCGAGACCAGCCTGGGCAACATAACTAAATGAATGAATGAATAAATGAGATTTGTAGAACATTATACCATTCTTTTTCTATGAATATATTATTCATATGTATTCACAACATATTTGGAAGTTCAGATAGTTCCTGCTGGTAACTGTTCTTAAATAGCTTTATTGAAACATAATTCACATATCATATAATTCACCCAATTAAAAAGTATGTTCACATCTATGCAACTATCAAAACAATTTTAGAACATTATCCCCCCAGAAAGAAACTCACAACTCATTGGCAGCTACTCCCCATCTTTCTCCTGCTAATTTGCTACTTTCTGTTGTTATGGATATGCATATTCTGGAAATTTCATATAAATGGGAATCATAACATGTAGTCTTTTGTGACTGACTTCTTTCACTTAGCATATTTTCAGACTCCATTGATGCAGTAGTATGTATTACTACTTTATTTCTTTTTATGGCTGATTAATATTTCATTGTTTGGATATACTATATACCATATTTCCTATATCCATTCATCAGTTCATAAGACATTTGGGTTATAGGCTGGGTGCGGTGACTCACACCTGTAATCCCAGAACTTTGGGAGGCTGAGGCAGGTGGATCACAAGGTCAGGAGTTCAAGACCATCCTGACCAACATGGTGAAACCCTGTCTCTACTAAAAATACAAAAATTAGCCAGGCATGGTGGCGGGCACCTGTAATCCCAGTTACTTGGGAGACTGAGGCAGGAGAACCACTTGAACTCAGGAGCAGAGGTTGCAGTGAGCCGAGATCACGCCACTGCACTCCAGCCTGGGCAACAGAGTGAGACTCCATCTCAAAAAAAATAAAAATAGAAAAAAACACCTTTTGTCTGTTGACAGTGTCACTATGAACATTCCTGAATTGCTGAGTCATATGATAACTGTATTTTACCTTTGGAGGAGCTGACAGATTGTTTTCCAAAGCAGCTGAACTCTTGCATTCCTTCCAGCAGTTCCGATTTCTCCACATCCTCACTAACTCTTGTTATTAATTATTATCTGTCTTTTTTTTTTTTTTTTTTTTTTGAGACAGAGTCTTGCTGTTGTCGCCTAGGCTGGAGTACAATGGCACAATCTCGGCTCACTGCAACCTCCACCTCCGGGGTTCAAGCAATTCTCTTGCCTCAGCCTCCCGAGTAGCTGGGATTACAGGTCCTCATCACCACACCTGGCTAATTTTTATATTTTTAGTAGAGACAGGGTTTCGCCATGTTGGGCAGGCTGGTCTTGAACTCCTGACCTCATGATCCGCCTGCCTTGGCTTCCCAAAGTGCTGGGATTACAGGCATGAGCCACCGCACCCAGCCTATTATCTGTCTTTTTTACTATAACCATGCTAACAGGTATGAGATTGTATCTCATTGTGGTTTAATTTGCATTTCCTTGATGGCTGAAGATGTTAGACATCTTTTTATGTACTTATTAACAATTTGTTTTATCTTTGGAGAAATACCTGCGCAGCTCCTCTCTGTTTATTAATTGGATTATTTGCTTTTTATTACTGAGTTGTAAGAGTTTGCAGTCCAGGTACATGCATTTTATGAAATGTATGTGATTTGTGAATACTTTCCCCTGTGGGTTGTATTTATTTTCACTTTCTTTTTTCTTTTTTTTTTTTTTTTAAGCAGGGTCTCCCTCTTGCCCAGGCTGTAATGCAGTGGCACAGTCATACCTCACTGTAGCCTTGAACCCCTGAGCCCAAGCAATCCTCCCACCTCAGCCTCCTGAGCAACTAGAACTACAGGCATGGGTCATCACTCCTGGCTATTTTATTTATCGTATATAGAGATGGGATTTCACTGTGTAGCCCAGACTGGCCTCAAACTCCTGACCTCAAGTGATCACCCCACCTTGGTCTCCCAAAACGCTAGGATTATAGGCATGAGCCACCGCACCTGGCCCCAGTTGTCTTTTTATAAGTGTCTGGGCAAGTTTTTTTTTTTTTTTTTTTTTTTTTCTTTTTTTTTTTGAGACGGAGGAGTCTCGCTTTGTCGCCCAGGCTGGAGTGCAGTGGCCGGATCTCAGCTCACTGCAAGCTCCGCCTCCCGGGTTTACGCCATTCTCCTGCCTCAGCCTCCCGAGTAGCTGGGACTACAGGCACCCACCACCTCGCCCGGCTAGTTTTTTGTATTTTTAGTAGAGACGGGGTTTCACCATATTAGCCAGGATGGTCTCGATCTCCTGACCTCGTGATCCGCCCGTCTCGGCCTCCCAAAGTGCTGGGATTACAGGCTTGAGCCACCACGCCCGGCCTGGGCAAGTTTTAATACTGTGTTAAGGACTCAGCATTTTAGCCTTTTATTGAGCATTTTAGCCTTTTATTGAAGTGATGTACTTTTTGAGTGAAAGTTTTGCTTTACTAACACCTGCAGAATGATACAATCATAGGCAATCTGGTTTTTATGTGTTGTATTACAGTGATTTAAAGTAGAAGCACTGATATCTGTAGTATGAAGCATGTTATAAATAAAGTACATTTAACTATCTTAAACATTTCAAAAAAAAATTTTTTTTTGCCCATATCATTTTATTCAGTAGAATTGTTTCCTAAATAAAACTGGTCTGTGATCTTAGATTTATGTATCAACATTTGCAGCATCTTTCGTAGTATATTCTATTTATATATAATAATGTTAAAGGAAATATGAAAGAAAATGGTAAAAAGGTAAAAATGATAAGATTAATTCTGAGTACATAGTAGTATGATATTAAATTGTAAATTAGAAAGATGTTAGACCTTCTAGTGTGTTAACATTTGGAGGTGCTAGTGCTTGATATCCTCCTTCTGTGGACAAATTACCTCCAAATTTCAATCTGGAAAATCCCTGAAATAACTACTAGGAAAAGTTTTACAACTATATGGCTTTTATATTTTTACTATTTGTATTGGAATATCTATATAAATTGTTCAAAGTTTGGTTATAAAAGAAAAAAAGTGTAAACACATCATACATATCATGTGGGTTATTACTGTGATGTTATTCCTGTATTCAGTTTTATTCAGTCATGGCTACACAGCAGAAGTTTGTAACGTATTGCTGGATTTTATTTTGCTGTATTAGCTCCTCAAGAGTTACTGATCTATGAAATGGCAGAGAATGGAAAAAATTGTGACCAGAGACGTGTAGCAATGAACAAGGAACAACATAATGGAAATTTCACAGGTAAATTTTGATGGTTTGGAGGGAGGAGTGCTATGGGTTTAAATGATATAGTTTTCATTGGAATAAAATAGAGATATATTACTTCTTGTATTTTTAATCTTATATTAATTTCTTCTTAGTAAATTAAATTATGGGTCAGTCAGGGCCTGTAAGGTGATTTTTCACAGTGATGGCAGAAGCAGCCTGGCTACAATCACATAAACAGTGTTCCAGGTGCAAGATTACTTGTTAATCTTATGGTATGGTCAGTGTTTATTTGGCTTTGCTCAGTGCTCAATTTTATTGTGCTATTTTGTAATTCTAGAAGTAGATTATAAACTTACTACACTGTTCTTAAGTATACCGTTATCAAAAAAGTTAGAATGTGAATATCATTTAAAAATTTATTTTAAAATTATAGTTTGAGATGAATAAACTTGTATTTTAGCCAGATTGGAATTTGTGGTAAATTTCAGTGTATTTGAATCCTGTTTATACAGTTACCCTGAAAATGATGACCTTTATTAATATGGATGATTTAAGTAGAAACCTTCCTTCATGCATTTAAAGGAAAATGAAAGAAAAGTTTTTCTTTTCTAGTAATCATGCTGTTGTTTTTTTAGCTTTTGAATTGTTTGACATCTCAAACACATTGCAAATAATACTCTAGTGTGGCAGTATTTTCACAGCAATTCTCCTCTTTTAGAGGAAGTGCAAGCTATCTGAAATAGTAGTTTTCATTTGTTCATTTGTTTTTTTGAGACAGAGTCTTGCTCTGTCACCAGGCTGGAGTGCAATGGCGCGATCTCGGCTCACTGCAACCTCTGCCTCCCAGGTTCAAGCAATTCTCCTGCCTCAGCCTCCCGAGTAACTGGAATTAAAGGCATGTGCCACCACGCCCAGCCAATTTTTGTATTTTTAGTAGAGATGGTGTTTCACCATGTTGGCCAGGGTGGTCTTGAACTCCTGACCTCAGGTGGTCCACCCGCCTTGGCCTCCCAAAGTGCTGGGATTACAGGCATGAGCTACTGCACCCAGCCTCATTTGTTTGTTTTAATCACCGTATTGCCTTGCGGACGACATTTTGCAGCACTGATCTGCCTTTTGGGTTACTTTGGTTATCAGTAAACTTGGCAATTTCACCAAGAGTTTCAGGATTCCGAGATGGGCATTGCATACATCATAG
The DNA here is from genome assembly GCF_049350105.2 of Macaca mulatta. NCBI lineage: Eukaryota > Metazoa > Chordata > Mammalia > Primates > Cercopithecidae > Macaca > Macaca mulatta. The sequence continues at coordinate 50,254,069 of NC_133421.1, read as the reverse complement.
TGTCTTCCCATTAGGAGCTTTTGTGTGCTATTTTTTTCTTTCCTTTTAGTGAGCACATATGTTTGTATATTCTTCCTCTACTGCTCACCCCGTTGGAATTTAAAATTAACATTAGCAGGTCACACTTACTCTTTTGTACCATGTATTTTTTACTTAACATTTTAGAGATTGTGCTATAACTGTACATGAAAAACTTATTCTTAGGCTGGGCGTGGTGATTCACGCCTGTAATCCCAACACTTTGGGAGGCCAAGGCGGGAGGATCTCTTGAGCCCAGGAGTTTGACACCAGCCAGGGCAACACAGGGAAACCTCATCTCTACAAAATATTTTAAAAATTTGCTGGATGTGATCGTATGCACCTGAAGTTCTAGCTAGCTACTGGAAAGACTAAGGTGAGAGGATCGCTTGAGCCCACAAGGCTGCAGTGAGCTGTGATCACACCACTGCACTCCAGGCTGGGCGACAGAGCAAGACCCTGTCTCAAAAATATATATATATATATTCTTTATTATGGCTGCTTAGTTTTTCTTTCCATTTAATGAGTGTGCCATACTTTAATCACTCTTCTGTCCTCTATTGGTAATATATAACTTATTGATTATTTTTTGCTGGTACAAATAATGCTGCGGTGAATAAAGTTGTACAAGTCATTTCACCTTATACCTAATCATTCCTAGAAATGGAATTACCAATTTACAGTGTATATGCATTTTGTGCCAGGCATGGTGGCTCACACCTGTAATCCCAGCACTTTGGGAGACCAAGATGGGCGGATCACTTGAGGTCAGGAGTTTGAAACCAGCCTGGCCAACATGGTGAAACCTCATCTCTACTGAAAATACCAAAAAAACTAGCCGGGCGTGGTGGCAGATGCCTGTGATCCCAGCTACTCGGGAAGCTCAGGCAGGAGAACGGCTTTAACCAGGAAGGTGGAGGTTGCAGTGAACCAAGATCGTGCTGCCACTGCACCCCAGCCTGGGCAACAGAATGAGATCCTGTCTCATAAAAAAAAAGCATTTTGTAATTTCAATGGATGGTGACAATTAATAGCTAACCTTAATGGGACACTTACTAAGTGTTAAACTCTTCTGAGAACTTTACATATATGATCTCATTTAATCCTTACAATGATCCTGAAAAGTACTATTTTCAGTACTTTTGTGTACTTTGTGTACACAAGTACTATTGTGATCCCCATTTTACAGAAGAGAAAACTGAGACACAAAAGTATTAACTAACTTGCCCAAGATCAAATTACTAGTAGAAGGCAGAGCCAGGTTTAGAACCAACTAGTTTGCCTCAGCATTTTGTGATTTAAACCACTTTGTTCTGTAATATGATCCTAGGTTGATAGAATGCCCTTCATAGAAGGTGGACCAGTTTAGACTTATTTCATTAATTTTCCCCAAATCTATAGCTCTATCCCAAATTCAACTGCTGGAATTTTCAGTACCATTTCTTTAGGACATCCTCTACAGAAGGTTCTGATGTTTATCAAGGCAGGGAGTTGGTTTTGCCTCAGTTATTCTCTAGGTAACACTCCTTAAGAAATGGCAACTATAATATAGTAGCCCCCCTTATCCATGAGGGATACATTTCATGACCCCTAGTGGATATAGGAAAAACACTGTGTTGTTCTGTATATAGTAATGGGGTAACATATACAGCGCGGATGTACTAAATAAAGGGATGTTATCAGGTCTTGGGCTGGATGGAGCAGGACTGGTGAGATTTTATTACACTACTCAGAACAGATACAATGTAAAACTTAGGGGCTTGGCTGCAGTAGCTCACACCTGTAATTCCAGCACTTTGGGAGGCCAAAGTGGGAGGATCATTTGAGGCTAGGAGTTTCAGATGAGCCCAGGCAAAGTAGTGAGACTGCGTCTCCACAAAAACCAAAAATATTAGCTGAGTGTGGTGGTACACACCTGTAGTCGTAGCTACTTGGGAGGCTGAGGTGGGAGGATCACTTGACCCCAGGAGTTGGAGATTAAAGTGAGCTGTGATTATGCCACTGCATTCCAGCCTGGGCAAAAGAATGGAGACCCTGTCTCTTAAAAAAAATAAAAATAAATTTAAAACAATAAAACTTATGAATTGCTTATTTTCAGAATTTTCCATGTGATATTTTCAGACCATAGTTGACCATGTGTTACTGAAACTGTAGATAAGGGGGAACTACTGTCATTTATCTCCTTTCCATGCTGAGTTTGGACTAGTGGCTTTTTTTTTTTTTTTTTTTTTTTGAGACCAGAGTCTCATTCTGTCACCCAGGCTGATCTGCAGTGGCACACTCTCAGTTCGCTGCAACCTCTGCCTCCCAGGTTCAAGGGATTCTTGTGCTTCAGATTCCCTAGTAGCTGGGATTACAGGCGCATACCACCATGCCCTGCTAATTTTTGTATTATTAGTAGAGACGGAGTTTCACCATGTTAGCCAGGCTGGTCTTGAACTACTGACCTCAAGTGATCCTCCCTCCTCAGCCTCCCAAAGTGCTGAGATTATAGGTACTACCAGTTGCCATTTCATAAGACTCTAGGGCTTGCTGTTAGTTGTTATTTGGGAAATAAACAAAACTCTTTTCATCTAAAGTGATTGAAGAGAATAAGCATAAATGTTAGAAATTCTGTTTTAATCTCTGCACTATTGCTTTTCAGACCCCTCTTCAGTGAACGAAAAGAAGAGGCGGGAGCGGGAAGAAAGGCAGAATATTGTCCTGTGGAGACAGCCACTGATTACCTTGCAGTATTTTTCTCTGGAAATCCTTGTAATCTTGAAGGAATGGACCTCAAAGTAAAGGGTCTTCTCCCACTGCCTTTTGCATACACCTCATTTACTCATTTAAAAAATCATCAGTAATCTTTTACTTTCTGCCCTCTACTGCATCAAAATAGATTAATTACCTTTAGAATATTACCATAGGAATATATTTATTCTTCCTTCTTTATGTTGAAGAAAAATAGATTAGGGAAAGACATTGCTATTTGCTGTTTGCTTACTGGATTATCACAGTTTTCTACTGTGTTTTCATGTTGAATCTGCAATGGAGAGCGCTGAAAAATACGATTTTTATTTTCTCTCCTGATTTTACCGTCAGGAGAAATCAGGCCTGTGTAATTTAGATACACTGATTCTTTAGCAGGACAAGGTTCAGCATACGTGGCAGTTTTACTGATAGTTTGAGCCAATGAAAAAGGACTCTGCCATGGAAATGTGTTCTGTCTTTAAATTTAGCACTTGTAAGCCCTGTTCCAAGTACCATAAAGAACAAGTTGAACTTTTACATGCCTTATCTTCTTGCATGCCCTTCCAAGTTATTATCTGTACTATTATCTTAACATTTTTATTGTACTAAGAGTTTATAAAGTATTTTGTAACATTTTCAGCTGATTTTGATCCTTAGGGCAACTCCATAAAGAAGGTAAAACAAGTATATCATTATAAACATTTTAGGCCAGGAGTGGTGGCTCATGCCTGTAATCCCAGCACTTTGGGAGGCCGAGGTGGGTGGATCACCTGAGGTCAGTAGTTCGAGACCAGCCTGGCCAACATGGTGAAATCCCATCTCTACTAAAAATACAAAAATTAGCCAGGCATGGTGGCATGTGCCTGTAGTCCCAGCTACTCAGGAGGCTGAGGCAGGAGGATCACTTGAATGTGGGAGGCAGAGGTGGCAGTGAACTGAGATCGCACCACTGCACTCCAGCCTGGGCAACAGAGCGAGACTGTCTCAAAAAAAAAAAAAAGAAAAAAAGTTAGCCCATCGTGGTAGTGCACGCCTGTAATCCCAGCTACTCAGGAGGCTGAGGCAGGAGAATCATTTGAACCCAGGAGGTTGAAGTGAGCCAAGATCACGCCACTGCACTCCAGCCTGGGTGACAGAGCAAGACCCTGTCTCTGAAAAAAAGAAACAAAGGCCGGGCGTGGTGTCTCACGGCTGTAATCCTAGCACTTTGAGGGGCCAAAGCAGGTGGATCACTAAGACAGGAGTTCGAGACCAGCCTAGCCAGCATAGTGAAACCCCGTCTCTACTAAAAATACAAAAATTATCTGGGCATGGTGGTGCGTACCTGTAGTTCTAGCAACTTGGGAGGCTGAGGTAGGAGAATAGCTTGAACCCAGGAGGCAGAGCTTGCAGTGAGCTGAGGTCACACCACTGCACTCCAGCCTGGGCAACAGAGTGAGACTCTGTCTCAAAAAAATAAATAAAAATAAGTAAATAAAGATTTTAAAAACAAGAAACAATCAGATTGGTTAAGTGTCTGGCCCAAAGTGCAACATGAAGGGTCTCTGACCCAGGTCCTCTGACTTGAAGGCCAGTGCTCTTTCTATTATACTATAATGCTTCTCCATATTATAAGTTGAGGTTTAGTAAGATCAGGCTTTGGGTAAGGAAAAGGCTACAATGGGTTTATGACAAGAACTTGGGTTCTCTGCCTATGTGTCTTCCCTTGACCCCCTTCTGTTCCTCAAGAGGCCATGATGTTTAAGGAAAAGAGCTCAGCCAGGCTGAGCTAGGTAACCTAACTGCTTCAGCAAGAAATTGTTTTGAGAATGATGAATGCTGAAAGTGAGACTGTGAGATACTTCTTTTTTTTATTTGTTTTTAAGATTATGGCATCGTCAAAGCATTGTGGTGTCTTTTTTACTGCTGCTTGCTGTGCTTATAGCTACGTATTATGTTGAAGGAGCGCATCAACAGGTGAGAGGTCAAGCAGTTCTGTTTCTAGTCTTGTACATTCTAATTCTCTAATCCCAGTTTCAAATGGGATGAATGTGGGTTTTATAGAGTTTCTACCCTCAACATTATCTCGTAACTAGTATCTCAAACGTTTTACTTTTAAAAATATTCTTGTGATGTTTTATGGCTGCTGAGCATTTATATTTGGTGTATGTGATTCCTTTTACCTTCAAAGATTTTTTTTTTTTTTAAGACAGAGTCTCGCTCTGTCACCCAGGCTGGAGCGCAGAGGCGCGATATAAGCTCACTGCAACCTCTGCCTCCTGGGTTCAAGCGATTCTCCTGCCATAGCCTCCCAAGTAGCTGGGATTACAGGCGCCCGCCACCACACCCAGCTAATTTTTTTTGTACTTTCGTAGAGATGGGGTTTCACCATGTAGGCCAGGCTGGTCTCAAACTCCTGACCTCAGGTGATCTGCCTGCCTTGGCCTCCAAAAATGCTGGGATTACAGGCCACTCTGCCTGGCCCTACCTTCAAAGACTTAAATGTAACTTTCCTGAAGGTTTTCCGTTACAGCAGCATGAATCCGTTAATCACTGCCAAAGTTTTCTTATTTTCTCTAACATATTTTTGTGACCCATCCAAATAGGGAGGCCTCTCATCCAAAGTTGATGATTACATTTTATTTGTATAAAAAGACAGGTTCATTTGCCTGTAATCTACAAGTACAACATTATTGATGGGAAAATGGAATGCTTTGTTAACCTCTTTTGTTAAAATAGCAAAACATTAATGTATTTTAACAGGAAATGGTTCTAGAATGGTATTTTAAAGCAGTTTACTGCCAGTCACAGAAATGGCTCTAGAATGGTATTTGAAAACAGTTTACTGCCAATCACAGAGAAGTTTTTATAGTTCTAAAAGCGTTTATTTTAAATATATCTAAAATATCCTCAAATTATCTTATTCATAATTTGCTTTTTCCTGTGTCCTGTAAATAGTAGGACTTTAAAGGTTTAGAGACAAAGCTTTTATTAAAGGTTTAGAAATAAGACCTTTATTCCAGTTAGATGAATCTTTTTGTCATCTTTGCCATTGTATATTAAACAAATTAGGCCTGAGGGTTTTTAATTGTATTTGTTTTTTCCTATTTGAAACTTATTTTAGTTGGTTTATTTAATTTTGATGATAGTTTATAAATACCGCATTTCTGTATAGAGAATTCACGTTTTTCACCTCATCCCTTTTTTTCAGTATGTGCAACGTATAGAGAAACAGTTTCTTTTGTATGCCTACTGGATAGGCTTAGGAATTTTGTCTTCTGTTGGGCTTGGAACAGGGCTGCACACCTTTCTGCTTTACCTGGTAAGAATAATTTTATTTTAATAAGCAAAAATGAGATTTCCTATCTTTTTATTTGTGCTTTTACTTCAGAAGTAAAAATTCTAAGATTTGTTTTAATTACCTTTGTGTTTTGTAAGCATTCTGACCTCCAATCAGTGCTTTAAGTTTGACTTAGAGTTCTGTTTTGTTTTTCCTTTGGGGTTAGTATTTAAAAAGTAAAGAGAAAACCCCAGTTAAGCAGATAAGGTTGTTTATTTAAATTAGTTTAGCCTGGAAGGTTTTTCTTTTCCTTCTAGATTTAATTGCTTAAGCAATTGTTATTTTAATAAATGAAGTCCATTTAAATATACAAAATTCCATGTGAGAAATGATGTCTTCCCTTACATCCTCTAACATCATATACACACTTGGATATTTATTTTGGTATTCTTATTGAATGTAATTGATGGAGTATTAACATGTAGAACTAAATGCTTTCTTAAGCCCTTTGAACCAAAGTATAAAAAGTGCCCCTTCTAGGCTGGGCGCGGTGGCTCACACCTGTAATCCCAGCACTTTGGGAGGCTGAAGCGGGCGGATCATGAGGTCAGGAGGTCGAGACCATCCTGGCTAACACGGTGAAACCCTGTCTCTACTAAAAATACAAAAAATTAACTGGACGTGGTGGCGGGTACCTGTAGTCCCAGCTACTCGGGAGGCTGAGGCAGGAGAATGGCGTGAACCCGGGAGGCGGAGCTTGCAGTGAGCCAAGATCGCACCACTGCACTCCAGCCTGGGTAGCAGAGCGAGACTCTGTCTCAAAAAAAAAAACAAAGTGCCCCTTCTGAATAATATTCTTTTACTAGTTGAAATAAGAGAGAATGAAGATCAATTTTCCTTTGAACATTCACAAATATACTGGAATAATGTCAGAGCTAGAACTAGGGAGAGGTTGAGTTAGATACTGAGGGCACAAAATATAAATAGGCACTTTCAGGGTAATGCAGATACAGAATGGATGAGTAAGTGCCTCATTAAATTTCGTGCCCCATGTACCTTGGTTGTTCACGCTGTTCCTGTCCCTAGATAATAAATTGAAAACACTTCCATATTTGAAAGCAGTTTGATCTTCATTGGGGAAAAACAGGTGAAAGGGTGTCAAGCAGTACCCATTGCTGAATAAAATCCGTCACTACAAGCACTTGCAATCTCTGTGCTATAATGAATTCATTTCTGAAGCAGCTAGGATAAGTATTAAGGAATGATTGTCTGCCTGCCTCAGAAGGGTACTGAATTAATGATCTGACGAATGCTTTGGGAATTAATCTATATCATTTCTCCAAGTTTATGGGAGTTTAAAACTTGGAACTTTAGAATTATGTTCATGTTTGCTTGGTGATTTAACTCAAACAGGGACATCAATCCTAGGGAATTAACCCATATCACTGTTTTTCTAATAACTGCATTCATAGTAGAATAACACTACATTCACTAGTAGAGGTTGAGGGAGAGAGGAAAAGAAGGAATTACAGGTTACAGGATACTTTTCTGTTGGTGTCTAGACCTGTCCTCATATTCCTTGGGAAAACCAGATTAAGAAACTCATTTGCAGCATTTAGTTAATTTGGAAGCCTCTGAAAAGCAACCCAGATAGCAGATTCTGCTGAATGTCAAAAGAGATTCAAATTATGACTCATGCCTGTAATTCCAGCATTTTGCGAAGCCAAGGCGGGCTGATCACTTGAGCCTAGGAGTTTGAGTCCAGCCTGGGCAACACATCTCTACAAAAAATGCAAAAATTAGGTGTGGTGGCACAGGACTGTTAGTCTCAGCTACTCAGGAGGCTGAAGCGAGAGGATCGCTTGAGCCCAGGAGATAGGGGCTGCAGTGAGCTAGGATTGCAGCACGCACTCCAAACTGGGTGGCAAAGTGAGACCTTGTCTCAAAAAAAAAAAAAAAAAAATTCTCTTAAATGCCCTAAAATTAAGTATATGTAAAACAGCCAGATCTGCAATTTATGAATATATAATCCTGGCTATAGTATGGAAGATAGATTGGAGGTGGGAGAGAAGAGGAACAGTTAGGATAATCCTTATGAGAGACACAAGCTTCTCAGGAGGTAATAGGAAATTCGAATGAATAGCAAGGAGTATTTATAAAAAGAATTTGTAGAGAGAAGTCAAGCAAAATGAAGACAAAATATGGTATAGATCTTTGATGTTTTAAAAGATTGCTCAGAATGGCAATAACGTTTGAGATGAAAAAGGACAAATCTGAGAGAAATTTTAGAAGTACAATCAAGAGTGTGGTAGGTTATTATGGAGGAAGAAGGAATGAAAGATAACTCTTGGATTTCCTTTTGTTTTGTTTTAATATATTTCATGTGTATTTAAGGTATATAACATGATGTTATAAGATATAAATATATATAGTAAAATGATTACTATTGTGGAAAAAATTAACATATTCTTTATCTCATGTAGTTACCGTTTTTACATTTTTAACTCCCTGTGGCAAGAGCAGCTATAATTTACTAGTTTAGCAAAAACTTTGAATACAATACATTGTTATTAACTATAGTCCTCATAGTGTATGTAGAGTACATTGGATCTTTTGACTTATTCCAACTGTATATTGGCTACTTTGTATCCTTTGATCTACGTCTCCTCCCATCTCTATCTCTATAAATGAGATCTTGCAACATTTTTCTGTGTAGTTATTGGTTTTTTACTTGAGTGACTGGGTAGGTTTTGATGCCATTAACTGTATAGAAAACAGTTATATGTTCACTTGTTCACATTTAATACATATTAATTATAAGTATGTGAAAAGAGAAATTTAAAGGTATACTGTAATTGTGCTGCAAGTTAAATGAGATCTTCACTTTATCCAGGTGGGTTGCTGGTGCCCGTGGTTGAATGGAAAGAGAAGGGAAATTTATAAAGGACTAAGAATGCTTACAAAACAAAACAAAACAAAACAAAAAATTATTAGAGCTGGGCACAGTGGCTCATTCCTATGCTTCCAGTGCTTTGGGAGGCCAAGGCAGGAGGATTGCTTGAGACCATGGGTTCAAGACCAGACCTAGCAAGACCCCGTTTCTAAAAAACACATAAATAAACAAAAGATAAATAAATTAACTGGGTGTGGTAGCATGTGCCTGTTTTCCTAGCTCCTTGGGAGGCTAAGGATGGAGGATTGCTTGAGCTCAGAAGCTCAAGGTCACAGTGAACTATTATTGCACCACTGCACTTTAGCCTGGGAAACAGAGCGAGACCATGTCTCAAAAACAAAAATAATGATAATAATAATAGGCTTTATTGTTTAGTGTAGTTTTAGGTTTACAGAAAAAGTGAGCAGAAAAGACAGAGGGTTCCAATTCACCAAGGGTCCCTAGTCCCTGGGCCAAAAACCGGTACTTGTCCCTGGCCTGTTAGGAACCAGGCCACACAGCAGTAGGTGAGCCAGTGGGCTGGCAAGCAAGTGAAGTTTCATCTGTATTTGCAGCCACTCCCTATCACTCAAATTACTGCCTGAGCTCTACCTCCTGTTAGATCAGCAGCAGCATCGGATTCTCGTAGGAGCTTGAACCTTATTGTGAACTGAGCATACGAGGGATCTAGGTTGCATGCTCCTTATGAGAATCTAATGCCTGATAATCTGAGGTGGAACAGTTTCATCCCAAAACCATCCCCCACGTCCACAAGTCTGTGGAAAACTTGTCTTCCACGAAACTGGTTCCTGGTGCCAAAAAGGTTGGGGACCACTGCCATACACCTTTCCCCACCACACAGTTTCCTCTATTATTAACATCTTGTATTACTGTAATTTATTTGTTACAATTGAGGAACCAATACTGATACATTGTTAACTAAAACCTATGGTTTATGGGATCTGCTCTTTGTGTTATACAGGTCTATGGGTTTTGACAAATGCATAATGTCATGTGTATACCTATAGTATCATACAGAATAGTTTCACTTTCTTAAAAATGCCCTGTGCTTCACCTGTTTTTTCATTTCCCCAGCTGCCCCCAAACCTTTCACAACCACTGATATTTTTACTGTTTCTATAGTTTTGCCTTTTCCACAAGACACTATAGTTGGAATTACAGGGTATGATCCTTTTCTGACCGACCTCTTTCACTTTGCAATATACATTTAAGGTTTTTCCTTGTCTTTTTCTGGTTTGATACCCCATTTCCTTTCATCACTATTTAATAATATTCCACTGTATGGATGTACCACCAGTTTGTGTATCCATTCACTTATTGAAGGATATCTTGTTTGTTCCCATGTTTGGCAATTATTTTTTTAAAAACTGCTATATATATATATGCTATTTTATAAATATATATAAATATATTTATTTTCTGATAGATCATGAGTATTAATATATACTCTATTGATAGAACATGAGTATTAATTACTAATATATAGAAAAAACTTGGCTTGTTTAAGGTTGTTTGCTAACCTTATATCCTGCAACCTTGCTGTAATTGCTTAATAGTTCCAAGACTTTTTTTGATGATTCCTTAGGATTTTCTGTGTAGATAATTATGTCGTCTGTGAACAAAGACGGTTTTTCTACCTTCCCAATCTGTATACATGTTATTTCCTTTCTTGTCTTATTGCATTGGTTAGGTTTTCAAAATAATGTTGAAGAGGAGTCATGAAAGGGCCATACTGCCTTGTTCCCAACCTTAATGGGAAAGCCTCTAGTTTCTCACCCTTAAGTATGATGTTAGCTGTAGATTTTTGTAGATATTATTTACCAAGTTGAGGAAGTACCTCTCTATTCCAAGTTTGCTGAGGTTTTTATTTTTTTAAAATCATTAATCTGTTGGATTTTGTCCCCCAAAACCCACTGTTTCAGATGATAGTGTCTGGAAAGCCAATATTTGACCAGGTGCGGTGGCTCACACCTGTAATCTCTGCACTTTGGGAGGCCGAGGCAGGTGGATCACCTGAAGTCAGGAGTTTGAGACCAGCCTGGTCAACATGATGAAACTAGTCTCTACTAAAAATGCAAGAAATTAGCCGGGCGTGGTGGCAGGCGCCTGTAATCCCAGCTACTCAGGAGACTGAGGCAGGAGAATCACTTGAACCCGGGAGGTGGAGGTTGCAGTGAGCCAAGATTGCACCACTGCACTCCATCCTGGGCAACGAGAGCGATATTCCGTCTCAAAAAAAAAAAAAAAAAAGGCAATATTTTAAAAAGAAATAAAGGCCGGGCATGGTGGCTCATGCCTGTAATCTCAGCACTTTGAGAGGCCAAGGAAGGATCCCTGCTTGAGACCAGGAGTTCAAGACCTGCCAGGGCAACATAATGAGACCCCATCTCTGCCAGAAAAAAAAAAAGAAAGAAGGAAAGAGAGAGATAGAAAGAAAGAAGAAAAGGAAGGAAGGAAGGAAAGAAATTCAATATTTAGAAGCTTGGGGAGAAATCTGTTAAATATAAAATAAATTTGAAGAGAGATCTAGTATATGCCATTTCCATTTAACCAAATGACCTTTAGTTCTTAGACCTTTTTGATCCTGACTTCCATTTAGGATCTCCTGGGTTTAACAGGGAGAATGAAGAAGAAAGAGCATTCATAAAATTTAATTTGCAGAGAAGCAAAAGGAAAACAAAAGCTATCACTGGCCTTTATTTTTTAATTGACTGGTGGGGGTGGAAATCAGTTTGCAAGAGGTTAAGCACTACTAACAGCAAAAAAGGCAAACATCATTGTCATACTCATGTTAATACTAGCTGGTCAGTTCTTTTATTTTTACTCGTGTTTGGTGGCCATTTTGTGGTACCCATTCCTATGGGAAGATTTTTCATCCCTGCCTTACTGAACTCCAGCCATATTATTTGCTTTGACCAATGAAATGTGAGCATAAGTGATAGCTGTTGTTTGAGATCTTTGTGTTGTTTGTTATTACGTCATAATCTAACCTATCCTGACTGATAGACAGCTAACATTTATTGAATGTTTACTAGGTGGTAGGCTCTCTGAGCATCACTTTAAATGAATTATCTCACTTAGTCCTCCCAAGAGCCAAGCTAGTCAATAAACAATAGCAAGTGTAAAAATTTTAATTAATAAGTGTAAACTACTTGTGAACTTTGGCAATTATAGAAAAGAGTAAAATAAACCAGAAGCAAAGCAGAGTCAAAAGTTTCAAATTTTGATCTGGGTTTTTACTTAATAGAAGCAATTTCAAATAATCTCTGGTTAGATTTTTTTAAGCTTATACCATTTTCTTGCTGATTAGTGATCAACAGAGTTTTATCCTTATTGGTCACTATTTCTTTTCTTTTGTATGTAGGAAATGCAGTTGTGTTTAGGATGTCCTAATTACACTTACTTTCATTTTCCAGGCTTAACATAATCCTCTCTTAGGGAAATGTGACATTCTCGTATTCTGTTTTGTGCTGATGAAACAGGCACCTCTGCCATATACCCATATAACTAACCCTCAACAAAGAGAATAAATGATCATATTGGGAGAGTAGTCTGGTGAGAAATATGGGCCTCCTTTTGACAATAGTTTGTGGTGAAAAAGAAACCAATTTTAACAGACAGAAAAAATGTAATTCATTATTTATTATGGCTGTCTTTACTGGAAATCATAACTTAAAAGTGAAATATGAAATTTTTTTTCTGAATAGGCAAAATTTCCCAATTAGGTTTTTGAAATTTGTGTTTAGAATGAATGATTCCTAGAGTGTGGAAGGTATCTTTTTTGGAAATATCATTTAGTAAATTATAATTGGTTGTGTACCAGTCACCTAAAAGACTTACTAAATTTCCTAAAATATTAGATACCTGCATGTTTGGCTTTAAAATGGAGAATTTATCTTAAGTTTATCTGTAAACAATTTCATTTACATTTATTTATTTTTTAATTTATTTATTGAGACAACATCTCGCTCTGACACCCAGGCTGGAATGCAGTGGTGTGATCTTGGCTCACTGTAACCACCGCCTCCCGGGTTTGAGCAATTCTAGTGCCTCAGCCTCCCAAGTAGCTGGAATTACAGGTGTGTACCACCACGCCCACTTAATTTTTGTATTTTTAGTAGAGACAGGATTTTGCCATGTTGGTCTGGCAAAATCTTGAACTGGTCTTGAACTCCTGGCCTCAGGTGATTCACCCGCCTCAGCCTCCCAAAGTGCTGAGATTACAGGCGTGAGTCAATATGCCTGGCAATATTTTTAGATATAACTGAAAGGTTATAACTTGAAATTAAGATGTCTTAGAAGTCCTCATCACTTCTTTAAATGTCACAAATAAAAGTTAGTGTTTATTTGATCATTAAATTTAATGAAAATCATCAGGGAAAAATTACTAACCATCACGTTTTATAAATTGATTTGAGTAAAGTGTAAATCAAGTAATTTGCAGAGACCAAGTACCTAGCCCAGAGGGACAAGTTAAGATACTGTTTATGCAGGAATAGTGGTTGCTAACCAGAAAGGAGGAGATGAAGGGGAAGTAAATAAATTTTTTCTGCCCATGTATTATGGAGAGTTGGTTGGGCTACTGGGTTACTTGGTTTGTTCTATTAATTTTAATAGTTAAAAAGTGGGTTTCTGGAGGCCTGTTAATTTCCCAAAGCACTATGTTTGTTATATATCATTGCAAATAAGATTTTTTTCTAGCAAGAAAGAGCCTGTAGTGTTCATCTGATTCTCCAAAGACTGAAATGTTAAGAACCATTCTTCTAGAACTTTTTAAAAAATATATCTATGTTTGGCTGCCACTAGGTGGCATTGCTAATACAGCCAATATACTGTATTATATTTGCAGTTTCTATTCTGGATAAATATATGTGTGTAGAGCAACTTCACCCAAAAACCAAGCCATCAAATGGCTCTACTAAGCTAGGAGACGTATTCTGTTATTTACCTGTATTTATGCTTGCCTAAAACGAGTTTACGCATGTAAGTAAAAAGGGCATTTCTTAATAGTTTTTCGCATTCATTCATTAATAAGTTCAGCAGTTAATAGTCTGCCTTTCTGGCCAGCTTATGTCTGTAATCCCAGCACACTGGGAGAGAGAAGCAGGGGGATCACTTGATGCCAGAAGTGTAAGACAAGCCTGGGCAACAAAGCAAGACCCCGATTTTTTGTTTTTTCTTTCTTTTTTTTTTTTTTTTTTGAGATAGAGTCTCACTCTGTCGCCCAGGCTAGAGTGCAGTGGCACAATCTTGGCTCACAATAACCTCTGCCTCCCATGCTCAAGTGATTCTCCTGCCTCAGCTTCCTAAGTAGCTGGGATTACAGGCTCGTGCCACTACCACCCAGCTAATTTTTGTATTTTTAGTAGAGCTGGGGTTTCACCATGTTGGTCAGGCTGGCCTTGAACTCCTGACCTTGTGATCCGCCTACCTCATCCTCCCAAAGTGCCTGTAGGCGTGAGCCACCACGGCCAGCTGATAAATTTTTTTTTTTTTTTTTTTTTTTTTTTTTTGAGACAGAGTCTCGCTTAGTCGCCCAGGCTGGAGTGCAGTGGCGCGATCTCGGCTCACTGCAAGCTCCGCCTCCCGGGTTCACGCCATTCTCCTGCCTCAGCCTCCCGAGTAGCTGGGACTACAGGCGCCCGCCGCCTCGCCTGGCTAATTTTTTGCATTTTTAGTAGAGACGGGGTTTCACAGTGTTAGCCAGGATGGTCTCGATCTCCTGACCTTGTGATCCGCCCGCCTCGGCCTCCCAAAGTGCTGGGATTACAGGCGTGAGCCACCGCGCCCGGCCGATAAATTTTTTAATATATGTTTAAAGATATCATAGTGTTAGAAGAGAGTAAAAGAATTATAAGACCAAGATCTAGGTTATACAGGAAACCCAAAAAAGAGAGACTGACCAAGGATAGGCCCTGATTAACCTGCAGGCTTTGAATTTGAACTCTAAAGAGCCACACTTTAAAAGAAGTGATGAACTAGATAAAAGTCAAACTTCACGGGTACTGAAGCTCAAGTTTAAATTTTTTTTTTTTTTTTTTTTTGAGGCAGAGTCTCGCTCTGTCACCCAAACTGGAGTGCAGTGGTGTGATCTTAGCTCACTGCAACCTCCACCTCCTGGGTTCGAGTGATTCTTATGTCTCAGCCTCCCAGGTAGGTGGGATTATAGGAATGCACCACCACACCTGGCTAGTTTTTGCAGTCTTAGTAGAGGCGGGGTTTCACCATGTTGGCCAGGCTGGTCTCCAATTCCTGACTTCAGGTGATCAGCCCCGTCAACCTCCCAGGGTGCTATGATTACAGGCATGAACCACCATGTCCTGCCTACTCTTATTGTCTGCTTAGAATTGTAAGTGGCCCAGCCCATCTACCCACTAGAAGCAAACTTGTCTGGAGGAAAATAAAATCATCCTAGGTTTTACATTACCTCTACTTAACTTACTGTTGTATTCCAGCTGTCTAGAACAGAGCCTAGTACTCAATAGGTGCTCGACAAATATATGTTAGATGTATTAATGTAAAATAGAATCTTTGCAAAGCCTATGAGAAGAGAGATAGAATAACTGTACTTCTTTTATTGGCAAAACAGTCTGTTCCTGACATCTGAGTCTTATTTGTGACAGTTGATGAAAAATGACCTAATCTATATATAGGTTTTTCTTAATTTGCATAATAGTTTTATATTAAATATCAGTACATCATTTTATTTCTCCAGCAAATAAAAGTGCATCTGCTTCTTGCTGTGTAAACATTATGCTCTTTGCATTCAGTTTACTTAAATTTAAACAAAAAATAGGCACAATGAGTAGTTTTTTTTTGTTTTTTTTTTTTTTTTTTGAGATGGAGTTTCGCTCTTGCTGCCCAGGCTGGAGTGCAGTGGTGCCAGCTCAGCTCACTGCAACCTCTGCCTCCTGGGTTCAAGGGATTCTCCTGCCTCACCCTCCCAAGTAGCTGAGATTGCAGGTGTCCACCACCACACCCGGCTAATTTTTGTATTTTTAGTAGAGATGGGGTTTCACCATGTTGGCCAGGCTGGCCTCGACCTCCTGACCTCAGGTAATCCACCCACCTCGGCCTCCCAAAGTGCTGGGATTACAGGTGTGAGCCACCACGCCCATCCCACAATGAGTGATTTTTAAAATCATTTTATTCAACATATACTAATATGCTTATGTCTCTGGTTTATCTTTATAGTGAGGTATATTGTACTTTGAAATTAGAAATTAATAGCATTTGTAAACTGCATTTCCTCTGTTTTTAGTTCTCATGCAGGCATATTTTTGTTCATTGCTATCTGCCTTGAACAAATTTTGCCTAGCAAGTAGTGCAAGTTACAAATTTCATTCATTTACCTTATTTGAGTTTATATGTAGATTAGGTGCAAAGAAGCTTCTGGGGCTGGCAGATTTTTCCAAGATACCATTTTTTAAGCTCTCTTTTATTGCATATTAATTCCTCAAAATCCATTGACAGATTTATTTTAGTCTTAGCAAACATTCAGGTTTCCTTTTAGAAGATCTGGTGCATGAGCGATCAGGAATGCTTATTTATTCTCTCATGTAGTGGAAATTATATCCCAAGTAAGAATAATAAGTTAATGTTTGCATAAAGAGAACATAGCTGCTGTTGACCTCTTTGGTTCATCTCTATGCAGCCTGTTTTTGTGAGTCAAAATTTCTACCTTAATAATGATCTAGACCCGTGCGGTGGCTTATGCCTGTGATCCCAGCACTTTGGGAGGCTGCGGTGGGTGGATCACCTGAGGTCAGGAGTTTGAGACCAGCCTGGCCAACATAGTGAAACCCTGTCTCTACTAAAAATACAAAAATGTAGCTGGGCGTGATGGGGGGGTGCCGCCTGTAATCCCAGCTACTCGGGAGGCTGAGGCGAGATAATTGTTTGAACGGGGGAGGTGGAGGTTGCGGTGTGCCAAGATTGTGCCATTGCACTCCAGCCTAGGCAACAAGAGCAAAACTCCATCTCAAAAAAAAAAAAAAATGAAAATTAGCCAGGCATGGTGGCACATACCTGTTATCCCAGCTACTTGGGAGATGCTGAGGCAGGGGAATCGCTTGAATCCAGGAGGCGGTGGTTGCAGTGAGCTGAGACCTGCTCCCCAGTACTCCAGTCCGGGCAACAAGAGCACAACTCCGTCTCAAAAAAAAAAAAAAGGTCTAACCCAGGGCTAGAGAGCATACTTTCTCTTTTTCATTTTCTTTTATCTTCGTTTCTTTTTTGAGACAGTTTCTCTCTGTTGCCTAGGCTGGAGTACAGTGGCATGGAGTACAGTGGTATGAATATGGCCCACTGTAGCCCCAACCTCCTGGGCTCAGGAGATCCTCCCACCTCAGCCTCCCAAGTATCTGGGACTACAGGTGTGCACCACTACACCTAGCTGTTTTTTGTTTTTTAGGGGTAGAAACGGGGTCTCTCCATGTTGCCCAGACTGTTCTTAAACTCTTGGACTCAAGAGATCCTCTCACCTCAGCCTCCCAAAGTGCTGGGATTACAGGCATGAGCCACTGTATCCAGCCTCACTTTTTCTGTAAAGGGTCAGATCTGTAGCTATTTACACATCGTGGGCTATCCAGTCTCTGTGCAACTACTCAGATCTGTCATTGTAATGAGAAAGCAATTACAGACAGTACATAAATGAATGAATGTGGCCATTTTCCGGTAAAACTTTATTCATAAAAACAGGTAGCAGGCTGGATTTGGTCTGCAGTTTGTAGTTTGTTAACCCCTGCTCTAACTCATTAAATGACAATAGTACACCAGAAGAGACATTTTGAGCCTGGGAGCCTTAATTAGAGCTAGCTGTCTTCTAAAGATTTTTGTATGACATCTGTGTATTTGGTTCACCCATTTGCCAAATAAGTACTATCATTTCTCTCTTCTTGATCAAGAAATAACAGGTTTAACATGATGCTTTAGAAAAGAATATAGTTGTGCATATGCTTGAGTTGTATAAAAAAAATTAAGAGTAAAAAAAAAAGCTTTTTATGAAGGGAAAAGCAGAAAAATTTCTTCCAAATGAGCTGTCTGATGACAGGAAGATTTGGTTCCAGTTTCATGTAACCATTGGTATGTTCAATTCCTCTTAAATACCAGATTTTACAAGATTGCAACTATTTTGAGGAATAAATAACTTATGGATTAAGTTTAGATGTCATGTGTAGGATGAATATTTCCGAAGATCTAAGGTACCACAGTTCTAAAATTATAATGGACTAGGGATTTTTGTTAAGTAGATTTTTAGCTGTTCTTATTTTTAAAAAGTAGCTATGTAAGATGATAGACATGTTAATTTGCTTTACTATAGTATAACCATTTTGTTATCTGTATGTATACTATAGCATCATATTGTAAGCCTCAATTATGCACAATAAAATTTATTTCTAAAAAACATAGGCCAGGTGCAATGGCTCGCACCTGTATTCCCAGCACTTTGGGAGGCCAAGGCAGGAGGATCACTTGAGGCCAGGAGTTAAGACCAGACCAGCCTGGGCAACCTAGTGGGACCCCGTCTCTACAAAAAAAATTTTTTTAATTAGCCAGGTGTAGTGGCATGCTTCTGTAGTCCCAGCTACTCAGGTGGAGGTTGAGGCCAAGATTGGAGAATCGCTTGAGCCAAGGAGGCTATGATCACGCCACTGCAGTCTAGCCTGGGTGACAGAATGAGACCCTGTCTCAAGAACAAAAAAAAGTGTAGATGTTGTACACAATTAGGAGAAGTGATGGGGTTATTTCCGTAGCCACCTTGTAATTATTTCCCACTAACAGAGAAATATGATTCATAATTCTGTAATTAACCAGGTTAACAAAAACAGGAACTTTGGTACTTGACTATGAGAAATGTATTCTGGACATGCTCCTTATATGCATGTACATTATGATTCATCAAGTTACCAGACAAAAAGATGATTAAAGAACCATTTGTAAACTGTATGTAACATTAAGGATTTATAAAGGCTGTTCTTAATAGCAAAGGAGTCCATCAGCTACAATTTACTCTCCTATATAATGTGATGTACAATTTTTGACACTAGGTGGAGCAGTTTCCTGGCAAAAGGCTTCACAAAGCCCTATATCCCTTTCAATCAAGCCCAGCTTCTAGACAAAGAATTGTAAAGAGAAGAAAAACTATCGACAATCATTTATAATTTAAAAAGATGCCCAAATATTTAGCTATAAGTAGAAGGCTGAATATATTTTACAATTTTTCTGTTTGCCATATATTTTAACCATTGGATTTTCTCATGTTTTAGGTGTTAGAGTTTTACTTTCTAGAAGCAGTTTGGAAGTAGAAAAGTTGGGAACTATTCAGTTACATTGTAGAATAGATCAGGTTTTATTAGAAGCTGTAACATCAAGGAGTTATCCTTTGAATGATATCTGTGAGCCATTTGTTTCATATGACCATTTTTATAGAAAAAACTTGACTCTTTGTTATCAATTAGATACAAAGAAAGTTGTGAGATATGTGCCCCTGTGTAAGATTCAGAGGCCTGTTTCTGCTTTAAAGTTTGGGATTCTTTCATTATTAAAATATGTGTTAAAAATTGTACATTTACCCTGAAGTGCAGGTCAATTGAGGACTAAAATGAAAACAAAAAATATATATGTACATTTTAAAAATCTGACGTCTTAATTGCTTTTTCATATTTATAACCTCCTCGGTACATGGCACCCTAAGGAAGAAGTACTGTATAGTATTCTGCACTTTTTAAAAGCTGTTTTTTCCTTAGGTATAGACATTTCTGATATTTTTTGACTCTTGGCTATTGCTGAAAATAAATATTATTTGGAAAACTGCATTGATATGGGTTGAAATAAAATAGTGAAATAGTTTCAGTAAGTGAAATATTGTAGTAGTTGTTAATACCATAAAGTGGAATCATTCTTTTAAAAAAAAATTGTTAGCCAACTTCTTCCCTATCAATTCAGCTTGACTTCTGAATATTGCTTTATTGCTCACTTGTCTATCCTCCTTTTAAGACAAAAAAGAAATTACCAAAAGTTAAGGCTCTGGTATGACTTGATACCAGACGCTTATAACTATGGCTGTAAGCATGCAGTGACTCAGTGCTGTTTCAGGAAGACCAACAGACCCTTCTTAGAAAAAAATCTATTTGCCTTTTGTTTGATGAAGGCATGAAAGCTCTTCTCTCTGTCTTTCCCTAAGGAATGACTCATATATTAACTCTGCTGAGCATCACCACATCAAAAGAAGAAACCAAGGTCTTCAGGACATTGGGCTGGGTTTTTGCCAAGGAAAAGGGGTATGCACAGACTGGGTAACTTCCTGCCCTTAAGTTTATTAATGTATGCTTAAACAAAAGACAAGAAAATTTAGTTTAGCTTACATTTGTTGTTGGGCATACATTTTAAACAATTTATACTAGCCCCCCCCTTTTTTTAACAGTGCTCTCATAAATATGTAGTTCATTGCTCCTGAATACTTCAGTCAACTGTGTGATCAAAAGTTGCTTGGGTCTAGAGAACAAAGGCGAAACATGCCTTTTTTTCTTTTTCTTTTTCTTTTTCTTTTGTTTTTTAGATGGAGACTCACTCTGTCACGCAGGCTGGAGTGCAATGGTGCGATCTGTATTTTTAGTAGAGGCAGGGTTTCACAATGTTGGCCAGGCTGGTCTCGAACTCCTGACCTCAAGTGATCCACCCGCCTGGGCCTCCCAAACTGCTGGGATTACAGGCGTGAGCCACCACGCCTGGCCAAATATGCCTTTTAATATGGATTAATTCAACATAATAAAAATAGCTTCAAAGACAGTACCTTATAACTTGGAGCATGAACTAATACTATAGAGTTCATATTTCTTTTGTTTTGTCCAGCAATTTTATACTTGCACTTTTTTTTTTTTTTTTTTTGAGACGGAGTCTCGCTCTGCCGCCCAGGCTGGAGTGCAATGGCCGGATCTCAGCTCACTGCAAGCTCCGCCTCCCGGGTTCACGCCATTCTCCGGCCTCAGCCTCCCGAGTAGTTGGGACTACAGGCGCCCGCCACCACGCCCGGCTAGTTTTTTGTATTTTTTAGTAGAGACGGGGTTTCACCGTGTTAGCCAGGATGGTCTCGATCTCCTGACCTCGTGATCCGCCCGTCTCGGCCTCCCAAAGTGCTGGGATTACAGGCTTGAGCCACCGCGCCTGGCCTATACTTGCACTTTTATAGTATAATCTCATATTTCTACCCTATGACCTAGGTAACTGGCATTATTAGGCTTTTTGTTAAACAAAGGAGATGAGATAGAAGTTACCAACAGTAATTTACCAACAGATTTAGAAAACTGAAATCCACATTAATGCATGCCCAGGTTCCTGCTTTTTGACAGTTTGTTTCTTTGTTTTTTGTTTTGGTTTTTGGTTTTTTGTTTTGGTTTTTGTTTTTGTTTTTAGACAGGGTCTGGCTCTGTTGCTCAGGCTGGAGTGCAATGACATGATCATAGCTCACTGCAATCTTGAACTCCTGGTATCAAGTGGTCCTCCCATCTCAGCCTCCCAAGTAGCTGGGACTACAGGCATATGCCACTACACTGGGCTAATATTTTTTCTTAGTAGAGACAGAATTTCACTGTGTTGTCCGTGCTATTCTTGAACTGCTGGGCTCAAGTGATCCTGCTGCCTCGGCCTCCCAAAGTGTTAGGATTACAAGCATGAGACACTGTTCCCAGCCTTTACTGCATTTTGTAAAGAGAGACCAGAGGCATAACTTGGGACCTTCTTTACAAAAAGAATATAAACACTGGTTAAACTTGTCAGTGCCCATTGGGAATCAATATTTTACACTCTAGCCTTCTAGATTTATTTGCTGTAGACTATAACCTTGTTTTTTGACTCTAATGATAAAAACAATGATTAAAAAAATTCTGAGGAGAATTTCTGTGTTTGCAAAAGGGTTTCTGAAGTCCCCTGAAAGAAAACAGAGGTTTTGCAAGTCATACAAACAACGATTTGTCATCTTCTTTTGTTTGTTTATCACCCAGATATTCCTAATGAATCACATTCCAGACTAACCACTGACTGCTTTTGTTCCTTAGTGTAGAAGTGTGGCAAATAAATGTTTTCCCAGTGAATCAGCACAGGATTCTTGATTTTATTACCTTTGCCCTAAACTTTCCAGACAAAACTAATTGGAAATTTTGCCTTTGGGATCTCACTTGACTTCTGTGTATAGATGATGGATTAGGCTATGAATTGACATTACAGATGTTGTCCAAACAACTCCAGTCTTTAGGAATGTTTTATCAGTTCTGAGGGAGCCGTCTAGAGTGGAAGAATGTCTGTCTGTTTTGTCTGCTCGCCTTCCTTAAAAATACTCATACACACACAACACACATTCTGCAATCTTAATGTGATGTTGTATTCTTCATCTTGGTTGATAAATATTCTTGCCTAAATTAGGCTAATAAATTAACTAATATGAACATTTTAGGTCTTTCGTTTTTAAAAGATGTCTCTGTAAGAAAGGACCATAAAGTAAACCCAACAGTATTCTACCTTTGGTCTTTTGGATGATATACTGTTTTTCTTGATGAAACATAGACATGAGTATAACCTTTTCAATCCTTTAAATGCTACAAAGTGTGTGAAGAATTATAGTAAATCATGAGCGAGCTGCTATAATATAAATCCAAAGAACCTGAAAAGTTCAAAATCCAGAAAATGTTTTACTTACTTAAAATTAAGCAGCAGTGTACATTCTAGTTTATCATTTTACTAATATGATTTTTTCACAAATTAAAGTATGAATATATTCACCCCTTTCTTACTATGACCCTAATTAGTGTTTGTAGCACAAGGATTTCTTTCTCTGGGCTTACATAGATAGTACATTATTATCAGAAAACTATTTAAAACTCTTCACTATCAGATTAGGATGGAGAGAGAGAGGGAGAGAGAGAGAGATGTGGTTTTGTATAATTTTACCTTTCTAGGACAATTTTTTTTAATTCTAAGTTTCTCTTAATTAGAAGAAATAATAGTGTCTTATCATTATTCTTGAAGCTAGAGTAAAAATTGATTACATAGACTTATCTCAGTTCGGTTTTTTTCTAATCACTAAAACTCATGAAAGAATGTAAATCATGGAAATGTAACTTTTTAAACATATGTAAAAAGAGTTTTTGAAAGATAAAATATATTTTTCCACAGACAAATACCTACATCTGCTCTTATTAGAAATCTTACCCTTTCATCTAAGTATGGTTTGCTCTCACCCAGACATACTCTTGCCTGGCCAAGCACTACATCTTTTATCCTGGACAAGGCAAAATTATTCCATTACCAATCTTTGGAAAATACAATGTAATACAGCTCATGAGACTAGATATATGGAACTCTGAAATGAAGCAAATCCAGATGTCCAATATGTTGAAAATAACCGAGCTATCTTGTTGATTTGACTTCATCTAGAATAACTATACTGAGTTACCAAAAATAAAACAGACCTTTATTTGCCACTTTTCTTTTTCTTTTTTTTTTTTTTTTAAAGACAGGGTCTCACTCTGTCGACCAGGCTGGAGTGCAGTGGTGCGATCTCAGCTCACAGCGACCTTGACCTCCCAGGCTCAAGCTATCCTCCCACTTCAGCCTCCCAAGTAACTGAGACTGCAGGTGCACACCACCATACCCAGCTAATTTGTTTTTTTTTTTAAGAGATAGGGTCTCACCATGTTACCCAGGCTGGTCTCAAAACTCCTGGGCTCCAGTGATTCTCCAGCCTCAACCTCCCAAAGTGCCGAGAATACAGACGTGAGCCACCCTGCCTGGCCTATTTGCCACTTTAAGACATACTCCCTGTATTGATTTTTACCTTGCCACATGTCACATCCTTTTAAATGTGTTCAGACTCATTTTATAGCACAGCATATGGTCATGTGTACTTGAAAATAATATATATTTGGCTCTTGTTGGGTGGTATTTTCTATATTATTCAAATCTTCTGTGTCCATACAATTATCAGTGTAGTTGTTCTATCAATTAATGAAATATAGATGTTGAAGTTTTCTACTATGTATGTGCCAGTCATGGTGGCTCACATCTAATCCCAGTGCTTTGGGAGGCCAAGGCAGGAGGATCCCTTGAACTGAGTTTGAGACCAGCCTGGACAACATAGGCAGACCCTGTCTCTACAAAAAGCAGAAAAATTAAATGGGGCCAGGTGTGGCGGCTCACACCAGTAATCCCAGCACTTTGGGAGGCCTTGGTGGCAGAATCTCTTGAGCCCAGGAGTTTGAGACTAGCCTGGGCAACATAGGGAGACCCATCTCTAAAAATAATGAAAAAAAATTATCTGGGCCAGGTGCACTGGCTCACGCCTATAATGCCAGCACTTTGGGAGGCGTTGGTAGGAGGATCCCCTGAGCCCAGGAGTTTAAGCAACATAGGGAGACCTGTCTACAAATAATGAAAAAAAATTAACTGGGCTGGGCACTCTGGCTTAACACCTGTAATCCCAGCACTTTGAGGCAGATAGATCACTTGAGCCCAGGAGTTAGAGACTAGCCTGGGCAACAGGCAAAACCCCATCTCTACAAAAAATTAGCCAGGCATGGTGGTACACACCTGAAGTCCCAGCTACCCAGGAGGCTGAGGTGGGAGGATCACCAGAACTCGAGAGGTTGAGGCTGCAGTGAGCCAAGATCATGCCACTGTACTCCAGTTTGGGTGATGGAATAAGAGAACCTGTCTCAAGAAAAAAAGAAAAAAAATTAGTTGGATGTGGTATCTTGCATCTGTGGTCCCAGGCGGGTGGATCTCCTGAGGTCAGGAGTTCAAAACCAGCCTGACCAACGTGGTGAAACCCCATCTCTACCAAAAATACAAAAATTAGCTGGGTGTGGTGGTGGGTGCTGGAAACCCCAGCTACTCGGGAGGCTGAGGCAGGAGAATCACTTGAACCTGGGAGGCAGAGGTTGCAGTAAGCCGAGATCGCAGCATTGCACTCCAGCCTGGGCAACAGAGTGAGACTCCATCTCAAAATAAAATTAAAATTAAAATAAAGTAAAATTTCTAGCTATAATTGGGGATTTGTTCATTTCTCTGTTCTCCCTATGTTGCCCAGGCTAGTCTCAAACTCCTGGGCTCAAGAGATTCTCCCACCAAGGCCTCCCAACGTGCTGGGATTACTGGTGTGAGCCGCCACACCTGGCCTCATCTAATTTTTCCATTTTTTGTAGAGACAGGGTCTGCCTATGTTGTCCAGGCTGGTCTCAAACTCAGTTCAAGGGATCAGTTTTTGCTTTATGTATTTTCACACTCTGTTATTGGGTGTATACACAATTAGAATTGGTCTGACTTCCTGAGAATTAGACCGTTTATCATTGTGAAATGTTCCTGTGAATCTCTGTTAATATTCCCTGTCCTTAAATCTACTTTGTCTAATATTAATTTAGCTACTTTATCTTTTTTATAGATTTTTTAAAATGGTTTTTCTTTTCCCGTCTCTTTACTCTTTCTTTTCTGGGTTCTTAATATTTAAAGTGGGTTTCTTACAGACAGCATATACTAATCCAGTCTAACAGTCTCTGCCTGAATTCATATGTTTGGTCCATTTGCAATTAATGTAGTTATCAATATGATTGGGTTTAAGTCTGCCCTCAAACTGTTGTATCTAATTTTTTATTCCTTTTTCTTTTTTCTCTGCCTTCTTTTGGACTGAGGGGGGTTTTTTTGTTTTGTTTTTTTGTAGTTTTTTTTTTTTTTGGTATTGAATTTGTTTGCTTGTTTGTTCTACTTCTTTTAAAATTTTTAGTGGTATAGTTAGGTGTAGTGATGCATGCCTGTGGTCCCAGCTACTCGGGAGGCTGAGGTATAATCTCATGAGCCCAGGCAGTCAAGAGTCCAGTGAGCTGTGATCATACTACTGCCCTGCCCTCCAGCCTGGGCAACAGGGTGGGACCATTTCTCAAAAAAAAAAAAAAAATTAAAAAATTTTGTGGTTGTCCTAAGGTTTACAATATGCTCCATTAACTTACCGGGTGAACAATGAAGTATTATTTTCTCATTTTGTATATAATGTGACAACCTTATAATAATGTTCTTCATTTTCCTCCTCCCATAATTTATAATTTATGCTTTACTTGTCATACATTTTACTTCTTATACATTTTACTTCCTCATATGTCATAAACCCACAGTACTGTTCTGAAATATATTTATTTGAAATATATTTTCCCTAGGGCCCAGATTCACAGGTATTTTTTTCTTCAACACTTTAAAGAAGTAATTCTGATGTCTTTTGGTTTGCATAGTATTTCTGATGAAAAGTCTGACCTATTTTTCTCTGTAGATAATGTGTTATTTTTATCTCCTTTTTTTTTTTTTTTTTTTTTGTGAGACAGAGTGGCTCTGTCACCCAGGCTGGAGTGCAGTGGCACGATCTCGGCTCACTGCAAGCTCCACCTCCCAGGTTCACGCCATTCTCCTGCCTCAGCCTCCCGAGTAGCTGGGACTACAGGTGCCTGCTACCACGCCGGGCTAATTTTTTGTATTTTTAGTAGAGACGGGGTTTCACTGCGTTAGCCAGGATGGTCTCGATCTCCTGACCTCGTGATCCGCCCTCCTCGGCCTCCCAAAGTGCTGAGATTACATGCATGAGCCACCGCGCCCGGCCTATCTCCTCTATTGTTTTTCAGACTTTTCCTCTTATCATTGAACTACAGCAATTTCATTATGACATAATTGTGATGATTTTTAGCAATTTGATTATGTTTTATTTTCTTTTTTTGAGATGGCTTCTTGCTCTGTCACCAGGCTGGAGTGCAGTGGCACCATCGCGGCTCACTGCAATCTCCACCTCCCGGGTTCAAGCCATTCCCCTGCCTCAGTCTCCACACCCAGCTGATTTTTGTATTTTTAGTAGAGACAGGGTTTCACCATGTTGGCCAGGATGGTCTCGATCTCCTGACCTTATGATCCGCCCGCCTTGGCCTCCCAAAGTGCTAGGATTACAGGTGTGAGCCACCATGCCCGGCCTATATATTTTCTTTTCTTTTTCTTTCTTTTTTTGCTTTTTCTTTTCTTTTTTTTTTTTTTTTTGTACTGGCGTCCAGTGGTGAGATCTCAGTTCACTGCAACCTCTGCCTCCTGGGTTCAAGTGATTCTCCTGTCCCAGCCGCCTCAGTAGCTGGGATTATATGCACTTGCCACCACGCCCGGCTAATTTTTTGTATTTTTAGTAGAGATAGGTTTCACCATGTTGGCCAGGGTGGTCTCGAACTCCTGACCTCATGATCTGCCCACCCTGGCCTCCCAAAGTGCGGGGATTACAGGTGTGAGCCACTGCACCCAGCCTATATGTTTTGTTTTCTTTGTGTCAATCGTGACTGGATTTGTTCAGTTTCTTAAGTCTATGGATTGATATTTTTCATCAAACCTGGATCTGTTTCTATTGAGCATTATTTCTTTTGGTTATGAGTTATATATTGCTGCCTCGCATGTCTAGTAATATTATATTGATTGCTAGTAATTTTTAATTGAATGCTAGATATGTAGTGTTAAATTGTTGCTTGTGTGGATTTTGTCTTCCACTATAGAACACTGATGTGTGGGCAGGTTCTGAAGGGGGCAATTAAGTTACCTGTGGATCAGCTTGATCTTTTTAAGACTTGTTTTAAACCCTGTTAGGGTTAGACTAGAGTGGCTTTCACCTTAGGACCAGAAGGAAAGGTCGTACCTACGCAAGCATGACCTTTCTGGATTGAATGCTGAGTCTCTTCTCTCTACTCTAGCTGGTTGATCACAGATGTTTCCCAGGCCTGTGTGAACTCTGGGAATTGGTCAGTTTACAAATCCCCAGTAATTGTTCTTTTCCCGGTGGTTTTTTGCCTGGACTTGTGTTCTCACCTTAGCATACAGTGCAGCTTTGTGTGCCAGAGTCTGAAGGGGACCCCTGTGCAGATTTCTAGAGTTCTTTCTCTCTGTGTAGCTTTCTCTTTTCTGGTATACTGCCTCATAAATTCTGACTGCCTCAGCCTCCCTGAATCCTGAACTCGTGAACCCCAATCTCATTCTCAATTCAGCAGGAGCAACATGCTTTGTTTGGGCTTTTCCTCTTTTGACCATGGCATTTTTGGCAGGCATGGAATGTGTCTACACACAAGAAGCCAGAGTCAGTGTATGGTTTCTTCACTTTTATCCCTTCTCTTGGTAATCAAAGCCCTGTACTGCCTGTAGTACAATGTCTAAAAATAATTGTCCCATATATTTTGTCCAGTTTTCTCATTGTTTGCTATGGAAATGAAAGTCTAGTATCCGTTACTTCATCCAGTCCTGAGGCAGAAAACCTTCAGCCATCGACCAGGATCCTTAACCCATGTTCCCTGAAGAGTTGGAACCTGCTGCTCAGTAAATGTATAAATTGTATATCCTGTGGCAGATTTTATCCAGTTAAGCTTTTCAATTAATACTATAGCTGTTTGGGTCTTTACTCTCTTGTTTCTTTGTTTAGTATGATTAAAAATGTGACACATATTTGCTATATTGTAGTGAGACTTGTAGTTTTTAGAAAATATACTTTAAAAGTAGTTTGAATTCTGTGTAACTTTTAAAACTTTTAATCAAAAAATTTTTTTAGTTTTTGTTTGGATTTTTCATATAAACATATTTTTTCATTCAAATTGGTTATATTTAGAAACCGTTAAGCTATAATGTTGAATAGAACTTGTGAGGTTTCCTATCACTTAATATAGTTTAAACTATGAATAAAGGACAAGAAACTGAGTTGTTAATGTTCATTTTGTCTGGGAACCACCACATCTGCCTCAAAGGCTGAGTAATCGTGACTTATTAGTGTGGTTATGGAAAATATATGTCAGTTTAGTTGAGTGAATGAACAGACTTCTTTAGAAGAAAGAATTCTCAAATCAGAGACTTGAGAAAACATTCTCAAATCAGATTGTTGAAAATTTCCCTTTTCAGAATTACTAAAAATTAAAACTATGAAGAACTTTTATTTTATTGGATAATGTGTTTAATCTGTTAGGATACATTTTTTATATTTCTGGAATGCAAATATAGCTTTTTCTTTCCTATATATCCCAGAAATCTCATTATTTTAGCTCCCAGGGCAATTTTATTTTTTGTTCACTTGAAACTCATTTCTAACTTTAGCTGTAGACTGTACCTGTAGCCAAAGAGGACATTACATGGGGACAGCATGGACAAACTCTTAAATTTTCTTCTTTTTCACTTATTGGCATTCATATGTCTCTTTTGTGTTTTCTAACAGTAAAGGTGGAAGTTACAGCTGATTTCTTTTTATCTTTTTAAAATTATGTCTGACAGCTATAATTGTATGAGGAGAAATGTTTCACAAACTATGCAGTTATTTTGAATATCACAAACTTTGGGTTTTTTTTGGTAGTATCACAAAATAATTCTTTTTTCCCCTAACTGTGAAATCTCTTGTGTGCACATAGTGTTTAAAGAAACAATTGTAAATTTCATGGTTAATCATAAGTTTTCAAAAACCTAATCAAAATATTCTTTTCAAAATCTTCTATACTTATTTTAATAGTTTAATATTTCTACATTTCCAAGAATTAAAAGTCCCCCAAAAGAGGAACAAAGGCTAAAACTTCACATCGATTTTTTTTGATCCAGAAAAAAACTAATAATTAACTGATTCAGTGCCAATGATTTCATTTTTTAGGTATTATTTTAACAGAAAATGCCAATTCTATTTAGAGATAAGTATCACATGTGTGAACGACTTTGTATTTTATATTAATGTCAAACAAAATTTTATTGGTAGTAGAATATCTTAGTTTTATTTTTATCACTAGATTTTATGTACTTTGAACCACAGATTCTTTCATCATGTGATCTTAAAATACTTTCTTATACACAGAGCCGACTTACTTTTCTGTGGGACTGACTCATTTATGAAAAATCATTGGAGAAATCTTTAACAGAAATCTTCAGATTCAGAAATACTCGCACAATATAGTTACTAATAAAATCTCGTGTGTGTATATATGTAAATAATTTTATTCTACAAATAAAGTATTTCTCTTCATAATAGCTGATGGCTGCTAGTTACTGTATGCTAGAGGGCATCTATCAACCTATGCTTAAGGGACCCAGAAATTTATATTTTAACCAGCTCCCTAGTATGCGGACTCTTCGTCTTGTGCTTTTAGGAACCATTGTGTAAAACTCATTGATACTGGTTTCACAGTTACATTTTTGCTTTATGATCTCACTAGGAAAGGTTATGTGAGGTGGTACATCACTAACTGTTTTTAAGTAAGGACATAAAGTGATATTCTCAAATTGTGCCTAAAAGAACAGTGGCTCAGAAAGTTGTTTTTTTAATAAAAGGAATAATCTAACAAATGAGAAATATAGATACATGAAATAAAAGTCAAGCAAGGAATTACATCAGTGGTTGCCGGGGACTAGGACTTGAGGGAGGGAATTGGCCACAGAGGAACACAAGATATTTTTTTTTAATAAGGCATGGGGCCTCGTTCCATCATCCAGACTGGAGTGCAGTGGCAAAATCATAGCTCACTACAGCCTCCAACACCTGGGCTCAAGCAATCCTCCTGCCTCAGCTCCCGAGTAGCTGGAACTACAGGCACATGCCACAGTGCATGGCTAATTTTTAAAATTTTTGTAGAGATGAGGTCTTGCTTTGTAGCCCAGTCTGGTCTTAAACTCCTGGCTTCAAGCAGTCCTTCTGCCTCAGCCTCCCACAGTGGTGGGATTACAGGCATGAGCTGCCGTGCCTGGCCAAGGGATGATTTTTGCAGTGATGGAAATGTTCTGTATCTTGATTGGTGTAGTTATATGGCTGAATGTATTCGTCAAAGCTAATTGAAATGTAGACCTCAAATAAGTGACTTATTATGTGTAAATTTTACCTCAATAAATCTGATTTTTTTTTTAAGTCAACCAGGAAGAGATTCTGGGAAGGATTATTTTCTTCATGTTACTACCTGCATCTTGAAATTATTTAGAATTATTTTGTTCTTTGAAAGCTAAGATTTTTATTATATGGCAATTAATATACTATTAAAATAACGTGTATTGATAATTTTTTAGTAGTTCTCATCAGAAGTTTCTTGTATTTGTTTTATAGGGTCCACATATAGCCTCAGTTACATTAGCTGCTTATGAATGCAATTCAGTTAATTTTCCTGAACCACCCTATCCTGATCAGATTATTTGTCCAGATGAAGAGGGCACTGAAGGAACCATTTCTTTGTGGAGTATCATCTCAAAAGTTAGGATTGAAGCCTGCATGTGGGTAAGATATGCATTTTCATATTTGTTTAAAACTAACCTCACCATCTTGATAGTGTGTTGTACCTTTTTGAAATAGAATCTAAACATATTCCTTGTCAGTAAATGATTCAGTAAGTAACCAGCTACCTACTTCTAAGGCAAAAGAAACCTTTTAGAGCATCTCCTCTTCATGAATGGCATTGGGAAGAAAGGCATGAACCATATGTATCACAAAGCAACGGAGGCCAAGTAGACTCCAGCAGGGAAAGGGAGTACAGATGATGGAACTACAGCTGAGCCTTGAACAATGTGTGGGTTAGGGTTGCCAACCCCCTGTGCAGTAGGAAATCCACATATAACTTTTAACTCCCCAAAAACTTAACTACTAATAGCTTCCTGTTGAACAGAAGCCTTAATGATAAATAGTAGATTAACACATATTTTGTATGTGTTAATATAGTATTATATACTGTTACAAAGAAAATCATGAGGAAAAGGAAATATATTTATTATTAATTTAGTGGGAATGGATCATCATTTCCACTCCATTTTCATGTTGAAGAGACTGAGGAGGAGGAGGAGGAGGGAAAGAAGGGTTGGTCTTGCTGTCTTAGGGGTGGCAGAGGCAAAGGAGGTGGAGGAGGTAGATGGGGAGCCATGAGAGGCACACTGATTATAACTTGTACTGGCACAGTTCAAATCCATGTTGTTCAAGGGTCAACTGTATACTACATTATAAAATTTGTTCCAGTATTTCTATACCTGATAAACTCTTAGAATTTGTCTAAGAGTTATATAAAATATATATAAATATTAGATTGGTAATATATAGTTATATATCATTATTAGATTGGCAAATGTCATGTCTTTTTTAATTTAAAATTTTATTTTTATTTGGCAAATAAAAATTGTGTGTGTATATGTATGTATGCATTATATTTATTTATTTGTTTGTTTGTTTGTTTATTGAGACAGGGTCTTGCTCTGTTGCCCAGGCTGGAGTGCAGTGGTGCCATCTCAGCTCATTGCAGCTTCAACCTCCTGGGCTCAAGTGATCCTCCCCATATGTCTTAGTTTTAGATTTAAAATACTGTGTTCTGGCTGGGCCTGGTGGCCATCCCTGTAATCTCAGCACTTTGGGCGGCCAAGACAGGCAGATCACTGGAGGCCAGGAGTTCGAGATCAGCCTGGTCAACATGGTGAAACCCTGCCTCTACTAAAAATACACAAATTAGCCAGGCGTGGTGGCGCATACCTGTAATCTCACCTACTCAGGATGCTGAGGCATGAGAATTGCTTGAACCCAGGAAGCAGGGGTTGCAGTGAGCCGAGACCCGCCACCGCTCTCCAGCCTGGGCTACAGAGCGAGACTACATCTCAACAATAACAACAAGAAAATACTGTGTTCTTAGAGGACTCATTTCATTTTCTGAGTTGTTATAATGCTAACTAAAGTAAGGTCAGACATTTCTTAATATAAACCAAGCCTTATTATAGTAAAGGTATCAGGCTGTATGGTCGTATATGGCAATTTTACTTTTAGTTGTTCCAGTTGTTCTTTTTGTGGTTTGCTTAAGTTTATTTTATAAAATTCTTTGGACAGCATGTTAAGTGGCAGATGGATTCTAATCTACACAATTTTTTTTTATGCCTAAATTTTTTTTTTTTTTTTTTTTGAGATAGTCTTGCTCTGTCGCCCAGGGCTAAAGTGCAGTAACACCATCTCAGCTTACTGCAACTCCGCCTCCCAGGTTCAAGCGATTCTGCTGCCTCAGCCTCCCTAGTAGCTGGGATTACAGGCACCCACCACCACACTTGGCTGATTTTTTGTATTTTTAGTAGAAACGGGGTTTCTCCACGTTGGGCAGGCTGGTCTCGAACTCCTGACTTCAGGTGATCCGCCTGCCTCGGCCTCCCAAAGTGCTGGGATTACAGGCATGAGCCTCCTAACCCAGCCCTGTATGCCTAAATTTATTCAGGTATCCATAGGAATAATTCATTGGTTAAAGACTTCTGTTTCCATTTGAGTTTTTTTTTAAACTCATTTGGATTTGTTATGTTCCTGTAATTTTTTCCCACTAACAATTTCTTAGGAAATTAAAGATTATGGAACAGATCACTTACAAATCTTAACTCATTAAAATGAGCATGAATACCATACCCTCAGAAGAAGCAGTTTTGAAACACAGTTAAGTGTTAGCAATTATGTTTTGCTTTAAAAGAATTATGAAGGAAATACCATAATGTTGAATTTGTTGAATACGAAAGACAGGAAAAATTGTCATGTTTCCTGTTGCTCTTTTATAAACACTGGAAACAAATTTATTATACTAGTTGCATATGCTTTATAAATTTGATGACATTAGTCTTTTGATGAAAAAAATGTTAGAATAACAAGATACTTGGAACATGCTAGAAAAGGGACTTTGTATGTAAATTTGTCTTTTTTTCTTAATATTATACTTTTATTCTTTCAAAAATTATTTACATTGCTGGATTAACCTTAAGGCCAACAAATGAAAACCACGATCTCAGAGGGCCGCGATAACTGCCTCCTCCAAATTTCTATAGTATATATTGTCTGTAGTGCTTATTAGGCCTGGCTTTTACATGCTTTAAATTAATTTGGCTGGTATGGTGGCTTTCTTCTCCAAATAATATTTAGGATCCTAAAAAATATTAAATACACCTTAAATGTATTAGCATCACAGTAATCAGCATCAAGTTTTGCACATAGGGCTGAGCACGGTGGCTCACTCCTATAATCCCAGCACTATGGGCGGTCGAGGTAGGTGGATCACTTGAGGTCAGGGGTTTGAGACCAGCTTGGCCAACATGGTGAAACCCTATCTCTACTAAAAATACAAAAAATTAGCTGGGCATGGTGGCTCACACCCGTATTCTTAGCGACTTGGGAGGCTTAGGTAGGAGAATCACTTGAACCCGAGAGACAGAGATTGCAGTGAACCAAGATTGCACCTCTGCACTTCAGCCTGTGCAACAGAGCGAGACTCCATCTCAAAAAAAAAAAAAATTAATTAATTTTTTTGAAAAAGTTTTGCATGTAGTATAGGAATGTCAATAAATACTGATTAATAGGTCAAATGTTTGCTCTTCCTTCCTTCTTTGTAACTGTCTAGTTATATTAAAAATACAGCACACACTAAGTTATGTTTAAATTTGTTAATATTGTTCTCAACATTTACAAGGACAGTCTTCAACAAATGGTGCTGTGGGCTGTGTGTAGTGGCTCACGCCTGTAATCCCAGCACTTTGGGAGGCCAAGGCAGGTGGATCACCTGAGGTCAGGAGTTCAAGACCAGCCAGACCAACATGGTGAAACCCCACATCTACTGAAAATATAAAACTTAGCTGGGCATGGTGGTGGGGGCCTGTAATTTCGGCTACTTGGAAAGCTGAGGCAGAAGAATCGCTTGAACCCGGGAGGTAGAGGTTGCAATGAGCTGAGATCACACCATTGCACTCCAACCTGGGCGACAGAGCAACACTCTGTCTCAAAGGAAAAAAAAAAAAAGTGGAGGGGCAGTGGGCTGGAAAAACTGAATATCCACATGCAAAAGAATGAACTTGGACCCTTACCTTACACCCTATGTAAGAATTAATTCACTGGGTGCGGTGGCTCACGCCTGTAATCCCAGCACTTTGGGAGGCCAAGGCAGGTGGAGCATGAGGTCAGGAGTTCAAGACCAGCCTGGCCAACATAGTGAAATGCTGTCTGTACTAAAAATACAAAAAAATTAGCTGGGCATGGTGGCGGGCGCCTGTAGTCCCAACTACTTGAGAGCCTGAGGCAGGTGGATCACTTGAGGTTGGGTGTTCAAAACCAGCCTAGCCAACGTGGTGAAAGTTTGTCTCTACTAAAAATACAGAAATTATCCGGGCATGGTGGCGCATGTCTGTAATCCCAGCTACTCAGGAGGCTAAGGCAGTAGAATCACTTGAACCCGGGAGGCAGAGGTTGCAGTGAGCTGAGATTGTGCCACTGTACTTCAGCCTGGGCAACAGGGTGAGACTCTGTCTCCAAAACAATATTAATTAATTAATTAATTAAATAAAATAAAAACTTTTTTTTTTTTTTAAGACAGAGTTTGTCGCTCTTGTTGCCCAGGCTGGAGTGCAATGGCGCAATCTCACTCACTGCAGCCTCCGCCTCCCGGGTTCAAGTGCTTCTGCCTCAGCCTCCTGAGTAGCTGGGATTACGGGCATGCGCCACCATGCCCGGCTAATTTTTTTGTATTTTTGGTAGAGACAGGGTTTCTCGATGAAAAAGATAGATTTTTTTAAAATTCCTGCTCTCCAGATTTTTATCATTAAACTTACATTTCTTAATATAAAAGCACCATGCTGCAGATTTGCTTGTGAGTCCACTTGACAAAATGTTTTTTCCCCACCTTACCCAACAAAACTTTTTAAAAGTACAAATTCAGAATTTTTGTCTTCCCTAAAATCTTTGAATAAAATTAGCACTCCAAGAAGATGTTGTGTTACCAGTTGGTTTGCATATTTTGTGCGTATTAAATTCTTCTCTAGTTCAAGAAGGATTGAAGGGTAATAAATTTGTATGTAGTAGATGGTTTGGAGGAGAGCTTTCTGAATTATTGGTTGACTATACATACCACTTATTTTGCAATAAGGAAGCCAGTCATTCTCTCTCCTTAATTAAACTTAGGCTGACAGTTTTTAGTGTTCCAACAATTTATGTTTTGTTTTACATATAAACAGATGTAAACTTAGGCTGACAGTTTTTAGTGTTCCAACAATTTATGTTTTGTTTTGCATATAAACAAATGTAAAGAATTTTGTATTTGTGTCTTATACAAATATATATTTGAATTTTGTAGAGAATCATAAAATTGTTTTGTAAGGATTATGAAATGATGAGACTTCAGTATCTAATTTGAGATAAATAAATGTCTGTGTCTAGGGTATAATGTGTTTTGGGACACCTGCCTGGATGACTAAATTCCCTTGTATTTATTTGCATAATTAGAGAGTACTGACTCATGATTCCCATTGTTTCTTGCTAATGTGGGAAAACACGAGGAGAATTAAACTAAAATATAACAGCAAATATAGTCAACTACGTGTAAGACAGTATACAGCTCTTGATTTCATTTCAGTCCATTATGTCATCTGGGATCAGCTTCAAGATAATTGAGAAGAGAATGAGAAAGGGTATAGATACAACAATATAAACTATTAGTTAATATTAGCTGAAGTTGAGTGAGAGTATATTAAATTCATTTTATAATTCTCTGCACCTTTGGAAAATCTCCCACAGAAAAAAGTAGGACAGAAAGTGTAACATTTTATTCAAAACATGAACTTCTCTTAAGTTCAAATGTTAAGTCAAATGTTTAACAGTTCTGAAAGCAATCATGTGATTCAAACTCATGACTAATTTCCTTAAAGTTAAGAAGGAAGTAACTTTTCCTTGTCACTAATTTAGTTACCCTGAGATGTAGTTTATATCAGAAAAAGATAAATACTTGATCTTTATTATACCAATTTTTAAAATAATAAGTTGGTTCTCTAGCATCCTCCAAAGTTGGCCAACATTACCGATTTGTGTGTGTGTGTGTGTGTGTGTGTGTGTGTGTGTGTGTGTGTGTGTGTGTGTGTTTTAGACAGTCTCACTCTGTTATCCAGGCTAGAGTGTAGTAGCTTGATCACAGCTCACGGCAGCCTGGACCTCCTGGGCCCAGGTGATCCTCCCACCTCAGCCTCCCAAGTAGCTGGGACCACAAGTGCATAATTTTTTATAGAGACAGTCTCATTATGTTGCCCAGGCTGGTCTTGAACTCATGTACATAAGCAATACGCCTACCTCAGCCTCCCAAAGTTCTGGGATTATAGGTGTGAGCCATGACGTCTGACCAACTTTTCTTGTTTAGCAATATATATGATTTGGTTTTTGCCTGTATCCATGTATATATGTCTCTCCTGCCTTCTCTCTCTGTTTTTTGACTAAATATAGGCTTAATCTTTTGGCAGTTAAGTATTCTTTTTCTCTTTTTTTGGAGATAGAGTCTTGCTTTCTCACCCATAAGCTCACTGCAACCTCTGCCTCCTGGGTTCAAGCAATTCTCATGCCTCAGACTCCCAGGTAGCTGGGACTACAGGTGTGCACCATCACGCCCAGCTAATTTTTTGTATTATAGTAGAGACGGGGTTTCGCCATGTTGCCCAGACAACTGTTCTCAAACTCCTGAGCTCAGGCAATCCACCTGCCTCGTCCTCCCAAAGTGCTGGGATTCCAGGCGTGAGGCACTGCGCCTGGACTCTTTTTCAAAATTCTTGTTTCAAGTGTGGATAATGTAGTTACACATGGAAATTGTTGGTTCCACCCATTGTGAATACAAAATGTTTGAATTTGATTTGGTCCCTTGGGAATTCTTTTTGAGGCATTTGGAGGCAGAACCATAAGACAGAGCAAACTGAAATGCTTAACATTGCTTTTTAAGAACTAGCAGAGCTTTTTCATTCACTGTGTATGGCTCAAAGTTGAGAATTTCCCTAGAGACTATGTGCCTGTTGCATTATTAATTATCCTGTGTTTAAGCCATTTAAGTCCAAACCAAGTTACTAGTTCATAAACCTTTGTTTTCCTTATCTTTAATGTCACAGCAGGTCACGGTGGCTCACGCCTGTGATCCTAGCACTTTGAGAGGCAAGGTGGGAGGATTACTTGAGCCCAGGAATTCAAGACCAGCCTGGGCAACATAGTGAGACCTCATCTCTTTTAAAAAAAAAAAAAAAAAAAAAAAACAGAAAACAGAAATCCTGGTTGGGCACACTGGCTCACACCTATAATCCCAGCACTTTGGGAAACCAAGGCGGGAGGATCACTTGAGCCGAAGAGTTCGAGACCAGCCCTGGCAACATAGCAGGACCTCGTCTCTACAAAAAAGAAAATTTTTTGAGACAGAGTCTTGCTCTCTTACTCGGGCTGGCACGATCTTGGCTCACTGCAACCTCCGCCTCCCAGGTTCAAGCATTCTCCTGCCTCAGCCCCAAAAATTTTTTTTAAACTAGCTGACCAGCCGAGCACGGTGGCTCACACCTGTAATCCTAGCACTTTAGGAGGCTGAGGCTGAGGCGGGTGGATGATGATGTCAGGAGTTCAAGACCAGCCTGACCAAGATGGTAAAACCCCGTCTCTACTAAAACTACAAAATTAGCCGGGTGCAGTGGCAGGCACCTGTAATCCCAGCTACTCAGGAGGCTGAGGCAAGAGAATCGCTTGAACCCAAGTGGCAGAGGTTGGAGTGAGCCAAGATAGCACCACTGCACTCCAGCCTGGGTGACAGAGTGACACTCCGTCTCTAAGAAAAGCTAGCTGAGCATGGTAGCATATCCATATAGTTCCAGCTATTCAGGGGGCTGAGGTGGGATCACTTGAGCCTGAGCCTGGGTGGTTGAGGCTGCGGTGAGCTATGATCGTGCAACTGCACTTTAGCCTGGTGACAGAGAGAGACACTATCTCTAAAGAAAAGGAAAAAGTTAGGCCGGGCGCAGTGGCTCACGCCTATAATCCCAGCACTTTGGGTGGCAGAGGCGGGCGGATCAAGAGATCAAGACCATCCTGGCTAAAATGGTGAAACCCCGTCTCTGCTAAAAATACAAAAAATTAGCTGGACGAGGTGGCGGGCGCCCGTAGTCCCAGCTACTCGGGATGCTGAGGCAGGAGAATGGCGTGAGCCCGTGGGGCGGAGCCTGCAGTGAGCTGAGATCGCGCCACTGCACTCCAGCCTGGATAACTGGACAAACAGACATTATATCTCATGATAGAAATACACACACACAAAAAAGGAAAAATTCCACCAAGTGAGTGGAATATGAGTCAATGTCATGAGGAAATAAACATTTTTCCTGTAGTGAAAACTTATTTGCTGGGTGCGGTGGCTCACACCTGTAATCCCAGCACTTTCGAAGGCCAAGGTGGGTGGATCACCTAAAGTCAGGAGTTCAAGACCAGCCTGGCCAACATGGTTAAACCCCGACTCTACTAAAAATACAAGAATTAGCTGGACCTGGTGGCACACACCTGTAGTCCCAGCTACTGGGGCAGCTGAGGCAGGAGAATTGCCAAGATTGTGCCACTGCACTCAAGCCTTTGTGACAGAGTGAGAGCCATCTTAAAAAAAAAAAAAAAAAAAAAAGAAAAAGAAAACTTATTTATCCTGGGCTGGGCGCGGTGGCTCACGCCTGTAATCTCAGCACTTTGGGAGGCCGAGACGGGCGGATCACGAAGTCAGGAGATCGAGACCATCCTGGCCAACACGGTGAAACCCCATCTCTACTAAAAATACAAAAAAAAAATTAGCCGGGCGTGGTGGCGGCGCCTGTAGTCCCAGTTACTCGGGAGGCTGAGGCAGGAGAATGGTGTGAACCCGGGAGGCGGAGCTTGCAGTGAGCTGAGATCCGGCTGAGAGCCTGGGCGACAGAGCCAGACTCCATCTCAAAAAAAAAAAAAAAAGAAAACTTATTCATCCTAATGTTTAGTTTTCAAAGGGCTTCCTGACCACAATTTGTTAAAAGTTTTAACTCAACAGAAGAAACACTGTATTTAAATTAAAGCAACTTCTGAAGTTCCAGAAGATTTCCTAGAGAATTTTTATCTATACTGTTGAATTTTTTTTTTTTTTTTTTGAGACGGAGTCTCGCTCTGTAGCCCAGGCTGGAGTGCAGTGGCCGGATCTCAGCTCACTGCAAGCTCCACCTCACCGGTTTACGCCATTCTCCTGCCTGCCTCAGCCTCCCGAGTAGCTGGAACTACAGGCGCCCGCCACCTCGCCCGGCTAGTTTTTTGTATTTTTTAATAGAGACGGGGTTTCACCGTGTTAGCCAGGGTGGGTTTCACCGTGTTAGCCAGGGTGGTCTCGATCTCCTGACCTCGTGATCCACCCATCTCGGCCTCCTCCCAAAGTGCTGGGATTACAGGCTTGAGCCACCGCGCCCGGCTTTTTTTTTTTTTTTTTTTTTTTTTTAAGATAGAGTCTTGCTCTGTTGCCAGGCTGGAGTGCAGTGGTGCCATCTCAGCTCACTGCAACCTCCGCCTCCCAGATTCAAGCGATTCTCCTGCCTCAGCCTCCAAAGTAGCTGGGACTACAAGTGCGCGCCACCACAGTCAGCTGATTTTTGTATTTTTAGTAGAGATGGGGTTTCACCACATTGGCCAGGATGGTCTCGATCTCTTGACCTCGGAATCTGCCACCTGGGCCTCCCAAAGTGGTGGGATTACAGACGTGAGCCACCATGACTGGCCACTGGTGAATTCTTATTACCAGATCATTTAGATATCAGAAAGGCGGGGGGGCACAAATGATAAAAATAACAGAGTCTAAGTAGAGATTCTAGAGAACTAAAATTTACTTAATGTCTACGATGCGCCAGGTGTTGTATCAAGATTTTTTTTTTTTTTTCCATAGACAGGAATCTCACAATGTTGCCCAGACTGGCCTCAAACTCCTGGGCTCAGGTGATCTTCCTGGCTCAGCATCCTGAGTAGCTATGGCTACAGGTGCGTGCCACTGTGCCTGGCTTGTCTTAAGGGTTTTATGTGTATTATCTTGCCTAGCATCAGATAGGTCAGAATTAGAGCCAGGATTCAAACTCTTATTATTTTGGTTATGTAGCATATACTTTCCCCCAATATATTGCTCTCAAAATGCTTCTGGTGATATAGAAGAGTATGGATTTGATCTATTAAGTGTCACCGTTGAGAACAGAACCTCATTGTAAGTATTTTGGTTTTTCACCTAGGGTATCGGTACAGCAATTGGAGAGCTGCCTCCATATTTCATGGCCAGAGCAGCTCGCCTCTCAGGTGCTGAACCAGATGATGAAGAGTATCAGGAATTTGAAGAGATGCTGGAACATGCAGAGTCTGCACAAGTAAGAACAGTGGGGACAGAAAATAGAACACTTTACTTATTCCTAAAGAGGCTATTAAGGTAAAACTGTTAGTAGTTACTCTGAAGAACAAAACTGCTAAAGTAAAAAAAAAAAAAAGAAAGAAAAGTACTACTTGATATAGAATATTTAGAAAGGTCAAAATATAAAAGATAATCTTGATCTTAGAATAGAAAATTACAGAAAAATGCAATAAGACAACTCTTAATACACTAAAACACCTTGTCAGAAACCAGGGTAAATTAATGTTGCCAGTGATGTTAAGGAGCTGAAACTTGCTTTTTCCATTGTTTGTTTAGAGATATTACCAAGCAGACTGCTGCTTTGAGTCCAAAATAATAGAACTTCTGAATTAATTGTTAAACATAACATCAAAGGCCAGATGTGGTAGCTCACTCCTGTAATCCCAGCACGTTGAGGACCCAAGGCAGGAGGATTGCATAAGCCCAGGAGTTTAAGGCTGCAAGTGAGCTATGATCATCCCACTGTACTCTGGCCTAAGCCACAGACCCTGTCTCTAAAAAAAAAAAAAAAAAAAGAAAGAAAGAAATCTTACTATATGGCTATATCTATAGTGGCCCTTTCCTCCCTTGAAAGCAGCTTCATTCTGTATTCCACAGAATGTGTAGAGCTGCTGAAATGTTTGCTAAGGGAGTATATGAATTATATCAAATTCTTAAGTAGTTACTAAAACTTTAAACTAGTAAGCAGTATGTAGTAGTATATATGACAATAGTAATAGTAGAACTTTTTCTTTCTTTGCTTCTTTCTTCCTTTTTTTTTGTTTTGTTTTGTTTTGTTTTTG
Source organism: Macaca mulatta (assembly GCF_049350105.2). Taxonomy (NCBI): domain Eukaryota; kingdom Metazoa; phylum Chordata; class Mammalia; order Primates; family Cercopithecidae; genus Macaca; species Macaca mulatta. The sequence goes on along the minus strand of NC_133421.1, from coordinate 50,212,114 downwards.
ATTCAGGGTCTCACTCTGTCACCCAGGCTGGAGTGCAGTGATGTAATCATAGTTTACTGCAGCTTCAAACTCTTAGGCTCCAACCGGGTGTGGTAGCTCATGCCTGTAATCCCAGCATTTTGGGAGGCCAAGGTGGGTAGATCACTTGAGCCTAGGAGTTTGAGATCAGCCTGGGCAACAGCGAGACCTTGTCTCTACAAAAAATTTTTTTCTTTTTTTTTTCTTTTTTCTTTTTTTTGAGACGGAGTCTCACTCTGTTGCCCAGGCTGGTGTGCAGTGGCAGTCCCGAGTGGCTGGGACTATAGGCGCCTGCCACCATGCTCAGCTAATATTTTGTATTTTGTTTAGTAGAGACGGGGTTTCACCATGTTAGCCAGATGGTCTCGATCTCCTGACCTTGTGATCCACCCGCCTCAGCCTCCCAAAGTGCTGGGATTACAGGCATGAGCCACCACGCCTGGCCTGCAAAAAAATTTTTAAGCCGGGCACGGTGGCTCACGCCTGTAATCCCAGCACTTTGGGAGGCCGAGGCGGGCGGATCATGAGGTCAGGAGATCAAGAGCATCCTGGCTAACACAGTGAAACCCCGTCTCTACTAAAAATACAAAAAATTAGCCGGGCATGGTGGCGGGTGCCTGTAGTCCCAGCTACTCGGGAGGCTGAGGCAGGAGAATGGCGTGAACCCGGGAGGCAGAGCTTGCAGTGAGCCGAGATCGTGCCACTGCACTCCAGCCTGGGCAACAGAGCCAGACTCCCTCCAAAAAATAAAAATAAAAAAATAAAAATAATTTTTAAAAAGCTTAGCTGGGCCTAGTGGCGCATGCTTGTAGTCCTAGCTACTTGGGAGGCTGAGTTGGGAGGATCACTTGAGACTGGGAGGCAAAGATTGCAGTAAGCCCTGATTGTGCCACTGCACTCCAGCCTCGGCGACAGAATGGGACTGTCTCAAAAAACACAAAGTTATTCACCAGCCTCAATCTCTCAAGTAGCTGGGACTACAGTTATGTACCACTATGGCCAGCTAATTTTTATTTTTTGTAGAGACAGGGTCCCACAATGTTGCCCAGGCTGGCCTCATCTAAACTCCTAGGCTCAAGTGATCCTCCCACCTTGGCCTCCCAAAATGCTGGGGTTACAGGCGTGAGCCACCATGCCTGACCTGAACTTTCTTTTTGAATAATATTTAACAATTCAGACTATTCAGCAGTTCAGTCTTTCCTTTGCCTCAGTCAGATTAATGAATGCCCTGGAGTATTCTAGACAGTGTCCTCAAGATGAGCAAGGTAAACTTTCAAAACAGAAAAATACTAAATGCTAGGCCTAGGCAAGCAATAACATAATTGGTTGAGGCTTTTTTGACCTAATCACAATCTGTGTATCAGCCTCTATCTCAATTATCTCAACAGAGTGTTTCGTTTTCAGGAAAATTCCTAAGAACATTGTTGAAAGATTGAATCTCCATCTTCAAGTCAGATAGGCTTTTAAAAAATGCATTATTACCCAGAACTTTGGGAGGCTGAGGCAGGAGGATTGCTTGAGGCCAGAAATTCAAGACCAGCCTGGGCAACATGGCAAGATCTCATCTCTACAAAAAATGAAAAATTAGCTGCGTAGGATGGTGCATTTCTGTAGTCCCTGCTACTTGGGAGGCTAAAGCAGGAGCATTGCATGAGCCCAGGAGGTTGAGGCTACAGTGAGCTACATTTGCACTACTGTACTCTGGGCAACAGAGCAAGACCCCACTGAAAAAAAAAAAAACAAGAAGCATGATGAAATAGAATTCAACCAAGTATGGTTATAGTTTTTAATTAAATACAAAACTTTCAAATGTGAATTTAGAATAGCCAGATATAAAACAAATGAAATAAAGAGCCATGAACATCTGTTCTTTGTGAAAAGAGCAAGTTGCCCTGGTACCTGCTTTGCCTTATCTGCCAACCAAATATTATGCCTGTCATGACATCATAATGTTTATATTAATGCTAATAATTATTACAAATATAAACTTTTTAAATTATTTTTAGCATTTTAAAAATCCAATATCTAATATGACCCTTGTGTTAACTCTGAGGGAGTTTGGAAAGGTACCATTCTTCTAATTTTATAGAAAACTGTAGATCTAGTTGTTACTTCCCAAATTTCACATACTTATAGGTAGAACAAAAACTCAGAATGCCAGCATTACTGGTATATTCCGATTACTGAAGCCAGTCTGTCCACAGAAGTAGATGGGTGAGACTTGTGACAACTGATAGTTCTTTGAGTTATGGCACTAACTAATGTATATCATTTAACATCTCTAAAATTCTTTTTTTATCTATATGAAATCAGCAGGTTGAAGTGGAATAAGTATAAGGTGGCTTACAGCTACACATTTTTATGCTATGACTTGGATTCCAAATGGGTATGAGAGTTATTCTCTCATAAGTAAACTAAGGTACTATGATTATTTCTCCTTTTTTTAAAAAAAAGCTTTTTTTCTTGGAATTAACATTTTCAAATTTGCATAATCTCTTTAAATCCCTGGCTTGCCTTCTCTCCCCTCCAACAGCTCTGTAAAAACACCTCATGATAACACAAATAAAATTATATCAACTCCATTTTTTTTTTTTCGTGAAGTGATATCTCTGGAGCCCTCCCTGCTCCCACTTCATTCTGGAATTGCTATTCAGTTGGCCTTCCGCACAGTTGCTTCTGTCTTGGTTCAGATTTCTTGTCTTCCTCCTTCTTAATTTACACCCTCATTTTGCTTGAACATATTCTGCTGTAACTTCCTGTGAAAGGGGGAGTAAATGGAAAAATGTGATACCTTACATTCTAAACTAACATGTTCTTCATTCACAATTAATTAACTGAATATAGGATTGTGGGTTGAAAATCACTTTCTATACTTAGAATTTGGAAGGCATTGTTCAATTGTCTTCAAGTTTCTGTAATTGGTATCCAGAGGACTGATGCCCTTCTGAGTCCTCTTTATAAGCAGTCTACTTTTGTTTTGTTTGTTTGTTTTTCCCTCTAGAAGCTTTTAGGTTCATTATCTGAGGTATAGTCTTTTTAAAATGTATTCTGGGTTTGGCACGGTGGCTCACACCTGTAATCCCAGCATTTTGGGAGGCCGAGGTGGGTGGATCACTTATGGTCAGGAGTTCAAGACCAGCCTGGCCAACATGGTGAAACCCTCTCTCTACTAAAAATAAAAACAAATTAGCTGGGCGTGGTAGCATGCGCCTGTAGTCCCAGCTACTTGGGAGGCTGAGACAGGAGAATTGCTTGAACCCTGGAGGCGGAGGTTGTGGTGAGCCAAGATCATGCCACTGCACTCCAGCCTGCACGACACAGCAAGACTCCATCTCAAACAAAACAAAAAACAAATAAAATGTCCTCTGATAGGTGCTCAGAAAACTTGTTCCTTAGTTTTGGAAAATATTCTTGTATTTTTTATGTGAGTTTTCCCTCTTTAGTCTCTATTCTTGCTTCCTGGAATTCTAGTTGCTTCAATGTTAGGCCTTCTATGCCCATCCTTTTAATTTTTTAAACCTTTTTGCTTCTAATATTTATCTCATTTTACTACCTATGAGATTTCCCAAGTTTATCTTCTAAGTCTTATATCAAAATGTTTTTCTGCTGTTACATATTTATTTTCAAAAAGCAGTTTGTATGTATTTTTCAGGCATCATCTTTTCTTTGTTCAATTTGGAGTTTGAGGCTTTCCTCAAAGCCTGATAATCCTTATTTATCTGTTTATATGAGAATAAGACACTTAAAAGCTAAGTGGAAGCTGTGTGTGTAGAGGCCAGGTGTAGGATGGCGAGGCTTCCCTATTGTACAGTCAAGTGGCATCCAGGCTTAATATTTACTGAGAACCTCCATGTATCAGTGTCTATTGATCTTTTCTTGGCGATAGTTCAGTTTCTCCATGATGGATCCTTCAATTTCTTGCCTAGGCAATACAGACAGTCCCTGACTTACAATGGTTCGACTTACGTTCACCTTTACAATGGTATGAAAGTGATATACATTCAGTACAAACCATAGGTCAAATTTTGGATTTTGATCTTTCCCCGAGCTAGCGATATGTGGTACCATACTCTCACTCAATGCCAGGTAGAGCAGTGAGCCACAGCTCCCAGTCAGCCAGGTGATCATGAGGGTAAACGTCCATACTCTGCAGTATACTGTAATTTTGCCCAACTATAGGCTAATGTAAGTCTTCTGAGGATGTCTAAGGGAGGCTAGGCTAAGCTATGATGTTTGGTAGGTTAGACATATTCAATGCATTTTTGATTTATGATGTATTCAACTACAAAGGGGTTGAGACACGTCACCCATTGTAAGTCAAAGAACATCTGTATCAGCCTTGCTGCTGACATGCTAAAGCTTGACTGGGGAAGAGTGATTAGAGATCTCCATTTAGTATGTGGACTGTTGCTTAACTCACTTTCTGTTCCATCTGTGAATACCTACACAAACACAAGCACAAGTATGTCCAGAGCCCAGAACATTCACTTTTGTCTAGAGACTATGTCTCCTACTGATATGAGAGAGAGTTACCTGGCTGTGCTGAATAGGCATGGGACCTGGGAGTCTTTTACATTCTCCTTGTTTTCAGCCCTATGCCAGCCTCTTCTGGCAGTTCTGCTGAAGAGCTCTTTTGGAGTTTTGTGGGGCAAAGTATTTTGCTTCTCTTCCATATCCCTCCCCTGTACGCTCTCAGGTATAATCTTTTCTTCTATTTGTCCTGTCCTCATTTATTAATGCTAACTTCATCAAATATTGAGTTCTCGTTTCTGTTTTCTATGTTTTGGGGTTGTTTTTAGAATAAAGAGTATTCTAGTTGTCTATTACTGAGCAACAAATCACCTCAATATTTAGTGGTTTAAACTAAGAAAAGTCATTCGTACTGCTCACGGAGTGCAGTGAGTGCCTTGTCTCTGTGTGATATCTCTCAGGGATCCCATCCATAGCACACCCTACATTGGCTAGAATATCAGACTAGAAGACTTATTTCATTCTTTGCAGGGTTTTGATTTTAGAATTTTAAATAATGAATTTCATAAGCTTATTGCCATCTAAAAGCTCAATTCCAAAAACTAAGATATTCTAGAATTTGATGAAGAATTCTTTATTTTATCCATATAATTTGAGCTCTTGAAGACTTTGACCATTTCTTTTCTCAGTCTTTATCTATCTACTGTTGGGGTAATAATCTTTTTCTTACATCTCTTCTGTCTCTGATTAGTTACTTTTTGAGGGGATCTTCTCTAATTCCACTTTTTCTTTGAGTCATGGAAACCAGACTGCACACAATACTTCTGTTGGTTATGGGGTTTGGCTATTTTCATCCTGCAAAGCCAATAATTAAAATCACTATTTTAAGATAAACTGTACATTTCTCAGTCCCTAATTTCATATTTGCTTGTCTGTATTGAAAAATCCAGTGAGCAAAATGTACACACATACTGTTTCATGTTCTTTGTTAGAAATCATATACTGTTGCCTGGTGCAGTGGCTCACACCTGTAATTCCAGCACTTTGGGAGACCAAGGTGGGCGGATCACTTGAGGTCAGGAGTTCGAGACCAGCCTGGCCAATGTGGTGAAACCCCATCTTTAACAAAAATACAGAAAATCAGCTGGGCATGGTAGTAGTACTGTGCTTACCATACTATAATGTAGCAATATTTTCTGGTGCCATCTCGGCTGACTGCAACCTCCGCCTCTTGGGTTCAAGCAACTCTCTTGCCTCAGCCTCCCAAGTAGATGGGATTACAGGCGTCCACCACCACGCCTGGCTAATTTTTTGTATTTTCAGTAGAGATGGGATTTCACCATGTTGGCCAGGCTGGTCTCGAACTACTGACCTCAGGTGATCCACCGGCCTGGGCCTCCCAGAGTACTGGGATTACAGGCGTGAGCCCCTGTGCCCAGCCTGATTTTTCTTTTCTTTATTCCTTTTCATGATTTTTTCACCAGTTTCCATCAATTTTGTGGCTTATTACAGATTTCAGTGGATGTGGATATAATTTTCCTTACATACTTTTTCCCAGTTTCAGATAAGTTGTATAAGATTTTTAATTTTTATTTATTTGTTTATAGTTGTTTTTCAGTTGAAGGGGTGAGGGAGAATAGGTGGAAAGAGACTGTTCCAGTTTTCCGTGTTATAAATTATCTGAGAGGGTACTAATGTTTTAACTGTTGTTCAAAGGAGAGTTTCTTGCTATGGCTTGGCAAAGAAGATTTTCAATGCTTTCAATCATGAATTTGTCTTAGTCCCTTTGCTTATATTACGTTTTACAGATCTGCGTATGTCTTAATTATACAAGTGCTTTTAGTAATAAGATTCTTACATTCCAGAAGTATTGTAAAGTAAAAAGTGAAAGCTCACATACCTTCTCCCCAGCATAGTAGGGTAATAATCACTGTATTCCAGACTGCTTTCTTTGCATACATAACTTTTTATAAAAATTAGAATCATACCATAAATTTTAGTCACAAGTTCCTTTTTCACAGTATCATAGACATGTGATACTGATGTTATTATAAAATTATTTTTTATTACAAAGTGATACATCTCATTGTAGAAAATTGGTGAGTGCCCTTTAGTTTTTTCTCTATAAATTTTTATATACCTAAGAGTGAAATCATATTGTTTGTTGTTTTGAATCTAAAAGTGTGAACATTTTTCCACTCCATCAAATATTTTTACATCTTTGCTATAACAAGTTTTTTTCTTATTACAAAGTATGTTTATTATAATGAAATGCTGAAAATACAAATAAAAAAGAAGAAATAGAATGTTCATCTAACTGGTGCATGTATCTGTTTTTTATAACGTATTTTTCCTTTTCTTACTGGTTTACATATTTAAGAAGATGCTCTTTGTCATATGCTACCAGTATTTTTCCTTATTCCCAGTAGTATTTCCATGTCATTTACTGGGTATGTTTTGTTATATTTTACTTTTTTTGAGACAGAATCTCCCTGTGTCGCTATGCTAAAGTGCAGTGGCGTGATCTTGGCTCACTGCAACCTGCGCTTCCCAGGTTCAAGTGATTCTCCTGCCTCAGCCTCCCAAGTAGCTGGGATTATAGGCACATGCCACCACGCCCAGCTAATTTTTGTATTTTTAGTAGAGACGGGTTTCACCATGTTGGCCAGGCTGGTCTCGAGCTCCCAACCTCAAGTGATCTGCCAGCCTCGGCCCCCCAAGTTTTGGGATTACAGGCGTGAGCCACCGCGCCCGGCCTGTATTTTCTTTTAATACTTTTATGGTTTTATTCTTTTATGTTTAAGTCTTTAATCTATGAAAATATTTTTACATATGATATGATGTAGGAATCTTTTTTCTTTCTTAGGTAATTAACTAACTGTATATTGTTCCAACACTGTTTTCCAAGTGATTTTAATATCTTAGTTTAAAAGATACTGGGTTCTTATTTGCTAAGCTATAACTTTACCGACATCTTTCTAATCGCAGCTTATTGGTTATCATTTACAAATTCTTATAGTAATCAATTTAGCAAAGATCCAAAGTTTATCTGACTTTGTTGCTGGGATCTGGTTATAGATAACGTGTATTTGGTAAAACCTCCAATTTGATAGAAGCAATAAAATATGGAAAAGTTGGGTCAACTGTAGCTAAAACAGCAAATTAAGTAAAATCAGTAACTATGAGTGGAAAGTTAAATTTTAAGATTGCATGAGAATGAGTTAGAAAATACGGTTTTTTATTCTTGAAGGGAAAACCCTTTAGTAGAATAAGTTTATCAGCCAAAAAAGTAAAAAAAACAAACAAACAAAAAAAACACTTGGCTCTCATTGCCATGTGCTCTCCAACTAGGTTAAATGGTGTATGTAATTTTACTAAGAAATTATTGTGGCCGGGCGCGGTGGCTCATGCCTGTAATCCCAACACTCTGGGAGGCTCACGCGGGTGGATCACCAGGTCAGGAGATTGAGACCATCCTAGCTAACACGGTGAAACCCTGTCTCTACTAAAAAATACAAAAAATTAGCTGGGCGTGGTGGCGGGCGCCTGTAGTCCCAGCTACTCTGGAGGCTGAGGCAGGAGAATGGCATGAACTTGGGAGGCGGAGCTCGCAGTGAGCCGAGATTGCCCCACTGCACTCCAGCCTGGGCAACAGAGTGAGACTCTGTCTCAAAAAAAAAAAAAAAGAAAAAAGAAATTGTTGTTATGAAACAATTTTATTTGCTTAAATTCCAGTGTTGACTAATGGTTGGATGTCATACTATAGATGTTTTACGGGGAAAAAAAGATGATTAAAGCATTTATTTGTATTCTGATTTATTATGATACCTGCTGTATTTTTCTGAGTACAATGTTGAGATTAGGCAGTATTTTTCCACTAAGCTGACTTCCTTTTGCTCTTGGCTTTCTATCATGTTTCCACTAGATGTCTGTGAGAGGCAGACATGAATGAATGTAGCTTCCTCTGACCTTGAGCAATTTTAGCATCATTTATAAAAGTTAGGTCTAGATAGCTGTTTATGTGCTTTGTTGACTATTTTATGCAAGGTTTAATTATTATCTTTATGATCTTCTTTTCCTTCTTGGTTCCTGTGTTCTGTTAATGTTAATCACCATCCTAACAATCGCTTTGGGTCAAAATCTGAGTCATCTGATTCCCGCCTTTCCTCCCATCCCCAGTAATTAATTCTTTAAGGCCTGTTGATTCTATCTCCATAGTATCTTATATGCCCTCTCTTCTCCCTTCCCACTACTGGTTCAGGCCTTTATTATCAACCCTTACCTAAGTATTGCCAGCGGCTTCCTAGTAGGTCTACTCTTTACTAGTTTTTTTCTCCCAAGATTTTCCCACACAAAGTAACCAAAATAATTTTCTGAAAACTATCTCTACTTGTGGAACGGTGCTGCTCAAAAATCTGTGATGGCTCCCACTGTGTATAGAGTGAAATCTAAACTATTTAACCCAATTTTCTTCATTACTTGGCCCCAACCTACAACTATTTCTGATTTCCCTTTAACAGTTTTTTATCCTCTGCATTGATGGTTTTCAAGTTGAACTTTAAAAAGCTGCTAGAATACCCATTCAACATCAAAAATTGTGTGTGTGTGTGTATGTGTGTGTGTGTGTGTGTGTGTGTGTGTGTGTGATTAGAGGGAGGGAGGGAGAGAAGAAGGGAGGGAGGAAGAGGGAGAGAGATTTCTTTTAATTAAAGAACTCTGAAGTTTTTAAGTTTAAAAATTACTGACCTGGGCCGGGCGCGGTGGCTCAAGCCTGTAATCCCAGCACTTTGGGAGGCCGAGACGGGCGGATCACGAGGTCAGGAGATCGAGACCAACCTGGCTAACACGGAGAAACCCCGTCTCTACTAAAAAATACAAAAAACTAGCCCGGCGAGGTGGCGGGCGCCTGTAGTCCCAGCTACTCGGGAGGCTGAGGCAGGAGAATGGCGTGAACCGGGGAGGCGGAGCTTGCAGTGAGCCGAGATCGCCCACTGCACTCCAGCCTGGGTGACAGAGCCAGACTCCGTCTCAAAAAAAAAAAAAAAAATTACTGACCTGATCATTTGCAATAATTTAACTTTTTCCTCCACCACTATGCGGTATTGTTCTTTTTCATAACTTAACTTAGTGTGTCATTTCTTCCCATCTGCATGTCTACTTTTTAATTTTCTTACCTTTTGATTTATGTGCTGCTGGCTTCTTTGTGAACTATTTTATGATTCCCTTCCTACCCCTACCTCACCCCCTTCACTCCTCTCAAATTGTCTCTGAATTCCTATCTCAGCCCAGCTATGTCTTTCTTGTGTCACTTATCACATTCTACCTTCTTTTAAAACTATTTATAGACTTTTCTTATCTCTCTAGGAGTCTATAAACTCCTTCAGAAGGGGGCTTAAAAATGTGTGTAGTTTCAACAGTGCCTGCCTACTCTTGCACATACTACTCATGCAGTGGATACTTTGAATAGATGATGAAATAACAGTAAAAAAAAGTGTAGCATTACATGAAACATGTCCGTTAATATTCAGTCTTATTTTGCTGCAAAATGTAAAATGTAATTGAACACCAGTAATTTTACAAAGAAAGGAAGATTTAACTGTTTTGCATCTTTGAGTTTAATAGTCATCTGAGAGCAATTGTCATCTGAAGATAATGTAAAAGACACCAAGTTAAATAACTTGCAAATTTTTTTAATTTTTAAAATTTTTTTAGACTTGGAAATTTTAATTCACATTGAGTAAAACAACTTTTGTAAAATTATATACTTTATACTTTAGAAATAAATGAAGATTCTTGTGATTTGTTTATTCTCTAAGCTATATAACCAAAAACGAAAATTAAAGATACTTTAGGAATTAAAGAATTTGAAAAATAAAAGAACTTATTTGCATGATGTATCCTGAAAAATTAGGGCAGCCAGTATTACTGAAATAATGGAGGAGTCTGGGAGTGGTTGTGGTATTTTTGTATTTAAAGCTTACACAATAGAGGAGAAATGTTGTTGTACATATTTACTTACAAGAATATGTTTTGAATAAGTTTACTTTCCTAAATGCCATCTGTTTTAATGACCTGCTACTTGGATTCTTTCTCACAGTGTTAGGTTGCTGACTATGTGAAATTTCCTGCTTCTTCTTATTGCTATCAGAATAGGAAATTTAAAATTAAATCAGAAATATAAAAGTCTTAAAACTTCACGTTTTCAAAGAATATCGTGAAAACATATTCAGGCTCATACCTGTAATCCCAGCACTTTGGGAGGCCAAGGCAGGTGAATCATTTGAGGTCAGGGGTTCAAGACCAGCCTGGCCAACATGGTGAAACCTTGTATATACTAAAAATACAAAAATTAGCTGGGCATGATGGCAGGCACATGTAATCCCAGCTACTTGGGAGGCTGACGCACGAGAATTGCTTGAACCTGAGAGGCAGAGGTTCCAGTGAGCCGAGATCACACCACTGCACTCCACCCTAGGTGACAGAGTGAGATTCCATCTCAAAAAAAAAAAAAAGAATATGAGTTTTTTTTCCTCTATTTTCCTATCATTTAGCTTGTCTTTCTGTTGAGTATCGTTCATGAGTCTGCAGACCATTTTAGGCTGAATATTTCCCCAAAGGCTATTTTGTAGTTTCGGAATTTAATCTTATTTTAAGGGAACATTTTTAGGTTCTATTTAGGACTATAGTAATTAAAGTAATTAATACTCAATAATTGCTACCTACTCTGTATATTGAAGCTAAATCCCCAAATTGAGTTTTAATACTAGCATCTTTTACCTTACTAATTTGTATTAAATTTAAGGCTGAAAAAAGTCTTATTTTTTAGCTTAATAGGATCTTTGTCCTTTTCAGAAGTTTCTAGCTATTTACATTATTTTACTAGTGAAAATATAAAACCAAAAAACAGTTTATCCATTGTAATGGTAGTTATGACCAATGCCTTTTTTTTAATGTAGTAAAATAAAATAGACATTTATCTAGTGAACTTCCCTTTCCAAAGTATAGGGTCAAAGTGAAGGATTCTTTTGATAATGATAGAATATGTGTTTGATCATTTGAGTTTAAAGACTATGGGAAAGGAATTGATAAGATTATTTACATACTCACGAAAAAGTGCTTTGGCATTCCACTAATGCTATTCTCTTAAGCACATTTTCCTATGAAGTGTGTGCAGTTGCAGTTGCCTACACTGTGTCAATGCCTGCCGGGTTTTCCTGCTATGAAGTTTTTCCTTTACATATACAGATTCATGAAAGAGTTTATGGTGTAGATGGTCTGAAACTAAACAGGACACATTTTCATACACTTTAATACCATTTGAACACTCCGGGTGTCAGTTGTTGCTGGGACCTGTTTTTGACTCTGATGAACCTTTACTGGTTGTGGTTTGTCTGGCCATCACATGACTTCTCTGAAAATTCCCCCTCCCCTTCATTTCCAGTAAACTGTTTGAGCAGGAGTGAGTCACAGTGAAACCAGCTTCCCTGTAACCACAGGGCTTGTTAAAGAATTTGTCAACGTGGACTCTAGAGGGTTTGCATTAAGCTTTGCAGTAACTGTTATGGTTTGTGTTCCGTCAGGAGTTCCACAGAAAAGCTTCCTGCTCGCAGGATCTCTTGCTTGTTTGCAAAGAGTTAAACTGATAAACTTTACCGTAGTGAATATGAGAGACACATGTTAGACACACTTCTTTATCATTAAAGGCATTGTCAAAACTACCAAGAATTAGTGTAGTTTCTCTTTTCATAATCAACCAACCACACCCCAATAATGTTTAGTTTTTGAAAAGGCGGGCCTGGTAGATAGTCTTTCATAGTTGGCTCATGATTTTATCACAAAGTACCATCAAAATTAAGCAATTTTAAGTGGTCTTGATCGATTCTGTTACAGGATATTTTGACTATTCGCGCAGTTAGGTGTGGGTACCAAAGGTAACTTACTTGCATTTTATTCATCAAGAAAAGGTAGCACTTAGAGTAATTCTGGAGTTGTAATGTCTAAGCACACTTAGCATGATTTATAGTGGAATTCTTCATGCCCCTTTTACTTGCTTTCTCTAGAAGCATTTACTTTATTTTGAACTCTTGCTACCTCACTCACAGACTTTAATCTTTCTCCCTTTTAATTTCTTCTATTTCTTTAACTCATTCACATATTATCAACAAGGAAAGACAGTTGCAATGTGATGCAAGCTGTTAATTGAATGGTCAATGGGAAACTTGTCTTCTCACCATACATTCCCGAGTTCATTTCTTTTTACATGCACATTACTGTATTTAGCCTTGTCACCTTTAGCTAGACTTACTTATTTAAAAAATAAATTTAGGCCAGGCACAATGGCTCACGCCTGTAATCCCAGCACTTTGGGAGGTCAAGGCGAGTGGATCACCTGCGGTCAGGAGTTTGAGACCAGCTTGGCCAACATGGTGAAACCCCATCTCTACTAAATATACAAAAATTAGTCAGGCATGGTGGCAGGCGCCTGTAATACTAGCTCCTCAGGAGGCCGAGGCATGAGAATCGCTTGAACCAGGGAGGCAGAGGATGCAGTGAGCTGAGATCACGCGACTACACTGCAGCCTGGGTGACAAAGTGAACTTTGTCTCAAAAAAAAAAAATAATTAATTAATTTAGTGAAAACTTTTAAACTCAACCTCCTAAAAATTACTTTTATTCTGCTTACACTTTTGTAACAAAATAGGAAAAACATTCTAGAAAATGTTGAAGCTAGTTATTCCTCACAGGAAAAAAATATACAATAATGAAGTTTAAAATTGTTTATGTTCTAACCATGCTGTCAGTCATCAAACTAAATTTTAAAAAAATTATTTGTTTTGATGACAAAGCAATTATCATTGAAACCAGATGACTTTCAAATGAAAATAAGAGGTTAATACAGCCTAATCATTAACAAGGAAAGTAAGAATAAATATTTAAGGTTTTTCTTGTTAGGTTGCTTTGCACATTGGAGTAGAAAATAGTTTTGGGCCAGGCACATTGGCTCAGGCCCGTAATCCCAGCACTTTGGGAGGCTGAGGCAGCGGATCACAAAGTCAGGAGCTCCAGACCAGCCTGGCTAAGATGGTGAAACACCATCTCTACTAAAAATACAAAAATTACTCAGGTTGTTGGAGGGCCCCGGTAGTCCCAACTACTCAGGAGGCTGAAGCAGGCGAATCACTTGAACGCGGGAGGTGTCAGTTGTAGAGAGCTGAGATCCTGCCACTGCACTCCAGCCTGGGTGATAGAGAGAGACTCACTCTCCAAAAAAAAAAAAGAGAGAAGAGAAAAGAAAATCGTTTCATGGCCAGGCATGGTGGCTCACGCCTGTATTCCCAGCACTTTGAAAGGAAGCCGAGGCAAGCGGATTACCTGAGGTCAGGAGTTCCAGACCAGCCTGGCCAATAATGGCGAAACCCTGTCTCTACTAAAACTACAAAAAAATTAGCTGGGTGTGCTGGTGGGTGCCTATAGTCCCAGCTACTTGGGAGGCTGAGGTAAGAGAACTGCTTGAACCCAGAGGCAGAAGTTGCAGTGAGCTGCAATCACGCCACTGCACTCCAGCCTGGGCAACAGAACTAGACTCCATCTAAAAAAGAAGAAAGAAAGAAAGAAAATAATTTTCTGTTATGTCGGCGTGTTCTTTTCACTTCCACACCTGTTTCCAGATATGGGGGCGGAAAAAGCACTGGATAAGCGTTAGGTTACCTTTGTTAAACTAAAGGGTTTTTTTTTGTTTTTTTGTTTTTTCAGTTTTGTGTTTCAAACACCTTTTATAAAATGCCTTTAGAAAGGCCCCTTTTGGGCCGGGCACCGTGGCTCACACCTGTAATCCTAGCACTTTGGGAGGCCGAGGCAGGTGGATCACGAGGTCAGGAGATTGAGACCATCCTGGCTAACACAGTGAAACCCCGTCTCTACTAAAAATACAAAAAATTAGCCTGGCATGGTGGCACCTGCCTGTAGTCCCAGCTACTAGGGAGACTGAGGCAGGAGAATCCCTTGAACCCAGGAAGCAGAGATTGCAGTGAGCCAAAAAAAAAAAAAAAAGAAAAAAAGGAAGGCCCCTTTTGGCTGAGCTCTGTGGCTTACTCCTGTAATCCCAGCACTTTGGGAGGCCAAGGTGGGCAGATCACGAGGTCAGGAGTTCAAGACCAGCCTGGCCAATATGGTGAAACCCCATCTCTACTAAAAATACAAATACTGGCTGGGCGTGGTGGTGCGCACCTGTAGTCCCAGTTGCTCAGGAGGCTGAGGCAGGAGAATTGCTTGAACCTGGAAGGCAGAGGTTGCAGTGAGCCAAGATTGTGCCACTGCACTCCAGTGTGGGTGACAAAGCAGGTCTCAAAAAAAAAAGGCCCCTTTATTGAAACTTGGACCAACAGACTACTTACACTTCTTTATTTTTGCTTATGAGTTTGTAAATCAGTAACATGCTAAGTACAAACTCACTCTGTTATATAACTGCTGAGTGCTTTGAGGGGTACATCAGAGTTTAATGGGAGACCTGGACAGCAGAAAACTATTTTCCTCATTTCCTCTTGCAAAAGTGCCTTTCTTTCTAATTAGCCAAGATATTTGGTTTGTCACGATCAATCTGCAGTTCTTTCTGTCTTTTTTTTTTTTTTTTTTGAGGCGGAGTCTCGCTCTGTCGCCCAGGCTAGAGTACAGTGGTGCGATCTTGGCTCACTGCAACCTCCACCACCCGGGTTCAAGCGATTCTCCTGCCTCAGCCTCCCAAGTAGCTGGGACTACAAGCACACGCCACCACGCCCGGCTATTTTTTTGTATTTCTAGTAGAGACCGGGTTTCACCATATTGACCAGGCTGGTCTGGAACTCTTGACCTCAGGTGATCTACCCACCTCAGCCTCCCAAAGTGCAGGGATTACAGACATGAGCCACCATACTTGGCTCCAATTTGCAGTTCTTTCTTGCTTAGTATTTAAGGAGATTTCTCTCAATAGAGTCTCCTTCACATTTTTGCTATCTTACAACTTCAAAATATGACTATCATGCTTTTAAACTAAGGCCCTATGAAGAGATCTAAAGAAATGGGCATGATAATTCATTCAGTGTTCCCCTCAAAAGTAGGGATATATTTTAGACTTTTTTGTCCCATTCCCTGACATGGGTCTGCATCGATTAACTTATCCAAATTTCTAAAAATTTATATTTTTACTACTTGTAGTAAAGACTCAGTAAGTTGATAGCCCATCATATAAAGCAGTGCTTCCATTTTGTTTTAAATTTACCTCTCTTAAGGTATAAAGTTTAGCCAGGCACAGGGTGGCTCATGCCTGTAATTCCAGCACTTTGGGAGGCCGAGGCGGGCAGATCACTTGAGATCAGGAGTTTGAAACTAGCCTGGCCAACATGGTGAAACCCTGTCTCTGCTAAAAATACAAAAGTTAGCCAGGCAGTAGTGGCATGTGCCTGTAATCCCAGCTACTGGGGAGGCTGAGGCAAGAGAATCACTTGAACCCAGGGGGCAGAGGCTGCAGTGAGCCACGATCGTGCCACTGAACTCCAGTCTGGGCGACAGAGCAAGACTCCATCTCAAAAAAAAAAAAAAAAAAAGTTACAAAGTTTACACTCAGTTATTCTGATATTGTAAAATTTGTCAGATACTTCTCATTTCCTCTCATATTTTTCATAGCTTTATGGAGTTCACTTAGCTTCCTCTTCAGCCTTTCTAAAGAATGTAATTATTCAGTTTGTGTCCAACAGCCCCCAAATCTCAATTATTTTTTCCATGGACCTTTATCTAATCCGTTTATCTCTCTCCTAGCATGAAATCATAACTGCACATGATGAAAGTCACAACTGCACATGATTTTCCAGAGGCAGTTGCCACATAACTGTACTCATTTTTCATATTTCTAAAATCATGGGCCTGTTTAGCAATGCATTTTGCTGACATTTTTAATAAACAATTTAAGATTGCTCCCAGTTCCCTTTTTTTTTCTCTTTTTTCTTTTTTTTTTTTTTTTTTTTGAGACAGAGTCTCACTCTGTCACCCAAGCTGGAGTGCTCACTCCTCCACCTCCCTAGTTCAAGTGATTCTCCTGCCTCTGCCTCCCTAGTAACTGGGATTACAGGCCACCACACCCAGCTAATTCTGTATTTTTAGTGGAGACGGGGTTTCACCATGTTGGCCAAGCTGGTCTCAAACTCCTGACCTCAAATGATCTGCCCACCTTGGCCTCCCAAAATGCTGGGATTACAGGCATGAGCCACCATGCCTGGCCCCATTGTTTTATGTTTAAATAAGTTTTCCCTAAACATGTTATCTTACCGTTGTCTGTATTGAAGATGACCTGCCACTTGCTTGCTGAAGTGTGCAAAGTCTTTCAGTTTACTGTCATGAATTTAGCATCTCCTACTTTAGGTATAATTTCAACTGTAGATTTGGAACTTAAACTCTACATTTCTTTTTCCAGGGCCATTTATAAATTTGTTAAGATTAGTTCTATTGGCCGGGTGCCGTGGCTCATACTTATAATCCCAGCACTTCGGGATACTGAGGTAGGAGGATCGCTTGAGCCAAGGAGTTCGAGGCCAACCTGGGCAACATAGTGAGACCCCATCTCTAAAAACAAAAAAAGTTAAAAAATTAATCAGACATGATGGCATGCACCTATAGTCCCAGATACTTAGGAGGCTGAGGCAGGAGGATTGCTTGAGCCCAAGAGGTCAGGGTTGCAGTGAACTATGATGGCACCACTGTACTCCAGCTAGACGGCAGAGCAAGACTCTGTCTCAAAACCAAAAAAAAGATTGGCTCTACCTCAGAAAAGAATGTCACTGTTGACATTTCCCATAATAGAGAAGTTCCCATTTATCTTTTTCCTTTGTTTTCAGTCTCTTAAGTTTCCTGTCTCTGACCGTTTTGTGAATTCCATACAGATTTAGTTTTCATAGCTTTGCATGTTTAAGTCAAGTTATCTCACTATTTTGACTTTTTTCTTTTTTTCTCCACAGACTAGTATTATTGTTATGTTTTATACATAACGGATTGTCCTCTACTGTTTTTTTTTTAATTTCAGTTTGATCTAAATAATTATCAGATGAGTGGCTGGGCATGGTGGCTCATGCCTGTAATCCCAGCACTTTGGGAGGCTGAGGTGGGAGAATAACTTGGAGCCCAGGAGTTCAAGACCAGACTGGGCAAAATAGTAACACCCCCATCTCTTTTTTTTTTTTTTTTTTTGAGACAGAGTTTCACTCTTGTTGCCCAGGCTGGAGTGCAATGACACAATCTTGGCTTACCACAACCTCTGCCTCTGGGTTCAAGCAATTCTCCTGCTTTGGCCTCCAAAGTGCTAGGATTATAGGGATGCGCCACCATGCCCAGATAATTTTGTAATTTTTTTTTTAGTAGAGATGGGGTTTCTCCATATTGGTCAGGCTGGTCTTGAACTCCCGACCTCAGGTGATCCGCCCGTCTTGGCCTCCCAAAGTGCTGGGATTACAGGCATGAGTCACCACGCCTGGCCTCTATTAATTTTTTTAAAAAGAATTTTGAAAAACTGTTATATGAGGAATTACTGGCTTCAGACAGGAAAAAGAGAGAAAAAGGAAATTACTTGTGTAATATATCCCTTTATTTATTTCTATGCAGTAATAAATCTTGCATACTCAGATATTTTCACTGAGTGTCTAGAGCACTTGTCTTTCTTGGGCTACAGAGTCCTTCTTATTCCTAATAGAAGTTGGGCAGGCACCCATCTGAGTTTGAGTGGATGCCAGCTGCCTAAGACTTACCGTGTTTGTATGTGTGTGTGTGTGTGTGTGTGTGTGTGTGTGTGTGTGTGTGTGTGTGTTTGAGATAGAGTCTTGCTCTGTCGCCCAGGCTGGAGTGCAGTGGCGTGATCTTGGCTCACTGCAGCCTCCACCTCCTGGGTTCAAGCGATTCTCCTGCCTCAGCCTCCTGAGTAGCTGGGATTACAGGCACGTACCACCACGCCCATTTAATTTTTGTATTTTTAGTAGAGACAGGGTTTCACCTTGTTGGTCAGGCTGGTCTTGAACTCCTGACCTCGTGATCCGCCTGCCTGGGCCTCTCAAAGTGCTGGAATTACAGGCGTGAGCCACTGCGTTTGGACTCGAAGTCTTGCTCTGTTGCCCAACCTGGAGTGCAGTGGCGCAATCTCGGCTCACTGCAAGCTCTGCCTCCCGGGTTCACACCATTCTCCTGCCTCAGCCTCCCGAGTAGCTGCGACTACAGGCACCTGCCACCACACCCAGCTAATTTTTTGTATTTTTAGTAGACACGGGATTTCACTGTGTTAGCCAGGATGCTCTTGATCTCCTGACCTCGTGATCCACCCACCTCAGCCTCCCAAAGTGCTGGGATTACAGGCGTGAGTCACCGCACCCAGCCTTTTTTTCTTTTTTTTTTTTTTTTGAGACAGAGTCTCACTCTGTCACCCAGGCTGGAGTGCAGTGGCAAGATCTCAGCTCACTCTAACCTCCACCTCCCGGGTTCAAGCAGTTCTGCCTCAGCCTCCTGAGTAGCTGGGATTACAAGCGCGCACCACCGTGCCTGGCTAATTTTTGTGTTTTTAGTAGAGGCGGGGTTTCACCATGTTGGTCAGGCTGGTCTTGAACTCCTGACCTCATGATCTGCCCGCCTCGGCCTTCCAAAGTGCTGGGATTACAGGTTTGAGTCTCTGTGCCCTGCAATTTTTTTTTTTTTGAACAAAAGTCTAAGTAGAGAGAGGAAAAGGAAGCTGCAGGTACTGGCCAATTTTAATGCTGGTAACTGGGCTGGAATAAGAAAAGGAGGGAGAGAGAGCACTGTATGCTTGTATGAACTTCTAAGAATAACTTACTTTATATCTGAACATGGTAATAAATACTAGAGCCAGCCCCCGAGAAGGCCTCCTGAAACCGTGTTTCTTCCATCTCATCTTTCCTCCTAGACTATACAAGAAATGTTTTATGTCTAGGTTATTTGTGAGTTTTAAGATTAGTAATCATAGTGAAATAATCATTACAGGTGTAAATAAGTAAACAATTTCCTCCTAAAGGACCAACATTCAGGAGAAGTAATAGCACCCATTTCTACTTTCTTGTGTTGGAGGTTTGGTAAACTCATCGTTGGCACTACAAGGCAGATTTGATAATTGTTTTTTTTTTTGTTTTTTTTTTTTTTGAGATGGAGTTTCGCCCTTGTCTCCCAGGCTAGAATGCAATACCGTAATCTTGGCTCACCACAACCTTCTCCTGCCTCAGTCTCCCAGGTAGCTGGGATTACAGGCATGCGCCACCATGCTCAGCTAATTTTGTATTTTTAGTAGAGACAAGGTTTCTCCATTTTTGTCGGGCTGGTCTTGAACTCCCAACCTCGGGTGATCTGCCCGCCTCAGCCTCCCAAAGTGCTGGCATTACAGGCGTGAGCCGCCGCGCCCGGCCTTTTTTTTTTTTTTTTCTTTCAGACAGAGTTTCACCTTTGCTGCCCAGGTTGGAGTGCAGTGGCACGATCTCGATCTTGGGTCACTGCAACCTCCAGCTCCCAGGTTCAAGTGATTCTTCCTCAGCCGGAACTCCCTTCTCATAGATTGTCAGCATGCCTACTCTCTCACCTCCTTGAGAATTCTGACGTACTCTGTCACCTCCTGAGCAGCTGGGATTACAGGCATGCGCCACCATGCTCGGCTAAGTTTTGTGTTTTTCATAGAGATGGGGTTTCACCGTGTTGGTCAGGCTGGTCTCGAACTCCTGACTTCAAGTCATCCACCCGCCTCAACCTCCCAAAGTGCTGGGATCACAGGCGGGAGCCTCTTTGCCTGGCCAATCATTTTTTGATTCTTAATATATTTTCCTTCTTTCTCTCCCTTCCATTTTACAGACCCCTTATGTCTTTGATATGAACATGTTTCTTTTATGTTTTTTAAAATTAAAAACAATGGTCGGGCATGGTGGCTCATGCCTGTAATGCTAGCACTTTGGGAGGCCAAGCCTCCCAAAGGATCACCTGAGCTCGGGAGTTCAAGACCAGCCTGGGCAACATGGTGAAACCCTCTCTCTACCATTTAAAAATTATAAAAATAAAAAATAATAAAATTTAAAACAAAACAAAAATCTCTTATTTTCGTTGTAAGATTGCACTAGTAATTGTGCTCATTATAAAGTCCAACTGGGTAGATAAAATAAATCAGGCAAGATATTTTACTTCACTGGATATCAGGTGTTTTTTGTCTCTTGACATTTACTAAGCAGTATAACTTCAATCTAAACAATTTTGTCTCATAATCAGTTTTGGTTTTGGTGGTAGATATTATTATCATCATTTTACAGAAAAGATGAACAAACTGTGATTCAGAGAACCTAAAAGATTTAGTGTTATCACTAAATCTTTTTTAGTGATAAAAAAGATTTTTTATACTTAAAATCATTTTTTATCACATGATTTTTATCAATGCTGTATCATTTTGATATCATTAAAAACCATGTAATTGCTGGTGTTTATATTGTTCCTCTCTATAGCACTTTTTATCTTTCTTGGTTTTGCTCTCCCTTGCTTTGTAGGTTTCATCCATCCTTCTTTCATCTTCCATTTTTACTTACTGCACCCTCTGCTTCCATACACATACCCTAGATTAGGTATCTCTGAAGGGAAAAAACTCGCCAGAACCCTCTTCTCATAGATTGTCAGCATGACCTACTCTCTCACCTCCTTGAGAATTCTGATGTTTTGGATCACCTTTCCTCTGAAGCCTTTCCTGACTGTCCTATTTAGTTTTCATCTCCTCCCACTAGAATATAAACTCCATGAGGTTCCAGATTGTTATCAGTGTGATTTAGTGTTGTATTCTCAGCTCCTACAACATTTGGCATGTAGTTAACACTTGTTAAACATATACTGAATGAATGTATGAACGAATCACTATGTTCTCATCTTTGGATTCCTTATTACCTCGCACATAGTAGTTATCAGCTTTATTCAGTTAAATTTAATTGCTTTTAAATAAGAATTCTGATTTCTGAAAAAGATTTCAATTTTGTCTTCCCAAATTGAGTGTGAGAAAAAAGTACATATTTTTTCTAAGTAATTATCTCTCTTTTCCTAAGGAAATTGGAAGTAACTTTCAAAATGTTATAAGTTGTTTTTCTAAAACTTAGCATTTAAAATATTTAAAGCTATTCATTCCTCATTTTCTTGCTTTAGCTTATTCAGTCCTCATGCTAATTCCGACAGACACACTCTTTAGAACCATCTGTACAAAAGGAAAATCACTTAGATTTTTTTCAATTGACAGTTATTATCAGTTGGCAAAATGGAAGCAATATTAAGAATAATTTGATTTATAGTCACTTTTGAAAACTGGCACCGTCTACTACAGTTAAGCATACACATACTGTATGATCCAGCAATTCCATTTGTAAGTCTATACTCACCAGAAGGATATGCCAGAAGACACGTACAAGCATGTTCATAGCAGCGTTATTTATAGTAACTCAAAATTTCCTTCCTGTAGGAGATAGCTTAAAAAAGAAAAATAAGGCCTGGCGCTGTTGCTCACGCCTGTAATCCTACCACTTTGGGAAAACAAGGCAGGCGGATCACGAGGTCAGGAGTTCCAGACCAGCCTGGCCAGCATGATGAAACCCCGTCTCTACTAAAATACGAAAATTAGCTGGGCATGGTGGCACGCGCCTGTAGTCCGAGCTACTGGGGAAGTTGAGGCAGAAGAATCGCTTGAATCCGGGAGGCAGAGGTTGCGGTGAACCAAGATCACACCACTGCCCTCCAGTCTGGCGACATAGCAAGACTTTGTCTCAAAAACAAAAAAAAAGAAAAGAAAAATAAAAAATAAAAAGGTTTTTTAAAATAATAACTCAAAACTGGAAGCAACCCTAATGTCCAACAACAATAGAATAAATTGTGATATACCTATACAATGGAATAATATGTAGCATCTGCAACAAATTGATTACTGCCACATGCAACAGCATGGATGAATCACCTGGGCATAATATAATGTTAAGCTAAAGAAGCCAGACATGAAAGAGGACATACTGTATAATTCCATTTATGTAAAGTTCAGGCCAGGTGCAGTGGCTCACGCCTATAATCCCAGCACCTTGAGAGGCCGAGGCAGGCAGATCACCTGAGATCAGGAGTTCAAGACCAACCTCACCAACGTGGTGAAACCCTATCTCTACTAAAAAAAATACAAAAATTAGCTGGGTGTGGTGGCACGGGCCTGTAGTTCCAGTTATTCAGGAGGCAGGAGAATCACTTGAACCCTGGAGTGGGAGGTTGCAGTGAGCTAAGATCGCACCATTGCAGCCTGGGCAACAAGAGCAAAATTCCATCTCAAAAAAATGAAATGAAATATGATAAAATAAATTTTAAAAATAAAGTTCAAAAATAGGAAAAGCTAAATCTGTGGTAATGGAAGCCAATGTTAGTGGTTATTTTGCAGGGAGTAATTACTAGGAGTGCCACCAGCAGGGTTTCTGGAGTTCTGGTAATGTTCTCTATCTGGATCTCAGTAGTGGTTACATGGGTGTGTTGTAAATTTCCATTAAGATGTATATTTTAGATTTGTATGCTTTACTGTATATGTTATGCCTTAGATTAAAAAACTACTCGTATTATTCTGTCCTGTACCCTGCCCACATAAATTTGGTAACAGAAATACATCTATACATCAAGAAATCCATTTAATCCTGATCTTAACCCAGAAATAGTTGATAGCATCCTATTTTTGGCACAACACTCTGAAATGTGTGGTGTTCACAGTGGATTATATATTTCCTGTGTGTATAAGTGAAAACAATTTGTGTTGATCAGTTCTCACGTAATTTCTGAAAGGTATAATTTGGATAAAGCATCATGAGACCTACTGCAGGCACAGCTGCCTCTAGATCAATGACTTTTTTACTTCTTTTTTTAAACTGTAGCCAATAGTACAAAATACATTGTGCTTAGCAACCCAGAGCCAATTTGTGTGTAACTAGAATAAATGTTTCATGAAACAGTATTTACTTCCATTGCTTATGAGGTCTCACCATATTATTCTGTTCATTAAAACACGAGATGTAAGGCCGGGCATGGTGGCTCATGCCTGTAATCCCAGCACTTTGGGAGGCCAAGGCGGGCGGATCACCTGAGGTCGGGGGTTCCAGACCAGCCTGACCAACATTGGAGAAACCCTGTCTCCACTAAAAATACAAAATTAGCCAGGCGTGGTGGCACATGCCTGTAATCCCAGCTACTCAGGAGGCTGAGGCAGGAGAATTGCTTGAACCCAGGATGCAGAGGTTGCAGTGAGCCGAGATAGCACCATTGCACTCCAGCCTGAGCAACAAGAGCGAAACTCCGTCTCAAAGGAAAAAAATGAAAAGAAAAAGCAAGATGTAATTTGTTACCAACTAAATTTTCACACCGCATTTTAATTTAATGAAACTGCCCTAGATAATTTAAATACGAGTATAAACAGAAACCCAAACTGAATTTTGTTTTCAGATTTCTAGTTACATCTAGTTTTTGAGTACTTAATAAATTTAGCTAGTTGCCAAAATAAATGTTTCTTACTGTTTCAGAGAACAGTCAGATCCTTCTTTGCTTCTGGTAGTTTTTAGTTATACCTGCATTGATTTTGATAGATATGAGAACTTATGTTTATATTGCGTGTTTTATATATAGGTCTCTTCTTAAAACTTCTAAATTTCTAAGTTATTTTCCGAATAAAATGTCCTTGCTTTTATGAAATGTGTTCATGTGATGTATTCTGCTTAGAGTATTATATAGAGTTTTACCCTAATTTCTGATATGTATAGAAATACCAGTGACCATCTCTGATTTTACAGTTGGCTTTATCTAACTGTGTAAGGCATCAGCTGGATGTTAAAACGTTTCATCTTCAGGAATAGTTACACAACTCAGTTCTAATCACTTTTTGTTCTTTTTTTTTTTTTTTTTTTTTTTTTGAGATGGAGTCTCGCTCTCACCCAGGCTGGAATGCAGTGGCCTGATCTCAGCTCACTGCAAGCTCCGCCTCCCGGGTTTAAGCCATTCTCCTGCCTCAGCCTCCCGAGTAGCTGGGACTACATTAGCTGGGACTACACGTGCCCGCCTCCTCGCCCGGCTAGTTTTTTTTGTATTTTTTAGTAGAGACGGGGTTTCACCGTGTTAGCCAGGATGGTCTTGATCTCCTGACCTCGTGATCCGCCCGTCTTGGCCTCCCAAAGTGCTGGGATAACAGGCTTGAGCCACCGCACCCGGCCCACTTTTTGTTCTTAAATGGGTGTGCATTTTGTTATCCAGCATCTTATAGGTAATAATTTAAAATTTATTAACTATTTTCTTTCTTTTACAATCACTTTTATTTCAACAATATCCCTACTCTTTTGGTAATTCTAGAATTTATTTCCTAACCACAGTCTTTATCCCGTGACTTTATTATGTTATAATTCAATAACAATAAATAATGTGTGACTTAAAAATATGCTTCACCTGGCCGGGCACAGTGGCTTGTGCCTGTAATCCCAGCACTTCGGGAGGCCAAAGCGGGAGGATCACCTGAGGTCAGGAGTTTGAGACCAGCCTGGCCAACATGGTAAAACCCCGTCTCTACTAAAGATACAAAAAGTAGCCTGGTGTGGTGGCAGGCCCCTGTAATCCCAGCTACTCGGGAGGCTGAGGCAGAAGAATCGCTTGAACCCAGGAGGCAGAGGTTACAGTGAGCTGAGATCCTGGGGGATAAGAGTGAGACTTCATCTCAAAAAAAAAAAAAAAAAGCTTCACTTATTTAAAGAGGACCTACTCAAATATGCAATATTAAAATATAAGCAATTGCTTTAATGATATTGTTGAGGAAGTCAACAGTAAGAATATTTTGTTCACTTTGAATTAAATTAATGCTCTATATTTTTTAATGAAAATAACTCGTAGAGCCCTGATAATGGGTAGAAAATAGTGATTAAGACACTTTTTAGTTTGTGTTCAAGAAAGATTTGAAGTTATAACTGCATTACAGAAAATTTTACATTGCAGTTTCTATAAAGATACTAGTTAATTGTATAATGTATTTCATTTTAGAAAATATTTAATGACATGGTTATTAGAGTCTTAATAGCAAGTTATTGTTTCAGACTCATTGTCTGCTATGGTGAAAAAACCTAAATTATTACGTCGTCATGACAAGTCATTCCATTTCTGCTTTATAGTTTTCATTGATTGGCGTTCATATTTGACTAGCACGCAGAAACCAGCAGTTAATTTTTAGGTGGCACAAGAGTTTCACAAATAGACTATATTTTAACATAAATTTCCATTACACATGAGGAATTAGTATTGAAATAGTTGCTCTGAGGCTTTTAATATAGGCTGTTAAATCACTTCAGCTCCAAATCCAAAAGAAAGCATTATTAGCTCAGTAGTTTTAATATATACAGTCATATACCACATAACAGCCTTTCAGTCAGTGATGAACTGCATGTCTGACAGTTTATAATGGGGCTGAAAAATTCCCATCACTTAGTGACATGGTAATGTAGCACAACACATTATCACATGTTTGTGGTAATGCTGGTGTAAACAAACTTATTACGCTACCAGTCATATAAAACTATAGCACATACAAGCTGGGCACAGTGGCTCACGCCTGTAATCCCGGCATGTTAGGAGCCTAAGGTGGGTGGATCACAAGGTCAGGAGTTCAAAACCAGCCTGGCCAGCATGGTGAAACCCCGTCTCTACTAAAAATACAAAAATTAGCTGGGCCGTGTCTGTAATCCCAGCTACTCGGAATGTGAGGCTGGAGAATTGCTTGAATTCTGTATACATACAGTGTATATAGTACATAATACTTGACAGTAAATGAACTGTGTCATTGATTTATATATTTACTGTACTGTACTTTTATTTTGTGTGTCTGTGTACATTGAAGGGGCAGGATCATCTTGCTCTGTTGTCCAGGCTGGAGTAAAGGGATGTGATCACCACCCACTGCAGCTTCAACTTCCTGGGCTCTGGCAATCCTCCTGCCTCAGCATCCCAAGTAACTGGGAACACAGACATGCATCACCACACCCAGCTAATTTGTTTTTTTAATTAGTTATAGAGACCCGGTCTCCTTATGTTGCCCAGGCTGCTCTCAAAGTCCTAGGCTCAAGTGATCCTCCCACCTTGGCTTCTCAAATTATTGGGATTATAGGCATGAGCCACTGTGCCTCGCCCAAAATATCTTATATACCATATTGTATTTGTACATTTTTTTATATTTAAAAACATATTTAGGCTGGGCGCCGTGGCTCACGCCTATAATCCCAGCACTTTAGGAGGCCGAGGCAGCCGGATCACCTGAGCTTAGGAGTTCAAGACCAGCCTGGCCAATGTGATGAAACCCCGTCTCTACTAAAAATACAAAAATTAGCTGGATGTGGTGGCAGGCGCCTGTAATCCCAGCTTCTTGGCAGGCTCAGGCAGGAGAATTGCTTGAACCTAGGAGGCAGAGGTTGCATTGAGCCAAGATTGCGCCATTGCACTCCAGCCTGGGCAAGGAGCTAAATTCCATTAAAAAATATATATATATACCAAAAAAAAAAAAAAAAAAACCACATATTTAGCCTGGGTGCAGTGGCTCACGCCTGTAATCCCAGCACTTTGGGAGGCCAAGGTGGGCAGATCACTTGAGGTCAGGAGTTCAAGACCAGCCTGGCCAACATCGCGAAATCCCATCTCTACTAAAAATACAAAAATTAACTGGGCATGGTGGCACGCACGTGTAGTCCTAGGTACTCTAGAGTTTGAGGTGTGAGAATCGCTTGAACCCAGGAGGTGGAGGTTGCACTGAGCCAAGATCACACCACTGCACTCCAGCCTGGGCGACAGAGCGAGACCCTGTCTCAAAATAAATAAAATAAAATAAAAACATGTTTAGATACACATATACTTACCATTGTGTTACAATTGCCTACAGCATTTAGTACAGTAACATGTTGTATAGGTTTGTAGCCTAGGAGCAGTAGGCTATACTATATAGCCTAAGTGTGTAGTAGGCTATAACATCTAGATTTGTATAAATACACTGCATGATGTTCACACAACAATGAAATCACCTAACAACCCATTTCTCAGAACATATAAGCCACACATGACTACAATGGGTTATAAAGGCAGGTAATTTAAACTTCCATGAGATATTAACCAAGTACACATTTATCTTCAGTAATATTGCATTGGTTTTACATGTTCAGGGATTTTCTGTTACTTTTATTTCATTTTTTAATTTTATTTATTTATTTATTTATTTATTTATTTATTTATTTATTTATTTTAAGACGGAGTCTCACTCTGTTGCCCAGACTGGAGTGCAGTGGCACAATCTTGGCTCACTGCAACCTCCTCCTCCCGGGTTTAAGCGATTCTGTTTCCTCAGCCTCCAGAGTAGCTGGGATTACAGGCGCCAGCCACCATGCCTGGCTAATTTTCTGGGTTTGCTTTGTTTTGTTTTGTTTTGAGAAACAGTTTAGCTCGTTGCCCAGGCTGGAGTGCAATGGCGCAATCTTGGCTCACCACAACCTCTGCCTCCCGTGTTCAAGCGATTCTCCCACCTCAGCCTCCTGAGTAGCTGGGATTACAGGCGTGCACCACCACGCCCGGCTAATTTTGTATTTTCAGTAGAGATGAGGTTTCTCCATGTTGGTCAGGCTGGTCTGGAACTCCCGACCTCAGGTGATCCGCCCGCCTTGGCCTCCAAAGTGCTGGGATTACAGGTGTGAGCCACCGCATATGGCCTTCTGTTGTTTTTAAAGATATCTTTTCATATGGCTTCCACGGGAAAATGAAAACGTTTACTGTTACCGTTTGAAGATAAAAGTTATTTCATATATTTACATTCATGTTGACATCATTAAATTCAAAGATTAATATTTTGCAGACTAATTATGATTAGCCTTGTAGTTTCTCTTCTCTCTTAATCATAAATATCTTTCTTAAGAAAAATAAGTGTGAAGCAACAATGGTACAGGCATATTCATAGTTTAAGGCTTTGTCTTTCAGTGTTTAATCTTGAAATTCAGTGGTAAGGAATTGCTGTGACTTTTTTTATTAGTCTTGTAGTGCTTGGGAAAATGTTTCTTGCATCTCTTGTTTCAGAAGCATGATTGTTTACATATATAATCACTATGGGTGGTGGTAGAAAAGGTAATTTATTTACCTATAATTGGTTTTATTTTTGTGAAAGAAGAAAAGTAGAAAATGATTTGTAATTGCTAATTGTAAATGCATGCTTCATATTTAGGTAGACTTAGAGAATGAAACTGTTATCTCAGGCACTTAAGTTGTGAAATGTAAATACAGAGAAATGAAACTGATAAAAGGAGTTTGTTTTTAGTTGATGGATTTTTGAAAAAGTGAAAAATGACATGTGAGGAACTAATCAAATTGGACATGCTACATTGTTCCCGCAATACTCCAAAACTATTCAAATGAAATATTAATTTTTTTTAACATTTAACGGGAACATTGAATACCTAACATAAAATTTAATATTTTATTTAGTTTTTCTTAAAAATATTGTGTATTATTAGTGTGTATTTTTACTTAGCTTTTTTATTTTACTTGGACTGAAAAGAACAGCAAAATTTGTTTAAAATTTGTTTTTAATTTTATAAAAGGGATTTTTTTTGGTTTTGGTTTAGCTTTTTGGTGGTGTTAGGTGTGTGAGTAATAGAGTCAACTTTATTAACAATATACATAGAATAAAATTCTCATTATAAAAGCAAGTGAGAATATACATATTTTAGTTAATAGACAATATTATTCTAAAATCAACATAAGAGCTGCCAAATTATACAAATAATGAAAAAATACTGAAGTTGTTTTTAGAAAAGCAAAGAACTTTTAAAACTACAGAGCAACAAGGAAAGCAAAATTGCACATAACATGTAAAACATTTTGAACAATAAAAGAATAATGCTTTCAATAAAATTATTACATAAAGCTGTTAAAACCATATAAGTAAGTTTTATACATGTGACTTTAAAAGTGAAATAAATTTGGGCCTGGCGCAGTGACTCAAGTCTGTAATCCCAGCACTTTGGGAAGCTGAGGAGGGCGGATCTTCTAAGCTCGGGAGTTTGACAGCAGCCTGGGCAACATGGTGAAACTCCGTCTCTACTAAAAATACAAAAAAATTAGCCAGACGTGGCTGTGTGTGCCTGTAGTCTCAGCTACTCAGGAGGCTGAGGCAGGAGAATCGCTTGAACCAGATAGCCAGATGTTGCAGTAAGCCAAGATCACGCCACTTCACTCTAGCCTGGGCAACAGCGAGACTCCGACTAAAAAATAATAATAAATTTAAAATAAGAAACAATAAAATATGTTCGTGTTTATGAAATCTAAACATTAGTTATTTTACTATTCTAAAATACCAATACAGTGCTTTTCTGGTTTTGTTTTCATTACACTGGCAAGGAAAAAAATCAAGAAAATACTCTCCATCAAACTGCATATTATGCTAATGTTTATTTTATTGAAATAAAAACAACTGTGCATACTTCATATTAATATAATTTCAGTAAATGTTTATAGATTATTTGATATATAATGTAATTTAAATTCTGAGAATATTGTGAAAGACCTGGAAAAAAATTATGGGAACTGAAAGTAGCATGGTCACTGTGTATGTTAAATACATAATAAAATTTGTGAAATCCTTTTTCAGTAGATGACTTTCACTCTTTTTAAAAAGTAAAGCTCTCCATTAAAAAGGCGCTTTACTTGTTTTCCTTATAATACATGCCAGCTTCAGATTTAAAAAATAAAAAAGGTAAAAGGAGGTTTCAGCTTCACGTGTTTGGATAGATTAACTCTTTTTGCTCAAATAAAGATTGTTAGAGCTCCCTTAAAGATAACTAATGAGGAGCACCCAGGCATCTGAAAGAACAAGAAGTCTGTTTTTTGTTCTTGCCTAATTGCTGTTAAGCAAAGATACTCTTCCCTAAAAGGGGAAAATGGCTCCTTACTTGTTATTCCTCTTTGTTAGTAATGATCACTGTGTTTTGACCTGTTTTCAGGATGTTTTTTAAAACAGGTTTTCTTGATCTTCTGTAGTCTTAAATATCTTTGTATATTATTAGGTGATCTGCATAATGTTTAATCATTTTTTTCTTTATATAAACCAGTTGGTATAATTGTACCTGTTTTCCTATTTAAGTTTGTACGTGTATGTATGATTCTATAGAGTAGAAAAATGCCATCAGTTTGAAATGATAGCACAATCTTAGTCACTTGATTTAAATAAATAGAAAATTCTAAAGCCTTAAAATTAAGATAATACTCTTTGGCAAACTCAAAAAAAGAAAGGAAATTAATATAAATGAAAGGAGGACATGAGACTTTCTAAATACAATACCTGTAGATCTTTTCTATACCATTTAATGGAGAAAAACTAATTTTCTGTATTTGTATCTATTAAAGGTGACATTAATGCTGATAGAAAAATATTCCCACATATATCTGACTTGGAAAACTTATTTATAAAAATTGTGCTGTCTTTAAAATAAAATTTGTATGCTTTTGTTGTTGTTTACTTTACCCTTTTCTTAGCAATTGAATACAATCTTCCCAGCCGGGCGCGGTGGCTCACGCCTGTAATCCCAGCACTTTGGGAAGCCGAGGCGGGCAGATCATAAGGTCAGGAGATGGAGACCATCCTGGCTAACACAGTATTTTGTGTTTTTGTAAAAAATACAAAAAATTAGCCGGGCATTGTTGCAGGCACCTGTAGTCCCAGCTACTCGGAATGCTGAGGCAGGAGAATGGCGTGAACCCGGGAGACGGAGCTTGCAGTGAACCGAGGTCACGCCACTGTACTCCAGCAAGACTCCATCTCAAAAAAAAAAAAAAAAAAAGAATTCAATCTTCCCTCTCATTAAAAGCAGATTTGCTATGAAAATTTTAAGGACTGTAAAGGAAGGCATTTTCTTGATTTTATATATTTAATTCTTGTGCTATAGTAATTAAAATTTTATAACTAGTTTTTAATTTAATAGTATCTGTTGATACTTTAGACAATTAAAACATTTCTTTTTACCAGTTTTTATTTAGTGCTTCAAATGGATTATAAACTTAGTAATTTGGGGGCTAATTGTATAAATTGTTAAAAATAAATGGATTTTGCAGAAGGATAGGATTAGTGAAGAGGAGCAGTAAATAATAAAATGTAATAAAAGAAGTAGAAATTAATTTGTTTTTAAAATAAGCTATATAGGAAAACTGATTTGATTATATATTCTTATATGGTTTTAAATCAGTAAAACTCAGTACTTCACACTTAATGCAATAGATGCTAAGAAAAAAATTAACCTTCAGCTAGAAATCTAAATAAAAATAGAAAATGCCCTTTGCTGCAGTAGTTCAGTTGTTTAAAAATATTAAATCTGAGGCCTGGGGCAGTGGCTCAACACCTGTAATCCCAGCACTTTGGAAGACCAAGGTGGGAGGTCAGGAGTTCGAGACTAGCCTGACCAATACGATGAAACCCTGTCTCTACTAAAAATACAAAAATTAGCTGGACGTAGTGGCATGCACCTGTAATCCCAGCTACTCGGGAGGCTGAGACAGGAGAATCGCTTGAACCCGGGAGGCAGAGTTTGCAGTGAGCTGAGATCGCACCATTGCACTCCAACCTAGGCAACAAGAGTGAAACTTTGTCTCAAAAAAAAAAAAATTAAATCTGATGTAATTGACTTGGTGAAAAAGTAAGTCTAATCCCAGAAAGAAAAATTAATAATTATCTCTTTGGAAATAGATTATAAAATTGCTAAATTTTTTTTTTTTTTTTTTTTTTTTTTTTTGAGACGGAGTCTCACGCTGTTGCCCAGGCTGGAGTGCAGTGGCGCTATCTCGGCTCACTACAAGCTCCGCCTCCCGGGTTCCCGCCATTCTCCTGCCTCAGCCTCCTGAGTAGCTGGGACTACAGGCGCCCGCCACCGCGCCTGGCTAATTTTTTGTATTTTTAGTAGAGACGGGGTTTCACTGTGGTCTCGATCTCCTGACCTTGTGATCCGCCCGCCTCGGCCTCCCAAAGTGCTGGGATTACAGGCTTGAGCCACTGCGCCCGGCCAAAATTGCTAAATTTTGTTGTAGGATTTAATGATTAACTTTGAAAGCCTACGTATTTGGACTTGAAAGTGTTTATATTGACTGATCTTTTTTTTTTTAATATAGTTTATTGGTTTGGTTTCTTTGATTTTCTCATCATCTTCAACAAGTAGAGTTAAGTTTTTTGTTTATTTGCTTTAATTTCAGTATTAACTACTGTGGTAACTTTGTAGGACTATTCTACACAGTATTATTTGTCAAAATGTTTTTGTAAGTGGGGATACACAGATTCTGTGCCAATTAGAGAAGTATATTTTTCAACTAGTTTGCTTTTCTGACTTTAAACTTTGTTTCTACTCTCTATGATGGATCTGTCCAGCCTCTATATTCTCTTTATTGTCTTTTAGAAAGTTGAACTAAAGGCTGGGTGCCGTGACTCACGCCTGTAATCTCGGCACTTTGGGAGGCCGAGGCAAGCAGATCACCTGAGGTCAGGAGTTCAAGACCAGCTTGACCAACATGGTGAAACCTCCGCTCTACCAAAAATACAAAATTAGCCAGGCGTGGTGGCAGGCGCCTATAATCCCAGCTACTGGGAAGGCTAAGGCAAGAGAATCACTTGAACCCGGGAAGCAGAGGTTCCAGTGAGCCGAGATCGTCCCATTGTACTCCAGCCTGGGCAACAAGAGTGAAACTCTGTCCCAAAAAAATAAAAAATAAAAAATAAAGTTGGACTAAAGAGTGTGGAAGAGATTCTATGATATGAAGACTTATTAATAAAGCATTTATACACAAAAAAAGCATTTACACATTAGCTCATTTTTTGTCTTACAAACTATTTTCATTGGAATTTGGATTGCAATATATGCCATTTCAAAACCAGAAAAGAATTAAAGTCAAATATTTGTAGCATCAACATACTGAAAGAACTAGCCAGCCGAATGCATATTTCAGCATGGGAGGAGGTAACAGAGTGAAATAAAAAGCACTGATTTCAGTGTCTGAATATTGAATCATGTCCTGTCTTTGTCCCTAACTGACATTATGATCTTGATCACTTACCCTTTCTGAGTTGCAATTTTGTGGTCTATAGATTGGGTATAATAATATCTACTATACCTACACACCAGAATTGTTGAAAGCTCAAATAAAATCATGGTGAGAGGCCGGGCGCGGTGGCTCACGCCTGTAATCCCAGCACTTTGGGAGGCCGAGGCGGGCGGATCACGAGGTCAGGAGATCAAGACCACGGTGAAACCCCGTCTCTACTAAAAATACAAAAAATTGCCCAGGCGCGGTGGCGGGCGCCTGTAGTCTCAGCTACTTGGAAGGCTGAGGCAGGAGGATGGCCTGAACCCGGGAGGCGGAGCTTGCAGTGAGCCAAGATCGCGCCACTGCACTCCAGCCTGGGCGACAGAGCGAGACTCCGTCTCAAAAAAAAAAAAAAAATGGTGAGAATGTTTTACAAAACTAGCACAAGCTGTGCAAATGTAGGATGTTCTTTTGCTTCTGGGATAATGAATGCTTAGTTATTGCCACATAACTGTTTTTTCCATCTTCTGGCTAGTGATCGGCAGAGATGTCTTCATTGGCCATCTTGAAAACTCCTATGACTTTCTACCCTGCTATCAATTAAATATGAAATCTGGCAAATTATAGAAGAGAGGAAAAGATAGATGTTGTAGGCCAGTGTTTCCAAAATAATAAATTGGTTCATGGTTAGTTTACAATATTTTGTTAATCCCTAGAATATCCAGAGAGAATACTAAATTTAAAGTTACAGTGTTTTGGTTTATTCTTAAAATGTGGTAAGAGCTTAACTTTAAGGATATAATATTCTATCATTATTTTACTTGTGTTTCAGTGAACAACCTACTGTGATTTTTTTCATCATTCATCTTATTAATCAGTGTCATCAGATTGTGAAATTTTTAATAAACTCTGGAAAGAACCATCTTCCTTCTTTTCCTACTTTTCATTAATGTTTCTAAATTTGCCTTTTTACAGGACTTTGCCTCCCGGGCCAAACTGGCAGTTCAGAACCTAGTACAGAAAGTTGGATTTTTTGGAATTTTGGCCTGTGCTTCAGTAAGTGAATTGTATTAAAACAGAACTTTTACTAAGTGGTAGTGTTATATTTTGATCCATATATACTCCTGAATTAGCAAAAATGCTATCACTTTTATTGGGTATGTAATTTTGTGAATCATTCACTTTTTTTTTTTTTTTTTTTTTTTTTAAGACGGAGTCTCCCTCTTGTCATCCAGGCTGGAGTGCAGTGGTATGATCTCAGCTCACTGCAACCTCCGTCTCCCGGGCTCAAGCAGTTCTCCTGCCTCAGTCTCCCTAGTAGCTGGGACTCCAGGCATGTGCCCCCACACCTAATTTTTGTGTTTTTAGTAGAGACAGGATCTCACCATGTTGCCCAGGCTGGTCTCAAACTCCTGGGCTCAAGTGATCCACCTGCCTCGGCCTCCTAAAGTGCTGGGATTACAGGCATGAGCTACCACACCTGGCCCATTCAACTTTTTTTTTGTTTTTTTTTGAGACAGAGTTTTGCTCTTGTGACCCAGGCTGGAGTACAATGGTACAATCTCGGCTCATTACAACCTCCACCTCCCAGGTTCAAATGATTCTCCTGCCTCAGCCTCCCAAAGTAGCTGGGATTACAGACGCCCACCACCACGCCTAGCTAATTTTTTTGTATTTTTAGTTGAGACGGGGTTTCACCATGTTGACCAGGCTGGTCTTGAACTCCTGACCTCAGGTGAGCCACCGCACCCAGCCCAATTCAACTTATTAAATGAGCTGTTTTCTGTTGAATAGGTTCACATCTTGTTTATTGGCTTTTAAGTACATCATGCAGTGATGACTTCAGACCTAAATGGTTTAAATCAGTAAGAAAAAAGAGAGAAAATCCATTCTTCCCATAAAGAATATATAACAAACTACATTTAACCAAATAAGGATGACTTCATTCTTTCCTCAAATTTATAGATAAGAAATCTTTTTCCAAAGTTTCAAGTATTAGTTACAAGGAAGAATTTATATAAAACCTGTGTAAAGCGATGTTAGCTCATGGCTATTCTGATTTACGTATCTTAAATCCTTGTTTTGTTTGTTTGTTTTTTTTTTTTTGAGACAGTCTCCCTCTGTCGCCCAGGCTGGAGTGCAATGGCGCAATCTCGGCTCACTGCAACCTCCACCTCCCAGGTTCAAGTGATTCTCCTGCCTCAGGCTCCCCAGTAGCTACATGCGCCACTACACCCAGCTAATTATTGTATTTTTAGTAGGGACAAGGTTTCACCATGTTGGCCAGGCTGGTCTCGAACTCCTGACCTCAAGTGATCCACCCACCTCGGCCTCCCGAAGTGCTGGGATTATAGGCGTGAGACACTGCGCCCAGCCTACATATCTTAAATACTTTAAATTCAGGCCGGGCGCGGTGGCTCAAGCCTGTAATCCCAGCACTTTGGGAGGCCGAGGCGGGTGGATCACGAGGTCAGGAGATCGAGACCATCCTGGCTAACATGGTGAAACCCCCTCTCTACTAAAAATACAAAAAACTAGCCGGGCGTGGTGGCGGGCGCCTGTAGTCCCAGCTACTCGGAGGCTGAGGCGGGAGAATGGCGTGAACCCGGGAGGTGGAGCTTGCAGTGAGCCGAGATCGCGCCATTGCACTCCAGCCTGGGCGACAGAGCGAGACTCCGTCTCAAAAAAATAAAATAAAATAAAATAAATAAATAAATAAATACTTTAAATTCATTTTCATTTCAACATGAGTTGGAACCTCATGATAAAGGAAAAAAGTTATAACTCAGAGTTATGAGAGTCACATGAGCAAATATAAGAAATGGCAGGTGTAGTGCTGTGTAAATTATATTATTTTATGATTGTAAGAGATGAAATAATCCGGCCGGGCGCGGTGGCTCAAGCCTGTAATCCCAGCACTTTGGGAGGCCGAGACGGGCGGATCACGAGGTCAGGAGATCAAGACCATCCTGGCTAACCCGGTGAAACCCCGTCTCTACTAAAAAAATACAAAAAACTAGCCGGGCAAGGTGGCGGGTGCCTGTAGTCCCAGCTACTCGGGAGGCTGAGGCAGGAGAATGGCGTGAACCCGGGAGGTGGAGCTTGCAGTGAGCTGAGATCCGGCCACTGCACTCCAGCCTGGGCGACAGAGTGAGACTCTGTCTCAAGAAAAAAAAAAAAGAAAAAAAGAAATAATCCTAAAGCATTTGAATTTGGATGAGAAAAACAAAAATGAGTCATTGAATCCAAGTGTTGCTAACAAAGGAATACTTGAATTCTAATTTAATCATGTGTTTTTTTAAAGACCATATGTGACAAATATTTTTCAAATAACTAGCCTTTCAAAGTTCAAAAATGAAATTATATAAATTAATTGGCTTATTAATGGTTCAGCCAACAGCCACAAGGTCAGAGTACTTTCTGGAGGAGAAGAATGGATGAAGTGCTCAGAAATAGCTTATGGCTTCTTTGCATTTTTACATGAAATGTCTTTTAGCATTCTTAAAATGTGGGAATGTTTGGAAAAGGTATTTGTTGTGAATCACTTCTTTGTCTGGGACTGAGTATTCAAAACATCTGAATCTGTGTACTCTCGTATTTCCACACTTGATCTTCTTTCTAAATTGTATCACATGGCCCTCAGACTTGGTGTCCCATAAAATAAAATAAAATAAAAATTATTAATATTTTACATTGAGAATAACAGCACATCCACCCGTAACTGTATTTGAGAATTTATTAGAATGTTTGTTAATGATATGAATGCTTTCCAGATAATGTTCACATTTCAAGCTAAAGATTTTAGAACCCTCACTGCTGAAACAATCTTAAGGCTCTTTCTTCACTCATACCTCACCTTAGAAAACAGCCACCAAATAGCTAGGAATCAACTGAATGGTATTAAATTCCTGCAGGTCCACTTACTTTATCCATCCAGTTCTCATGTGATGGGTGTACACACAAACACACACACAGTGCCTTAGCCATGAGTAATATAAGCAAAAGGACACCTTGGTTTGCTGTGAGCAGATTGAACACCTAAGGTGAATATGAGACCCAGCTTCTAGACACCTTAGGATGTTTCCCTAACCTCCTTTTGAACAATCCAGTACTGATCAAGGAACCCATATGTTGCTTTGCAGTGAAAGCAGGCTAAAAGCAGAATACCACATATCAATGGATGATAAAATTAAATTGTTCTTTGGATTATAATATGGAAGTCCTTCTTTTTCTCTTTATAGATTCCAAATCCTCTATTTGATCTGGCTGGAATAACGTGTGGACACTTTCTGGTACCTTTTTGGACCTTCTTTGGTGCAACCCTAATTGGAAAAGCAATAATAAAAATGCATATCCAGGTAATTATACCCCCTGATTAACTGCCTAATGATGATGAACCCATTACAAGACAATGAAACATGCTCATTCCTGGCCGGGCGCGGTGGCTCAAGCCTGTAATCCCAGCACTTTGGGAGGCCGAGACGGGCGGATCA
The DNA here is from genome assembly GCF_049350105.2 of Macaca mulatta. Taxonomy (NCBI): domain Eukaryota; kingdom Metazoa; phylum Chordata; class Mammalia; order Primates; family Cercopithecidae; genus Macaca; species Macaca mulatta. Next base: position 50,174,033 of record NC_133421.1, on the reverse strand, counting down.
CTAGGTCAGGAGATCGAGACCATCCTGGCTAACACGGTGAAACCCCGTCTCTACTAAAAAATACAAAAAACTAGCCAGGCGAGGTGGCGGGCGCCTGTAGTCCCAGCTACTCAGGAGGCTGAGACAGGAGAATGGCCCGAACCTGGGAGGCGGAGCTTGCAGTGAGCTGAGATCCGGCCACTGCACTCCAGCCTGGGCGACAGAGTGAGACTCCGTCTCAAAAAAAAAAAAAAAGAAACATGCTCATTCCTAAGTGAATTATTTAGTTACTGTTTCTGCTTCTTTTGGTTGGTAGCTTACTTAGGTAATAAATCATAGAATGTCGTTTGGAATTAGCGATCTCCTTGTTTTCTTTCTTTTCTTCTTTTTTCATCCTTCCCTTCCTTCCTTCTTTCCTTCCTTTCTCTCTTTCTTTATTTTTTGCCCTGTGAAACTATTTATCCAGGACTTTTACCAAACAAAAATAGTGTTTGTGTGCAGAAAGATGCACATCATTTTTATATACACAGCCCAAAAAATGTTTTTTGTTTGTTTTGTTTTGTTTTACCAACCAGAAGCTGAGAGAATATTGCCATTCACTAATTCTTACTTTCTTTCACATACTCTATATATAGAGAGTATGTGAAGCAGTTCCTCCCATGGCACCAATATCCTTTACCGAAAAACAGCCAAATGTTAGTGTGGGAGGAGAATGGGGAAGAAGAGGGTCTCTGAAGAGGCAAAGAGATGTGGGTTGTGGTCAGAGAAGTGAGAATCTGCTAGTCCTCAAAGCCACTCTTAACAAAATCTTTAGAATGGAGGGTGTGTGTGTGTGTGTGTGTGTATGCACGCATATATGAATAGAGAGGAGAGAAAAGGCTAAGAATTTAAACGAAGGGAAAATGGTATGTGCTTCTAGAACTGTGATATGAATTACTTCCTTCTAAGGGCAGATCTCAATAGAATAAAATAAAAATTAACCTGGAAAGAATGTGTTTTGAATCAGTGTGGTTTGTAACAAAGAACGGTGTTAACCAAAAGAAAGGAAAGAACAACCAGGCGCGGTGGCTCACACCTGTAATCCCAGCACTTTGGGAGGCTGAGACAGGCAGATCGTGAGGTCAGGATATCGAGACCATCCTGGCCAACATGGTGAAACCCCGTCTCTACTGAAAACGCAAAAATTAGCTGGGTGTGGTGGCGTGCGCTTGAAATCCCAGCTACTTGGGAGGCTGAGGCAGGAGAATCTCTTGAACCTGGGAGGCGGAGGTTGCAGTGAGCCAAGATTGCGCCACTGCACTCCAACCGGGCAACAGAACGAGACTCCGTCTCAATAAAAGAAAGGAAAAAACAGTGAGGTTCTCTGCCCTTGTATGATTCCATGATAATTACAAGTATGTCTATCCCCAAAGTTTCTATGTCATACCTCTCTACTTCCAGTTCTTAGAAGGGAAGAATGAAACAGGAAAACTTCAGCTGCTTCTACCTATCCAGTTTATAATCTTAGATTTTGGCATTTGGGTCAAGTTTATTGAATCTGTCCTCTACTCTCCTGCCATAACCACTCAGAATTTCATGGATGTTTTTCCTACTTCAAGGAATATATTTCCTCCCATTTAAATTAAGTATTTTGTTCAATCAATGAACACAGGTTTTTTAATATTACAGTGCTAGTTACTATGGTTAAGATTTAATACTGGCCAGATGTGGTGGCTCACGCCTGTAATCCCAGCACTTTGGGAGGCCAAGGTGGGTGGATCACCTGAGGTCGAGAATTCCAGACAAGCCTGACCAACATGGAGAAACCCCGTCTGTACTAAAAATACAAAAATTAGCTGAGCATGGTAGTGCATGCCTGTAGTCCCAGCTACTCAGGAGCCTGAGGCAGGAGAATCACTTAAACCCAGGAGGCAGAGGTTGCAGTGAGCCGAGTTCACGCCATTGCACTCCAGCCTGGGCAACAAAAGTAAAACTCTGTCTCAAAAAAAAAAAAAAAAAAGATTTAATACCATACAGGATTTTTTTCAAATAATAAAATGTGGTCAATAATACATTCTTTTCAATGTATCTGAAAATAGGTTTTTCTTTAATCTTTAGAGTTGTTTCTAGAAGAGAGCTGTCATTTAGCTTCTTGGAGTCCTTAATACCTAAGTAAAAATAACATTATTTTATTTCATAACAAGAACTTCTCTAGTAATCCATGTTTTATGTGTCCTGCTTTATACCTCTTGAATGTAGTGCCTTTCTATAAATTATGGTAAAACGTATTATGCCATAAGTACCCTATCTGTAGTGGTAAGATATGCAACTTATCAGACCTTTCATTTCAGAAAGATTTAAAACTAGTATATTTTTAAACATACTCAGATTTTTTCAATTTATGATTATTTATTTATTTATTTATTTTTGAGACAGAGTCTCGCTCTATCACCCAAGCTGGAGTGTGGTGGCACGATTTCAGCTCACTGCAACCTCCACCTTCCAGGTTCAAACAATTCTTTTGTCTTAGCCTCCAGAGTAAGTGGGACTACAGGGCACAAGCCACCACACCCAGCTAATTTTGTATTTTTAGTAGAGACAGGGCTCACCATATTGGCCAGGTTGGTTGCAAACTCCTGACCTCGTGATCCGCCCACCTTGGCCTCCCAAAATGCTGGGATTACAGGCGTGATCCACTGCTCCTGGCTGATGATTAATTTTTTAATGGAACTTCACACTTTAAAGCATTTATCTATATGAGTTAATTCTTACACTCCTGGAAGAGAGGAATTACTGTACCCATTCTGTAATTCTCAGAGGTAGGGAGGTTAAAAAGTAATAGTTGCAGCCGGACGCGGTGGCTCAAGCCTGTAATCCCAGCACTTTGGGAGGCCGAGACAGGCGGATCACGAGGTCAGGAGATCGAGACCATCCTGGCTAACACAGTGAAACCCCGTCTCTACTAAAAATACAAAAACTTAGCCGGGCGAGGTGGCAGGCGCCTGTAGTCCAGCTACTCGGGAGGCTGAGGCAGGAGAATGGCGTGAACCCGGGAGGTGGAGCTTGCAGTGAGCTGAGATCCGGCCACTGCACTCCAGCCTGGGTGACAGAGCGAGACTCCGTCTCAAAAAAAAAAAAAAAAAAAAAAGTAATAGTTGCTTAAAAGAATAAGTAACAGCTGGAATTTGAACCCAAGTGTTTTGACTTCCAGTTCAGTATTCTTTCCATTCTTTTGCATTGCCTTCTTAACTTCAATGTATTGATATGATTAAGGAAACTGAATTGTTTAACGCCTGCTATTGATCAGGACCTGTGCAAGGTAATTTGCAGTGGTTATCTCATGGCAGACAATTCTGAGAGGTCGTTGTTAACCACATTTCATAGATGAGGGAACTGTGTTAGAGAAGGTAAAATATTTGCCTAAGGCCCTAGAATTCAAACCAAGCTCTGTCAAGATAAAGCTCATTCCCTGTATCTATGTGAAAGCAAAAAAGAAAAAGAAAGATAAAATCCATTTATGTTTCTGAAAGGAAAGAATCTGAGTTCCTTCACTAAACCAAGACCATGGGATATGTTTGTTGTGTTCCATCGTATCATGGTGACATACTTTGTAAAGGCATGTCACTTGATGTACATCCAGATGTAGCTTAGAATAACAAACATTTCTCATTGTATGGGTAAACAATATTAGTAATATAAACATTTTAGCCATTCTGAAATAATAGTGGGAAAGCCACACACACACACCAATTTTTTTCTACCCTAATAGTAAACCTGTCTCCTTGTCTGCTTTTCTTTATTCCCTTTTTCCTCAGCTTAAAATTAGACAACCTTCTTTAATAAATATTGCTGTTTTTATTGATGTCTTCCTATTAACCTTCCCCTAAAAGATTCAAATCAATCTACCTTTAATGTTAGATCAGATTTCCCCTTCCGCTGCATGGGGTCAAGTCGAAGTATCCTTAGATAGGAAAAGGCATGAGAAGAGTATCTTTTTTTTTTTTTTTTCTTTTTTTTTTTGAGACGGAGTCTCGCTCTGTCGCCCAGGCTGGAGTGCAGTGGCTGGATCTCAGCTCACTGCAAGCTCCGCCTCCCGGGTTTACGCCATTCTCCTGCCTCAGCCTCCCGAGTAGCTGGGACTACAGGCGCCCGCCACCTCGCCCGGCTAGTTTTTTGTGTTTTTTAGTAGAGACGGGGTTTCACCATGATAGCCAGGATGGTCTCGATCTCCTGACCTCGTGATCCGCCTGTCTTGGCCTCCCAAAGTGCTGGGATTACAGGCTTGAGCCACCGCGCCCGGCCGAGAAGAGTATCTTTTTAGAAAATAGTTTTAAACAGGCAGTATCCTTAGAGACATTACCTTTGTCCCAAATAATGAAGAAAGGCAACATACTCGTTTATGTTATTTCATGTACCGTTTAATTTACTTACTGTACCCTTAAAATACATCAGTGTTCTTTATTATCTCTCTATGTTCACACCCACCAGCACACACACAGTATTATAAACTCCCAGGAGGGCAGATATTTTTGTCTGTTCGTTCACTGATGTATTATAATGCCTAGAATAGCATCTGGCAGATAGTAGGCACTAAATATTTAATAACTGAATCTGTCTTAAGATTCTTCTTTCCAGCCGGGCACGGTGGCTCACGCCTGTAATCCCAGCACTTTGGGAGGCCAAGGCAGGCGGATCACGAGGTCAGGAGATCGAGACCATCCTGGCTAACACGGTGAAACCCTGTCTCTACTAAAAAAAATAGCTGGGCATGGTGGTGGGTGCCTGTAGTCCCAGCTACTCGGGATGCTGAGGCAGGAGAATGGCGTGAACCCGGGAGGTGGAGCTTGCAGTGAGCCCAGATCGAGCCACTGCACTCCAGCCTGGGCAACAGAGCGAGACTCTGTCTCAAAAAAAAAAAAAATTATTCTTTACAATGAAGGACTTCTTTTACAGATGGTTCCATCTTTGTTCATTCTAGCACAATTAGTTCTTCCCTCCCATGTCTTTTTTCTCCTCCTCTACCCTTTCCTTTGTTTATTCTATGCATGTGGTTAAGAGGGCTCTTCGGTGGTCTGTGCCTTTTATTTTGTAGAATTCCCACTCAGATCTCCAGCCTGAAAGGCTAAGACATATGTTCTTAGGTGTGTGACACATTTTTTGTCTTACACAGAAGTGACTTTGCAAGCTGCTACATACAAAAAGAAAATCTTGTTTTGCTGGTTTGCATTGAAATTGTGCAATTATTTAGGCATTGATTGTTAAGAAATGATGGTAGGGAAAGTTCATGGTGATGAAATCACTGAAAGGCAAGAACTACTAGCTCTGTTGATTAATAGAAGATTTATAGCTCTAAATAACTGGTTTTTGGTATAGACCCCCTGCTTTTCTCCACAAATTATCTGTAACAATTGCCTTGTTAGCTTTATGATATTCACACACCAGTTGTATACCTTTGCCTTATTAGTCTTCTTGCCAGAAATAATGTACATTAGTCTAACCTGTCCAGGTTCCTGAGATTCATAGTGAGTGGATAAAAAGAAGACTGCTGGCCGGGTATGGTGGCTCAAGCCTGTAATCCCAGCACTTTGGGAGGCCGAGGCGGGTGGATCACGAGGTCAGGAGATCGAGACCATCCTGGCTAACATGGTGAAACCCCGTCTCTACTAAAAATACAAAAAACTAGCCGGGCGTGGTGGCGGGCGCCTATAGTCCCAGCTACTCGGAGGCTGAGGCAGGAGAATGGCGTGAACCCGGGAGGCGGAGCTTGCAGTGAGCCGAGATCGCGCCACTGCACTCCAGCCTGGGTGACACAGCGAGACTCCGTCTCAAAAAAAGAAGACTGCTGTTGGCTGGGCGCAGTGGCTCACGCCTGTAATCCCAGCACTTTGGGAGGCCGAGGTGGGCAGATCACGAGGTCAGGAGATCGAGACCATCCTGGCTAACACGGGGAAACCCCATCTCTACTAAAAATGCAAAAAATTAATAACTTGCCGTAATTAGTTTAAAAATAACTTGCTGTTATTAGCCAGGCGTGGTGGCAGGCGCCTGTAGTCCCAGCACTTTGGGAGACTGAGGCAGGTGGATCACCAGGTCAGGAGTTCGAGACCATCCTGGCCAGCATGGTGAAACCCCATCTCTACTAAAAACACAAAAATTTTCCAGGCGTGTTGTCGTGCACCTGTAATCCCCAGCTACTTGGGAGGCTGAGGTAGGAGAATCACTTGACCCTGGGAGGCAGAGGTTGTAGTAAGCCAAGATGGCACCACTGCACTCCAGCCTGGGCAACAGAGGGAGACTCTGTCTCAAAAAAAAGAAGGAAGAAAAAAAAAGGCCGAGTACAATGATTCATGCCTGTAATCCCAGCACTTTGGGAGGCTGAGGCAGACGGATCACCTGAGGTCGGGAGTTCGAGACCAGCCTGACCAACATAGAGAAACACCGTCTCTACTAAAAATACAAAAAAAATTAACTGGGCTTGGTGGCGCATCCCTGTAATCCCAGCTACTTGGGAGGCTGAGGCAGGAGAATCACTTGAACCTGGGAGGTGGAGGTTGCAGTGAGCTGAGATCACGCCATTACACTCCAGCCTGGGTAATAAGAGCGAAACTCTGTCTCAAAAAAAAAAGGAATACAAAGTGGATAACGTTTGAATTAAATGATAACATTTGAATTAAATGTTATCTTTTATTAATGTTTTATTTATTTATTTATTTATTTTTTGAGATGGAGTCTCCTCACTCTGTTGTCAGGCTGGAGTGCAGTGGTGCGATCCCAGCTCACTGCCACCTCCACCTCCTGGGTTCGAGCAATTCTCCTGCCTCAGCCTCCCAAGTAGCTGGGACTACAGGCACATGTCACCATGCCCAGCTAATTTTTGTATTTTTAGTAGAGACGGGGTTTCACCATGTTGGCCAGGATGGAAATGTTATATTTTATTTTTAAAGAAATTTAAAAATTGCAGTTAGGGGCACAATCTTACCTCTTTAGACTATTACCAGAATTGTGAATTTATGTTGGTTTTTTGATAACTAAATAATTTATTTTAACTGGTGTTTTCTTTACAGAAAATTTTTGTTATAATAACATTCAGCAAGCACATAGTGGAGCAAATGGTGGCTTTCATTGGGTAAGTAATTCTTTAAGGACTAATATTAATATAATTACTGTTTAAATGGCAGTAAATGTGTACAAAACTGAATTGAAATAGAATTTTTGACATAGTTCTTTATTTTTTGAGAAGCAAAAATAACTTGCTGTTATTAGTAAATGAAGATTTTCTTGTTCTATAGTAGGGAAGGATAAAGCTCACATTATCCCTGTTTAATTGTAAATCAAACATCTATCAAGTGATATAATTCTGGGTTTAAAAGAAGCTTTGGGGTTTGAATCTATAGCCCCACCAAAGAAATAAGAAACTCTCTTTATATAAAAGATATGTGTATATCCTTACAGTTTAGTGGTGCTTTAGTACAATGCTGTGATTTTTGGCCAAACTAGATGCCAGATACACAGCCACATTTAAATGTAAATATAAATCTTACATAAAATTTTAGTATTTTATATAAAACCTAGCTGGCCGTGGTGGCAGGCACCTGTAGTCCCAGCTACTCAGGAGGCTGAGGCAGGAGAATCGCTTGAACCTGGAAGGCAGAGGTTGTGGTGAGCCAAGATCATGCCATTGCCCTCCAGCCTGGGTGACAGAACAAGACACCATCTCAAAAAAAAAAAAAAAATAGCATTTCATTAAATAAGTCATGTTAGATGGCATAATATTAACAAAATATGTCAGGTCTCTATTACTTCACTAGAGAAAAATTAGGTTATTTTAAAAGGTTAAACTGGCCAGGCACGGTGACTGACGTCTGTAATCCCAGCACTTTGGGAGGCCAAGGCAAGTGGATCACAAGGTCAGGAGTTCGAGACCAGCCTGGCCAATATGGTGAAACCCCATCTCTACTAAAAATACAAATATTAGCCTGGGGTGGTAGCGGGTGCCTATAGTCCCAGCTACTCAAAGGCTGAGGTAAGAGAATCGCTTGAACCCATGAGGCGGAGGTTGCAGTGAGCTGAGATCCTGCCACTGCACTCTTGCCTGGGCAACACAGTGAGCTCTGTCTCAAAAAATAAAATATAAAAATAAATAATAAAAGGCTAAACTATCCAAAGCTTTTATTTTTGTGTTTAGTTTTAAGAAGTGATGAAGACCAGTTTTAACATAAGATTTAAATGATATTCTCACAAAATTATAGAGTTCAGTTTAATAAAACAGTAAAGGCACATTTTGTTGGATTAATCAGATTAACTTTCAGCTGGAATATGAACACTGTTGCCTATTAAATTGCAATAAGGCCGGGCACAGGGGCTCATGCCTCTAATCCCAGCACTTTGGGAGGCTGAGGCAGGGGAATCACCTGAGGTTGGGAGTTCGAGACTAGCCTGACCAACATGGAGAAACCCCATCACTACTAAAAATAAAATTAGCCAGGCGTGGTGGCACATGCATGTAATCCCAGCTACTAGAGAGGCTGAGGCAGGAGAATTGCTTGAACCTGGGAGGCGGAGGTTACGGTGAGCCTAGATTGTGCCATTGCACTCCAGCCTGGGCAACAAGAGTGAAACTCCATCTCAAAAAAAAAAAAAAAAAGAAACAAATGAAATAAAAAAATACATTGCAATAAGACCAAAAGTTGTTAGGTTTTTAATTTGTTATTATAGGGGAGAGGTTTTCTTTTCATTCAGTAATACAGCTGCCCCATGGTGGAAAAGTGTCAAGTTTAAGTGCCCTTTGTTTAGTTTTAATGTAAATCTTTATCTTAAAAGCCACTTACAAAGCAAACATTTATGGAAATTTTTGCTATTTAAAAAAAAATGCCACTTGGTGTTGAGTTCGTGACTATTGGTTTTTTTAGTCATATATATATTCATTCTTTTCTTTGTTTTGTAATAAAATAGTTTTTAATATTTGCTAGTTCAGCTTTAATAAGGAAAAAATATATTCTTGAGATTGTACTCAGTGGAGCCAGTCATTAGTTTCATTAATTCCTGAGCTTATCAGTGCGAATTTATAACTTGTACACTAAAATTTACATTTAAAATTAAATTTACTCTAGTTTTTTGCTGCCTGAATCCTTACAAATAAAGTATTTTATATGTCACCATATATCACATAAAGACAAAAAATACTCTTGTCCCTTATTTTTTATTTATTTATTTATTTATTTTTGTAGAGACGGGGTCTCCCTTTGCTACCCAGGCTAGTGTCAAACTCCTGGTTTCAAGTAGTCCTCCCACCTCAGCCTCCCAAAGTGTTGGGATTACAGGCATGAGCCACCATGCCTGGCCTTCCCTTATGTTTTTGTTTTTTGTTGTTGTTTTTGAGACAGAGTCTCGCTCCAGGCTGGAGTGCAGTGGTGCAATCTCAGCTCACTACAACCTCTGCCTCCCAGGTTCAAGCAATTCTTCTGCCTCAGCCTCCTGAGTAGCTGGGATTACAAGCGTACGCCACCACGCCCAGCTAATTCTTGTATTTTTAGTGGAGATAGGGTTTCACCATGTTGGTCAGGCTGGTCTCAAACTCCTGACCTGGTGATCCGCCCATCTTGGCCTCCCAAAGTGCTGGGATTACAGGCGTAAGCCCCTGCTCCCAGCCCCCTTTTTTTTTTTTTTTTTTTTTTTTTTGAGACGGAGTCTTGCTCTGCGGCCCAGGCTGGGGTGCAGTGGCCGGATCTCAGCTCACTGCAAGCTCCGCCTCCCAGGTTTACGCCATTCTCCTGCCTCAGCCTCCCGAGTAGCTGGGACTACAGGCGCCCGCCACCTCACCCGGCTACTTTTTTGTATTTTTTAGTAGAGAGGGGTTTCACCGTGTTAGCCAGGATGTTCTCGATCTCCTGACCTCGTGATCCACCCGTCTCGGCCTCCCAAAGTGCTGGGATTACAGGCTTGAGCCACCGCGCCCGGCCTATTTTTTAAATGTAAGGAAAATACTTCATTTATTCTTAGAGACTACTGCTCTACCTTGAGACTGCAGAACGCAGTACGTATAACACCATGCATTATTTGTTCTTTTCCTATACTGAACATTTGTAGAAAGAAGTTTTTCAGCTAATCCTGCATCCTCACCACGAGCACCTTCTGTTTCCCCAGCCTTTGGAATTTCTAGGAAGTTAAATTACTTAGCTACTTGTTTCATCTACCAATATATCCAGTTTCACTCTCTTCCAATCTATTCACCATATTGCAGTCACTAACCTTTTTGAAATTTTAATCTGAGCATATCATCACCACTGTCTTCACCCCCTTTCTCCTCCTCTTCTTGAAACCCTTCACTTACTTGTTTTTCCCTTCATTTCTTTTTTTTTTTTTTTAAGACGGAGTCTCACTCTGTCGCCCAGGCTGGAGTGCAGTGGCCGGATCTCAGCTCACTGCAAGCTCCGCCTCCTGGGTTTATGCCATTCTCCTGCCTCAGCCTCCCGAGTAGCTGGGACTACAGATGCCCGCCACCTCGCCCGGCTAGTTTTTTGTATTTTTTTTAGTAGAGACGGGGTTTCACCGTGTTAGCCAGGATGGTCTAGATCTCCTGACCTCGTGATCCGCCCGTCTCGGCCTCCCACAGTGCTGGGATTACAGGCTTGAGCCACCGTGCCCGGCCCCCTTCATTCTTTAGATAAAGCCAAAACTCCTTACCAGGGTTTATAAGCCCTCCCTGTGTTATCTGTCCCTTCTAGTTTTCTCTGCTCAAACCACTTTGTCCATATTTGAGTCTCCCACCACTGGTCTTTGCTTGTGCTTTTCTCTTTGCCTAGTTCAAGATTTCTCAACCTTGGCACTATTGACTTTTTTAAGACCAGATAATTACTTGTAATGGGGAACTGTCCTGTGCATTATAAGAGATGTAGCACAATCTTTCTTCTCTGCTCACTGCATGCTGCTAGTACCTTCCAATCATGACAATCACAAATGTCTCCAGACATTGCCAAACGTCACATGGGGAAGAGACCCACCACCCTCATTGAGAATCACTGGCCTAAACAGTGTCCTTTAGATTTTAGCCATTGCATTCTCAGAAACCTTTCCCTGACTTGATCTAATACCATCTTTACCAGGGGCCTTTCTTCAAAGCAACAGTATACTACATGCACTTATAGTTATATTGTTACACTTATGTTTGTAGGAGTGTGTGATTACTGTCTTTTTACTGTTAACCTGTAAGCTTCTCAAAGGAAAAGATTGTGTCTATTTTTGTTTACTGTTATGTCCACCGAACCTGGCATCTTGAATGACATATAGCAGATGCTCTGTAAATCTGCTGAATAAATGAACACATGACCAGTACAAATTAGAAAATCATTGATATAGCCCAGATTCTTCTATTTCCCCAGCCTTTAGAGTTTTTATGAAATTATATTATTTATCTATGGTAAATAGAAATGCCTTTAAGCTTAGGCCAATGTAGTTAAGTCAGAATATCTTATGTCTTTCTTTTTTTTTTTTGGTGACAGAGTCTCACTCTGTCTCCCAGCCTGGAGTGCAGTGGCGCGATCTCACCTCACTTCAAGCTCCGCCTCCTGGGTTCACACCATTCTCCTGCCTCAGCCTCCCAAGTAGCTGGGACTACAGGCGCCCGCCTCCACGCCCGGCTAATTTTTTGTATTTTTAAGAGAGACAGGGTTTCACCGTGTTAGCCAGGATGGTCTTGATCTCCTGACCTCGTGATCCACCTGCCTCGGCCTCCCAAAGTGCTGGGATTACAGGCGTGAGCCACTGCACCTGGCCTATTTTACGTCTTTCAAAGTCAGTAATTTATTTTAAACCCCACTAGCGTGTCCCCTCAAAAAATTCCAGTGATTCTTTACTCTTAAAGATAAGATGGTTTTGAATATAGTTATGCTAAAATATTCAAGACCTACGGGATTCAGATTTGTATTGAATTAAATGAGTTGTATCATATTTGAAAAATTATTTTCAGGAGCAGATGTTGGAATGTCTTGATATCCTTATCATTTTCCCAGCACTGTCTACAGGGATTACCTCAGCTACTTCTGTTTTCTTTTCTTTTCTTTTCTTTTTTAAGGCAGAGTTTCACTCTTGTTGCCCAGGCTGGAGTGCAATGGTGCGATCTTGGATCTCGGATCTCGGCTCACCCCAACCTCCACCTCTGGGGTTCAAGCAGTTCTCCTGACTCAGCCTCCCGAGTAGCTGGGATTACAGGCATGTGCCATCACACCCGGCTAATTTTTTATGTTTAATAGGGACGGGGTTTCTCCATGTTGGTCAAGCTGGTCTCTAACTCCTGACCTCAGGTGATACGCCCGCCTAGGCCTCCCAAAGTGCTGGAATTACAGGCGTGAGCCACTGCGCCTGGCCCTTTTTTTTGTTTTTGAGATGGAGTTTTGCTCTGTCGCCCAGGCTGGGGTGCAGTGGCACAATCTCGGGTCACTGCCACCTCTGCCTCCTGGGTTCAAGCGATTTTCCTGCCTCAGCCTCCCAAGTAACTGGGATCACAGGCGTGCGCCACCAGGCCTGGCTAATTTTTATATTTTTAGTAGAGACGGGGTTCCACCATGTTGGCCAGGCTGATCTCAAGCTCCTGACCTTAGGTGATCCGCCCACCTCGGCCTCCCAAAGTGCTGGGATTACAGGAGTGAGCCACCGTGCCCAGCCATTCTTTTCTAGATAATGTATTAAACAGTATAAATAATTAGACTCAGCAGATGCTAGTAAAGCTTTATTATCAGATCCCAAAGGGTATCCTTTTAGTCTTTGTCATTAATAACATTATCTTTTAATCAGATTCTCCAATTGAGTATGACATGATTGATTTTTTTATGTTTTGAAGTAGGAAATACTTTTTTTTTTTTTTGAGACAGAGTCTTGCTGTGTCGCCCAGGCTGTAGTGCAGTGGTGTGATCTCGGCTTACTGCAACTTCCACCTCCCAGGTTCAAGCAAATCTCCTGCTTCAGCCTCCTGAGTGGCTGGGATTACAGGAGTGCACCACCACACATGGCTAATTTTTGTATTTTTCATAGAGATAGGGTTTCATAATGTTGGTCAGGCTGGTCTCAAACTCCTGACCTCAAGTGATCCACCCACCTCAGCCTCCCAAAGTGCTAGAATTACAGGTGTGAGCCACCATGCCCAGCCAGAAATGTTTTTAAATACAAGTGTTCAAATGAAAATTAATAGGTAGCCTCACCAAAGCTAAAATAGGGATTAAGTTCAATAAAGAGAACAAATTTTTAGTAGACCCAAATATATGATTTCATATCATAATTAATAGATTAGTACTTTATTTCAGAAAAGAGGAGGTGAACAGCTGGATTTCCTCACTAGATATACTGTCTCTAACCTGCTGTAGAAACATTCTCCTTTAGATCATTTGAGGCCAGGAATTCAGGACCAGCCTGGAAACATAGTAAGACCCTGTCTGTCTCTACAAAAAAACACACTAACAAATTAGTTGGGCGTGGTGGCACCCGCCTGTAGTCCCTGCTACCCAAGAGGCTGAGGTGGAAAAATTGTTTGAGGCAGGAGGTTGAGGCTGCAGTGAACCATGATCATACTATTGCACTCCATCCTAGGCAACAGAGTGAGACCCTGATTCTTGAAAAAAAGAAAGGAAGAAAGAAAATAAACATTCTCCTTTAATTGTTAGTTCTCCCCTTCACACTGCTAAAACCCTGAATGGGGCCAGGCATGGTGGCTTATGCCTGTAATCCCAGCACTTTGGGAGGCCGAGGCGGGTAGATCATTTGAGATCAGGAGTTTGAGACCAGGCTGGCCAACATGATAAGACCCCCATCTCTACTAAAAATACAAAAATTAGCCGGGCATGGTGCCACATGCCTGTAATCCCAGCTACTTGGGAGGCTGAGGTAAGAGAATTGCTCAAACCTGGGAGGCAGAGGTTGCAGTGAGCCGAGATCGCACCAATGCACTCCAGCCTAGGTGACAGTGAGACTCTGTCTCAAAAAAAAAAAAAAAAAATCCCTTAATGGTATAGCAAATCATCAAATTAAATTAGTAAACTTCAGAATGCAGTCTTTTGAAGGATATTTAAAACCTTGTAGTCACAAATAAAGGAGTGATAACTTGTCATGGTAGAGAACAAAATCAAAAGACAAGCAAGAAAAAAGCCAGAAGCAGTTCAAATTTAAAATAAAATTGTGAGATAATAAGGCAAAGAAGAATGAAAAATGAATCCCGGGCTGGGCGCAGAGGCTCACGGCTGTAATCCTAGCATTTTGGGCAGATCACCTGAGGTCAGGAATTCAAGACCAGTCTGGCCAACATGGTGAAACCCCATCTCCACTAAATATACAAAAATTAGCCGGACATGGTGGCAGGTGCCTGTCGTCCCAGCTACTCAGGAGGCTGAGGCAGGAGAATCGCTTGAACCAAGGAGGCAGAGCTTGCAGTGAGCCGAGTTCAGGCCACTGCACTCCAGCCTGGGCGACAGAGTGAGACTCCGTCTCAAAAAAAAAAGGGGTGGGGGTATCAAAAATCTTTTGGCTGGGGCTGGGCATGATGGCTCACATCTATAACCCCAGCACTTTGGGAGGCCGAGGCAGGTGTATTACCTGAGGTCAGGAGTCCAGCCTGGGCCACATGATGAAACCTCATCTCTACTAAAAATACAAAAAATTAGCCATGTGTGGGGGTGGGCGCCTGTAATCCCAGCTACTCCAGAGACTGAGACAGGAGAATCACTTGAACCCGGAAGGTGGAGATTGCAGTGAGCCAAGATCGTGCCAGCGTACTCCAGCCTCGGTGACACAAGGAGACTCCTTCTAAAAAATAAAAAATAGGCCGGGCGCGGTGGCTCAAGCCTGGAATCCCAGCACTTTGGGAGGCCGAGATGGGCGGATCACGAGGTCAGGAGATCGAGACCATCCTGGCTAACATGGTGAAATCCCGTCTCTACTAAAAAATACAAAAAAAAAAAAAAAACTAGCTGGGCATGGTGGCAGGCGCCTGTAGTCCCAGCTACTCGGGAGGCTGAGGCAGGAGAATGGTGTGAACCTGGGAGGCGGAGCTTGCAGTGAGCCAAGATCGCGCCACTGCGCTCCAGCCTGGGCGACAGAGCGAGACTCCGTCTCAAAAAACTAAATAAATAAAAATAAAATAAAACATAAAAATTAAAAAAAAAAAAAAAAAGACCAGGCACAGTAGTTCACACCTATAATCCCAGAACTTTGGGAGGCTGAGGTGGGCAGATCACCTGAGGTCAGGAGTTCAAGACCAGGCTGGTCAACATAGTGAAACCCTGCCTCTACTAAAAATACAAAAACTAGGCCGGGCGCGGTGGCTCACGCCTGTAATCCCAGCACTTTGGGAGGCCGAGGCGGGCGGATCACAAGGTCAGGAGATCGAGACCATCCTGGCTAACACGGTGAAACCCCGTCTCTACTAAAAATGCAAAAAATTAGCCGGGCGAGGCAGCGGGCGCCTGTAGTCCCAGCTACTCGGGAGGCTGAGGCAGGAGAATGGCGTGAACCCGGGAGGCGGAGCTTGCAGTGAGCCGAGATCGCGCCATTGCACTCCAGCCTGGGCGACTAAGCGAGACTCTGTCTCAAAAAAAAATAAAATAAAATAAAAATAAAAATACAAAAACTAGCCAAGTGTGGTGATGGATGCCTGTAGTCCCAGCTACTCAAGAGCCTGAGGTGGGAGAATTGCTTGAACCCAGGAGGTGGACGTTGTAGTGAGCTAAGATTGCACCACTGCACTCCAGCCTGGGCGACAGAGCAAGACTCTGTCTCAAAAAATATATATATATATTTTTTAGCCTGGGCACGGTGGCTCACGCCTGTAATCCCAGCACTTTGGGAGGCCGAGGCAGATAGATCGGTTGAATTCTCAGGAATTCAAGACCAGTCTGGTCAACATGGCAAGACCCAAAGTCAGGTGATAGAACCAAAGAACTAGAGAACTTTCTAGCTCAAAAGGCATTACGTTACTTGTGTTTTGTTTTGTTTTGTTTTGTTTTTGAGACAGTTTTGTTCTATTGCCCAGGCTTGAGCGCTGTGGTGCAATCTCAGCACACTGCAACCTCTGCCTCCCGTGTTCAAGCGATTCTCCTGAGTAGCTGGGATTACAGGCACCTGCCACCATGCCTGGCTAATTTTTTTATCTTTAGTAGAGACAGGATTTCACCATGTTGGTCAGGCTGGTCTCAAACTCTTGAATTTGTAATCCACCCTCCTCGGCCTCCCAAAGTGCTGGGATTACAGGCATGAGCCACCGTGCCCAGCCCTTTTTATTATTATTATTATTATGATTTAATACTAATTTTTATTTAATTGTAGACTTTCTCCAATGGGAGAGACCTGTACATATTTCTTAAAGAGCATAACCAAATCTAACTTTTAAAGTTATGATTAAAATGACATGTTCCCATATTCTCACCAAATAGGGGATGTGAATTCCCAGAAAATAACATTAAGCATATGACTAGCAGCAAACCATATGCAGAACATTGGCTGATTGTCATGTTGCCAGGGTCTTATTGGAAGACAAAGTCCCCAGTTTTACCACACAAGAAAAGTTTCCATAACTCAATCATTGAACTTGAGGGCTGGGGGATGGTGTTGGCTGGAACAGGGACTTTTTACCAGATACAGAATGTTCCATGCTCTTCTTTGCTGTCTCCTATTTCTGAGCTAACTTGATGCTTGACCTCAGAGTCAGGCTTGCCTGTGGCAAGAGAGATCATTTTAACCAGTGAGTAATTAAGTGCTTGAATCCGAATGTTGTTTCTTATTCCTCACTCTATGGAAAGTGGTCAGAATGAGCTACGTGAGCCTGGACTTTTTCTTCTACAGAAAGAAAATCTGTCCTTTCATTTTAAAGTATAAAATGATCCATGTATTCGCTTCTCTTTGACTTTGATCATTGAAAATAATCAGAAAAAGTTATGGAAGTGTGGGACACCAACATTTGTATTATCTGACAAAAGGATAGAATTTAAGGCTTAACATAGGGTTTAAACCCCAGCTGCTGAGACTCAGTTTATACAGTCTAACATAACCTCTTTCTGCAGTTTGGGAAAACCCCTTTCTCTTCATGTCCATAGTAGTTTATATATCCTTCTCTTTTGGCACTTCACCTTTCTATATGTTTGTTATGGATATTGGGAGACCGCATAAAGGTTAAAACAGGAGTTCTGGAGTTAGACTGTTAGATGAGAAATGGGTGCATTGTATTTGGAAGTTACTATTGACCATAATGGAGTATTTTAGTAGCATGATGAAAATTAAAAGCCAAATATATTGGATTACATGGAATTGTGGGCTAGAGGAAAGGTCAAGCCAAAGTCATGTCTGACACATTTTAATTGTTCTGTAAATATTTGTTGACCAGATGAATTAATTCATTCATTAAATAGGAGGGACCAGTGTGTATTTTAGGCTGAGGGTAAAACTACTAAAATGCTAGAGACAGAAAATACAAATGAAGAAAGGGAAGGATGTGGGAAGGAAATTAACATATAGTAAGCACCCACTGTGCCAGATACTTTACATAAATATTCATTTCATATCCATAACAAAACCCATGAGGTACTATTACAGATAAGTTAAATTCATATAAATGATAAGAGATGATTGAGATAGGATCAATCTGGGGTGGACTGGTTATCCTCATGAACCAGTTCTTTCTTGAAAACTGGAGTGAAGACTCCAAGATGTTTTGAGGCAGAGAAGGAGGACACTGAGGGTGCACTGTGGAAGCCAGCGAGGTCATTTGCTGGAAGTTGGAAATTTAGACTAGAGCACCAGTTTCAAACAGCTGCTGTGTGAATTCAGTAGGGATGCAGCATGAATTATTTCTGTCTCTTCGCCTGTGCACACGTGCATCCACCTGTGTGCAGCTGTAGGTAGTTACTACTGTGGTTACTTTTAATGAAAAACTCACGTGTTTCTGTAGTGTACATTTAAGTGCATTTTTTCCCCTCTCCCAGCATTCTTCTAGATAGAGCTCCTTAAGGACAGAGATCATAACTTTTTTTAAATGAGATTGAATTTCAATCAATACTGTCACTTTTTTTTTCTTTCTTGAGACAGGGTCTCGCTGTGTTGCCCAGGCTGATCTTGAACTCCTGGGCTCAAGCGATCCTCCTGCCTCAGCCTCCCCAAATGCTGAGATTATAGGCATGAGCCACTGTGTCCTGCCAATACTGTCACTTTTTTGGTTTTTGTTTGTTTGTTTGTTTTTGTTTTTTGTTTTTTGAGACCAAGCCTTGCTCTGTCGCCCAGCCTGGACTGCTGTGGCATGATCTCAGCTCACTGCAACCTCTGCCTCCTGGGTTCAAGCAATTCTTCTGCCTCAGCCTCCCAAGCAGCTGGAACTACAGGTGTGCACTACCACACCCAGCTAACTTTTGCATTTTTACTAGAGACGGGGTTCCACCATATTGGCCAGGCTGGTCTCGAACTCCTGACCTTGTGATCCACCCACCCCGGCCTCCCAAAATGCTGGGATTACAGGCATGAGCCACTGTGCCAGCCTGATTTTTAAGTTTTAGAACTCAGTGAGTCTTCAAGCCAGTGCAGATCTGTCAGTATAAAAAGCTGCCATCAGACCTACTCACATCTGTAATCCTAGAACTTTGGGAGGCTGAGGCGGGATTGCTTGAGCCCAGAAGTTTGAGACCAGCCTGGGCAACATGGCAAGACCCCATCTCTAGAAAAAAAATTAAAAATTAGCTACTGTGGCCCCAGCTACGTGGAAGGTTGAGGCAGGAAGATTGCCTGAGCCCAGGAGGTCAAGGCTGCAGTGAGCCGTGTTTGTGCCATTGTACTCTTGCGTGGGTGAAAGAGCAAGATCCTACCACTGGGGCCAGGTGCAGTGCCACTCGCCTGTAGTTCCAGCTACTTGGGAGACTGAGGCAAGAAACACAACCTCTTTAAAACACAGAAAGAAAAAAAAAAGCTGTCACCAGTCTGTCATTTTCTATAAATGAAATCAGTTGATTTTTAACAGAGTTTTGTTTTGACAACCAATCAGTTTTACCTAGTTCTTACAGACCACTCCTTTAGCTCTGGCCACATTCACCAGCACAAATGCCTGCTTTTCTCGCTGCTCAAGTCTGCATTCTGAAATGAGGTTTTGTTTTCTAGAGCTTCTCTTTAATGTTAGCTTATTTCAAAGAGTAGCTGCTAATGGTAAGGAGGTCTAACCTTCAATCTGATTCTTACAGAAAATAATGCTAAATCTCCAAAAGCCAGGGCAATTGCAAATTCTTTTGTGATAAAATATGCTGTAAGGCAGTAGAGACAATATACCTGATAAAATACACCTGGAGAAAGCATGGTCTTCCTTCTACATAGCCAGGAAGAAACCCATGGTGTCATGTGTTCATAATACCACTCCACGTACAGTGGACTAACTTAAGTACAAAAGAGGTTTTAATCATTTGAAAGGGCACAGATGTGAATGAAATTCAAGATGTTTTAATCCCAAATCCTGGTGTCAAATCACAATGAATTTTAGAAGGTGCCAGAGACTGTCAGTCCAAACTTGTATATATGAGAAAGCACTAGATTTTCTAGTATAGTGTGTGATTTTCATCCTGAATTTATTTATTTATTTATTTTTTTATTTTTTTTTTTTTTTATTTTTATTTTTTTTTTTTGAGACGGAGTCTGGCTCTGTCGCCCGGGCTGGAGTGCAGTGGCCGGATCTCAGCTCACTGCAAGCTCTGCCTCCCGGGTTTACGCCATTCTCCTGCCTCAGCCTCCCGAGTAGCTGGGACTACAGGCGCCCGCCACCTCGCCCGGCTAGTTTTTTGTATTTTTTAGTAGAGACGGGGTTTCACCGTGTTAGCCAGGATGGTCTCGATCTCCTGACCTAGTGATCCGCCCGTCTCGGCCTCCCAAAGTGCTGGGATTACAGGCTTGAGCCACCGCGCCCGGCCATCCTGAATTTATTTTATGCTGGGGTGCCATTCCAAGATCCTGGATGTAAAGAAACATGATTAGGGGGCTACCACATTTCAGATCCAAAGCAAGTAGAATACATCAGTTACCAGTTTTTTCTTACAGTATCAGCTTCAAAGATTCATATACTCAGCCAGGCACAGTGGCTCATGCCTGTAATCTCAGCATTTTGGAAGGTCAAGACAGGCGGATCCCTTGAGGTCAGGAATTTGAGAGCAGCCTGGCCAACATGGTGAAACCCTGTCTCTACTAAAAATACAAAAACTAGCCAGTTATAGTGGCGTATGCCTGTAATCCCAGCTACTCAGAGGGTTGAGGCAGGAGAATTGCTTGAAGCCGGGAGGTGGAGGTTGCAGTGAACCGAGATTGCGCCACTGCACTCCAGCCTGGGTGATAGAGCCAGACTCTGTCTCCAAAAACAAAACAAAACAAAAAGATTCATGTGTTCCATTCAGTTAAATGGTAAAGATAATAACATTTTCATTCCAGTCACACAGAATAACTAGATCCTGTTTTTACTGGGTTAAATATGAGTTTATTTTCAGTTAGCACCTGTTCATTTACTTATTCTGGATTAATAAAGGGCTGGAAGGCTGTAAATATTAATGAGTCAGCATGATGGCCTTTGGCTTCTTCAGAAAGATTGCATGATAAACTCCCCCACCCTTTTCCGAGCAGTCTACCTTACTAGGAAAGGCAGTTTCATGTGGAGGGCAATCTGTCATTTTTGAATAAGGGCAAGAGTCTGAGGTCCATTCTGAGTCACTATGAATACAGCTCTAGTATTGGTTGGTCCCCAGGGAAACTGGTGGTTAAATACTGTGAGAATCTTTATCAGACAGGAAATGACAACTCATTAAAATACTAGCCGTTAAGCCTGTTTAGATCACTGCCTAGGGAGCAGGAAGGAAAATTTAACTCTATAATGTTTGACTAAAATATGCACATTTCTGAAGACGGAGAATTATCTACAAGACTGTTACCGAGAAAGGGAATTGCTAGGCTGTCTTGTTGCTCATCTTCTCCCACACCCTCTTTTTGCCTCTTTTGTACATGTAACAGATCAGCTTGTAATGAGAATAGGATAGGGAAGGACTTTAATTTCATTCCTGAAAGTGTATCCTACTAGTGCCTTAAATGTAAAATTCAGTCTCTTCAGCAGAAGAGGCGGTTGTTGGCTTCAGTTAGAACAGAACCATTTTCTACATAGGAGTCTACTCCTGTGCTCCTGGGCCAAATCTCAATTGATAGAATTCTCTGGGGTCAGAGGATAAATTTGATGTATTGATTTACATACAGTGGTCGTCATTCAATCAAGAAAATTCTAAAGACCCTGATATTCATTTAGAACATAATTAAATTTTATAACTCAGGGCACAGGTTTTCAGTCTCCTGAAGTTGGGCTATCCAGATTTGGTGGGGGTGGGGACAGGGGCTAGCTCTGTTGCCCAGGCTGGAGCAACCTCTGCCTCCCAGGCCCAGGTGATTCTCCCACCTCCTGTCGCATGCCAGCATGCCCAGCCAATTTTTAAATTTTTTGTAGGGATGAGGTCTCACTATATTGCCCAGGCTGGTCTTGAACTCATAGGCTCAAGTGATCCTCCCACCTTGGCCTCCCAAAGTGCTGGGATTACAGTGAACCACCAAGCCCAGCACCCTTTACTTTTTATAGTACCCTGACCTGAATCTTCTCCTGAAAAAAAAAAAATTTTTTTTTCTCATTTATAAGCTTTCAGGCATCTGACTTATGACAGTCTGAGATTCTTTAGGTTTTGTGATTAATCATCAGAGGGAATACTAACCCAGCACAAACAATGGAATAAAGGTAAAAAACTGTTGTGCCCAGACTTTTTTCTAAGACAAAAGGCGTATTACTGTTTGTAAAGAGGCTATCGCCTCCTTACTAGAATTTATGTCAGAATGTTTTTCAGAAGGGTAAATGTAACCTATGTGCTCACATTAATGCTAAGATCCTCAAAAAAGTATTTGAGAAAGGAGCAGAGCCTACATTCAATAAAAAAAAAAAATTACTTTATTAATGCTGGTAAAATATTCTTAGGCTTAGAGACTTCAACTGCTTAGACTTTTTTTTTTTTTTTTTTTTTAAACGGAGTCTCGCTCTGTCGCCCAGGCCGGCCTGCAATGGCGCGATCTCAGCTCACTGCAACCTACGCCTCCCGGGTTCAAGCACTTCTCCTGCCTCAGCCTCCCGAGTACCTGGGATTACAGGCATGCACCACCATGCCCAGCTAGTTTTATTTGTATTTTTAGTACAGACGGGGTTTCTCCATGTTGGTCAGGCTGGTCTCGAACTCCCAACCTCAGGTGATCCACCTGCCTCGGCCTCCCAAAGTGCTGGGATTACAGGTGTGAGCCACCGCACCCAGCCAACTGCTTAGACTTTAAGTATACACTCTGTAAATAGGACTAAACAACAAGGTGAATCAATCTTGTTTGTTTGTTTTTTAAGAGACAGGTTCTCCTCTGTAGCCCAGGCTAGAGAGTAGTGGTGTGATTTTAGATCACTACAGCCTCGACCTCCTGGATTCAAGCAGTCCTCCCCACTCAGCCTCTTGAGTAACTAGGACTACAGGTGTGCACCATACCTGGTTAATTTTGTGTGTGGGTGTAGAGACAGGAGTCTTATTATGTTGCCCAAGCCGATCTTGAACTCTTAGACTCAAGCAGTCCTCCCACCTCAGCCACCCAAAGTGCTCGGATTACTGGCATGAGCCACCCTATCCTGCCTGGCCAGATTTCAGATCTTATTTATTTATTATCTATCTAATCTATTGATTTATTGAGAGAGAGAGAGACAGCGTCTTGCTCTTTCACTAAGGCTGGAGTGCAGTGGTTCAGTCCTAGCTTACTTTAACCTTGAACTCCTAGGCTCACAGGATCCTCCCATCTCAACCTCTTGAATAGCTAGGAATACAGGCACTTGCCATTACACCCAGCTATTTTTTTAAACTTTTGTAGAGACAGGGGTCTCACTATGTTGTCCAGGCTGGTCTCAAACTCTTGTCCTCAAGTCCTCCTGCCTCAGCCTCCCAAAGTACTGGGATTACAAGCATGACCCATCACACCCAGCCTAAAATACAGATTTCTTGTCACATAAGTGATTTCCAGAAGCAGAGTAACATATACATTAAAAGCCATAGAAAAATAATAGATTTTGTTTGCAATTTGGCTAGGGCTCTTGGCAGAATTTTCCCCAAATGTTATTTTGAATGGATATATATATATATATATATATATATATATATATATATATATATGTGTGTGTGTGTGTGTGTATATATATATATATATTTTTTTTTTTTTACGATTTCTTTTTATGATATTTAAGTTTGCCAGTAACTTTGTCTTAGGTCTGTTTAACAGATTCTAGGTATGTAAGCATGGGAAAATATTGTTCCCATGAAACCAATTTTGAGCTCTGAGTATGTTTCGAGTCTATGTTTTTTTTCTTTAAATGAAAAAAACCTTTTATTTGCATTACTGAGTTGTTTTTTTTTTTAAACAGAAGTTAACAATAACAAAAGTGTAAAAATTGCCACTAGCATCATTTGTTGGAAAAGGGTTTGTTTGTTTCGGAGACAGGATCTCACTGTTTTACCCAGGCTGGAACGGAGTGGCTATTCACAGGCATGATTATAGCTCACTAAGCCTCCATCCCAATTCCTGGGCTCAAGAGAGCCTCCTGCTCAGCCTCCAAATTAGCTGGGACTACAGGCATGCGCCACCAGGCCCAGTGGAAAGTTTTTTTTTTAATCTTATATATGCTGTTATGTTTGTGCCAGGAATAAAAATATGAAGATACTACTACCCACTAAGATTTTTCTACCCACTGTGTTGAAGGTTCACAGCAAGGAAAAGCAAATGAGATCGACTTTTTTTTTTTTTTTTTTTTTGTCGCCTAGGCTGGAGTGCAGTCTCGGCTCATTTGCAACCCCCACCTCCCAGGTTCAAGCAATTCTTGTGCCTTAGCCTCCCGAGTAGTTGGGACTGCAGGCATGTGCCACCATGCCTGGCTAATTTTTTTGTATTTTTAGTACAGACAGGATTTCGCCATGTTGCCCAGGCTGGTCTCAAACTCGTGAGTCATGATGCCAGAACTACTTCTTTCTTTTTTTTTTTTTTTTTTTTTTTTTTTGCGACGGAGTCTCGCTCTGTCCCCCAGTCTGGAGTGCAGTGGCCGGATCTCAGCTCACTGCAAGCTCCGCTTCCTCCTCACGCCATTCTCCTGCCTCAGCCTCCCGAGTAGCTGGGACTACAGGCACCAGCCACTTCGCCCGGCTAGTTTTTTGTATTTTTTAGTAGAGACGGGGTTTCACCGGGTTAGGCAGGATGGTCTCGATCTCCTGACCTCGTGATTCGCCCGTGTCGGCCTCCCAAAGTGGTGGGATTACAGGCTTGAGCCACCGCGCCCGGCCTTACTTCTTTCTTTCTTTTTTTTTTTTTTTTTGAGATGGAGTCTCGCTCTGTCGCCCAGGCTGGAGTGCAGTGGTGCGATCTCAGCTCACTGCAAGCTCCGCCTCTTGGGTTCACGCCATTCTCGTGCCTCAGCCTCCCGAGTAGCTGGGACTACAGGCGCCCGCCACCACACCCAGCTAATTTTTTTTGTATTTTTAGTAGAGACAGAGTTTCACCATGTTAGCCAGGATGGTCTCGATTTCCTGACCTTGTGATCCGCCCACCTCAGCCTCCCAAAGTGCTGGGATTACAGGTGTGTGCCACCGCACCCAGCCCTTCTTTTGTTTTTCTAAAGCTTTCTCACCTAGAGCCAAGTACCTACTTACATAGCTAGTTTAGGTATATTTTAGTCCTGCAGTTGACTAAAAAAATAGTTCTGTGTCTGTTTGTTCTCCTCCTACTTTGTGTTCTTCTGTGTCACAAAATTGTAATTCTTTGTTTTGTTTTGTTTTGAGACAGAGTCTCACTCTGTCACCCAGGCTGGAGTGCAGTACACAATCTAGGCTCACGGCAACCACCTCCGAGGTTCAAGCGATTCTCCTGCCTTAGCCTCCCGAGTAGCTGGGACTACGGGCGCCCACCATGGTGCCTAACCTTTTTTTTTTTTTTTTTTTTTTTGTATTTTTAGTAGAGACAGGGTTTCACCATGCTGGCCAGGCTGGTCTCGAACTCCTGACCTCAGATGATCTGCCCGCCTCAGCCTCCCAAAGTGCTGTGATTACAGACATGAGCCATCACGCCCAGCCGAAATTGTAATTATTTGAATTTAATCAGAGCTTAAGGGCAAATTGGAGGACTTCCCCGACTTACTATGGGATGAGATTAGAGTCTTTAGCAAGGTGCACAGGGTTGCAAGAATGTAATGGCTTGGGAAGAATGGCATTTAGGGTATTTCCTAAACCAACTATGGAAAGCCTTTGAACTGTGTTGCAAGTTATTACTCCCACCCCATGTGTGCACTTTAAGTTAATCTTAAATGTCAGAATGGACTCTTGCTTCTGGTCTGCTGCTTGAGAATAACTTGATGGATAAGATTTAGAGCTGGCATTATTGTTTGCCTTAAATGCATGTTAAGAGTGAGAGCTGTAATTTCTATTTTTATCTAGTCCATTACTAAAATAGCTTTAGTGATAATTAAGCAAACTATAGTATAAGAGTACTTTGTTGAAGCTGAGGCATCAGTAGCCTAAGCCATTGTTTGTAGAGGTAGAGAAATGGAAAACAGAAGTAACTAAAATTTTGATGACAATTTGGGAAACTAAGGTGGGAGGATCTTTTGAGGCCAGGAATTTGAGAACAGCCTGGGCAACATAGTGAGACTCCATCTCTATAAAATATAAAAAGAAGAAAAGTAATAATAATAAATAAAACTTTTAACCTCTTCTGTTTTCAGCTGTTTTCCTAGTCTTTCATGGAAACCTACATAGAGACACATAACAAATTGATATATTAATCTCAGCATTATCCTCAAGATAAATTATACATCATGTGAATACACATCATGTGATATACTCTATCAGCTACAATGTATCTATCATCTAAAGCATATCTCTTTTTTAAATTATTATGGGTACAAAAAGTGTATCTCTTAATGGACTTACAATGGCAAATTATTTACCTTTTCAAATTATTTTGAAGGGAATCTAGAATTATTATTTCCAGTCCCTTCCTCATTTCCCTAAAAAACAAATCTTTTTTTTTTTTGAGACGGAGTCTTCCTCTGCTGCCCAGGCTGGGGTGCAGTGGCCGGATTTCAGCTCACTGCAAGCTCCGCCTCCCAGGTTTACGCCATTCTCCTGCCTCAGCCTCCCGAGTAGCTGGGACTACAGGCGCCCGCCACCTCACCCGGCTACTTTTTTTTGTATTTTTTAGTAGAGACGGGGTTTCACCGTGTTAGCCAGGATGGTCTCGATCTCCTGACCTCGTGATCCACCCGTCTCGGCCTCCCAAAGTGCTGGGATTACAGGCTTGAGCCACCGCGCCCGGCCCATTTTACTCTTTCTAACATTTGGGCCTTGGTTCTTAATTTTCTCTTAAATAATGGCTTGACTATGGCTATCCCTGGTAGATTTAAATTACAACTTAGAGTACTGGTTTTTGTTTTTGTTTTTGTTTTGCTTTGCGACAGAGTTTCCCTCTTTTTCCCCAGGCTGGAGGACAATGGCACACTGCAACCGCCACCTCCCGGGTTCAAGCGATTCTTCCGCCTCAGCCCCCGACTAGCTGGGATTACAGGCGCATGCCACCACACCTGGCTAATTTTTTGTATTTTTTTTTTTTTTTTTGACGGAGTCTCGCTCTGTCACCCAGGCTGGAGTGCAGTGGCCGGATCTCAGCTCACTGCAAGCTCTGCCTCCCGGGTTCACGCCATTCTCCTGCCTCAGCCTCCCGAGTAGCTGGGACTACAGGCGCCCGCCACCTCGCCCGGCTAGTTTTTTTTGTATTTTTTAGTAGAGACGGGGTTTCACCGTGTTAGCCAGGATGGTCTCGATCTCCTGACCTCGTGATCCACCCGTCTCGGCCTCCCAAAGTGCTGGGATTACAGGCTTGAGCCACCGCGCCCGGCCAATTTTTTGTATTTTTAATAGAGACGGGGTTTCGCCATGTTGGCCAGGTTGGTCTCGAACTCCTGACCTCAAGTGATCCGCCTGCCTCAGTCTCCCAAAGTGCTGGGATTACAGGTGTGAACCACCGCGCCCGGCCTTGTTTTTGTTTTTGTTTGAGATGGAGTCTCACTCTGTTGCCCAGGGTAGAGTACAGTGGCACAATCTTGGCTCACTGCAGTCTCCGCTTCCCAGGTTCAAGCGGATCCTCCTGCCTCAGCCCCCACTAGCAGATGAGATTACAGGCATGCACCACCATGCCTGGCTACTTTTGGTTTTTAGGGGGGGGGGGTTTGTTTTTTTGTTTTGAGACGGAATCTCGCTCAGCTGCCCAGGCTGGAGTGAAGTGGTGCAATGTGGGCTCACTGCAACCACTGTCTCCCGGGTTCAAGCAATTCTTCCATCTCAGCCTCCCAAGTAGCTGGGATTACAGACACCTGCCATCATGCCCGGCTAATTTTTTTTTTTTTTTTTTTTTTGGAGACGGAGTCTCGTTCAGCCGCCCAGGCTGGAGTGGAGTGGTGCGATCTGGGCTCACTGCAACCACCGTCTCCTGGGTTCAAGCGATTCTCCCATCTCAGCCTCTTGAGTAGCTGAGGTTACAGGCACTCGCCATCATGCCCGGCTAATTTTTGTATTTTAGTAGAGACAGAATTTCACCATGTTGGCCAGGCTGGTCTTGAACTCCTGACCTCAGGTGCTCCACCCGCCTCGGCCTCCCAGAGTGCTAGGATTACAGGCGTGAACCATCGCAGCTGGCCTAATTTTTGTCTTTTTGGTAGAGACAGGGTTTCGCCATGTTGGCCAGGCTGTTGTTTTTTGTGTTTTGTTTTGTTTTGTGTTTTTTGAGACGGAGTCTCACTCTGTCACCCAGGCTGGAGTGCAATGGCGTGATCTCAGCTCGCTGCAACCTCCACCTCCTGGGTTCAAGAGATTCTTCTGCCTCAGCCTCCTGAGTAGCTGGGATTACAGGCATGTGCCACCACACCCAGCTAATTTTTGTATTTTTAGTAGAGACAGGGTTTCACTGTGTTGGCCAGGCTGATCTCGAACTCCTGACCTCGTGATCTCCCCACTTCGGCCTCCCCTAGTGTTGGGATTACAGGCATGAGCCACTGCGCCTGGCCAGAGTACTGTTAAAGAGAAAAAACTTGATTTATGAAAAAGAAATTTCTTATAAATTTGCAGTTTTCTTTATGTTGTTGTTGTTGTTTTGAGAAGTAGTTTCACTCTTGTTGCCCAGGCTGGAGTGCAATGGCACGATCTCGGCTCACCGCAGCCTCTGCCTCCCAGGTTCAAGCGATTCTCCTGCCTCAGCCTCGCTAGTAGCTGGGATTATAGGCATGTGCCACCACGCCCGGCTAATTTTGTATTTTTAGTAGAGACGTGCTTTCTCCATGTTGGTCAGGCTGGTCTCGAACTCCCGACCTCAGGTGATCCACCCGCCTCAGCCTCCCAAAGTGCTGGGATTACAGTCAGGAGCCACCGCACCCAGCCACATAAATTTGCAGTTTTCAAAGTCAATTTTTTTGTGCATATATTTATTCATATATTTAATTATATATATTTACAATATTTTATATATTTTTTATATTCATGTCATTTATTTCTAGTCTAAATGGATGAGCTATTTGCATTCCCACCCATAATATATAAGAAAAGATTACTAGTCTACCTCCTTAACATAAGGCCACTTAAAAGTCAGGGCCAGGCACGGTGGCTCAGTGAGAGGCTAGTCTGAAGGTAATGAGTTCTCTAGATTGTTCACACTGTCTTTGATGTCTGTCACAGGTCTTCTGGTCTGATCAGTGCAGTATTCACATTTATTATTTATGTGTGTTCAGGCCTTTTGTACTTCTTCAGTATTCACTAAATAATTTTTTTTTTTTTTTTTTTTTTTTTGAGACAGAGTCTGGCTCTGCCGCCCAGGCTGGAGTGCAGTGGCCGGATCTCAGCTCACTGCAAGCTCCGCCTCCCGGGTTCACGCCATTCTCCTGCCTCAGCCTCCCGAGTAGTTGGGACTACAGGCGCCCGCCACCGCGCCCGGCTAGTTTTTTGTATTTTTTTAGCAGAGACAGGGTTTCACCGTGTTAGCCAGGATGGTCTCGATCTCCTGACCTCGTGATCCGCCCGTCTCGGCCTCCCAAAGTGCTGGGATTACAGGCTTGAGCCACCGCGCCCGGCCTAAATAATTTTTTTTTTTTTTTTTTTTTGAGGCTGGGTCTCTGTCACCCAGGCTACAGTACAGTACAGTGGTGCGATCACAGCTCACTGCAGCCCTAAGCTTCCTGGGCTCTCACTGTAGCCTCCTGAGTAGCTGGGACTACAGGCACATGCCACCATTCTCAGCTCATTTTTGTATTTTTTGTAGAGACAGGGTTTCACCATGTTTCCCAGGATGGTATTGAACTCCTGGGCTCAAACCATCCTCCCACCTTGGCCTCCCAAAGTGCTGGGATTACAAGCATGAGCCACCGTACACGGCCTAAAGGACCTTTTTGACAACTTCACCCCTCACTGATCTCTCTTTTCTCCCTCCAGTTCCTTTGGTATATATCTTCTGTACCAAAAACTTTAATATTGAATTGTACGTTATTTTGTTCACAGATCAGTTCGTGTGTGTGTGTGTGTGTGTGTGTGTGTGTGTGTGTGTGTGCGCGCGCATGCGCGTGCGCATCTGCCTGTGTTTTGAATCCAAATGCCCATAAATGATTTTAAGTTCCTTGTGGGCAGTTTGTTTTTTTGGCTTTTTTCCCAACAAAAGGAATCAAATAAGTATTTGGTGACTGATAGATAAATAGGATTAAAGAAAAGAATTCAGCCAGAAGTTAGGGATGCGTTAGCATCTGATAAAAATACAATAGCAAAAACTCTTCTACTCCTGCTTTTTGTTATAAAAAGTAGCAAGGAATTGTTCTAGAAAAGAAGTGAAGGCCAGGTGCAGTGGCTCACACCTGTAATCCCAGCACTTTGGGAAGCTGAGGCAGGGGGATCACAAGGTCAGGAGTTCAAAACCAGCCTGGCCGAGATGGTGAAACCCCTTCTCTACTAAAAATACAAAAAAATTATCCAGGCATGGTGACAAGCGCCTGTAATCCCAGCTGCTCAGGAGGCTAAGGCAGAGAGTTGCTTGAACCCGGTAGGCAGAGGTTGCAGTGAACCAAGATCACACCACTGCACTCCAGCCTGGGCAACAGAGCAAGACTACATCTCAAAAAAAAAAAAAAGTGAAGTAAGGCCAGGCGTCATGGCTCACACCTGTAATCCCAGCATTTTGGGAGGCTGAGGTGGGCAGATTACTTCAAGTCAGGAGTTCGAGACCAGCCTGGCCAACATGGTGAAACCCCGTCTCTACAAAAATTAGCTGGGCATCATGGAGGGCACCTCTAATCCCAGCTACTTAGGAGTCTGAGGCAGGAGAATCACTTGAACCCGGGAGGTGGAGGTTGCAGTGGGTCGAGATCACGCCATTGCACTCCAGCGTGGGCGACAGAGCAAGACTCAGTCTCAAAAAAAAAAAAAAAAAAAAAGAAGTGAAGTGAATTTGAGTCAGGATACTTAACAGGACAAGCATTAGGCAGTGTTGCAAGTACATATTGGAATCTCTGGCTGGCTGTAAGAAAGAGTTTGAACTTATTTACGTCCTTAGCCCTATGTGACAGATAACAAACTAAAAGGTACAGAAAATAGAGATGTTTGATTTTTCTAAGTTGCCCCAAGCTACCATTTTTAAAAACGCCTGCAAGCATGTCTAAAACAGGAGCCTGTTAGCTACAGTTGCCAAACCGGTTTAACAGCACTGCCTCCATGTATTCTGGGTGAGAAGGAGCTCCGAGTACATAAATGTATCAAAGATCACTATCCCAGTCATCTCAGAACAAGTTGTTACTAATGTACTGGAGTTTCTGTGCAAACTGTCTACCATAAACCATGAAATGATTCAAAGTTCATAGTTCCTTCTTTGTTCCTTTGTTAATCACTGACTTCTGACTAGTGGGAGGTGCCTCCCAAGTTTGCTAATGCATTCTTTTTGGATAAGGATGACGCACAGATTGTCCTAATAAGGACTTAGATTGAGAAAGACCGCCCCCTCTGAGAAGAGGGGACAAGTCAGAGAGAGGGCGGGCAGTTTCTTTTTTAACTAGGGATGACACAAGCATAAGTCATTTCCTTATTAATTGGTTCAAACCAGTTCTTACAGGAACTGGTGGTGATAAATGTGGGACTTCTGAGAAGTCATTCATTTTATTCTTTGTGCCACACCAGAGTACAGTATCAGCTGAGCTGGCCTTACTCTGGGACTAACTCTTTTGCTGGGAGCGGTTCCTGATTTACAGCTCTTAGTCTCTCCCAGACGTGTTGGTGGGAGAGATTTTGCTTTTTAAGGGGTTGTTAGAAGGAAGAATTTTTTTTTTTTTTTTTTTTTTTTTACTAGAAAGAGCTCACAGAATTTCAGCAGTTCTCTGATTTTTATATTTTATTCCTCTTCCTATACAATCCCTGCCTTTTGAGTCCAGGTGGTAAGTGCATTTTGTTTAACGTTTTTCCTGCTTTTCTTCCCAAATGTGTCTTTTTCCTCGGGCTACTGTACCCTGCCTGCTTCCAGTGCTGTCCCCGGCATAGGTCCATCTCTGCAGAAGCCATTTCAGGAGTACCTGGAGGCTCAACGGCAGAAGCTTCACCACAGAAGCGAAATGGGCACACCACAGGTAAGACTTTATTCCGGTTTCTTCTCCCCTCTGGGAAGTTTCAGGCTGAAATTACATTCACAGCTCTCACTCACATTTTTAGGCAAATAAGTGAGGTTGGTTTGCCAGTGTTCCTTGACAGAAGCTGAGTGTCTGTGTATGCTCTACTGGGAAATTTGTCTTTGTCTTAAACTAGAAAGTGTACTTCTGTACATCTTCTCCCAAAAACAAGGGTGGAGCCAATGGAAAACAATGGTTCTGTTACATAGAATGAGTTGTTGCCTTGATCTTAAATTAGTAGATATACTCCCCAGGTGGATTAAAAAGTTAAAACTTACAGCGTAACAAAGTATTAGACTTACTGAGGTGACTTGAATATCTCCCTTTGATTTTCACTGTTTTTCTTTTCACCCATGGGGAAATGATAATTTTTTTAATACACCAAGGTTCTTACCATAGCTGAACTTTAAAACTTAGACTGTCTTTTCTGTAAACGATTCTGAGGCAAAGGGAAATGACTAGAAGAGGATGAGTAAGCAATAACCTGAAATGGGAAACTCGAGGGAAGCACAGTATTTTTTGTTTGGTTTGGTTTGGTTCATTTTTTGTTTGTTTGTTTGTTTGTTTTTTGAGACAGGAGTTTCGCTCTTGTTGCCCAAGCTGGAGTGCGATGGTGCAATCTCCGCTCACTGCATTCTCTGCCTCCCGGGTTCAAGCGATTCTCCTGCCTCAGCCTCCCGAGTAGCTGCGATTCCAGGCGCGCGCCACCACACCAGCTAATTTTGTGTATTTTAGTAGAAATAGGGTTTCACCATGTTAGCCAGGCTGGTCTAGAACTCCTGACCTCAGATGATCTGCCTGCCTTGGCCTCCCAAAGTGCTGAGATTACAGACGTGAGCTACCGCGCCCGGCCAGAAGCACTGTTTTTTTAATGGCCTTGCACTCTTTATGTGGACCTTTGGTGCCCTCAATTGACCAAACATGACATCAGAAACAGATACATTTATGTGTTTTTAAAACAGCTCCTAATACTAGAACAAAAATATTTAACTGTCTTGACAGTACTCACAAATATCTGCGTGGTAACTTCGGAGTTGAGTTTAATCAAAGAGTTTTTTCTTAGGTCCTAGTAGAAGAGCTAACCTCACACTCACCCCATTTTAAACTATATGAATCAACATTGATTTTACATCCAACAACGTGAAATCTTGCTAGTTGGATGTGAAAAGGAGAGGAATGGGTGTTTTGGAGTAGCTGGGGTTGCTTACTTTTCAGTTTTAATTCTTCAGGTTTTCTAAGTTACACACTTCAAGTTTTCATTATTTTCCTTAAAGCATTATAGATGACCCTCTTTTTACTACTGACCAAATGAAACCTTTTTCACTGCATTGTTCTGCATTTATTTCTACAGGGAGAAAACTGGTTGTCCTGGATGTTTGAAAAGTTGGTCGTTGTGATGGTGTGTTACTTCATCCTATCTATCATTAACTCCATGGCACAAAGTTATGCCAAACGAATCCAGCAGCGGTTGAACTCAGAGGAGAAAACTAAATAAGCAGAGAAAGTTTCAAACTGCAGAAATTGGAGTGGATGGGTTCTGCCTTCAATTGGGAGGACTCCAAGCCAGGAAGGAAAATTCCCTTTTCCAACCTGTATCAATTTTTACAACTTTTTTCCTGAAAGCAGTTCAGTCCATACTTTGCACTGACATACTTTTTCCTTCTGTGCTAAGGTAAGGTATCCACCCTCAATCCAATCCACCTTGTGTGTTCTTAGGGTGGAATGTGATGTTCAGCAGCAAACTTGCAACAGACTGGCCTTCTGTTTGTTACTTTCAAAAGGCCCACATGATACAATTAGAGAATTCCCACCACACAAAAAAAGTTCCTAAGTATGTTAAATATGTCAAGCTTTTTAGGCTTGTCACAAATGATTGCTTTGTTTTCCTAAGTCATCAAAATGTATATAAATTATCTAGATTGGATAACAGTCTTGCATGTTTATCATGTTACAATTTAATATTCCATCCTGCCCAACCTTCCTCTCCCACCCTCAAAAAAGGGCCATTTTATGATGCATTGCACACCCTCTGGGGAAATTGATCTTTAAATTTTGAGACAGTATAAGGAAAATCTGGTTGGTGTCTTACAAGTGAGCTGACACCATTTTTTATTCTGTATATTTAGAATGAAGTCTTGGAAAAAACTTTATAAAGACATCTTTGATCATTCCAAAATTGTGTCCGTTTTCTTGAGCGTTTTGATTTTTTACTTTTAGCTTATATCAGCTGAATGGCAGCCTTGCCTAATCCACCTACAACAAGATTTCTTAAGCCTTCTTTTATTTGCATGAGAGAGCCACTACCAAGGCATGTTTTGTTATGCTGAGACTGGGCTGCTGCATACTGCTAAATGGTACCTCTGGGATTGGCCTACCTGGGAATTTCTTGGTTTGTGAAAATAGGAGAGGAGAGATATTTTATACAAGTGAAAGGATACTGGAGAGAGAAATTACCCATTTCTAAAAAGAACCACACTCTGTCGTATCTGTGTTAATGTTTTCTAGCCTGTACTCTGGTTTCAACAGACACAAATTTATATGTAACCTAGTTTTCTTGCCTTTCTGTAAGTGTTTTATTCTTAATGTTATTTTTTTCCATTGGGACGTTTTTGATTGAACTTGTTCATTTTGTTTTGCTTGGGAGGAAAATAAGCAATTTTACTTTTTCCTTTAGGAGCATTATGAGCATTATGTCAGAATAGAATAGAATTGGGGTTCGATCTCAACAGGCCGGAAATGCCTGGGTTTTTTTGTTTTTGTTTTTGTTTTTTATCAAATCCTGCCTGAATGTCTGCTTGTTTTGCCTACCATCGTGACATCTCCATGGCTGTACCACCTTGTCGGGTAGCTTATCAGACTGATGTTGACTGTTGAATCTCATGGCAACACCAGTCGATGGGCTGTCTGACATTTTGGTATCTTTCATCTGACCATCCATATCCAATGTTCTCATTTAAACATTACCCAGCATCATTGTATATAATCAGAAACTCTGGTCCTTCTGTCTGGTGGCACTTTGAGTCTTTTGTGCCATAATGCAGCAGTGTGGAGGGAGGATTTTATGGGGAAATGGGGATAGTTTTCATGACCACAAATAAATAAATAAGGAAAAGTAAGCTGCATTGTGGGTTTTGAAAAGGTTATTAT